>NW_023425344.1:14810000-16308750 GCF_014108415.1 Molossus molossus | reverse complement strand
ACTCAGTTCTCTGGGAAGCTAAGGAAACACCATTCTTTTGCTATTCAAAGTGCAGTCCAGGGACCAATAGCATAGGCATCACCTGGGAGCTTATGCATTTCAGGTGCCGCTCCAGACCTACAGAGCCCGAGTCTGCACTTGAACAAGGTCCCCAGGGGATTCTTGCGCACACAAGAGTCGGAGGAAACGGCACTATTCCACAAACATTGATTTTCGCCCTTGCTGTTTCTGCTCCCTCCCTGTTAACCTCCTCGAGGTCAGAAAATGCTCGTCCAGTTCTCAGTAACCTCTCTAGGAGGGATTCCGAAGGGGGATGGGCTGTATCGGCAGGGATTGAAATTAAGTCCCATGAAAAAACATATGCAGGGATGGGCAACAGTGGGTTTATAGTTAGACTATAAATAAGTAAGACAATCATTAATAGATAATAATACAAGGATACATTCTGTTTCACGGACTCACAACCATAAACCTACTTTAGCCCCATCCTGTATTTCTTCAAGGTTGAGTATTTGCTTTGGTTGTTGGAAACTAGCTGTGGGATTTTCTTCCTCTGTGACGTGGTAAGAGCCTCAAAGAAGTCTGAAACTTTGCAAAAGCAAAGCCCTGATCTCCTACCTCCGCCGCACCCTAATGGTAATCAAGAGTTTCTGCCAGAAAAGTGGGTGCCGCTTGTGATTAGAGGCACCTTAGAGATACCATCCAATTCAAAGAGCTCCCACTTGAATGAGTTATATCCATTCATCGAGTACAGTCTACAAACCACATGCCACTCACTGAGCCAACCGTCATATATTCACGGTAAGATTTAATCAGCACGTCAGCCCAGTGGAATAGGATCCCCATTTTACAGATGATCAAACTGAAGCTCAGGGGAGGGAAGTAAATTGCCCAAAGTTGCACAGCCGGTGAACTGCAGGCTTTGAAAGAGCCCGCATTCTGAAATTTTATGTGATCGCTCCAACTGGAAATGCCTTTCTTCGGTTCCGAAAGCCTTTCGCCTCCGGGTTTACCAGGCACGTACTGTGAGAAGAGGCATTATGCTAACTCCTGACCTTCTTCCACACCTGGGCTCAGGTATTCTGAGTTCCTCATCCCCATCCTTGTGTTTATTGTCTGTTTCAAATGCTGCCCCTGGCACGATCTCCCAACAAGACGGCACCTCTCTCTCTGAATTCTGGTGCCTGTGGTTGTCTGGAAGCTCACTTGCTGGTGGAATTATCTGGTCCCTTCTCTAACAAGGAAGCTCCAGCCACTTCTCCACTCTGCACCCTTTGCCCTCCCTGGCGCTGTGCCTGCCACATCACAAATAACACATATTTGTTCAGTGAATCGAATCTGAGCTCATTTCTCTCTGCCGGGGACCTTGGGAGTGTCAGAACTCTGGCTGGACAAAAGGTTGTTAACAGACGAGAATTTCTCTGCACGGACTGTTTCACACTTTCCACCAAGGGCCAGCCCAGATTGCTCTTAAACTTCCATCCACAAAGAACCGAGGCTGAAGGGCCGATGGGTAGGAGACAGAGCATGTTACCGAACCTCGATAGCCACCCTGACGGGGTCTCTGGCAAAGGGGGACCTGTCTGACCGCATCTGCTCCTCAGAAATCTCCACTAGAAAGAAAGCAGAAAACATTTAAAACTTCCTCTTGGAAAGCTATGCTGCCTTTGATTTCTCAGGATGTCTTCAAGTGATTTGGGTCTATTTTTAATACCCGTGAGACACAATGTTGCAAGGAGAGCTAAATATAGGGGCCACATCCCGGTCTCTTTATTCATCGGCCCTCATCTTCCGAAGAGGAAAAGAGAACCACACAGTGTTTCTCCACCGAGTTGTGACGTTTGCCCTTATGGGCTCTGCGAACGAAAATTCATAAATACTGTGTCGGAAATCAAGATAATGAATGGATTCTTTTCGGAGAAAACATGAAGTGGGAGTTTATGTTAAACCTCCCCCGTCTGCTGAAGACTTCGAGAGCGTTCCTTTTGTTTTCCTCAGGGTCTTTTGGGGACACAGCCAGTTTGCACGACGAGAGCGAGCTCCAGCACCTGCCGTCGGAATCCAGAGGAGCCGGACTCTCAGCAGATACAACGGGCACCGGAGCGGCTGCGATTCCAGCTCATCATGAACGACGGGGCTGCCGCCGCCGCTCTCTCCACAAGGGCACTCAGTGCTCGTTCAAAGCAATGACTTGGGGCGCGCCCTGGGACCAGAGGAGGGGCTAGTCCCTCCTGCAGCAGCCGTGGGCCTGAGGGACCTGGGTGGACGGCCCTGCTTGCTCTGTGCTTTGTTTTTTCATGTCTTACGTTTCCACACACCTTCAGGATCCTTCCCTGACGTTTGTCTTAGGTGGATCCTCACTTGATCAGCTTCTGGGATGTGGCCTGGGGAAGTCCCTGGCCCGAGTGTCCGGTCTGGGGCGAAGCCATCACTGCCTTGGTTGTAGTGGAGGCCGAGGGGGAAGGAGTGGCAGCTGGGCGTGTGGCTAACAGAATGGGCCTGCAGTGCGCTGCTTGCTCGGTACAGCCACGAGAACGGTACAGCCACGAGAACGGTACAGCCACGAGAACGGTACAGCCACGAGAACGCGGGGCAGGGACTCAACCTTTCTTTCCATGCTTCGCCTCCCTCATCCGTAAAAGACCCATCACGAGACTATGGCGGACTTGTTTCGAAGATGGGAGTGGCGGTCGGAAGCACCCCGCACCCTTTCGCCTGGCAGCCCACCACTTCGACAAAGGCTGGGCCCGGGACAATTCCAGCGCTGTGGCGGGACGCAAGCCCCGGCTGGATACGCAGTCCCTGGGGTTTAACAACCACCTGCAGGGCGCCTGCCTCATTCGGGCTGTGGATCCCTGCGCAGTCCTGTTTCCAGTTTCAGGCAGGGCGGCGGCCTCGGCTTCCCATGAGCTGTGTCTGCCTCGCGTGTCTGTGCTCCTGGTGGGCTGCCTCCCGGAGGAGAGATCGTCCACTCTGTCTCCTCGGCTGCTGCTCAGTAAATAAAGCCACCCGACGCCCTGCCTGAGGGACAGGCCTGCACCGGGAACACTGGGGCTTTCTTCCAAGGAGGTGGAAATCCTAAGGTCTTGAATAGCACTCTTTCTGCCCAAGCCCAGGAAGTACAGTCCCCACCTCTCCCCAGACCTTTCCAAGGAGCTGCACTGTATCATCTCTGCTTGCTGTGCGCCTGTCCCTCTGCCGGCAAGGAAGGAGCGCTCCTAAGGAGGACAGTTCTGTTAAATGCTATTCAAAAGATGGTTGGTTCACTTCCCTGCTGATCTCTGGTTGGTCTGCCTCTGATGGAAACCTTTGGGGAAATAGCTTTGGACTGCTTAGGTCAGAAAGACCCTTGTCCCCAGCTTGTCTGTTTATACATGTCATTGACTGGGATCTCGTAGAGGAGTTTGTGTGTCTGTGTGGACCTCCGAGTCTTATAGGCATCCATGGATATTTGGACTTAGAAATGAATCTAAAAACCAAAAGAATTCAGGGGTCAGAGCTCCATGAAGTATTATTACTGGTGCTGTGGTTTGCACTGCTGTATAAACATTTCAGAAACGATTTGTCGTTGTCAATCCTCACCCGAGGATTTTTTTCCCATTGATATTTTTAGAGAGAGTGGAGGGGAAGGTGGGGGGGGGGAGAAACATCGATGTGAGAAAGACGCATTGATTGGACCAGACCCCTGGACTGGTGTGAGCACGTTCCCTTCTCCACGACTCCGGTATCACTCGTGGCTGAAATGGTTGCTTACCTGGCTGTGTCCCTCGTGGGAATATGAGAGCTCATATCCTGGTCACTAGTACCCAGTACCATTCTTAGCACATAGTAGGTCTTTAATTCATGCGTTTAGGCTCCACGAGCACCAAAATGATGAGAAAATACCACTTTGAATCTGTTTATTTATAAAGAAAGACCATCATAATTTCCATCATAGGACTGTTTATTTCTGATGCCAGTGTTAAGACTCAGAAAAACACTTGAACTTGAACTGTGATATGTGGTCTGTCTGTCCAGTTTTTGTTTATTTGATAGCTCTGACAGGCACATTAAAATCTAAAATGAAGTGAATTAAATAAATTGTGGACTGGGTCTCCCTACCCCTACTTCCTACACTGTGAAACTGTTAAAAAACAACCTGTGCTCAGTTTCTCTGTTGCTCAGTTAATGTGTGTCCGCCTCTGCAGGTTGGGGTTGCTGTACCTTCCAACATGACAGCTGGTATGACTTCAGCCCTGGTTCTGTGGTTTCCTTCATACTGCTGTCCTAGGGAAAAGAAATGAGTGGCCGTGTTTGTCACGGTGGTCGTACCTCTAAATCATATATCTGTTTTGTGATTTTAAGCCAGATTCTTGATGTTACTTTAACTTAGTTTTCATGGTTTAATTTATTTTAGTTGGTAAAGATTATTCATCACGCATTTAATTCCAAGGTTATCTATTGATCCTGTTCTCCTCATTTGGTATTTTCTGACATTTGGTGGCACTCGATATTGATTTAAAACACAGAGTCAGTCATCTAAATGTTCCTAGGAGGAGTCGCTGGGCTGTCGTCAGCCGCTTTGCTGAACTAGTAAGTGGAATGGTTGTGCATGTCGAGGTTGTTGGGTGATTCAAGAGTGGGAGTCCTGCCCTTCACGCCTACTGGGTTAAGCGTATAAAACTCCTTATGTAAGTTTGTACGTGAAATCTCTGAGCAGGTTCTCCAGAGGTTAGCACCACGCAGCTTCTCGGTGGGGGTTCAGTTCTTCCCCGTAACATTTACCAGTGAGTCTGATCCTTAGCCAAGCTAAATCTACACTCTAACTTAAGATAATAATAACCATAATGATAATAATAATAAAGTTTGCCGTGCAAATAGACCTTTAAGGTAAGTCTCCCTTGCCCATTGTTTCTTAAACTTAATGAACCAGCCTTGTTAAAATGCAAATGAAATTCCGCAGCTCTGGAGTGGGGCCTGATCGCATTTCTGACCAGCTCCTCGCTGATGCTGGTCTCCAGTTACAAGGCCTTAGTGAGGCTTTCAACCTAATCCCCACCCTCACTGGCTTTGATTTTGAAGTCCTCGCACTGGATCTAAGGTTCCCCTTGCAGTAAGATGTTAGGATGAGGAGGAAATACAAAAAGAAGAGACATGACTCACCCTTGGCGCCATTATATTTTATAACAGCGATGAGAGCCTAGGATGTGTTACAAGTATGTAAACCAATTGGATAGTTTCTAAGAGTCTTCAATCACGGACTGTTGTGGTTGGTAAAGTCAATTGTGTGAGATGTTGAATTCGTATTTCCTTAATTTGTTCGTGCCTGAGGGACTTTGGCAATCTGTCACCTCCTCTCCTCCAAGCCTTTCTCCTCCTCTGAGGTTCTTGTCCCCACCTTTTTGCCTGCCTGGCTGTAAAGAGTTTTACTCTCCAAGCCGAACTGGAAAATCACTCGTGACTGAGTCAGGAGAGAAAGCTTTAGGCTACCCCTCCTAGGAGTATTTGTAATTTCATAGACAGTGACTGAAACGTTTTTAAAAGCAAAAAATATGACCAGGGGAATTTTAACCCCATGACAGTCTACTGGAGGGTTTTCTTTGTGTGTGTGTGTGTTGGGGGTGGGGGGGGTGATGAGGGAAAGATGTTTCCAGCCAACCATATAACCTGTATCTCATTCATCCTATTTATAAACCCTGCCTTCCCACTCTACCGATCAGTCCATTGGTTATTATTTCTGGGGGCTTATGACTTCAGTCGGTCTTTAAAGTAAACTCTTTTAGGAAAGGATTCTTAATTTATCTCCACTGCACTTAACATTCGCTGAGGCAGTGTTCTGTGGCTCTGGGCTCTCTCGATGTCCAGAATATCACCAAGGCAGGAACAGTATATAAACATACTAGAAGGGGAGGTATTGTTTCTATATTGCATTGGGAAGGATGATGTATGGAATGTCTTCACCTGGTCGGACTTAGATTTGATTCTTCTCAAATCAGCGACAGATTCATATGTAGAGAAAAATTGAGGTTCTCATCTATATGTTGTTTTTTATTACATTATTTTGCTTCAGGCTCAAACATATCAAAGTAATTCAGACACTGTGGATGAAATCATCTGATTTTCATCAATAAATGTCTACTAAATCCTTCTGATTATAGGCAGTTGGTATTATTACATAGTTATAGGAAGACACGGTGGTACCATCTAATAATTAATTGGAGTCTCCGTGGCTCCGATTTATACCAGGTTTAGTTACAGCGAGGCTGTTTCTCACATAAGTGATATA
Source organism: Molossus molossus (assembly GCF_014108415.1). NCBI lineage: Eukaryota > Metazoa > Chordata > Mammalia > Chiroptera > Molossidae > Molossus > Molossus molossus. The sequence continues at coordinate 16,302,485 of NW_023425344.1, read as the reverse complement.
AGTAGACTCAGATATTGAAATGGATTCTCTTCCTTGGTTTGAAAATTTGAGTCTATTGCTTTCTATCTCTGTTCATTACGTGTAGGTTAAGAACTCCTCCCTGGCTTACCATTTTCTCTTTCACCATAAAAGCCTTTTTATCCCGTACGATTGAAAATGGTTGTTGACTGATTAATCACATACGTTGATTAAGTTGGGGGAATCGTAAATCATGTACATACACAAAACATTAGGCTTTTGCTTAAAATCTATAAATGCACATTTATTCACCACGATTTTACGGTGGAGCCGAGGCCTCTTTCAAAGTAGGGTCCACAGAGTGGAATCTGGAGTCTTTTTCGGAGTGTAAGTTACATCCCTGATGGAAACTCTCCGAATTTCCGTTTCGGTTTCTTTAAAGTGAGCTGAGAATGTAAAGACAGTGACCTGAGCGGACAGTCTGTGTAGATGTGTATGATCCCTACCCCACAACAGCAGTTCTTTTAGAGTGGTTTTTCTTTGTTGGGCCTTTCCAAAGCCTATGACCAGCTTCATGAAAAGCAAGAGTTCCTTTTCCATGGAAACTCCTATTTCACAGATATACTATTGAATTAAATTATGTAATTACATTAACAGGCACAACTGGATAAATAGGATTGGAAACAAACACAAGCGAATCTTGGTAAGTGTACCACTCAGCTGCATGGGTGTCAGGTGTGTGGGCGTTGGGGGGGGGTTCCAGCCACCGCGCCCTGTGGGGACGTCCTGTGGGCGGCACCGCTGTTCCGCTTAGCTGTTTACAGAGGGGATGGTAGGTGTTCATCATTCTACTGAAACAGTGGACTGGAAAGAATTTTTTTTTTTCCTTTCTGAAATATCACATCAGAGCTCACCTTTTCCAGTGTATCCCTCTCAGGACAGCTGATTCTGTTTGTTCACTTTTGTTTAGTTAGAGTTCAAATTCAGGCACCTCTGGGGGTGTGGTCTCACACGTGATCACAGTTATTTTGTGAAGCAAATTTCTGAAGATAAACACCTTGCCATTCGTTTTTCTTTTTAAAGCAAAACAGATGTAAAAGTTTGTGAGGAAATGTCTTGAAAAAGTTTGTTGAGGATGGATTGAAAGTGAGACTGTGTAATAAAAAGGGTGGCAGAAACTCATAAACATTCTGTCCCAGGTGTGAAACGAAGGTGTGTTCAGAACCCTTTCGGTGGGTGGATGGCATCACGTTCTCGCATGCGTGGGGACTCCGGGCTCTGGGCTTCCTTCCCGTGGTGTCCCCCCACTCCGCTCCAGCGTCCTTCATTTCTAGACTAAATATCTGCATCTCATAGGACAGGCTGAAGTGCCACGTTTTTACCATCCGAGAATACTGTTTATGGTTTATTTCACTTGGATAAATCTTTATTTTCCAGCCTTTTGATTCTTTTCTTTTTTAAAATTAATTAATCAATTTATTTTTGTTACAGATGTTTCTCCTTTTCCCCCCACCTTCCCCACCCTCCCCACCCTGTCCCCAGCTTTGTTGTCCATGTCCATTGTTCATGCACACATGCATATAAGTTCTGTGGTTTATCTCTCCCCCCACCCCCTCTTCTGAGAATTGTCAGTCTGTACCCCACTTCCACGTCTCTGGGACTACCCCATTCCTCACAGCCTTTTGATTCTTAAAATGAAGTATCAACATTTTTTTTTTTGACTGAACCACAGACTCTGTGAGTTCTCCTTCATTAAAAATGTCGCATTACAAACATTTTGATCCACAAATAGTCCAAGTTGGCGGTGCATCTAGTCCCTTACCCTGAGAGCAAACATCCTGCCTCCCAGGCCCCTTCACCAGCCCTCTCCAAAGCCACTGTGTGACCTCAAAGAGGGAGTGAGTGCAGCCTCCTCCGTTCCCGAGTTCACGTGCGTTCAGTTCTACAGGCCCACCTGGCCCCGCTGGGGGGCAGGACGTCAGCGTCCTGGGAGGGCAGAAGGGTGGGGCCAGGCCCAGGGGCTGGAACAGGAAGCCCTCCCAGCTGGGGGCAGGACTTCCTGTGTGGGAGGAGAAGCGGGCTCTTAGCCCTGATGGACTGATTTCCCTGCCAAAGAAAAGTTGACTTTGCAAAAGGCTAGTGTCCAAAGGAAGGTAGAAGTATCTTCTGGGCACATCAGCAGACCCTCTACAGGCCCATGGTCCTGAAGACGGAATTTTCCTTAAAATCAAGAGAAGGTTGACGGGTGATGCATTCTGTATAGATTTTTCCGTTTTTATTTTTATGTGTAACTTTTCCATGAGGAAAATGTTAGCAGTTCTCCAACGCTTCCTATTTCTCATCAGTCAGCATGTTCTCAGTAAGCTGCTTATCCCAAGCCAAAGCAGAGATCACCCGTGTTCCTCGGCTGGTCGATCGTCACTGAGACCCAGCTTCGTCTTCACAGGCTTCTCCCTGTGTGTGTCTGTCTCTCTGTCCACTCCCCCCCTTTTCATGGGGACACTGGTCCTGTCAGATGAAGGTCCAGCCCATCGACTTGGCCTTAGCGTCATTGCCTTTGTTGAAGACCCTCCATCCACGTAAGATCACATTCTGAAGTACTAAGCGTTAGGACTCCAACCCCTCTTGTTGGGAGGACACAAGTCAATACACAACACAAGGCATATAATGCCACTTGCATTTGATGACCATTAAAAAGAAAAACTAAAAAGAGTCTCCCTGTGGTGTCCCGGAGTGGCGTTGTGTTTGGAGATGTCGGTGTGGTGATCTGGCCAGAGTATCATTCATACTCTTTTTCCACGGGGTTTTCATTGTTGAGACTTCTTTTAATGAAAACATTTAACAAAGACAGAAACAAAACTAATGCCTTTGTGATTGCTCGGTTTAAAAATAGTGAATAAACGCTGTGAGAGCTAATAAGCTCCTGTTTTCATGTATGTTCTCATTATGTTCACATTCTGGAGACGTGCACTTTATCAGTAGCGAATTCATCCTGAGCTTCATTGATTATTTGATGCTTCATGTTGCTTTCGTTAATTTCCTTGTGAAGTGATAAGTAACGTTAACGTCATGCTATTCTGAGTTTGCATTCTGAGATGGAGTGATGCGGCATTATTGAATACTCTTACCCTTTCTTTTAAAAATTCATATTTCTACATCGTCTGTGGAAATTGCTGCGCTAAATGCTACTGACTTATGAGTAGGAAAAACCCAGGCTGTAAAAGAAGGAGATAGTGGAATATGTAGGACACGGGGAGGACAGACCGGGCTGGTAAAGGAGTCTATTTAAAACAATACTTCAGCCCAGCCGGTATGGCTGAGTGGTTGAGCATCAGCCCAGGCACCAGGAGGCTGCCGGTTTGATGCCCGGTCAGGGCACATGCCCAGGATGTGGACTAGATCCCCAGTGGGGGGGCGTGCAGGAGACGGCCGGTCGGTGTTCTCTCTTTGATGTTTCTATCTCTCTCTCCCTCTCCTATCTGTTCTCTCTAAAAATCAATAAAGAAAAAAAAAAAGAGCCCTGGCCAGTTTGGCTCAGCGGTTAGAGCGTTGGCCTGCAGTCCGGAGAGACCCGGGTTCGGTTCCCGCTAAGGGCACGTACTTCGGTTGCAGTTTGTCCCCGGCCCTGGTTGGTCGTGCGGGTGGCAGCCACTCGATGTGTCCCTTCACGTCGATGTTTCTGTCTCTCTCTCTCCCTTCCTCTCTCTCCCTCCCACTCTATCTGTACAAAAAATGGAAAAATATCCTCAGGTGAAGAAAAACAAAAAGAGTAGCTCACTCTTAAAGTAAAATAATATTTCAGACTTCTTCGATGCTTGTGATCAATGCTCTAGTAGATTGTTTCATTGTTCTCCTCACAACAAACCTGTATAGTAAAGGCAGTGAATTGATTGGAGGAGCTTGGTGATACTGATGAAACAAATAATCCAAGAAGTTTATTTCTAATTCCCACAATGTCTGTTGTTGGCCCAGATGACTCTCCATGGCAACTGCTCTCTCCGGCTCAGGACTGAGTCGGCCTCGATGTTAACGCATGTCTTATCAGCAACACATGCTTTGCAGTCACTGAAGTTAGGGCAGGAGAGGGCCGAGTGTCCAGCAGTGATTAAGGCCTCTCCCTGGAAAGTGATATGTGTCATTTTACTTATATTCATTGCCCCAAACAACTCATGTTTATGCCCAATTTTAAGGGGTTGAGGGAAATGTAATCTTGCTATGTTCCCAGAATAGAAGGGAATCAGATATTGATGATCAATAATGTACCTAATTGAAACGACAGTACCCCCTTCTATAGATGTGGAAAGTGGGGTTCAGAGAGGTTGGGTGACTTTCCTGGGGATATAGTGCTAGATAATAAGGAGCAGCGGATCCAGCCAAGGTCTGTTTGAGGTCAAAGGCTATGTCCAAGCACTTTGTGTACTGCTTTCCATAGGAACTAATTCAACTCCCTGCAGATGGTGGGATTCAAATGGTAAAAGTAACCACTCCCAGGTTGTTGTTTCTTCATTCCCGTGACAAGGATTTGGAGGAGAGGAGGGAAACCAGATGGTTGATGAGTCTTCACTGAGTCCGGTCTCTGGGAACACTTTCTGGACCCTTCTCCTCTGGCCTTCCTGTCTTTCCCTGCAGAGAGAGAGCCTCTGAGAGCCAGACAGGAGGGAAGGACTTTGCATGTCTCTGCTTTGCTAGAGGTGAGGTGGAAGACATAGACTTGTGATTATTAAAAAGATAATGATTTCAAATTAGCTTTATGTGGCAATTTACAGTCTGCAAAGCATGTTTTTGTATAGTCTGAAGATGAGAATAAACCTACGTGTCTCACTGATGGTGACGCTGTCCCAGTGAGGTGTGATCATCAAAGCAGCCAATGGGACCCGGGACGGCATCAGTGAAGGGGCACTGACCAGCAGGAAGCAGGGGTCATGAACCCACGCCTTGGTGTTAGGTCTGGGCTAACTCCTGGCCCATCACCTAGGCAGATGTCTTTGTCACTTGTGGATTCTTCATCTGTGAAGCAGGAGCAGAGTGATGGCTTCAAAGAATGTTAGCAAAAGATAAACGAGGTAGTCTGGCCGGTGTGGCTCACCAGATGAGCTTTGGCCCATGCACTAAACGGTCACTGGTTCGATTCCCGGTCAGGCCACATGCCCAGGTTGTGGGCCCAGCCCCCAGTGGGGGGCATGTAGGAGGTGGTCAGTCAATGTTCCCTCTCATCAATGTTTCTATCTCTCTCTCCGTCTCTCTCCAGTAAGGTTAACAAAGCACTGAACCCAGTGCTGGGGTCCCTAGGGCCATGCTCAGCCAATGCTGGCTGCTCTCGTTATTCCTGTGGTAGTTATGTTGTGAGGAGTTTTCAAACAGGGCATATGATCATTAGGCTCTATGTGTAAAGGTAGATCACAGTGGGCATATTACAGTGGCTTCTAGAATATTACAATCACTATCACTAGAGACAGTGGGGTGTATTTTGAGAATGGCAACCAGGATGGAGAAATTCCCTGATACTGTCTTACGTGGCTTGCTGAAGGAACTAGCAAGATGTAACATGGAAAAGAGACACTCCCAAAAGGTTAAGGGTGAGGGCAGCTGGTGTCTGTGGGTCTCTGAAGTGTTGTCCCACAGAACCAGCTTTAGTCTTGTCCTCGTGGAATTAAAAAGTAGTACAGCCATGGCTTTTGCAGGGGCAGGGATATCAGTTCATTTTGATACAAAGCTGTCAACCACGAAACAGCACTCTCTTGGGAGGTAGTGAGCTTGCTGTCATTGGTGGTATAAGCATTGTTTGGATGGGTACTGGCAAGGTCCTGGGGAGTCAAGTGTCAGTAGAGTGATTAGAGAAACCTTAAATGATAAGACTGAGTTTTGTGATTCTAATTCTGGGTGCTCAGTAGAATTCTTCAGAGATATATTAAAAAATATACCAGTGTCTTGGGTCCTGCCCTAGACCCATTAACTCAGAATCTCTGGGACGAGGCCTCAGCAACAGTATTTTTACAAAGCTCCCTTGTTGGTTTTTCTCTAGTCTATTGTGCGGTCAAGTTGGAGAACCACTGCTCTAACCAAAAAGAAGAAGGCGCCATGACTGTAGCCCCAGCAGCATATCTTAAAACCATGGGTAATTACCCTGGCTGGTGTGGCTCAGTTGGTTGAGAAAGGCCACTGGTTCGATTTCTGGTTCAGGGCACATTCCCTGGGGTTCGAGCTTGGTCCCCAGTAGGGGGCATGCAGGAGGCAGCTGATCAATGTTTCTCTCTCATTAATGTTTCTCTCTGAAAAATCAATAAAAACATATTTGAAAAAACTACAGGGAATTGACTCAGAACTGCAGGAAAGAGGGCCATTCCGTGTGAGAAACAGAAATGAAGCAGACCAGAGCTTGGTTGGGTTGGGTGGGGTTTGGGTGAGCACCAAATTTTGAGGAGTCCATCCAAACTGAAGCCTCTGATCATTTTGGATAATAGTTTGGGAAAAGGGTTGAGGGTCCATGGTCAGGTTGAAATGTCTGTTGCAGAAGATCCTCTGGGGGAGGGGACAGGGACTCTAGATGCTCAGGATTAAACCACAACAATGTGTCTAATTTCACCCAAAGGAACTTGCTACTGTTCATGTTTACTGGCTGCGGAGTGATTCATCCGGTGTTGGGGGAGAGATGTGTAAATGAAATGTGTGGCTTCTGTGTCAAGTAGCTTATTTCTTCTAGGATACTCCAGCCCACTGATGCAAACTTGCAGAACAATGTAAATTCTTGTGTGCATATATGTGCATGCATGCATGCATGTGTGTGTGTGTTGGGATGAGAAGACAGAGCACACATAGAAACACACACTTCTAGGGCTTAGAGTGTGCCTTCCCTTCCCTCCTCTGACCTTTATGCTAGAAGCATAAGAATGACCCATTATCCACTGGCCCTGGAGCGTGGTTGTTCCTAATGCTTAGTGGCTGACATGGCCTCCCACCTGGCCAGTTGGCAGCTGTCAGGGTAGCCCCATGTATCCCAACTTTGTTCCCACGTGGCATCTTCCTGCCGATCCCTCATCCTCTGCCATGGCATTTTCTCCATGACAGTCTGCCCCTGAACTGCCCTCGCTGCTGCTTTGGTAAAGGCTTGCAACGAAAGAGAGTAACAGCCACGGGTGAATCCGCTTTGCGCAGGCAGCACCAGCAATGGATGAGGCCTCCCCCAGGCTGGACGAAGACTGGAGGAAAGGACTTCATCGAGAAGCGAGCTGGCAGGTAAGTGATGTCCTCAGCTCCAGACGGACTCAAATCTCTCAACTCTTTCAGCCCAAGCCCGAGTAATTCACATCAGTCTGTCGGCAGAATTGCATTGTCTGCAGGCACATCCACTGGGGAAAAGTCATCATTAGTTTCCATTTCTTTTTCAACCATGCAAATAAGATTCCAGATGAATTTACTCTAGATTATTGAGCAAGCTAATAGGGTTTTACAAATCTATAGGTGTTTCTAAATTTATACTTTCTTAATAAAGGCCCTTGAATGAACAAGTTGCAGGTGGATAGCAAAGGGAACATGCAGATTTGGTTTGTATGAGTATCGGTTCATTGCAGTATAAAAATGTAATATAACACCTGTCATCAGGCTTACCTTATGGTGGTGTAGTAACTTGGAATAAGTGGCTTGGTTTTAACCTGTTTTAATGAGTTGACCATTTTTTTAATGCAGCTTGTGTGCCTTTCTTATCTGTGCTGAACTCCTGATAGTAGAAGCTCTGTGGCAGGCAGAGAGTTCAAGCTACAAGATTCATTTTGGTGTAGAGGCAGTTTTCATTAAAATATACAAAGCGGTAATGTTTATACGTTATAATACCTATTTCAAATTAGCAAAATTATATGCTCCTGTCTCGTAAGCTGCCAACTGAAATCCCTTCCTAAATCCTGTTGAATGGCTTTGATTACTCTTCTTCACATGACACATTACACACCTCTAATGCATATTTTTACGCATCTACTCCATTGCCATTTAATTAGACAACAATATTGAAAAGCGGTGCCAGTTTTTTTTTTTTTTTTCCCCCTTCATGTTTTAAATGCTGCTGCCTTATGGGAAATAACACTCCCGTGCACGAAGCGTGTCTTGGGGATGGTGCTGGTTGAAGTGAAACTGTGATTTTCCATTTTGTCTACAGCAGAAAGTTCCACATAAAAATGGTGATTTGGAAGGAGTTGATTTTCAACATCAATATTTAAAAATCCGTCTCCCTTTTTATAAAAAGAGGGACACTTTTCATAAGGTTTCTCCTTTGCAATAGACATTTCAGCAAGGTGTGGTAGTGATATTGACAGGTATGTTCTGTTCGGAGCAGTGCAATGATGTTAAAAGGAAGGAGCTTCAGAAAAAACATCCTCTAGCCTGTCATGAAATCAAAGTTCTTCCCCTTCGAGTGGGAACATTGTTTTGGAAGTAGGGAAGGAAACAAAATACATCTCTGCAGGTGGCTTTGAGGATGTCATGTGGGGTCTCCGGAGGGTCTAAACAAATATTCAGATATTTGATGGTATGTTGATGTGACTTTTTGCATTTTTGTCTTTTGTTTACATGTTTTCCTCTAGAAAGTTGGCATCTTATATATAGTCTTCATTTCTAAAGAGGCTGGAGGGGGTGTGGGGTGTGAGGTGATGACTCAGAGCTCCATGAACAAAATATTTAAACTACAAACGTGAAACCCAAATGTTTATGCATCCTGTCAGCGTGAACATCCCATGGACCTTTAGCTTGGTAATTTCCCCAGTGACAGATGATGAAAATGTTCTCTGTGCTGCTTGCCTTTGCCTCCATAGATGTGACCCCTATACAGCTGGTCAACCTGTCATTCCCACTGTGATGAGTGAAACTCTCCCTGTACTAGTGGAGGCACTGGTTATGAAAGAGGCACCCTGGTCTCTCACTTGGTCTCCCTGACTCTTGGTGATGCATGGCACTGGGTGGAGAAGATGTCACAAGGTGTTAGCTCCAGCTTCACCCACCTCTGGCCCTCTGGCCCTCCCTGAGGCCTGCCTGCTGCCCTCACTCTCCAGTCACCTGTATTGTCATGCTGGGTCCCCACATGCATAGAGTCACCTCATCTCAAGATGCTACTCAGTTGGCTTCTAAGAGGGGACATTGTAAATCTGATGGAACTAGATGCATGACCTTTGTCCTGAGAGTGAGTGATTTTGGCCATCCATGGTGGTGATAGAGTTGGGAGAAGTTTCCAAAACTAGTTGTGATTGATGGTCATGCTTTAATTTAGCCGAGTACTATACTTTTTATTGAAACTGTCCAGTACTTACCTACCTAACTACAATGGACCAATCACAGTGCCAGGGTGTGTGTGTAGGAAGGAAGATATGATCACCCACCCCACTCCCCCATTTTACAGATGAGGAAATTAAGACTCAAGGAGGTTACATAACCTGTCCAAAGCCATCCAGTATCTAAATCCAGGCCTGTTCGACTCCAGTACCTATATTCTTCTTCCCATTTTGGTTGCTGTGCCATCTGAATTAAATTTTGTCTCACTTTTTATCTTATGGAATAATAGCTCATGAACAGCTGTGACGTGGGCAGGCAGGAAGCAAGAGGAAGAAAGGGAAAAGCATGCCGATCTTCTAATGGAATAATCAATCTCTGAATCATTAAGACTTTAATAAAATGTTCTCTAATAGTTTATTTTTTAACCCTTACCGTATACCAGGCACTAAGCTACATTTCTAATTCTTTTAAGTACTCTGGCAGACAGATATAATAGATTCTATTATATGTATGGCGAAACTGAGGCTCAGAGCTGTTAGGGAATATATTCAAGGTCACACAGCTACTAAGTTGCTGAACAGGGATACAGACCTGCTTGGACCTGAAGCCTATACTCTTAGACAAGGCTGCCTCTCACAGTATATTTTCAGATTACGTTTTGATCATACATATTTTAACGATCTCATCTAACAAATGATGTGATGAGATTTGGTCCTTGAGATATTCCTCTGATAATATTTTTAAAAATAAATTAGGAGTTGGGCAAAAATGCCTTACTCGCTCACTTCTTCAGAATCTATTTTAATTGGAAGCTGTTTGCCTTAAGTGAACCAGCTTACCCATGGAGTTGGAAATGAACTAGATACAATTTCTAGAACAAACTATAAATCTGAAAATACATTTAAGCATATGATTTGTACCGGAAAGCCACCAGTGGCCGTGTCAAAGTCAACGCTCTGGTCTTGCGTAGCCCTCAGCCCTGGGAGCAGCTCAGGAATGGTGACGGCGGTGGCTTCTGCCACCAGGCAGCCACCAGACCACATGCAAACTTAACGCAGTGCCTTCGCTTCTTATACAGGAAAGTGCTTATGCTCCAGTGAGGCCTTGGAAAGAAGATGGGAGGAGGCTTGACGATGCTTCATTGGTCTGGGCTATTGTCAGTTGAAAAACATTATGGAGGGCAAATGATTCATTTCTGGATGATGTTTTATCTTGGGACGGTTCCCTTCAAAATAAGCGATGTAAGTGTAGTGTGGACTCGTCTATCGATATTGTCTGTCTGTGCCTGTCTCCCCCACAAGAAGATGAATTCCTCAAGGACAGAGATGCATCTTGTCTTTGTGTCTCTGCACTTAGCTCCAGGCCTGGCACACACTCAGCCCTTGATGATTTTTGCCTAACTGAAGAGAGCTGCAGATTTGATCTGGGAGGAGGCTGAGCTGTGATCTGGCCCTGACTTTGCACTTGAACCAAGGCTGAGGGAAGCTGAGTGTTTGCCTCGAGTTCTGCTGTGGGTTAGTGGGGAGCAGGGATGATGCTCTCCCTGTTCAGCCTTCTTTCTTTTCCCTGGATTTTTTCTTTGTAAACTTTCTATGCCCTATTTTATCATCTGTAATATACTAGTATGTTATCTGCCTGTTTATTTACCGTGGTACCCTACCTGGATAGGAGCTGTAGCACCAGGGTCAAGAATAAGATCTGGAGACCAACTTCTGGATTCTAACTGTGGTGTCATCAGTTTCTTACTATGTAACATTGGTCAAGTTTGTAACCTCTCTGTGCTTTAGCTTTCTCACTATGGGATAGAGACAATTATTCTAGCAACCTTATATGGTTGTTGTGAGGATGAAATGAGTTAATTTATGGAAATAACTCAGAACACTCCAGTAAGTACTGTTTAGTGACTATAGAGTGCATGGTACATGTCAGCTGCTACCTGTTATCTACTTAATGAGATCAGCCCTTTACCGTTTTTGTTTTTTTTTAAATACCTACTGTGTGAAAAGCACATCCCCACTTTAGTGGATGAGAAAGTGATCAGACATGCTGCTATTGAACTTGAGGTCATGGCAGAGCATAGCAGGTCATTATAGTTCCAGGATAGTCAAAAAATGCTCCAGGTGTCATGAAAGCATTGAGGGCTGGCTTCCAGTCTGTCTAAGGGTGGCATGTAGAGAGTAATACCAGAGCTGATTAAACAGAGAGAAGGAGTTAAGCCAGACAGATCACTGTTAGGACTGCAAGAGAGAGACATGTCCGAGGCAGGAAGGAGAGAGATTCCGAAGTACGAGCGAGCAGCTGGCGGTCCCGCGGAGCTAGCCTCGTGGGGTGAGGCGGAAGTGGTGGAGGTGAGTCCAAAGAGGTGGAAGGAGAAAGGTCTGTGTGGTCAGACCAAGCGGCTGCAGATAGCAGGTCCGTCAACAATTTGATGATAAGAAAGATGAGATGATTCTGGCTTTATTGTGAGGATCAATTGAAGCACAATAAGACTAGAGGCCAGAAACCCAGTTAAGAAGCTGCTTCCCACATGGTGGACCATGGAAACAAGAGGAGACGGAAGGGCAGATTCAGAAGTCTCCAGAAGATACCAAGCTCAGGATTTGGTGAGTGACAGATTCAGGGCATGTGGGTGTGGGAAGAGTCCAATGACCTGCAGGCTTCTGTGTAGGGTGGTGAGGTGGATGCACCATCTGAAAAGTGGTAGCCAGAGAAGTAGGTGGTCTCTGGACTCATGATGGGGTGAAAAATAACTAAAAAATGGCGGCTTGAAGGAGAGTTCTAAGAAAAATGAATAATATAGGGTTTTTTTATATATACCAGGAGGGTAAACAAAACCCTGTAAAGACTCAGAAAACCCAGAGGAGGTAATAGCACCAGGAAGAATGATCATGGACCAAGAGTGTCCTTTGTGGGAAGAGCTGTTTTAAGCATTTGATTTATATGAACTCATAGACTCTTCACCGTAGTGGCATTAGGGAGATGCAAGTAGTATCCTCGTTTGGTAGGTGAGGAAGTTTCAGAGAGGTTAGTTAGGATCTCTTAACTAGTCCTTGGGACCTAGAAGCCTGGATCCAGAGCTTGTCACTACCCTAGGATTATGTCCATCCATGTAGAGTCAGGGAACCGGGACGATTTCACAGCGTAGGCTGCCTTTGAGCAGGTGTTTAAGGAGAACAGTACTTTGCAAGCGGTACATCTCTGAGACAGAGCCCAGGCTCCACGCCTTCAGTGATGGATGTGCTCGACTCGGAGCACAGAGGACAGTCTCCTGCACATGTGTCTGGATTCAGCTGGTCTCCTAAGGGTGCAGGACTAACTGAGCTTGTCAGGGCGGTGCAGGCTGATCCCACAGCTCACAGCAGAGGCTTCACATGGTGAAGGAGGCCTCTAGCAAGGCTGGCCCAGTGCCCAGCAGGTCTGTGCCCAGCAGGCCGTGGGGATGGGCAGTGGTGGGCCTGGACACTAGAAGGCCTGACTGGGAAAGGTGTGTCCTAGGCAGGACCTTAGGCCAGTCTGAACCTCCCTGCGCTGCTCCCCCCGCCGAAGTGGGGGTGTGCTCTGCACATAGTAGGTGTTCAAAGATGAGAAATAAAATACCCACGTCTTAGGTGAAAAGTTCAGTGAAATCGTGTGTGTGTGAAAGAATGTTGTCTGATGTAAAGCATTTTACAAGTGTAAGATTTTATTTCTGTTAACTTCAAAAAAGCAGAATTGTGCGTGTGAAATGATACTGGATACAAAGACAGCTCTGTGTACTTCCACCTTCTCTTCAAAGCCCATGACCATTTTGTGTTTCAGCTCCCACATAGGAAAGGAAAGAAAAAGTTTTTGTTTTTGTTTTTCAGATACAGTGGGAGGGATGGAGGAGAGAGACAGAGAGAAACATCAATGTGAAAGAGACACATCGATTGGTTGCCTCCCGCATGACCCCAACCATGGTCAGGGCCAGGGATTGAACTGCAACAGAGATATGTGCCCTTGACTGCAATCGAACCCACAACTCTTTGGTCGGCAGCCCAATGCTCACTCAAATTGCTGAGCCATACCGGCCAGGGTAAGGACCAACTTTGATATTGTTTTCTCTCTCAGGAAAGGATTCTTTTCTTCATCTCTGAAGCACCTTAACCCTGGGATCGATGGAGCAGTGGTTCGTATTTTGAGTTTACTTTGTATTTAGAGAAATCTGCTGCAAGACGCTAATACTATCATCTATTAAATGAGGAAATTAGGATGATGGGTCAGAATCAGCACCTGAGGGTGTAGCCCGACCCATTGAAACTTTATGTCAAGGCTGTGACAGGCCCAGCAAGGAAGGGGCTGAAGGTGGCAGCTAGGAGAGTCTAGGCTTGTCAGGAAACACATTTCCGTTTTTGCTTCTAGTGTTACATTTCTAGCACAGTGGGATGTTGGAGAAGACTGCTTTTCTTGCTGGTTATAATTATTGTTGTTGCTTTTTTTTTTAAATCCTCACCTGAGGATATTTTTCCATTTATCTTCAGATAGAGTGGGAGGGAGGGATGGAGAGAGAGAGAGAGAGAGAGAGAGAGAGAGAGAGAGAGAGACATTGATGTGAGAGAAACACATCAATTGGTTGCCTCCCGTAGGGACCCAACCAGGGCAGGGGACCGAACTGCAACTGAGATACATGCCCTTGACCAGAATTGAACTCAAGGCTCTTCAGTCTGTGGGCTGATGCACTAACCACTGAGCAAAAACTGGCCAGAGCATTGTTGTTGCCTTTTAAATCATGTGGGACTCATTTATTCATTCATTTGGCCAAAGAAAGTGAAGTGTTTGATGTATGTCAGATTCAAATACCATAGATTTATGAGTCTGGAAGGGACACTGGGATGACATGTCATAGTTCTCACCCTCCACGCTCCTCACTCGGAGAGAAAGCAAGTCCAGAAAGCTAAAGACAGATGGCCTTACACAGCTTCTCTCTATAATTCATTCCCAGGTCTAACAAACAATTCATAGGCTAAGGAAATTCTTCCTCGGGGTGGATTTAAACCACGCCCGCTGCAGCCTGAGACCAGTTCACTCCTTCCTCCTTCCTGGAGGTGGAGAAAAACAGCTCAATCACTGTCCTCAGGAATCAGCCTTCCCGGCCTTGAAGATCGTTATGAAAGCGGCCTTCAGCTTTTGCTCCTCAAGGCTGAAGCAGCCTAAATCCTTAGATGTGATTCTTCATTCCCATCTTCTCTTGTTTCTGGGAACCTTCTCCAAGTCTGCTCATTACCCCTACGTCCTGTAGCCTAGAACTTTTTAAGAGGACCTACTAGGGCTAATGAGTGGTGATCATCTGCTCATTTATTTATTCAGCTAATGCACTTGCATTGAGTTCGACATTTTAAATACTAGATCCTCTGGGCAAAGCCTTGAGGGTACAATGATAAATAAAAACAGCATAGTGTAGCACTTAAAAGACTGGTTCGGTTCCTGGATCACTGCTTACCAGCTGTATGACTGTATTTGACTTAGGTCTCAGCTGCCTCATGGGCAAAGGAGATAATAATAGTGTCTGTCTCACAGGGTTGTTATGAGGAGAAATACATGTGATATACTTGGCATAGAGCTTAATACACAGCTATAGTCATGGCACTTTAAAATAAAATAAAAATTAAATAAGTTGCAGACCCTGCCCTCGAGTTGTACCCACTGGGAAGGATGGACTAGTAAATAAACAGTGGGTTGTGTGTAGGGCTCTGGGAGCAGTCTGAGCGTGTGAGACTTAAGTTCAAGGGACCAAGAGGAATTATACTTCATGGACCGAGGAAGGTGAACCGTTTCATATACTTACATTCACATATCATTGATTTGTAAACTGGAAGAGACCTTCGGATGACATCTCATTTTTCATTTTCACTTACAGATCACTGGGTTGGATTTTAGGAGAAGATTCAGGGCTCTCTAGGTGATGAAGAGGGGGAGAAGGCATTCTGGTCGGAGGGAGCCTTATGGACCAAGAACCAGAAGAGTAAATATTGGGCACGTGTTTGAGAGGTGGTGGGGCACCGGTTGTGCCCTGGGTGTGATGGGCAGCGAGGCGGGGAGGAGGTTCTTCCATCTGGGTGGCCTCGGACTGTGAATGGCGTCGGAGGCCCCGTGGAGGCATTTGCCCTGCTCTCAACCTCATCTGTGCTCTTGGGGCTTTGTTTGAAGAAGCTGTAGGTCAGTTCAGGAGGCTGCCAAGACGCTAGATGTTTTCTCTTCTAGTTATTTATTTATTTATTTATTTGTACTCTGTCTTGGGTCACAGTTATGTGTCAATCCCTGGAGGCCAGAATGTGAATCGTATTCATGTCTCTGTTTCTCTCTCTGGGCCTAACAGAGTACCAGGCACAG
This sequence comes from Molossus molossus, assembly GCF_014108415.1. Taxonomy (NCBI): domain Eukaryota; kingdom Metazoa; phylum Chordata; class Mammalia; order Chiroptera; family Molossidae; genus Molossus; species Molossus molossus. The sequence goes on along the minus strand of NW_023425344.1, from coordinate 16,286,927 downwards.
AGCGGGCTTAAGCCACATGTGTCGCAATGAAGTTGCTGTGTGCAACCAGCGCCCTGGTCTGCCTGTTCTAGGACAGCCAGTGGCGCTCATGCATGCATGAACAAATGCAAATAAATGACCCCGGGGATTTCACAGTTTTCACATTTGACTCAATTTTGAGGACCTCTTGAGAAGGGAACAGTTTTGTGTAAAAGTCCAGAAATGCAATATGAGAAACAAATTCTCCCCGTGGTGTCTTTGCCTTTCGCATTCAGCATCCGGTCTCCGGTGGGCCACATTCATAGCTGGTTCTTCTGACTGGGGCCCGACGGAGCCCGAGCGAGTCCGGCTTCTTGCTGAGCTCCTTCTCGGGCATTGACTGCCGTAGCTTCCAGTTCACGCTGACAGTGGCTAGAGCAAGTGAGAGGCGGAGAGCAGATTTTCAAAGAAGGTTGAGGGAAAAGGCAGCTCTTGAGTTTCTAAAGAGACAAATATGTTTTACATCAAGTTCCCCTGAAAACAGTGTCAACACAAGTGAGAAATGCTCAAGTTGTAGCAGCTGGTTGAATCTAGCAATTCTCACTTGGGGCGCAAAAGCCACAATTTTCTATCTAATTCTCTCCTCAATCATTCCATGGCCCCTGTCTCAAGCTCAATTTAAGCTCAGTCCCCAGTACACAGAGCCACTGTACAGCGGATAAAGAAACGGCTGGCTGAGGGACTGAGGGGGAGAAGGAAGAAGGTGACCCAAAGCTTGAGTTACCCCATCATCTTGGGATCATGTGGCATCCCTCGCCAATACCTCTCACAAAGTCCATGTAAAATAGGTCATTTCTCCTTTAGCCTTTACATTGTGATTGTCCCCGCCTGGTAGGATAGTATGATCAGCCCAGCCTGATGCTTCTGTTCAAATGCTCACCCATGTGTTGGGGAAACAGTCACATTTAGTGGAGACTCGGGGTGGGGGTGCAAGTTTGCTGTCTCCAGGGCTTTGACTTGAAGTGGAGCCGGGCTGGCCCCCAGCAGAACTCCATTACAGTTGGTGACTGTTTGTCTTTTTCAGAGGAGTTGGGATGAGCAATAAATACGACTTCTCTTTAGGGAGAGTGTCCTAGAAACTATTGGATCTTTCCTTATGCATATCGAGTGTATTTCAGTTCTCAGAAGCACTTTTCCACGTACACTCCTGTGTCCATCTCACAGAAGCCCTAGGAGGGAGCTGGCAGCAGGGTTATCATCACCGTCATCAAATGAAGAAGCTGCGGGCTGGCAGGTAGGAGCCCTGCCCAGCAGGACCGGACCAGAGCCGGAGTCTGAAGTGCAATCCTGTGCTGTTCGCTCGGATCGAGCTGCCTCCTCTGCTCCCTGCTCAGGGGTGTGCAAAACCGTGTCCTTAAATGAATCCTTAATTAGCCCCAGTCAACTGACCCTTCTTTAAAAAAGTGTGACGTTTGAAGCTAAAATCTTTCATGTGATCGGTTCTGAGGAAGAGGTTCTCCCGCCAGCCCCAGCCATGGAAATGTGTGGTGACAAGGCAGCGTGCTAAGGTCCCCATGCTGATCACAGTGCTTCAGGCCTGAGCGTCATGCATGGTGGGAGTCCAGCAGGCTGTCACGCAGTCAGTAGTCCGGCGGTGCTGCAGAAACAGAGCGTGTGTGATACTCCAACAGACTTTGCTGTTAGCATTGCTGGAGGCCTTGCTCACCCTGGACAAGGAGGAACACCGCCTCCCCCGACAGCCCCTGCCCAGATGTGACTTCCATAGCATGCCTCGCCCCAGCCCTCCGTGTGGGGTAATCTAGTTCCAGTGCATCAGAGATCTGAACCAACGAAGCCCTAATGTTTTCTGGAGAAAGTTTTGGAAATGGAAATAATCACGAGGTCACATGACACAGCTTTGGTATTTGTGTGGGAGTAAGAATAACTCATAGATGCATAGGTTTTTGAAATCTTTTCTGTGGTACTTGATCTTGGTGTTTACACAGAACTTGGGGAACTGTGGGGGTGCATCTTATGCTGTACTTTTCATGCATCATTAATGTACTCTTTAGCTCTAATTTCTCTGCTTGGAATCAGTCTACTCTCTCCCATCTCCTTTCTTAACCAAAAAACAAAACAAAACAAAAAAACAATAACAACCCTCCTAGTCACCCTTCAAAACTCCTATCACTAAGTCATACTTAATGAAATTCTACAATATAATAGGAGTTATATTACTCATAAGAATGAGCTCTGGAGTCAAACTCGGATATTTCTATTTTAAAGCCTCCCTTTCACTACCTTTAAAATGGGATTATAATCAGAACTTTCTTTTAAAATGATTTTGAAGATCAGAAGAAATCATATACCGAAAGTCCTTGGCAAAGTGACTAGCTTATAGAAAGCACTCAGTAAAAATGAGCAATTATTATTCCCGTTGTAAAGGTATTTACACTTAGACCAAGATCGTAAGGATGCTGCCCACAGCGTCATCCATGTCAGCCTGCTGGGACCTGGGACAGAAGCAGGAGACAGAAAATAAGAGACAAAAATGATCCTGTTATCAGGTAAAATGATCGTCTGCAGGAAGGCAAGGATATTCAGAAAAACTGAAAAAGTATTAGAAAAAATGAAATTTGAGTTGGTTGATTCAACACAAAATAACTGTACAAAAATTAAAAACTTCCTGGTATAGTAGTGATAACCAGTTAGAAAATCTGAAGATAAAAATCATTGAAAATGGTACTACAATATAAGCCAGGAATAAACCCATGAAATAATAATACAGAGTCTGTATGAAAACAGTAAAATTTTAATAGAAGACATAAAAGAAGGCTTGGCTATGTGGAAAAAGGTATCGTCTTCCTAGAAAAAAGGGATGACTACCATCAACACTTTGATTCTTCTCCAATGAATGTACATATTTAATGCAGTCCTAATCGAAATCATGTTGCTGCTGTTGTTCTCTGGAAACTTGACCAAGTATTCTGCAGTTCATCTTGAATAATAAATAGAGCGAAAGAGCTAAAACTCATATTTAAAAGGAAGAGCAGGAAAGCAGACTTTTCTCTGGTAGATATTATAATGCACTATAAAGTTATGATAATTAAAACAGGGTGTTACGGAGTAAGAATCACCAGGCAAGTGCAGTTGAAACAGACCAGAAGGAGGCTCCAGTAAGAATAGGTGTTGAATGGGAATGTGGTCACGGTTAGATCAAATATTGGTGCAGGCATTGACAAGTGTGAAGTAAGTGTTGTTGAGTCATCTGGTTTAGTGACGGGGAGAAAATACTACAAGTCAAATTTCAGGAAGGAAGAATAAACTATAAAATTCAAAAATTAAATGAATGAACATTTATCAGTATATTTAATACTATATATAGAATTAAGAAACATGTTTGCTCTGGCCAGTTTGGCTCAGTGGTTAGAGCATTGGCCTGTGGACCAAAGGGTCAAAAGGTTGTGGGTTCAATTCTGGTCAAGGGACAGTACCTGGGTTGCAGGTTTGATACCCAACCCCACTAGGGGTCATATGAGAGGCAACCAATAAATGTGTCTCTTTCACATCGATGTCTCTCTCTCTCTCTCTAAAAATCAATGGAACAATATCCTTGGGTGAGGATTAACAATAACATCAGGAGAAAAATGTATGTTTTAAAATTTCATTGTAGAGCTGAAGTCCATCATGAGCCTGGATCACAAACATTTCTGGACTTCTGGAAGGGAACTGAAGTGACTAAAAGATTAGAAGCTGCACTGGCTGGTTTGGCTCAGCGGTTAGAGCGTCTGCCTGTGGACCAGAGAGACCGGGTTCGGTTCCTGCTAAGGACATGTACCTCCGTTGCAGTTTGTCCCCGGCCCCAGTTGGGGTTGTGTGGGTGGCAGCCACTCGCTGTCTCTCTCTCACATCAATGTTTCTCTCTCTTTCCCCCTTTCTCCCTCCCACTCTATCTGAAGATGAATGCAAAAATGTCCTTGGGTGAGGATAAAAAAAAAAAGATTAGAAGCCTCTTGGAAAGAAATAGTCAAAGTTTTGAGGAAAATCCTCTCCAAGAGAATGTGTCTTGCATGAGAGCCTAGAATCACAGGATTGTGGACTTCGATTCTCTGGGTTTTATAATGCCAGCCATCGATTAACACCCACATCTTCCCCACCTGAATAAACTAGAACCAGACTCTCATGGGCTCATGGCCGACTTCAAGATTGAGACAAGGTTATAAGTTTATAAATAAAAACTTGAAATTCTAACAAAATAAATTCAAACAATAAAAACAAAAGGAGAAAATATAGATTAATATGTATCTGACCTTGGACTGGGAAGGCTCTCCAAGCAGAGAGGAAAAGAGGGATAATTTTTATTATGTAAAAATTTAAAGATTCTCTTATGTCAGAAATGAAATAAACAAATAACAAAACCAACTAATAGTAAAGTGGGAAATATTTTTGACAAATCTAGTCTAAAAGCTTGATATAATTATTATTTTTTTTAATCCTCAGCTGAGGATATGTTTTTTTGTATTTTTATTTTTAGAGAAAGGGAGAGAGTGAGGAAGAGAGAAACATCGATGTGAGAGAAAACATTGATTGGTTGCCTCCATATATGCCCCAACTGGGGATTGAACCCACAACCTAGGTATGTGCCCTGACTGGGAATCGAACCCGCAACCTTTTGGTGTACTGGACAGTGCTCCAACCAGCAGAGCCACTTGCCAGGGCAAGGCCTGATAGCTTTAACAAATTAAGAAGCAACCTAACATTACACTAGAAAAAAATGAGTTTGCTTCATGAGCAATTAATTAACAGGAAATATATGTTATCAATAAGTATATGAACAAAGTTGTAATCAAATTTGTCAGCAGAGAAACCCAAATTAAAACAATAACAAGACACAACTGGTAGAGATTTTGAGAAGCAGTAATGTTGGTGTTGATGGTGATGATGGGATGAATCCCACAAGACTACACCTCTGCCTTTGGAGTTTTAATTATTACCAACTTTCTGGAAGTCAACTAGATGATATGTATCAATAGCTTAAATTAAAAAAAAAAAACTTGGCTCAATATTATTCTAGGAATAGATCTTAAGGAAGTTATCAGGGACAGAGAAATAACTTCATGGAGAAAGATGTTTATTTTAATGTTGTTTGAGTCATCTTAAATTTCCAGTTACAGGTTAATGGTTGGACATACTGTGGTACAGGCATCATAACTGGTGTTTTCAGTATTTTCTATAGGGAAGAATGCTTTTGATATAATTTTAAATGAAAATTGAGAAAAACATACTTTGGACTAAGTGTGGTGTCTGAAACCCAACAAAAGGCAGTAAAGATGTAAAAAAGGTTGAGGCCCCAAAGGACGAAGAGAGTAAAAGAAAAGATGACATCGGTGAACAGATAACTACACTCGAAAGCTCAAAGGAGAATTAACAAATGGCAACTGACTTGGCGCAGCATTAACCTAAGAGTGAAGTTTAAGCTTGTGGGGAGAGGAGTCAACAAGAGCGGGCTGTCTGCTCTGCCACATGCCGGCCGTGCTTTGGGGTCACGTGTACCAGGCGCCTCCGAAGGTGAGGACCAGAGGCAGAAGGTGCACACGAAACGAGCGGAGACCAGGCCCCACTGGAAACAGACAGTTCACATCCTAGTGAAGTTGAACCAGAGAAGGTTTGGGCTTGAGGACAGTCAGGCAGCGTGGAGACAGGTAGTTCGCAATAATGAAAGTCTGCTTCCTGAGCAGGGAGAGCCAGTCCTCTCTCCTCTCCCAGAGTATTGGCAGCTTACCGGACCCTCTGCCAGACAGGAGAGCGAAGGACTCCTTTCTGGAGAAACTGACCAGTTTAACAGAAAAGGCTTCCTATGGAAAGGTCAACTCTGGTCCGTGTCTAGCACCACTTGTCACTCCTTCCCACGCTCCCGGAACTGCCCCTCAGCCTTGCACGTCGCCCTCTGCAAGAGTGGACGGCCAGACGTCACTGGAAGACCTCTAGTGTGAAAGAGGGAGACCGAAACCGAAACGAAAGCGGACTGGAGCAAACCAAGGCGCTGCAGAGCAGAGTAAAACACCCTCGGCCCTTCTCCACACCTCCTGCACTTCCCAGGTGGACGACTCCACAGAAATGTCATTCTCTGTGAACGCGTCTGGAGTTAGTGACTGTCTGACCACTGTACGTCTGAAACGCACAACGATCCTAAGTGTAAACTGCAACTGGAAAACATTTAAAGCGTAACCAGTGATGTGTATTCTGTATTCCATGTGAGTTTTATTCTAAGAGGCAGGGACTGTGCTGCTAAGAAAATTATTTTGTAAGGACAGGCAGAAGTTATGTATCAATCGTGATTTGAGTGGGCTAGAGTTGTTGCTGCTCCGGGTCTGGGTTTGAGGGCTGACTCTTCTACTGTTGAGCAAGCGACTTCATCTCTCCAAGCTTGGGTTTCCTCGTCTGTAAAATGGGAATGAGAATAAGAGGCATCTCGCAGGGTTAAATCAGATAATGGATCGAAAGGGATGAACACGGTGCCTGGCCCCTGCGAGAGCTTAGGGCATGTCAGGGGTTGTGGGAGCAGTGGAAGCATCGTGGGGGTAGGGGGAGGGGGAGCAGAGCACCCCAGTAAACCCACGACAGATGTTGGACCTTTTGGCCATATTTGTAATGTTGAAATCATATGACATGGCTGTTGGGCACTATGACATACAAATGTGAGAGGAATGTGGAGATATGTAGGGGAACTAGTCAAAGTGATGAGGCACCCACCTCAGGGCTCATGCTTTCGCCGGCCGCTGTCGGGGTTAGCAGCTGGCCCTACCTCCACAGTGGTAATTAGCAATCAGGGCAAAGCAAGTATAGTTATATGTTAAAATGTTATCGTTTATTCCAGTTATCCACTGAATACTTTATGGGACATCTCTGTATATGGACATAGGTCTGAGAATTATCTGAAAATTTTATGGGTGACAGTTCTAAGCAGTTGCCAGGCAAAAGTGGGATGCTTGACCTTGATCCCTTGCCTTCAGAGGGGACAGGTGGAGACCACTGTCAGCCACACATTTTCGCCAGGAAGCAGAATGGGCCCCTAGGTTACTTGGTCTAGACTGTCAAGCCAGTATGGCAATTTTCTTGTTTCTAAGAAACACACCAGTCATGGTACAGAGTATTTTCAAAACACAATGTATTATCTGATGACCAGCCCTATTCCCTGATATATGAGGTGAAGATGGTTCGTACAAACCTGACGGTTTCTGCAGGGGGCGAGTGCTCGTCTCCCTCTCTGGGGAAGTGACACATTTCTCTCTTTTAGCTGAAAGAGTTCCTTGGCTTCGGGTTTGAAGGGAAGAGAGTGATCACGAGAACTCACTCACATATCTCCAAAGCAAAAAGCTGGACCTTTGAGGGGTGCCAGGAGGGCCTGCCTCCTGCTTCCCGGGCAAGCACTCTGCCTGTTTATTGTGCCACAGTTCATGCTGGGGTTCGGAACACCCAAACATCTCTCTGCAGATTTAGGGATGTAGGAAAATAGATGGCTTTGGTCAGGCAAATGCTTAAGGACCGAAGCATCCAATTGTTTGTACTCCCCTGCATTGGGCCATCAAGGGCGGTCCAAAGACACCTGAGTTCTTCCCTGCCCTCTCTCCTGCACTCCAACAGACTGACTCCACCAACCGAGACCCACGGCTGGCTAACAAGGCCTTGCGTGTGAAGAAGAAAGGACAGTCAGTGCTAGTCAGTAGCATTAAATTGTCTGAATCCTGGCTCTACCTCTAGAAGCTGTGAGAACGTGACAATTTATTTAGCCTCTTTGGGCTGAGCTGTGCTTCCCCATCTGTAAAATGATACTAATAATGGCAGCTGCCTCATAGGGCTTCCATGAGGCTTAAACGAGAAGATATCATCATCATCATCATCATCATCATCATCATCACATCACTGCCATCCCCAAAGAACCTGCACACGCGAGGCGCTCAGGGCAGGGTGGCTCCTGTTGCCTGGGACTGGTTTCCGTCACCGGAAGTTTTGATCTATAGGAATAAGGGTGAGTTAAGGAAGGAGTCAGGGTTCAGGAAAGCAGAAAGGAGACAGTGCTTGAGAATATAAGTTCCCGATCGTGCTTGATCTGAAGTTTACCCACCTGGCTCTGCCCATATAAACACACCCAGACACACGTGCGCGCGCGCACACACACACACACACACACACTCAGACATTTTTATTATGGATAAAGTCCACCATTTGCCAGTACTGTGGAAATTGTTATTCAGAAAAAGAAAAGCTTTCTGGATTACCTTTATGTATTGAATGACAGAAGACATCAGGGAGCATTTTAGAAGAACCCAGGCCTCTGTGCTATAGTTGGAGCTTGGAGCTATTGTTCATACTTCTCTTAAGTGCACCTCTAGCTGGACTTAAATTTACAACTAAATGCAGATTTGACAGTGCAAGTCTAAGTGTGTTGAGGAACTTCCAGCTACTAACTTTTCCTTTTGCAAGTCTCACTTGGCCAGCGATTCCCTGTGGAGTTGAATTGTGAGTGTTTTTACCTGGTGTTGTCTTCCTGGGACCAATGGGCCCTGAGGAGTCACTGGATTGTTCTAGCATCTCGGAGCAGGGCGGAGTCACCCTCAGCCTGCTAAGACACCGGGAGCCTTTCAGAAAACCGTGGTTCAGAGGGTTGAGGCTGCTTGAGGTTGCCTGGGGCAGTTTGCGTGTGCATTTCAAGAAGGGTAGTTTAGAAATTGTTGGTCATTGGGTGCAGGGAGCCTGTAGATTGACACTGATGAGGCAGCACATGGGGGCAAGGGGCTGAGCCGCTGAGAATCAAGTTGCTGCCCTGCCGGAAGGGCTCCGCTGGTTCAGCATCATCCTATGCTGGTTTGATTCCTGGTCAGGGCACGTACATGGGTTGCAAGTTTGATCCCTGGTTGGTGTACAAATGGAAGGCAACTAATCTATTTTTGCTTTTCTTGTTGAATGCTATACATACATAAAATGAGAGCAGTCCACACACGCAGAGTCCTGATGCACTATGAGATCGTGGCCGGTGCGAAGCCAGTTCCTGTTTCCACTGTGGATCTGCTTTCTTTCACTCTGAGGGACTGTTTCCCTTACCGAAAACCTCTAATGTTTTATTTTAGCCTAAAGGGATACATTTCGTACAAGATCTGTTGGAAATGGTTTTTTGAGGGTTTGAAGAAATAAAATATTTTTATTTTACTCTCATTATTATTATTATTTTTTTTATTTTGTTCTGGAAGGACTTAAATATAAATGAACTTTAAAAGTTGAAACTTTCCACCTGCCTCGTTCCCAGGGGGACAAGATTGCTCATGAACTGAGAACTGTGCACAGAGAAATGAATGGATACATTTTCTGTACCAGGTGTGGGTACAGAGCCTGGTGCTGGTTGGGAGATTAGGGCCATTTTGCCCCACTCGGTCCTCTCAGTGACCCTTGTAAGTTGTTTGTAGAATCAGTATGCATGTCTAAAGTTCAATGGTGTATCTAGTCTCATCAAGCAAGATCTGAGTTGGAAGTAATCTAAAGTCCCTTCTAGCTTCAGTTTAAAATTTAAAAAAAATCAAAGTATGTGTTTATAATATTTTATGTATTTAGTTAGTTAATCCTCACTTGAGGATATTTTTTCATTGATTTTTAGATAGAGTGGAAGGGAGAGAGAGAGTGACTGAGAAACATTGATGTGAGAGAGATTGGTTGCCTCCTGCATGACCCCAGTGGGGGCTGGGGATCAAACCTGCAACCCCGTATGTGCCCTTGACCAGGAATGGGACCCAAGACCCTTTGGTCTACAGGCTGACACTCTAACCGCTGAGCCCAACCAACAAGGGCTATAATATTTTCCATTATTTTTATACATTTGGTAAATTTATAAATATTTTATTTTATTTTTAAAAAGTCAATTATTTCAAAAGGACTTTGTGGTGAAAAAACAATTGGCCCATCTCGCCTCACTTAGAACCCTATTCCTTAGTGGCAAATATGCTACCCCTTCCTGCTTTTCCAGCTATAATAAAGCCAAACACCAACTTAAATATTCTGATTTAAACTGCCATTTAATATTTCAAGTTCTTAAATGATGCTTCATGACTACTTAGAATTGGTAGGTGAGTTATGCTCCTAGAATTAGGAATGTGAGCATGGGAGAGCTCCTCATGATGTACACTAAGTCCTTTGTATCATTAACACCGTCAAAGAAGAAACGACGTCTAGAGAGGGGCTATGACTGGCCCAAGGTCACATAGTTAGTTTAGACATGCGAGGAAGTAAAACTTGAGTCTACTGACCTTTCCCTTCTACCTGCTGCTTCCCAGGACTTATTCTGACACAGTTCAGGCACATTCTGAACAGCGCTCTGATAAAGTAGGCCCCTTCTTTAGACAGTTAGACTAATTTAAAACACCAGTTCACGTGAATGCAATGGGGATGATGCATTTGTCATTTAGAGACAAGTGCAGATTATTCTGCACCTATAAACATTATAATGCGCCTATAAAATTGACCCAGTTTGGTAGGGGAAAAAAAAGGCAGGCAATTGAGAACAGGAAAAATAAAGCGTTCTTGATACAAGGACCTACGTAATATTGAAAAGTATAATTGGTAGGAGCTTTCCAATGTTAATATTAAGTTCTAGTCTTATCTTTCCCCACTTGGTTCCTTCAGTTTGTCAGTGGTTGAGGAAACAGAGTATTGCTAGTTCAGGGATTATGGAAAAGATATAATCGGGAGCCCGAGGAAGCTGAGAGTGTGAAGATTGGGGAAGTAGAAATCGGACTTTGCGGTGCACGTGTGTGTGTTTGTCTGTACATACGGAGGTGGTGATGGGACGTTGGAGGCCAGAGCACAGGGAGAGTGCTGGAGTTCCACGAACTAAGAGACCGGCACATATGAAATCTAGTCTTACGGTCAGGAAGAGTTTGATCACTTGGTAGCTTGGCCAATTAGGTCAGTTTCACAAACTAGAAGAAATCACAATTGGCCTAGATGAGAGGTGGGCAAAATTTTCTGTAAAGGACAAGAGAGTAGACATTTTGGGCTTTGCTGGCCCTAAGTTCTCTGTGGCAATTACTCAGGTCTGCCACTGTAGCATGAAGGAGGCCACAGACAGCAAGGAAGAAATGAGCATGGCTGGGGTCCAATAAAATGTTATCCCAGGAATTTACATTTTATATGATTTTCATTATGTCACAAAATATTATTCTTTTAATATTGTTTTAAACCATTGAAAATATAAAGAGCATTCTTAACTGATGGGTCATACAAATACAGGTGGTCCGCTGGATTCGGCCCAAGGATCCCGGTTTGCTGATCGTTGGGCTAGACTAACAAAGGGTCAGGGTCAGTCATTTAAACAGTCGATCTGTTGTCCCCAAAACAAGTAGATTGGAGCTGCCACTTTTTCTTCTCCCCAATGTCATGGTTTCTAGAATCTAACTACTCTCTGTTTTGCTTTGTTGTTTGAAGACCAGAGGTTTTGACAGAAGACACAGTAAGGTCTGTGAGTGACTTCTTCACTCTAGTACCCCATTTTCTGATCCACAAAGCACTGCGGTGCATGAAACAAAGAGGTTCTTCACCGCCTTGCACAGACCATTTGCTGAATGCGTTGCCATCATGACTAACGGGCAGGCACTTGTAAAGACTTTTGCTTTTCTGGAGTGCATGTGGCACCCTGACAGAGTTCTGTGTAGGGTGTCCACTGGTGGGAAAACCTTGCTATGTGTCCTTTGGGTTTAAGCTCCTCCCATATGTCATAGGGGCTGTATTTGCTAACAAACCCCAGAAGTGCACTCAGTGAAGAGTGCTCAGCTACACCCCTCACTGATCGCTGGCATCCCTCCTTTGTACTTAGTATAATTCATATTTTGAACCCCTATAATTCTGATTGGTTCCTGCCCCTTTTTATGACAGTGATACCATATACTAATGGTGTGTTTTAAGCTGACAAATTTCTTCCTTATAAGGACTCTGAGACTGATGGCAAATTGTTACTCAGGGAAGTCACACAGGTAGAAAGTGATGGAACTATAGCTCAAAGCCAAATCTGACTCCGGCTACGTCACACCTTCAGCTCAGCCGCTCTGCCTTGCCTCCAGTTTGGAGTTTACAGGACCTGGAAACTAAAGCCACTTGTAAACTTTGATTGGATGAGGTTACTTATTCTTACAATTTATTGCCAGTAGAGAATGTTTATGTGTTTTATTAATGTGTTTGCTGCCTCTGAAGGGAAAGTCATTGACTTGGGTGTAGGAAGGCATCTCATGCTTTAGAGAGTGAAAAATTGACACCCACACTTAAATTTGTTGAGCAATTAGCCCCTATTTCCCTCTGTTGACCTGGGAACATTAAAATAAAACAGACACTTAAGGAAAGGAGATAATTTAAATAAAAGATTAGATAACTCAAAAGTTAAATTCCTTGGAATCTATAGGATGGATTGGAGATATGTACAAAAATTTCTGTCTCAGCTAATTTTAAACTACTTGATGTTTTCCCAACATATATTTATTTCACAAGTGGATATCTATAGTATTAATTATTCTCTGTTCTGCCAACTCACTTTGAAACTCATGCATGCCCTTAGCAATACCCTGGCTTCTAGGGAAGAGAATGGAGAAGGTGGGACCTGATTACTGGCCCACGAAACACGCACTGTTGTTGGAAACACCAAGAACACTTGAGATAATTTGATAACAATACCAAACAGTAAGGCTGGTGCCAAAATTAATGGCAGACGTGGTAGTCTGGAGGGGATTTCAAAGGAAGAACATGCCCGTGTAGACTCCGTGTCTGGAAAAGACTTCAGGAGAAACGAGATTTGACCTGGGTTCTAGAACTGGGTAGTAAGTATTGCGATAGAGAATAAACATTTCTTGAGTGTGTATTGTGCTGGGCATGGAAATGACTCATTTATTCCTCACCAAGCCTCAATATGACCATCTCCACTTCAAGGTTGAGGATATCAAGACGCTCAAGAGAGGTAAAGTTTCTGAGTGGTTAAGATTTCCTGTGGCTGGCTCTAGGCACTACCACTGTACCAGTCACGTGGTCACATGCAAGATGCTGAGCCTCTCTTTGCCTTAGTTTCCTTCTTTGTAAAATGGAGATTATAACAGTACTTACTTTGGTAGCATTGATGGGAAGTTTGAATGAATTAATGGATGCTAAGTGCCTGGCATACATTAAATGATCAATAGATGCCAGGTGTGGTGACTGTTATTACCAGGCACCTTACCTAGATTGAAATGCAGGTATGACCCTAGCTGCATGCTCAATTCACTGCAGCCCAGTTGTAGAAGGTGGTCCTGGTGGACCCAGCACCATCAGAAGGCAGGATGAGGTACCATGATCGTGCCATGAGGGCCCATGAGGAGAGTGTTGTGATGAAGTAGAGGATTTGGAATGATGGATGACATGAGAGAAAGTTGGGTGTGTAGGGGAAGTACTAGCGTAACAGTTCGTGGCAGAATACACTGCTCATGTAGGCAGTTTGGTCAAGCTATGACTAGGTAAACACTACCGTATGCCTATTCCATTGACTTCGATTCAGACCAGGTCTGTGGGAGTCCTGTTCTGATACCGCATGCAACACGCAGCATATACATATGCACACATACACATACACAGTGGCACTCAGCATGAAGTCCAAATCCTAAATGTGATGGGGCTAAGCTGTGCTCTTATCCTTCGTACCCCACTGGGCTCCATGCATAATTAATTTGAAATTTCCCAAAGTCCATTGGAATGGGAAACGTGTGAGGGGAAGGCCGGTCTGTCCCGCCCACTGTCCCTCCCACTGAAGGTAGTGCCCAGAGAACGGCAGGTGAAAAAGTGCAGGAGTGAGTGAATGAGTGTTCTCTTGCACTTTGTTCTCTTACACTTCTGGGCTTTTGCATGTACTGTTCCCTCTGACTGGAACAGTCTTCACGTTTTCTGTTAGCTTGATGGTTTTGTCTGTCACCCCTTCCAGAAGGCGTGTCCAGCTTCTTCCCCATTCCCAAAATCTGAGTTCGATTTACAAGAAAACCCAGTCATTCCTTCCTTGACATCTCTCTCCTTGTACACAATCCCCTATCTATTGGTCCGTCCACCATTAAACTGTGCCTCCCTGGGGGGCGAGATGGGTTTTCTCACCTGGACTACGAGCGCCGTGCCTAGGAGGGGGTCAGGTTCCCAGGAGGGCTCCGCATGTCCTGCACACACACACCCTTTCAGGAGCCATTCTGTGCCGGTCCCTCCAACGTAAGGAGCAGGGGACTGAGGACAATGGCAGATGTCTCTCTCCTTCTCTGGCTGCGGGGGACGCGTGGCTCAGCCTCCACATACTCTGGCAGGTAGAATTGAGAGAGACGAGCCGCCGACAGCAGAGGGACGAGGGTGAGTGGAAGTCCGTCACCGGCCTCGGGACTTTTAATGAGTGTTCTCCAGAGCAGAGTCGCTAACAAACCGTCCTGGACTCCCTTGATCAGTTTAATTGGAGGACAGACGGTCTTAAACATTTAAAAAAGCTGACAGAAGGATCGAATCCCCTCCAGCTAAAACAGTGAAGCTCACCTTCCTGGACCGGGTCAGTGCCTGCATTTTGACCTTTCGTGTATTCTAGATCACTGTGTTCCCAGTTCTGTTGATGAGCATGATCTTAATTTTGTTTTTTTGAGCACATACAGTTTGATACCAAACTTTCCATTAATTCTGATGTCTGCTAGGAAATCTATTTGAGCACGGGATTGCTTTGAGAGGCTTTTGATGCCTGTCTCTACCACAGATTTTGTTTCTCTGTTCTTATAAAGCATATTTAAAGCTGACTCTGTCTTTTTACTCCCTGACTATTTAGGAATCACTATAGAATTTCTTATTAGCTGAGATGCTTTCATTCTTTCTTTCATTAAATGTGTTTTGTTTTCTTAGCAAATTAAAATACTTGGAAAATTGAATTTTTGTATTACTACTATGTATCACAGAAGCTGATAAATGTGAGATGAATGGCCAAAAAGAGACATTTTAGATGGATAATTCAGATTTTTATCATTTATTAATCATGGAAAGTAAACCTGCTGTATAAGTAATTTTAGTTTTATCAAGAAGATAAATTGTTCTGACTAATGAACGTATAGATATTCCATGCCAAAGGCATTCGGAGTAATCTGTTAATCATTTAACTGTGTCGGGCATATGCTATGTCTTCATAGAGCAATTAAAACACATAACTTTCTCCACTGAAATGTGCGTTGGCCTTCACCGCCTACAGCAAATTAAAATGGCATTTGTCTTAGACTAGGTTTCAGTGGCACGTCTAAAGGCAGAAATCACGGGAGGCGGTAGGTGTCACGGCAAAGAAAGAGGAGTTCAATCTCTCACTCTTGGGCTGAGATGGTGAATCCCTCCCAGAGCGGAGCTGTACTAATGAGGAAGGACTTTCCGACTCCCAGGTACCTGTGGGGTGGATGGCTTCTCCGTGGCAAATCCCCGGGGACCTTTTCCCCTAGCAGTGCCTGGGGATTTACGTCTGTAGCTCCCATTAGCACTAATGGTTGCTCCCCTCGTACAAACTGTCCTCTCACTGATGGAGGAACAGACCCCTGAAGAATATTCTTGCTCCATTTATCTGGGGTTTGGAGACAGACAGAGGGCTACACTCCCAGGGCTTTGATAGCGCAGGGCCATTATGCTAATAGAGATTGGTGTCAGCTCTTTTTTTAGAGAGGCATAATTCTACTTTTAAAACTCTTTTGGCTGAAACAAATTTTAAATATTAATATTCTTTCTTTCCTTTTCTTTGCAAACGAGCAATCACCACCCCCACGGACGCACGAAAACAGAAAGGGCTGCTTTACTCCCTGAGCAATTGTAGAAGGTGATTTTCACGCCACTTGTTTCCAGACACACTTGCCCCAAGCTCAGGGCTCAGCTCCAGCCCTCCTTCCGGTGCACGGCAGCCCCAGAGCAAAGCAGAAAGCCTGGCGCCACCTGTGGAGACCAGAGGATGAGGCGAAGCCGGAGCTGGGGACTCGGTGCTCTGCGGGCTGAGCGCACTTGCATGGGAAATGGAAATCAGATTTCTGATCCCAGGCTCGCTGGGAATCCAGCGGGCAGGTGTCCCCCAGAGCCTGTGAGCAGATTCAGGGCACTGATTTCTAGCCGGGCTTCCGTTGTCGGGCACTGCGGTTTCGCAGCGAATGTGTGATGAGCCAACCCACGTGCGAGTGGACACGTACGGTTGACGTTGGCTTTTGTCCTTTTCTCTTACTGGCTTCAGAACCTCCTCACGTCTCGGGTTTCCTCACCTGTAACCCAGGGAAGGCTCTTTGCTCAGACGTTATGGTCTCTTCCTAAGGGGTCAAGGAGTTAGTGCACGTGGAAACTTTAGCTCAAGGCCTAACCTAGAGTAAACACCCAAACTTGCCAATCGAGTAAGTCCCTTCTCCTGCCTTGGGGAGGTGCGAGGCTTGGGGAGGTGGGGGGCGGGGAGGACAAGAGTATTACTTCTTGGAAACAATCAAGTGGGGAATAAACGTTTCCCCCAAAGAGGTTGCAAGGTGTTTCCGAGTCCATTCTTTAAAGGGCTTGATGCACAATTTTCTTAATTATCTGCTAGGACCAAGTCCCCAACACTTTATGTTATAGAAAGATGACCTTTACTTTTTCTCATGTTTGGAACCCCGACATCCACTGGCCTGGGCTGTGTGTGAGGCAGGGAAAAGCCGGGATGCACAGTGATTTTGTTAGCAAGATGCACATGTGGGCACTTTAAAACAATCCAGACAGAGCGGTGTTTTACGTTGATGAGATCTGGAGAGAGAAAGGCAGGCTGAGAGGGAGTTCTGCAGGAAGGGGTTATTACAAAAGCACACGGGACAGGGGAGGTTCATGTGGGAGATGGCAGCTGCCTTGGGTCTGTATGTGGGCATCTTGAGCAGGCTTTTCATCACCTAGTCTGTAGAGACTCGCTCCACGGCCTCTTCTGGAAACCTGGCTGCTGCCCTCTGCTCCCTGACAACTCTGACCAGATCTGATTGTCCTGGCTGGCCGACCTCAGGGTGGCTCGGACTCCCCGCTCATGTCAGGGGAGCCGAGGGAGGGGTGACTTCCATTCTCTCCTCTCCTTGCCTCTTTCCCAGGTAACCGAACTGTTGCGATTACCAATGGACGCCCTGCTCCTGTGTCCCACCCTGCAGCGGGCCCCACGGGTCCCCGCCCCTCCACCAAGTCCCAGAGACTTCCGGACAGGTCAAGGGGGGACGCTCACTGTCCTGCTATGGAGCCAGGGCATTTCCCTGTACACACCCCGCCCTGCTTTCTTATTGCCATCGAATTATCTTCTCGACTCTTTCTCTTCATTGGATTCCTCTTCTAAGTTTCTGCCCTAAAGTAAAATCAGCTTCTTTTCTGGTCACGGAGGTCCGTGCACAGCAGTCTTCGCTCCGTCTTGGTGCCTGGGGGCCTGGGCAGCCTCTCCCGGGAGGGGAGGAAGGGGGAAGGCGCTGCTTGGGCAGCTCGGAGGTGGGCATCTGGCCAGCCCCGGAAGGCTGGCCCCCTCCGGAGTCTCGAACAGATTCCTTGCTGAGTAGCGTGTTGGTGCCAGCAGACCGCCAGGCGGGCCCCCTGATGTTCGTCATGCACAGATCATATCAGTGTTACGAAGTTCCATATTAATATGATGCTAAGTAGGGATTCCGATGCCGGCAAGAGGGGGCGGGGGAAGCATCGGCGGAGGTCACGGGAAAGACGACAGCCCGGGTTCGAACTTGCAGGTGACTGGAGCTGCGGGAGCTGCGGGGGAGCTGGAGCAGCATCTGCCTGCATTATTTCTGGTTCCAGCCCAGCGCCCGCTCTCCTCTTTCTCATTGAATTCGATGCTTTATGGAAGCTGCAACGTCATAAAAATAACACTCTGCTGCATCCTTCACCCCGGGATCTCAAAGCCCTCTACGGACATTAATATTTATCGCTAGGAACCTGGGATGTCGCTTGAGAAATATTATCCCAATTTTACAGATGAGGAACTTGAGATTGGGCAGTTAAGTGACTTGGCAGAAGGCATTCCCTACCTACTGAGCGGGGAGGCCGTGCCCTGGGCCGATGGGAGAATGCCCTTTGTGTGAAAGGAGGAAAACGGAGTGTGCCCTGGACGGGCTGGAGGAAGGCAGGACACGCTGTCTCACCTCCTCTTTGTGACTTTGATTCCCCTCTTGTCAGGCTTCATGGAGTCGGCTCTCATGGCCTCTTTAGTTCTTCGCTTGTCTGCCAACCTTGCCAATTAAATCTGCCAGCTCCGGATCGTGGCTGGAGCGTAGTGGACCGTTTCAGCTGCGGAACTTTCAAGAAGCATGAAGGGGCCTGCTTGGGAGGAGGGCATCTGAAGAGCGGCCGGCCACCGAAAGGCCAAACACGCCAAACAAGAGACGCCCAGTCTGGAAAGATGGTGGCCGAGAGGGGAATGCCACCCAAATCGAAAGCGTTTGAGAGTTCAGAGAGGTTGGCCCACTCCTCGAAAGGTCCGGAATTCTAGAACGATGGGCATTATCTCCCTCTTCACCTTGACATTCTTCAGGAGGTTTAAAGGGTAGTTCTACCTTTTCCTGTGTAAATGTGAGAATATCTACGTCTGGAAAAATACACAGACTTTAAGAAAATGGTTTAAAGACATTCGAGGATGAGGCATCTGTTTTGAAGCACCTACGTGGCTGGTTGGGTTGATACCAGGAGTCCGTGCGGTGGTTCTAGGTCCCAGCACTTAGTGTCTGGCTGCAGAAGAAACAGAAATAGTGGGTGTGATGGCGCTCTACTAACCATTTGCTAACCAGGCGTGGAGCTGGTGGTGGGCTGGCACCAGGGATACCGAGCACACAGCTCAGCATCTCTGTCCTGCCAGGGGGGCCCCCCGGCTGCTAGGGTAGGAAGATGCTCACACGGATATTACGGAGTTGTGGGGTGAGCTGCTGCCAGGATTGGGGCACTGTGCTGAGCAAGCCCCGGGGACGAGGTGACTGTGTCCGGGAACTTCTCCTCACAGATGCTGTTCTTCCAAACGGGCCGATGACGCTGGCTCCGTCCACCTATTAGCCACCGGAGGGTGACAACCTGGTTCATTTTATAGGTAAACAAAAGCTTATGGAGTCGAATGTTAGTCACGTCCCGTGGAATTTTAGGAGGCGTCAAGAGTTGAGAATCTGCTGCAGGTGTGACAGTAGTGTCCTTGTCACCTGGAGCACATTCTGCACCCCATTAGGGAAGGACGTCAGTGCTGCTCTCTTAGGGCCGAGTCATTCTGTTTGCTTGTTTCTCAGGTTTGTATCGGTCACCTTAGAACAACATCCTGGATCCAGTGTGCAGAGGGTTTGGTTTCTTGCTTGAAGAGAAGCACATAGTAGGACCTGTTCTGTGGAGTGCTGTGTTCAGGAGGGTCCAGGTCCTTTGTGCCAGAGCCTTGACCAGACCTGCCGTAGCCGTGATTCTTCATCCCACGAAGATGATAAAGATAACCAGGTGAAGCAACCTACACGAAGACAATAATGGAGACTGGGCTCCCCTCCCAAACTCTCTGAAACCCAAGGTCTGGTCATCTGGCTGGGCCAAGAGAACGTGATTGAGGATTCCACGACCCACAGTGGGGACACCTAACTGGACTCCTTTCTCTTGGCTTCTATTTCAGTTCTAAGTCGCTCCTAGATGTCATTTGTGAGCATCGATTTAGAGCAACGGTGTCAGGAGAAAGGCCAGAGACCAGGATGTCTAAGAGCCTGGATTCCAAGGGACCACACCAGCTCACTCAGCAGCTTGAAGCTCTTCCTTCACCCCCTCCAGCAGTACCACGGCTCGGCACCTGGGCTTTCTCGTCCCGACTCCTCTCTGAAGGAGGAGCGAGGGCACTGCTGTGTGTAGGATCAGTCTTGGCCCTGGAGGGTGGAGGATCTCCCTCTTCCTCTGGGGGTTGGTGTGAGCCCATGGAGCAGGAATGGGAAAGTGTCTTACGGTTTCTAAGACACTTGCCCGGCGTTCCCTCTGGCCACACTCCTAGCTCAGTGTGCACGGCGGAGCCTCTCCCAGGTCGCCTGCAGGGAGGAATCAAGTCACCAGGCCAAGCCTGGATCCCGGCCCCCGTGGCTCTTCTGCAGCAGGGTGAACTCAGCCGCCGCAGCCTGGCGAAGTCGGGAACGGTGCAAAGCGGGTCCGTTTGCAGAGAAAGCCCATCCTGCCCGTGGTAGCCTGGTGGGTGAGGGTGCGAATTCCAGGAAGAGGCAGCTCTGGGTCGAATCCCTGTGTGACGTTTCGCACGCCCTGTTACTCTTCAGTCCGTCCTTTCTTTATCTTTTAGAAGAAAGAAAAGTATGCCACGAGGATAAAATGAGACTTGTGAGGATTAAAGGAATCAGGAATGTAGACGAGGTAGCCCTGTACCTTACCTGTACGTGGTGGGTGCTTCCGTGCCTCATGGAAGTTAACTATGATTAGACCTCACAGGATTTTTGTTCAGATTAAATGGGTTAATCCGTATAAGACACTGGTGTGTAGTACCTGCACAGAGTAAACACTCCATACATGTTATTTTTACTAATTCGTACTCACTGCCGTTGTTTGTGGGCCTTTATATAAGGATCCCCGAGGGCGACCTCTGAAACACTGCCTTTGGCTCTCACCGGGCAAGAAGGAGGATTTGAATAGAAAAGTCCAAGTGGCCAGGGCATTGGCCACCGACAACCCGAAAACATTTCCATACAATGTCTTTTAAAAAAGACAACATCATCCCCCAACTTTAGAAAGGCTTAAATATTAAAATGCACTTCTGTTTTTATGGTGGTTTTTTTGTTTTGTTTTTGTTCTTCCACAAAAGTACTTTTAAAAATGACACAGGCCGGTGTCAGACCCATGCTCCTGCGGTTGTAGAGGCACATGGAGCCAGGGACCATGATAAGGCAGAGCTGCTCGGAATTCTAAGTGTGGAAAACGGGCGCGTTGGAATGAATGGGAAATGACAGGTATGACCGCAGCGAGCGGCTTGCGATCCTCGTTCCCGTGTTTCCCGAGCCGGCTCCGCTGTGGTTTGCTTGGGAAACGGAAGCAAGCCGGGTTCCCAGGGCTGCTTGTGTGCCGCGCGATTGACCAGCAAATACTTGCATTGTTTGTGTTTGCTTATTGTATCCTTCTTGGTGGTTTGCTTTTTCTTTTTCAAATTTTTTTTTTCTTTATTGATTTTTAGAGAGAGCCGAAGGGAGAGGGAGAGAGAGAGAAAGAAACATCAATGAGCGAGAACATCGATCGGCCGCCTCCGGCATGCCCCCCACTGGGGATCGGGCCCACACCCTGGGCATGTGCCCTGACCGGGAATTGAACCGGCGACCTCTTGGTGCGTGGGTCAATGCTCAACCACTGAGCCACACCGGCCGAGCTGTTGGTTTGCTTTTTCACACTCCGGCTCCAGTCAGATGAAGTTTGGTCTTTCTCGATGTGGATCTTCAGAGCTTAAAGCCATGTGGAGCTGGTCAGCTCGAGTCTGGGAAAATAGGTTTGGGGTGAACCTTTCTGGAAGGCAGATGCTGAGTGTTCCCTGTGTGACCAGGAGCCTGTGGCAGAGCCTAAGGTGTGGTGTGTGTGGTACAGGTAGAGGGATGACCCCAAGTTCACTCCCTCTAGAGCAGGGTCCTGAGAAATGGGGACCCAAGTGACTGTGGGATTGCTGTGGCTTTGAAGGAATCGGTCATTTTAGGCCATGTTCCCTAGGTCTTAGCATCTGCTGGGAAGGATACTGAGAAAGGGGGTCCTTATGAATAGGGGGTCGAAGAAAGCTGAAGACCCCAGAGGGGAGGATGGGAGGGAAATCTTCCTGTGGGGAGCCGGTCCCAGGCTGTGAAGCAGCCAGGAAGCCGGTGGCGTTTAGCTGTGGGTCGCCACTGGAGGATGTCTTGCAGGTGCTCTTATACTTTGCAGTGAGGTGACCCCATCACGAGTGTGTGACCGCCACAGCTGTGCCCGGGATGGGGGCCTGGGGAGTGACAAGCATAGGTAGAGTCAAATACAGCTGGCGCTCTGGAGGAGGAAAACCGACTGTGCAGTTCCCTCTCTGTCTCCCACACCGAAGAACACCTCACGAGAGGCTCGGTGCTTGTCAGCAAGATGAATCGCCAAGTATGACGTCTGAAAAGTGTGGCTGTTTAGAGTAACGTTCGAAAGCCGTGTGCTCGGTCCTGTCATGGGGACAATGCATTCCGAGGTACACGTGGGGGAGCCTTGAACTTCCAGCATCGCAGTTCCCACTAAATAAACGACACTTTGGGCAGATCTGCGACAGTGTGTTGGATACATTCTGAGGAAGGTCCTGTGATCCATGAGTCTGGTGAGGCCGGCTGCTGCCTCGAAAAGGTCAGGATAGCATTGCATTAAAAAGCATATTTTTAGTTTTTGCTCCTAGTAACTAATGATGCATCTTTTAAAAAAAATTATGTTTTTCTTTATTGATTTTAGAGAGAGACGAAGGGAGAGGGAGAGCGAGATAGAAACATGAATGAGAGAGAACATCCATTGGCCACCTCCTGCATGCCCCCCACTGGGGATTGGGCCCACAACATAGGCATGTGCCCTGACCAGGAATCGAACCGGTGACCTCCTGGTGTATGGGTCGACGCTCAACCACTGAGCCACACTGACGGATCTTGTTCAGACTGCCCCACTCCCCCATAGCCAGAGGATTGGCATGTTCTCTTTGTTTAAAGTGGTCGAGCTTGATTGAAGTAAAGATTGAAAAAGAGCTTAGGAAGAGATCTTTCGGTGGGTTGTATTGGCAAAACACAATTAAAAAACATTTCTAACACCACTGCCCACCCCCCGCCCCCAACACAGACATGGTAGTTTTTTCCTTCTTCTCTCTGGTCCACTGTGCCCTAGAAATTCATTGTCCTTATCACACTCTCCCATCACATTTTTTTTCCCCTCAAAGTTCAAGTTTAACCATTGACATTTTGACCTGTGTCCTCACAACTGTACTTTTCACTAGTTGCCCTGAATGCATCCCTTTCCTTTTCCAAATGTATTCTTTATCTAATACACAGGAGGAGGAGATCACAAAATCAATGTCTTGGGGGGGGGGGGTGGCGGGGGCAGGCAGAGGGTCCCCTCGCTGGCCCTGTGCATGCAGGAAGCAGGAGTCAGTTCGCTGGCAGATTTCAGGAGAGCCTGTCATCAGCGTCTTCGGCCAGGGATCATGCAGAGTGCCAATTACAATCGATTTCTCAATAAAATTGTGTTCCACCTTCCCCAACACGATCCGGGACAGGAATGCCAGAGAACTGCCTCACGTTAAAAATTTTATTCCTTTCAGTCAATTTTGTTCTTGGAGCTTTATTATTGTTATTAGCCTTGGACCATGAGATGCGCTCAGCTCACTGACCTCCCCTGACTTCACAGAACAGGCGGAGTCCGCTGAGGAAGTGTGGGAGTGATGGACCAGCCCCCAGGCCGTCCTCCAGGGCGGGGCTCCCACTGGCTGCAAGAAGATGCCACTGGCCCGAGATCCAAAGGGGCAGTTTGTTCTCTGTGTTTGGAATCTCGTGCTCTGAGCCCAGTGGCTCTTCCTAGCAGATTGCGTCCCTTCTCTCCAGTGTCCTGTCTTTCATGCATGTGCATGCTCAAGCACGTACGTGCACACCCCTTGCCCTTGTGCTCGGAGCCCATTGCTTTGGGAACCACCAAACAACCACCCTAATTAAACCATGTTTCCCCAATTGCTGGGGCCATCCCCTGAGTGCTGTGCTTTTCCACCATAGCACTGGGCCTGCTCGGTTGCCACCTGTATTCAGCTCCCAGAGAGGCTCATCATGTGCAAGAGAAGTCAGTCCATTTAGCGTTCCCTTGCTTTCTGAGGTTGAAAGCACGCATCTTCCTCTCAGCAAGCTTCTAAGGAGGAGAGCTGTCCGCACTCTGGGTTAATATTACCACCTCTCCCAACAGCTCAGCATCCATTGAGCGATCGCAGGGGCCAGTACTATGCTAAGTATTTTTTCTTTTTTCATTTTAGTCATTTTGAGTTATGTCCTTGCTCCCCAAGCTGGCTGTTCCCATGGCTTAAAAAAAAACACACCACCGCCCTGGCCGGTTTGGCTCAGCGGTTAGAGCGTTGGCTTGCGGTCCACAGAGACCCGGGTTCGGTTCCCGCTAAGGGCATGTACCTTGGCTGCAGTTTGTCCCCGGCCCTGGTTGGGTCGTGTGGGTGGCGGCCACTCGATGTGTCCCTTTCACATCAATGTTTCTCTCTCTTCCTCTCTCTCCTTCCCGCTCTATCTGAGTGAAAAATGGAAAAATGTCCTCGGGTGAGGATGAAAAAAAAACAACACACGAGTGAAAAATGGAAAAATGTCCTCGGGTGAGGATGAAAAAAAAAACAACACACCACCAAAAAACAAAAACACAACTCTCTTAACCATTTTAAAGTCTATCTTAAGTGTATAGTAAATTCACATTGTTGTATAATCATCACCACCATCCATATCTAGTACTCTTTTTATCTTGCAAAACTGAAACTCTGTAGTTCTTAAATGAAAATTCCCCATTCCCCTCTTCCTCTAGCCCCTGATAATCGTCATTCTACTTTGCGTCTTTATGAATTTGAGTCCTCTAGGTATTTTGTGTAAGTGGAATCATACAGTAATCGTCTTTTAATGACTGGCTTATCTCACATAGTATATCTTCAAGGTTAATTTATGTTGTAGCCTGTGTCAGATGTTCTCCTTTTTCAGGCCAAGTAATATTCCATTGCATGTGCATACCACATTTTGCTTGTCCTTTCATCCATTGATGGACACTTGAGTTGCTTTCACCTTTTGGCTATTGTGAATAAGCTGCTATAAACATGAGTATAAAATCTCTCTTTGATGTCCTGCTTTTAATCTTTTGAGAGAAGTATAAACGCCATATGGCACTGTTTTCCACAACAGTGCACCATTTTACATTCCCACCAACAAAGCACAAGGATTCTAATTTCTCCCCATTCTGACAAACACTTGTTCTTTTCCTTTCTTATAGTAGTCATTCGAATGGGTGCAAGAACTGAGTACTTGGTGTGCCTCCCAACCACCCGGTGCAGTAGGCAGTATTGCTTTTCTCATTTTAAGGATCGGGAAATTGAGGCATAGGGTTGTCAAATAAATTGTTCAAGGCCACACAGCTGCTTGCAGTCCAATCTAGCTGGCTCTGGAGCCATTGTAGGAAAAATTAGGTCTCTGTTCTGGAAGGTCCCCTGTGCCGGCCCCGTGGCAGCATATCAGCAAAGAACTGGGGCTTTCCTCTTCCATTTTACGGCTAAACTCACCATCCACCTTGTCAGGGAAACAGCTCGGCGCATTGCATATGAGCACAAAGAAGACATTATTTCTTTATTATTCTAAGAAAAGCAAAGGGAAAAGAAGCCAAACAACAATGGGGCAATTTATTCTTTATGCCATAATAACTTTCCTAATTGGGCAAGTGAGGACCGACCTAGCGATTCTTCCTACGGTGGGAAGGAGAATGGCTTTTATTTTGTCAGCCTAAGCTGAACATGCCTTTACAAAGAAAAATTGGTAGCCCAGAGAGTACTATTTTAGATCCAACATGAAAGGCATAGACGTATAAATATATGGATTTCATTGCCACTGGTGAAACTTTTGTTCAGAAATCCTATAGCTGAGATCTAAATCTGCCACTTCCTAGCTAAGAAACCTGAGGGAAATTTACTGATTTCTTTGAACCTCAGTTTTCTCATCTATAAAATGGGAATAAAAGTATCTTGCTCATAATATCTGTTCTCTTCTTTCTAAAGAAAGGGTGGGAACAGACTAAATCTCTTATGTACATTAGAAATTCAAGTTCAGGCCCTGGCCGGTTTGGCTCAGCGGTTAGAGCGTCGGCCTGCGGTCCTGAGAGACCCGGGTTCGGTTTCCGCTAAGGGCACGTACCTCGGTTGCAGTTTGTCCCCGGCCCTGGTCGGTTGTGCTGGTGGCAGCCACTCGATGTGTCCCTTTCACATCGATGTTTCTCTCTCTCTCTCTCTGTTCCTCTCTCTCCCTTCCACTCTACCTGAACAAAAAATGGAAAAATGTCCTCGGGTGAGGATAAAAAAAAAAAAAATTCAAGTTCAGTACCCACTATAGCTCCCTTTGGGTTCAGCTTGGCAAGGGATATCCCTGATTGAAATTGATGGCTTTGTCACTAATAAACCGTGGGGATAGAATGTCTCCGCTGGGATGGGCTCCGGCACCAGGCACGAGTGTGGAAGTAAGAGTCATAGCATAGACGCCCCCTGTGGAGTTGGATGGAATGGAGACCTGGCAGAGGAAAAGCCAGAGGACTGGTCCAGTCTTGGATGTAACATGAACTTAGTGCCACTGGCTTGGGGCGTATCATGGAAGCTCTCCCCGCCCAAGTTCCCTCATCAGCAAAACGAGTGGTTTACTTTTCCTACGAAGTCGATCTGATTTTCTTAATCTTTCTCTAAGTTTAATGTAATTCTGTCTTTTGATCACCTTTGTGGCTCTTCTTTTAAATTCAGTGCTCCACTGAAATGAGTCCTTAGATACAAAGTGCTCAGCATTTTCTTGGCACTTATTAGCTGCTCAATACAAATTTTCTCTTTTTTCTCTTCTCCTTCCCATTTACAATGGAAATGAGCAAGATTCTCAACGGAGGCCTGTGGCCGCACTTCCCTGATACACCTTCCTTTTATTTTTCGTCACCACCCAGACCTAATTTACAGCTGCTTCTTGGAGGAAGGTGGCTAGTTATATACTCTGAACTCATGACAGGGGTCCCTTGGGACAATATTTGCCCAAAGAACATGGGTGCCTCCTACAAAAGAACGGAGGT
The DNA here is from genome assembly GCF_014108415.1 of Molossus molossus. NCBI lineage: Eukaryota > Metazoa > Chordata > Mammalia > Chiroptera > Molossidae > Molossus > Molossus molossus. The sequence goes on along the minus strand of NW_023425344.1, from coordinate 16,260,131 downwards.
GTCAACACAGCCAGAGGCTGCATTCTGGAATCCCACCGACCGGGCTGGAGCCAAGGGTGCTTCCCTTGCAGTCACGCGAGCGAGGCGTGCTCAGACACGTGAGAGATCTCAGGTTCTCACGTCTGTTCTCGGTTTCAGTTCCAGCCCCGCCACTTCTTAGCTGCGCGATCTGGGGCAATACTTAGCCTGCTTGTTGGGCCTCAATTTCCTCATCTGTGAAAAGGGATAGTAATGGGACTTCATTCATAAGGTTGTGAGGATTGAGCGTGATAACACACACGACTCATTTAGAACAATGCCTGGTGCAATCTAGAAATTCGTGGCCGTTACTATTAGCACTGCTCCGACCACAGCAACAGTACTATTGTTACTACTGCTGGAGGCATCTGCCGGCCTAAAAGCATTGCTCTTTCGTGGATGTAGATACATCTCATGAAACATACTTTAAAGCACAGTGACTAGGTGTTAGGTACTGACTTCAAGTTCTAAATGGATTATATTTCTTTATTTAAATAACATTTTTCATATTATTAATAAAGTATGTTAATAGTAACCTATTTGCCAGTTGAGTGAGATTATGTTTTTACCATGAGAGTTAAATATGTATGTAAAATGTAAATTATGTAAATTTTTTACTCAATTGTAAAGATCTCTTCAAGCACCCAGCACATTTCAGTGTAACTTTTGCAAGAGTACAAATAAGATCAGCGACAGGGAGAAGAACATAGTATTTAAAAACACTAAATAGACATATGCAAAGCATAAAGTTGAAGATTCAAGTGGAATAAATACTTCCAGAAAGCTTCCTTTTTCAGTAGTAGGCTATTATCTCAGATGGGTGACTTCCTCTAATAAATATGCGTTTTAAGTGCCCAGAGAGTGTTTTTGTTTTTTTTTAAAGAGGATATTAAGAGGGAATGTGTTCCATCCTTTCCAGAGGCCACCTATCCTCAGTAGCAAATGATACTGTGCTTATACAATTGAGCACGGCTTTCCCCTTAGGTTATCTCTTCTTAGAATCTCTTCTCAGATTCTTAGCATTCCAATACCTCAAACAGCTGGTTCTATCCTTTAATCCTCTCTCCATTAGATAATTCAACACTACTTTGAGTAACTGATGACCCAAATCTTCTTAATCCAGCGCAGCGGTAATGCGGGAACAGTAACTAGTGTATATTTTTCTAATTTGCTCCACACGTTTCCTTGTTCGCTTCATGTCTTCATGGTGTTCTGGTGATTGAAGCAGTGTCACACCCAGAGGTTTGCTGGCGGAGGCTGGTGGGGAAAGAGGGTGGTAGGAGCAAGACTACGATTTCTTTTTTCTGCCTCGGTACTGAGCACAGTATGATAACATTCTGAATCCTGAGCGGTGGTTTAGTAAGCACTTTCCTGTGCCCCAGTCAAATGCTGAGAATTTAAGCACGTTATCTCATTGAATCCTCACAGCCAGCCCGAGGCTTTGTTTCCATGTTACAAATGAGGAAACTGAGGCACAGAGAAGCAAAGCATCTTGTACCCTGTCACTCAGTGAATGGCAGAAGTGGTGAGATGCAAACCCAGGTCTGTCTGACTTTGAAACCTCATTCTTATTCACTACAAATATAGTGTTTGGATGGAGGGGCCCATCTACGGTTCCACCTTTAATGGTCTCAGAGACTTAGGATTGATAAAACCTTTCTTATTTTTATTTTCCTTGTTGCCCCTCATCTTTTATCTTTTATTTAGGTGGTGGTGGTCATCAGAGCTGGTACCTGGTCTTTTATGTATATGACTTTTCACCAGTATTATTCCACTTCCTCTTCTATTTTTCTCTTTTTACATATGCTTCAGGTCTAGTGCATGACACAAGACTAATGCCTTAGGTCATTTGGGTAACCCTTTGTGTCTTCTATTTGACTTATCTGCTGAAGAAGAGTTAAAAAACAAACAAACGTGTCTTAACTGTATAGAGATTGGTTGTGCCTTACTCCTTACCAGAGAATTTAGAAAGTGAGAAATTCTTCCGGACTTAAAAAATAAAATCTGACTGCGCAACGGAAGAGTTTCTTTGAAATTACTTTTATAAATTGAATGTTTATTTACTATACTATCTGAAATAACTTTGAGAGTTTGAAAGAGCATATGGAGAAAGGGCTACAACAGAGGCAAATTGAAGAACACAGAAAATGTACATGAGTTTCAGGGAAAATTCTGTGGGATCTAATTCTACTTGGAAATCTCTTTCATTCCCTTAAACTCAGCTTTTCTAAGAGACCTCATCATTCATTCCTTTATTCATATAAGAACATCTGTATACCTACTGTATACCAACTATTTTGTCAAGCTCAAACTAACACCTTTTTCTGACTGACATGATTTTCAATAATGGTAATAAGAGTCATCAGCTTCAGAACCTCAGAATGATTGTTTAAGGCCTTCATAAAAGTCCAATATCCAAATCTTGCCCATTGTTTTTCTGTGAGGTCCATGCTCTTCATTTAATTCATTATTATCCCGCCCCTAGAGTATTATTATTTTCTTCTAATCCGCCTGAAGGCCCCCAATCTGCATTTCATTGTGGACACCATTGCTGAGAACTGTTGTCCCAAGTCGACACGCTCAAGTTCCTGCCCTCATAAGGCTTCAGTGCCTTTCCTTCCTTGCAGGTTTCAGTGTTCCCCTATCACCTGGCCTCCCAGAGCAGTTCACGGCCACTTCCAGGCCCGCATGTCCATTTCCTGCTTCCATTGTTCCCGGACTCAGACTTCTTGTTTAAGCCACACTGCTGTCTTCCCACCCCTCTTCTTTTTATATTTTTATTTCATTTGCTTATTTTTATTAATTAATATATTTTTGTTACAGATCCACTCCTCTTCTTACTAACAATTAACCAGGCCTGTGCCTGCTACCTGCCAGACATACTCATGCTCACTTCACATTTTTAGAAATTAAGAATGCAGACACTGTAGCTATGAATTCTACTCTATCACTGGTGAGCTGTATGATTTGGGCTAGTGCCTTAATTTCCTTAATCCTCCATATTCTTATCTGTAAAATGGGGATAATAATAGCATTTAATTCACCGGACAATAGTGAGTCTCAAAAGAGAGAATGCACATAGAGTGTTTAGCCTAGAGACATCCCAGATAGAGTAAATACACAATAGGTAGCTGTCATTATTACTGGTATGCCTTATTATAGAAAATGGTCTTTGAAAAAATGTGTTCCATTTTTCTCAAATATGAAGGTATTTCCTTTGAAATGCCTTTCCAGAAGGTAGGAACCATATCTTTCATCATATTCCCCATTCTTAGTATACCACCTGGCATTCTATAAAATATTTGAATGGAAGATAGATTTCTATGAATAGAATAGATTTTAAATAAGTTGGATTTGATGGCAAGGCTGATAAAATTGCTTTTGAAGTAAGCTAGTTGTCAATTAGTATTTAAGGGCCAGACTTGCTTTGGACAATTTTCATTTTGCACAAATAGATTTCACAATACCCAAAACAACCACAATCAAATATTTCTTCTAAGCAATAGGATTAGATGGTGAAGGAGAACGAGAGCCAGACAGCCCACTGCATTTGAAGAGGGAAGCCAGACTACTAGAAAACTATGATGTGAGGGGATTAATGAACAATTACTTGGCTTACCCCTTTCACTAAATTACAGACAGGAGAAGTTTTGAGGAGCTAACATTGAGGAGATTTTTGTGGGAGAGTCAGAAAGCTGTATAAGAGGCTAAATGAAAGAATACTCTAGCCACTAAACTGTACTATATAAGTCAGCAGTCATATTAGCTATTCCACGGGTTTTTTTGAAGAGCTAAGAAGGGTGTAATTCATGAAAAAAGAATCTTCAGAAAAATTATAAAATAAACATTAGAAATAATGGAAATATGTAATGCTCCACACAGTCAGTCCTTGATTAAGCATACGAATGGAGAGGAGTTCAGATACATCAAATTCGTGGATAATTCTCAGACAGTTGGTTTGATTTGAAGTGCTTCCATGCTTGGCCCCTTCACAAAGGGAGAATGAGTCTTCTAAGTATATTTGGTAGTGTCATACTGAAATCTCTAGATGGACATTAACTAAAGGTAGAAGGCACTGTCTCAAAAAAGCATGCACAACTGAAGTGGAGCCTTTTGGATTTGGGAAGGCGGAACCAACCATGGCCTTGGATAGTGGAAAAGTGAATAATCTATATATAACCTTTATAAAGCCAAACCTCTCATAAAACAGTCTAGGCAAGGGTCAAAGTCAAAGACAAATGAGCATTAACATTTGACTTGAGTTTTCATTGTTTTCTCTCCAAAAAATGCTCAGGAAATGGGTCATGTATAATATCCACAACTTCTTTCCTCTTTTCCTATTTTGTCTTTCAGACAGACAACAACCATTTTCTTCAATATTTATCTCTCTTCCATTCTCCTGCAGAATTTTCCCCAAATCCACTGTAGGAAGCTACTGACTTATTCCTATACTACATGCCAATAAATGACTTTTTATCTTATTCAGAATATATCTCATCTTTGACATCCTCAGGTTCTCTTTTTTATGGACTATCCAAAAGATGTAGATAGATATAGATACATAGAGAGATATAGATATCTCCAAGAACTCAGAGGAGGAGAACATGCCAATACTAGAATTTTGGGGGGGAGGGGGTGAGAAAGTTAAGGGAAGAGACTGTGAAAATTAGTGTGCTGTCCATGTAATAAGCATATAAATAATTGAGCATTTCTTACATAAGGAAATGTATTATGTTGCACATCATTTCCATGTTACACATTAAAAATTGAGGTTCAAAGATGTCTTATGTTGACTGAAGATAGAAAGATAGATTTTTCCTTAATTTTCATTGGTTAGAATTAGTTTATCAAATTAGTTGACTGACAATTTAGAAGAGGTTCATGTTTAAGCTTGGAGTGTGGGCAGTGGAGGATTGGGGGAAAGTAAAGTCTGTGGACAGCTTGGGGGGATTCTAAAAAAGACATGAGAAGAGCAATACAAAATTTTATCTCTTTCATAAATTCTCTAGGCTTCGGTGGGGTATAGACAATGTTATCACAGGCACCATGGAGGATGAGATGCATTTTATCAATGTGGGAAAGACTGGCTTGAACCCTGATTTTCACAGGGTGCAGCAAGGATCCATTTATAGTTGCATTGCGTGTAATATTCATCGCTCTGTAATTCTTGAGTTTTAAAAAATTGGGTCATAATATATATTTACTCATGTATATGATACCAGGCCAAGGAACCATTTGTGACTATTGAAGATAATTGGGAGAAAATGAGAAAAACATATCTAGGTAGAGGAAAGTGTTGACCACAGAGCTGAGCAGAAGAAGAGAGAAGCCAATAATTATGTCAACTGGTGTCAGGAGAGAATTTTAATGGAAACACTGGTCCTGGATACCTAAGATTAAGGAGTATGTGTCTGTGTATACGTGTGTTTGTTAGAGCACCATTTTGCTTTCAAAAGAGATGAAAAGGAAATACTGCAAGCAAGGATGACAAGAACGATAAATGGATTAGAGGGCATGACTTACTGTATGAAGAGAGATGGAAGTAATATAGAATAGATAGCCTAGAGAAAAAAATAGCAAAGGAAAAGGGAAATTGCTAATACTTCTAAGCACCTGAGAGGTTGTAACATGAGTGACATTTATTTTGGAACCTGAGCACATCAAAAGACATGCTTAGTATGTCTGGAGATATATATTTGCCCATTTACCCACTAAGTTCAGTGGCAGTGAACCAGAAAAGGCAGGAAGTGAAGTGTAAAGTCTGAAGAGTTGGAAAGAAAACATTTTAAGTGTTGATGTTAGCTTCAAGGAATGATATTATTAACTTTCTGCTCTGTAAGATTAAGAGTGACATTAAGCACGAGAGACTGTATAGCTTCTCTGTGTGTGTTCATGAATAGAATCTCTGGACGGTGTCTGAGCCTTTAAAGTGGCCTGGGATAGGCTTGCTGATTGCCAGACCCTGGGTACTTTTCTTGGTGTCTGTGAAGGACTCATTACAAATCATTTAATGATCTATAAAGTAGTAGTTAAGTTAAGGGTTCTTTATCATCTGCCTGGGTTTAAATCCTGACTCAGTTGCATACTAACTGTGCAATTGAACAAAGAGCTTACTCTAAACCTTAAATTTCATTATACATAAAATGAAAGCAAAGAACAGTGCTATCTCAAAGAGTTCTTGTGAGGATTAAAATATATATCTGTTAGCACACTGCAAGGCACATTGTAAACCCTTGAAATTATTAGTTGTTATTCATCCATTTGTTCAAGAAACAGATTCAAGGGTCTACTTTAGAACAGGCTAATCAAGGTGCTGGGGATATAAGAGTGAAATGATTAAAGGTCTTCTTCAAGGGGCTTAATTTCTAGTGGGAAAGAGAGAGAGTAAACAAATATGTACATAATATTTCAAGTAGTGATAAGTGCAATGAAGAAAAATAAATCAGGCAGCGATGGGGCAGTGAAAAGCATCATTCTAATGGACCCAAAGTCAAGAGGAAAATAATGACTTTGGGAAATCACAGTAGTTCACTGAAGCAGAAAGATAGTATGGGATAGAAAGGAGTAATGAATGAATGATGAGATGGGAGAAATAGGTAGGGGTCGGAAAACTAAGAGCCTCAAATGGTGTATGTACCAGCGCTACAATAAATAACCATCACGAGTGCGCAACTTAATACACTATAAATTAATATCTCACTCATGTAGCAAGTATTTTTCACTATTAATCCAAGAACCCATATTTCTTCCAGCTTGTGGTTCTACCATTTTTTAGGTCCCAGGGCCTTGTAGTGAGCCAGCCCCCTTGCCTCTAGTGACAGACTGGGAGAGAGGCAACATGGGGGCAGCGTGGGAGATTTTTATGGACTAGGTTGGAAATAGCACATGTCATTTCCTTTCATATTCTGTTGTCTAGAAACTCAGTCAAGTGGTCATATCTAACTGCAAAGAAGGCTGGGCAATGAACCTGAGCCGTGTGCCCAAGAGAAGAAGAAATGAGTTTTGATGAACACCTAGCCAATAGCCTGCCACACATGGCATGCTAAGGATTTGGGTTTTTATCCCAAGAGCATAGAGAGTCATTGAGGTCATTTGAGCCCAGTGAATGATCAAGTTTGCATTGTAGAACAAGCAGTCAGGTAGAAGAAGGCTTGGAAGGGCAAAAAATTCAAGTTTAATAAAGCCAATTCTCAACGAAGGGAGAGGTGTGGGCATGGGGAAGAGGAGGCGGATTTGAGAGATGTGGAAGAATTTAAATGGACAGGGTTACAAATTAGTGGATGGAGTGGAGAGGACAGGAATTGATGTTGAAGGATCAAGAACTTTCAACTGTCATTTACTGAGAAAAGAGAAGACATTTCTGAGGGGAAGTGAAGAGTTTGAGGAACCGAACACCCCATTTCCTTTTATTCTAATGCTTATATTTTAGTGAGCTTGTTTTTCAAACCAACATTGAAACATCTTTTCTGACCTGCGCCAGTGAAGCTGTGGGGCCAGCATATGTATAATTGGGATTATTGTGTGAATATGTGTGGTGTGCTGTTACTCTGTATCTACTCTTCTCTATAGTTCATATGTTTATCCAGTCACAGTAAATGTTCATTTGACATTAACTGAAATCTTAATATGTACAAAGAATATTGTTGGACACCTACAATTAAACTATGACATCTATTGGCCTGTGAAATACTTGGTAATAGATGCTAAAGAATATGGTCTTTGGCATATTCTTCAGCATCAATTACCAAGTATTGGTTGGGCTATGTGATACAGTATATATGTTGGTAGTTGTACTGGTTTTAGAGTATGCCTAACATGCTAGTTATAGATTGAATTGTGTCCCCTCAAAAGATATGATGGAATCAACACCAGAATCCTTGAATATGACCTTATATGGAAATAGAAACCAAGTTAAAATGAGATTATACTGTATCAGAGCGGGTCCTAATCCAAGTACTGGGGTCTATATAAGAAAAATAAAAATTTGGACACAGATGCACAAGGAAGAAGGCCATGTGAAGACAGAGGCAATTAGAGTGATGCATTTACAAGCCAAGGAATGCCAAGGATTTCTGACACACACCAGAATCTAGAAGAGGCAAGAAAATGTATTAGGATTTTCTAGAGAAACAGAACCAATAGAATATATATTTAAATACTAAATACTAAATCTATAAATTATTTATATGTTACATGTATATATTTATACATACATGTGTATGTATATCATATATATATATGATTTATTATAAAGGATTGGCTCTTGTAAGCATGTAGGCTGAGAAGTCTCACAGTTTGCCATCTCCAAGCTGGAGATCTAGAAAAGTTGGTTGTGTGTTCCAATCTGAGTACAAAGGCCCGAGGACCAGGAGACCCAATGGTTTAAGTTCTAGTTCAAGGGCAAGAGAAGATTGATACTTCCACTCAGACAGACAGAGAAAGCAAAATTTCCCCTCCTCTGTCTTTTTGTTCCATCTAGGCCCTCAAAGGATTGCATGATGCCCACCCACACTGGGAAGGGCAATCCACTTTCCTTAGTCTACTGATTGGAATGCTAATCTTATCCAGAGACATCCTCACAGACACACAGAAATAACATTTAACCAAATATCTGATACCTGTGGCCTTGTCGGGTTGTCTCATAAAATTAACCATCACAGAATAATTTCTGTCCTAGAGTCTTAAGAGATGATATGGCCCTGCTGACACTTTGGCTTTTAACTTCTAGCTTCTATAACTGGGACATTATACATTCCCACTGTTTAAAGGCACCCACTTGGTGACACTTTGTTCTGGCAGCCCTACGAAACGAATGCATGGCATGGTATTTAATGGCACCAAGCAGATAGCGGTATTTTGACAGAGATGGTCTTTGCTCAGCATTTAAACTAATAATGAATTTAAGAATATTTGATATTACCTAATTATGAAACTATTTTTATACATATTCCTATTCTCATTTACGTAATTTCTACTGTAGAGAAGAGGAAACTAAAGCTTAGTGAGTTAAGGAACTCACCCCGGTTCATGTAGCTAGTGAGTGGTATTGAGGTCCTCAGACTTCAATACTCATCTCTGGAACCAGGATGATCCCTTCTGTGCAAGAAAGAGGAAGTAGTTTCTTGCTGAGTCATCAAGTACCGCCCAGGGAAATTAGAAAGCAGTGACCCTGAAGGCTGTGAGTAGTTCTCCTGAGGACTTCTGTGCTCAGTAGGGCTTAAAGTACTTGCCTGTGTGGAAAGACTTACCTTTCTCCCTCCATGAGCACCTCCTGGGAAGTGCAGAAGACAAGTTCAAATCAGGAGTTGTTCTTGGTTGTCACGTGAGCCGTGTACAAGGAGTTTTGCAACTTTTGCAACTTTTTTTCACTTAAAATGTTTCTTTGGGTGTCACCCAAATGGCCTTCCAGCTGCTGGAGAGTGAAGTTTGCTTTCTAGTGACCAGCCTGCCAATTAACTGGGTGCCCTGTGCTCGGGTGGAACTCTGTGTCACCATATGTCATTTTGAGATGCACCCTGTGCTCTCTTGGCTCAGAGGTTCTGCAAGCTGAATGTGTATGATGCCTAAAATGTCTCAGACCAGTTGGATATGCCTCAGCTCACATTTTCCACTCCAAGCACTTGATTAAAGAAGCAGTCTTTTGACAAAACAAAAAGCTGCTAATGCTCGGTGGATAGTTCCGAGGTGTTTATTTCTTACTAAAACAAGTACAGAACGGCCACTCTGATTCTCTGCGTTTTCTGTGAGGTGGCCATGACTTTGACTAATGAGGATGTGTTTCCTGGTACTTTCTGCTGTTCTTGCAGGCATCCGAGTGATTCTTTTTAAGAGACTCATCACAGTACAATTCAGATTAGAATCTGACCCTCAAGGTTTTTAAAAGAGGGAGGCTTTGTGAGAAACGGCAGACCAAGATGACAAAGTGACATCTCATTTGCTTTCTATGTAAGTGAGTGCTCAGGAAGCTGGAAAGGAGGAGGTGGGCCAGATTCAAAGACAGACTCAGTTCCTTTGGTAAAAGTGGCGGGGGGCCTTGTTATACTCAACTTCCATCTTGCTCCAAAGAGCTTCAGCCTAGGCGTTATGGTTGACGTGTCTCAGAATTCAGGTAGTGATAGTGCACTGACCCAATTTAACACCCTTTGTTGAGTGAAAGCCAGTGTACACATATGGCATTTCCAGGCCAAGTTGATTTCCATAGAATGATGATATGCTCAGAATCTGAAGCTCTTGGCTCTCTCTTCGTCCCAGAATCGAGGACATGAAGCCTCTTTCATGTCTGTCCTCTGTTCCTTCCCAAGTTATTTATACTGTGGTAGGAGCAGTGGAAGACACAAAATAAATCACATCGCATTCAATTTTCAAGTTCCTGACTGCATAATAACTGGTTTAAGATGAAAGCAATAACTACAACCACCACCAAGAAACCCTATCTGTACTTTAAATGTCTTACATACTTAATACTACTCATAATTACTCTTTATTGTCAACTCTATTTTACAAATAGGGAAATTGCGTCTAGTAGTTTACAAATAGGGAAACTACTCCCGGATTGATCCGTGGGGTTGGGCTGGATAGGGGTGGGTAAGAAGGCATGCAAAAGTGGCATAGTGTGCTATGCATGAGGTGACAGTTGAACTGTGTTAGAAAAAGGCATTCTGTCTTGGTAGAGAGAGGAGATGAGCAAAGTCATGGTTATAAAAGTACAGGATACTTCCAAGGAATGGTGATGTAATGCATTTGGAACCCATAGTAACATAGAGCAGGAAAGTAGAAGTCGGAGTACAGCCAGTGCCAGATTATTGAGGGCTCCACGTCCTGGGCCCCAGGTTCAAAAATTTCTTTTTTCAGTAGGACAGGAAGCGCCTTTGATTGGCTTTGAACAGGATGGGTTGGGGTGGGTGGGGTACCATCCGGGCTGTGCTTTTAGGAAGATTAATTTGGTAGCTGTGTTTGATGGACTCTGGAGTAGGGTCCTTAGGTGGGCTGAAGACAAGGAGAGAGCTCTTGCTTGGACTTCTGAATCCAGTTGCATGTTCATTTTTTTAAGATTAAACAGAAGTCATCTCCTGATTCAGTAGGAGAGGACCAGGGTGGCGGAAGGATGAAGGGGAGTCACCATGGTTTCCTCACTCCAGAGAGCTGCCCACAAGATTGGTAGCTTCATGGCAGGTTAGGAACTCCTGCGGGACAAAAAATAAGATTTTGGGACAGACCACTCTCTCAGTTTGCTATGACTGATGTTAAAGATAGTTATCAAAATAGTCCAGAAGACCTTTGTTAATAAGAGAATGTAGGATAATAGAACCACTCTGCTACAAATAAATGACATGAACTATGGAGTTTATATATCCATGTATTCTTTAAAATGATAAACACCCAAGATATCTTTTTATGTTAATCTTATTTCAGGGGCTAAACAAAATAATTTATGTGCCTATAGGACACATACGAGTTTATATACACTATATCATGGTATTTAAATGAGTTTATAAAAAAAGGTGACTTTTAAATACAGGATCATTAAAATGACTGACGTTAGAAGGAAAACTTCAACTAAGGGTTTTTTCACATGGTCTTCAGTTGACATTTATATGGTCTGGTGTCTATTACATTGGTTGTTTTGTTTCCCTCTGAACCACACAGAATAACTTAAGCTGCCAGTAGTTTAAGGAATATAAGCAGCGTGTGTTTTCTAAAGTCAAGAATTATGCAGTGAACTTTAAATTTTAATAGCCCCTGATAGAGACCGTAAGAGATTTCAGCACACTGGGGTGTTGGACTCCAGCTTTCTTCTTCTTTTTTTCCTCTGTAGAAAAATGCTCATCCTGGACAATGGGGAAGGTATATAGGCAGAGAGGGTGGCTATTTGAAGTGGAATTTATTTTTCATCACAATCCAAGTATGTTTTCTTTTGGGGCAACTTGGTGTATACATTTTTAATATTATGAAGCCACCAGTGTTAATAAAGAAACAGCTGAATACATATCAGCCTCCTTGGGGATCAGGCTTTGGAATGCTGAGTGGCTCTGGTAGATGGTAAAACTAAGAAATCGGTTTTAGAGATTTTTAAAGGCATTTACTTATTGGTAGTCCAGATGGCACTTGAAATAATGACTAAAAAACTTTACAAGTCAGTAAAACATCAGTTAATGGAGAAACATTCAAAGGGTATAGGTATAGATATATAGATATAGGTATCGATATAGATATAGATATAGATAGATATAGATATATGATAAATACATGAGATGAAAAACAAGAACGGGAGTAAAATTAAAGATGTAGCATAGAGTAATATCTTTTATATTTATTCTTTATTGGAGGATTTTTTTTTAGGTGTGGGGTACTTTTTAATGACTTTATACTCCACAATCTGATATCTAAAGTACAACATGATACCCATATAATTCACTCCTGACAATAAAATTTGTTTTCTCAAAATCACCTTGTCATAGTAGGGGTTCCTACCGTGGGGTCCATGGTGTCTGTCAGCTCTGCGCTGTATCAGACAAGTCACATGCACACACCTGTGCATTTTGGCAGAGGGAGGTCTCTACACTTTCTATCATTGTTTTGTTTTGTTTTCTCATTAAGGTTCTCAAAGGTGTTTGTGACCCCCGGTGGGTAGAGTACTCCTGGGTCAATGGAAGGTCGAATATCGGTCAGGATGCTGGTGCTCAGCAGACGGAGCTCTCAGACGGGAGCAGAGTTTAATGAAGAGACTCATGACGTCCATAGTGATGAATCTCCAGGGCCAGTGGCAGTGGAAGTCCAGGACCATCCCTAGGCCTGCAGATGCAGGGCAGGGAGCTCGTGCTGGAAGCCAGAGAGCAGCAGGATAGCGGTGGGTAAGGAGGAAAGCAGTCCTTCCAGCTGTGCCCAGCAGGGAGGCAGTTAGAGAAAAAAGACATACCTCATTTTCCTTCAGGCCTTGCATCTACCGTTAGTAGCCCCCAACATCTCAGTCTAGTCAGAGTGGAGACAAGGAATCCCATGGACACAATCTTTCAAGATTCATCTTTGGGGGCAAAGGTAGTAGAGAAGGAAGAAACATGGATGTGGAGGAGCGGACAGAGAGTGTTCGGCACAGTAAAACTTAGCTGGCGCGCTTCCTTATAATCCAGTGTCTGTTTTCCTTCTGCCAACGCGAAACAAAGCCAAATTCTGCCATAATAACGTTCTCAGTTTAGAAGTATTCACAGCCTAGACCAATGAAGCTTTATTTCCAGTTTTGTTTTGTTTTGTTTTTCTATCTTCTACTTCTTAAGGATGGTTTCTAATGGAGCCATGTGAACACTGGAGGGTCAGTTGCTTAATATTAATTTTATGTTACGATAAGTATCATGGATTCAGGGAAAATTTTAGGGCAGGTAGATATCAGGTGAGCATGTATTGCTAGAAGGCTAGAGAAGCAAAGAGGACAATAGTCATTTAGTGAGTGACAGTGAGACAAAACCATGATTGTACTATATATGCAACAGAATTTATACTTTGTTTTTATTTGAGTGAGAGATCTGTATGCTCCAGTATTGCATTAACTCATTGTATGGAGTTCATTATTGTAATTAGACTCCTTTTTAAGATTATTAGTGGACTCACTAATGTCCTTTTAAAAAGCTTTATTTGGAAGGAAGTCAATATCCAAAGCCAATAGAACCGATGAGCCTGTGCCACACGCTCTGTTGCTGAAAATCATGTTATCAATTTCCATGTGACTGTTAATCAATTAGAGTGACAGAGAGATGATTTGAAGTCAATTTTCTGTTTATTGCTAAATTAGCAGTTGATCACATGTGCTTATTTTGGGTTTCAAAGAACCTATGGCTTCCTTTGTCAAGAGACAGAATGGAGGCCAATGATGGGAATAATCATTTGTGATTTAAAACTATTTGCATATTAAGATGCAGAGTCTACAGCTGTTGGTTATAGAGCTAACATGGCTGAACTGTGCATGTGTTTAAGTTGAGACACTTGAGACAGCTAATGTAGCAAGACTGAGATGAAATGTTGTATCTGATGCAATCATATCTGGTCAATGTATAACCCAGGAAATGAATCAAGCATTGGATGCCTAGTGGTTGGTTAGCGTGTTGTCCTTAAAATTAACAGGGATCCAGATATTCAAATGGAGACGTATGCTGCAATATATACTATCTTCAGGATAAGATGAATAGATGTTCTGGCTATTATGGAATAGTAACAATGCTATGCTGTGGCCACATTGGTTGGTTAGATATTGAGAATATCAATAAGATTTAAATAAAAGACTAAGAAGTGATACAGTGCCTAACACTGGACTCGACAATGGTGGTGGTGGTGGCTAATTTTTTATTGAGGACACTAATGTGTGTCTACCGTGATGTGAAATGTTTTTAAAAAATCATACCCTGTCAGCAACTCTAGGAGTTGCTCTCTATTCACTGCTGGTTGCTTCAAGAGTTGTCATCTCTGTTTAACAGAAGAAGAAACAAAAACATCTTTGTTTAACTACCTAACAGTCTCTAGTGGCTCTAGAAGTGACCGTCATTAGGAGAAGAAACAAAGGCATAGAAAGACCCTTCAGGTTGAATGGTGTCCAGTTCCAGAGACTGTGGATTTGACCGTGATGCTACATTTTCCGAACTGGAGTCAGAGGGCCTCTCTGTGAGGTCTCCCTTTGCACGTTATAAGCTAGTTAACCTTGGAGCCTCCACTTCCTCATACATAAAACAAGGGGTTAAGCAAGATCATCTCTAAGGGTCTTTGTAGCCCTCAATATTCAGATTCTAGAACTATCCAGAAGGGAGCAATTGCAGAATATTATTCAAATGTGGAATATTATTTCAATATTTCAATTATAAATCAAATACGAGGGAATCTGGAATGCAGACATTATATTTCTCATAAGAACCTCAACTCCTTATAATTGCGTATTTTCAATTACTCAGTGGTGTAATTGAATCACTAAAGTATGGCTCCTTAATTTATGTTTGGTAGCAGGTGGACAAGTTTACTATCAGAAGTGTTGCACATTCTGACTTTTCTTCCTTTAAGATATGCTTCCAATTGGAAAGCAGAATAAATTACGGAGGATTTGTCGATGATTCACAGTTACAGGGGGAGCATTAAAGCTCCGGGATGACAGAATATATTTTGTCCATATATTTGGACAAGTGAAGTTGAGTTTAAATTTACTTATGATAATATTTAATGGTGGGCAAATAAATGCAGTGTTGTCTGTTCCGCGAGTGTAATTAAATTGTGTAAGACAAGACCTCGCTGTGGCTCTCAGCTGTTAAATCTCAGCGACGACGTGAGGGAAGGCTGTCGGAGTTCTGTGGGGAATTACCAAGCCGGAGGAGCAAAGAGGAAGAATTTGCCAGCTTCTGCCATACATCACGAGCTCTATTTGGATCCTGGAATGCCCATCTCCATGCAGTGTCTGGGGTGCACTTACGAGGTTTAAATAGAAATTAAACTGGAGATGGATCCATTGCCAAATATAGCCATTTGCTTTCATAAACACAACGAGAAGGAGGAAAAAAAGAACCGAAAGAGCAATCCAAGCCAGTAGCCCATACAGAAAGCCTCTTCTACTCTGAGGGTACCAGAGGAAGCCTCAGCCTCAGGAGAGCAGTTAGGACGGTGGCAGCTCTAGATCTGGAATGTTCTTCCTCTCGTCTCACTGGAGAGAGGACTAGCATTGCAGGCTGGATCCAAACAACCTTGGAGGACCAGGGTCAGAAGAGGTAATCACTCTGGTGCCTGGTGCTTGAATTATAACTATCACTTAATAGACTTTTCAGTCTGAACTTGAGTTCACTGCGTTGGCTCAGTAGGTATCCGGGATATGGAGCATGGTTGCTACTGATTCTCCTATAAAGGGAGGTTTGGGCCACTTCCGTTGCACCCGGTCAGCCTCTCCATTCGTTGAGCACCCGTTGAGTTATGGTAATCTCACTCAGAAGTGACAAAGACATTCATGTCAGGTTTATAGAAAGGACTGTAGATAATCCTGAGAGTTATGTGTATATAAAATTTGTATATGTATATATATGTATTTGTACTTGTGTATGTATGCATTTGTACATGTGTATACATTATTTCTAACACTCCAGAAGGTCCCCTTGTGCCCTTTACGAATCAATACCCCACTCGAGCCATAGGCACTCTGTGTTGGTTTGCTCTACAAGGTCGTCACGTTCTCTTGGCCGTCCGCTTACGTTTGGGCAGGTTGTTTACTGAGCACGGGGACTGGGTTGGAGAAGGCCAGAGGCGGGCTGAAATCCAGTTCATTCTCAGCTTCCCGAGCGGTGGGACTGGTGTGGGACTGCTTGTGCTGGAACGAGAGGGCACCTTTGATTTCGAAAGAGCTGCCATCTGGGCTAGCAGCAGCCTGGATCGTTGCAGGCATTTAGGTCAACCCCAAATTGTTGAGAATCTACTTTGTTCCAGGCACCATGCTAAGTTCTGGCGGGTATGGAATGAGCAAGCTGTGGTTTCAGGGTTTTAATGGTTTGTGATCTAGTGGGGATGGCAGCCAGGTAAATGGAGAAAGGTGCTCTGTGCAATGTATGCAGTGATGAAAGTACATACAAACAGCATGTCGTAGCCATGAAGAGCAGGACGGCTCAGGTGGTCTGGCAAGGCTGGGGAAGGCACATGAAGGAGCGCAGCGCACACTCACATGTGCAGAGATACACAGCGATTTCTTTTGAGCTGGCTGGAATATTTGTCAGTAATCAGGAGACCAGTGCAAACATACAGCGAGGGGCTCCCTGCTCCCTGCCTTCTCTGCTGGTAACAGAGATAACACTTAAAAGTAAAATCGTAATTGATGGCTATATTGACAGGTTTTCACAAGCATGATTGTACATAAATTGGAGTTTATACTCCCATGTGATCTCAAAAGATCACTCAGCCTCCCTTAGGTGATGTCTTCATAAACATCTGACATGAGCACAACAAAGGCAAACCTGGGAAAATAGCTACAGTCAGTGGTAATTAATGCCTCTAAAATGGAGTTTTAGCCCTGATCATTTTTCTCTATAAATCAAAGGTTAAATCAATCGAAAAGCAGTAATAGTAGCTAACTTTTTATAAGCGTCTTACAACACTCTTATGAAGCAGCGTCTACTATCAGCTGTATATTAAAGACAAGCTGAGATGTGGGGATATTGAGTTCCATGGCCAAGGCTGCAAATTGGCAGAAGGAAGAATCAAAGGCAGGCTTCTCTGACCGCAGAGCCTGTGTGTTTAACTGCAACCCATGGTACCGCTGCCAGAATGGTGGCTGGGACTGGTTAACGGACTCCTCAAATACCTTGTCCACTCATTAGGACGGAGACTGTACTGGATAACTTTTATACCATCATAACTTATGTAGGCACTTGAGAAATGCTGCAGACTATTTGAAATGAATATAGAACCAGAAGATAAGAGTAAATAGTAATAGAGTACTTGCTCTGTACCTGACATTGTTCTAAGTACTTTATATTACAATTTACTTCTGATCCATGTATAGAGATACGATAAAGTGTGTAAAGTGCTTTAATCTTAAGTGAACAGCTCAGTGGATCTTTTATATGTGTACACACTATTTCCAACACTCAAGAAGGTTCCCTTGTGTCCTTTTCAAGTCAGTACTCGACCCAAGCGGTAACCACTCCCAGAGATTACTTCTACCTTTATCTCTTAGTTATGTCTGCTCTTGTACTTCATGCACATGGAATGATACATTATTTATTCTTTTGTCTCTCTTATTTTGCTCTTCAAAATGTTTGTTAGATTTATCCATGTTGTTACACATTAATAATTGTTTTTGTGTTTGTTAATCCTTACCCAAGGATATTTTTTCATTGATTTTTTTTTTTTTTTTTTTTTTTTAGAGAGAGTGGAATAGAGGGAGGGAGGGAGAGAGAGAAACATCACTGTAAGAGAGACACATTGGTTGGTTACCTCCCGCATGACCAGGGATTGAACCTGCCACCCAGGTACATGCCCTTGAGCAGAATCAAACCGGCGACCCTTAGCTCTGGTCCGAAGACTGATTCTCTAACCACTGAACCAAACCAGCTAGGGCCATATTAATAATTCTTTATTCTTGTTGTCCAGTGTTTGATTTTATTGATTTAACACAATGTATTTGGTCCTTCTGCTGCTACACACTTGGAGTTGTTTCCGGTTTGGGGCTAATATAACTCAAAATTATAGAAACATTTTCATACATGACTTCAGTGGAGATATACACTCAGTTCTCCTAAATATACACCTAGGGTGGCGTTTGAGGGCCATAGAGTAGGCATGTGTTTAATTTTAGCAGATACTGGCAAATAGTTTTCCACAGTGGCTGAGCCAGTTTACATTCTCCCCGGCAATGAGTGAGAATTCTAGCACTCCACATCTGTGGCCCCACTTGGTATTGTCAGTCTTTTTAATTTTAGCCTTTCTTGCGGATATATAGTGATACCTCGGTTCTCGAACGCCTCGGTTCTCGACCAAATCGGTATTCGACCAGGAGATTCGAGAAACTTTTGTCTTGGAATCCGAACAAATATTTGGAACTCGAACTTCCGAGATGAGCCGAGTTGAGCCGAATGGCGTTCATTCGGCCCAGCGCGCCTTGCTTGCGGCATCAGTGTGAGTGCAGAGAGAGTCACGCTTTGTGGAGAGAGTCACGCTTTACACTGAATTTAACCCTTAGACATACTGTACACTTTTATTTCTTGTTGAGACTTATGTTTTTCTACATATTATATACAAATTAGGCCAGTAAATAGGCATTTTCTGAGGCTTGGAACGAATTAATCCAGTTTCCATTATTTCCTATTGGGTTTCATTGCTTCGGTTCTCGAACAATTTGGTTCTCGACCGTCCTCCTGGAACGAATTATGTTCGAGAACCGAGGTATCACTGTATCATCTTTTTCTTCTAACTGTTTTACATTTAATCCTCATGATAACTGCTGCAGATAGGCACTATTATTATCCCCATTTCACAGATGGGGAAACTGAACACAGGGAGGTTAACTAAGTTGCTCAGGGTCACACCACTAGTCAGTGGCGAAGCCAGTATTTGAACACAGGCAGTCTTGTTCCAGAGCCCATATACTAACACACTCCGCTGCCCAGTAGCGGCATTTATGAGAAGTGAACAGGTAGCCGTTCTCTGGGGTCCGGCCGCTGAACTCTACAGTTCTTCCAGTCTATGAAGAAATAGTACCTTAAAGCATTTTTTGCCATAGTTCCTTACCAACTATAAAAATACTTACTTAGTAAATATATTTAAAATATGTCATTGTAGCCTCTTCCTAAACTACTGCATCTATGTAAATGCAATTACTCTCATCTTAATAAATACTGAAAATAAATATATAAGTCTTGTCTACCATTGTGACACTTTAGGAAACACTGGCAAACCATGTGATAATACGCCTGCCCAAATCGCCTGTTTTCCAGAAGTTTGTAAAAATTTATATATATATATATATATATATATATATATATATATTTATATATATTCATATATATATATGACAATGAAAAAGTTAACATTAAATTCAATTTATTGACCCCATAGAGACACAAACACCGTTTCAACAGTTTCAAGTGTTCTTCACACATTTACCTTGTCCCAGATATTGTGTATGGCTCTTCAAGAGGCAAAGGGATAATATGACCAAGTCTTAGTGATGGTCGACCTCATGGAGATTACAACCTACTGGAGGAGGAGAGGGAAGAATTAGGTTTGGCTACAAGTTACAGCACTGGAAGGCAGGGTATATGATGTGCTACAGAGCTGCTTGGGGTCCGCCATATCATTGTCGTGCAAGCAGCTCTGTGGTACCATCCAGATGCTTTTCTACACCTGTTGAGAGAGCAGTTGATGATTATATGCACTACTCTTTGATCAGAGGGAAGAAAAGTAATTCTATCATCATTCTCAATCACTTTCTTTCTAAAATATATAGATTTTTTTCCTCCTTTAAAAGTTAATTTATTTCCCTTTCTATCATTAAACATATAATAAGACTTAAAATAGTATAATAGTATTATGAACCCCTGTTATACTATATGCTAGCTGTATACCTGTTACCAACATCAACAGTGAATAATTCATGGCCAATCTTTTTCTTGCTTCTTTAATCTACCCACTATCTACTTCCTCCCCCGTATTACTTGGAAGCAAATCCAAGCCATTATTTATCCTGTAAATATTTCATTATGTTTAAAGAAAAGCAATCACAATACCATTAGCACATCAAAAAAATTAACAATAATTTTATTATCAACCATATAGTCAGTGTTAAAAATTCTAATTATTTCATTTTAGTTTAAAGATCTAATTGGCTTTATTAAATGATTCATGATTCAGGCAGCATCCCATCTAGCAAGTAGAAAGGTGCTCTGAGAAATTGTACAAAATGGAATGTTTTATAGGCAGAAAGGGGAAGGGAGCAGGTTATCCCATGTTTCCTTGGGGGAGACACAGGGGGTTACATGGCAGATTACCTCATTGGTGGTGACCAGAAAATTCCAGACTGACCAGCTAAGATTTCATGCCTGGGGGAGGTTGTAACTGCAATTAGGTTAGATATTAAGTCTTGGTGTCATGACGTGGGGTTAACACAAGCGATTCGATTTGGGGGCCTGATGTTCCTTTTTTAACAATAGTGAACACTTTTGGTCTACATATTAAGGTTTTCTTTTCAAACCTGGAAATGTCATTTATTTGAACAGTTTGTTTGAATAAGGATCTAGATAAGGTCCCCTGCTCTCTTGGTGTCTTTTAAGCTTCACTTCTCTACAGATTACCCCCCCCCCCCATTTTTTTTTGTTCTACCTTGTGATTCATTTATTGAAAACCAATAATTTCCAACTTCTGAGTTTAGAATGACAAAGTAGAATATAGATATTGGAGTATTTTTTCTTTTCATTTTAAGTATCTTGGAAAAGGACCTTAGGGCTGACTTCTGAGTTACTCCTGGGGAGAAATAATGAGGCTTTCTTATTTGTTTAAAAATATATGTTTTTGCACGTCCAGCAGATATCTACATAATTACTTATTTGTGGTGCTATGACACCACTGACCTAAGAATCTGCTCACCCACGAGTTTAGGAAGATAGAGGCAGAACGGACCACTCAGCATCCTGAGGCTGGAGAGCCAGAACTTGGCCATTTTGATATGAATAGTATTTTTGAGGGAAACGCGACTTGAAAGCAGCTTAAACGTAGCAGTAAATGAATATGTCAGAGTGAACTGTCTCATCAGCGGGCTCCACAAGCCCCGTGTCCTGCAGCCATCCGCAGCCTTGTCCAGAACTCTGCCTCGCCCGCCTCACGGGGCAGCGCCGCGGCCCAGGGGTACCTGCTCTCGTGGGTCTGTGCCAGCCTTTTCCCCTCTGCCATCCACCCGGAGGCATTTTGCAATAGTGTTTTTTTTTCTTTTCTTTTTTAAACAGCATATAAAGCTAAATTGAATTCAATGCTAGTAAAAGGGGTGGCTTATATCAGAGACAAGGATGTGTTCTTTCAAGTCTAAATGGAATGGCAAAAACCTAAATGCAAGATGTTATTTCCTGTGGGGCCGATACAGAATATTTTCTCCTGTGATACTTCTCTGTACCACTCTCGATTCACTCGCACTGTTGTCTAATTGGTGCATGTGTGTGCAGGCACATCTGTTTATTCCTCTCTCTTATTATGAAAATAGTAAGCACTGTATAAGTATTAGCTATTATGTGCTAGGCAATGTTGAAAGCACTTGGTGTATATTGATTCATATGTTCCTCACAATAACTCTTTGAGGTAGGTATTCTAATTACCTCCATTATACAGATGAGGAAAGTAAGGCGGAGAGAAGTCACTGGTCCTGAATCACACAGACAGTAGTAATGGACCAGGGATGCAGACCCAGGAAGTCTGGCTCCTGAGCCTGTGTTTCAAACTGCTTCTCCCTTCACTCTCTTTGGAGTTGTATATGTGTTTACTTTGGACCATATACTCCTGGACTGTTGCTGGGCCAGTTTTACATACCAGCTGGATGACTTTGAAAAAATATTCTAAAAATCTCTGCTCCCAGGTTTTTAACATTAACATGAAGGCTTCAGTGAGATTAAATAAGATAACATTAAAGAACAAACTGTGCCTGTCCCTGAGCATGTGCTCCATCTTTAGTTTCACCAACATCAGTCAAGCATGTGTTCTGTGCCAGACACAGAGGATACAAGAATGACCAGGACAGACATGGTCCATGCCCACTCAGAGCTGGGCAAAATCAACAAACGATGACCAATCTTAATGGATGCTGAAAAGGATGTTAACTACTGTGAGCTTCTCTAGACATGCTGAGCCTTGAGCTTGGCCCATGGAAGAAGCTCAGCAAATACTTGCCACATTAGATGGACTACATCAACTGCTACAGATGATCACCAAATATGGCCTAAAAATGGAAATATCAGAGGAGAGTGATCAGAAAGGGCAGAGGGTGGAGCAGGCGGTCTTGGATGGAACTGTGGCCAGTGCAAGTCAGGAAGAGTGGGAGGACCGTGTCACAGAGGGCCAGCCGTGGCCCAACACAGAGTGGGAAGGCAAGAGGCATCATTAGCTGGGAGCCTCCACGTGAGTCCTCTCTCTGCTTTTGCCCTGCTCTGGGACCATGGACAAGGTTTTTGGTTTGTTGTTGTTGTTGTTTAGATTCACACTACTGTACATATTTATTTGTTTATTTGTTACAGATGTTTCTCCTTTTTTACCCCATTGACACCCTCCTCCCCAACCCCTCCCACCCCGTCCCCGGTTTTGTTGTCCATGTCCATTGGTTAAGCATACATGCATGTAAGTTCTGTGGTTTTTTTCTTCCCACCCCCCACCCCCCCTCTTCTGAGGGATGTCAGTCTGTGCCCTACTTCCATGTTTCTGGGTCTACCGTATTCCTCAGACTGCCAGAGTGGCCACCGTCAACAAATCATCAAACAACAAGTGTTGGCGAGGTTGTGGAGAAAAGGGGACTCTAGTACACTGCTGGTGGGAATGCAGACTGGTGCAGCCACTATGGAAAACAATATGGTGTTACCTCAAAAAATTAAAAATTGAACTTCCATTTGACCCAATGATCCCACTTCTAGGAATATACCCTAAGAAGCCTGAAACACCAATCAGGAAGAATATATGTACCCCCATGTTCATAGCAGCACTATTTACAATAGCTAAGATCTGGAAACAAGTGTCCATCAGTAGACAAATGGATAAAAAATCAGTGGTACATGTACACAATGGAGTACTATGCAGCTGTAAGAAAGAAAGATCTCTTATCCTTTGAGACTACATGGAGCGACCTGGAAAGTATTATCCTAAGTGAAATAAGCCAAGCAGAAAAAGACAAATATCACATGATCTCACTTATATATGGAATATAATGAACATAACAGTCTGAGGAATACGGTAGACCCAGAAACATGTTGTTGTTTTTGCATTGAATGTTTTTTCTCCTTTAACCTCTGCCCCTCACCTCTAAAAATGGAGCTGGGAATATGTACCTTCTTGTGATTGTTATGTCCAAAGGTTATGAAAAAATGCAAAAAAGTTTCTTAGAAAAGTGTCTGATATACGACAATTACTTAGTGAGTATTAGTTTTTATTATCATTGTTATTCACTATTTTTGTTGTAACTTCATTATTCTAAGAAACCATCTCTATAGCTCCAAAATTAATGTTAGTTTTTGTTTTTTTTTTTCTTTTTTATATGACTCTAAAGAGAATGTCATATAGAAGCACAGTGTGGTGGAAAGATTGTTGCCTCAGTAGCAAGAGGCCTGGGGCATATCCTGCCACCATTGGCGGGATAGACTAGATTCCAAACGCCTTCTCTGGGCTTCAGTGTCCACACAGGCAACATCTGAGTTGGGCTGGACAAGCTCGAAGGTCATTTTTAACACGGGAACCTGCGATGATCTTCTGAGCTTGCACATCTGTCCATTGGAGACCCCCACAGTGGTGGCTACCAAGGGGCCTGTCATCTTGCATGGTTCTCCATTGAGAGTGATTTCGACTGCCCCACTTAGGGATATTTGTCCCTGTCTGGAGCCATTTCGATTGCCGTACCTGGGGATTGCCACTGGCATCTGGTGGGTGGAGGTCAGAGATATTGCTAAGCAACTAACAATGTACAGGACTGAGCTGTAAAACAGAGTGTTAATGGTACCGGAGTTGAGAAATCCTTGCTCCATGCTTACCTTGTGTTTCCTGACATTGGGCGCTGAGCCACAGTTGGGCATGCATGGGCGCCCCCACCCGCAGTTATTTTAGAGGCATCTTGGTCATTTGAAGGGGTCACATACAAATTTTATTACTCAGGAGGCTTTCTTCCCCTTCTCTGCTGTCTCTTCGTGACAGGCCTTTGGGAACAAAGATGAGGTGTCATACAACAGAAGAAGGAATCAGGGACACCTTAGAGAGGAGCGTGTGAAGCACCCTCTGTGTAAGAGGGCCACAAAAGGAATGGGCTGGGTCCCCATCTCTCTTGCTAAGGGACCGATGATAACGAGTGACCGGCTTCGCGTGAGGGACTCTTTGTGCCATTAATTCATTCACCCACTGTGCGTGGACAACCTGTTGCGTGCCGGGCTCTGTGCTGTTGCTGAGGGTAGACCAAAGAGCAACACCGAGCAAGTCTCTGTTCTTTACTTTGAGCTTCTCTGTGTCTTCCACCTTTTCATCTCCCAGGCAAGTCCTACCAGTCCTTCCAGACCCCGCTCAGAGAAGCTTCTTTTGCTGACTCTCTCCGAGTGAGCGAGGTGCCCTCTGTCTCTTCCCACGGAGCCCGGCATGTCCTTCCTGAGTCATCTGATTATCTGTGTGCTTCCCTGCAGAGATCAGGTCTTGTTCTTCCCTGTATCCTGAGCACCTGCCTCTCGCCTGGCACTGAACAGGTACTCAAAAACTGTTCGTTGAACGAGTGAGTGGGAAAGCAAATGAATTAATGAGTGGATGAGGCAAGGCTTTGAAAGCCAGTCTTTATGCAGTTTCTCAGACTCCTCTCTTGCACCTTTCATTCCAGTCTACTCTGTGTATCTCAGATTGGAAAGAGAGAGGAGAGAGGTAAGGAAGACAGCTTTGCGGCCAAGGTCTCACTGGGGTGCACAGAGGTGACTGTCACTTGATGAGAAGGAGGCTAATGGGATCTGAGGGCAATTCTAACAAGCAAGAACTGTGGATACACTGGTGTTGTGGGTCGGAAGCATGAAGGTGATCAGGAGGAATAATGGGACCGGTAACTGCTCTATTATGGGGAAATATTAATGATCTCTATAAAGATGGTATACGGCTCAAAAAGTATTATTTTTAGTAGATGTCTTCGACTTGTATGAATTAGTAAGGAGCAGCTTGGGTAGTGGGACTCATTAACTTCGCAAATCTAACTTATTTACACTGAGTATAAACCTTTCTCAGACTGGTGGCATCGGCCATTATAAATGGTGTTCCAGTGTGAATCGTGCATTCTGGTGGAGACTGTGTTTTCGTCTGAGGGCACGGGGGTGAGGGGAGCTTTCCGACGTGTTGGCTGCCTTTGCCTAGGTGACTTCATCTTTGGTCACCTGCCCACCCTCACTGGAACCAAAAGTTCTGGCCCACTGCGAAGACAGTGGCCACCAATCACATAGTGACTGCATTTGTAAAGTGCTACGGGTGTGGCAGCAGTTAATTTAGTCCTTTTTTTTTAAATAATATTTTTTTATTGATTTTAGAGAGAGAGGAAGGGAGAAGGAGAGAGATAGAAACATTGATGAGAGAGAACATTGATTGGCTGCCTCCTGCATGCCCCCCACTGGGGATCGGGCCCACAACCTGGGCATGTGTCCTGACCGGGAATCGAACCAGTGATCTCTTGGTGCATGGGTCGATGCTCAACCACTGAGCCACACTGGCTGGGCTAATTCAGTTCTTTAGAATCGCTTAAGTTGGTCAGTGGACTGTTGTCCTTGTCAATAGATTATTAGTGTTAATTTACAGTCCAGTCGTTCCCTTTCACTTCACCCTCACAGACGCTCCGTCTGCATGCCGGTGGCTGTGGTTGAATGGGGAGCCTCTCTTCGATATTGATTTCTTCCCGTACACCCCTTCCAGCCCAACAAAAGGTCCTGGCGGCCGTGCTTCCCCAGCAACTGTTTAACACATATTGGACATGTCTCTCAGATCTTCAGTTGAATGACTTTGCTCCCTGGGACATTTTTTTCTGGCAATGATGTGAAAGTGCTATCTTTTGTATTATTATTTTCCTGTGTCTAGCAGACATTTGGAGTCTTGGGTGTAAATGAATAGTAAGAGTGAAGTGACTCTCTCGAAATAGTTCTGCCTGGATGGTGTGGCTCAGAGGATTGAGCATCGTCCATTGGACTGAGTGGTCCCAGTTCGATTCCTGGTCAGGGCACATGCCTGGGTTGCAGGCTCGATCCCCAGTAGGGGGTGTGCAGGAGGCAGCCAATGGATGTTTCTCACATCAATGTTTCTATCTCTCCCTTCCTCTTTCTCTCTAAAATGGTCATTTAAAAAAAATTAAAAAAAAAAAAGGAATGGTTCTCAAACTTTATTTCTCTCTTCCCAGCCACCACTAATAACAACTGCATCACCTGCTTTACGAAGGAGAATGGAGAACAGGAATTAAGTCTGTTGGGGGTTTTTACTATGGCATGCCCTTGCTCCTCCCTCCACAGTAGGCATTGTCTTTCCCTTTGTTCAGGTGGAGAAATCAAGGCTCCAGAACAGTACGTAACACACCTCTAATCACAGAACCAGTAGGTGCAGAACTGGGACTTCCAATCCAGATTTATCTTTGCTTCCACCTTCTGGTAAATCCCATCAAGTACTATCTGTAAGTGGAAGGAGAGGACCAGGGGAAGGTTAAAGCAAAGGACTTTATAATAAAAATATAATGTTGGCCATGGAATGCAGGAAAAGTTGACGGATTGAATGATTTTCCATCATTTCTGCTAATGGAGGTCTTAGGAGCCCATGGATTTGATCCAGCAAAAACCCTCTGACTTGCCTCCGACTTTCTCCCTGTAGCTCATCAACCAGGGCTTGGAAGAGTCAAGTTCTGATTAGTCAAGTTGCTGGCATCCTACATCTTGGGATTTATCTTCTTGATGCTGCTGGAACTGTTGACTCCTTTTGCAGGAGATGGAAGGATAGTGTAGCAAAGAATTATATTAATAGCTCACACTTACTGAGGATTTTCTACATAACAGGTAAACAAACATCTAATCTAGTGTTTCTGAAACTACTTATGGGGAAGGACCCCCTGATTTCTTTCTTTTTCTTAAAAAATTTCAATCTGTCATGGACTGTTGCCCTGTTAAAATATGATATAAATTCATTAATAGGAAAAGAGATTTAAAGTGGTATAGAGAATACAAGCCCTACTGTCTTATTATAATTAGCATCAGTGGACATAAAAATGACTCTCTCCGATGGCCAGTTGCAGTGTTTAGATGGTTAGGGACTAGTAGCATACAGGATGCAGACTGGCGTGGCCCGTGGACCACACTCTGTGTGGCCCTTCTCCAAGCAGCTTACATGCAGTAATTTTTGGATTCTTTTCCCCACATGACAAGAGAAAGGACAGAGGTACCAGGATTCGTTGACCACAGCCGCAGAACCAGCGAGATGAGGAGCCAGCACCGGAGGGCAGGCAGCTGGTTCCAGAACCTTCCCTGTTAACTTCTGCACATTCACTCCTGGGACACAGAGTTTAGGCTCAGAGTGGGATGGACTCCAGGGAAGTGCTGACTCGATCCTTTAGCCCCCGTGTGACATTAGGACTCAGTGACATCAGGACTCAGTGACATCTCAGAGTCTCACAGGTGGTCCTGGCTGTGGCACAAGGTGCTCAGCGTATGGAAGCCATTCATTCTGACGAGGACGGGATTCCAAATGGCACTTTGGAAAGGACTTAGGGTGGAATGTTTGATGTGGTGCAGTTAATAGTCCACATGCCCACGTGTCTCGGCTGTCACGCTGGACAGGAAGCACGTGGTCAGCGCTTTGTTCCATGAAAGAAATTAAGTTTAACTTTGTCATTTTAATATCTCCGCCAATTTATTTCTAATTCCCATGGCGGAAATGCCCAGCTACAGACTGTATTAGAACAGGTTTTATTTCCTTGAGGATCTAGTCAACTGTGGGGTTCGATGCCTGGTTGCGGTTTCAGCTTCTGCAGTTGTTAGCTGTGTGCTCTTGATTGAGTCTGTTTTCCAAACCTCAGTCTTCTAATCTGAAAAATGGGGATAACAATAATATGACTTAGTTCACCGTGTTGCTATGAAGATTCAATGAGTCGATACATGCAATGCAGTTGACACAGTGTCCCGTAAATAATACGCACTTAGAAAATATTAGTTCTTGTTATTGGTGCGGATTTGTGGGGAAAAGGTGAGATTTCAAAGTATCACTTGGCCTTTAACTGAAATATTAATGGTTAATTGGCCCTGGCCAGTGTGGCTCATTTAGTTGGACAATCATCCCATGCACCAAATGGTTGAGGGTTTGATTTCTGGTCAGGGCACATACCCAGGTTGCGGGTTTGATTCCCAGTCAGGTGCGTACAGGAGACAACCAATCGATGTTTCTCACATCGTTTCTCTCTCTAAAAATCAATAAAAGCATATCCATGGGTGAGGATTAAAAATATATATTAATGGTTAATTATGAGAACTTTTTTTAGCACCGACACGTGCTGGTCCTGGTGCCGGTCATTCTATGCACGTTATTCATGTAATTCTAGCAGCATTTTACTGACTGGTCATTAAATCTCGTGGTGCTCCAGGAACGTGCTCAGCGCCCCATACTGCATGCAGAAGGCCCCCCTAAGTTCAACCTAGGATTCATCTGGCTGCATGCTACACTGTTTTTCAGTGAATTCTACCCAGAAGTAAAACTGATAATAAATAATGAGTTAGCATTTACTTAATTTTATGTTTGGGGCCCTGTTCCAAGTACTTTACATGAATCATCTCATTTTATCCTCACACAATCCTAAGAGATAAGAATTACCATTATCTCCATTTTTATAGACGAAGACACAGAGTCCAGAGTCCGGTAGTGCGGACCGGACCAGGCAGTTTGGCGCATACTCACGCTGTGCTAGAAGTGAGGGAGAAGGAGGCACACATCGGCCTGAGGGCAGGTGTGCAGCATCCGATGGGCAGGTACTACCCTCTCTCAGGTTCAACGTTTTCCCTTCCCTGTAAACAGAGAGGGCTACATGAGGGCCTTTTCTAGTCCTCTCTGCCCCTAAAAGCTTAGAACTCTGTAAGCAGGAGGACAAAAATACAGCTCTCCTGTGTCCCCACCGCATCACCGACCTGTTAGAAAATGGCCACCACACGAATGACTTGATATATACTTAGGCCCTATTTATACAATTTTGGGGAAAGAAGTCAGGACGGGAGCCCAACAGAGCAATTGAAAGCGCGTTCTGAGCTCCTCGCTCGGATTAGTCCTGGCGCGCCGGGTCCCCCCCGCAGCACCTCCGGCATTGTGGGCCCAGAGGGTTCTCAGGTCGGATTTCTTCTCCCACAGCTTTGCTGTACACCCAGCCCCTCGGAGCAACTGCAGATGATCGCCTGGTGTGCAAAGTGGACACTCCGTGGCTCAGAGTGGAGGACGGGCAATTGTTTGGTGGAAACGTGTGTCTGAAGATTTGCCAATTTTCCCCGTGGAGTCTTTGAATAGGTGCTGTTGGTAGTGGCTCATTGGTTGGTCTACAGCATTAAAAAAATGTTTTGTGAAACTCTTAGCTTTCCACACTTGTGCTGAGAATTTATTTTTCAAAAGGAAGTTTTTGTCTTTCGGTTAAACTCCGCGGGCGAAAGGGACCTAAGAGAGAGTTGTGTACTCTGGAGTCTATGGGCAAGGAAGCTGAAGGTCAGAGATGTGGCTTGGCCAAGCTCGAGAAGCTCCGGGTAATGGATAATCTCTAGAAAGGGTTCTATCCTCCTCTGAATCTTTATACTGAACTTTGGGTGTACAAATATTTCTTGGAAGAGAACTTTTATGGCAGGGATCAGAAATTCATGGGCCCACAGATTATGCAAATAAGTGACACAGTCATGTGAACGGCAATTGGGACTGGTGAGGAGTGTAGCCAACTAGACACCAGGTACCCACTTATAAAGAAAAGTTGTTACTCAGCATCAGCTGATTGTTACCACAGGGTCTTGCTGGCCTAGTACTGTCAGACCTTTGAACTTTTCAAGAGAAGCAAATTATCTGGACTTTATGAAACTATTTCAATTTTATATTATGAACTCATTCACATTTTTAAGGTAGTGCAGGCCAAACGCAGCATGCTGTGGGGTCAGAGGTAAACCATGGGTCGCACATTTGCAGACACAGATGTGTAACTCTCATCCGATTCCTGAAAGAGACCATGACCCAGAAATCATGGGGAAATGCTCACTTCTTTAATGATAGTTCCAGCACCATGACACAGATTTTCTCCTGCTTCTTTTCCCCTTGAATTAGGTGATGGTTTTGTAAATCACCTTAACTAGAGTTACATTTAAGTCAGTGGAGAGCGACTCCTCTTTCCTGGGGCGTTTTATATATTTATGAGAGTATCTCTTAACCACCTCCCTCCATGGGTGGCGCGTGAGGCCGTGCTGACTTTGGTGTCACCCATGTCTAGATCCAGACTTCCTTCTTGGTGACAGCACCCATTTGGGAGGGGTGAGGCACTGGACAGAGGTGACCAGCAGCTCTAAGTATTAGAGATGTGTCCAACTCAGTTAAATAACTGCTTAGCAGGGGCTCCTGGGGAGAGGGAATGGATCGGTGATTCCTGGGGAGGGAGGAGAGAGTATCCCTTCAAGAAAGATGGGAGAAATAAATGTGAATTGAGAGAAACTGGAGGTTTTATCACTGCAGATAAATCTCTGCTACACTCTCCAAATCCGGGGCCTTAGCTATGACATAAAGATGATGGTGTGCAGTCAAGTGTATTGAAACTCCCACAGATGTTTATTTGAAGTTCAGTATTAATAAAATACACAGATGCCTCTCTCTATTTCTCATTTTCTCATGTTCTTCCTCTCCCTCTTTATTAATTTATCCTACTTAGTACCTGAAGAATTCCCCTTTCAAGAAAGGACTGGATAACTCATCACTCCGGGTGTACCATATTGAAGAGTGTCGGGGAGTCATCCGTTTTAAGGGGCTGGAGATCACTTGGGCCTTCGGGAAAAGACATCTTGAGTTTAGGGACAGGGACATTTTGTATTGCCACTGCCTAACGGCGTGGGTTTTCAGCCCACCTGTCAGAAAGCCTTTATTTATCAGCCTTAAAAGTACTAAGTAACTTGTCATTACTTCTGTAACGGTGGGAGATAATTAAGCCCTACACGCCTTAAGGAATCAAGCCGGGGTCAGCGCTGTTTTGCATACAGCGTGCACAGATTAGGTGCAAGTAGCCTGTTTAAGCTGTCACTTGATATTATATTAGCGATCAGATCAACGGCACAGAGTGTGGAGCACAGCAGATACGGGCGGCTCCTCTCCATCCCGCGTTCTGCTCCGGCGCGACCTGGCCGCCCTCCCTCCCGCGGGGATCGCGTGACGCACGTGCACAGTGGGCGCGCTTGGCCACTGGCTGGTCTGCCTGCGTGGCCATTAAACACCGTGATGCTTGGCGCTTTGTATTTCCAGGGAAGCTTCGAAGTCAGTCTCTGAGCAGGACCTGGGCAGGATGAAGGGCCTCAGGTTGCGGCCTCTCCGAATTTGGGGCTGTAACACTGGGTTCTGGGCAGCAGTGTGACAAGGCTGTTGAGAACGGGCAAC
This sequence comes from Molossus molossus, assembly GCF_014108415.1. Classification (NCBI taxonomy): domain Eukaryota; kingdom Metazoa; phylum Chordata; class Mammalia; order Chiroptera; family Molossidae; genus Molossus; species Molossus molossus. Next base: position 16,228,298 of record NW_023425344.1, on the reverse strand, counting down.
ATCAGAAATTGGGTTAAGTAGGAGGATGCAGGTGGACGGCGGGGGGGAAGCAGGAGCTGCTGCCCGTGAGCCGAGCCGGGGAAGGGCTGGCACTGACGCCGTGGGAGGAACAGGGTCTGTGGAATCAGGCACACGGGATCCGGAATCTGGTCCCATCGCCCACCCACCGTGTGACCTAACTTGTCAGCCTCAGTTTCCTTGTCTGTAAAGTGGGATGATGCGAGGTGCCTGGGACAGGGCTTGGCACCTAGAGCATGCTTTAGACATGGGTCCTGGCAGGACCAGAAGGCTGACCCCCTTCTCAGTAAGGCGTCCATTCGGTGTCAAGTCTGAATACTGCTCCGGAATGCAGAGAGGACATTTGTCACTTCTTATTGTAGTCTGCTTGCGAGGTGTGCGGGCCCGTGGCCCCCCGCGTTGGGTCTACCCAGAGGCAAGGCAGAAACGAGCACACTGTGTCACAGGATGGCATTTTAGCTGCAAACTGCCAGAAGCTTCAATTCCACCTGCTTTGAAGGTGTGTAACAAAGCGACCTGCACTGTCTTCTGTCGGGGATGCCACCTGCTCGGATCGGTCCTCATGCTTTGTTTCTACTTTTCTTGTGCGACTTCGCATTTCTACCTTGTGTTCAGAGGTTTTAATCTCCTCCAGGGCAAATCGCTGTGTGATCCAGCTTCCATGCAGCCGGAGCACCCAGCGCAATGCCTGGCTATGCCAGGGGCCCCACAAAGGTCTGTGGAATGAAGAGACAGTTTCCTACCAGGTGGGAGGGAGATTTTATTGACGTGTGTTGGCCAAAAGTTCAAGTGTCTGAAGGAAATATTACTGAGGTCAGCGGCCCCGCGAGTTTGTTTCCTGGGATATGAAACCCCATACCCTTAAGATACATGGCTAGACTCGTCTGGAGTCCAGAGGCAGGACCGCCTGCCCTTTAGATCAGGACCCCCCACGAGGAGCAAAGGGCACTGGTCTCTGTCTTTCCTCCTCATTGGTGGGGGCTGCAGTTGGCCCTATCTGTTCTTGTCTTCTTGGTTAACTTAGACTTCAGAAGCTACTGAAAAGGGGCACTTGACGGAAGCCGCAGCAGATTGGGGCAATCAAGTGGGCTGTGACCACCCCTAGCTCCCAGGGCCCCAGGGGTCTGGCTACACTACAGTCTGGGGCAGCTGGTGGTGCCCACTTTGAATTAGACGTCCCAGTGCCCACTTAGGGAGGTTTGCTGTGCTGCTGGCTCACCCCACCCTCTCCAGGCCAGCCACTCACCTTCACCTCGCTAACGGCACTTGCCGGATTCCCTGCAGGTTGACAGCCATGCACCGAGTCCTTTCCTGGTGCTCGGGGAATGTCAGTGAGCAAACAGGAAGGAAATCTCAGCCCGGTGCCGCTTACGTCCCAGTGGGCAAAGGATGGAGTCCAGCTAGATAAACACAGTAAGTAAATGGTAGCTATGTTGGGAAAAGAGCAGGTGACAGGGCCGCACAGATGGAGGGACCGAGAGATGAACTGGACGAGAGGGGATGGAGGAGGCTCGCATACTCGGCGGGAGACAGACAACCAGCGACGAGACAGAAGGAGGAAAGAGAGCTGCAAGGGACAGTGAGGAGACAGACAGGGACAGGACGGGAGAACAACAGAAACACGGAGGGCGAGGAGGGCCCTGGTCGCACCGAAGAGCGGTGGTCCCCCCTCCTCAAGCCCACCCCCCACCGGCTCCTTTGTCTTCTAACTCTCCCCACATCCTGCCCTCTCCACCGTTGCTGCTGCCATCTCAGTACTGCCCACAGCTCCTCTCGTCACCGTCGCCGTCCTGCCTGGCATCTCCTCTGTCTGCCCGCGGGCTGCATCCCCCAAGGATGGCCACGCCCCACCTCTCCCATCCCCACTCTGGCCATCGCCCCCTCACCCCACTGTACTGCGTGGCCTTTAGTAGAGGCAGAGCTCTTGCCCTTACCCCGAAAACACTTCTCTGCGCACCCCACTCCCATCTGGGGTGGGGCCCACTGCTGGACGGCCCCCTCCCCGTCGCAGTTCTCAGTGACCTGACAGGCACTGCTGACGCTAACACGAGCGAACACACGGGATGCGTAGTCGGGGCTGGGCCCCGTGCTGAGACTCAGGGGTTAGCTGGTTCGGTCCCCCAACAACTCTTCAAGGCAGGCATGTCACGACCTTCCCTCTAGAGACGAAGAAGCGGGGCGCGGAGAAGTTCCCATACTTGCCCCAGGTAACCCAGCCTGTGAAGAGCAGAGCAGCCTCCTTTCTAACCAAGCACATGCGTACACTTGGCTTGTATTCCCGACACTAGATTCCTCACCATTTCTGTGATGTTTCCGTGCCTGTCCCTCCCCGCCGCCGAGAGCACAGACTCCCAGCAGTGAGGCCAGGACGGGGACCCAGGTCCCGCGGGCGTAGCACCTGGCCCGGCGGCTGTCACTGAGGGAGGCACGCGGCCCAGTTAGGATGCTGAGCAGCAGCGGGGCTTCTGAGCCACGGCTTTGAGACACCCGAGTGACACTGTCCAGGGGGAGCCTGCTTTAGGGGCCAGAGAATGCTGGAGGAGGGCTCCCTGGGTGAGCAGGCCTTGGGAAGTGGACAGCCCGTGCCCCCAGGAGCTGGCTCCTGGCCAGCAAACTCTGCAACGTCTCCTGCACCTGAAAGGGAAGGGGGCTGACTAGGGGGACCCTGCCTACCTCCTGGGGCTCCAGAGCCTGCCAGCAAGCCAACACGCAGGTGCACTGCAAAGGCTCCGATGGGCCCTGACGCCCCGAGGACCGCAGACCTTGCCGAGAAGCCTGGGGCGTGGATGGGAATCATTCTTGTTTCACACCTCGGAACCAGTGGACAGACCGCCACTGAAGGCAGGGCTGGTGACCAGGCCGCGCCAGCCGGAGCAGAGCCCCTGCGGCCGCATCTGAGTGCTGGTCCGTCAGCATCTTTGTGGGGTTTTCATAGGGAGTCTCGACAGAATAGAGTTTCTGCTCCGACAGGAGAGAGACAGAAAACACAGAGTGATGCTACCTCTAACGTACTGACAGGCTCCATGGGGAGAAATACAAGTGCTCCCTGGGGTCTTCAAAGAGAGAAGGGGCATAAGACATTGAGCCCTGAGATGCAGAAGCAGAGAGGGGTGCTGAGGCCCCTCCTCTGCCCCTCCCCTTTCTGTCTCCACGCTCCGCGCCCACCCCCCTCCCCTAGGACAGGCGCCGTGACATCACAGGGTTTTGCTCACACAGCCTGATCCCCCTGCAAAGATAATGAGAGGCAGGTACTTCCTCCAGTAGCCAATTGCCTGGTGCCGGTGCAGTATTGTCTTTCGGGCACAGAAATCACTGAGTGCAGGAGGGAAACAGAAAAATAAATAAAAGCTACTAAGACAGTCCGTATTGATATTATACTTATAAAACCTAAAAGCCCCTGCTGACTGTGGAAAATTAATGATAGGTACAGTCGATATTAATTGTCCCTCCAAAGGGCAGGGGGAGAAAGATTCCGAAACAGGATCGATAGCAGCCCCCTGCCGGGGCCACATTGAGCCTTTCTTCCAAAAATATATTTTTTAAACCATTGACAGGGTTATTTAGGAAAGTGTTTACTTAGTCCCGCTAATGGAAAACCATTATAATGATCTTGGAACAATAGGTTTTAGAAACATCAGCTCTTCGGTGATGACCGGCTTCCCACAGTCAATGCTGCAGTTTTTCTTTGAAAGGGGAGCAGCCAGGACTCAGAGGTGGAAGGATTTTGGATACCTGATCTCCCCTGTAGAGTTGTATATATATATATTTTTTTGTATTTCTCATGAATTATTAAACGCAGATCCAGCAGTGCAAGGGGGGGAAAGCAGGTGGCGTCTCTTGGAGTTTGCTGATTAGCCAGTTGCTCAGGGCAGGCCGTGCTCCACGTGCTTCTGGTTTCTATAAACGTCTATAGAAATGGAGCATGATCCTTACTGCATCTCAAGTGAATGATTTTTCAATTAGGCTGGAGTTCCTTTGCGGTATTCCCTTTGCAGTCCTATGTGGTGATGTAGAGCAAAGGTTTAAGAGGTTTTAGACAATTTATGTGGTTTGGAGAGGCTGTTTGTCAAGACACAGTATCTACAACAACTTTTATGTTCAATTTGAGTCCCAGGTCTTTTGCTTATTTTTATGGCACTGTTTTCTGAGATGTTGCAGCAAACTCAAAGGCAGTGTTTAAATGCTGTTGGTGCTGTTGGTGAGGGGTTTTTGCAGGGGCTGGGCGAGCCGGGAAACCATTTTCCATGTACACAGAGACAGTGGACGCTGGCTTAACTGGAGGGCTCTTTGGAGAGTCTCAACACAGGACTTTGAGCTACGGATATGGTTTGAGCTGAAAAGTTACCTTGAGGGTGGTGGGATAGTGTGAGTGGGCAAAGAATGGATTCTGGATTCAGCCAGGTTGGAGAGATCTAGGAATACCACTTCCTAAGACAAATGGCAGGCTGACCTTAAAGATACTGTGAGTTTGAGCCCAGACCACCACAACAAAGCGAGTTGTAACCTCTTGCTGATAGAGGTTCTTGCCTTCCATTCGGAAAGAATGTGACATCCGTGAAGCACCATAAAGTGCAGAGCATTAAAACGAGGTCTGCCTGTGCCTACCCTCATCATATCTCGGTTCTCCAACCTGTAAAACCAGGACTGTACCACAATTACATAAATTTGTGCATGAAAAGTGTTAGTCAGAGCCTGGCACAAAGTAAGCCATCAGAAATATTTCTATTATTATTGCCGCTGCTGTTCGGAACTGAGCCTAAGACAATAGATGGGGCTGTGTGCAAGGATTAGTTGGAGTCTGGCCGGTGTGGCTCAGTGGCTGAGCTTTGACTCATGAACCAAGAGGTCGCCAGTTCTGTTCCCAGCCAGGGCACATGCCCAGGTTGTGGACCCGATCCCCAGTAGGGGCATGCAGGAGGTGGCCAGTCAATGTTCTCTCTCATCGATGTTACTATCTTTCTATCCCTCTCCCTTCCTCTCTCTCTCAAATCAATAAAGGAAAAAAAAAATTTTAAAAACGAACAAACAAAAAAACCCAAAGGGTTAGTTGGAAAGATGTTCCTCCAGCATTGCTTATAACAGTGAGAAATGGGATTGTGTATATGTATTAAGGCAAATAAATATAGTGGCTATTGTATAATTTGGCTATTAAGAGCCATGTAGTTGATATTTATTGATAGAACAGTATTCATAACATTTAAGTAAAACATTAGCTTGCAAACTAGTATCATCTGATTGTTTTTCAGTTGGTACAGGCATAAATATGTGCCCACACACCAAAAAAGTATCACTAGGCGTAATACCGGCTGATAGAATACAAATTTGTATGTTCTAATGAGTTTTATGTATTTATTTTTGACTTACCTGAATTTTTTTTTATAATGTCCAAATGCTGTTCTTGATTAAAATCTACTTTTGATTGGAAAAAGGAGAACCTTGAAATGAGGCTCCGAGCTAGGAGATACCCTTTGAAATGGTAGGAAACGTCACCGTGTCAGCGTGGTCCTCAGAGCCTCCGGGACGTGAACTTGGACGTGCTGGAGGTTGTGCAGCTCCGTCGGAAAACATAACAAAGCAGTGAAAGATCAGGAGCGTTGGAAAATGAGATCAAGAGGAATGAGAACTATACAGTCGCTTGGCCTCGTATATTTTTTAAATAGAAGACTTACTGACATTTGAAAAATGGAGCCCTATGCCACCGACTTGAGGTTGATTGGCATTGATGGGCAGGAGGAGGTGCTATTTGTCCTGCCTCCCCTTTTTCCACCCTCACCCCTCATCCCAGCCCTCACCCAGCCACCCTCTGAAATAAATTGGATAAGCTATGAAACTTTCTAAAATGGCTATGTACAGAAAAGACTAGTTGTCGTTTTCAAAATGCGACTTAACCTGGATAGGAATTTGAAAAAGTAACGTGACATTTTAAACACGTTTACTGATGCTTGTTAAAGAAATAACAACAACAACAACAACAAAAAGTTGTACCTGTTCAGAGAGAAAAAAATGAGAAGAACTGAGAATCGTTTCATATCAAGTCTATTGAAACGGGTCTAAATCTCAACGGATTTTGTAAAAATTGAAACGATATTTGCCAGGAGCATTTGATTACTCTAAATATCAATTTATATTCATACTTGAGGGGTGGGCTGGGCCCCTTAATTTTCTTCATAAATGGAAAATTATTTTCACCAATGCAGGTCTATCATTTTTATAATGCTACAACTTGACCCTTAGACTTCTAGCGAAATGTGTATCGTAGAAGTAGGGTGCATGTGTTATGGTATTACATGGCACCCAAATGCTTGAGAACCTTTTTTTCCCCTCCAAAGTGTTTAAGCATATTTATGAATATTTCATCCTTTTAACTCCAAGTTGTTTTTTTGCGAGGGAAAAATTATATTTGCCTCAAAAACCATCACACCCTCAAATATGTCCACAGCTTCTTGTTCTAATCTATTTAATTCTAAGCACATTGAGTTTTCCTCTGGGGTCCCACACATCTGTAACATAACTCAAAAGTTGAGCATTATGAAGTCTGCTGAACACTAAAAAATCGTGACATTATTGTCAGTAGACATGTCTTAAAGTTATTTTGCTTGCAAGATTATTCTAAGTGAAAATGTAGAGAAATTATATTTACTTCCCTGAAATGCACAGTTCTGCTTTTATTTTTTTCTTTCTTATTTTTGTGTTCTCCCTCTCTCTCTCTCCCACTCCTGCTCATGCTTGTTGTCTCTCTCTTTCTTTGATGATCTGTCTCCTCTTTCATTCTCTCTGGTGGACATTGTATATTATATGTACAAAACCCTCCACTTTCCTCTGATCCCCTCTCCTGCCACGGGGATCTTAGCTTTCCAACAAGGTTTACACTCATCATTCATTTCCTGCGTTGTCCCCAGTTATATTATTATGTTCCTGTAATTTCACGCATAATGTGACGAGATGAAAATACCTTAATGTTCGGTGGTTATAACTGGCTACCAGGTTTTTTCTTTGACCCAAATGCTGTTCAGTATTTTTTTCATGAGTTGCTACAGCTTTAAGATTTTACATGAACATTTGGATTATTTTCACTAAAATATAAGAAGATTTAACCGTCCTGGGTACCTTACCATATGGCAATAGTGAGCTGGAGTGGAGAGGTAGCTCCCAGATCCCCGATATGTCACGGTCCCCACCACCACCCTTCAGGGTTTTCATTCACCGATGTTATTCCCTGGAGGCTGTGAGGCACCTGACTTGGCCATCCCTGTGCTCCTTCCTGCTCCTCCAGTGTCCACTCCTGGAACCCCCTTTTCCCCACCCCACAGAAATGAGAACGATGGAACTCCACCTGCGATGGCTGGGTCAATTAGGGGGTGACCTTGGGTTTACCCCTCAATGGCTCCTCGGCTAGTGCATGAGGTTGAAACCAACACAGCGGCTCAGAGAACTGCTGTGAAATAGCTCCTGACATCATTCGAGGTCACTGATTTCTGAGTAAATCAGCCATTTGGATTTACTGGTATAATTCATCCTCTGGTGTTTTTCAGATGTATTATTCATTTTTCTGGACTTAAATCTATTTGATCGCCATTTGAACAGTAACAGAAGTGGAAAGAACTTAAGCATTCTATTAGTGCTTGTCTAGCTTCCACTAATGCCGGTATATTCATGGTTCTTCTGGGATGTGGAAGGGATCGCAAGGGGTCATGTCTGAGTTTTCCTTTTTCCGCACAATGTTGGCTGATGCTTCCTTGGTGCTGCCTCTTCTGGCTGTGCGCTCTCTCTAACTGCTGAGAGTCCACCAGGGCCTGGCCTACGCTTAGCATTCAATAGATATTTGTTAAACGAATGGACATTTTTATGTATGTTTGTGAAAATGAGGCAGAGAGAGGCGAAATGACTTGCCTTTGGTCATAGATGTCGTCGCTGAGAAAACTGGGGTTAGATTTGGCTGCTCAAACATTTACGCCTTTCTTCCCAGTTCCCCTCACAGTGCTTTCAGTGAATACTTCATTTTCACTTGCCATGAGCCCTTGAAATGGTCATATGTATCGGTGATTCTGATTGTAATTCATGCTTCTGACAGAATTGCACTCAAACAACGCTTTCCAATTTGTAGAACATTTCCAGAATATTTTCTTGCTTAAACACTGGGTGGAATTCTAACATTTGGGCTTGTAACTTTCTGTTCATACTGCAAACATCTCAGCCTGTGGAACCCCTCTGTTGGCAGGAGTTTTATCAACTGCAGGTATACACAATGCTATATGTATGCGTGTTTATCACCCGAAAACATGTGCTGTTGGGCTTGTCCCCAGAAGTCACTCTCTCTCCTTTTAGCAGCGGGTGGCATCGAAGCCAGCATGTCTGCCCCGAGTTCATATATGATGGCTTCTTGAAGTTTGTCCCCTGTACAAAATGAGCATCATTTGGTTTTGCTTTGCGTTCCTGCTTTGGGCAAGGCTTTGTCTGTGCAGCTTCGTGGAAGTGGCATCCTCGCCGGCTACACCCGACTTAATTCATCTGTTAGAAATGACAAGTACTTTGGAGGCATTTCCTTCCAGAGTCTCCCAAGTGTATGTACACATGAGCACACCACACACGCACACAGACACGCGCGCATATGCCACCACAAATGGAGAATACCTTCGGGCTGCTGATGACCTAGGCAGTCATAAGAAAGCTTTACGTAGAGAGGAAAAGCCGGATCTGGAATGGGCTTTCTCTCGCTTCTCCCTTCCTTGGGACTACATTGCTACAGTAGAAATGAAGATGAAGATGACAAAGAGGACCCGCCAAGACGGAGAGTAAATAATGACTATTTTACCTCCGAAGCCACTGAAATCTTAGCCTAAAAAACATAATACACACCAAACTGGAAAGAATAGTCATGGGTACCCCAGACACAGAGGGTTTCGAAAGGTTCACTTGATGTAGGAGACTGGTTCTGTCTCCATCTCCATCCCATCTCTGTCTCTATATCTACATCAAAATCTGTGTTTGTACATGTTTGTACATGTATTATTGGGGATTTCCTATGGTTGAGCCCAGTTACTCTGACCACAGAATGAGTTCCTGTCTCCCTTCCCCACCACTTTTTCCCTGTTTCCTTCTTTGCTGGAGAAGTGACTGGTAGCTGGAAATGTCAGGCGAGATTTGCAACATTATGGGAGGTGATATTTCACAATGGTCGCTAGGATGTCTTCTTCCTGGTGTCTGTGCCCTGTATAATCCATCCCCTTGAGTGTGGTTGTGACTCGTGCATGTGAGGTGATGTCACATCTGTGATTTGGTTACATTATAAGGCAAGGATGAAGAGATCTTACAGATGTAATTTAGGCCACAAGTAGGATGATTTTAAATGAATTAAAAATGAGAATGTCCTGGGTGGGTCTGACTTAATCAGGCAAGAGCTTTAGAAAGAGGGACTGGGTTCTTTCTGAAGAGATGGACTCTTCCCTCATGATTGTGACAAAGAAACCAGCTATAATGTGAACTGCCTACCAAGAGGCACGGCGCCACTAGGCACCGAGAACCTCAGTCTTACAACCGCAAGGAACCGAGTATCGTCAGTAATCTGATTGAGTTTGGAAGAAGACCTTGACTTCCAGAATAGGACACAGCCTGGCCAACACTTTGACTGCAGCTGCATGAACCCAAGTAGTGGACCCAGCTAAGAAATGCCCAACTTCTGACCTGCAGAAACAAGAGATAATATTATATTAAGCCATTAAAGTTTGGGTAAATAGATAAGCAGCAAGAGAAAATGAACATAAACCGCAAAAGATCTGCATGTTCAGTAACAGGTCTGATCATACCTGTGCCTGTGACCACCTGTCTCTTCAACATCTTGCCTAATCCACCTCTACCCACAGGTGAAACCAAGGAAAGATCTCGGTGGGAGTCCAAGGTGCGCGAGAGCCTCATGCCCACTCTAGTTTCTGCTGGTGCTCTTGCATGCATGTCTGTGAACTCAGCTTTATTCTTATTTGCTTTATCCCGTTCCTGCAACAGAAATAAAAGAGCTTCTGTTTTCAGGAAAAAAAAAAGTTTATTTAACTTCCTCTTGGTTTGGAAACAAGAGACATTCAATGCTAGGAATGATGCCTTGAATCATTACCTGCAGACCCATCATCCTGCAGCATCGCATGAGGAAAAGACACGAGGCTGCCATCATATGCTTCTTTTATTTCCCTGCTCTCTTTTAAAATGTTCTTTCCTGTTCAGGCTTCTGGGCTTTTTCTTTTCTCTTTCCCTTTGTGTGGTGGCATTTGCCTTGAATGTTGATGAGGAAAACTTGGTCCCTCCCCAAGAACTTATTTGGGGGTAATTAATTCTTGGCTCCATAGCAGTGCTTCACAAACTGTGACTTTCTTAGGTACGAATTGACTGAGTAAATGTCCAGGCATGGGACATGGGCAATTATTGCATTTCTTTTTGCCAAAAATTAATTGTTCCTTAAACTTGCTGTAGCGGGAATGGGAATGGTGACTGTGTGCGAGGGAGAGGAAGGGGTGGAATTCACATGAAGGCAGTTAGGGGGTCCTTGAGAACCCGATTCTGGTCTCTTAAGTCATTGTCTTTGCAATTTTATGCTCTGGAGCTCTGGAAGAGGACCATTGGAGGAAGTGAACTATGCCTCAGGGAGATTACAGTCTATTAGGGCAGCCAGCGTGCAGAAATGACCGTTCAAGAACTTCCGGTGGACGGAGCAGCCACAAGTACAAAGAGATGAGGGAGAGAAGATAGGGAGACAAACTGTGTGTTTAAACTGACGTTGGATGAGGGAATTTGGCCAGAAGGAAAAGAAAATGTGGTGGTGATGAATTCATTGATTTTCCAGCCCACATTGAACTTGGATTTGAAATTGGGAACCATTTTAGGGAAAATTTTGTACAATCCAATGCATGGCAAAATAAAAATTGATTAACTACCCCTCTGATAATTTAGAATTTGAGGATTTGGACTGTACATGTCACCAGGGCAGGAGTCATCTCATTCTCTGTTGCACCCGCAGTGCTGTGCAGAGAGTTATGCTGGGACAGCACTGGGACCTGAGGATGCATCTTGCCACTGGGCCACTATTCAGAGGGTTTTCTAATAAGATCAAGGGTGTGATTGCAATTGTAAAAACAAAAAGGTGGGCAGAACGAACTGTTTACATGGAAATGATTGCTTAATCACAAAACGGTGTTCCCTATTCATTAAAGCAGGGATCCAAGGGAAGGCTGCAAACGAATCCACTGATAGCCTGGTGGGACCTTCTGAATATTTTGAATGTACAATTAAAGAAGAAACAGCATCTCATTCATTAGTCTTCCTTTCTGTCTTGCTTTCTGAAAGAGCAAAGATTCCATGAGGTTTTGGCAGGTGCTTCTGTTTGATTTTTTAAAAATATGTTTTTATTGATTTGTTTAGAGAGAGAGGAAGGGAGAGAGAGAAACATCGACGTGAGAGGGATACATCAACTGGCTGCCTCCTGCATGCCCCTGCCTCCTGCATAACCTGGGGATTATGCCCTGACCTAGAATCGAGCCAGCACCTCTCAGTCCATGGAATGACACTCAATCCCCTGAGCCAACTGTCTGGGCATCCTCCTGTTTGATATTGTACCAGTTTGAGGGATAGTAATGGGCTTTGGAGGCTAAGTAGTCAGCCAGGCCTGAGCTCAGAAAAGCACCCCAGATCTAGAAAGTGTTACGAAGCAGGGTTTCAGAGCAGAAGAGCAGGTCATACCAGGTAGCCCAGCCAGAGCGAATCTGATGAATGGTTCAGGAGCATCAGAAGTTTGGCTCAGCCATTAAAAGCTGAGCTGTACATCTTAACAGTAGGCTTTCCTCTTATCTCCATCCTCACCTAGAATTGACCAACTCTATGGTTGCCCAGTGAGGTTGGCTGGTCTACAACATCCTTTTTCTCCCAAAAGGCTGACTTTTATGCATACAGTCCATTTTAGCTTTAACCACTCTTAGCACACCTCACAAAGACATTTCCTGCTCTCTAAGACTCACTGGGCACCTGATGGCAGCTCCACTTTGTATCTCAGTGAATATTGTAAGTGCTCCTGGGAGGGGCCCGGGAGTCATGAAAGGTATGTTAGAAACCCAGATTTCTATTTTAGGGAACATGAGGTTATGTGCACAAAAGACCTTCTGCTGGATTACACATTAGATACCTCATTAACTTAAAAACAGAATTAGAATGTAAATTATAACCCTTGTTATTACTCATAACTGCAGTTCAGATGGGAAGCTGGCAGTTTTCCCACACCTTCACAAGCCAGTAACCTCCAGAATAAATTAGATATTGCACCTTATATCAGTTGTCCTTAAAGAAGCGACACTGCCATGAATGGCATAGATGCCACAAATTCCACGAGAAACTGCTGCCACAAGCTTGAGGTAGTTTATCCTCTTCCCGTCATTTCTCTGTAGGCTCTGAGCTGACTGAATTCAGGCTTTGAGCTAACAGTTGTTGGAAGAGCTAGAGTTACTGCATTTGGTTGTAGTGACTGTGGGTCAGAGAAGGTCGACCAGGAGGACAATCCCGGACCCTGTGGACACAAGGGAGCAGTCTCTGGGAAGCCTTCAGATGGCCCCAGGTGACTCTCCCTGGAGCTCATAGACTAGAAAGCCAAGGAACTTTGGCTCATTTTCTCTGGGCTTCCAACTACCTTGTTCATTCTCCAAGTATAGGTGTGAAATGCTCTATAAATTCCTTGAATGAGACCCCCCAGTATGTGTTTACATGTGTGAGTACTTGTATGCGTGAGTCCATGCGTGTATAACTGGTGTTGTCTTGTTTCCATTGAGACTTCAAAATAAAAAGCAAATATCCTGGTGGTAAAGTCCCTGCATAATACATCTTCCCAAGAGCTTCAGAGAGAAGGAATAGAAATTTTTGACCTTTCTACAAAAGGGGACCCTACTTCAAAGTCTATTATTCAGTTGACTTGGTTCATAGTGGCGGAAGAAGGAAGGGGTGGTCGCTTGGAGTTTTGCATGTAGCAGCCAGGATGATGGTGGTTGCTTTCATTCGTTCATGAGACAGCAAGGTCCTGCTTCACTACCAGTTCTTCAGACATCCCTGCACATTCCCCAAAGAAACCCACCACCCCTCATTATCATGGCTGAACAGATGGTTCAGAGCAGGTCTCTGGGTTGCAGTATGATGCCAAGTGAAAATTAACACTCACGGGGACTCTGTTATTCTAAAACCAACATCTTAGTTTGGGTATTTGGAGACCCTGTCTCAACCTGGAATGTGTCAGTGGTGACACTTTTCAGCATTACTGTGCCTCTTAGGCAAATGTTATAGGGATGCAGATTACTCTGAGGACACTATGTAGACAGTTTTGTATTCCTTCACTTCTTCCATTCTTTTTAGGTTTTTCAATTATAGTTGACATTCAGTATTTTGTATTAGTTTCAGGTGTATAGCATAGAACAATAACCAATAATATATTTTTTTCTTTTCAATCCTTACTCTACAGGATGGATGAATGTGTGTGTGTATTTTTTTTTTTTTTTAAAGCGAGAGAGGGGAGAGAGAAACATCATTGTGAGAGAGAAACATTGATTGGTTGTTTCCCATATGGACCCCAACTGGGGATCAAACCCACAACTTAGGGCTGTGCCCTGACTGGGAGTCAAACCTGAAACCTTTTGGTGTACGAGACGATGCCCCAACCAACTGAGCCATCCAGCCAGGGTGCCTTCATTTCTTGATATTTTAGGTACCTATTTATCAAAAAATATTACTTGGTGATCAGGAAAAATGTTATTTAAGCTCAGTGATTTGTAGGAAGCAGTCACAAGTGAATATTCATTAAATGAATGAATGAATGAATGAATGAATGAATGAATAATTATTGTGCATCATTAATTTCTTTATGTGTTTTATTGATCTTCTCCACTAGAATATAAGTTTTATGAAGGCAGGAATCTTGTTTTAGCCCATGCATTTTTCTTCAAGCAGGGATATGATAGACAGTTAATAAATACTTGTTAAATGATCGGGTCGCCCATGAGGACTGAGTGAAGAAATGGTGGCAGCAATGTTAAATTCCACTTTCGAGGATATTTCTGAGTGGCTTCCTCCTTTAAATACTCCAGCCTGCACACAGCTGCCTTCCAAGTTAATATTTATTGAATGGTCTGCTGTGTTCCAGGTACTGGGTTAGAAGTTTGTTGACACGTGAATGAGTCTTTCATTCACAGTCCTATGAGGTATGCATTACGACTGTACCCAGTGTGTCAATGAGGAAACCGAAGTTTACAGAGGTTAAAGACTTGCCCAGAACACAGGTCAAATAAGGTGAGTGGCCAGGTTTTGACACCAGGTCTGATCAATCCTTTGGACCATTAAAGTCTTCTCCCATGTCTTTCTTTGACTTGTTTATCCATCCAACCAATCAACTACCCTACCCTTCTGGAGGGCCTCCTGTGGGTCAGGCATCATGCTGGGTACCTGGCAGGATGATCTCTACCTTTTCTACGTGTTGGGAGGAGAGGAGTCAGGATTGGGGGAGGAGGTGTATGTGGTCTGTAAGCAACAGTAGGATCAACTGACAAGTTTTGGCCAGTTTGCTTCAGTAATGTTACTAAGGGAGCCCAGGGGCAATGATCAGTGAAATGCCCCACAGCCAGATTGGACTGACGGCCTGTTCACAGGAGGTCGCGGCTGCTTCCCAAACAGACTCGGGTCAGGTCTCGAGACGGAGATCTTGTCAATCTCCCTCCAGTTAGGTTAAACCCAGAACTGTCCCTTTAAAATACTGATCCAGTCTGTGTCTTACCCACTTCGCTTCTTCTTAAAATGGAAGTTTACCGAGAGTTGTTTGCAGTTTCCAGAAGAAGGGGGAAGCTGGTTAATGTATTGTCAGCACTGAAATGTGCAGCTTCTCACTGCTTGTCATCCTAATGGGCTGATTGACTCTTCAGACTGCTTATTGGTTTTCATTTAGGGCTGTATTATTTTCATGTCACTCACCATGCTGCACGGTCGCCGGGCCACCTCCAGGAGACACCCCCATCCAGCAGGACAGCAGCAGGCACTGGTCTCCGAATGAAGGCTGTGCAAGAACCTTGACCACCTCCTTTGCTTCCTTGCTTCATTATCAGTTTCCCAATGTTGACATTGGCTCACTAATGCGCGGCCGAATGGGAGAGGCCGGTGCATTACAATCAAGCCGTCAGTTCATTATGTCAGATTCTTGTAAAATAGCGAATAATCACCAGGAGTGCTTTGCCTTCCTTTTTTTTTTTTTTTTTTTTTTTGTACGCTGCAGGACACATTGCAGCAACTATTTCACACGGGACTTTGTGCCACCATCATAATTAATGCCAGAAAGTTATGCGAAGGTCTTCCTGCGTGAAGTAAACTAGCCCTTGCTGAGAATGAAAGGTGAATGGTGGGAGAGTGCGGGAGGACGCTGTTGCGAACACGAGCTGAGATTAAAGACGTGCAAACTGCAGGAGAAGAGCCCACGTATTTTTATGTTTGCCCAGAAAGGTTACGATTTTTCTAACACAGTAACAGAATAATAACATCTTCAGTTAGCAAATAATTGCACAAGTGTGTGGTCAGATGCTCATAGATGTTGCAAGGGGAAAAAAATTAACAGGGAATGTGCTTTGCCCAGGTTTTATTTGCTGCCCTTCCAGTGATTAGATCCTGTCAACCAAAGACTGTTTTTATAGCCCTGGCCAATGCGGCTCAGTTGGTTGGAGCCTTGTCCCATGCACCAAAAGGTGGCAGGTTTGTTCCTGGTCAGGGCACATGCTCAGGTTGCTGGTTCGATCCCCAGTCAGGGTGTGTGGAGGCAGCTGGTTGGTGTTTCTCCCTTTCTCTCTGAAAATAAATAAATAAATAAACAAACAGACTATTTTTATATACAAAACCATTAGGAGTTAAATCTTCAGTACTTCTGAAGGACAATCAAATTTGAACACAGCCAGAGACAGCAGATACTGGATGGCTCATGTTTTCACGGGGGTGAATTATAGGTATTGGCATTGAGCTTTGTAAACTGGGCTTACCGAGGGACTTTAATAAACCATGGATTGAACTTTTATGTTTTCTCCTCCTAAGGACATATAGCATTTTTACACTGAGACTTTATCCGTTGTTCATATGGCTTCATCAGATCACAATTCATAGGGTAGATGTACAAGGACTGGAAATAGATATATTCCAACCAGTGGAATAAGGTCTGTTTGTAAGTCAATATCTGCCAAGAATAATAATAACAAAAAAAGCTCCTAAGGATCCTTCGTGTTCCTTTTAAATAAAGAGCTCTTCTTCCCTAAGCTTCAAATAAACTTTTATCTTCCCTGAGTTGATGTGAGACCTTCAGTGCATCTAATGAGGACCAAGACAGAGGGACAGTAGGTTGACTCAGCGTTGGGAAGTTCAGGGGAGGGTCCAGGCTGTTCACATCACTTCCCAGCGCGGTGAGACCTGGCAGACTGCACGGCCCCGCTTCCTCTCCCTCCTGGTGCATTGCCCAGCCCCCCGTCTGTCGTGCTTTGTTCAGGGTTCCCTTCTGTCTGCAGCAGGAACCTTGATTGAATATTCTGACCTCATTCTCTGGGTATTGCTCCCAGGATGTCACTGCAAGGTCTGTGTACAGAGTAGGTGACGGAAGGGCTGCACTGCAGAGCTGAGCTCCGCGTGGCTGAGCTGGGGAGAGAGCAGCCCTGAGTCTGTATTTCTCCATCGGTTCTTGTTGGGACCTCTGGCATAGCCTCCAAACCTGCACCCTCCAGTGGACCCCACATGGCACCTAAAATGCTGAGTATCTTGCCTCTTTCGCCCCTTCCCCTCAGTGCCTTCCAGTTTTCTTAAAGACAAAGACAGAGCCCTGCAATAGTCTGACTCCTGGCTCATTTCACGCCACATCCTGTGTTCTCTGGGCTCCAGCAACATGGCCTTGTCAAAGCTTCACTTCTATCTATCAAAGGACCTTTTGATATGAAATTCCCTCTGCACAAAAGATGCTGTCTTCAATCTTGACCTATATACTTCTCAAGCATGATATCTCCACTTATTTTTCATTTCTCAGAGAAGTCTTTTCACCTACATCATCACCCTGTTCCATACAACTTCATAGCAACATGTGCTTCTCCTTACAAATACTTTACCTTACTTGTAGTTTTACATTGTTGTGTGAGTGTGTGTGTGTGTGTGCGCGCACGCTATTTGGTTCATAGCTCTCCCTACTACATGTAAGCTTCACGAGGTCAGGGACCACTTCTGTTGGCTTGGCCTTTCATCTCCAATGCTTAGCCTTGTGCCTGTTACAGAAGCAGCCTTTGATAAATCTTTTTTTTTTTTTTTTTTTATCCTCACCCGAGGACATTTTTGCATTTTTTGTTCAGACAGAGCGGGAGGGAGAGAGAGGAAGAGAGAGAGAGAGAAACATCGATGTGAAGGGACACATCAAGTGGTTGCCGCCCGCACGACCAACCAGGGCCGGGGACAAACTGCAACCGAGGTACGTGCCCTTAGCGGGAACCGAACCCGGGTCTCTCTGTACCGTAGGCCGACATTCTAACCGCTGAGCCAAACCGGCCAGGGCGCATTTGATAAATCTTAATTAAAATAAGAAAAGCACTAAAGAGTGAGGGAGAGTACTAGTGAGAGAGCATAAGTACAGACACAAGAGCGAGGGTAGAAAAGAGGGAGAGAGAGAGAGGCAATTCACTCTTCTGCAGCCTGTGGAAGTTAGTGTTGAAATGGCTCTTCATTTCTCCTTAAATAGTGCATTTCATGGAGTCTAAGATATCATAATTGTAGGGTACACAGTCACTTTATATATCACAAAAAATAAAAAAAACACACACTGCCAATTAAATTGTGATATACTGTTGATTGTAAAATGCCTGTCAATGTTAGACATCAAAATTTCAGATGGCAAAATGTGAAAAGATGTGAATCTTAGAACTGATACACATTAGAATTAGATTACATTAAATCTAGGAAAAAATGAGCTAAATCGATAGTTAGATGCACGTGGGTTCAAGAATGATGGTCATGCTACTGCACACCAGTTTTTGAATATCAGAATGCTACTGCAGCAGTGTTGTTTTTTTTCTTTTTCTGTTCATATGACATGGATGGGGGGGGCACACCTAGTCACACAGGTGTTCCTTAGTCAGCTGGTGAGAAGTGGCATTGTAGTGTCAGGTGGTTGAAATGATCAGGGACAGTCTACAATGTGGCAAGCAGAAGACATCATGACCATCAGTGGAAAGCACTAACCAATGGACTACCAATTTACAGATAGTGCAGAATGTAGTCCAAAGAGGTGCCCCAGCATCCCTTTTCCTTCAGCTTCTGAAGAGTGGTGTAGTTATGCATCTCTCTGGGATTCTTTCTGCACCGTGCTGTCCGGAAGAAGAGTAATGGGTTTACAAAGGTTTGAACCAGAGTTAGAGGTAAACCTGTAAGATTCAAACCCATCACTGTCCATCTGGAGTAGGAACACTAACTGGGTAGCAGTCAATAATCTTGGTTCTGATCCTAGGTATGTGACTAGCCGAGTGACCTGGCAGATTATGTCACCACTATGTGCCTCAGTAGGATTACATGGCCCCAAGATCTGTTCAATCCCCACTCTTAATATGAACCCCTCTGCTCTGGCCCGTGTGCTCAGTGGTTAGAACGTTGGTCCGCACACTGAAAGGTCGCAGTTTGATTCCCGGTCAAGGGCACTTACCTGGGTTTCAGGTTCGTTCCCTGGTCCTGGTTGGGACGTGTGCAGGAGGCAACCAACTGATGAGTCTCTCTCACATCAGTGTTTCTCTCTCTGTCCCTCCCTCCCTTCCATTCTCGTTAAAAATCAATGGAAAGTATATCCTTGGGTGAAGATTAACAAAAAAGAAAAGAAAAATATGATCCTTTCTTTCTATATGTTAACAAAACCGTAAGACTTCCTGGGATTTGTGTAGGTTTGTCCTCTTCCCTACACTCCTCCATTGATTTCTGTCCATCTCTCTATTTAACCAATCATTGTGTTTTCAGCGCCAGTTGCTATGGGGTAGTGATGACTTCCGCCCTCCTCTTCTGTTGCATTCTTTCCTCCTGGTATTTGTTCTTTGCATAGGTCCAATCCAATGTCCTCTCCACCAGTGCAGTGCCTCTATTCCAGAAACTTCCAGTTGTGTCTAGAAATATAATATGAATCATATGGCACTTACCATTGGTCTCAGACCCTGTGGTCTTAGGGCCATAGAAGTATAGAAAGGCTGGATCTGGCAGGATCTGTAGAGATCTCTTAGCTAATTAGCTCATTTAACAAATGAAAAGACTCTCCAGGGAATGAATGGTGGGGATGATTTATCAAAGGTTCTGCAGCCGATAGAGGGACACCTAGGACCTGAAGCTCCGGGCTGCCACCTCAGGCTGTCTCCAGTGCACCAGGCTGACTCCCTTCTTAACAATACCCAGGACAGTAGATTCCTGTACCCTGTTTTAAGTCTCTACTTACTTTGCCTTCTGAGTTTTGCAAACCTGTTTTGAAAAATATCTTTAAAAAAAAAAACCTCTTATTTCACATTAAAAATATATGAATGTGAATTTGCTTAGAAGTTTAGTGCTTATAATTTTTGTTAAGTCACGAGCTTCAAGACTCCTTGTTGCTGCTTTTTGAATTTAAATGATCTTTCTTAGGAATAAGTTAGAGACCCAGGGCACTTATTTAGTGTCCTATCTTAAGGATTCTGCTTCCTTGAAGATCTAGTCTCTGTTTGTAAGCACGTTGTCTTAGCCTGCTCGGGCTGCTGTAACAAAAATAGTGTAGACAGGGTGGCTTAAACAGCAAACGTTCATTTCTCACAGTTCTGGAGGCTGGGAAGTCCAAGGTCAAGGTGCTGGCAGGTTCAGTGTCTACTGAGGGCTCACTTCCAGGTTCGTAGATGGCTGTCTTCTCCCTGTATTTTCACATGGTGGAAGGGGCAAGGGATCTCTCTGAGGCCTCTTTTATAAGGACACGAATCCCATTCATAAGGGCTCTCTCCTCGTAACCTGATGACCTTCCAAAGGCCCCACCTTCAAATGCCATCACACTGGGGATTAGGTTTCTATATATGAATTTTGGGTGACACAGGCATTCTGTCTGTAGCACAGGAGGCGTCTTTCTAAGTCACGAATGCTGTTGGAAAACCCTCAGGATTGGACAGACTCATGGGATGCACATGTTCTGTGTACCTACTATGTGCTTTACAAACGTGATCTCCTGTTGAACCCCCAGCAATCAGCTGTCAGTATGACTTTTATTTAACAGGTAAAGAAACTGAGGCATCGAGTGATTAAAAATAAAGGATTTACAAGTCACCCATGTAGCGAGGGGTCGAACCAAGATTCAAACCCAAACCTGTCTCTTTAAGAAGCCTGGTAGTTTGCCTTTTCAGATACAAGAACTTGAACTTTTCATAACGTGTGACCAGGGTGGTTTTTGAGCTGTTGATTTAATTATTTATCTTTTGCTGAAGACGAGTAACACAATCGGTGATTTCCCTAAAGAGATTTACAAATTGTCCCTTTCATTTTCTGTCTTATCTGAACATCCCTGGGAATTTGTCATAAGCAGGCAGTGCTTTAAAGGTGAAGTCTACCTGGGTAACAGTGCCTGCCGCTACCACAGCTGAATGCAATTGGCAGGATGAAATCCATTGACTTGACTGCTCCTCCACTGCAGGCAATCACCAGTCGTTTACTTATTTATTTCCTATTTTTACTGATTTAAAAAAAATCTTATTGTTGAAAGCATTATAGATGTCCCCCCTTTTTTCTCCCATTGGCTGCCCTGCTCCTGCCCCGCCCCTGCCTCCCTGCACTGTTGTCTGTGTCCATTGCTTGTGCATATATGCATATCAGTTCTTTGGTTTATTTCTTCCCTCCCGCCCCCCGCTTCCCTCTGAGGTTCTTCAGTCTGTTCCCTGCTTCCATGTCTCTGGATCCCTTTTCTTTGTCATTTTATTTTGTTCATTAGATTCCACATGTGAGATCATGTGGTACTTGTCTTTCTCCGACTGGATTAGTTCACTTAGCCTAAGACTTCCAGGCACTCACCAGTCGTCGTAATCATCCCAGCGGATCTGGACCTATGATCCCCAGAGTCCTGCAGTGTTGCCGCTTCTCCATGCAGAGGCTGTGTCTCTGTCCCTTGGGTCACCCATACCACTTCTTTTGAAGCAAGAGGGTCTTTGGGCTCTTCTTTGTACAAAAGTGTTGTTTCCTCTCTATTCAACTTGGAAAACGTAAGTGGCAGAATTCTGAATGGTCACAGCTTTGAGCACCAGAGACTCGCCTGTGTTAGAGTCTGTGTTTTCATCTTTGCTAGCAACACAGATGGCTTGAGTCCCAATGACGACTCAACCCAATGGTGCCCAGCATCGGCTTCGTCTTGCCTCCGTCAGAGATCTCTCACGCAGCGTTTCAGAACACGGACGACCATGTGCTCTTGCCTGGTGCCAAAGTTCAGATAGTCTCTGAAAAATATCACTGCATTATTACTTTTGAAGGTTGTGATACTGTTTATATAATGACAGCCATTTAGATTTTGCCTTGACACTTTTTTCAAAAGGACTTTCATGTATGTTATCTCAATCCTATAATCCATTTTTCACACCACAGCCAAAGTCCTCTTTAAAAAAAAAAAATCAATCTGATGGTATCACATCCTTGCTTAAAACCCTCCATTCACTTCCCGTTGCCATCCAAACAAATGGCAAATTCCCTTCCACGGTTGGTTTGAAAGATCCTACGGGAGCCGACTCCTGCCAACTTCTGCACTCAGTCGCCTGCTTGCTCAGTTGTAGCCACTTGGGTTTCTTTCCTACTTCTGGAATTCACTGCTACTCCAGGGTCTCTGCATTTGCTGTGCTGTGTCTACCGTGCTTTCCTGACGATGTCTAGGTGGCCGACTCCTTGACGCCTGAAGCAGGTGTCAGCTGAATGAGCCCTCGGGGCCTGGGTAGCACTCATGGATGGGTTGACTAAAGTCAGATCTTCAGATGCACATTTTTGTATTCTAATTCTATTCTTTCATCAATTGGACATTTGTGTTCAGCTTGATATATTGTTGAAAGTATTGAGAGTTACGTTCCCAGAGGCTGATGGAGCCTGTCTTTGATTTTTTGGTGATTACCCTGTCCAGGGCTCTTCACCTGGACAGTCAGAAAGGATAAGGTTTGGGGCTGGGTGGAAAAGGCGAGGGATTGAGAAGTACAGATTGGTGGTTACAGAACAGGCCTGGGGATATGAAGTACAGCGTAGGGGTATAGTCAGTCATATTGTAGTAACTGTGCATGGCGTCAGATGGGTACGAGATTTACCAGGATGATCACTCAGAAAGTTATATAATGTTGAGTCACTGGGGTGTACACCTGAAACTAATATCATATTGTATGTCAGCTGTAATTGAAAAATTTAAAAAAAAGATTTATAAAATGACAAAAAATAAAATTATGAAAAAAAGAAGATAGAAGGTTTGGCAGCATAGTGGGAGAATTAGGAGAGTTGTGTTCACGATTGACCTACTTGCTAACCAGCTGTGTGGATGAGGGAACACATCCGCCCCTCTGGGTCTCACAGCTTCCTCTTCTGGAGAATGAGATGCTTTGGGCGCCATCGGATTCTTCTCCTTTCTGTCCAGAGTTTCCAAATAGGACCACGATTCCTTATGTGATCACAAACATGGATTTCTCTGTAGCAATCCACTGAGGGTCAGAATGAACAAATCCAACCACATTGAAATGAACATGGCTTTCCATTTCTAATTCTTTCTGTTTTGCAAAAGATTCAAGACCCTATGAGGTGGACCCATGCAATGTGGGTTCATGTCCCCCCGTCACTGTATGCAGCATGTCTAACTGGGATAATCCTAAAAGAAAGGGGGTCGTTTGTGGGCACGGGTGTCCTGCCAGGTGGCTGGGCCCAAACCGTGAGGTGGTCGCGTATAACGAAGGACACGACAAGGTGCACTTTCTAGTCCTTTGTCTTGAAGTTTCTGTGGAGAATTTGCCAATTCATTATTATGTCTTGTTCTTTCTGTTTGTGTTTTTGTGGAAGACAAAGCTAGGAAAATGTTGTCAATATTGTCATGATGGTTTAAAAAAAAAAAGCTGCATGCATTTTTGAAAACCATAATTAATGCTGGGATTGTGCCAGGACCTTGAGCTTGATTTTTTCGAAACCTGTTCCACTGCCTCAGTAGCAAAGCACAAGATCAGTGCCTTCCGCTCTCTGGAAGCGACGAATCAGGTCACACTGAATTTCTAACACGGAAGCAAGTTTCAGCTTTTCAGACACTCCCAGAAATGTTTGTCCTCAAGTTCTCTCTTCTGTGTGCGGTTATCCTCAGTCTGTGTGAAACAAGACAACTAAACCGCATGGAATGACCAACGGTCACGGCATTTGGCTGATGGTATGCCCCCACCTTCATTTCTGGGTGTGTTTTGCTATAGATATGTGATTGGGCTGATTACGTCTCTTACTCCTTAAACTAATAGCTCGGTTATATCTCCGCAGATACTTAAAGAGAATCTGTTTCGATGCCACGGTCTAATTAGAGGTTGGTTCCCAGCTGGAGGAGTTTGCAGTCCTTCAGCAGCTTCTCTTACGGGTCACATGGAGTTAGCTCTCTCTGAAGACAGGCTGGGCTTACAGCATTAACGCTCCCCACGGAGATCACCGTAATTACCAGTGATCAATGTGTAATGCCGCTCCGTCCAGCCCCACCTCTGCCCCTTTGCAGGACAGGGTGCAGAAGGGGGGGAAAGCCGGTGACAGCAGCTTTATAGCGAGCCTGATTTCATTTATGAGAATACAGGTCCTGCCCGGGCTTTTGACGTAACCTGGGCTCCACGAAGCCCGGTGGCTGAGGATTCTCTGCCGTGTCAGTTGCTGGATTGTTACCACATTTTTACACAATGAATCAGGTTTCCTTTTGAAGATGCACCATGTTCTCACTTAAAAAAAAAAAAAAAATTACCGGGCCCTGGCTGGTTTGGCTCAGCGGTTAGAGCGTCGGCCTGTGGTCCAGAGAGACCCGGGTTCGGTTTCTGCTAAGGGCATGTACCTGGGTTGCAGTTTGTCCTCGGCCCTGGTTGGGTCGTGTGGGTGGCGACCACTTGATGTGTCCCTTTCACGTCGATGTCTCTCTCTCTCTCCCACCCTATCTGAACAAAATATCGAAAAATGTCCTCGGGTGAGGATAAAAAAAAATTACCAGGAGGAAAAAAAGCATTCGGTTTCTTCCTCTCTGTCTCTTACAAAGGCAACCTGTACCGCTCAGTTCCGGTGGTGCAGTGAGTGGTAGCAAAGTGCTCAAGGTCCTGCAAGAATTCGACATGGAAATAAAGGTGCATCCTGAGAGGTGAACCGCCCCCTCCCACTAATTGGTAGCATATTCTAACAAAGGGAATCTTTAAAACACGAAGGTTTGTTTTCTCCAGTCACGTTTATCAAACATGGTGAAGTACTCCCTGAGCCCTATGAGTCCCTGTGTATTTTTAGCATGATGTATGGACTTCCCTTTTCTATTGTTCAAATGTGAAAATGTGTTAAAAAGAAAAACATACTTTTATTGCCATTTTTTAAAAAAGTATTGAAGGGGACAAAAAGGAAAGTGTAATAAGAGCAGTATATTTTTATGTCAAAAGGAACCTCTCTATGGTACTCTTCAGATAAAACTGATATTGGGGAAGGAAGCGAAACCTAAGTGTTGCCCTGATTTATCTCAGTCCGAAATCTCTTTTACTCGCTGTTGCTTGTGGGCATTGTATGAGGGCATGACATAGTACTAGAAGATCTGATGATCAGGAAAGGAGAGTCCCCATTTAATAGTTACGCACCAAAATTTTGCCCTCATCTCTACATCACAGAAAAGTAAGTAGTTGTTAAATTTAAAATCCTGTAGTCTTTCTGATTTATCATCAAATCGTGGGTACACTTAGCTGCCTAGTATTCGGGAATCCACTGAGTCCTGTCACATAAGAAGAAAAGTAAAATCCCATTGAATAATGGGTTACATTCTCCCACACGGTGATTTATTTCTGTCACAGACTTAATTTTATCATGAGGCAGATGCTCTGTCTGTATCTGTGTATTCCTTTCTGCATTTATCTGCTTCATTTAGAAAAAGCACCTGCTGCATGGGGGGGATGTATTCGGCTTCATTGTATGCCCCGATGACCCAGTTACGTGCCATGTAACCACCTCTTCAGTTTCCACTTTTTGATGGTTTGGAAATGCCTCGGCTATTTTATAACGTGAGTCTGACGGGAAGGGGTGCAAGGAGCAACCCTCACGGCGACAGACGGTGTGAGCGTCTGAGCTCTCTGTTACCAGGTCTCCGAGATGCATGTCAGAGGGGATCAGCAGAGCTTACCGGGGTTCTCAGGCAATGCCTGGGCTGAAGCCATAGCAGCCTCTGCTCAGAATTAATGTTGTCAGCCTGGGTGTGGAAGACATGGTTGCCGTTCAAAAAATCTGCCGGGTAGACCTAAAATACATATATCTTATGAATATATATAGAAGAAAAAGAAGGGGAAAGTAAAGAATAAAGAAAAGAAGAAAAGTAAGAAGGAAGGAAGGAAGGAAGGAAGGAAGGAAGGAAGGAAGGAAGGAAGGAAGGAAGGAAGGAAGGAAGGAAGGAAGGAAGGAGGGAACTTTAAAAAAAAATCCCCTATTTTTATTTGGTCTGAGTCACCACACCTCAGCACAGAACATGTTAATGACGTGCTCCTGTCTCATCAACTCGACCCTCCCTCCAATCTGCCACTTAATATAGATGCTGTCCTCCGAATAAGCATCCTTGTTCTTGGGGCAGCTGAGGTGCACAGGTTGGGATCCTTCGCCAACTGTCACCCTTCCAGTGGAGCGGCCACATCTGCCTGCCCCCGTGCCCCTCTTGGCAGCCTCCCCATCGCAGAGTGCCTTCGCCTCTGTTCCTGCAGTGCAAGGAGGTCCTGGGGAGAGCCGGTCAGATAGCTGAGCTATTCAACACGCTTAGAGTATCTGCAGTCCCCATGTTGGCATTCAGTCCAAGGGACTGTCCTGTCGGCAGCTGCCAATGACAAGTGACACACTGTGACTTCTAGGAAGTTTTCAAAACCTCTTCTTTACTTTCTTAGGGCTTCTCTTTACATTCCTGCTTCCTCATCTGGTTTCCCTTAAAAAAAAAAAAAATCGGTCCAGACAAGCATTTTTTTTTTTTCATCAAAGGGGGCGCAGAGGTTAAGGTAGATTGTGATGCTGAGTTTCCCAGATTTGCATTTTAGTGGGATCTCTGCAAGAAAGCTAATAGACAGGAAAGGAGACCAAGTTAATGACAATTCTCTAAACAGCTGTTGTACGATTCAGCTTCACTACTTCAGTTAATTAATCAGCACCTTGCTGGCAACTCTGGGGGGGAGACTCGTTAGATACTGGTAGCAAACAGACAATGCTTTCATATCAAATATGTTCAACAACATCGAGTACAGCGATCGCTTCCACAGCAGAGCGTAGGGAGGGCCGCGGCTTATACAGGCGCTCAGGAAGAGGCCCTGGGTTTCTTGTAGACACACACTTGCTCGAAATGTTGCATATGTTGTTTTCTTTGTTGTCTGTAGCCAGCCCACATAAAACATGAGCAGGAGAATCTCCAGGGTATGAAGTTCTCCATCTGACCCCTGGCGGGTGGGCAGGAAACCGAAGGCTATATTTTACTTGTGAGAATACCAGCGAAGGGAATTCAAAGGGAATTACCATAGATGGCTCTTCTTTATTGTAATCAATAAATATGTATTCGTAGGTTGATCGCAATGTTCATGATACATAATAAATCACGCATCTTCATTTCTGATTTGAGTCACAGTATCTCATTTGAAATTTTAATCATCAAAATAGTCCTCAAACTTGACAACAACAAAGGGAGATGAAAACAGTCAAATACAGGCCACTCACCAGGCTGCCCAGGCCTTCAGGAGGAGAGCGGAGAGCTCTTGACTCTGAAGCTTCTCCCTGACGGTTTACATTCTAAAGAGAAGCAACCTCTTTTTCTCCCTAGGAAGTCAATAAACGCATGCATATTTTATGAATGATAATGCACAGAAATCTTAAACAGACGAAATTATATCTATATCTGGCCAATGCACTCTGTGTTTTCTTACTCTTTCAAAATTATTGTCAGTGAAGTCGGTCCTGAGTTTTAACAGTTGTTTTACTTGGAATTTCCTATTATCACATGGCCTTCTCATTGATTAATGAAGAAGATACCATTTGCATAGTTTTTACTTTACTTTCTCTTTGTTACTTTATGTCTGTACCTGGCCATTCTACAGAGATAACGTGGAAATAGGACAGCTACAAAAAAAATTATATAATATATATATATATATATATATATAATATATATATTTGCCATCAAATGCTACATCTTTTCTAGTTAAATTTAAAATTGTTGATTACTGAGAAAAATAATATTGATCACAATATACTATATACATAATTATTAACTAAATCTTAAAAATGCACATGTGTGCATTTTGCATGTATGTATGATTTTTACTTATTTTGTCATTT
This sequence comes from Molossus molossus, assembly GCF_014108415.1. Classification (NCBI taxonomy): domain Eukaryota; kingdom Metazoa; phylum Chordata; class Mammalia; order Chiroptera; family Molossidae; genus Molossus; species Molossus molossus. Next base: position 16,200,722 of record NW_023425344.1, on the reverse strand, counting down.
TTCAGTTGTAGGAATAAAGTGGTGAAGTAGAAATTGTCTTATGTTTTTAAATATTACCATGCTTTGGAAGTTCCCTTCGCTGATATTCTCACGGGTAAAATATAGCCTTCGGTTTCTGGCCCACCTGACCAGGGTCAGATGGAGAACTTCATACCAAGGACTTGAAGTTGTATTAACCAATTCATTTGGACGATTTATTCACTTGGCCCGTATGTACTGATGTAGACAATTATAGCTTCAGTTCTTTAATGAATCCTACATTATGGCAGAAGAATATCATTGAGTCTATAATACTCCAGGGAACTATAAAGAGAAATGTCCCTTTTAAATTAGCTTTATGGCACTGAAGCTTTATGTATTTACTTGCAAGTTCAATATTAACTCCAAGTATGACTCTTGAACCGTCTCTATCGTCGATGACAACATTGCTTGTAGAAAGGCCTCTCTTGGCAGTTATTAATGGTGAGTCTGTTTTACAAAGAACAATTCCCACCTGCTACAGTTGCTTTTGCTACAGAGAGAGCAGGATGCTTTCTTAATCCTAGGTAATCTGATGGACAAAACGTAGATAAAAAAGGACTTTTGCCTAATCCAGCTTCCTTTCTTCCTTTTTTTTTGTTTTGCGTTGGTCCCACATCTCAAAGCGTCGCTTACTTTTAGATTTGGTCTATCGATAGGCTTTTTGACTTTGTTCTTTTTACACATGATAGGTTCCTGATTTGTGACCCATATAGAATAGAAAGGGATGAAATCTACTAGGGAAAAGGGTGATGGCAGAGTGGTCGCTTGGCGATCTCCCAGCTTTGGTGGCTCTTGGGCTATTGGAAAACTATAACCTGTTTCATGGCCTCTTTAAAAATTTATTTGTGCACTCAAAGGTTAACCAAAGATGACAAATATGACACATGTACCACATCGATCCTTCTGACACCTGTAGCAGATACCACTAATCGAGCATTGCGCCACAGATAGCCTCAGAATATTTGTGAGCCCCCCGCTCCAGAAAGCCAACTGCTATTTATTGATTACAGCTGGCACATGAGATGGGATTAGTTTATTGTCCTTGGTTTAGACCAGGGGTTGGCAAACTATAGCTTATGGGCCAAATATGGCTGGCCACCTGTTTTGGAAAATAAAGTTTCACTGCAATACCGCCATGTTCCTTTTTCATGTACTGTCCGTGGCTGCTTCCATGCTACGATGGCAGAGTTGAGTAGTTGTGATAGAGGTCGTATGGCTCTCAAAGCCTAAAAGTATTTACTCTTTGGCCTTTTATAGAAACATTTGATTGGTCCAGATTGTTACAGGCGTCCTCGTTTTGCAGAAACAGAACATGTAAAGAAGCTTTCTCGGGGGAAACGAGGTGGAGAGAGGGAAGACGGGGAACGGAGCAGAGAGGGGAGCCTGCTGCCCAACGAGCTCTGGGGGCTGATGGCATTGAGAACAAGGAAGGAACTTGCCTCCCGGGGAACCCTACTTTGCAGTTCTAACTGGGAAATTCTTTTCGTGTGAGAGAAGTAAGACCGACGAAGAGAAGGATTTTTCTCTTCTGTGGAAGCTGTGCTGCAGTTGACAATCTGAGGTTTCTTAGTATCATACCTGAGTAGGAGTTGTGAGCACTACTCACTTCCGGTGTGACTTTGGACTTTTCGTAATAAATGGGGATGTTGCTACCTCCTCAGGTTGTTAAGTCCTATAGCACTTGAAAAGTGTTAGTGGGAGGTCTGAGTTCAAGCACTGTTGGTCTCCATCACCTCTGTTTCATCAAAGGTAGAAAATGCCATGCCGACTGTGAAATACTTTTAAATTGCTATGTCTGTCTAGGCAAAAATGCTTCCTCCTTAGCCTCTCTAAGAGTTTCTAGACTGACATTCTTTCTTGCCTTTGAGGATCTTCTGAATTTGGCCCAAAGTCAGGCTCCCTTTGGAAGACTGACTAGAATTGACCTCCCCTTTTAAAGTGTTCTGCATTGCTAAAAGGCATTGTTCATTGTGTCATTCAGCCAATCAATTAACATGTAAAACTGAATATGGCTCATTTCCTCCGCACAGTCTACCAGAGGAATAAGCAAGTGAATGACCAATAGGATGAGGAAGGAAGGGGTGGGCCCGTGGTGATGTTCCTGGAGGGTCTGGCTCCTTCCCCAGGAAGTCTTTTCCAGATAAGGGACTCTGTAGCAAACCTGGAGACATCTGTACAACACACAGAATGCAGAGGAGGGGTAGGGTGAGTATTCTGTGTATAGTATGGAGGAAATCAAAGTGATGAGGTACACACAGTTGAGTACCACTGGGTTGTGGTAGGAGACAGTCATGGATAAAAATCACAAAAACCTGTACGTGTGAGGCTAGAGAATTTGAGTTCTGCCATACCACTGAGGACCACTGAGGGATGTCAAGCAGGATAGTGACATGATCAAATGATGAGCAAGTCCTTCACAGTATTTGAAGAGGAACTGTAGACTGAAATATGACCCTTGCAAGGAGAATAAGGCCTTAGCAAGATGGAAAAGTCCAAGAAGATGTGTGTTTCTTTTTTTCAGGGGGCCAGCCTACACGACTTTCCTACATTGTTTTTCTACTGTGCAGCTCGGATGTGGACCAAGAAGAACCCACCAGTCCTTGTTTGGGTTTTCTATTATTTTGCAGACTTGACTCAGATTTGAGAGGTGTTGATCTAATCAATATTCTTGGTGGTTTTGGAACTGGAATTTGTCACACACACACACACACACACACACACAAAAAGATTGATTATAAAACAATGATTTAGGCTCCCACTGAATTGTATTAAAATACGAACTTAGGTAGGGCCTGATCAATTTCAAACATACTATTGTAAATGAGAGTCTTTTTAGCCAGTGGTCCTTCATGGAGGGAATTGATAGACATTTTATCTGGGATGGTGTTATTCCTGCTCAATTGATTGTTGTTTCTACTGGTCATCATTTATGTATATTTCAGTGATCAAATCTATTTCTTGGTAGAGTCTGGTCATTGTCATGTCTAATAAAACTTATCTGTGGCTACTTTTCTTGGAAAACCTGGCCAACTTCTTTTTTTTTTGTTTTTGTTTATTATTATGTTTTGTGCATTTTTAATGCATATTCTGCTCTAGCATCCTCCCTTCTGATTTGTTGCTGAATCCCTGGTCTTGGGGTAACGTGGACTTTGGAATCTAATGGACTTGAGGTGGAAACCGGGAGTGTTACTTAGTATCTTTGTGACTTTGGAAAAAGTTAGCCTAAGTTCTCTCATTTTCCTTTCCTTCTGTAGACATGAAATTGTTGCTGTCTACCTTGCAGGTCATTGTCATGTCTAGACTGGACATGAGGAGTGTGTCTAGGGTTGTGCGTGCTGCAGTCAACATCCCTAGGAAATGACGGCTCTCAGGCTTCATTAGAAATAGTGCTTTCTCAGGCCCCTCTCTGTCCCATCTGGGTGATTATTTCATCAGGTAAGCCTATTTCATTAGTGGGAAGACTGACTTCTCTAAAGATCACTTCTCTTCTGTACCCCCTGGAAGACTTGCACCCCAGGAAGCAAAACAAACCCTTTCCATAGTCCTTTCTGGCTGGTGTACTGCAGGGCCCTGCAGGCAAGATCAAAGGAACTCTGGGTTCCTGGAGCCACAGAACATTTGGAATCTGCACAGGGGCCTTTGGCAGCTGGCTGCCTACACACAGGGACCGCACGGACTGGGTGGGGGCTTCAGTGGAGACAGGGTGGATGGCCAGAGTGTAGTGCAGAGAATGTTTGCCTGGACATGAGTGGCCCAGGGTTCGAATTCTGAGCTCATTTCTAGCTCATGGCCTGGGCATCTGAATGGACTGGGGTATTGTATCTCTGATTCACAGTTCCTGAAGAGAAACTTCTGTTCTCAGGAGAATTTGTCAAACACAACTTATAATTCTTTTCATCCCAAAGTTCCTTTAAGAAGAAAAATGTGTTCAATGGATTGTTTTAAGCTCCTAGGATGTCGCTTAGAAAATTACTCTTAAGGGTATTGAATGACATCTTAGTCACTGAGGAAATTATTATCCCTTTGCTGTACTGTTTAGGGAAAAAATATTCATTTCTTTTCTTCTATTCTCGAAATGCTTGCTGAGTTTTCAATAACCCAGAGACCACATAGGTAACAAGCAGCCAAGAGAGACTTCTGGTTTTGTAGTCAAGACTTTGGACTTGGGTTCTTGTTCCAAATCTCGTCTCAAGCCCTGACCACCTCGGGCAAGTCATTTACCCCTTTGAAGCCTCAGTTTAACATCTGTAAAGAGAATGATGACATTAGGACATGGCTCATCGAGGTTAACTGTGAACACTGTGTATGAGCAGCTCCAACGGGTAGAGCACAGTTCATTCCAAATGTGACTGCGAATGAGAATGTACTTGTTGACCATCATGTCTTGTACATGGAGGAAGCTGGCAAACATTTGCTGAGTGGGGATCATTCGATGTCAGTGTTTCATTCCTGCTCTGTTGGTCCAGGGGACTTTCTCCCATTTGTTATCTTCTGTGTAGGATTCAGGGTTTAAAACTACCCATTTTGCAGAGATTTGCTGTCTGATGTGATTTAATACTGAAGGAAAAATAAGTCTGATAAGGCACTGGGTGAGTTTGTTGACACAGAAAGTATTCGATTGTTAATATCATCATTATTCTTTTTTTTTTTTAATCCTCACCTGAGGACATTCTTCCATTTTTTGTTCAGATAGAGTAGGAGGGAGAGAGAGAGAAAAACATCAATGTGAAAGGGACACATTGAGCGCCTGCCACCCGCACGACCAACCAGGACCCAGGACAAATTGCAACCGAGGCACGTGCCCTTAGCAGGATCCGAACCCGGGCCTCTCTGGACCGCAGGCCGACGCTCCAACCACTGAGCCAAACCAGCCAGGGCTCATCATTATTCTTACTAGCTTCTATCGAGCATAGCTTCTCCTTAATTGTTTTTATTGTTATATACACAGAGTTTGCCCTGTCATTTTATTTTGTTTGTTTGTTGTTTTAGTGGTCCATGTTTTTTAAGGGAAGACTGAATAGGGCCAATTCCCTTCAGATGCTAGGATTAGGGGATGAAGCTAACTTGTCATCTAAAAGGGATACAATTAAACATAAGCAATAATTTAGATACCGAGAGAATCTGACTCAAAGTACCTGAGGCTCTTGGAATTTTTCAGAAAGAAAGTGCTGTGTGAGTTCAATGTTATTTAATTGAAATAGAGGGTGTGGTTTCATTGGCTCTTCACACGTTGAGAGACTGGCCGGAAGGAGCCTCCAGGCTTGGTTCTGACGCGAGGGCAAGCGGAGCGCAGGGAAGGAGCAGAGTTTAAAATGGAAGCGGCAAAGCTACAGAGGGAATTGAAGGGATTTTGATACAAGTGGGTATAAAATTAATGGGCTATATCAAGCCTTTCAATCATTCTTTTAAGATGGGAATGTGCAGCTTTCAAAGGTGTGATTAACGGTCGTGAAGCCAGGCTTCATCCACTTAGCGGTGGTTAAGAAGATGGGCCGTGGTGTCGGACTGACTTGAGTTCAAACCCCAGCTCTGCCGTTCTCCTGTGCAAACCCTACAGGCAAGTTATGTGACCTCTTGGGCTCCTAGTCTCCTGATATTTTGGAAGAATGGAGACATATAATGCCCATTTTAAGGCTGGGTACGTGGATTACATGAAATATGTGTGCAGTGCCCAGAATAATCTCTGGCATCGAGTAAGAATGGAGCGTGATAGTAATGCTATGATGACAGTCACAATGTCAGTGGTAATACTAGCAGGTGCCCTCCTGCCCTCCAGCACATGGCATAAATGGAACTGCTCAGAGAGCCCTGGGTTCCATGCGACAGACCCGGGAATATGATCGAAACTTCCCTTCCCAAGAGCTTAGAAGGAGGGAAGGAAATCACCAAGCAGTTGACACAAGAATCATTTATTACAGTGTTCAATGCGTGTTATAAAAAGAAGACTACGGTAAAATCTTTCCAACCTGTGGTGGCTGGAAACTGTTTTGTTCTGTTCAACTGAGAGCTGGCCTAGAATGAGATAGAACTTGCTAGAGTCGAGGAAACTCAGCACCGATGATTTTGTGCTCCAGTGTTGTAGCATCCCTCGCTGGGAGCTCTTGCTGTGTCCTTCTTTCTTTCTTCCCTCCTTCCCTTCTTTCCTCTTCCCTCCCTCTCTCCCTCCCTCCCTTCCTTCCTTCCTTCCTTCCTTCCTTCCTTCCTTCCTTCCTTCCTTCCTTCCTTCCTTCCTTTCCTTGGCTTTTGCCCTTTGTTACAGGTTAATTTTCTAGCGTAGCTGTTGAAACCCCAGGATGGGTTCAAAAGCCTGTGTTCACATTTCTGTTCTACCTTTTTTTTTTAAATAAATATATTTTTCTCTATTGATTTTAGAAGGGAGAGGGAGAGATGGAAACAATGATGAGAGAGGACGTTGACTGGCTGCCACCTGCATGCCCCCCCACCCCCACCCCGGAGATTGGGCCCACAACCTGGGCATGTGCCCTGACTGGGAATTGAACCGGCGACCTCTCGGTGCATGGGTCTATGCTCAACCACTGTGTCACACTGGCTGGGCCCTGTTCCACCTTTTGTGAGTGGAAAGTTTTGAGCAGTTTCTCCTTGGTCAAATGGAGCTCTTAAAAATAACTCAGGGTTGTTGGGGATTTGACCCATAGTAGGCTCTGCTATCTCGCTGCCTCCGCCACCTCATTGTCCCTTTAAGGCTCTTTGACGCTTTTCTGGACATGCTCCCTAGATGAATGGGATCAGTGTGGAGAAGCCCCCAGACCCAAGGCCAAAGAAGCAGAATGTGTGTTTGTCTGAGTATGTTCTCAGGGTCACATTCTTCTCTTACCTAGCTAGTCTTTGTTACTTCTAGATTCATCAATTGTTTTATTCATTCCACAAATATTTACTGAGCAGCATTGTGTCCAGTGCTGGGGATTACCAGGGTAAAGAGGACGTAGTTTCCAACTCCATAGCCCTTTCATTATAGTCTGACATCCCTACTTGTCAAAACAAAACCATCTGCCTGCCCATCTCTCTTATTTGGTCTCCGGGGGAATAGCTGTCATTTCCAGAAAGTGGAGTGACCCTGTTGTTTGGGACTAACCTTTGGGGATTGGTTTTGGGAAGGGCTGTTCCTTAGTCAACAATACGATTCTGGAGAGCTCTTTGTATCTTACTTTAAATGGATATGTGAAAACTATATTTAAACAAGTCTCTTACTTAGAAGGATGCTTGGATTGCAGCTGCCAAACTCTCCCTGTGCGAGATGTTTAGATACTTTTATTTTATTTTGGCATTTTGGGAGCATCTCTAGCAGCAGACATACATTTCTGTATCAGATGGGGATGCTTCTTTCCCTCTCCTGCTTGGTTTTCACTTTGTCAGGTGGTTGTGCTTTATTCCCCTCAACTCGAGGCATTGATGGAAATGTGTGCCTAAGTTCCCAATGCTCTTGCCTTTCTGTGGCTCCCCTGTGAGTTAGTGACACCCACAGAAGCCCCGCGTGCCAGCAACACGGATTCCGTCTCTGAGCTGACCCTGAGTGCAGTAACTCAATTCTCCGGCGATCGGGAAATGCCAAGTGTGTTTTTCAGTGAGAACTGGCTCTTCAAAGAGACCAGCAGAGTTCTGACTACATGAAATAGGAGATGGATGCTGTTCCTTATGCCTCCTGAAAGCCCGTGGCAGTTTTCTTATGGATAGTGCCATGTCCTAGTAATTACTGTAGGAAAATGATCTATCCTAACGTGTATTAGTTCTGCTTACGAGGATACACGACTACTGAGTGCAGTGCTCATAGCACATAATTTACTGTTGTTGGTACTATCATTCTGTGCATCCAAGGCACCTGGTAAATTGTAGACAACGAGGCCCAGTACTTTTTTGTTATTATCACACATGACATATATATGTGTGTGTGTGTGTGTATAATAGAAGTGAGCATAAATGGTAGAGAGATTATTTAAGGAAGCTAATTTTAAAAAAGTCTTCAACTTTTTGTCATGTAGGGTGGGGATAAAACATTAACTGTCTGTTTTTAATATGTATAATTATTTTTCTTTAAATTATTTTTAATCTCAACAAGGAACAGTCTGTAAACAAAGCTATCATATATTAGGGAATTCATGAGCCCGAGGGTCAGGAAATCAGAGTTTGAGTCCTAATTTGTGCAGAAACCTGTAGTATTTCCTTGCTCAGTCATTCATTCGCACATTCATTATTTCACTCAGTTGAGCAAATGCAATGCTAGAGGTAAAGCAACAACAACAATCCAAAGAGTTGCCAGTGTCCTTATTCTCCCGAAGTGTCTCAGGTGAGTTCCCTGACATTGCTGCTCTCTGGTTTCTACAATTCCGTGAGACATACAGGGTAGCATCTTCCACCTTTCCTACTTGTACCTCTTCCTCTCACCCCAGTTTCTTGGCGAGATTGTTGTATCTGTCAAATGGGATGATATATAAGAACACTTTAGAACACAAGTTAAAAATGTAAAGCCCAAATACCTCATGTCACACTTTCCTATTTGCTCACCCGTGTGCGCTTAGTTATGAAGACAAAGCATACATTTAAAACATCTGTCAAGGGCGTGATGCAGTGTCGAACTGCTACAGAAACCATTAATTATTGACATGACCTCTTGTTAACCGAGGATTGAAATGTGCATTATTAAAAGAAAACTCCACCCCAAATTCTAAAGCCATTAATCTGAAAGTTTAGAAGGTATTAGATCTTGTAATGATGGGGACATTAGAAGCACTTTGATAAATGTATACTCGCTGGCAACCTTCCCAACCTCGCTTTTCCGCGTAACCGTGTCTGCGTTGGGAAATGTTCACATGTAAAATTTGTTCCCCAGGAGTCAAGGAATTAGTATACACACACACGTAGACTTATGATGCAAATAATTTTACAGTTAAAGTAATTTGTGTTACATATAATATCAATTATGCATAAATATATAAATATGTATGCATAGACATATTCATATAGACATACTCTATATAATTTTGTCTGTATTTGTAGACCCATATATGGTATTGGCATGACTTCTACTAATACAAAACGTAACTATCTTCTAAATTCTTAAGAGAGCAAGAAAAGTTATAAATCTCGAATGTACGACACATCTATCAGATTTGTCTTTTAAAGGTTTGTCTGTTTGAGAATTGTTTTTGCATTTAGATATTTCTAACAGTATCGAACACCAGAGTTTTCCATTTTCATTCATTTCACAAGTGTTTATAGATAACCTGCACTATGCTAGGACTAACCAGGAGTGAAAAATGCAGCGGTAAACAAATGAAGGTTTTACTCTCATGGGCCAGGTGATTGAGTGGGGAGGTCAGACAGGAGCAGGTGGTTAGAACTCAGCCATGTATGTGTGAGAACACGACAGAGCCGAGATGCTCTAGGAACACAGAGAGGCTCGCTCCTCCCACAGGCTTGGGGGTGCAGTGGGTTAGGGAAAGGCTTCCAGGAAGCAGTGACACTGACACCTGAAGGAAGAAAGTTGGGGGCCGCTGGGAGAGGAGCACAGGGTGAATGAGCTGAGTGAACAGCATGTGCTAAGGCTCAGAGGCAAGGTAGCGTGATGGGCTTCGGGAACCCAAAGTAGTTCCGGAAGGCTGCAGTGTCCTAGGAGGGCAGAACGGTGAGAGACGAGTGTTAACAGCAGAGGGAGATTAGAATCTGTTATGGAAGAAATCCTGCTACGATGAAACCGCTTTCTGCAGCCTTCTAGATTTGGAGGGCTTTGCATCTGTTATCTCTGGCTTCAATGCGCACATGCCTGAGAGGGAGAGAGGTGGACAGACTCAGCAAGTGATTTTGTGATTCTGCGCCTTTGGTGTAATATTTCTGCCACATGGGCTACCAGAAGAAGATTCAATTTTGTCTGCTCAGATATCCACAATGCATGCCTTGGAAGTGTTATGGGACTTCAAAGTTGAAAGTAGCCCTAGATTCCTTGGGGTTTACTTTTACAACAAGTTCTGTGTTTTTCTTGGTAGTAGAATTACCAGTGAAATACTCTTCAACAATGTGCAATTGCTAAGTTACATGGGAAAACTTAAGATAATAAAAATTAATGCTATTCTTAATGTTTGATATACATTTTGTGGGTTTCTTTTTCTTTTTCTTTTTTTTAATACGTTTTTATTTATTTATTTTAGAAAGAGAGAGAGAGAAACATTGATGAGGGAAAAGCATCCTGCATGCCCTCTACCGGGGATGGAGCCCACAGCCCAGGCAGGGGCTCTGACTGGGAGTGGAACTGGAAATCTCTGGGTGCATGGGGTGCTCAACCACTGGAGACACACTGGCCAGGGCTGTGGGTTTCTTTTTGAGTCCCTCACTGAACACAACCTTTATTTAACGTGAAGGGTCATTCACACTTCATTGTTTGCTAATATGCTCTGGAGAGGTGCTAGGGTGTAGTAGAGAGAGTGGGCAGGCGTGCCCCAGTTTGATTTTTGTTTTTGCGGGATACTGGCTGTGTGACACAAGGCACATCTGACTTTTCTCAGCCTCAATTTCATCCTCTAGAACATGCAGAGGATACGACCAAGTGTTATTATAAGGTTGAAACAATGGAACGAGATGATAATTAGCAAATGCCTAAGGTTCTGTAGCCACTGCAGGGTTTTCCTAAAGAGCTGCCCCACCTCCGGAAGAGAAATTCAGTTGCTCTGAGTTCCTGGAGAGGCCGTGCAGAGCTCTGTGCACTTGGTGACAACTGCCCCGTCACCCTTGCAAGGCAGCCTTATTAACTATTACTTTTAACTGAATGTAACCTGGAGTCATACACAAATCATTTTAATTTGAGAACCCGGGTCAAAATGTCATTACCGTGAAGTTTAATTGATGGAGAATGCTATGAACCACAGAGTAAGGTGCAGTCTTTCTGTTTTCGCCCCCGCTAATTTCTATCAAGTGTAGGTACCTGTTTTAGACTTTTCTGCTCTGCCTTCGGGTGTTACAGTTAAACCCGAGGAGCGTCCCAGTGAACACCAGGCTCTCCAGATGTGCACTAGAAATGCTCCAGTTTTCAGGTGGACGTGGAGGCTCCGTCCGTGGTTTACCTTTAATAACTCTTCAGAGATTGAAGGTCAGGGTCCGGCCAAACCAAGTCACCTCGTTTTACAGATAAGGAAACTGCGGTTGAGAGAGATGAAAGGTCATCACCCAAGGTCACGTGCCTGGGCACTTTAGTGTGTATTTGAGATTTAGTCTCAGACTGAGGCTGGAAGGGCAAATATTCTGATTGCTTCCACATTTTAAGTTAGTTTACCATTTTCTACATCATCTTCCCATGAAAACGTTGTTTGACGTGTGATATAGAACATCACTTCGGCATGACTGGCTTTCGTGAGAAATGGTAAGAGCCATTCTATTTTTCTTGTTGTTACTGTTCCTGAACTTGATGATAATGTAGAAACATCTAAGTTTCCCTGTAGTCTCTCTGTAATCCCTTGAGACTTGTGATTTTATGTTTCGTTTTCGAAAATATTCATTCTCAAATTTGAAAACACCTTCTCCTGAGATGAGGACTTGATCGAAATCACCATACCTGCCAGACACGTGTTTGCTCCTGCTTCCTACCTGTTGTTTAGTCAAAATATTTTTTTCTGAATATACTAAACATCAATGTCTATAGTTCAGGAATGGTCAGGAGAAACAACTTCCTTACTTGGTGCATAACAACCACCTCTGAACACGGAACCGTGTGAGTCAGCAGGAACCAGCATGACTCAACTCTTCTGTTGACTTTGGGTCCAAACAGACCCTCGCTGGGGAAGCCCCGGGACACCTCCTCATCAGGGAGCCAGACACGGCGCTGGGGGTGAACTCTGCAGGCTAACAGCAGGGTGCACCTTCTCACCCACGCAGTGAGGAGAGCCTGCGTCCTCGTGTAATTTAAAACTCTTCCCACCTGTTGGCAGTTGGAGCCCAGGAGCACCTGGCGACCCACCCGCCCTGCAGTAAACATCCGGGGACTTGAAGGCGGTTAGTCACTCATTTCTCCCTTTCTGTCCTCCGAAGGTTCGCCATCGTCCCGCAGTCTTTCCGTTTAAACTCCCAGGGCTGTAAGCATTTCCATTTCTGTCCCCTGGCCGCTCCGAAGCGTTCGTCAGTGGTGCAGGGCATCGCAGACAGTGTTCTCCCAAAGCTCAGTTCGTCTCCTCCCGAGGGGTCCGGAGCTTCCCACTGCCTGGGCCTGCGCGTCCTGGGGACAGTGGGCGGGGCGGGGCGGGGCGGGGTCTGAGTCCTGCTCTCCACCAGCCCTCAGGCTTTAGGAAACTTGGTCTAACTCTCTGAGTTTCAGTTCCCCCATCTGTAAAATGGGGATAAAAACCCTTGACCTCATCCACTTGAAGGATTGTTGAGAGAATTTGATACAATGACAGATACAAAAGGCTTTTGGCAAAGGTGAGGATGCCCCTAAAAAGTGATATGTGATTATTTATCTGGCTGTGTCTTACCAGCTACCTTCTTGATAAGGCCTTTCTTAGTGTCTAAATTTGTTCTTTCTAAGGCTTTATTAAAAAGCATCCATTTCTTTTATAGAATAGTTTTATGTATTTGTTCAATCAATATTTAGTAAGATCTACTGTGTGTCAAAGCACCGGTGCTGAGGACACCCTGGTAAGTAAGACAGACACGACTGTACTCTCACGAGAGGCTAGAAGAGACATCTGAGTAGATATGAGAACTGGAGATGGGGTGGAGTTGGCAGGGAGAACGGGAGAAAGACGTTAATTGCACAAGCACAAAGGAGCTTGCGGTTTAAACGGTGGCAAGTACATGAAGGAGAAGTAAAAAGAGTTATAAGAGCAAAGAAGACCATCCCCTCGTGATGCGGAGGGGTCCCTGAAGAAGTGACGTTGGACAAGAGGCCTGAGGTATTAGAGTCTGGGGAGAGGAGTTCAAGTGCGCATATTTAGAGGGTGTGGGAAAATATCAAAAATTCGCTTTGTAACAATTTTTTCTCTAGCCTTTAGATTTTGATTTTTGGCATATTTAGAGACCATCCGTATACAATTTGTATATGTATATGTAAATGTTATATACATGTGTACATATATGCATGTATATATAATTTGTGAATGACTAAAAATTCATGTATGTGAGTGAGTGCTGCTAAAACATTTCTGCTAACAGAAATGGGCAATCAAAAAACATGAAAGGGCCCTGGCTGGCGTGGTTCAATTGGTTGGAGCATTGTCCCATACACAAGGGGGTGGTGGGTTTGATTCCTGGTCAGGGCACACGCACAGGTTGTGGGTTCAATCCCAGGTGGGGGGCATGCATTCAGTGTGGGAGGCAACTGACTGATGTTTCTTTCATTTCAATGTTTCTTTCTCTTTCTCTCCCTTACTCTCTCTAAAATCAATGAAAAGAAAAGAAAAAGAATAGAACAAGACACATGAACATTCTGATAAAGGAAGGAGGAATGTGGACAGTGTTAGGAAACTTCGAGAGCAGTGTAGTTGGAGAGCAGAACGAGAGGGACTTGTGGTGTGTGATGAGCCAGGAGGGAGACAGGCTAGGCCAGTTAGGAGTCTTCTTTATTGTAAGAACATTGGCGCTATGAAAGACCCCTTCCCCTCTCCTGCCCACCCTTCTTCCTGTTTAATAAATATTTATAAGGCCCTGGCTGTGTGGTTCAGTGCACTGAAGGGAAGGGTCTCAGGTCCAATTCCCAGTTAAGGGCATGCACCTGGGTTGCAGGTTCAAGCCCAGCCCCAGTCTGGGCACAAGCGGGAGACAACAAATTCATGTCTCTCTCTCACATTGATGTCTCTCTCTCTCTCTTTCTGTCTCTCTCTCCTTCTCCTCCTCCTCCTCCCTCCTTCCCTTCCATTCTCTCTAAAAATCAATGAAAAAATATCCTCCGGTGAGGATTAACAAATATAAAACAAATAAATATCTCTGTGGACCCAGCAATGTTTTATTTTCTCCCACATTCTGCATTCCTAGAAATTCTTGGCTTAGACAAGAATGTCTTTCTATGTGTATGTGGACGCTGTCTCCCTCCTTGCACGTCAGATCATCACTGTGGGCGTGACAGCTCTCCCTGGCGTAGCTGGTGTGAGGTATTGCTGCCCTGGGTAGTTGCACCAGAGTTTTAAAGGCCATGCATCAGCGCTTAATGCATAAGCTCATCAAAGTGAGAGGCTTGATTTTTGTCTCATGATGTCTTGCCCACTTTGAGTCAAGTTCTTGTGGAACCAATGGTCACGAGACATCAAGGAAAATAAAGTAGGACTAAAGGTTACTGAATGTTTACTATGTGCTGGGCTCTGTGCTAGGTGCTTTACAGAATTTATTCCTTTTAGTTTGTACAATTATGCTATGAATTAGGGATCGTGACTTATTTGCAACCAAGGAAACAGAATATAGGTAACTCAGCAAAACAAACAAACAAACAAACAAAACAAAACTTGTTTCACCTCATACACCAGGGGCTGGCAAACTTTTTTCTTAAAAGGACCAGAGAGCAAATATTTTTGGCTTTGCAGGCTGCATGGTCTCTGTCTCCACTGTCCGCTCTGCCACTGTCATGTGAAAGCAGCCACAGACAATGTGGGAACATGTGGACGTGGCTGTGCTCCAATAAAACTTTATTTACAGAAACAGACGGCGGGCCAGATTTGCCTCAGGCTGCAGTTTGCCAACCCCTGTTAAATATAATAATGATACAATATTAATAGTTGTCATTTATCAACTGCCAATTCTGTGGGTCAACTACTTTCTATGCATTACCCCAGTGAGTCTACACCATTCTTCTGTCTGGTGAGTGTTCTTGTCCTTCCTTCACAGATGAGAAAACTGAGACTCAGCCCGGATGAGTAACTTGTCTAAGGCTAAGTAGCTGGTTAATGACAGTGCCCAGATTTTACCCCAGGTCTTTTTTATTTCTAGACTTTTTGGCAAACACTGCAGGTTGTCCCTCAGCCTCTGTCGTTTCTTTCTTCCTTTAGTACAACATCTCTGAGTCCAGGCTGACCGCCTGCCTGCCCCGTTGCAGACACCTCGGTGCCTTTCCTCTGGGGGGTGTGGCCACGGACAGTCTGTAGTGAGTCAGTGAGATGTGATGAGCACGATGTCTGCAACTCCAGGCCCTGCCCATGAAAGGAAGGCGCACACCTAGTACACTGTCATCCTCCTCTTCCCACTGGCTGGAATACCATCATGATGGCAGGGTCTGGACCGCCTCTCTGGGTCAGGAGGTGGAAGCAGTATGTTGAAGATGGTTAAATACCTAGCATTCAGGCTGAGGACCTGAGACGGACCTAGCATTTCAGCCTTGGACTGCACGTTATTTGAACTGCTATGTGAAACGTAGAACTTCTCTTGTTCAATCCACTGTTATTTTGGGGATCTTTATAGCAGTGAATTTGTCTCCTGACTAATAGGAAACCCTTAGAAGTAGAGGGAACTCTCAAGAATAGCTTCTGTTTATGGGTGGAAGTGGGTGCTCTTTCAGTATTTGTGAAGAAATAAGATGAAAACACGTTATTTTCTTGATGTGTAGAAGTCTGAACACTTTGCTCTCTGGTTAATTCCGGGCCTCTATCTTGGACTTAGGTTTTCTTTCTTGTGTCAAGGCCCACTTGTCCTACAACCCCTGGGACTTTCCTTTTCTTTAATTCAGTCTCCTTCTTCCCAGCCCTGAGTGCTTTCGTCCCACCAAGCTCGGCACCTTCGTAGCTTTCTCCTTCTTTGCGACCTCAAAGAAGAAGGCCACTGTTGGTCACTTCGTGATCAAACAAACCAAGACCAAATGGGATAATAATAATAATAGTAACAATTTCTGAAAAACATGCATATTTGGAGAAATTGCAGAGCCAAAAATGGAGTTCCTGGATTCCAGTCCTTGGTTTCTGGTCGTCGACTCCACCTCTGAAGGGTGTGAACGTGGCCTCTCCCTTTCTGTGCTATGACCCTCCCTTCCTCCTCCTGACCCTTCTCTCCTTGATGGATGATGCTGACCCCTTTCTCCAGCCCACACATCATTTCCCTCCAGCTGCCCAGTTGGCTCCACGGCTCTAAGAGACTTGGAGGGGAAATTTCCATAACAATGGGAATCCTGAAACATTTCCTCCTCCCCTTCCTTGGAAATACGATGTCTCATGGTTGGTGTGCTGTGAGCTGTGTCCTGTACGTTCAAAAGGAGAGAACACACATGCAAAGTCGTTTCTGTGTTTTTAGGTATGAGGCCAGCAATTTGAGACAGTGGCCATCCAAGGAACCCAGGTTCCTGACTTCTGCCCTCATGGTGGATTTACTGAGGGTACTGCATCGAGTTGTTTTAAGTAGGAAGCCTGGCAAGTTATTCATTTTCACCAAAAGTCTACTGACTCATCTATGAAAGGGACCACCAGGGCCCTGGCCACTTCGGCTCAGTTGTTAGAGTGTTGGCCCACGGACCAGAGTCACGGGTTTGATTCAGGTCAAGGGCACGTACCTCGATTGTAGTTCTCTCCCTGGCAACCAGTCAGTGTCTCTCTCTCTCTCTGTCTCTCTCTGTCTCTCTCCCCTCCTCACACTCTGTCTGAAGATAAATGGAAAAATATCCTCGGGTGAGAATTAAAAAAAGAGGGAGGCACTAGGGATACACGACTGAGTGTTGGGAAGTTTTAAATGTGTTAATCAAATTGAACATTTGAGATGCAGATAATAAGTTACGTTCGGAGACAGGGAGGAAAATGATGTATTAGAAAGCTGGAAGACAGTCCTATGGGAGAGGTAGGGCCATAAGGGCGAGTCTAGTGGACATTTGTCAATTTCATGGTCATCAGCACCAGCTTGTTTCCTGAGTTCTTTGATTCTAGGGAGCAGGCGTGTGATCATATAGAATTTCAGTTTGGGAACAAATTTTAGGAAAAAGAGCTCCCCTCAGAACATGCTATCAGAAAGCAGCATGGGGGAGGGGGAGAATCTAGAGGAAGCCCCCAGACTGGCTTCTGCCCTGAATAGCGGGGCGTCTGTGGCCGGCCCCAAGTGCTTTAGGTCCCAATGAGGGGCCTGGGGTGTCATTTGAACATTGCTCTTGTTTGCTTAGCCTTTGGCCTGACACTTTTGGAGTCTCTGGGAAGTACTTTGCACCCTTCAATAAGCGTTTTATTCAGCTTAAACTAGCACAGATGGGTTCTGTTGTTTGCAACTAGGAATCACTGCTGATAAAGACGGGAAGATTTGTTAAGTGGAATGGCCCAGAGAACATGTATATGCTCAGAAAAGTATGTCAAGCAAGGAGAATGAATCCGCTCAGACAGTGAGTTCCTTGTCGCGGGAAGTGGGAGTTAAGTCTGGATAGACAGGGTGGGACCAGTTGACAAGAGCCTTCAATGCCTGGCAGAAGAATGAGGATTTTAAACCCCAGAGAAGGGAGCTTCTGAAGACATATGAGCAGATAATGGACATCACTGAGCATGAGTTGGGAGGAAAGTCAAGATCAAACAGCTTACCTCCCCTTTTCTGCTGGCTGGTGGTTAGAATTCAAGCCCCAGGAAGAGATGCTGGTTAAACCCTAAGAAACAGAGAAGAAAGGCTATGCGTATTGAATCAGAGGAAAACCCGTGGAACCAGATTTCAGCAAAGTAGCATTCCCGAGAATTCCTGAGGCTCTAGGAATTAGGAATTATAACGCCCATCTTTTGAATGGGCAGATGCCTGTGCATACCCCATGGCTAGGAGAGAGCCCTGTGCCTTGATGGACAGTCTCAATAAGACCGCTCATAGGGAGAGAGGCAGTTCTCCAAAGAGATCAGGCATTTTGAGCAAATGGAGGAGGCAGTGTCTACACCTGTCCTCAGCAACCGTCCTAAAGACTTTGGGCACAGGGAGTGAGGCAGTACAAAGCACGTCGAAGTCTGTCTGCATAGAGGTGAAACAGAACCATCGGAGTGGTTATTTTCTCTTCCCGTATAGCAAGGACCCGTGGCAACATCCCTCAATAGGCTTATAGAAGCTCTCGTCCCCCCTGCAGGATTGTGAATTGGGATCATTAAGTTTTAAGTTGTTCTGCTGCTTCCGTGTAAGTGATCATGTAAATATCAGGATGCTCGATGCGGGAAGCAAGTAACGGCATGAATCTCAAGATCCTGGATTATTGCTTATTAACTTTCCTCTGAAAAAACCTCAAGAATAGCACCCACCTCCCCCCAATCGTAAGCCGGGCATACTTTATGAGCACTGCGTTAGGAAGGCGAAGCTAATCATTGTAACCATGTAGATGCAGAAACCATTAATGTTTCTCATGCCCTGTGGTAGGAAGAAATATATTAAAAATTGATTTTTGGTTTCTGCCTTTGTCTGTGTAACATTTATAATAAAGGATCCAGGAGAAAGTATCCTTTAAAATTGATATTTCAAAGCATTTTGGGCTTGTTGGTGTTAAAATAAATTTTTATTAATGGTTTCATCGTGCATGATAAAAGGTCAGCATCTGAATATGACAATTTTATTCTCTTAAAAAAGATAGTGCTGGCATTCTTCAATAATTATGTATCTGCCAGAATTTTTGCTACATTATTGGGTTAGACCAGTTTTAGGCATGACATTATTCTTTGACTATAACCTGGGCTAAGTGTAGTAAAACGCAGAGCTTTTGTTTCTTTTCTCCATTTTCTGTCTCTTTTTACTCTTTCCCGGTCTTCCCCTTCGTGTGATGAGGTGGGACTTGTTTCCACGCGGCGTATGGTAAGCGCTGAGCTATGTGTTCATATTCCTTCTTTGTCTCTGGGATTCCATTATCAGTTTACTCTTTTATAATTGAAGAAGCTTTTGTTCATCTGCGAAAACACATTTCATTTTATTATGTTCCTGTTTCAGCTTCTTGGACATGATGCGGTGAACATACAATTCTGCGGTGTTTTTTTCTTTTTTTTTCCCCTCCCCAGTCACTTTAAATAAAATATACTTCTAAAAAGCCTGCCCCATTTGTTCTGAATGTTTTAGAATGTTTCTGAGCTGTAATTCCCCAGAAATGAAATGTCACAGTGTACTTTCTGATGGGTTTTCATTAATCTGTTATAGTTTTGCTGCTGATTTGAGTTTATCAAATAGGGTTATAATTTGATAGGCATAAGGCTGTCAAATGCTAGGATTTATCATATGTTTTGAAATTCCATAGATGATGCGGACACGATGGATCCATATCAGAAAACGGCCTTCGACTGAGAAGAGTCGTGAGGACTCTATATGTTAATTGCCAAACCACCTAAAGTGTATAAAGAATGACATTTGATGCTTCCTCGCTCATCATAGTTTTCAAAAGACTATGTGATGAATTAATAAAACATAGCAAATCCTCCATGAAACCCAAATGTTTATAATGAAGGGAGCGTAATCTAACTGTTCTGCTATAAAATGAATTCCAGTAGTCTCTAGCCAGTAAATCCAAACAGAATGGAGGAGGGTGGTTAGGTGACCTCAAGAAGCAAACATTTTACTATCAAATACATAATTTCCTCTCCAGTGGCCCTCCTCTGCCAGTTTGGAGTGGGCTCCATGGGACACTGGAGTCCAGAGCTGGTGACTAAGTAACATGGGGTGCAAATTGGATGCTTTAAGTCTGGGGTGGGGGTGCTAATACCACCACTCATATCTGAATGATGTCTTCTATAAATACCAACTGAAAATAATGTCATTTGGATGTGATTTTCTGCCTTACTGTACAATGTAGTAGTAGTTTTTATAAACTTAGCTTGGCACCCATTGTATATGAAAAGAGAAGGCAAACAAATATAAATTTAATATAAACTGTGATGCTCTCATCTCAGGAGGCTTATAATATAGACATGTCTCAAAATACTTTTTAGCTTTATTATTGGCAATCAGGCCCCTTATTAACCTTTAAAGCTGGAAGAGAAGAAAGAATGATGATAGACGTTGAATGAAAGTGAAAAAATGCTTTACTTTTTCATTGTTCTGTTCATCTTAAAACTATCCATTTCTTTTATACTTTAATGTTTTACTCATTGCAGCCATATATAAGAAGGACAGCTTTTTTTCAGATTATGCTTATTTTATTTTTTTAAACAATGAGAAATCCTAGAGATAGCTGAGTCTCCATTCTATTCATCTGTTTAAGGTAGAGATGGTTTTCTTTAAGGTATCATTCTGCTTTGAGCTCATTTTCATCAAGGGCCAGGGCCAGGAAGGCTGCTGGGTGGGGAGTTCTCCTGGTTCTAGTGTGTGTGCAGATGAAGGGAGGGTCTACCGGGCACCCCTCGGGGGCTGAGCTCCACCGAAAGCAAATCCCATCGTCAGCAGAGGGTCATGGGAAGACTTTTCAGCAGTGATGGTTTTATTTATTTATTTATTTATTTAATCCTCACCCAAGGGTATTTTTCCATTGATTTTTTTTTTTTTTAAGATAGAGTAGGAGGGAAGGGGAGAAAAACATTAAATGGTTGCCTCCTGCACAACCCTAATCGAGGCCTGGGATCAAACCCACAACCGAGGTACATGCCCTTGACCAGGAATCGAGCCCTCGACTCTCTGGTCCTCGGGCTGACACTCTGCCCGCTGAGCCACACTGGCTGGGGCAGCAGTGATGGTTTCATATCATGGTCCCGAGTGATGCTGGGGAATGTTGTTCATTTTCTCCTCCTCCTCAGCCCCTTCTCCCTTTCACTTTTCCTCTTCAACATTTGTGCAGAGGACCTCTCCTAAGCCTGCAAATTCTTAGAGCGACTGCATCATCAGTCTGCTAGGGCTGCCGTCCAAGGTGCCACAGACCCGGTGGCTTCAATAAAAGACATTTATTTCCTCCCAGTTCTGGTGGCTGGAAGTCCGAGATCAAGGTACTGGCGGGGGGGTTCTCCCGAGGCCTCTCTCCTTGGCTGGTAGGTGGCCGCGTTTTCCCTGTGTTCTCAGGGTCTTTCTTGTGTGGGTGCACACATTTCTGGCATTAAGTGACATGCTCCAGATTGCACAGCTTGAAGTGACTGAGCAAGAATGTGAACTCAGGGAGCCGTGTCCTAGCACCGACATTACTAACTGATACGTCGAGAGGAGCGGACAGCATGATTTAGGTGAGGAAGGATCCCAGAAACCCTCCATAGCTGAGTTCAGAAGAAGACACCAAGGTCCCAGAGGATTTTTATTTTCACATGGACATACAATGCAGTGTCACCCAACAAACTCCAGGCAACCGGGATTTCCATTTTTATTACGGACGGTAACAGCAATGTTTACTAGTTTTGAACACTTAAATAGCACTTTGTCTACATACTCACAAATTTTGGCAAATGAATTAGATTTTAGTTCCCCTCTTTTACAGATAGAGACACTGAAGTCAGCAAATAGGTTAATTAATCCCCTAAGTAGTTATAATACTTCCCAAACTCCAACTAGGTGGCTCCTTGGTATCATCTCCATGCTCTTTCCTCCCCCCTGGCTTTTCACGGTGCCCCGGCCAGGGCGCCAAGTCCCGAAGCCCTCTCACCCCTTGCGAACTTGCAGGGAAAGGTTCTGCAGGTGCCTGTCCCACCCGAGGCAGTAGAGCCTGAGTCACGGACACGGGCAGTGCTGGGTGTGAGCCAGCCCCTGCTACTACCACTTCTGTTGTTTCCCTACCACTTCGAGACTCTCTGAGACGCAGTGTTCCCATACGGAAAGAGGAGGAACAATGGCAACCACATCAAGCAGCATGTATGAATTCAAGAAATATTTATTTAGCACCTTTTATGTGACTGTGAGCGCAAGAGACAGGGTTCCAGACTCCAAGGTCACTGTGAGAATTAACTAGTGCATGCCAAGGGCCAAGCAGTTTTCTTTGTCCATAGTGAGCACTCAACAGATGTCATGAGGCTGGCTTATTATTGTTGCTCTCATATTGTTTTGGGTCCCCTGGCAGAGATGTCTGTTCTTCTTGAATACAGAATTGTCACCTGTTTTGTAGGAAACACACACACACACACACACACACACGGACAATGTTAAGTGGAGAAGTTTTTTTCCATGCTGTCATTATTGGATCCTTGATAAATAGTGGGCCTGATACAACTACTTCTTATGTCTCAGTCTATCCAATACTTGGGCCTGCTGCCTATGGCTTTGTAGTTTGTCTTCTCCCTTTTCTGTCTTGCTAGGCCATTGGAAGTCCCTCTCTTTGATCTCCAGTGGCTTTCAAAAGAAGCTGGGGAAAGCTTTTTGTCTTCACTCTGTGAGCCACTTCTTGCCTCCCCTGCACCCACCCTGGGCTGCCCTTTCCGAGACTCCATGAAGTGCCTCAAAGGTTACCAGCCCACCCTGGCGCCAACACATTCCTTTTGTCTCGAGTGTCCTCCACCAGGGGTGTTCTGTGCTTTTCCCTGAGCTTTTGGTTTTATTTCAGAAGTAGATTCCATATATTCAATTAGGAACACTTAAAAAACTTCTTTCCACTGGTTTATAGTCCCATCTGGAGGAAGGGAGGCACTCTGCAGAATAAATTGAGTGTGAAATTTGGCTATGCAATAAGAATTCACTTCCGTTAAGGCAAAGAGAAGAGAGGCATTAACATTCAGATCATGCATTGAATAAATGCTTTATCTTTAAGAAACATATAAATAGACATCAAACACCACAGAAACAGAGAGGGTTTCCTCTCTGTCTCTGTCTCTCTTTTTTAGAAACAAATTTGCGTGCAATTTCATAGCAAAAACTTTGCAAGGAAAGATTATGTATGTCCAATGCTGATAAGACTGCCCAAACATAAATTTTATGATGCATTTCCTTTAGAATCCAATCTTTCTGCCAGCACAATCAAAGAAAGGGAAAAAGTCTGAAAGCTTTGGAGAGCCAAGTGCAGGCACCTGAAGAAACCAGGAAAGAATTGAGAACCTGATATTGCAGCTAATTTGTAACGTTTTTGCTAAGGCTGCTCTCCTTATACGAAGGGACTTCCTCTAAATTTTTCTTTCTTCATCCAGAGGACTGCCCTTTCTGCTAACACCGGCCAATGATAAAAAGGCAGGGTGGGATGTGAGGGGGTTAAGCAATTAGGGAAGACGGCAAGCCAGCATCCTGAGTGCAGAAAGACCACAGTGCAAAGGCTTATCTGATCCTGCAGGGAGTTGACAGTGGGTAGAACCCTGCACTTGAATAATAATGCCGTTAATCTTTGCTTAACCAGCAGCTGAAGGACCCTCAGACCAATACCACCCATCCAGATAGGAAGTCACAGGTAGAAGCCTGAGAGAGTTCCTTTGCAGACTCTTAGGGTTGGACACCTGAAGACAGGCATGGAAAATCAGTCTTTCAAAACCCTCCCAACAGCATCATGATAATAGCTTACAATTTTCTCACGTAACGTTCCTCAAATTGTGACACAGAAAAAATGCTTTTTTGTGCTCAGGTAAATTCGGGTCATATTAATTAAAGAAAGAAAAAAAAAGTAATAATATTGCAGGACTTCTCAGAGCCTTTAATAGATTCATGAGCATTGTGACTATCCAAGAGAGAAAGGTCTTTGAATCTTTGAAATACACTGAAGACACACTGGTTCACTGCTTCTCAAAGTGCTTTTATGCAGATTATGTCTGAATAGGGAGCACATGTATATTCCAACGAGGATGTATTGGGTACATTCTCAGTGACCTGGGGCGTTGTGATCCCCTGTCTGTAATCCACAGAGTCGCACACACACAATCCTGCTTTGACCGTCACCGCCTCTGATCCTCTGAAACTTTCTG
Organism: Molossus molossus; assembly: GCF_014108415.1. Classification (NCBI taxonomy): domain Eukaryota; kingdom Metazoa; phylum Chordata; class Mammalia; order Chiroptera; family Molossidae; genus Molossus; species Molossus molossus. Next base: position 16,177,023 of record NW_023425344.1, on the reverse strand, counting down.
CTTTTCACATCTGTGTTTTCTATTTTTAGGCTCTGCTGTTTAGTTGCGGGAAATATTGAATTCATCTTCCTAGACTAGGTTTACTCTCCCGGTGAGAGATTTGAGATTTTCATTTTTACCAGTATCTCTTTAAACCTGATTGTGTTTAACTTCTTACAGTTTCATTATTCCTAAGCGCCACCTCTGCCGTTTTACATTTCAAATTTCACTGTATTTCTCTAAATGTCTGTGCCTTTATTCCTGTCATTTGGGGAGGATGGATTGCCTCTTTTCCATTTCACTTAACCGACATCAAAGCAACTCAGCAGCCACAGTGCGCTGTTTCTAAGCATATATGATGGTCCAGGTGACAGGTTTTATATTTGTATTTGGTGAAAAAGTGCTGTTTTCTACTAAAAATATGAAATAGAGAAAGCGCAACCAATATAGTCAGATTCGTGAAAAACAAGTCCCTGGTGCCACCTCCCAGTCCTTTGAGGGGAGGGCCTTTCTACAGGCTGTTTCCCTGCGGGGTGGATTCACCTAGAGTAAATGAGCAATTAGGTCATTCTGAACACACTGTGCCTCCACTGTATCGATTCCATGAATTATTACTATAATATGTTGTTAAATTTATATGGAACCTTACTTACTTCCAAGCATCTCTACATATTCTTGCATGTATTATCTCATACCTCTTGGGAGGATGTTTGGCATATATAACCATGGGTACAGTGACCAGTCGGAATGGGCAGAGGTTCACTCCAGAGCGGACTGGGGAGCCCCTGCTGGCTGTGCTCGGTGCTCCCCTCCCAGGACTGGCAGATCGCAGGGTGAGCAACCAATGTGTACTATGCTGAATATCAGACCAGCATATGTCATGAGAAGAATACCAGGAAATAGAACTGGGTGCCATTTTTATCACTGTAGAAAATTTTCAGAGGAAAACAATCTGGGGTATCAAGATGTTTTGATCTTTAACCAAAATCATAGTCATTGATGCTACTCAGAATTGATTCCATTCTGGGATTCCTTCCAATGAGGTGGGAAGAAAGGATGTAAAGTAGTGACCTGAGGTCCCTGAGCTGCAGGGGAACCCGTCTTGTAAGGATTGGCATACACTCGCAAGGAGAAATTGATCAAGGCAAAGCACAGAGCATGAAACTCCATGAATTGTATCTACTGTTCTCTGGGGGTCCCATGCAAGCTTGTTCATCTTCTATCTAAACCTTCGTGTAGTACTTCCCCGTGGTCCCCTACCCCCTTCTATCATCCACACAGTCCAATGCCCATACCCAGACAGAGGCAGCCGCACATACAAACCATCCTTGGAGAACCTGGAGGGCCCAGACTCAGGCCATGCAGCTAACAGCTTGTTTATTTTCTAAGTTGCAAAATAGCGGGGCTGCACTCAGAGCTACAAGGTTCATCTGACCTCAGGGCTGACCCTGAACTCACCTGGCCTCAGGTTCATTAGCGAAACCCAGCGAGGCCCTTCCCAGCTGTGGGAAAAGGGTTGTGTGTATCGTGTGGTTTCCCGCTTCATCCAATGGCTGCTACTATGGTGAGTTGGAACTTGTGGTGCTCAGACATTTTCTCCAGCTTGCTGGAGACGGAGACAGGAATCCTTTGGCCCAGGTAAAAGGTATCTGTAAAACAAGAAGTCGGTCTGAATGGTAGCAAGTCCACGTTGCTTTTGGTAAATGAAGAGGGGTGGTCGCTAAAGCATTGCATTGAATGTTCAGGGAAATGTGTGTCTGTGCCTATTGTCACCGTCTTGTGCTTTTGGTCGGGTTTGGAATGCTGAGGAATATCGTTTCCCCATCTCTGCGGTAAAGGACGAGGGGAACAGAGCCAAGTCCTCATTCACCCCAGGAGAAAAAGTAAGGGGCATAGTGGGGTGTGGGGAACAAGTGAGTCCCAACGTGGGAAGGTCCAGTGGGTGACCCAGTGGCAGAGAGAAGTAAAGTAACAGAATGTCTACAGGTCGGGGGCTGGGCTGCCGGTAAAAAGACATTAGAGAAAGTTGGTGCCTGCCTTAGTCATCATGGGAAGTTTGCAAGAAAATGAACAATGAAAGCTTTCCAACTTTCCAACATACTTCTACTCCTGACCATAAACTGTTGCAAATATTAATAAATAAATATGAATGGAGCCCCTCCGATATTAATCGAGTTCTCCCAACAAGTGTGAGAGCCGACCCATCATCAAGAGAGGCAGCACACATAGCAGCGGTGGATGCGTGCAATGGGGTTGGCCCACGTGTGGGTCACAGGTGCATCGCTGGCCAGGGTAGCGACCCCAGGCGAGCTCTTTAGCATCTCTGTAGGTCATTTTCCTTGTGTGTAATACAGCATGTAATGCCAGTCTCTGCCTGGCAGGATTATCGCGAAGCCAAGGTGCTTCGTGCATGGAACGCTTTTAGGAAAGCATACACAATAAGCGCTCGATAAATGTTAGCCCTTTCGTCCAGACTCTCACCACACATTCGGTAGTGTGACTGGGGGGCTTGAGTCCTAGCCTCAGCTCAACCACAAACAGCGTGTGGCTTCAGAGAAGTCCCTTGGCTTCTCCAAGGCACAGTGCTCTCCCAGTAAAATGAGGATTTTAATACTTGTCCCACTGACTGAGGGCTTATGTCAGACTTCTAATACAACCCCTCTGGGGAAAGCCCTTTGCCAGCCACAGAGTTCTGGGCAAGTGCAAAGTCTCAGTAACTCTTATTTTAATAAGGCATTTATTATTAAGAATAAGTTGTTATGAGCTAGTTGCGGAAATAAGGTGTATAGAAGAACAAGATGACTGTGTAATAAGAGGGCATGAGTGGAGAATGGATGGGGAAGACAAGGAGCACTAAGGGTACTCCAGGAGAAGGGGGGACCTCCAGGGGTCTGGGAGCACTGCAGCAGCCCAGCACTGGGACCTAGGGAAGGTCGTCTCTAGATCAGCTGATAGGAGACGAGAGCCTAGTGACCAGCCCGGTAACAGTGATGATCATGATGATGATAACACAGTAGTCACCCTGGTATTTATGAAGTCCTTAATAGGTGCTGTGATACATGTCTGCTCAATGTGTTCTCTACTTCTCATAAAAATCCTATCCTGATTCCCATTTTACAGATGTGGAGAATGAGGTTTAGAAAGGTTAAATCATGTGCTCAAGGACATGTGGCTAAAATGAGGTGCTTAAGGGATTTGGGTGCTGTTCCCCCTTCTTAATCTCAGGGTGGAGGCTTTCATCCGCGGGGGCCCAACTGCCTCCACCCGAGGGGGCGGGGCTGGCACCTGCTGCCCTCAGGGACAGTGCCAAGGGCTTTCTTGCTTCTGGTTCTTCTCTCCCTTCATTCATTCGACTCTCTCCTATTCCTCCTTTACTTCTTTTTCCTAGGAAGGCTTCTTTGATGTTTTCCTCCCCACAGCTGGGGAGAGTCTGGCTTTTCTCAGCAGAGCCTCTCACCCGGCTGTGTCCACGGTTTCTGTCTGTCACTGGACTGTGAGCTGGGTGAGAGAGGTGGGGTCTGCCTCATTCACGACGGCATCGCCACGGAGTGATGGAGGGCGAGGGAGAAAGAAGGAAGGGAGAGAAAAAGAGAGGGAGGTTTTACATAACAAAAGATACACCTGTTAAACGTCTCTGGAGTTTCAGATCGGGGAGCAATTTTTAGAAGCCTCTTTAGTGCAGAATTCTTGTATCCCGATTCCCATACACAATATGGGGAACATACTACTTTTCCCCTTGAACCCGGAGCTCTCAGGAGCCAATAAGGAGCCCAGTTCCAGGGAAAGACGACTCCTCCGTCAGAACTGGGGCCACTGTGTCTCCTTTACCTGTCCGCCCACGTGTGGGCCCCACTGCTCAGAGCCATTGCAGCCAACGTGGTTGATAATCTGCAGATTAAAAATTCAGTAAGTAGTTCCCGGAATCATTTTCAAAAGCGGGAACATAGAAATTAACATGTTAATAATAGGTGCACGGTAGGGTGTGTTTTCTGCTGTGGGTTCTCACTGCTTTAATTTGGTATTACAAAAAGGCCACGGGATGCATTTCTTTAATTTTGCTGCACAGAGTGCTTTTAGGAGTGTTTTGTAAGTATCGACGCGGGTAATGATATCGCTCATGGATTTTGTGGCAACTTAGGTAGGAAATAAATAGGATGCAGTAGGATTCAGCAGAATTTCCTTTAACAACAAGGCCTTACATCTGGGCGGCACTTTTAATCCTTAGCACATTTAAGTGGATCTTGCATGTGCTTCCAGCAAGTAGCCAGGGACTGACGTTTCTTCCCGGACATGCCCGGAGAGCGTGTCAGGCGGTGCACCACCTCGCGCTGGGGCGAGCGGGTGGCAGAGGCGTGGCGAGAGGCTGGCCCTCCAGGCGTCCGTGGAGAGCCACGCTGAGCCAGCGGGCGATCCTGCCGCAGGCACGGGTTCCTGGACAGGCTGCCGAACGACTCAGCTGTAATACCGTCCAGCCAGGAAGCCTGGTCTAAATCCATCCGAGAGCAGCAACGCTTCAGCGGACCTGGGTTCCAATCTCTGCTCCATCACGTGTTAGTTGAGAGACTTCAGACTTGGCCCTGAAGCTTTCTAAACCTTCCTGGGCGTGGTTCAGGGGAGGGAGAGAATAATCCCAGCTCCACTGGGTCACGGTTAGGAGGAAAACAGGGAGGAAGGGTGAGAGGGTGCTCCGTGGATTCTTAGTGTGAATCCTGGCCTTTGAAATGGAAGATGCCTGGCACGAGGTATCTGAAGGGAAAGGTACATAAAACACACTTTAGTCTGCTGTCCACAGGGGAGCCACGAGCCTCACGGGACGACTTCCATTACATTGGTTACACTTAGCATGAGAAATGTAATTCTTCTGCCTCACTCCCCACATGTCCAGTGTCCAGTAGCCACAGGAGGCTAGTGGCTCCCATATGGGGCGATGTATCTGCAGAGAACATTCCCGCCCTTGCAGACAGTTCTCCTGGGCATCGCTGCCCTAGGAGAAATGACCCAGGAAACAGGGAAGATGCCATGTGAAGTCTAGACCCTGTGTTGCCACAGAGGAGGCCGAGGCAGGAAGACCTGGACCAGTGGGTGCCACTCCCTATTGTTTAACAATGTTGTTTACTTGTGGCTATGCAAATCATGCGTGAACAGGGGGGGGGGGGGGTGAAAGGCCCCCTCCAGAGCATCCTGCTGATAATTGCGTGGAGCCCCGCGAATGGGGCCGATTTCCTCCCAGGTGCCTGTTCTGCATGCCTGTTTGGCATGCTTTATTGCCGGGTGGATTTACACTCTGTATTTGCCATAAAAACTGTTTCCAAAAGAAACAAGAAGCGTGGCAAGATAAAAAGCGATATAAAAAGGGTATTTTGTGATTTATTTATGTCAAATTTATGGAAGATGACAGAAGGCATTACAGTTCCAAAATTAGTTGTCACAGCAAGGCTATAAATCCTGCAGGACAGAAGCATGGGTTAGGAACCGGGACCCCTGGGTCTGCAAGGAGCCCAGGGGGAGTCCAGACAAGGCGAGGAGTTTCTGACATCCTCCACAGAGGGCTCGCCAGCCATCCAGCTGTGAAGCTGACACTTAGTAGCTAATGATTATTGGGTGCTTGCTATGTTGTGAGCACGTTCCCTTTATAATCAGATTTAATTCCCACTAGCTCCATTGTACTTATTTTATAGCTGTGCAAAGTCAGTACTGCACTCTGCACCAAGAGGTGCGTGAATACGCGTGAAGCCAGAAGAAGGTGGAGGCTGATTCAAATACATCGGTTATGCATTCACTAAAGATTAAAACTCTTTCATGGTCTACAAACATTTATTTAGCACCCCCTCAGTGCAGAGCGAGCACCGAGCCCTAGTGGTACAGAGAGTATAAAAAGGCTAAGCCGTAGCCTCTGCCATCTGAATTTTTGTTCTAGCAAATGATTGACATGATCCAAGACAAAAACCTCAGACAATTGTGATATTAGACCCTCCTAAATGATGCGGTATAGATATGTGTGGAGTTCACTAGGACTCTAAGGGAACCTAGATTTACTTCCAACTAGGGTGCATCAGAGAGCATGATGAGATGAAGACTGATAGATGGGCCCTGGACCTTCAGAGATGGAGACAAGCATGGGCCACCTGAACCTCCCCACAGCTCATAGTGCGAGTGGTCTGGTTTTCCCAGGAAATGAGCTGGCAGGGCACTAATCAGTCTACACTGTCCTTTCAAATCCTTGTGTTTGGTTGGGGGACTGGTATCCTCAACAAGTAAGTGGAGGGAGATCAAATATTTTCTCCAATTAAAAACTATGGTTTTAAACCAGAGAAGGACTGTTGAAGCCCTTGTCTCTTGGCCTCCAGCGAGCACGGTCCTCCTTCGGCCGCTCCCTTCTGCTTTCCTCTGAGGTCCTTCTTTGTTCCACCCTTGCATTTGGGTGGCCCGCTTCCTCCCCAAAGGCATCCTTCCCAGCCTTCTTCCTTTTCTATTCCACACACTCTGCGCGTAATCTCATCCACTTATGTGGCTCCGGTTCCCAAAGTATTTCCTGATGCCTCCCAAATCTATAATTCCTTCCCTCCCTTCTCCCTTGAGCTCCAGATCCATATATATCTGTCTATTAAACATTTGTACCTGAATCGTCTATAAATACATTGCCCAACATGTTCCAAACAGGCTTCTTGTCCTGTGTTCCCCACCCCCATTAGAGAAACCATGGACTCTCACTTAGTCAGGATTTCCGGAACCATTCCTGGGTATCCTTTCTCTTCTCATCCCTACATCTTCCCGGCCACCCAGTTCTAAATGTGTCTCAGGGTTGCCTCCGCTCCTCATCCCCGGCCTTGGTAACTAATAGCTGTGGCACACACTAGAGCAATGGCGAAGAGCACAGACTCGAGATGGAGTGTATGGCTTTTAATCCTGGCTCCGTAACTCAAGTTTCCGATTCTCCCTGTACCTTCCTTTTCTCGTCTGTAGAACTGAGGCCAAGCGTAATTCCTACGTCTTGAGCTGTTGCGAGGATTTAATGTGTAATAGAACAGCGCCCTGCATACGGAAACACTATGTACATTTTCGCCATTATAATTGAACACTTATTGTCCTGAATATTGTGCTGAGTCATTTACATGGTCTTCTGCAATCTCCACTATGGGGGTGGTGGTTTGTCGCATGTTGCAGATGAGAAAACTGAGTGTCCCTCAAGGGAGATAAGTCACTCACCCATCTGGTGAGTAAGAAAGCCAGCATTCTAACCCTGAAGTGGCTGATGGCAAAACGTGTGTCCTTAACCTCTCTCTTTTCTGGACTCTCCCTGCTGGAGGCTCCCGGCTTCCCACTTCCCTCCCTCGAGAGCTCCTCCACATGGCTGCTTGGCCATGCCATAAAGAATACTTGTTTTAAGACGATTAAGGCACCAAAAACTTGACTATTTTCTCCTTGGCTGACCTCACTCTAGCCCCACTTCCACACTTTGATTTTCTGTCTTTGGCAAACTTTCCGACAGTACCTAGGAGTGAACGCAGGGATGCCGGGTTCATATATGCAATTACGTGGTTAGCAGGGGCCTAACAGTATGGCCACGCGTTTACGGACAGTGAAGCTGCCTGCAGGGGGCTGGGAAAGGTCTCGACGTCTCTCTAGGTGGCTTTAGTCAAGTTCTGCCTCCACGTGGACCCTCGGTTCTTCCCTTTCCCACCTCCCCCGAGGGAAGATTCCTCTTATCTCAAATGAACTGTGAGGCTTAACTAATGATTATAAAGGGCTTACAGGTGCCGGAAGACAAAGGCATGCCTAAAATACGCATGTAATATAAATCACATGTGGATAAAAGAGACAAGTAAATTAGATCAGCCAAAGGTCACTCATTTGCTCAGCTGGGCACTCTGAAAGTTCACCCAGGATTGTTGCTTGCCAGGAGTGAATGGATTTGAAAGTAAAGATTTTCAATGGTATTTTGCTCACAAAAGTTTCCTGCAGTGGGCAGAGAATGATATTGCCCATGGTAATAGCAGCGAGAGAGGCCAGAGAAGGAGAATAATTTGGAAAATGAATGTCTCTTTCTATTTTCCTTTGACGAACCGTCATAAAAGATCTTCAGGGCTTAACGCTGGGTCCCGGTTTCTTGAGCCTGTGTTTCAGACACGGGTTGATTGTGGTTTTTCACGGGGTCTCCATCAAGTTGACATCACAAAACGTGACTTTGAAGTTAGATGGCCCCCATCTGAAAGGCACCGGGGAGATGCCAACCACCACTCAAAAAAAACCCTTTATTTTCAAATAGACCTTGCAGCTTATTCCTGGTGAGAAACACTTTCCTCCCCTCGTGGGCACGCTAAGTGTTATGCTGAGAAAAAAGGTGAAGAGTGTTCTTTTGAGTGAAAGGAAATTTGCAACGAGGAGCTCAAGTCCCTGCAGCTTAAGAGGCCTCCCTCCGCTCAGGTTTCCTGGGTGCGGCTTTCCCGCCTCAGCTGGGAGCAGGAGGCAATTGAAACGGGAGCTCTGAAAGCCCAGCCTAATGGCCCTCGTGTTTGTCGCCGCCTCCGCGGAGCTCCGGTCAGGGTTCCAGCGGCCCCGCCGCCCGTGCTCCTGGCCGATCGAGCTCCTGCAGTCGGCTGCGGGCAAACAGGAATCTGGTACTGACACCTGCAAGTGCTCAGAGTCCGACAAATAGCCTTCTGGCTGGGAAGAGCCGGCCCCAAGCTCCAGCACCCTGTCTGGATTGGGGGGTTGGGGTACCTCGATGGCTCCGGGCTCTCGGTGGCGTTGAACATGGCGCTCTCCTGGAGAAGCGGTTGAGGACATCTCCACCCTTGCTGTGCCTCGGGTGTCCTGTCTTTGAAGTGACGGTGTTGGCCTGTCAGGATGGCTGTCATCGAAAAGGCAAGACACAACACATGTTGACGAGGGTGTGGAGAAGAGGGAACCCCTGTGCGCCGTTGGTGGGATTGTAAATGGGCGCAGCCGCTGTGGAAATGGTATGGAGATTCCCCGAAAAATTAAAAATAGAACTCCCATGCAATTCAGCAATTTCAGTTCTGGGCTTTTATCTGAAGAAAACGAAAACATGAATCCAGGAAGACATATGTACCCCTATGCCTAACTGCAGCGTTATTTACAATAGCCATGATGTGGAAGCAGCCCAGGTGTCCATCCATAGACGAATGGATGGAGAAGATGTGGAAGACAGATATACAATGTAATATTACTAGGCCTAGGGAAGAATGAAATCTTGCAATTGTGCAACATGGATAGACCGAGAAGGTGTTATGCCAACTAAGTGAAATAAGTCAGAGAAAGACACATACTATATCATTTCACTTATATGTGGAATCTAAAAAAACAAACAAATGAACAAACAAAAAAGACTCATAGATACAGAGCACAAGCTGGCCGTTACCAGAGGGTTGGGCGATGGGGGGAGGGTGGACAAAAAGGTGAAGGGGATTAAGAGATACAGACTTAGCTGTAACACAAGGCAGTCATGGGGGTGTGAAGTACAGCACAGGGAATGCGGTCGCTGGTATTGCAGTGACTTTGTATGAAGACAGAGGGCTACTAGACTTCTCGTGCTGATCACTGTGTAAGGTATATAAATGTCAAATCACTCTTTGTACACTTGAAACTGATATACTATTGTATGTCAACTAGACTTTAATTGGAAAGGGCTTTTCCGCCCTGGCCAGTGTGGCTCAGTGGTGGAGCGTCCAGCCAAGCACTGCCGGTTCTATGACTGGTCAGGGCACATGCCCAGGTTGCAGCCTGATCCACGGTAGGGACGTGCAGGAGGCAGCTGGTCCATGTTCTGTTCTCACATTGATGTTTCTCTCTCTCTCCCTAATAATCAATGAAAAAAAATTTTTTTAAAAAAGCTTTACATTCCAGAACAAAAAGGTAAATAAAATGGGTCAGGTGACCACATGACCCTAACGTGCTATATCTAGGTGACTAATCTAGGTTCAGTCTCCTTCAGTGATGCTTTGCTTTCGCCCACAATATACAACAGGATTTGACAATTGTTTCCACATAGATACTCAGACCCTTCTGGCACGCGGTACTTTATCTAGAAGAAAAACTACCCCCTTGCTCCTTCTGCTTCTTATTGGTGTCTTTAAAAAACTGAGAGAGGGATTGTGAAGATGGACCCATTTGGCCTTCTCAGCAGATTCGCTGTTTGATCCCCCCCACCCCCACCCCCGAGTCCTATTCTTACTGGCCAGAAGCCTTTGATGTAGTTGGAAATGGCACCTAACAGCGCAAATGCTCATTATCTTTATTGGCCATGATCCTCGCACTCATTTCTCTGCCCAAAGCCCTCCTAGTGACCTATTAGTTAAAGTTCTCACTTGGACACCTTTCGCGCTGGCGTCACTGTGTGGGGAAAATGGAGATTTGGGAAGAGTCCTGTGCGCTGAGCGTCTTGTCACTGCTGACAAGCACGGGGCCTTAGGCCAGGCCGAGAGGGTGACCACTGATGCCGGTCCCAGTTGCCACAGTGAAACAGGCCAGTTCTTGCACCATGTGGTCATAATGCAACAAAGGAACAAGGGAGGGTGGGAGATAGTGTGTCCTGGTTGCCACGTGCTGCTCTGGGAATTGGATTCATGCTGAAATCACCCACAAGTGCTCTCGGCTTTCCGAGGAAGGTAGTCATCATGGGTGGGGGCATCGGGGAGATGGCCAGCTTCCCCAGTAGGTTCTGAAGATACAGGTGAACACTGAAAACTTTCTGGTACCCTGCAGTTTCTATGAAGCGCGAGGATGAGCCGAGTCATGTTCTTCAGCTGCACCCCAGACGCCCTCCACAGGTGGAGCCGCTGTGCCCTGGGCCTTCAGTTAGGTGACTCGGACCTTCTTTCACGTCTGTGAAATTGTGATCAGAGGGGAATTCAGTTGGAACCACTGCTCTGTCACGAGACCTTCGGGGATGGCGGCAGATCTTTTATGGAGAGATGGTGTTGTGACGAGATGAAAGTAGTGAAATAGTGTCACGACTCCTTCCCTGACATTATTATCAGCTGCCTGGACCTGTGATTATTTTTTAGAGCACCATCTAGAAAAACTACACGCACATCCTTGCAGCCATCTTTTTGCTTTTTCCCCTCACCTGGTGACTTAGCTAAATTAAAACGTGGAGACACAATTAATGCAACTCTTCCTGGACTATTTCCTTGATAAAGAATAACTGAGAGTGCTCCTTGGTCAGAGGGATTCATCTCACTGCCGTTGTCTTGTCCTGTGCAGACAAGCCCACTCGTCCTTCAGGCTCCTAAGATAACTTGGAAAGACTTACTTTAGTGACACTTAATTTTGTTATAGATTTGGGCAGATGAGAGGCAGCTTGGAGCCTCAGGCGCTATAACAATGTGACAACTCTCACCCCAGGTGGAGGTAAAAGAGCTAATTGAGCATGCTCATTAAATCTTACACACCTGCAGGACACGTCACGCAGTTCACGGTCATGGGGCTCTCTGCCAGGAATAATGATGACTTCACTCCTGTTCTCCTTCAGTCATTTTCATAGGACAGTGCCTTGTGCTCAGGTGCCGCACGGGGTGGACTTGACCAAGGCCTGCCCTGCAGAACTCAAGCTGCTGAGCAGATTTTACTCATTCCCGCCCTTCCCATGAGGGGCCAGAGTTTGCTGGCTCACTCTTATTGGCCAAACTTGCTGTAATTTACTTACTTTTTATGCTCTGAAGAGGGGTTTCTTTTTTTTTCTTTATTGATTTTAGAGAGAGAAGAAGGGAGAGGGAGAGATGGAAACATCAATGAGAGAGAACATCGATTGGCCACCTCCTGCATGCCCCCCACTGGGGATCAGGCCCACAACCTGGGCATGTGCCCTGACTGGGAATCGAACCGGTGACCTCTTGGTGCATGGGTCAACGCTCCACCACTGAGCCCCACTGGCCAGGCTGAAGAAGGGTTTCTTGATACTATCTCAGTACTATTGACATGTTAGGCCTCATACTATTCTTCTTGGGGTAGAAGGGCTGCCTTGTGCGTTGTAGGAGGTGTTGCAGTGTCCCTGGCTGCTGCGTCCCAGATGCCAGTAGCAACTCCTCCCGCATGGAGTAACAACAAAAAATGTCCCCCCACTGCCACTGGGGGACAGAATCACTACTGCTCTAGAGTCATTTTTGACACAAAAGGATGAGAATTTAGGCCTTTATATATAAAATAGAGGTTGAATCTATCGGGTCACTTATTGGGAGATTTCAAATCAGTTCTTAAAGGTTAGCCTAGATTGCTACCTGATTCAACTCAGCAGGAAAAATCATACCATGTTGCTTGGGAAGTGACTATAATTTATTAGCTCATTAGTCAGGCCTTGAAATAGCCATTTTGAGCCCTTGCCCAGGCTGACCAAGCTTAGTGGCTGAGTTGCTTTTTTATAGACTCCAGGTTTCCCCTCTGCTGCGGGGCACTCCTGGAGGGGCCTGCTGGGCTTACCCGGGCCTGGGGCACCTACCCACAGGCAGCCTTCACTGTGCATCTAGTGATTCCAGGTTTGTGCTGCAGGCTCCGTCCAGCCGATGTGGAGGTTCTGGTCTGTGAATGAGAAGGACAGAGAAGTGTGATCGGAGTGTCGAGGATCTCACAGCCTCTTGGGTGTACAAGGTCAGCAAGAGTCACTGTGCACACTGCTGACACCTTTCCATATGATCAAGATGAAGGCAGGGAGAGTGAGTTTCTCCCCAAAGCCACACTGTGCTGGTGTGTCCCCACCAAAGACACAGGGAGGATCCTTGATTTCAAATCTCTCACTCCATTCTCCGTTTCTCATCACCTTCCCTGGAGTTGAAAGCCATACCAGCCAATGGAAGAGCTTTCTGCACTTGGGGGTATGTCATACACATTCTAACCCCGTAATAATGACTTAAATATGCAAGAGGGGCACATTGCGTTTTACCTTGGACTTGATGCCTGCACATAATTTGGAGACTGGGCAGCTAATCCAAATATCCTGATGGATTTTTATCTGACCAGGTGTTCACTTTGTTCCCTGCTTAGGGCTCTGTCAGCAAAGAGCCTCTCCTCTCATTGACTCCGTGGAGGAGGCCATATGGTGGGCAGCGCCTCCTCTCAATCAACGTGGTCGCATTTGCATTCACTCTCTGATGAGACAGGACAGGGGAGACTCTTCTCCTCTGCTGGCATCCTTGTGCTGGGAGCAGAACTGGATGTAGAGATGGAGGCTTTTTTTTTTTTTTTTTTGTAAACAAGTCAAGGGTATTTGCTAAAGTCATTTATGTTCATACTGAAGTTCTAGGATATGTTCCAAATTCTGCTCCTTTTGTCAATATGAATAAATCCTTTGGGGATAAATCATACTAATAAACATACTCTTTAAGAAGTTAAGGCAATTAGGATTCTGTTTGGGTATATCTCCACCAACATTTCTGTTTAGCTCTCCTTGGTAATAAGGGTATATTAATCTATTTTTATTCCATGTCCAAGTCTATGCTAAAGATGATTGTTTCATAAATACCTTTAAGTACTTTCTAGAAGTAATTTTACTATAGGCATTGCAAGAATAGAAATGTTTTCTATTAGTTATTTTTCATGAGCTATACTTTATTTCTGTTAGCTACTTTCTGTCAGCTGTGTTTTCTATAACACCATAGAGATATGTTTTCTTATAGAAAGTGCTGTGAGGTAGGTATGTGATAATCTCCTTACAAGATCATTTGTTTGAAAACTGCCCTGCACTTGAGCAGAATGAATACCATGATGGTTACATGAGTTATCAGAGTAGATTACAGTCGATACATATACACTTACTGAAAATGAAGTGGAATACTTAAAAGGTAAGGAAAAAGTCTGAGTTTTCAACTTGAAAACTATGTTTAAGCCCCTGGTTTCATACCTGTTTTTGCTATGAATTTGTGGTTGTTCTGAAGTTGTTATTGTCCATTTTTAATCTCAACATAGCAACCTAAAAGTCTATCTTAGTAGGAATTTTGGGCCATTTTATAAGGGTTTCAGGTTATAATTTTTCTATAGGTATGCTTACATTTCTAATATAACTATTACTCTACATGGAGTAAAAATGACCAGTAAGTAAAATGAAAAGTAAGCAAAATGATGATTATTGTGAAAATAATCCAGTACTTGGAGCTTAATTCAAACTTGAACTGAATGAAGTTAAATCACGTTTACTTTTCAGATACAATTAAACAAGTGTTTCTTTCCATTTCCCTCCGAGATACGTGTTTCTGAAAGTATGAGAAGTAGTTTTACATCTTTCTACTGTTCTTATTTGCAGAGTCCGTATCTAAGTACACACTCAGGAATGGGTGCTGGCAACTGACTGTTTCATCGCAAAGCCGCTATAAATTCCAGGCCCTGAATGGGCAGTGTAATCAGCCTGAACTCAGGGACCCCTCTACCTTTTCCATCGACTTTCTAGATTCTCGCCATATCTGTAACTCATATTCTTTAAACACCAGAAGGAACTGCTTCTAATTTGCACACCCACGAGTTGACTAATAAAGTGATAATCACCTATAAATAGCTATTTGTTATGCATACGGGGATATATATATATATATATATATATATATATATATATATATACTCCTGTAGTTGGCTTTTTTCCCTCTATGGCATTTATCACTTCCTCACATTATTCTCTCTCTCCCACGAGATGGCAAAGGGCACACGGCAGGGGTTTTACTTTCTTTACTATGATATGCTCAAGATCTAGAATTCGGCCTGGCATGCTGTAGACACTTAGCAAAGGTGAATGAATGCATGAATAGGTATATGATGGATCTGGATGAGCACAGTTCAGAATTTATCTGATTCAATCCCGTCTTCATACGGATGCAGAAATTAGGCTGAGCATGGTTTTAAATGGATTTTCTATCTATTCATTTATTACTCAATCCTCTTGTTTATCCATCAAATATTTATTGAATACCTACTACCTCCAAACATATTATTAAATGATAACAATACCAGAAAAAAATAAAACAGAGAGCCCTCTTAAGGGAGACCAGCATTGGTAGGGGACACAGAACCAGAAAAGCAGTAACTCTGGAGACATTTTATACTTGGGGAGAGTAGAGAGAGGTGCTGATGGGGGAGGGGAATGTCTAGACAGGAGGAGAAAGCAAGTGACGGTGACCGTGAAGGAGGGCAGAGGCAGAGGATGAGCACCCACCAGGGCTCGAGGGCGGAACATGGCATGGCCCGTGTTAGGGACCCAGTCATTCAGTGTGATGAGCACATGAACTAATAACTTGGGGAGGGAGAACACCTGTGGTCAGGCTGTGGGCTCCAGAGTCAGGATGGCTGGGTTCAAATCCTTACCCTGTTGTGTTTGAGCTCTGTAATGTTGGGCAACTGAAGCTCTCAATGTCTTCATTTCCTTATGTGTAAAAATGGAAATAATAGAACTTACCTCATATGGTAATCTGGAGCCAAGTTTAAAAGAAATACAATTGTGCTTTATATATCATAGGAGCTTCACAAAAGTTTGGGGCTATTTTTATCACCATTACAATTAGGAAGCAGTGCAAGACAAAATTAGCAAGGTTGGTTAGGTGAGACAGTAAAGAACTTGCATTTGAGCTCTGGCCGGTTTGGCTCAGCAGTTAGAGCATCACCCGCGGACCAAAGTCACAGGTTCGATGCAGTCAAGGGCACGGACCTCTGTTGCAGTTCTGTCCCTGGCCCTGGTCTGGGACTTGTGGGAGGCAACCAACTGATAATTCTCTCTCTCTCTCTCTCTCAGTCCCCCCCCACCACCCCACTCTGTCTGAAGATAAATGGAGAAATATCCTCGAGTGAGGATTAAAAACAAAGAACCTGGCATTTGAATTTTATTCCCTATGCATTGGGTGCCCCTGAAATGACTGCGTCAGGGAGGGCAATGACTGGATTTTATTCTGGGAGAAAGAAAGCTCAGATAGCCAGACAGAGGAAAACCTTCCAAGAGGAGGGACTGAAGAGTTGAGACCTGATTGGAGGACGTCACTGGGCAGTGGCATTGGGAATGGAGGGAAGGCAGAGCCGAGAGAATTCAGAGGTGGAACAGTACCGATGGGGGAGGGGCCCTAAGGTTCCCAGCCGGGACTCTGTGTGCTTAAAGCGAGGGTGTGAACTCAAAGCCCGGGTAGAGGGAAATTAGCGTCTTTAGAGTGCTTAGGATAGCATTGCAGTGCAGAGCTTGGCTCCTCCTCGGAGTGTGGTTCTTGGGCTGACAGCCTCAACGTCACCTGGGAGTTTGTTAGAAATCCAGGATTTCCTGACCCCCACTTCAGACCAACTGAGTCAAAATCTGCGCTGTAGCCAGATCCCCAGGCCACGTGCATGCGCATTATTGTTAGACAAGCCCTGGGCTGCAGCTGGTTTGCAGACTGACCAAATCTGCCATTTTTGTTTTTAGCCTGTCTGCTAAGAATGGTTTTCACATTCTATTTTTTTTTAAATATTTTAAAAATTGATTTTAGAGAGAGAAGAAGGGTGAAGGAGAAAGAGACAGAGCATCAATGAGAGAGAACATTGACTGGCCGCCTCCTGCATGCCCCACATTGGGGATCGGGCCCACAACCTGAGCACGTGTCCTGACCGGGAATCGAACTGGCGACTTCTTGGTGCTTGGGTTAGTGCTCAGCCACTGAGCAACCCTGGCCAGTCAGGCTTTTTTCACATTTAGAAAACAATATTTTATTTTATTTTTTCCATCACCGTTTATTCCCTCAATACCCTCTTCCACTTCTACTCCCCCACCCACAATCAGCATACTGTTGTCCATGTCCATGAGTTCTCTCACTGTTTTTTGTTTTTCTGTTTTGCTTAATCTCTCCACCCCTCAATACCCGTCCCCCCAGCAGAGCTGTCTGTCTGCTCTCTATGAGTCTGTCTCTGTTTTGCTTGGTTGTTCATTAGATTCCACATATGAGTAAAATCATACGGTACCTGTTGGTGAAAACAAAAAAATGAAAGGAAGAATAATAGTTTGTGACACAAAACAATTATATAAACTCAACTGTCAGTGTCCTTAAGTAAAGTGGTACCGGAGCACAGCCACACTCATTCACGGAACGATGTGATGGGCACTGTTCTCAGCGCAGAGGTGAGCAGCTGCCGCCGAGCACGGAACACCCACTAGCCTGACATAGTTACCGTTTGGCTCTTTACAGAGCGTCTTCTGGTGTCTGATCCGGAGAAAGGACTTGGAAGTTAGGAAGACCTGGGTGCTAGCCCTAGCAGTGTTTTTACCAACACGTAGTTAGTGACGTCAGTGCCTTGATTCTCACTTGTACAATGAAGATGTAACTTTTACCCCGGGGGTCATCAGAATAAATGGGAATGATGTATGCATTGTACTTATCCCAAAGACTGGCCGTTCGTACTCAGACCGGGACATGTCCCAAGTCTCGGCTTATTCCTGCCTGTTTCTCCGGGATGCCAATGCCTTGTCACATATCACACTTCTGCCATCATCCCCAACATCCACTCGGGTACCTTGATTTCTGCCCTTGTTATCTAACTGATTTTAGAGGAATGTCTAGTAATAAAGAAAATTGCTCCTTTACATCAGTAGTTAGGCCTGTCATGAATAACGATATTAATAACTAATAACTTACAATGTGGTTAGATGCTCGGGAGTCATTTATTTTGATATTTTTATGCCATCATAATGATTTTGTTTGTTATTCATTGTAGCTCTACTTTCAAGGCATAAATCAATGTTGTTTTATATTCTGGGCAGATGCTGTGTGTATTTTCAGCGGTTTTCTAGAGTAAAGAATTAACAGTTATTAACAGTAACACAAGCATGGGGGGTTTTGAACAGATTTTAAAAGCATCAATAAAGAAATCATTGCCATGGCTACCCTCCCCCCCATTTTGAGGGAAGGCTGCAAATAACCATCCTGATATTTTCCACGTGGACCCTGATTCGAAATGAAATTGAATAATTGAATGTACATAAACACTTTGATTATCTCTCAATTGAAGTATAACATTTCCTCAAAAGAAATATACTGTTTCAAAAACAACAAAAAAAGGAATGCTCCTGCCTTTTTACCTGTGCCTTTGCTTATTAGTGCACTCTGACATCTCTTCGGCAAATACTGATACCCAGGGATGCTCGTGCCAAGAGGGACAGCAGGGGACCTCATTTATGTGCTGCTAATTCCTGGTCGGGAATATCATATTTGGGCTGTGGTTTTAATATCAGATGATTTTCTCAGATCTTCAGTTATTGTGAATTTTCTCTCTTAGTACAGACTTTAAGAGTCAGGAAATACAGCAACTGATTCAGATTCCAACAAGTTATAATCATTATAAGTTAAAAAGGACACAGTAGTACCTCTTAATAGGAAACATTCTCTTTCTTCAAAATACATACGTTTTCTATTTATATTCTTATTCTCCCGCTTGTTTTGCATTATTGATCAATAGACAATATTTCAGGTTGACATCTACTAGAATTATGCTACAACTATGTGATTATTGAGAATTTTTTTAAACTTTCGTTTGAACTTCTTCAAATTAAACGTGATATGTGAGTCCTTTCTACGAGATCTTAAGTTGTAAAACAGTGTGAGAGAAATCTCTAGAATTCTTTTAAATATGAAAGTATATTACATTTGAATTACAAGTAGTACAAAATTGTCCAAAACACCTTTAAAATAACCATTACTTAAGTATATATACTCGATTACTAATATATGCCAGTGGCCAGCCTATTAGTAAACGTGCCATATATTTGTAATATTCCCACAGTTAGCATCACAAAACAGCTAAAGTAGAAAAAGCAAGCATACTTATTGTCTGGACCACATTTAATTTAGTACGGCGAACTTGCTACAGAGAGGTTGTCATCCCATGCTTTTGCTTGCCATCTAGAAATACTCGCATAGTACAAATTTGATGATGTACATTTGGCTCGGTTGAGAAAGGTAGCCAGTGCCCATAAGGAATTCAAACTCTTAGTTGTGAAGTTGCTATGAACAGTAAAGAGAAAAAATCCTGACTGGAGAGAGTTAGGTGGATGAGTGATGACATGGTGGAAAGAAAGAAAAAGCCAGATTTCAAAGGAAGTTTAACTGGATATTTCTCACTGGACAGTGCAGTCTTAGGAGAAACCTTAGTAACAATGAGTGTGCTGTTCTAATTTGAAGCACTTTTATCATACAAGGTGCCTGGAATACCATTGTATATTTCCACATGTGACAATGTAGCTTTGTATTCTCTTCTTGGCACAATGCTCTCAGACTTTCCAACTTTGGAAGGTGAAGTTGTTTGAGGACTTGAATCAATTATAACATGGTCACTATTTCTTTGTTACTGAGTGTTCCATCTGTGGATATTAGCAATGACATGGTCCTGAAAATCGAAACAACAGGTCACACAGAACGTTGCTGCAGACTTAATCGAAGTGACCTTTGGGAGAGAGCTTTGAACGTTCAGGGAAATGAAGCCCTGGCACATCACTGGGGGCATTACTTTATAATTTAATGATTGCAGTCAAGGCAAGGGGCTGATTGTTCAAACACCTGCATCTGATATGAACTACACACTCCGTATGGTTAGGGCCGAACCAACATGGTTCCACGACAAAGTTCTCTCTGTTGCTGTGATATCATAGTACTTTGGTTTGGGTGTCTACTAAGAGGTTTATTCAAAAGGAGCAGCAGGGAGTTACTTAGAAATGCTAGAGAGCAGCATTGCAATTGTAGCCGCCACAGACCGGAGTCGATCAAACATGCCTTCGGAAAAGTACCATCGTATTTCGTTTATGCATTTAATGAGCACATTTCGCTTGTGACCTGCTTGGAAAAGCTCATAAGAGAGGGAAGTATTTTCTTCTAGTCCTGCCTTGTTTCATTTTCTTACTTACTGCTTTTGGGAAGAGAGCTGAGATTCAGAGAAGTCAGACTAAGTTATAGAAACTCTAATGTCTCCCAGTAGGTAGGCAGTAGGGAAGAAAGCGAGGTTGTCTATCAACACTTCACACAATATCTTGGAATCAGCTTATCTGCAAGGATTTTTGCAGGACACAAATTTACACAGATTGTTTCCATGAAGGGGCTTTAATGAAGCAGCTACTTGTAGGTGTGAACATGCAAAGAGAACCAACAGGCAGGTTAGGGCACCAGGACACCAGCAAAAACGGGAAGTCTTCAGAGAGAAATGATGTAACATGAAGCTAATCCAGCCTAGGCTCCAGGGTCCCTCACATTGTACAGACAGACTCCTTCCAAGGCCCTGCGGGGCCAGCAGTATGTTCTCACGGTCGTGTATTTTTTAATAAAATGTCCAAATTTAATTATGCAAGTTGTGGAGTCCATGAAACTCGGATACCCTCCGGCCAAAGGACAGGAAGAGGGTGCGGTGTTACCTTAGCCTGGAAAGAACTGAAGTTATGAGGGTGAGGCAAGGGCAGCCACTCAGTAGGAGGTGAAGCTTGTAGAGGGGCAGATGCTTCTAGGAGAGCAGCCCAGAAGCAGGGAGGAAGTGGGAAGGACCTACCTTGAACCCTCTCTCACCCTACTTTCTTGTTTCCTGATGGTGCTTTGCATGGGCTTCCAATAGGAAGGAGCAGACAAGGAGCTCGGGTGTGGGGCATCCTAAGTTGTAGAGTTGAGTAGAAAGATGAAGAATGGATTGAAGGGGAGAGAGGGGAGGCAGAAGAATCATCAGCAAAATAGTGACAAATAGAATCAACATTGTGACCTGTTTTCTAATTCTGATGATTTAAATGCTCAGTTTTGTGTTTTGGACTCTTTCTTTAGTGACCCCCATAAATCAGTGTTTTTTTTTCCTTATTTTTTTCTAATGGTAGATTCTGAGAAGAATAAAATGCCATACAGTGTTTAAAGTTGTACTGCAGACTTTGGTTTGTACAACAGCCTCATTCAGAACAAGTAACGGAACCCACAGTGACCGTGGACCGGTGGGTCCCACGTGGTAAACTGTGATGGGGGAGGGGAAGGAAATGACCACGAGTTGTAAACAGAATTGCTCAATCTACAGACACTTTCCAGACAAAAAGCTACAGTTCAGCCTGAGTTTTTGTTGATAACTGTTCAAATATTTACATGTGTCACTGATGAATGTATGAGAATGTTAGACTCCTGAAGCCTTGGAGATGCAGGTAAAGGCTTTTCTGGTAGGGCGGAGGTGAAACCCTTTATTTTTCCTGAGTGGATTCTAGATCGAGGTACTGCAAATTGCTCAGATCAACAAATCAAGGAGGTTAGAGTAGGATAGTTAAATTCCAGCCTTTTCTCCTAAACCCTGAGATGTGTTTCTGGTGAGTTTCAGTCAAAGCGAGTCAGCTTCTCAGCTTCCCCGAGACTCTCGCTCCATCATTGTACGTATCCCACTCTTCCTTGCTTGGGATATAGATGTTTTCTTCAGGAGCTGTCAAAAGTTGGGGATTTATAAAGTGGAATGCATTTCGTTTGTATGTTTTGATCTTTCTGTAAGCAACACTGTGATGTGCCGATGGTAGAGGATGCTTTGACAATGCATGCACCATCCCTCCTGTTCTTAGGCTACCTGCTCCTCATACTCCCGAGCCTCCTGTTCCAGACCTTGCTCTTTCTATTGGTTTTCTAGTAAAAATGAACAGCATGCAGCTCCTTGGAAGGGTTCCTCACAGGGTTTTGTTTGTGCTCTTCCCTCTGCTTGGCACATCCTTCCTAGTCTGGTCAGTCATCTAAATCCTACTCGTTTAGAATCAGATGGCATCCTTTGTAGGAAATCGTCCCCAATTCTCTGTGTACCTTTATGTCATCATTCCCACATCATATGTCACATCAAGTCTATGTGACGACCCTGCCTTCTGGACCGCAGGACTTTCTGAGCTGGGGAGAGGGTCTCATTCTGATTTGTTTTCACAGTGTGCAGGCTCTGGCATGAAGCAGGTCATTGATAAGTATCTGTTGAACTAAACAATTGTATAGTAGTAAAATAAAATTTATTTTCTCCTAAGCAGGAAACACTGTGTAATACTCAAGGTAGCTCCAGTGTCCTAGTTAAAACTTAGTCCAATGTGTAAAATTTAATTATCTCTCTCTGATTAATTGGCTCCTGAGATGATTTTTGGATTTTGCCTAAATTAGACCGGTGTCTGCTTTATCACACTAAGCTACCTGCAAGAGTAAGTTATATTTTTTGTTAAGACTAAATTGCTGATTAAGTAATACCTTTTATATGAAACAGTGGAGAAGGGCACTAACTGATGATCACTCTCATGCCAAGTCCACAGGAAGGTGACGATGACAATGTCCATTATCACGCTGGAGCCTCATTCCCACTGTCATGCAATGAGACTGAGGATCTTATTGTCATTTTTTAATCAGAAATCAAGTGATTTTCCCAAGGTCACCGTTTGGGAGCAAGAAGGATTTGAACCACAGTCTTCCTGAGTCATGTCCAGTGCTTTTTATCCATTATTCCATGTTGTCCAGCGGCTCTGAGAGTGGACTCCATCATGATCAGGTATTATTTTTACTTCCATGTGACCAGTGCTTGCTACCTTATGTAGCTTCAAGCCACCTTGTGCATTGGGCAAATGATGGACATTTTTATCAATGTAATGAGCATTGGCTTTGGAGGTAGTATTGGAGAAGGAGTCTATAGAAGAGGTGGAGAAAGAAATGCCAGAGATTGATGATAAATTCAATATATAACTTTTCTTAGGGCAAGAAAATAGACTCTTTTGAAGATAAGTTTCTCGGGGAAGATTGATATCAGTATTCTTAAAGATGCATGGAATGTATACCTTTCTAAGAAGTGGATTGGAAATCCACTTTGGGTCTATACCTATGATGAGTCAATTTGCCAATGGAATGTTTTGGGGTTGAACTATTTCCTATCTGCTTTTCTAAGTACCCGAGTGTTTTATACCTGGCTCGGCATCATCCATTTCAGAGGCGAGCCCTTTTCAAATGGGTTTCTGTCTAAACTCAGTCACATTTTTAGTGCATGGTGAAATTCATTTGAATAATGGACTTTATTTTCTGTGTGCTTTCAGCAGAATTGTGAGCATGGAAGGAAAACAAGGCAGATTTGTAGGGTGGCTGCAAAGTGAAAAATATGTATTTGAGTGAGTGATGGCTGTGGTTGTTTTTGTTCACCTACCTCCTGTGGGCACCTCCCAGGGTTTCATTAGTGGGGGAGGGGTGGCACCTGTCCTTGAATTCAGATCAGGACACTCACTGATACTTCACAATAAAATTCTAGGGAAAAACAAACAAACAAAAACAAAACATCCCGAGATCTGCAATGTCTAAAGAGCCCCAGGAAAATGGATTCCACTTGCTTAAATGGTAGGGAGTTTATTTACTGGATTAGGTGTGAAGTATGCTGATAACAGATGGAATGAGTGATCACGTGACATATTTAAATAGTCTAAGGATAACCTCAATGTCCTGGTCAATGTTCCTTCTCTCGATTAATGCCAGTGCTAATTAACTGGCACAAGTGTTTCTAGCCATATGGGGGATGTTGCTGAAAACCGGCGGGCAGCCTACATCCAGCCGCTACCTGTACGTAATGCAGGGCTTTGCGCGGCGCGTGGGGACCTCCGCGATGGGGCAGCCCAGCGCAGAGACAGCCGACGTTGCAAGTGTCATATGTTCCCTTTGTTTCTTTCGTGCACCTCATGCTGAACGTGGTTGAACAATGAGAAACTGCGTTGGCTTTTTGTGGGATAAGGGAAGCTATACTTGGTCCCTATCTGGATGAGGGCACCTTGAGTTTCTGAGTGGCCTGTTAATTGATCTTTATTCTGATTTTCTAACAATGGGCAGCCTATTTAGAAATGTTCTTCACTGAGCTAGTGGTGTGCCATTCAGCCGTCTATCTATTCGCCTTATGACCTGAACTATGAAGGGAAGAACCAGTTTAGGCCAATAGAGAGTCATGTGATTTGAGAGATGGGTTGTAAGTTCCTATCCAGCTATGATTCTGCAGGAAGCGAGTGTGGAGACCTAAAGAATTTGATCAGTCTGCCCAGGGGGAAAGAGTGCTGGACTTGGGGTCTGTTCATTGGGGGAAGAATCCCAGTTGTGTTGGTCACCAGCCCTTTAGCCCTTGGTGCTCCCAAGGGCTGGCATAGAACACAGAAGCTTCACTTCAACAGTGGTTTCTCCAAGCCAACTCAAATAAGCATACAGAAGTAAGGTAAAATAAAAAGAGATTTGAAAAAAATGAACACATAAAGGCAATATTGGAATTAAAATAGGATAACCGTATGATTCACCATCAAAATGGAGAGAGGAGGTCGTAATAGTCACTCAGGGACCACTGGCATGAAGAGGGACTGTCCCAAGAATGATGGTATCTGCAAATAAGAGCAAGGTACTCACTCTGCAAATGCAATTTCAAGACACACACCCCGGAGCTCCCTAGTCCATGTGGGTTTCAGCACCCCAGGGCCACCCACAGATACTCTGAAGCCTTCACTGTCTTGAGAAGAGGCATTGCTCAGCCCCTCTGACTTCAGTGAGCTACAACATGGGGATGCCGTACTTGCTTCTCAGAACTTAGAAGGAATTAAATGAGATGTGTGTCAAGCATCAAACAGGGTCTGTCACATAGCAGTTGCTCCTAATAACCGTCTCCTGGTCCTCCTGCTCCTTCCTCCCCTGCCTCCCATCCCATGTGGACAATTGTATATGTCCAAAGTGTTAATATACATATTTATTTATTTAATTTTTATTGTATTTTTAATGTATTACAGATGTTCCTCATTTTTCCCCCATTGACCCCCTCCTCCCCACTCCTGCCACCCTCCCGCCTTTTCCCACACTATTGTCTGTGTCCATTGGTTATGCATATAAGTTCTTTGGTTTATTTCTCCCCCCCCACCCCCAAACCCTTTCCCTCTGAGGTTTGTCAGTCTAGCAATGAATTTGTACTTCTTAATCCCTTCACCTTTTTCACCCATTCCCCATCCCCCCTCCCATCTGGCAACCAACAAAATGTTCTCTGTATCTATGAGAATGTTTCTGTTCTGCCTGTTCATTTTGTTTGTAGATTCCATTGTCGATAGATATGTATTCATTGCCATTTTGTTTGCTCATATATTTTATCTTTTTCTTCAAAAAGACCCTTCATCATTTCATATAATAACGGTTTGGTGGTGATGAACTCCTTTAACTTTTTCTTGTCTGGGAAAGTCTTTATATGGCCATCGATTCTAAATGACAGCTTTGCAGGATAGAGTAATTTTGGTTGTAGGTCCTTTGTTTTCATCACTCTGAATATTTCTTGCCACTCCCTTCTGGCCTGCAAAGTTTCTTTTGAGAAATCAGCTGACAGCCTAATGGGAACTCCCTTGTAGGTAACTAACTGCTTTTCTCTTGCTGCTTTTAAGATTCTCTCTTTGTCTTGAACCTTTTGCATTTTGATGATGATGTGTCTTGGTGTGTGCCTCTTGGGGTTCATCTTGTTTGGGACTCTTTGTGCTTCCTGGACTTGTATGTCTGTTTCCTTCACCAAGTTAGGAAAGTTTTCTGCCATTATTGTTTCAAACAGGTTTTCGATTTCTTGTTCTCTCTCTTCTCCTTCCGGCACCCCCAAGATGCGAATGTTGGCACGCTTGAAGTTGTCCCAGAGGCTCCTTACACTATCCTCATTTTGTTGGATTCTTTTTTCTTTTTGCTGTTCTGATTGGGTATTTTTTGCTTCCTTATATTCCAAATCAATGGTTTGCTTCTTGGATTTTTGTACTCTACTATTGATCTGTGTAAATTATTCTTTATTTTAAAGGAAGGGGCCATAGTTTTAGATTCTCTACTTCATTAGCAACAGTTTTTTATCAGTCATTTATCTTGACATGTGGAGCCTGGGACAGAGGAGAACTCGGCAACCATTGGTCTGTTGGGAGAATGAACTGGAGAGCAACAGAATAGCATCTGCTCCACAGCAGAGGGTCTCCAGACTGAGGGGCTGGTGGCTGCATTCTTGCCCAGTAAGAATTCAGGAAGCATAAGAACATAGAGTGGTCTTTCCCAAGTGGAAATTTAGGGTGAGCGATAATAAAAGAAGTTTCTTCACAAAGGTTTGTCATAACCAAGAAAGAGCTGAGCCCTCCTGTCCCCAGGGGGCTCCTCAGTTCCCGCTGAGTTTCTGAGATGGAGAGGAAGCAAATATGGAGCCCAGCACAGCTGGAAGGGAGAAACATATGTGATTTCCCTCCTGAGATTATGTTGCTCCTCTCTGCCAGGCTGTTCTACCAGGCTGCCACATGCCTGGCATGCAGTGGACAGACCCTGGAACCTGAGAATGTCAGATCTTCTGTGGGACCCAAGAGGAGCCATGTCTCTGCATGTAATGTCTATGAATCAAAGGGGCTAAGTCTTGAATTAATGGCTTTTGTTCCCTGTCTGCGCCAAGAGACAGTGAGCAAGCTTTGGGGAGGGGGGCCCGAGCAGATATTCTCGGGTGGCTTTCAGGGTGATCTGAGCAGTGGGGCAGAGTGCAAGCTCTAGGGTCTCACTGCCCAGGTGCCAGTCCTAGCCCCACTAATTAGTCGCAGTGTGACCTTGGGCAGCCTGATCAAATTCTTGAAGTCTCCGTTTTCCATCTGTTAAGCAGTGATAATAACTCCATCTGCCGTACAGGAGTATTTTGAAGGTGAGGTGAGATCACGTGGGTGAAGCGTTCGGGCCAGCACGCGGCGCGTAGTAGGCACACGACAGTCAGCAGCTGCCATTCTTCACATCAGTACCGGCAGGGTCCTCAGCCTCGTTATTAACATGTTCTCAACCTGACCCTTCGTTCTACCAAGTTCTCTCAAGGTGATTGTTCCCAGTCAGCTGGCACCAGGGAACCTCCAGGTGGGGAAAAGTAGATATTATAAGACAGGGAATTGTCACATCAAGTATATTACATGCTTCAGTAGCCAGGGACTGATTAGTACAAATTGAATTTCGCACTAACCTGCCAGAGGCAGAGAGCACGCCTGGGCTCTGTGGGTTCAGTTTGATTTTTTAAAGGAGATATTTACACAAGAGGTGCCAGGTGAATATTCAAAAAAAGGATCTTTATGGCAGTTAGTACCAGAGCAAAATACATACATAATACATACGCACATACATATATATTTTTAAAAAAAATGTAAGCCTCCCCCTCAGGAAAGAAATGCATACACCTAAAAACCATCTCAGACTGGAAGTCCGGAATCGGCCCTGGGGAGAACCCAGAAGATCAAAAAAAGAACCAATCCCCCAGCCTTTCGGAGCAGCTGTTCTGTCCTCTTTCCTTTCTTGCCTGTCTGGGTCGCACTGTCCCTTTGCTGCTCCTCCTGCTAATATTATTCTACTGTCAAGTTCTTGGCACTCCGGAGCAGGAAAGAATTTTCTGTACTTTGAGCTTGAGCTGGGCACTGGGAAATCCTCCTGCCCTGGATTTGTGGCCGCACGATGCCATTCTTCGTGAAGCCACGCTGCCCCCGTGCCCGGTCCTGTGGCCATTGTCGGAGCCAGCCCCGCTTTGGCTCGTGAGGGGCTCCGTCGGAGGGAGGAGAACAGCGAGCTTCTCCTGTGTGCCTCCATCCGCAGCTCTCTGCCGATGAAAATAGAACCTGCTTTCATCTTCCCGGGCCTGACGAAGAGATATCTCCCAGACTGCAAGTCAGCATTTGCCCGCACGATTGTTTGGCAAAATCTATTTTTAAAAGTCCATAAATTCTACTGGTAGACAAAGTGGGTACTCTTTCTGGGGGGAATGGGAGAGAATAGATATTCCCTATGATGTACTGTCAAGTCCTGAAGTGAGAGCCGTTCACACCTCTCCTCGCCCACTCTCTGTCTGGGAGCCTGCGTCCTAAAGATACCCATGTCGAGCTATGACGGGAGGCAGCGGATCCTGCCCCCGGAGGAGGGAGGGTCTGGCCTGTCATTCCGTTACCACCTCCAGCTGTTCCGGGTCGTGGGAGTTCTGCATCTCAGCCCTCTGTGACTCACATCTGCAGGTCACATGAGGCTGGCCATCGTGACGTGTGCGTCACCGGCATTGGAAATGCAAGCTCAGATATCAGGTTAGGCTTCTTTTGGCCCATTGTTCCTCTTTCTATGCAGTCGGAGCAGATTAGGAAGGCTCGGTGAGAGTTATTAGTCAGGAGTCTTCATCAAAAAACAACTCGGGGACTTGGGGCCAATTAAAGGACCCAGGTGGATGTGACGATATAAAAGACAGGCTCTGTGCTGATCTCAGGAGTGTGTCCTAAGCTTCCCTGACTCTGCTTTTGCTGAGATTGTCCCTCCTGATAGGACCACCCCCTGCCCACATTATCCCCAAATGTTGTCTCATAGCCTCCTCCTGTCCTTTCTCTCAAATTCTGTTGAAACGATGTCTCTTTCAGTCACTTGCCTGCTCATCAGAGGTAATGTGAAGGCATCGGTTCTATTGCTTTACTGAGCGTCTTGGACTTTTTCACAGTGATGTTTCCCTCGCGTTTGCAGCTAGATTGTAAATTACTTGGAGGACAGGTAATGTCCTGTGTGTCTTTGCTGTGTAACACCAGTGTGTGTGTGAGTGTGTGCATGTTTATTTTATTTTTTATTAATATTTTCATAGGTATAATTACTTTTAATTATCTAAACATATGAATAAAGATAAACACAAATCATCTAAACATATGAATAAAGATAAAAGTAAATTTAAAGTTATTTAAAGCTCACATCTTAGAATGGTAACTATTATTCACTTTAAGTGTATAATATATATTAATTATTCATATATATTAAATATATATATATCTCACTCCACCTGGGTGATGAAGAGACCGAGGTGTGTGTATATGTCGGGAGGGGGGCAAGAACAATGTATTTTCTGCATGTTAAACCCTGAATCCTTAGGACAAACCCATGGGGTATGTGCAATGATTATCTTTGTTTTAAAGATGAGTAAACTGGGGTTCAGAGCTGTGAACTGACTTGCCCCAGGTCATATAGCTATAATAGATCATGATAAATGTAGTGTTTTGTAATTTATTTACTTATTTTTTCATTTGACAACATAGTAATCTATTTATTTATTTCACAGGTATGTATTAAGTACCTGGTATGGATGGCACCTAGTGTTAGGAGAATTTTGCACAGAATAGGAGTCACCTCTGCTGTCGTGAAATGGGAAGAAGACAGTTGAAAAATCAAATGCATGTGGTCTATGCCCTATGATAGGAGAAGTTCAGGGTATGGCAGGGACACCTGGCAACATCTAACCTGATCTAGAAGTGGTAAAAATATTAATTTATCATCATTGTTCATGGCTGCGTTATTTCATATAAACCTCTTATTTTAGAATAGTTTTAGATTTATGGAAAAATTGTAAAGATAGCTCAGAGAGTCCCCATATATCTTACACCCAGTTTCACATAATTTGATGTCTGATGTTATGATGGCACCCTATCTCAGCAAATGAGCCAATATTGATATGTTACTATTAACTAAACTCTATACTTTAATCAGATTTTATAGGTTGTTTTTTTTTTCTTCTAATTTCCTTTTTCTGTTCTAGGGTCCCACCTATGACACCACATTGCATTTACTCACCGTGTCTTAAGTTTCTCTGGGCTGTGACAGTATCTCAGACTTGCCTTGTGTTTGATGATCTTGACAGTTTTGAGGAATACTAGTCAGGAATTTTATAAAATGCACCTCAATTGGGATTTTTTTGGATGCTTTTCTCGTGATTAGACTGGGGTAATGGAGTTTGGGGAGGAAGCCTGCAGAGGTAAGATGCCATCCTCAACTCATCATGCCAATGTGCATACTATTGACATGAGTTATGATGAGGTTAACCTTGATCACCTGGCTAAGGTCTATGTGTCAGATTTCTCCCTACTCCCACTTTCCTAGTGTACTCTTTAGAAACAGATCATTAAATATAGCCCATACTTAAGGCATAGGAAGGTAGGTTCTACTTCCTTGAGTGGGGAGCATGATTGTATTTGCACACTGGATGGATGTTCCACAATCAGCTTCCCCAACCCTGCATTGATAGACATTGTGGTTTTCCCATTTGTATCAATTGCTAAAGCAATGGCACATGGATATCCTTTATAAATATCCTGAAACCCCTTAATTTATTTTATTTAGCATAAACTCCTCTATATAAATTTGGGTCAAAGGGTAGGCATTTTTAAAAGACTTAAATTTGTCTTGGTAAATTACTTTCTAGAGAGGTAATATCTATTTACACTGGTGAGTGCTACCTCCCAAACCATAGCAGTGTTATGTATTATTCTTTTTAGTCACTGAGGATTTGATAAGAACAGAATTAAAGCATGTAGTGGGTATACAATTAATGAAAGTTCAAGTCCTATTTTGGCCGAGAATTCGTAATCACTTCCTTATTTTACAATGGAACAAACTCAGGGTGTCTAAAAAGTTCATTCAATGGGCATTTGCTAGACCATGTTCCAGAGCAGTGGTTTCAACCATCCTAATGCCATGACCCTTTCATACAGTTCCTCATGTTGTGGTGATCCCCAACCATAAAATTAGTTTTGTTGCTACTTCATAACTGTTATTTTGCTACTGTTATGTCTTAGGCGACCCCTGTGAAAGGGTCATTCGACCCCGAAAGGGGTCGCGACCCACAGGTTGAGAACCGCTGTTCTAGAGGGATAAATAGTTCCTACTTCCAGGGATATTTCAGTCTAGGGATGAAGGCAACATGAAAAACTTCAAGTTATTTCTTCACCACGAGTAATGCCTACAATTCAAATTGTTACTTACATTTATTCCACTAAAAATTCACAAAATACCTCCTTAGACTGTCTGTATGACTTTTCATGCTGAAAAAATGGTAAGATTGCTTGAAGTATTTCTGTAGTGCTAACATTTATTTAACATGAAATTTAGAGACCTACATAGATGGAGAGGTTATTGATGCATGAAGGAACCTATACTCCAAACAGAAATTGTTTATGTAAATATTGGACTCTGAAGAGATCTTCTCTGAGAAACATGTCATTGTGAGTTCACAGAAGCCAAGTGGGAGGTGATTATGAAAGAATTATGAATTCCAACATGTAGTGTTACGTGCGCCTAAGTTTAGATTCTCAAATGGACAAATTTACTAGCACTGAGTGTGTGAGCACTAAATGGTACACAGTGAAAACAGCCACACAGAATTAATACGTGTGGAAGTGAACTGTGGGTATTTCAAAAGACTGAGGCTTTTGTCCTAAACCCTGTACTTATTTAGGATGATCTTAATGCACTATCTCTAGATTGGTTACCAGAGCAAAACAGAAAATAATTCTGAGAGTATTGACAGCAAAATCTATAGACTCTGTTGAATCTGAACGTGGAGAATTGATTAAAAATTGGGAATCATTTAGATATAATCATAATCTAAATATTCATACCAATTTCTTCCTCAAAGGGACATTTATAGCTGTTCTTCAGTGAATTAAATTACTTATTACTCTTATTGCCCATCGGTTCTTTGTTTATGCCAAGGAGAACTGAACTGTTGATAGTACTGTTTTAGAATATACTTGGATCAGGGGGGAAAGAGATGGACTTTGAAAATTTTATTAAGGTAAAAATCAATGAGATTCTTCTTCCTCCTCCTCCTCCTCTCCTTCCTCCTCCTCCTCTCCTTCTCTCTCTCCTCCTCCTCCTCTTCCTCCTCCTCCTTTTCTCCTCTTCTTCCTCCTCCTCCTCCCCCTCCTCTCCCTCCCTCCTCCTCCTCTTCTTCTCCCTCCTCCTCCTCCTCTCCCTCCTTTCCCTCCCTCCTCCTCCTTCATTTTCTTTTCCTTTTGCCATTTGGACCTTCAGTTTTCTTCACTGGGAAAACTATATCTGCCCATACAGTATGTGATGGTCTTGGATTGTTGATTTAAAGAGTTAAAGTCTTTACCCAGCTTATGGTGAGGAGCACAGAGAGCTCTGGCCATTCTCTGAAACCATGGCAGATTTTTAGTCACCAATTCCGATTAAAATCATTCTTAGTAATACAGGCAAGCAGGGTTTTACTTATTCTCTGTAACGTAATTGTAGTGGTGGTCAGTGTTGTGGCTTGGGTTCATGCAACGAGTTTCTTTAGTGACGATGCCTAGCATGTATCCAGGGAAATAATACCTGGAAGGATCGATGGATACGAAGCCACTTAGTGGTGACACTGTGCCCTAGGACTATGCATGACCCCCATAAAACTAGAATGGTCTTGCATCAGAATTCCTGCTCCAAAAAGCAACACTAGGTGCCCTCTGACACAGACATCTGTCACCAGAGCCATTCTCTCTCTAAAATGAGTATGTGTGAAGTGAAGTGGAATATATATCCTATCTGTAGACTTTATAAGTCCCTGCAGGGACAAGGTTAAAGGTGGGTCATTATTTCCATTTTAGAAAGTAATCCCGAAATTCTCTGTTTATATCAGGGGCCCATCGGATCCAATCTGATGGGTGTCACGCTCCAATCTATAAACTGTACTTTTTTTACTTTCTCTTACAAAGCGGTGTGGATGAGTTAATTCATTTTAGTTATAAAGCATTGAAAACAATCTATTTTCCGTGACTTAGAGTTCTGTTTTTGCCAAGGTCTTTGTTTAACAAATGATAATTTTATGAGACATTCTAGCTGAAGCTACATTTTAGCCTCTAGTTTGGGACACTACATCTGGGGCGTTAAAGAGCATCTACTTCATACTGAGCTAAGTTGTGTTCTAGAGTCTGGAAAGGAACAATCTTACTCAGGGGTTTTTAAGTAGCAAGCCACCAAGAAGGACCCTGGCAAATCAGGATCGGATCTTAGGGGCTGCCCCGTGGTGAGAAGGCCCATAAAACAAGACAACCCTGTGAACTGACTTCAAAACAAAAGCAAAAGCAACACCAGCACCAACACGCACACACTTATGAATTGAAAAGGTCGCATGGATTACTTGAGTTGACTGATTTCTTCTTGGTTTATGTCATCTGGTTCACGTTGCAGCTGCTACTGACCCTGCAGTTACTACTCATATGATATTATCATCAGCACATGGAGTCAGTGAAGAGTAGATGTTCTTTTTAACCTGTTTTTAATATGAGAATGGGAGTTATAGCATATTCTTAAGTGGACACCGAGAATGTCCTTCATCTGTCCTCCCTCCTTTGACCAGTGCCCGTTGAGGTCAACTGAGAAACTTCAACTCGTTTTTTAAAGCCTTGAGCGAAAGGTCACCTCCCTCTGGGAGTTTCCCTGAAGCTCAGGGAAGCGTTGGCACTTCCTGTACCATGTTCCATGTAGAACCTTCCACAGTGCTATGTTATACGATGGGATTTGTTGCATGTCACCTGAGTTCCTTACAGCAGAAATTGTATTCTTTTATCTCTGTGGATAAACAGAGGTGTGCATGGCCAAAGTAGGCACTTAACACGTTTGGTAAAATTAATCCCTGAGTGAAGACAGACCACCCCCCACCCACGATTTTTATAGGTTCTGGTAAATCAGTGATTACATCTGAGAAATTTGGACCCATAAGGAGAAACTTAAGAACTTGGAGTTCGAGGAAAGATTTAGGGATGTCAAAGGCTATATTTTCAAATGCATAGAATTATATGCAGATTCAGACCACTTCCAAGGGAGGGAAGATGAGAGGAGGTGATTTAAATTAATGAGAGTGCTTTTCTCCTCCTTGTTGTTAAGAGGTTGCTATTTTTAAAAAGATTAGACTTTGAAGGTTCTTATTCTGTCCTTTCCCTTATGTGTCTCTGAACCCCAGTGTTCTCACAGGTAAAACTAGGGTAGTACCAATGCCTGTTAGGGTTGTCGTGAGGGTTAAATTATCATGTTGTGTGTGACCCTCCCAGCACCAGTGGGTTAATGGTAGCCATAGTTAGTGTCGAAGGGAGGATCTCTCGAACTCCCAGGTTTGTGGCATTTATTAGTGAGCTGTCCCTAATCCTTTCCCTATCTCTAGTTTTAAAATGGGGTAGAAATTTGTTTCCCAGAGAATGTTCACATGCAGGGCAAAGACAGCAAAGTCTCTGAGAGTTGGTGCCACCACGGATCCTGTGACCATGATAATCGTTGAAATGTGCTTAGAATGCATTAGGACAGTGTTCAGAAATTTTTTAAAAATGTTGTTACTTTTTAAACATTCTTTGACTTAGAGGGCAATAAGGTGAGACACACATTTCTGAGGATGCTCATTGCGTTTATATATTATTTGTGCCCATCTGTCAATGAAATTAGTCTTTAATTTAGGCTGAGCCATTTCAAAACAAACATATTTTGAGACGGCACAGAAGAAATAGCATCACAGATTTTAATATGTTTACTATTCTTTATTTTGGAGGATTTTCATATGCAAAATTCCCATTGAAATGCAGAGGATGTTGCTACCATTGAACTGAGCGCTAAAAATAAGACGTAGCCATGCTCCCCCCCCCCGCCCCCCCACCTTTTATTTGAGTAATTGTATGGTACAGAGCTAAATGACGAGGAAATAGAATTCTAAAAAGCAGCACTGGGTAAGCTGCCCTGAGCAGCCAATCATCACCATGGACCCCATCCAGCCTAAAATAGCCTTGACGAACTTCTGAGCAAGAGCAGCTGTGGAGGCTTCTCTCTGACTCCAAGGGTTCACCCACGGGGGCAGCCGCAGGATGCCTTCTAGCTGCCAAAGGCTGACCTTTGCTGGGCAGCAGACACACTGTCTCCTCGCAGCTCTTACTTCTCCTATATGGAAATGATGTCCTAGGGGCTGGGAAGAAGGTTCACTCCCCAGACATTCTCTCTCACCACTTCTGGCCCCTCTTTCTAACCTCTTACTCTGACCTCCTTGTTCTTGTCTTTTTTTTTTTTTTTTCTTATGCGGTCCCTACCTAATGAGAGAGGTCGTGACAGTACCAGGGCTGGAAGTGTCCTTCTCTACTTCTTTGCCTCTTACACTCACATTCGTCGTTTCATTGTTCACGGTGTTATACACGTGACATCTTCAAGGAGGCCTTTCTCGTCATGTTAAGTGTTGTTACTTTCTCCTCTCTGCTCCCTTAACATTGTACGTTTTAATCAGTCTTTGAGAGAGTGTTTTTCTGACTCTATGGCAAGCTCCTTGAAGGCATGTCTTATTTGTCTTTGCATCCTCCAGTGAGTACCCAGCATAACATATGACAAGTACTAAGTGTGCCATACTTTAATGAAAGAATGGATAAATGAATGACCTAGAGAGTTGTTGGACAGGAAAAGATGTGAATTTTTCTCTGTAAATGAAAAAGTGTCCACCTTCCAAAGAGGAAGTTTTCATGGTTCCATAAACTTCCTCTTACATTCTTACACAGGATACCTAGAGATGCTGAAATTAAGCCCGAGGTATGAACCAGATGCTACACTTAACAGACATCTTTTTGAAATTTAATTTTGCTGGTTTTTCTGTTTCTGTGCAGCTCTTCTACTTCTTCAGTTCACTTGTTTTTGTAACCTCTCTGGAGCCTTGACTCTGGATCTCATAGGACCCGTTTTGGCCATTCGGGGCCTCCCCTGGGCCACAACAGCATTAGATAGTTTCTTTTGGACCTACCTCCAAGCCCAACTGTGCTTATGCGTATTATTCTGACTTAGCAAAGTTCTATTGAGATGAATGGGATATTTGTCAAAGCATTTCCCTTTGGGACACTATGAAAAGGGACTGACCCTACATAACGAGAAGTTGTATAATCGACTGGACTGTAATGATGAGGCAGAAAATACTACGCTACAACAGCTCTGCTCTTCCTCCCAGGGAGAGAGAGACAGAGAGGTCATTTCTGCCCCTGGTAGAGATCCATCAACCCTTTCCGAACTGCAGGGTGTACATGAGAATAGTACCCGACCGGGGAATTTAGGCTCCGTCATGAGACAGCTGGCAGCACCTTCTCACCTTGGTGGAAGAAGCAGACCTGTTGGGGACAGGTAGAAATGTAGCTTATTCGAAGAGGGGAGAGAGAGAACCAATAGAGTTGATTTCTGGGCTAACTTCTTATTTTTTCAGTGAAAGAATAGGGAAGTTCTGGGCTGAGAATTGGGACTCTTGGGAATGACCCATAATTCTACCTCTGGTTCAGTGCCAAGTTTTACTTTGGGCCAAAACAGTGGAACTTTCTGACCCAAATTCCTGGTTCAGAATGGGATCCGCAGCTTTTTGAATGCACCATCACACATTGCTCGAGCTCCCTGTGTCTGTGGGAAAAAAGACATGAAATAAATGAAAGATGAATTTCACTTGTAAGAGTACCATCGAGGGGGCAGAAGTAGAACAGTTCAGTACAAGCTACATAGAAAACCTTGGGGAAATTGTACCCTCATGGAACCTACGTCCTGTCCTCTTTCCCACGTGAAAAAGGTGTACGTGAAACACTTGCACCGTTCTGTGGATGAAGGTGGTTTGTTGCTGTGGCAACTGTCCTTCATGGTACCATTTCTGGTCTCTGGATTCTGCACAGAAAGTGTCTTCTTATTCTTGGGCATTATCAAGAGGTCTGTGCTCTGGATATCCGGTCCTTGCGGGGGCTGGTGCTGCACCCTGTTCTGGGAGCCTGTTTCTTTCTCATATTTGTACGGTTACCTCCCTGATTCCTGCTGCTTTCCATGTCCACCGATCGCTGTCCTCCGGGGCCCGGGTCCGCAGAGCAGAGCCCAGAGCCAGACTGCCTGGCTCATATTGGGGCTCTTTAACATATCCGTGTAAAATGAGACTAATTACAGTACCTACATTATAAGGGTGTTTAGAGGATGAAATGTGCCACAGAAATAACTTAACTATACCTCACACCATAGTACATACTCAGTGTGTGCTAGCTTTTGTTATTGCCTCTTGAATTCATTTGGGTGAGTCAGTTGTATCTAAAGGATTTGTGATGATATTAGCTTATCACTGAAAAATGAAATCAATCAATTGTGGATGAAGATATGAATTATGTACTAATATCAATACTTAATATTCACTAAACAGATATATTAAAAAGGTTTTACATGTTAAGAGGACAAGAAAACTTAATCCATTTGCCTCTTTGTCTTGGAAAAAATAGAATTAAAATTGGCTTATATATAGGGTCAACATTTTTATTCTAACCTACTTTGCAATTCTTTTTTATAGATTTATGTCTAACTGTTATACTAGGACAATGTTTAGGTAGTGAAATAGTTAATAATATGAGCTTTGGACTCAGTCTTGAGTTTGAATCCTGCTTCTGCAACTTACTAGGCAAAAGTCTTTAAACTCTCAATACCCATTGGTTTCCTAGTCTGTGACATAAAGATACTGATGCCTACAACATGGTTTGACATTGTGATATAATGAAATGCTGCATCTAAATCATTTCGTTGCCTGGCATAAGGAAAATATCCTATAGAAGTCTCCATTTCACACACCTGTGGGGCGTACTTTCCGTTGAATTCTGTGTGAATGGTACGCCTCGGAGTTTTGGCCCTGAGACAAAAATTGATATCTATTAACATTATTATGATGATGATATAAATGGGAAAATTACCTGTGAGCCAGGAATACATGATCACCTAGTGTTTCTCTGCCTACTGTGTAAACAGAAAAAAATGGCCAAAATTGGTATATTAGGTGCTACCAGATTTTGTCTTTCTTTAATTTTACCAATTGCGACCTGAGAGATTTCCGGAATGTGTGTTGCATTCATCAGTGACCAAGTCTCTGACTGTTATGAAACTTCACGGGCAAAAGAGTGCATAATCATTTCTTGCTGGGTATTCTGGCTGCCAGTGTTCGATGCTGCCCACCCACCTGCCAGGCACGCGGGTATTGTAGACAGCTCTTTCAGGAGGTGGTACCAGGACACAAGTAGTATTTTGCAAGAAGGATCCTTGGCTTTGCCCGTAGAGCAGAGAATGTGATCCCGAGCTGGGAGCCAAACCACAAGCATGTGAGCAGGACCTTGAGCTTGGTTTCTGCCCAAGTACATGTAGGGGATTGAAAAGGACAGGGGATCTTCGAAATGATGCAGCCTCACATGCAGAGGCAGGCCACAGTGTCTGGTGGGGTAGTCCACCATTGTGCCAAGTGGGGAATTGCTTCCTGTTTCCCTAGAATCACCTCCATTGGGAAGGAACCTGCTCATCTACGTCCTGGATCGGGGCTCTTAGGCAAGCCACTCAACCTGAACGAGCCTCAGTGTCTTCATCTATAAATTGGGACTAATAATAACGCCTCTGCCTGTGTCATAGCGTCTGGCCCAGAGTCATTACTCAATCCATATTTGTTGTAAATATAACCAAACCATGGGCCACACAGTTATAGTCATTAATCAACTGAGTGTTTGAGATGCCACAGTGGCAGAAGGTTGAAACTGCCCTCCCGATGTCTCTCCATCATCTCACGGATTACACTGTTGTTTCATATAACTTGGGGGTTTATTTTGTCTTGAGGGTTCAATCTGTTTCTTAAAATACCAGGCTAGTGGGACCAGTGGGGGCCATGGTTGTTCTAGTAGCACAATTACCTCTGTTGCAACCACATGGCACCACTGTGGGGGGGTGACTGTATAGCACAGCGGAGGCCGGTCCACTGCCCTGCAGGCACCCTGCAGCCGTGGGTCACTACACAGACCTAGTGACATCTCCTGGCTTGGGCTCCAGCGTGCCACTGTCTTTCATCACAACCCATGCTGAGTTAGCGCTCCGCAGAGCAGTATACCAAGACAGGGTAGCATGCTCAGGGCAGATTTTCAGTCTCAGCCAAATCCATCCTTCCCCATGTCACCCAGTCAGGCCCCCTACCCTACTTGTGGGTCCTCTTTAGCTGAGAGACTCTAATAGAGAGATTCCAATAACATTGAACATCATATGAGACCTTCCAAGTTTTCTTCCCAGCCGTCTCCTTATCCTTCAGGACAATTTGTTCACCTCTTCCAGGGGACAGTTCTGCAGAGCAAGAGGTCCTGGGAGGCATCTTTGTTAGACCACACAGGAGAAAAGCCACCTGGGTCCGAAGGAAGAGGTGCCCATGAGTCTTATCTTTACATAGCTAAAGAAAGACTTGCTTTGCCCACCCCTGGCCGATGAATGGCCAGCAGCTGCCAGTACCCAGTGTCACACGAATGATTAAGTAATATATGTGAAAAAGCCTCCCAAACGAAAGCACTCTTTATGAAAGTAAATCATCATGATTATTTTTAAATGGGCAGGAATGATCTATACCCGCAGCCTAGGCAACAGCGGCACTCGTGAACTTCGGGTGATAGCCAGAAAGCCGTCCGAAGTAAAATGTTTTCTAGCGCCCTAGACTATGCTGAGCTGGGAGGCTATTTTCCTTCATATAACTGCGTTTCTTCTTTTTCTCCCATTTTCTATTTTCATCTGTTATCCATTTCATGTTAGTTTCTTTTGCTTAAGCTTCATGAGCCT
Organism: Molossus molossus; assembly: GCF_014108415.1. Classification (NCBI taxonomy): domain Eukaryota; kingdom Metazoa; phylum Chordata; class Mammalia; order Chiroptera; family Molossidae; genus Molossus; species Molossus molossus. The sequence continues at coordinate 16,137,730 of NW_023425344.1, read as the reverse complement.
TTAACCAGGATGGGGTGATCAGGTGAGCGTTGGTCCAACCACAACCCAACCTTGTGCACGATGGGGAGGAGAAGCTGCAAACACGGGCGCCTTGAAAAAACAGAGAAGTAACAGTGCTAAGACACAGTGTGCTAGGCCCACCTGTACCCACCCCTCCATCTCCTCCACAGCCCCGAGGAGTTTCTTTTCACATCTGAGTGAAAAAGAGACAGAGGAGGTGAGCTTTAGGGACAAGCCCAAGTCCACGCAGCTCTGGAGCGGCCGAGGAAAGAGTCAGACTTTCTCCTCTGTGATTGCTTTCTATTCTAGCGCACCGCCTGGCTTCTGGGCAGGGAATGGCCCCCACTTTTCAAAAAATTCACAGAATGTTCAGACATTTCGGCACCAGAATAACTGAGAAGAAGCTCCAGGCAATGGCCCCAGTTCCTTCCTGATGGGCTCCCCTTTGCTTCTGGGTCTCCTAATTCTTATCCCACCAGAGCCATCTCCTGTAGGGAAAAGCACGCCCACCTGGCCCATGCAAGAGTCTGTTCTTCTCCATGAAGCACCTGTCAATGCTTGCAGCAGGATCCCGGTCTCAGACCCCGGGTGTGGGGGGTTTACCTTCTGCGGAGCAAGCGGCTGTGGGCCTCTGTCAGGGAATCCTGGCATGTGCAGTGGCCGGAAGAATCCCACGTGGGTGCTCCGCCGGAGAGGCGTGGCTTCCCTTCCCACCGGGATTCTCCCCCTTGGCTTTCCCCGTGATCTTTGCCTTCCTTCACTTATCCCCAGTAAGGTGTCTGTCTACTAAATGCGATTTTCATTTTCCATTTTAAGATTTTTTGTTTTGTCCAAATACTGTTTGCATTTATTTTTTTTTAAAAAACTATAGTATTTTCCTATTTCTCCCAATGTAAACAGGAATTTTTGTCCATTGCTATTTACTGCCTTTCAATTTTTTGCTCATGTTTTTCTACTTATATTGAATTTTTCCTGGGCTTTTTCTTACCCACCTATCTTTCCTTAAAAAAGTATAACAGGGCACTCCCCTAAGTTAGGCCCCCTTGTGCCCTTAGCTGTGTAATCCTAGGAAGTCACCAGGGACCTTGGAGCTCCCATCTTTAAAATGGGAAGACTGACATCGTATCTCCTTAGAGACCCAAGGAGGGTGGATTAGGTCATTTCTAACTAAAAAAAGTGACTAGTTTCACTCTGAACATTCTCCGATGTCCTCTGCCTTCTCATATATTTATGTCCTTTTAGAGAAACCTTTCAATCTTTACTGATCTTTACCTTTATTAGTTATTTATTCCCTATCCCTTTGCATAATTATTACTTTTACTTGTACTCTTTGCTCTTTCCATTTGCTGAATACATGAATGGATTTACCTTCTTTCTACCTATTTTCCACCACTGCACTGTTACTCTCTACCCTATACCTACTACCTACTTGACTTGTAACAATTATCCCCGTTTCACAGATAAGGAGACCTACGGCTCAGCAAGGTGAAATAATTCGCCGGAGGTCACTTGCTAGTAAGTGGTGGAGTCAGAATTTGGATCTCTGACTCCAAAGATCATCATCGTTTGTGTGGCTTCCTGGTAGCTGCTATTAACCCGGCACCTCCTACATGTAAGCTACTTAGCATATGCAACCTCTTTTTATCTTCACAACAATTATATAAATTAGCTATTATTATTCCATTTTACTGCTGAGGATAAGAAAGCGTAGAGGGAGACGTCAGGTAAGTTCCCAGAGGCACATAGCCAACAACTGTTCTGAAGTCCTGTCCGGTGCCCGCCGGCTCCCTTCTCCCCTGCTCTCTGCTTTGTGAATGAATCAGGGAGTGAATGGCTCACCTTCCTTTCTTCCTCTTCCCCACTATTTTTTGCTTCCTTTATTCTCCTTCTTGGACTTTATTGTTCAACTTAAAAGTCTGAAACATGCTGGAGTCAAAAAAGGGGAGGGGCAGCCACAGAAAAGCACAAACTAAACAGAGCCGGTCCCTGGTAACCTTCCACCCAGAGGTAGTCACTCCCCTTCCTTTTCTTTTCTGCTTGCTCCTTCCTTTCCTGCCCTTGCCTCTGCGTCCTCTTGGGCAAGAGTCACATTCCACCTCTACCCTCTTCCAGCACAAACTCCCTTTGGGGGTCCGAGTTCCCCTGCTGTGGCACTTGGCATAACGTGCAACACACACATTTGCAAAACTAATCAACTGTGGAAGGGACAAGGCGTCCCGACACCCGCTCAGAGAGGCAGCAGCCACCACCCCGGCCCCTGAGGCGGGGGCGAGCCTGCGACTCCCTGTGACGGAGCCCCAGCTGCCCCTCACGGGATTGTCAAGCAGCAGAGGCCCTAGCAACGGAAAATGCCACCGGACACTGCAGGTGGCGGCGTGAGCAGGGCAGCCTCTGGGAGTCTTTCGTTCTAAGCCAAAGTTCAGCTGAAGGGCAGTAGCCAAGCCAGCGAGTCATGTGGCTCTCATGTTGGTTAGTGTGTCACTCTGAGCAGCTCTTATCTGATAGTATTATGACTAACCCAGTGCTGACAGCATGGGACAGATTATAGGGGCCATGTGACGATTATTTAAGGCATCACCGAGGGCACTGTGCAGCTTATATTAACCCATTCTTTCCAGGATCACTTTCCCACATGACTTTATACCCTTGAGTATCTGGGTAGGGAGGGGGAGGAAAAAGAAAAAAAAAAAAAAGTCTATTGGATGTTGGAGGGCCCTACAGGTTCCCATTTGGATGGCCTCTTAGCAACAGTTTATTTTTGTCCTCAAAGCCTGAGTGGTACATGCTCTTTTGGTTTAAAAAAAGAAAAATCGATGATGATGGTTGTTCATATTTCAAAACCTTGCTTTTCTTACACCTTGTGCAGATAAAATTCTATGCCTTTGTTGTTGTCGCGAAGGTTAATCTTTAAGGTGTTCGAGAAGTGCATTGAAGTCCTAGCTGGAGAAACAGTCCGCCAGCATGTACCTAAATGTCAGCAACGAGAAGGTGCTATTCCCCACGCTATGATTGGCATCCCGGATGTGCAAGGCGAGCATCGGAAATGCTGTTATTTATTATTTATGCGCTGCCCTGAGTGCACACGGAATGGCACAGTGGTAGTCGGCTGCCTGGGGGCTGCCACGCCAGCCATCAAATCCACAGCCACTTGTGTGGCAGAGAGGGGTTTGCCCGGCTCAGAGCCTGTGAAGCGGTGTTTGAGTGAGAAGGAATTTCAGACCTTGCTAGGGGACTTAAAAGTAAACACAGCAGAGTGTTTGGACCAAAATTCAGATGACATCATCTAAAAGACGTGCCAGGTGCTGCAATATTAATCTATTCAGTGGGGCACCCTGCACTGACAAATGGGGGGGGGGGTCTGCAAACAACCAAGTTTAACAATTTACTTGCTGAGTTCAGGCCCTGTTAACATTCAGCTGTAAAATGTAATAATAATGGTACCTTCCTCATAGGGTTGTTCAAAAGATTTAATGAGAAGAGGCTTAGAAAGGCTTAACCCAGGGCACAACCAGTGCTCCGTGGAAGGGGCAGGTGTTATACCCACTATTATTCTTGTTATTGTCCGTATCTTTGGCAGCAAAAGGCAGAACTCTTGGAACACAGACTTGAAATGTTGACCTTTCCAGAGTGATTTCAGTATCGGGGCCACTGCAACTTTTTCCGCTGAGGGTGAAGTCATTCCGGTTCCACGCCTTGCTAGGAGCGCCACACTTCTTCCTCTTAGCAAAGTGTCTGCTAGTGCCTTTGTCACTGACATTCAACAGTGTTTGCACTATGACACTGCAGAGGAACGAGGAGCACTTTGAGCAGAATGACAGAGTGCATGGGAGGACCCCTGGAGGTGGCATTAGTCTGACCCTTATTGCCCAAGCAATTCAGCTCTGGCCCTGGACTTGCATGTGCCACTCAACTGCACAAAGGCCTGTGGCTAACTGGGCCTCCATCCTCAGATGGCGATTTAAGGAATATCTGTTATCTTATGAGCACAATGTGGGGATTTCATTCCTCCATCTTGAACAACTTATCAAAGCTCTTCTTCTAACATATTTAGCACTTCCTGCCTTCCCCCACCCCCGTCTATGGCTATGCTTTAGCATCCTTTATAAATGGGGGCTCTGTGTTTCTCCCCGGTTGACCAAACACTTAATCCACTTTTGGTGAGCTGAGTCATTGATTGATTTAACAGTACTAGTAGGTGCCCATTTTTGTGCCAGGTACTCTTCTAGGGTTTGGAAATACAGGAGAATAAAAGCCTAGCAGCCCAGAATAATTTTGCTGCCCCTGTTCTTCTACCAGAAATTGTTTATTTTCCCTCTAAAAAAATTCTATTCAGTGCCATCTGCATACAAGGACAGTGACCTTGTTGAGAGTATAACACTGAACCCTGAGAATAGGCCAGACACTCTTCACCTCTATTCTGACAGTCAGTTGGTATTATATTACAGTATCGGTGGTGAAAATATTGAAATGGTACTAGGTCAATAGCTGTTGCCTGAGCCCTCCGAGTGCCCCACATCCCGTTCACCATGGTTCCTGCTCTCAGACCCCTTGGCTGCCTCGTACTCCAGGAACCAAAATATCGCTATGGCAGGGCCCTCCAGGGCATGTTCTGATTGGGTGGTGACCGTTTCCACATTGGTTGCTATGTCTATGAACATTTTCAGCCAGCACAGCTCTGTGCCCTGGTGTAGAAGTGAATCATTGTGAGTTGAATGTTGACTGAGGGCAATTGAAGAGCCTAGGTGGTGTGATGACTCCATTCCTTGTGGTGTGTATGCCTTCGGGTGAATTACTCTCCGGGCTGTAGGGAAACTGCTTTTTCCCTGTGTGTTGATGGGGGAAAGAGTAATACCTAGATCCTGCTCTCTAGGGCAACTGCAAGGATACATTAATTCAGGTACCTAACGCCCCTATAATAGTGTTTCAACATGGTAACTGCCCAGTGAGGATTATTATGCGCTGTTGTTATTAGAAGTTTGGTAAAGCTCGTGCTCATGTTTGAGTAATTGCAAGAAAAGGTGGAACAGCTCCCGCTACCCTCTTCTCTAACTGCAGAACCAAACAAAAATAAAGGAACAATATAACCTCTCTTGAAGGATGTGAAGAAGGAAGCATAAATAAAGTTTTTATTTTATTGGCATGTAAATGTATATGTAGTTCTTATTATACCAGCATGTAATGTAATAAAATACCTATGCACGGGGTATGTGTGTTTATGTGATTTTGTGAGAGCGATCATGTAGTAATTATGGTTGTTATGTGTACAGTGGATATAGAGGTGAATAACAGAGAGCCCTGTGGTCAATGAGCTCATTATCTACTAGGGAAACAGGTGTATAAACCAATGATTATAATGTCTTAGGGACAGTGGTAGACAAGTATACTAAGCTCTGAGCAGAAGAACCTAACTTAGCCTCAAGGGATCAACAAGACCTCCTGGAAGAGCTGACATCTTAGCTGATTCTTAAAAGATGAAGAGATGTAAGATAAGGAACAAAGGCCCAGAAGAGAATCCAGGTAGAGCTTGAGCCAAGGCCCGGGAAGCAAGGGTGATAAGAAGTCAGACAGATGTGGGCAGGGGCCAGCTCAGAGAGGGCCTCCTGCCATGTGAAAGAGCGCCCTCTATGTCTGTGAAAAGGCACTGCCATGATTGATGTCCACTGGGGGAACGTGGCTAGAACTGTGTTCTACAAAGATCACTGGGGTAAGGTTGACGAGGGCCTGAACTAAAGGAGGATGTTGAGAGTAGAATGGGAAAGAAGGAGCAGGTATGAGCATGATGAGGAATGATGACTCCATGTTTTTGGCTTGGGTGGATCTTGCTGCTACTTTCCAACTGATACAAAAAACTCGGAGAAGCAGCTGGGGCTCGGAGGATGTCACAATCCGTTCTGTACACTTCGAGTTGTCCTGGAGCTGCAGGGCAAGTGTTCGGCAGCCAGCTGACTCAGGGGCTGAGAGGGCTCAGTCTGGGCTGGAGACACAGATATGGAAATCATTATTGTAGTGATGGTAGTTAAAACTTTAAGAGGCAGTGACATGTTTCAACCAAGGAAGAGTGAGGAGAATAAGCAGAGTGGACTGGGACTAGAACTGCAGCAAACACCAATGCTGAAGAGACAGAACACTGAGAAACCATTGAGAGAGGCAGGAAACCTAGAAAATACTGCATTACTAAAATCATCTTCAGGGATCTGTGTGTATATGTATTTTTGTGAGAGCGATCATGTATTAGTCATGTTTGTTCTGTGTATGGAGGATATAGAGATGAATAACAGAGAGCCTCTGTGGTCAATGACCTCATTATCTATTGGGGGAAATAGGTATATAAACCAATGATGACAATGTGGTAGGGACCGTGGTAGACAAGTATACACAATCATGCACACTTTGTACTCTTCTCTCAACATGCTTCTTTCGTTTTAGGTTCGAAGTATTTTAGGAATTGCCTAGACTGCAGATTTTTTTTTTATTTTTTATCCTCACCCGAGGACATTTTTCCATTTTTTGTTCAGATAGAGCGGGAGGGAGAGAGAGGAAGAGAGAGAGAGAGAAACATCGATGTGAAGGGACACATCGAGTGGCTGCCACCCGCATGACCAACCAGGGCCGGGGACAAACTGCAACCGAAGTACGTGCCCTTAGCAGGAACCGAACCCGGGTCTCTCTGGACCGCAGGCCGACGCTCTAACCGCTGAGCCAAACCGGCCAGGGCTAGACTGGAGATTTTTTAATATTTATTTTTTTTTCAGTATCATGTTTCACAATAGGTAACTATTAAGCACTAAACCGATTTGTTTCTTTCAGCCTGTAGACTAAAACCAAAGTATAAAGTGGGGCATATAAACGATCTTCCTTTGTCCTCTCACATCTCGCCCCTTCCAGTAAAAACTAGACTCATAAAACCTTTTATCTGCCTCCTGGACTGAGTTTAGGTCAATTCTTCTCTTTAACTGAATCCATTCTACTTTCTCTCATCATCCTCAAAATATATTCCCTTCACTGCTTTTCACATCATTTTATGAAATGTTTGTCCTAAATCTCTTTTATTTTGAGTGGCACTTATAAACTAGACCCTAGCACGGAGCAGATGTATTCATTTAATAGTTTGCTTTGATGGCTCCTTGAAGAGGCTTTATAATCTTTATATTTTACCATTGGGTTTGGAATTTTATGCTCTTTTAACAGGTGTATTACCTTCATCAGATGTTTTCATTTTAAGCTGTTGACTTATAAACACATGGCCTGCGGGGATTGGTGTGCAAAAAATTTATTCACTTAATAGATTTATTCTCCTATTTGATTTTGTATTTAGTGCAGGGATATGCAGACAACCTTAGATTGACTGATAACGACAGTCATGGGTAAAGTGACCCTTTCGATAACCAAAATTATTGTCTCCTTTACTTGACAATGTGTAGGTGAAAGATCACTCGTAGCGAGAGGACATTTTAGAAAGGTTAATTAAAAGCAAAATGCTTTCAGGCCCCTATTTAGTTCTCCTGTTTGCATTTTAGGAGAAAATTGTGTTTACACATCTCTTTTGAGGACACTTGAAGGTTTGTCTTTTAAACTATTTAATTGTTCAAGTAGTTTATACTTTTCAAAACGTAGTGTATTTGTGCTTTAAACTGATGTGTTCTGATCTTATGACCATGAACCCATCATGGTTTTCTCAAAGAGATGGAAGGGGGGGGGGGGAATGTCGTCCTTCTGTCTGGCGTGTGAAGGAGGATGGAGCAGGGAAGTCTGGCATGAAAACAATGTGAGTAACCAGAGGACTGTGACAGTGGCCACATCCCTTGCACTCCTCGGTGGTGTGGGTGAGGGGGACTCACGGAGCACCCCTGGGGGAATCTGGCCCTGCCTGGGGTGTGCAGGGAGGTGTGTATGTGTAGAAGGCAGACTGTCCTGGAGCCTTGTGATGGGAGTCCTGTCTAGAAAAACAAATGGAAGACTCATTTTTTACCTTTTGCTTTAGAAACGTGGGCATCTCCCATGGACATTAATTGAGCAACCCTTCCTCCGATCAGGGCTGACAGTCCCTGAAAATGTGGACCAGGCAATCTCAAAGGTCAGCGGGGCAAAAGCAGAGGGCGACGGAGAAGATGAAGATGAGCCCCGTCAGTGTCCAACCTGTTTTACAGGATCGTGACGTGAAGTTGGTGGTGAAATCCATCTCCTGTGATTATCATCATAACATCTCCGCAAGTGATTCAGCCTAGTTTAGTGTCATTTCTGCCTGTGCCCAGGGAAGGCGGGGACCGAGCCAGCCTGAGGGATTACCCTGGCTCCCCAGACTCAGAAATGCTGCGCGCCTCCTCCATAAAGAATGGGGTGGGCCAGCCTTGGGGGGGGGGGTGTCATGACTTCTCCCTGCGCTCTGGGAGGTGGTCCTCTCGAACAAAGTCCCTTGGCTTTGCCAAGAGCACCAAGAACGAACGTATCAAGAAGATGTTGAGAGTGGGGGTAGAGTTACGGAAAAGGAGGTGGAGAAATTATTCCGATAGTGAATGCGTTTCTTTGAAATATTTCATCTCGGGGGAAAGGTGGGGAGGGGATATGATGCCTCTCTCTTTCCCATCTCAAGAGGTCAAGTTACAATGTCCACTTCAGTGTAATGGGAGCGCTTTTGGAATCTATTTGTGAAACATCCGCCTTTCAGATCACACTCCCTTCCTCCCTTCTCGTGCCGCCTGCTCCTTGATGCCCTTCTTTTCCGGCAGCCACGTTTTCATTTTCATGTTTTTGCCTCAAGCGTATTTGTTGACCACACATTCGTTGAGAGGAGCTTCCATGTCTTACTTACTTCTTTGTTTCCAGCGCTAGCAACCAGGCATGCCACAAGAATCTTTCTCACATAGGCACTCATTTGTTAAACGAACGAATACATGAAATAAAACACGTGAACGCTTGTGCCAGTGAACAGTGTGATGGGGCAGACACTGACGGAGGGCCGTTCTCAAGTGGGTGGCCGAGCATGAGCCACACTCCCCAGCCATCCCTCCGGACCTGGCCACACTGACTGCTCACGACGACACTCCTCACCTCCTTCTGCCCGTCGACCCATCTGTCGCATGTCTTCAGAAAGATGTCTCCAACACGGGAACCACGGTGAGACTCAGTTGTTAGGGGTGAGCAGCCTCAATGGCCCTTTGCAGACCCTGCCCCCAGGTACACGGGAGGCTCTGTTCTTTCCGAAACAAGAACCTGGGGCCGTGCGGCACCCGGGGAGTCAGCAGCCAGCAGCGTGAAAACCAAAAGCTCCCAGGGAAAATCAAGAATTAGAAAGTGCAGTCGCTAGTGGATGACATGTCTGCTTCAGTTTCGGCCAACTTCCTTGAACTTGCCCCATCAAGGTGGCCCCCTGTGGGAGCGGCAGAGAGGCATCAGTGACGCATCACCCCGCCAGGGCAAGGCACACACTTCAGTAAATCGCACGTAGACGCCAGAGTGGGTCCAATGCTGGTGCGGCCTGGGTGAGCCACAGGCCTCCAGTGGGGCTGCCCACCTTGGCCGCGGGACCCTTCTGTTCATTCATAGACTGAAAATGCGTTGGGTGTTTTCCATTGAAGCATTCCGTTGTCTCTGTCAGGAGAAACCCAAGCAGACGCCAGAGAGCTGAAATGCTAGCCGAAGCCCTCACTCAAACCCGGAGAGGTAGCGCGGGGCTGTGGACTATGGAGGTCAACTCCTGCTTTTACTCTGGGTTTGTTTTTAACATTAAAAAAATCAAAGGAAGTGAACTGGCTGAACTAATAAAGCTAATCCTCTTAGAACACGACAGAGTTAAAAAAAAAAAAATGAAGTTTAGCTGTTGTGTGAATGCATCTCCCCCCGGCTGTTACTGGGGCAAAAGAGGAGGAAACTCCCCTAGATGGCTATAGAAATTCAGACCACACAGGGATGTGGACCTGCATAACTTGGCAGGAGAGTGAAATTGTCTCCGAGAGGTTCCTCTCTCGATGAGGCGGGAGGTGGAGGGCTCCCTGCCTTCGTTGGACACCGAGCTAAGCAATCTACTTTGCCCCGGCTGGAATCAATTTCTCCTCGAGTGCCGAACACCCAGCCATTGGAGGCCAGTGTCTGACCAGCCTAACGTCCTTCCTCGCACTGAAGAATCTTTGGTGTTTGTGTATCGATTTCCCCATCAGACTGCAAATTCCATAAGGTCAAAATCCAGCTCTGATTATCCAGGTACCCTTGCCCTGCCCACCTTCTGACATGGTAGGATGTTCAGCAGATATCTGTGGGATGGATGAGGTCTTATACCCTGCCGATGGGTAACGAGGAAGGCTCACATGTACAGAGTGTTCTCGGACATCTCTGGCACTGCATTATAAGTTGGGGACCAGCGGAGGCCAGTTATTTAGGTGAATGGCATATTTTCCTTAAGGCCACAGAATTATTATATTTCTTTCCAGCTTGTGCTTCCTATTAAAAGCTGAGTTCCAATAACTTTTCCTCCCAACTGCCCATGAGACATGCCCAGGTAAAATTTCCTTTGCCTTTGACAATAAATTAAGTAAGGTCCCTGTTCCTTTGACGATAAATTCCAGGGAGCCCCACACAGCTTGTCCTGAGCCTCTCCCTGTGCTGGAGGGGCTCTGAGCATTTTTGGACAGTTCTGTTGTTGCCAGTGAAATGTCAAACAAAATGGTGTTCCGTGTGCCTGGGGGCTTTTCAGGAGGAGCTGCGGGCACCAGGAGTCGGCCGCGGAGCCATGTAACATAAGGGCAGCCAAATGCAATCCCACGCCCGGCCTGGCTGGGCTCAGGGCTGGAGAAGCCACTGGGAGGAACAGGTTTGTACTGCAAGGTGTTTCCCTCACATGCGCTTCTGTTTGTGAAGACTTTCTCAGGAGTTCAAGGGCCCCCTCTCATTCAGTTCGATTCCGTGCACTCTCCACCCCCACCGAGGCACACACACACACACTTGGTTATCTGAGGACAAGAGCTGGGTTGTTTACCATTCTCCCCGAGTACAAAGTCTTGAAGAGTTTAATTGTGAATGTAATCTGAAGAATCAAAGTCAGCCCCGTTCCACAGAGGAATGCGTCAGTGGGAGGAAGGAATTGTGCCTTTGCCTGTGCTCCAGCGACCCACTCCTTTCCCTGTGAGATGGGGGTGCCCGGGGGCTGAGGTACCCTTTTTACAGTAGAACCCCAGTCCTCTGGGCCGCGTCTTCCTGCTGTTTACTGTTGGGGGAGCCCAGGCTGGTGTGTGGCCGTCTGTGCTCCGCAGAGGTTGACTTCTGGCTGGGACAGGCCGCCTGTTGCTGCAGCTGGTTCAGGGTGGGAGGAACCCCAGCTGGGAGTCTGGGATCTGCCTCCTTTCAGGCAGGGCAGGCAGGCAGGAGGATTCTAGAAGCCGAGTGAAGACATTATAGGTGTAGGAGACCACATAAAAGAATTCCAGGAAAACATGCCCCAATTTTCCCTTTTTTGAGGTTGGGGAAGGGTTGGGACTGGGGCGATGGGAGGAGGAAAGTCGGGGTGGGGAGAGGAAAAGACGAGAACACAGCTGTCCCCGGAAACGCCGGTCTTAACTGTGCAGGTCCAGATCTGCGTGGACTTCCCCCAGTAACTACCTGTCCTGGTCAGTACCTAGGAATCTGCACATATGGAGGGCTGACTGTGCATTGCCCATGCCTTTTTATATGGGGGACTTGGACAGCCCCGGATTTGGTCTCTTCAGGGCGTCCTGGAACCAGTCCCCCGTGGGTATTGAGGGACAACTCTATTTTTGGGTAGTCCAAAGTTATACATTGATTTTCATCTGCATGGAGGTGGGGTGTCAGCATCCTTAACCCCGGTGTTGTTCAAAGATCAACTGTATTTTCAGGGTTCTTCATAGATAAGTTTAGGTTTTTATGGAAACTAAGTCTTTTGTTTTCCAAGAACTGCTTAAAGTGGAAGGACTTGGGGATTTATGCCTGAATCGAATCCGAGGCACTGCGCACCCACTCATGGCTCCCGTTACCCTCAGCGCAGTGCAGGTGCTGGCCAGGGAGTGTTTTCTGCACTTTCGTATCAGTCTTGAGGGATGGCAAACGGAAGGCTTGACCATGGTGTACGCAAATTCCCATTGTGCGAACTAGTACACATCTTAACCTTGGTTCCATTTTTGTCTCTTTAAAATTTACATAGATCAAGTGATAGTAGTCAGAGGCTCCTTTACATGACAAGGACCCGGAAGATCACTGAGTTGGTTCATCACCTGCCACAGCAGAATACAGTCCCATCCATAGACGCGTCTTTGCACTTGATCTTAACCCATACCTTTATGTTTATGATGCTCCTTTGAACATTTTATGTTTTATCTTTCAAAATCAATAGATGGGTTTTGACAGATTGTGATGGAATTTCTTTATGCATTCCACCCTTCTGGCTGAATTAAAGATTATAGTCTCTAAAATGATTTTATTTACATTCGATCCTAGGTAGAACTGAAGGGTCAAACAGAGCAAGTCAAGCTTTGGGTCTTCTCTCTTTTCTTACCCACCACTGGTGATTCTTACATTTTCATTCCCATTGTCCCGTTGAATATGGTGGTTTCCATTATATCCTCTTAGCAAGGCCTCTTATTAGCAAGAGCTCAACAATGCTGACTCAGTTCTCCCAGTCTGACCCAAGATTCAGGCACCTTTTCTTTGTCCTCCAGGTACTCTCTCTGTGTCTACTAAGCTACTTCATCAGCACATGAACAGGGAGAACATTCTGTCGATAACAATGTTGTATCCAGGGCTCCTGACCAATTAGTGTAAGGGCCATCACTCAAATCCTATTTTGTATTAGTAAGAGAGTGGGCTTTTTTGAAGGGCTGAAGGAAGAGGAGAGAGTCAGCCTTCATTTATTGGGAACTTAGAACAGAGAGTGAGCGTCAGCGGAGCTGCCTCTCAAGAAGATCCACAATTCACGTCTTTATCAAAGAAGAAAGCTTTGTTTTGTTAGATGAAAAGAGGTATTTCACGCTGCAAAAGTCCTCTTTGAAACACAATGTCCTCTAAGCTATGTAGAACCACTGAGTGCTGGGTTGATTTGGGAAATTAGAGATTTTCTACGGCCGCATCGCATCTCATTTTAGAGATGGGAAACTAAGGCCCGGAATAGTTCCCTGAGCTCGTGCAAAGCCTTGCATGTGGCGGACAGAGAGCTTGTGCATGAAGCCAGGTTTCCAGTGCTCCGAGGCGGATCCTTTCTCCGCACCATTGTATGAGAAGTGTTGAGCACCGTGGACAGAGCTACCAGTGTGCTACAGAGGCTAAAAGGAATAAAGATACAAGGTTTCTGCCCTCAAGGAGCTTTATGATTTATTTTAAAAACTAAGACATATCCAAAATGAAAGAACTGGTGAAATTTGACATTTAATCAAGTGCTAGATGGTGAAGTGTGGCTGGGGGCAGCACTCAATACTAACCACGTTGGGTCATGGTTTACGAAATAGATGGGTCCTCAAATAACTCACAAAGAACCAGTAAATACAGTTATTCAGAGAGACAAGCAGAAGACAAAGGAGCAGGGTCAGCATGACATATAAAATATAGGAATGGCAACTTCTTGATACACAGAACACTCGGCCAACTCTTTATTCATGGCAGGTATCACTCATCAATTGCTGAATTGTCTTTAGAGTTCAGACATGGTTGAATATTTTTTAACAGTGAATTCCTGGTAGCCATCATAAAATAGTTGGAAGAGGTAGGGGATGATGAAATCTATTTGCTAACCTCCTTGTTGGGATAAAAAGATCTTCTTGGTTAGAGTGATTTTAATATTAGGAGATACAAATATATAAGCCCTACCTTTGATAGCCATGAATAATATTTGTCATGATAATCCATTGTTAAGAGACTTGAAATGCTTAGGTACAACCTATTTGAATTTAAAGTATTAATTTTTTGTCATGTTAGACCTCCCCAAATCTAGTGTGGAGTACATATTGGCCATGCAGTAAATATTTGTCAAACTAGTGAAGTTAATTGTAGTCTCGAAGAGGTGAAAGGCCAGAGTTTTATAAGCTGAACCCCTCAGCTCTTGCTGGGACCTAAGCCAGAAAGGAGAGCATCTGCAATATATCTCAAAGTACAAGCCACCTTCTCCTGCAAAATTGGTATCAGCAGGGCCCTCTGTTTCCTGCCATGCACATTTGCTCTAAGTCACAACATTAATTAATAGAGAAAATTTATTGTAAAAAAACGAGTAGCAAGTCTAAATTACTTGTTTTTACTCAATTGGATGCCTATCCAACTCCATCCTACCAGAAATAATATGGCAGGTTTTCTTTTCAGAGGACACATTGGCACTTGTACTTTTAATTTCAGTTATTAATCAATGAGATTGTCAAATAGTGAGATCAAGGTCTTCAGTCATTATTTCAACTGCTCTCCACAAGTGAACAATATTGATTAACTATCTACTATTCCCACGAGGCATTCTATTAGGCAAAGGTAGGTGTACAGAGAAGGACAGGGTGTGTTTTCAAATCCCCAGGAACTCAGAATATGGGTGGGGCAATGATGTACATTAATACAGCTGCAAAATCTGCCATTTCCAACAAGTGTACCTTACATGGTTGCCACTCAGTAAATCCTTGCAGATATCTCCTTTTTCGTTCTTTATTTCCTCACATGGGGTTAGCAAATAATTTCGTCTCCTTTGCCTGTTCACACTGTTTCATAATGGTTGTTGGGAGTTCAATGCCAATGAAGGTTCTGCAGCCATGGATGCATTCAGTAAGTGATGCCCGTCTGTGAGCAAAGGGGTGTGCGTGAGGTGGCAGGTGCCAGGTGGCAGGTGGCAGGTGAAAGTCCAGTCTTTGTACTGAGATAGGTTGTTGGGAATAATCCCATCACCTCTCCTCGGTCTGATTTTGGAGTCTGCGTGCTTTTCCTGTTCAGATATGGGACCCTAAATGCCATGTGTTTTGAATGATGGTGTGAGTGCAGTTGGATCGAAGCATTGCTTCTAAAGGGTTAAAGAAATAGTGAAGGAAGATGTTTCAGGAGTTTAATGATGATATCTAGATACTTATTTTTAAAATAATGGTGATGATAACCAACATTTGTATATCACTTTGTAGTTGACAAAGCACTTCCACAAATTGAAAGCAACCTAACTGTGAATAGAGTGTCAGTGAAATAAATCAAGGCACGTTTATACAATGGAAAACTGGGCAGCTATTACACAGAAGGATGTAGACCTTTATTTGCTGATCGGAGATAGCATCCATGATAAGTTTTTAAAAAGCAGTTTCAGAACAGTGCATTATACTGTATGTGTCTAACTCTATTAGAAATGATACTTTCATAAACACATATCTGCATGTCGACATGGCATAGAAAAAAATCTGGAAGTTTATATAAGCAAACGCTAATAGCGGTTGTCACTGTTAACGGAGATACGAAGGATTTTTACTCTCTCTGTCTTTCTGAAAAACTTATACTGAACACACTACTTTCCTGAAAATAAAAAATAAGGCATCTATTAAACATGTAAGCACTTTAACATCAATGAAGATCACTTGATCCTTATGACCATGCCAAAGGTAGTTATTATCCATGTTTTATAAATAAGGGTCACAAGTTCAAATTACCTGCCAGTACTTAGCTTTTCCGTGTACGAGGCAACGTTCTGATTGATCTATATACATACATTCATTTAATTCTCATAGTAATCCTTTGAGGATATTATCATTATCCACATTTGACAGAAGAAGAAACGAAGACACAGAGATGCTAAGTAAATTGTCAAAGGTCACACAGCTGTGAACTGTCAGAGCCAGGATTTAAAACCAGGGTGCTTGATGTCAGAGTGCATGCACTTCACAATCATGCCGTTGTGTGATCGGGGCACAGGGCAGGAGGAGGGGACCTTGGCAATTGAATCCGGATCTTCTTGCTTCCAATTCTGTTCCCTGTCACTGCACATGTGCATGTGCCTTCTGTGTTGTGCTTGTCATGACCATTCTCTCCCCACTCCAACAGAACCCCATAGCCTGATGTAGTTGATTTAGGGGACACCATGATACACTTCTTCTGGAATTCAATATTGAGGACAAAATTACGCTAGTCTACATGAGTATATATATTCTGTGTGTGCTGGGTACTACTCTAGGAACGTGACGTGAAATGGTGAACAAAAACAAAGACTCCTGCCCTGGCTGGTTTGGCTCAGCGGTTAGAGCGTCGGCCTGCAGACCAGAGAGACCTGGGTCCGGTTCCTGCTCAGGGCATGTACCTCGGTTGCAGTTTGTCCCCGGCCCCGGTTGGGGTTGTGTGGGTGGCAGCCACTCGATGTGTCTCTCTCTCTCTTCCTCCTTCTCTCCCTCCCACTCTATCTGAGGATAAATGTAAAAATGTCCTTGTGTGAGATTAAAAACAAAAACAAAAACACAAAGACTCCTGTTCTCATGACCCCTACTCACATTCTGGTATAAGGAAACAGAAAATAAGCAAAAGGTAGTGAATTTAGAAGAATGATTAATGCTTCGAAGGAAAATATAGAAGGAAGAGGGGTACCAGTGGCTGGGTACTGGGAGTGGGATGGGGTTACAGCTGAACTAGAGGGTCAGGGAAGTCCTGTTTCCTTGTGTTGGATAATGAATATTTATTTAACTCAACACATTTTGATTTTTGTCCAAACAGCCAGGAAACACAGAGCTAAATTCAGAACTCAGTTGCAAAAATGTAGTGCATTCCAAGTATATACTAGCATTTATTTCCTTGCTCCTTTTAACTTGATTTGCTCTGGTTTTTATTTTTATTGTCTTGTGTCATGTGTTTAACTTTGTAATTCAGAATCCCATTTTTGGAAATGAATATGGTATACATTTTAAACATCAAAAAGAGAAAATGGAGGAGGAAGAGGAGGAAGGGGAAAGGGAGGGGGAGGGAGGGAGGAGGAGGAGGAGAATGGAGTTAATGAAAAGTACAAAAGAAACCAACCAGTCCCTTTTCCTTTAGCCCAAAGGAATCTCTCCTTTTTTTACCCATATTGACTGCTGAATAATCTCATTTCTGATTGACTGGAGGAGATTCTTCCTTTTCCTATGGCTTTCTCACCAATGCACACCCCCTCTCCTGATTTTCACTTTCAAGAAGATTCAGATTCACGAATAGCATTGGCCTTTTTCTTCTAAAATACAAAATCTTTACTCTTTTGTTGCTGTAAACTTTTTGCGTCACTGTAACTTCCTAGGACCTAGCAGGTGATACCTAGCAGGAGTCGTGAGTGTTTGATGGATGTTGTAGTTTTCTCGAGTAATTAAAACTACAGTTATTTATAAGGCTTCATTTAGAAATCGTTGCAATATATAGTCACTGTTAATGGATGACAAAGTCATGCTATTTATCAATAACTCAAGATATTTATATTAGCATCTTCTGAGGCTGTGCTCACACTTCAGGCAGTGACGTCTTGAGAAACAATGCCTTATGCCAGCATCAGTGGCCAAAAAACTCTGGTGTTGACTGATATCCCAAGTACTGATCTGCTGTTAGCATGGTGTGTAGCCCTTTTCCGTGTATAAGGCTAGGACAAAACACTCTCAACACGTTTCTGTTGTTTGTATTCAAAATCACATTCTCATGTTTTCCAGAAGCTTTGGAGATATCTTACTTATGCCTATGACAAGGTCATTGCAAGACTATAGGAGTCATAGAGTCTGAAATTGTAGTTATTTGTGGGTATTACTGTTTCTCCCACAAGATTTAAGGATGGAGATTGTGTTAATCACATTGGTACCTTAACAGTGTTGTGTCCCTTTTAGATAGTAGGTGATCAATGATGCTTTGAAGAGTATGTGAATTTATGCCTATGTATCTATCTTATAGGAAAGGGTATGGAAAATACATACCAGATTCCCTGTGGCATGAAGAGAATCAGTAAATAAATGTAAAGGGTTTAGAACAATGCCTGAAACGCAGCAAGTATTCAATACAGTTTGGCCATCATTAATATGGTTTATTATACTGGGTATTCCCAGGGCATAGCATAGCGCTTGGCACAGAGTTCACCTTAATAAAGATTCGGTTAAGAAATTAATGTGTGGATGAGTGAATGAATCCCTTCCGGAGAGGTTAGCCGTCCATTCTGTGGGCTCCCCCAGCACCTCCTGCATTGCCACACTCCAGTATATTCTACTAATATAATTCCACTTGTTCATTCTTCTGCTCACTTCCTAACCTATGGTGCTCCCAAGGAAGACTTTTGTCTTCCTCATTGTCATAGTCCTAGGGCGGGTGCAGCTGGGGCACGTAGCAGCACTCAGTGCCTGCTTTGTGGATGGGTGGATGTGCCTCACCATGTGCGCTGTTAGCTCCGAAGTAAAATACTTCGGGTTGATACAAAGTAACAGGAAAGAAACTGTACTTTCTTTACATAGCTGTGGGATTCTGGCATTCATTTGTTTTCAACACATTTGCTGTATTAAGTTGTTCAGACACCATTTTAGATTATGCTCTTATTTTGTGTTTCCTGTCTTTTAAGAGACCTACATTTGCTTTTGAAATCACATTCAAAATCACATTTCTGGGCTTTTAGACATTTCACAGTTGATCTACTACTGAAGAAGGGCCTACATTCCAAAGAGAGAGAAATTAAAGTTCTCTCCTGGCTGGTTTTGCCCAGTGGTTAGGGCATTGGCCCACAGACTGAAGAGTCGCGGGTTCTGTCTGGTCAAGGGCACGTACCTGGGTTGCAGTTTCGATCCTTGGCCCTGATTGGGGTTGTATGGGGGCAACCAATTGATGTGTCTCTCTCACATTGATGTCTCTCTCTCTCTCTCTCTCTCTCTCTCTCTCTCTTCCTCCCTCCCTTCCTCTCTATCTAAAAATCAACGGAAAAATATCCTCAGATGAGGATTAAAAAAAAAAAAGAAAAGAAAAAGAAAAAGAAACATATCCTTGGGTGAGAATTTAAAAGAGAAAATGCCTTCTCTTTCTCTGTAATTCTTTCTCTCCTTCCCTTTAAAACTATTTTTCTGAGACATTTTCCTGCTTAAAATACTGGTTTCTCATCCTAGGTATCTTTTCAAATTCATGTTCCTGACTTCTTTGCAGTTCCTTTCCATTTTGTGATAATTCCGTTTGTAACTACTTACATTTGGGGACTTGCAGCTCCTGAACTGCCTTTTAAAATCCACCAATATACATTTGAGTATATAGTTTTTGCTCAAATTTATATTCACAAATCATCATTTCTAGTCCAGGCTAGACACTGTCAATCTTTTTTTCCCATTGCAAACTTTATCTACTGACGGATGAGCACAAACTTCTTGTTGAAATGGATACTTATCTTAGTTTATCAACGGTCAACAGCAGATACTGTCGGCCTGGTGGCCATGAGGAAGGTCACCAGCTAACTATCAGAACCTGGGGTGAGATTATGTCAGGTTTCTAAGTGGATATCGCATCTGTCATCTCGAGATTTCAGGTCATCTCCACAAGTCACGTGAACTCCGGCCCGAGTCCATGTCTCTGTCCCACAAGATGGTCAAATCCTTGAGAGGATGGATGGTATTTCATGCATATTCATGACTAAGGTCAGTGGAAAATGTCGTTATCTTATTCTTCCAGAGAGGACAACGGCAATGATTTGTGCTGAATGTGCCCCGCGCTGTGCTAGGGCACACCCAGAATGGTTTCCAAGTAGGGGAGGTGGAGAAAGTACGGTTCTGATGATGCCTGTTCCTTCCACACTCTCCCAGGCCTGATCTCTCTGTTCTCTGTGTCACTCACGAAGTCCTGCTGATCGATCTGTGGGATCGTACTCATAGGTACCATTCTCCCCATTACCCTGTGGATCTCTGAGACCAGGAGTCAAGTCTTATGCAACTGTGTGCCTTAGTGCTTCACACCACTTTAATTTATAAAGATGTAAGACTATGGCAGGTGCTAGAGGGTGGTGGTTTAGTGGAGGGGTTAAGGCATGCACTGTAGAACCCAGCTGCCCAGTTTCAAATCTCAACATTACCATGTACTAGATGGGTAGTTTGGGCAAGGAACCCTCTGTGTCTGTTTCCCCATCTGGGAAAAAAAGTGGGGGGGTGATACCCTTAGTCCCCATATTATCATGGTAATACGTATAAAGCACTTAGAATAGTAGTAGGTACATGGCAGACAGCAGACATTTGATTTTATATTTAAAAAGCCACTTGTCCATTTTAAACTGCTCTTGATTTGGTATGTCAGCTTACAGTGACCTACTGGAATTTTGTGGGTTAATATGGGTTTGCAATAAGATCACATAAGCAGCGGCAGTCCACCGCCTGGCTCAGAGCCAAGTCTCCGTCTCACTACCTTTTCTATTTCTTTGTATTTCCCTGAGCAGCTAACACTGGACCTTGTATGATTCATCATTTGTCACCAGGACATTTTATTTTCTAGCGCTCTTAGTATTGAGGAGAACTAGCACTCAGCAAATATCTACCAGGTGCCAAGCTAGGTATCTGATCCTTACTTTCTCCACGGGGACAGTGGTGTCATCTCTATTTTATAGGGGCTCAGGGAGATGAACATCTTCACCCATTTCAAAGAGTTAGGAAGTGTCAGAGCCTGGTTCTGCCCCCACCTTAGTCTTATTACAAAGGGGAGGCTGTCTCTCATTTTCCTTCTTCCTTCTGCCTCTGTCTCTGTTGGATCCCCGCAGGCCCCCTGGAAGCTAAGAGGAACCCCATCTCTTTTCCAGCCAAGTATGCCTCTTACAAGCCTTTACTCTGGATTCCAGAGCTTTGATTGAAGGACCTATGAATGGATGGGAAGGTCCTGGCAGAACACATCTCTGTTTTCCTTGATTTGCATGTTGGCACCCACATAGGATGCCCAATACTACACTAAACTAGTGAGTAGGGTGCCCAGCAAAGCAAGACACCCAAACAGGGGCACCCCATTTTTCCCTTTGAAAGACTATTTATCTGATCCTGTAATCATTGAAGCCCTATCATGATGAAGGTTAGAACTCTATTGGGCTTCTCTACCCGTACAGAATGTAGGAATAAGTCATCTTTATTTTGAATTACATATGGGGCAGGTGCCTCTAAATACAGGGCCTGTCTGGTATAGTTAGTCTGGGCTTTGCAAGGGTAATTAGATCTATTTTCAAGCCCCTATCTGATCCTTACTTCTTCTCCCTGAACACTTGCTATTGTGTTCACATGTGGGTATGTAGATTGATTGTGAGCCTGACCTTGCACTCACTTCTAGACTGTGAGCACATTCAGGACAGAAAGGTATTAAAGCTTACACAAGGTAAGCACCTGGCATGTTGCTGGGCCATCTTTTGAAAGGTAGTAGATTCTTAGTGATTTAGTAACTCATATGTTCTACATATTTGCAGGTAGATTCACCTGTTCCCACATATGTGGCTGGATGTAGTGAGACTTCGGTGTGAGTCTTTTTCTTTGCCATGGCATCATGTAGCTAAAGTTCTCTGACCCCAGCAAAGTCTTGTAGCAAGGGTTTTTAGTTTTAATTTTAATATTTAGAATAGACTTTATCTACCTTCCCAAGATAGGAGACTGGGAATGATAATTATTCACAGAGAGCTCCTGTAGGGAAGGAAGTCCATTTCGCACCCTTTGAAAAGTCAAGCCCGGCCAGTGTGGCTCAGTGGTTGAGCATCAAGAGGTTGTTGGTTCAATTCCCGGTCAGGGCACATGCCCAGGTTGTGGGCCAAATCCCTAGTGGGGGACATGCAGGAGGCGGCCAGTCAATGTTCTCGCTCATAGATGTTTCTCTCTCTCCCTTCCTCTCTCTCTCAAATCAATAAAGAAAAAAATTTTTAAAAAAAAAGAACAGTCTAAAGTTACTGTCTGAGACTATACGTAACGATGAGAGATGTGAATTAAGAGATGAATTCTTTGTGGATAATTTTCTAAGCAGTTTGCTGTTTTCTTTGCTGTTCCCCATTCCCCTTTCAAATGGTGGAAGCTGCTGATTATAGTAATAATAATAGAAAAAACAGCATAAGGAGTCTGAGAATACCTTTTTTTGGCCCTGATGTTACCAGTTTTATTTACTTATTTATTTCTCATGACCATTTATCTCCCTTATGCCCTTCTCCACCCCCACCCACCACCCTTCCCCCTGCAGTCACACACTGTTGTCTGTGTCCAATAGTTCTTTCTCTCTTTTTCTTTTTTGCTCCATCCATTCACACCCCCACGCCCGTCCCCCTCCCCAACAGCTGTCAGTCTGCTCTATCTTGAGTCTGTCTCTATTTTGTTAGTTTATTTTGTTCATTAGATTTCACATGTGAGTGAAATATATGATACTTGTCTGTCTCTAACTGGCTTGTTTCACTTAGCATAATGTTCTTCAGGTCCATCATGCTGTCACAAAGGGTACACTTTTCTTCTTCTTTTTTTGTGTGACCAAGTAGTACTCCATTGTGTAAATGTACCACAGCTGTTTTATCCACTCATCTACTGATGGGCACTTGGATTTCTTCCAAATCTTGGCTACTGTAAATAATGCTGCAATAAACATAGGGGTGAGTATATTCTTTCAAACTGGTGTTTTGAGTTTCTTTGCATAAACTCCCCGAAGTGGAATCACTGGGTCATGAGGCAGTTTCATTTTTAATTTTTTGAGGCAACTCCATACTATTTTCCACAGTGGCTGCACCAGTCTGCATTCCCACCAGCAGTGCACGCGGTTCCCTTTTCTCCACACCCTCGCCAGCACTTGTTGTTTGTTGGTTTATTGATGGCGGCCATTCTGACAGGTGTGAGGTGATATCTCACTGTGGTTTTCATTTTCATCTCTGATGATTAGTGACTCTGAGCATTTTTAAATATGTCCATTGGCCATCTGTACATCTTCTGGAGAAGGGTCTATTCAGGTCCTTTGACCATTTTTTAAATTGGATTGTTTGGGTTTTGGGGTGTTGAGTTTTATAACTTCTTTATAAATTTTGGATATTAAGCCCTTGTCAGATGTATCAGTGAATACATTCTCCCATTCAGTGGGTTGTCTTTTCATTTTATTTATGGTTATCTTTGCTGTGCAAAAACTTTTTAGTTTAATGTAGTCCCATTTGTATATATATATTTGTTTGTTTCCTTTGCCTGAGGAGATATATCAGAAAAAAATATCGCGACGAGAAATGTCTGAGATTTTACTGCCGATGTTTTCTTCCAGGGTTTTTATGGTTTCAAGTCTAACATTTAAGTCTTTAATCCATTTCGAGTTTATTCTTATATATGGTGTAAAAAGGTGGTCTAGTTTCTTTTCTTTCTTTCTTTCTTTTTTTTTTACATGTATCTGTCCAGTTTTCCTAACACTATTTATGTTTTACTTATTTTAAACTCTGGGCATTTCTAGAGTAGTTTTATGCTGCTAATATTGAAAGAAAGCTTTGGTGCATAAAAGTAATCTAACTTTCAGGTTTTCCTTTTCTTTTTCTGAGTGGAAATTGCTACACTTCACCTATTTTTGAGTTTTCAAAGTTCTGATTATTTTCTTATTTCGTTTTTGATAATTTTGCCTTAAAAAACCTGAAGAGATACTTAACGTTGGAAAATGTAGACATTGTCTGTCACCAGTTCTGTTAAAGAAAGGGGTGTTTGGTGGCATTTGCACTGTCTCTCCTCATACATTTGCCCAAACTTGCAATGACTAAGCATTGGCAGTAGACCCAAATATCTTTTTTAGATTTTATTTTAACTTTTCAAGATTAGTTTTCACACATGTCTTTGATCTTTAATAGGAGTTCACTTATACATGGATTCTAATGAACAAAATAAACAAACAAAATAGAAACAGACTCATATAGAAAAACAGACTGGCAGCTGTCAGTAAGGAGAGGGATTGGGGACTGGTTAAAAAGGCAAAGGGATTGAGCCAAACAACAACAACAACAACAAGAGTCATAGGCACAGACAACAGTATGGTGATTATCAGAAGGAAGGGGTAAGGGGGAGCGTAAAGGGGAATCAATGGTGACAGAAGGAGACGTGATTTGTATGGTGAACACAATACAATATACAGATGATGTAATACAGAATGTACCCTTGAAATCTATATAATCGTATTAACCAATAATTCAATAAAAATAAATAAGAAAAATAAAAATAAAAATGCCTCTCTTCTACCTTCCATCGAAACACATTTTATGTTTCAAACAGAGAAGCCATCCTTCCTGCTCAATGCATGGGCAAAGCCCCCACAGAGAGGGACACATGAGGCCTGGCTCCCACAATCCTCAGTGGCCGCTCCACGAGGCAGGAGGCACAGAAGTCTTTTAGCATGTATTTTATTTTAAAACACTCTAGGAAGAGAGGGAGGGGAAAGGTTGAGAGGACAGAGGAGTAGTTGGAGCTGAGAAAGTTGATCCATGAAGGAAGTGGTCATTCATGTGGTGCCCACTGTATACCAGGCCTCTGCAGGCCCTTCTCCACATCCCTGTAGTGCATCCTACTGAATTCCCTCGTAAGCCGGGGTAGGTATTATTCCCACTTTCTAGATGGAAAGATGAAGCGTTGGGGAAGTTAAGTGGTGGTATTGATACGTTGTGGTATTGAGGTGGCGTGTCCTGAAGTGGCTTCATGGTCATGTTCACATCCCTGTTACTCTTTGCTGGGTGCGCAGCCTGCACACCGATGTGTTCTGCATTCATCGGAGTTCTGATTCTGCTTTGAAGTGTTTGCTCCTAGCTGCAGAATTTGCATACCTAGAAAGGGGTCATGAAAATGGGCTTTGCTTAATGCTCTTTGAGAAAGTGAGTTGTTGTTGTTTTTCTTAATCACTACCTTCAGATCAGACCTCAAAATATTACATAATAAAAAGCAAGCAACTTTCATTCCTACTCAGTTATAATTAGTGTGGTTTTGATATTTTTTAAGGTGTGATGGTGATTGTGGCCATGGGGATATCAGAATTAACAATGCTGACTTCCCCAGTTGGCCGAAGACCATTCCGGTTTGTCTTTGTTCCTCTAGGCTCCCAAAGGTATGAGGGTATCGCAGGAGGCAGCCTATTCGGGCTTTGTATTCTGGGCCATTTACTTTGGAATCTGCTCCACTGAATGGCAGCCCTCCAGTTTGCCAGGTGACTCAGGTATTTTGGACCTCTGTTTAACTGTTTCAAAATAAGAGCCATAATATTCTCCAAGCCTACATTTAAAAAAAAAAAAAAAAGATTCAATGGACTTGGTTTTGTTTATATTTTCTAACTCAGAGGAGATTAGAAAACTAGGTATAATTTAGCCCCCTCTCTGAAGACAAGTACTACAATGAGTTTTGCATGGCTCTCATTCATGTGACTTTTTCATATTAGACCACGCTTCCAAGCAAAGGCTATAATATATAGGACATTGATTTACTTATTGGTGTTAACAGTGAAGGTAAAAATATTTTGCTGAGTTTTATTCTAGAGTAAGAGAAACACATTGAATGGACTTTATGATATAGATTTTCATGGAAACACATTTGTAGCATAGAAAACATTCTTCTAGTTTAGTTTGCCATGTGGTCGTAAGATGTGTTCTTTATTTGCAATTGCCATCTTCAAAGGAGTTTAATTCCACTTAGGAAAAGGGTGACAATATAATAAGGGCTCATCTCCTTTGGGGGTGCTCTCAGGAATCTGAATCAGATGCTTCAAGTTAACTTTAGAGGTTGATCCACAAAGAAAGATGCATTCCTTTTGTAAAATGTATCTTTATTGTTGAGAATATTATAGATGTTCCTCATACTTCCTCCACCCAGTTTTTTCCCTACCCCAGGCCTTCACTGCACTATTATCTGTGTCCATGGGTTATGTATATATGCATATAAGTTTTTTAGTAAATTTATCCCTACCCCACCCCCCATCTTCCTTCTGAGATTCATCTGTCTGTTCCATGTTTCCAAGTCTCTGGACCTATTTTGTTCATCAGTTTATTTTATTCATTAGATTCCACAGATAAGAGAGATCATGTGATATTTGTCTTTCTCTGGCTGGCTTATTCTGTTTAGCATAATGTTTTCTAGGTCCCTCCATGCTGTCTCAAAGGGTAAAAGTTCCTTCTTTTTTATAGCTGCATAGTATTCCATTGTGTAAATGTAGCACAGCTTTTTAATCCACTCATCTACTGATTAGTCCATGGGCTATTTCCAGATCTTAGCTACTGTAAAGAATGCTGCAATGAACATAGGGATGCATATATTCTTTCTGATTGGTGTTTTGGGATTCATAGGATATATTCTTAGAAGTGGGATAACTGGGTCAAATGGCAGTTCCATTTTTAATTTTTTGAGCAGACTCCATATTGTTTTCCATAGTGGTTGAAAGAGCGTGGGGGGAAACAGTCTTGCTTCTTTCGACCAGAGTAGGGTGCCAGGTATTGGCTGTATTCCTGCTGAGCTCTGACTTTTCTTCACTTCTGTGTGGTTTTAGCTAGATGTGTGTGGTGTTTTTTCTTTCCTGCTGAACATGAAGCTATGGTTTTCTTCTGATTTATGGAGAGACTCCTAAATGTCTAAGTTATGTGACTATTGGAAACAAACAAAAATGCAATATTTTTCTGCACAGCCTGCTCATTGAGAGAAAAATGTCTAGACACACTGACTTCAAGTCCCAGGTTCCCCGTATTTTTTCTTGAGAAAAGTTACTTAAGCCCTCTAAGTTTCAGCAAGCTTATCCCCAGCACTGACATAATAATAGTACTTGCTCTTACTGTTGGTGTAAGAATTAAGTGAGATAATCCACACCACTACTCCGCACAGTGCTGCTCACACTGTGGATCTCAAGTGGATCTCATTTCTTTCTGGCTATTTGTTTTTACTCTGGTTCAAAGAACTATGAACTATGAACTATGAACTTTAAAGATGTAGCGAAGACACCATTCTTTGAAAGTTGCAGGAGCGTAGGGGGAAACAGGAATACTGTGCTTCGTTTCCCATACTTCAAACTTGTTTATTACCTTGGTAGGTTACCATGGAAACTGTCAGGATTAAGATGGCATTATTGAGTTAAGCATTCAGTGAACATCTCAGAGAAGAAAAGCTCTAAAGCATATGCAGGCCATAGGTGGCGTTTCAGGGAAGGGGTGGGAGCGAAGAGGAGATGGCATTTCCTAACTTCTTATCCCACGGAGTTTCCCGAATTCTCTCAGCTAATTGTGATCAAGAGCTGACCCTCTGCTCGTCACCCCGCCTGTGCCCTTACGCCGACCATTCCATAAAGTTGTCAGCAGTTACAGTCAGAATTTCAAAATGGGAAGCCGCTCTTTATGTAGCAGGGAGTGTGGCGTTCCAAAATAGATTCTGAAGTCAAAAAGAACTCCGAGAGTTTTTTGAGAAGGGTTGACCTCCTTTCATGCCACTTACTGTGAATTAAAGCTGCAAGGGAGGACTAGTTTGGGCTTGTGGTTCAGCACTGAGAGCCGCCGCTGCCAGGGAACAAGATTTGTGTTTCTAAGGAGATTCAACAAAAAGGAGAATGCTTCAAGAGCCAGTGGCTGTCAGAGTGTAAAAGTGTCTATGTTCAGAAAGGAAAATGGAAGTTGAATCAAGTAATTTTATACACACGTTACAGGGTGCCCTTCTGCTAGTAATTCTTAAGTGCAAAAGCAAATAGTTGTGGCCACAAAGGGCTTAGTCCATCTCAGCTGATTTTTGTTCTCAGACTCAAACTGGATCAGATTGGTATTGACTCGCTCTATGCATGTGATTTTAAGATGGTCAGACTCCCGTCTATCATTTTGTTGGGTTGTATTAGGAACAGGGACAAAGGGTGACATATTCCAGCAGAGGTTTCAGCAGCCACTTGACAACCTATTCTGAATAAATGCGAGGAGGAAAACCTCAGTTCTACCAACTGGGGCAGCTAAGAGAGTGTTCTACCAGTATCTTTAATGCAATTTCAGCCAGTTTGCAAATGTTTAGTCAGTGATTAGCCTGGAAGGATGCCCTGAGAGGGTTCATTGGATAAAGTATCATCACAGGACAGAAATCACAGGGAGAGTGCACCAAGGAAAAATTACAGTACAGCTATATTTACTTACTGCCTCTGCAATAGGGTTTTATTTTCCACAGTTGGAAAGGGAACCACCTGTCTCAACTGCTGATGTCAGAAAGCTCCCTCGAGACACAGGGCTGTTGGAAAGCACATGATACTGTATGTATTTGCTCTTACGTCGACATCTGGCTGAGATTTGAGCCCTATTGTAGAGTTCATTGAGCAGTGACTTGCAGGTGCCCTCCCACGTCACCGTGCCCTTGTGAATTAAAAAGTAGCCTGTGTAAGCCCCCGTCGCAAGTAGTCCCTCAACTTGCATCCTAGTGTTTGCACTGTGTTAAATGAATGACCCGTGTCTTGAGGGTTCTCTTCCATGGATCCGGTTTTAAAAGTGAGTATCAAGAGGCAGTCTGTCTGCACCTAGAAGCCAGTATGCTGCTGGTGTTCTGGCTTCTGGTTTTTATTTCTAATGATCAGGACTTTAAAAAATACATGTCAGATTTGAAAGTTTTATAAAATGAGAATGTGCCTGTCCTTTATTGTTTTTCTGGTAGTGTGTCTGTGTGGAGAACTTGTTATAAAGTGAATGCAATGCCTAATGCCTAATTTGGAAAAACTGGGTAGTATGACTATGCATTTCAAGGGACCTATCACATTATTATTATTATTATTATTATTATTTTAAAGATTTTCAAAGGGTTTTATAACCCACTGCTCCAGTTCTTTGTGCCTAGTGGAGAATTAGGTCTTTGAAACATAGTTCTTTAAGGAAATGTGAGGGCGATCTCATTGGACACCTCCAGGGGGCACCATTTATATCATAGTCAAGGAATTGACTCATGCTTGAACTATCCTGCTGACTATATGTCCAAACCCGGGAAATATGATGCTATCAGCATTACGCAAACATTAAATAAAAATAGATGGGTGAAAAAGGTGAAGGGGATTAAGAAGTACAAACTGTCAGTTGTAAAATAAGTCACAGGGATGAATGCACCGCGTAGGAAGTATAGTCAATATCGCAATAACTATGCATGGTGACAGATGGTTACTAGACATACTGTGGTGATCACTTGGGAAGGTATATAAATGTCTAATCTGTGCACCTGAAACAAATAAAATATTGTATGTCAACTATGATTTTAAAATAATTGTAAAAAACACTAAAAACCAAAATGAGACAAATAACATCATTGTTATCAACAACTGCAGAGAGCTAGCTCTTAGTGAAGTTGTTCATTATCTTAATAGTGCCATGCATCTGATTTGGACTCTCTTTACCAATTTGCAAATTATATGGTTGTGAGACAAAATAGGTGGAAAACAGAGTCTCAGAGAGGGTAAATTACATTCTTGGGCCACATCAAATCAATGTCCCATTAGGGATCAGAACCAGGGTGTTTAATTCCCATGATGCACACCTGAAATTAAATTAGTATTTGTAGTGGTGTTTAGTATCTTTTCCTCAAATCCTAAAAGTAGAGTAAATAGAATGTGCTAAGACCCCCTGGTTGATCTAATCTTTTCCCCCAGTGTAGGATTTTCCTCTGAACCATTAAAAGTGTTATAATATATGATTGATATTAATTAGTTTTCTGTAAAGTACTGCACTCCTTAACACGAACTGAACTAGAAATAAATATATTACCATGAATTAAGATTTTATTAGTTGCAAAAAAGAATTGGATGAAGGCACCTATGTGAAATCCTAAGTACAGGCATCAAATTGAATTAATGCCAGCACTGCCTTGAGATTAATTTGAGCGCTGAACAAGAAATAGTATACCATAACATAACTGTGTTTACTGAATCATTTTTGGCATCAAAAACTAAAGCTACATTATAGATGCAACAACAGGCTTTTCTCCTTTGGAAGAGAGAGGAGGTGCATTTTGTAATTAAAGTGAATGTTAACCCTCTGAAAAATGCCTCTAGTCTCCAGGAAGAAACAGCCTTCCTGAGAACACGGCACCCCCCTATATATCTCAGGCTTCGCACACTCTGTGTTGCTCTGGTCTTCTGCATTCCATTAGGGTTTTATAATGGGATCAGCTCTATTTTCTACCCTCTTAATCTGGAGTACTGGGTAGATCTCACTTTATAAATTTGCATCTCATTACTATGTATATGTTTGGGAAAGTAGGGAAAGCGTTGAAAAGATGTATGGGGTTGCCTGGGGGATGTTCTAGAAGGGATTCCTGATAATGTAGGGAGGATGGATTATAAGCTTTAAATACAGGGCTGCGCAAGCTGAATACCGTAAAGCTCCCAAGGATCACTTTTCATGGACTGGGATGGAAGGGGGCCCCCTGGAGTTGTGCATTGCTCAGGCCCTGCTCCAATACCCCTTTTTATTCTTAAATTCCTCGAGTTTATAATTTATTTGCATGTATGATATCACTTACTTGAGGGTAAGAACAAGACCTTAAACCAGAACTGTCAAATTGGATGATTATGCATATCATCCATGTAATTTAAATCTTCAGGCAGCCACATTTAGAAGAGGTACATTTAATTTTAACAATACATTTATTTCCCCCAATGTATCCAAAATATCATATAACATGAAATCAATATAAGTTATTAATGTGATATTTTAATTTGATTTTCTCATGCTAAGGCTTTGAAGTTCTATGTATGTTTTACACTTATAGTGCATCTCAGGTTTGACTAAACATGTTTCAGGTGCTAAGCACACACATGGGGGTAGGTGGGTAGCAGCTGCCCTATTGGACAGCACAGCTTTCAACTTACATGCCAACTTTTCAGCATTTCATTACACAGAAAAAGTACTTGCAAAAAATTTCTTCAACATCTCAGAGAAAATATAACATATCCTTTCTGTCATTTTGTCATTTTAAAAGGTGATTGTATGATTGATCACCAATTTGCAAGAAGGGTGTGAATACTGAGGCAATGCAGTCGGTAGGCCACTGGTGGCACAATTGACTTCATATTGAACTGTTTTGCTCCTGTGGCTTTGTTTTCCATGCTTCCCCCATAGATATTATCATTTTAAAACACCATCTGACACTTTGCGGTTCTTCTCACATTTGCAAACTGATGGTATCTTGTCAGTTTCCATGCACCCTATGGATGCCCTGTTTCTCACAGAGAAATTCTCCAAAGGCCATAGGCTCAAAAGACTTCTGTGGCCAGCATGATGGAACCAAGAATGGTTCTCTGCACCGGCTGCTCTGGCCCCAGAGGGAGAGCCAGGTCAGGACTGGTACGTGGCTGGGTTTACTTTTCTTCAGGAGATGTGAGGAACCAGGAGACACTTGCACCCGGCGTCGGTGATTCTGTGCGCGCACTCAGAGTTAGCGCGATGGGAGACTTCAAGAGGAAGTCTGCTGTGCGTGTGTCTGGATTGTTTTGTTTTTGTTTTTCAGATGGGGAAGCCAGGCAAAGAACAACCTTATGCATTTACTCTAAAGTTGCTTGGTGTTAAATTGACTTTTAAGTATTTGTATGGGAATAGCAAGTATCATTATTGAGTACTTAATGTATGCCAACACTGAGCTCAGATATATCTCATTTAGCCCTAATAACAAGCATGTGAAATAGGGACTTAAAGTGCCATGTTCACAGATGAATAATGGGAGGTTCAGAGAGTTTAGGAAACTTGCTTTGGATCACACAGATCTAAGTGGCAGATGCGCACTGACCGACCCCAAAGGCCACGCCTCCAAGAAGGCACCATGTTTTCAAACCAAGTCAATGACAGACTTCAACAAAGGGCAAAGTACTAAAGTGTTCGAGTTGGGAGTTTCCTTCATTTCCTTCATTTCCAAAATGCATCCAGAGAACACCTAATCCTATTCATCTTTGATAGAGGAGAAAATAGATCTAGAAAGTTGAAGTGGCTTTGTCTAAAGTCAAACAAACAAACCTGGAACTCAGGTCCTTTGATTTCTGTTGCATTGCTGTTTGTCTGTGTGGTTTAGTGGCTTCTTTAAGAAGACAAGCTGATCGTTCAGAATTTTTTTTAACAGAACTGTAGCAAACTTTAAAACTTAATATAGGGAAGACTCCTTTATCTTCTGTATGCATTTTAGAGGTTTGATGTAAGTATAATATGAATACTGGAAAGTGAATATATTATAAGGGTTTAGCCCTGTGAATTTTCACTAGCTAAACATGACTCATGTAACAAACACGGACAAGCAAGAAATAAACCATAACTAACTTTCTGGGACCCCTTTCCCCAGACCATGCCCCTAGCTCTCAACCACCACCAAAGCCAGCCTCTATCCTGACTTCTGGGAGCATAAATTAGGTACATCTGTTTCTATACTTAATCATATGAAGAACAGAGTGATAAGGTGTAGACTTTTGTTGGTGTGTCTGGCTTCTTCCACTTCACATTATTGATGAGATTAATCTACGTGTTGATATATAGTGGAAGTCCATTTTCACTGATGTGTTTGACTATATGTTTAAAGTATAAATACTCCACAACCATACTATTGTAAGTGGAATTAATAGGCTGATTGAACATTAATTATTATTTGAATTGCTTCCTCTACCTAGAACATTATTAGCTGTAGTTTCATTTGATCCAGTCTAAAACAAAATAACAGTCTCAATGATGGCACCTCAGTGGTTAGAGTGTAAGATACATCTTAGTAAACCTTCTCCGCCTGTGTTTGTGTGCAATATTCAACACAGGGTAATGCAATAGTGAAGACAAAAGGGCACTGTCTGAAAATACCCACAAGAGAGCGCTGAGTTGGAGTGCCCACTTGGTAGCTTTGTATGGCTGTGCAAAAGGTTAGGTGTGGCCTATTTTTAGGTGCCCTATGTGGAAATGGACCTAAGATAGATGGTAGAAAGTTACCCCTCAGGACCTGACAGATTTTTGTTTTAAAAAGACGTAGGAAAAGAATCCTTTCTGAGCATCTCCTTGAGCCAATGAAAAACCTGGGATCACCAAAGAATAATAGAACTTGGGATCTGCTTAAAAGGGAAATTCTTATCAGCTTCCTTTTGGAAATCATTTCACAGGCACAGAAATCAAGTTTTATTAGCTTAGTTTTCCTGTTGCTTCTTTCCTTGGTTGCAGGAAAAAGTTAAACTAACTGTGTCCTGTTGGTGACTACGGCTTGGGCATCCAGCATGGCGGGGGGGTTGCTGGTGGTCTGAAGGCTTTGCTCTTACAGAGGTTTATCATCTACCTGGTCTTGCTTTGCTCCTGCCAGTGCCCCCTCTCCAGGTTGTCTGTTTGGACATTTAGGTGCTGTGGCCAT
This sequence comes from Molossus molossus, assembly GCF_014108415.1. Lineage (NCBI taxonomy): Eukaryota > Metazoa > Chordata > Mammalia > Chiroptera > Molossidae > Molossus > Molossus molossus. The sequence continues at coordinate 16,104,542 of NW_023425344.1, read as the reverse complement.
TCATTCAGCCCTACAGGGAAGTCTCCAAGTTGGGTGGTATTAGAGGTCTCTGAGACACAAATCTATCTCCTGCTAAATAGGGATGTATGTACAAAGAAAACAATGAATAGGACAACTCTAAGTCCCAGTGATACACCAACTGTCTGTCCTGTGATAAGGCCTTGGTTTAACACAGTTGCTGGTAAAGCCATGATCGCATATTTTAGGCATCTGACCTTCTCTCCTCCCTCCACACCCTACGGTAGTAACTCAGATGATTCCCCTCAAATTGAAAATGAGATGACGTCTCCTTTTAGCAAATACAATGAGCTTTTTATTTAAGGGGGGGCATGTTGTGGTCATAGGAGGCAGAAGGGTTACTTTAAGCTCTTATTTCCATAGATGCTATGGACCTTATTCCTATTTACAAAACCCTGGGTTTAGGATCCATCCTCTTTTCTAAATCTTCTCTCTGTGGGTAATATTCCTTACCTGTTATAAAACCAAACCACATGTTAGTATGTTACATTGCACCCATATGCAGGCATGAGTAAATAGTCACTCTCACGTTGACTGTGTGTTTTTCACCCTTGCTGTGCAAGTAGCCATGGGTCTCACACATGACTTGCACCACTTAATAAGATGAATGATAAACAAGATAGAAGCTTGCTCTTTCTCTGGGGCAACTACCTAGCATTTGCAAGAAACCTAGGTTTGTAGAAGTTGGTCCTATGCCAATATGTGTGGTTCAAAGTATTATATGTGATATATAATATATGATATATTTTGTGAGTTCTCTTGCAATCTTTTTCTGGAATGGTTAGGAAGTTAAATATACATCTTTCACGGAAACCTGATGAATCTGTGTCCTTTTGTCAAAGTTGAACACTGGTGCCCTGGCCAGTGTGGTTAGTGTTTAGAGCATTGGCCCTTGAACAAAGGGTTGAATTCCTGGTCAAGGGCATGGCCCTGGGTTGTAGGTTTGATCCCTGCCCTAGTCAGGGTGTGTGCAGGAGGCAACCAATTGATGTGTCTCTTTTACATTGATGTTTCTCTCTTCCTCTCTCTCTCTCCCCCACCTTCCTCCCTTCCACTCTCTCTAAAATGAATGGAAAAAATATCCACAGGTAAAGATTAACAAAAACAAAACAAAACAAAAAATGTTTGAGCACCGGTTACCTTTCTTGTACCTCCTCTCTGATTTCCAGTGCCTTTTGTACATTGAAACCTTTGGATTCACCCTGCACAAAGAGGTCTTCCTAAGTTGCCTGTCTTTGTCAAGGCAAACACATCATTGCATTGCGAGTTGTCAGGGATCTTAGATATCATTGAATCTGGTCATCTCCTTGGACGGATAAGGACACAGAGGCTCGGAATCAGGAAGTGAACTGCCCACATTTGATTTGTGGGCTAGTGACACATCTGAATGAGGACCATGTTCTTTCTACCATCTTTTCTTCCCATTTTGGGCTAAATCGATATTCACAAAGTCACTCTACTTATCAGATAAACTTGAACCTATGTCATCACTTTAAATCTTATGAGCTTGGCCATGGTTCCAGCCTCATGACCCCTCTTCTCAGGAAAAGTTCTAATGGTCAGAATAACGGTCACCCAAGCGTAGAAAGAGTGATTTGCGGGAAGGGCCCATGGAAATGCGAGGACACAGCTGGAGGAGGCGGAGAGCAGAGCTATGCTGCCTGTGCACACAGCCAGCCTTCCAGGGGAGAGGGCGTGCCCCTTCATGGACGTTTGCAGGGCCCAGGGTGAGCTTTCTGCCGAAGAACGGGGGTGTGATGTGACAGCGTTTCTCGCGGTTGCTCCACATGTAGGAACAGACTGTGTTCCAGAAGTGCACTTGCGAGTCACGGGCTTGAAGCGTGGACTGGCTGTGCCTGACCCAGTCGATCTCGGTTTTTCCGGTAGGACCCACATCGCCAGCAGCTCACGCCCCAGCCCTCCGGGACTGCCCTTCCTTTCCCCGTCGACAAAATCCATCTTGAGATATTTTCTTCATCATTTAACCATAATGTTCTCAAAGCACTTATATTTCCCCCTTGGCATGAGCTTGTGAACTTTCTTAGATGCTAGAAGGGAAGAAAAAAACGCAACTAACAAATAGATGCTTCTGTATAAATAATTGAAATGTCCCTAACCCTACTAAGAATAATTATATTTTAAAAAGATGTTTTTATTGGTTTCAGAGAGAGATAGAAACATTGATTGGCTGCCTTCTCCACACACCCTACTGGGGATTGAGCCCCAAACCTGGGAATTGAACTGGGGACCTCCTGGTGCATAGGTCGATGCTCAACCCCTGAGCCACACCACCTGGGCAGGATCACTACATTTTTGAATGGGAGGTTCATTTAACATAATTGATAAAACTTCAAGTTAACAAACAATGTTTAGATGGTAGTGGCAGCTGGGGGTCAGTGGCATAGGCCCATCCCTGAGGCAAGCAGTAGAGGTGATCTCTCTCCTCTCCCCATAATTCAGGCTCAGAACAGCTCTCAAGTGCTGGTGGGAGATTTTTCAGGGTTGCTCAGGAGCCGGTGGAGTAGCTGAGAGGCTTGGAGTGATAGAGAGAAATGGCTTCCTTTGACATGCATGATGTATGTAAATTTAGAAATTATAGAAAGGCACACACAGAAAATTTAAAAATTATAGAAAGGCACACACACAAAGACAATTAAAAAGTACTTATAATGTCATCGGCCACTATTAAACCTTGTTGTACAGTCTCCTTGTCCTCTTCCCTCCTCTGTTTTTCTGAGTGTATATATTTATTTATAAATTTGTTGTGATTGTAGTTTTTTTAAACATAATTTTAAACCTTCATGTATTTTGAAGATTTTTCTCATTATGCTATGATATATTTTCTGTAACAGTTTTCAGGCTATCATTGGATATATGGAATGAATATATGGATATGGGTAAATATACTGTTCTGCAATTTATTTAACTAGGTCATTACTGTTGGACATTTGTACTGCTTTTAAGTTCTTGGTAATGGAAATGATGTAGCATCGACAATCCTCACACCAAAAACCTTTGCACACATCCCTTTGTTATTTCTTTGAGATGAATTTTTAAAATTAGAATTTCTGGGTTCACAAGATGTTCATTTTAAACATGTTTGATGCATATTACCTGCTTGTCCTCTAGAAAAATATATTATCTATTTTTAATTGTACCAGTGACATTCAATATCTATTTTTGATTGAGCAGTTTATGGGGAGGTCCATCTTAGAAATGGTTTTCTGGATAAAGGATTTTTCTTCAAAAATCCTGTGTCTATTTAGGCTAGCAAACATAAAGATTTTATGTGTCATCCAAATTTTAGCTTAGACCTTAAGCTAATTGCTTCTCAAGATGTGAATTTATTTTCTTTCTACAACACATTTTTAGAATATATATTAGCTCTGCTAGAGTGAAATTCAAATATCAAAGCATTTGGAAAATCTACAACACAAAGAAAACCAAAATAACCAAACCTCTTCCAAGGTTTGTCTGGTGGGATTTTTTTGAAAAGGAAAGAAAACAAAACAAAACAAAACAAAACCAAAACCTTTTATTTAATTCTTCCATTTTGAGACTAGTTGAAAAATACATTTTTCTCCCCTAAAATCAGGACAACTTAAGCTCATTAGGACCCAAGCTCTAGAAAACTGTTTGACTAACAAGTATTATTTTAAATTTAATAATTCGTGTACCTTAGTTTTTTCTAGCCCTCACTAACTTCAGTTGGGGGATACAATTTTGTTGTTAGTTAGTGAACTACTATGTTTTTAAGTTTGGTAGCACTTTAAATTTTTAAATAGTACCAAACTTAATAAAATACGATGTGCTTTTATGTTCAGTTTGAGTAAAGAAACATTGCTAAATAATCCCGCTGAACATTTATTGTCTTACTAAGTATGTGCACAAATACAGCAGTTAAACATCAGACAAAATCAGATTTTAACCATCTTTTCTTTTTTTTCCCCCCATCTCTTATCTGTGGGTCTAATAAGCATACTTCTTGCTTTCTGTTTGGATTAGTCCAATTGACTACAACTCGGATTAATTTTCACATTATTTTTTGTTTTCATGTGAGAAATGCCAAAGGCAGATTTTGAGAGTCACATTAAAATACAGGCTGACGCAGTGGCACAGAGCTGGTCTACCGAAGGTTTTATTGGTGACGAGAGGTGGTGACTGAGGTTGTCTGTCACCTCCAGTTGATGAAAAATAAATAAATAAGTGGGTGCTGGGAGGCAGCACAGCTGCTCGCTGACTCTCTGTCTGTTTCCCCAAAGGTGCTTCTGTGTGATATAAGATTTGATTTTAGAGTGTTTGTAGGCTGGAGGTTTTTGTTAATATCCTACCTTGTTACCAGCTCTGGTGCCCTGCACAGTCTCAGCTTCCAACATGCCTCAGAGGTGGGGTATTGGGAACCGTGAACTCCTCTAGGTATTTAAAGCAAGCACTGAATGCCTGTTAGTAATGATTCACTTCAGAAATATTAGCAATTCTGGGATGACCCCTTTCCTTTCTGGAAGAATGCTCTAGACAGGCAGTATTCCCAGGAATGTTGGTTTCCAGTTATATAAAGTTGCCTCAAGGGTCCTTGCTGTGATTTTAATTGAGGAATGAATATTATTTTTATATATGAAACTTTAGTTCTTCCTAGAAGGGCTTTCAGGAATCTGTGGGCTCCTTTCAGCTGCCATCATAAGTCTGGCTCTCATTTTTCTCTCCTGTAAAATGGGCACACAGATCATCTGGACTGGGTGGCTTTGAGGACTAAGTTGATCGAGATGTGATATATTAGATACTGATTTTCATGTCTAGCACATGCAAGCTCTGCTGCGTCTGGTTCTTCCCTGTTTTACTTCCTTGAAAAGTTTGAGTTCAAAGTTATTCTTTTATCATCATTGTCAGCTTATTAAAAGTGGGCAGTGGTATTCATACTGATAGCTCATCACCTCTATGTTCTCACCTGTGTACGATCATGGCATAAAAACCAGTTGTCTGCTATCATCTACTTGGGTATTTGAATCCTAGATGTTTGAGTGGGACTGTGTTTAAGTTTTAGAAGTGGGCAGTGGTCTGAAATATGGAGGGTGGACAAGTCTGTCATTTTGGGCAGGAGTAGGGAAGGAAATCCAAATCTTATCATTGGTCAGATTTTTTTGTTATAATAATAAATTATTCTCTTGAAGGCTTAGTTTCTTTCCTGTCATTAACTAAGGATAGATTCTCCTGTCTCTACCAGTTTAGGAGCCTTGGGCACTGTTAACTGACCCATCGAAGGGAGAAACTCCAGCAGGGTGGATTCTGGGCTCCGTGTAGACAGGGAACATTGTGGGCACTCAGAAGGTGTTAATAAATACCTCTTTCTATTGTTGAGACAAAATGAGGTTGATTTGGATGTGAATCATAGTGGTGAGTGAAGGGAACCTGTGCCTGTGTGTTTTAAGAAGAGGAATCTCCACATTGAGTAAAGGAATGTTGCTTTTTCCTATCAAATTATTCTCTGTTTTAAGGGCTGTCATTCCCCCTAAAATTGTGAGCTCCCTTGTGTTCCTGTCACATGCCTTCTTGGCAGTCCTTGCAATACTTTGTTGTGGACCCAGTAAGGTCTCAATAGATCCTTGTTGATTGAAACTAAACGTTTGAAAATCTTGGAGGCAGAGTTGACGAAGGGGTGAAAGAAGGTTGCGGGGAGGGAGGAAGGGAACTATCAAGGCAGACACACAATTAAATATAGAAACTGCCTGGGAAGCCAGCAAAGACCAAGGTTGGGGAGCAACGGACACTTCATGTTCTCCTGAGAAAAGAAAAAAGCGACAGCAACAAAAACACTTGACAGAAGAGACATTTTAATCTGAAGAGCTAATTAAGCAAATTATAAGACCTCTAAAATATCCCTGTCCTTAGAGTTGTAATTTTTAAACTTAAAAAAAAAAAAAAGTGGAAGGCACTCTCATTTGTTCCAAGAATCTGTTTACATTTTGGTTGGTACAGTAATAGAAATTTGAGGGGAAAATACAGTATGCTGTAGTTTATAAGTCACTTTAATGTATCGACTCCTACTGACCCTCTTTGTGATGGTGAAGGAAAGAAAAAACATATGAAAATACCTCTGGTTTCAGGGGATTTGCTGATTTGATTGAGGAAACTGAGGAGAACCGGAATTAGGTGGCCAAAGGACAAACAAGAAAATCCCAACAACACAATGTGAGCAGGTTAACTATCAAAAACAATAATACAAAGTGTTCCGGTGTAAAGGACCTCTCTAAAAGGTGTACACAGGGTTTTAAAAAAGACATGTAATGGATGCCCAGCATCCGATGAGCACAATGAGTGTCAGAGAATATCACGATGCAGGGATCACTTGATAGTAATTAATAAACATCCACTCTTCTTGGTCAAGTGACCAATATTATTTCACAGTTGACTGTGTTGAGGGTAGAGCAAATGACCTTTTCCCTGAATTTTAATAATTTACTCTAGTTTTGCATTAAATCAGAGTATAATGTAGAAGAAAATGAATGTCCCTGTGTGGGGGTGCAGAGTAATGGCATTCCCTGCTGTTATCACCTTCCTGAAGTTGTCTCTTCCTGGTCTTCCTTGATTTAGAAAGTGAAAACTGTAATCGTTTTCCCTGTTTGTAAGAAGGAAAATGTGCCATTAAATGCATTCAGCTAACTTCCAATGTCAACGCTTTTTATGTCCAATAATGACAAGCTGTCAATATCCTCACATTATTCAAGAATTTACTAGCAACTTGTTGCAGGTTTCAGAGCACACAAATCTCTCATGATATATGTGGTCTGAAAGAAAAAGCCATCTGATAGTCTTTATTATTATTTTTTCTTTCTTTCACTTTACTATTGGAGCAACATTCTATTTAAAATAGGTGTTAGAAAAAATTACCATTTTTTTTCCTTCATAAGGAGATAGATGAACAATGGAGAACACATTAAATTAACCTTAAAAGAATAGGCATTTAAGTTGATAGTGCTTTAAAAAGTATTTTTAGATACCTGGGGAATTTTTTTCAGGTAAGTTATTATCAGTAAAACAATGGAGCTGATTTGAAAAGTATTAAGATTTTATAAAACCATATATATTCACAAATATATATACGTGTGTATATTTGCCTGGAATGTGGAAGGGTTAAATCAGACCACTGTAGTAATTTGGAAAGTGCTTTTTGCTGGTGTCTGGTACCTTGAGTTTGTTATGCATTCAATATGTAGTATCATCATAAAATAGTCGCACCTGCATTAGCCCACATTGTCTCAGGGTAGAAGCTGAAAAAATAAATAAAAAGCTCAAGAAATGCATATTTGTGCTAATAGCGTGTCGGTATTTCCCCCTCACTCCACGGACATTTCTGATCTGGAACGCAAACTGCTCAACCCAGGGCACTGGGGTTGGAATCCAGTGTTTATTCAAAAAGGCACCCTAAGGCGGTTAGAGAGGAAATGCTACATGAAAGAGAGAAAAAAAAAAAGGAGTCCAGAAACTAAGCAGATCTGGGCACAGCAGCCCTGGCTGTATATACTAACACTTGTTTTCTGGGATCCCAGGAGAGAAATCGAAGTAATTAGAAGGGACTCGAAAGGGTGGTATTTTGTTGCCTGTTCTCCTTATATGGAGCAAATCAAACTGCAGTGACACTTTAGGAGCTGGTGTTCCCTACTGCCACGGGGACAGCCAATTTCTGGGTGGAGGAGTTTGTTTATATCTTAACAAATGCAGACTGTTTTGTTGATTAAACAAGCCGAAAAAAAAAGCGTGCCCATTCTCTGCTTTCAAACACTTCTCCCAATTAGAAAATGTCTCATACAAAATGCATCATGTGATAAGCTCTTGCTTTAGTCCCAAACTGAGCTGGAGTCCACTTGGAGGTCTTAGAATTCTAGTCCTTAGGGAGTACACGTTTTAGCTAAGAATATAGTTACTCTGTCTTGAAACAGGGAGCTTTGCCACTTGCTTGTTTTGGAAGGAAAATAAATTAAAAAAAGATTGCAGGGGATTTTAGTTATTATATGGCTCGGGCTCTGTTCGGAGTCTGTGGCATTCAAAGCTGGCTTTAATCGCAGCATGATGCTCAAAGCCTCCAAAAGTCCAAGTGTTTTCCTTTCTTTCTTTCTTTCTTCTTTCCGTTTTTTTTTTTTTTTTAAGCCTTACTTCACTGAGGCAGAGGGCTGCCTTTGAGTGACGTCACGAGTTTGAGCAGCAAGCTGCACAGGAGAAGGGAGGCTGGGTGAGTGACAGCCCAGCCTACTTTTTAATAGCTTTGTCATGTGACTGGGGACTGTAGTAAGACAGGTGCCTTCAGTTCACTCTCAGTAAGGGGCTGGTTGCCTGCATGAGTGTGTGCTCTGTGTCACTGTGAATTGGAGTTGAAAAAGCTTGACTGGCGTCATTCAGGAGCTGGATGGCGTGGGACATGTGCAACCAGGACTCTGTATGGAGTGACATCGAGGTGAGCTGGGGCTGGGCTCGGCACTGCAGCCAGGACTGAAGCTTTCCTCGCGATGCAATTATTCCTGTAAGGGGGGAAGGGCTTGGGCGAGGAGAGGTGGTAGAAAAGTAGCCCGGGCAGGAGCTTTTGGAAAGGATTCTTAATCTTATCTTAACTCCAATAAGTTTGCTATTTTAAGGTGGCTCTGAGATGCCATACGCAAATCAAAGCTTAGCTGCTGTCATCCGTATCTGTTGCAGTTGGAAACTCTTTCCATGTGCCTTTGGCTGTGTTTCTACTCATATGCAATATTTATGCTCTAAGATATTGATATGAATCAGAAGCTGAAGTCTTTCCAGTGGTATTTAGTGGCCTGGTTGGAAAAATGCCATTTCTATTTATAATAAGATGAAGATAAAAATATTAAAATGGATGTGCTCGAATAGAGTCAGTTTTGACTCTAGTCTGGATTTTTTTTTTTTTTTTTTTTTTTGTCGTTTCTCTGTGTTCATCAGACACAATTCAAAAATCCTGAATAATCCTGCTGGGCTCTTTTAGATTGCTTTTCTTACAGAACACAGAACGACGAAGCTGATTCCTTTAAAACTCCTCTGTGTGGTTGAAAGATCTGGCCAGCAAAAAGCAAAACAAACACACACAAACGTAAGGTGCAAGGTCTTCCATTAGCGTCCGTGGCAGGGAAGCCAATGGTTAAATCTCACTGTACCACGGAGAGCTGCCTGAAGCCGGAGAGAGAATAGAGTTTATGCAGGACTGTGTGTGGAGCTGCTGCTTGTGTAAAAATAGACGGCAATACATCAATTCCACAGTCTCTGCTGGCTACAATTCATACCGGGAGAAAAAGCAAGCCGTTTCCTCGTAATCTCTGGAGTCTCGAGTGACTGGCGGGGGGACGAGGACCAGGCATGTTTGCATTCCGCACAAGGCAGTGTTCTCGGAAAGTTTGGGCAACTTGGGAAAACAAGTGAAACTTTCTGTGGACGCTGGTGAGATGGAACCGAACTGAAGTGCGCGGAGGATCTGAGCTGCGAACAATGAATCTGGCAAAGGACTGCGAGTGCTTCCTCTGGGTAGCCGGGGACACGTAGGGTAAGGGGGAGGGTCGAGAGCCACACGTGATTTGATTAAGTAAGATGTTCATGTGGTGCAGCGATACACATCTAAAGTGAAAATAATTTGGCCCAGGCTGTCTGCGAGTGCATTTTTCCTATCTAGCCAGGCATGCCCTGGATTCTTAACTCTTTGCTGGGCTTGCAAATGCGGGCTCGGTGTGCCGTCCTTGCCTCGGAACATTCTTGCGGATTGTAATGGTTCTTATCTTGTTGTGATTTCTCGGGAAGGCGGAGTAGATATGGATAATGCATGTGTCCTGCAGCTACGATGAGTCAGGGTTATAAGTGGCTTCAAAGTCCTAATTGTCTTCGAGTAGCTGGCACGTCCAATGGCTGGTTGTCTGGCTGGCACTGTGGGTCTCAGCTGCTGTAGTTTCATTTTTCCATCATGTATTATTCCTGATGCTGCTGGGAGTTGATTGAGAAACTAGATCATATGGAAATCCGGCAGATTTACTTTAATCATTGGAATTCCTGGAGTCATTTTAAATAAGCATCAGAGGCATTGAGCACGGTGGCCCTTTTATTTTTGTCTCAAGGTGAGGTCTCAGGCTAATTGTCCAGCCGGGGACTGAGCTGCCGGTGGGCTGAGGCTGGCCCGTCGCTGCTCCGTCGCACGGTAGGCAGCGAGCCGCGGGAAGTCTCGCCTTGGCGGCGGCAGCCCTGGAAATCACCTCCGCCGATCTGAAATACTGCGATCAGCAGGTAGCGTCGGCAGCTTTCATTTTTTGAATCATTAATGTTTGCTGTCATCCCAAAATGTATTATGCCCTTTTGCACATAATGACAGGACAGCGCGTTGGTTAATAAAGGCCAGTATCACTACGCCTACGCAGAGTCCCCGGTGTCTCCGTTCCTATGGAGGTGATGTGCAGTGAGGTTACTAAGATTGATAGGAACGGTTCACAGGACATACACTCCGCCACGACTGTCATTCTGAAATGCCCCCCTCCCCTCTCCCTTCCCCTGGTCTTCACTAATTTTTTTTTTAAGAAGTGTGATTCTTTTTTCATTAATATAATTAATGTGACCAAGTCCACGCTTTCTTCTCTCTCTCTTTAAAATTTACCATCAATGGCACAAAAACCTCCGAAAGGTTAATGGAGAATTATACTTAATTATAATGATTCATTATCATCAGTGCAGTTAAGCTAATTTATTGTCTGCTTCTTAACTACGAGAAAAGTCTGTTTGGGGTGAAATAACGTACAATAATTAGCCTTTTGTGTTTAGTAACCGCTTTATCCTCTTAAATCTTATTATAAAATTAAGGCTACAGCCGTGAAATAGCTGTCATAGTTGCAGAGAGCCAGGAGAATGTGGGTCTGTCACTGTAATAAAACACACCTGTTACAGAGGTAAGGGAAGCATTAAATACCAGCACGGCAGATGAGCACAGCTACAGGCTCGGGCTGCGAGGTCAGGCATCAGCCAAAGGCCAAACATAAATGAGTAACAGGAACACTTGCTACCATTAATGTGTTTTAGATGATCAGGAGAATGCCATATTCAGAAGCTCTGATTTTATTAGCATGTCAGCAGTGGCAAGAACACATGCTCATTTTTCAACCAGAACATAAAAGTAAAAATGAGAAGGAGAGAGAGAGAGAGGAAAGGGAAGGGAAGAAAACACAGTAAAACACGGGGTGAGGGGGGAGGGGGGGGATCGACCTGATCTTTTTAATGGTTTTCAAAAGTTACTTAAAAATAGATATTCCTGAAAGGTTAAGGGTTTTGAACTAGCCATGCCTAGAGAGGCCAGTTAAAGAGAGCGGCAGCAGTAGCCCAGCGCGGGCCGCTTCCGCGTTCCCAAGCCGGTTTCTAAATTATGCGCAGCAGGAACTTAATCCAGACGCAGAGACCTGACGTTTCCTAACTTTAATTTTTGTCGTTGCTGTTGTGTGGTTCATGTGTTGTTGTTCACTTAAGGACTGTCCCCCAATGAAATCCTAGCAGTTTGTGCACCCCCGAAGACCTCCCCTTGTCTCTGAACTGGTGGTGGTGTGGGAGGGTTAAATGGTGGTGTTTGTGCTGAGCGGATAAGCAGTGTGGGCAAGAGTGAGGACCGGCAAGTGTTACACCCAAAACAAACCACAGACATTGCACCAGAATGAAATCTCTTCGGCCCAACCTCCGCTTACGTATAAACCTTGTCCAGGATACTGATCTGTAACTTTGGCCTAACTCAGATAATCAAAAAGGAAAGACCAATAAAATGATAAGGGAAGAGTTTTGATGGAGAAGGTGGCCCTTGCTTTGCATTGCCTCTGTGCCTGCAATTTGGGATCTCACCGGGGCCTGGTGGTCTTAGGGGAGAACTACAGCGATTTTCAGGTACCTCCCAGCCTCCCCTTCCCAACCGCTGACTCCATTACCCAGCATGGTGCTCGGATCACACTGCCCAGGGATGACAGGGGTGCTCCAGACGGTATCTGCATCGAACTTATTTTATTCACAGTCTAAATGTCAAGCAGGATCTGCAGCTTGATGCCCAACAGCTGCCTGGACGTGAACACTCCACAGCATCTCTCTGGACCCCTGAAGGCAGGGCCAGGGGGTGCCACTTCAGAGTGAGCGCCTGCTGCTCTGGACACCTTGGCGTGTGGGTGGATCAAGTCCCATGTCTCCGGCAACACAAGATCCCTGCAGTAGGAAGTTTCAGTGGGGTCCTTCACAGCCTGCAGGGAGGACTCAGCAGTCAGAGAGCCAGGTCGAGGCTAGAAGATGAGCTTTTTGGTAAAGGGGTCCACTTCCCTCAACAAGCCACAGTGTGGGACACTGTACAGACCACCCATTCCAGGCAAGGCAGTGAAAGACTGTGTGGGCTAAGAGAGCCCTGGGACAAGCAGCCTGGCCACAGGAGAGCATACTGCAAACCTGTCAATATATTGAAATCATTTTTAAAATGCCAAAGAAAGTTCCTTTGAATTCACTTATAGTTTAGGAATACGTAAATGATAAAAAATAATAATATAGTTGTGATGTGCCATGTATAGTGATTTTTCTTTCCAGGTGTCAAGTGGTCTCAAACACACACACACACACACACACACACACACACACACACATTTATGTGTTAGATATAGTGAAAAATATAAAGGTCATTTAGGAAAAAAATATGATTTTTGTCCTTTATCACTAAGAACTTGATTTTGACCTGTTTGACATGAAGTTCAGAAGTTCATGAAAAGTCAAGTGAGACTAAAAGATTTAAATCACAATTCAAGAGAACCACGGACAAGTTAGAGGACTTTGCATCATTAGTTGCTAAATGAATTATGTGGATGGTAATGGTTAAAACGAGCGTAAATGGAGAAAGTTTTCCTTGTAGAGTTCTTATGTTCTCTGTTTCATTTAGCAGTTGTTTATTTGGTGTCTGTGTGTGATGTCAATTCCAAAGTAAAATCCAATTTGTAACCCTCCCTCAAAGGGATTATACTCTAAGGGTAGAGGGAAATTTTGCATGGAGTTAAGCAGAAAACAATTCGAAACTTGGTAAGTGCTGACTCTCAAAGAGGCACAGACAACTCTAGTTGACTTCTAACTGGAAGCATCAGAGAAGGCTTCACAGAAACATGGATTTGGAGGCAGAATTTTGGATGGAATGCATCAGGCAAAGTATCCTTTGGGAGCAAAGTGCGTTAAAGCATTCAGGATGTTTTCTCTGGTGACTAAAACCCTGGAAACCAGCGTCTGTGGTGTCGTTAACCAGGCTTAATTCCCATCACATGATATTGCTGTTTAATAAATTCCTGAAGTTAATGAAAGCTTTTTTTTTTTTTTTCTCCTGCCTCCTGCAGTGTGCTGCTCTGGTTGGTGAAGACCAGCCTCTTTGCCCAGATCTTCCTGAACTTGACCTTTCCGAACTAGACGTGAACGACTTGGATACAGACAGCTTTCTGGGTGGACTCAAGTGGTGCAGTGACCAATCAGAAATCATATCCAATCAGTACAACAATGAGCCTTCAAACATATTTGAGGTAAGGGCACCCCTTGGTGGAAATTAATTTCTCATTGAACTTGGCTTGGGACAGACCAACATGATTATTGGCCTGAAAGCATAATGGCTTCTTACTTCATTGTCCTCAAAATACTTTTTATCACAGTTAGGCATTTCCTATTTTGTGAAAAATTGTGTTTGGAAAACACATGGATTTTTTTTTTTTTTTTTTTTTTTTAAGAATTAACGGGCTAAGGACCCACGACAGAGTGCTTTAAACTATGTTGAAATACTAAGGGATTGTGAAAGAATTTGTGGCAAAGAGGAACAAAAGTCTAAACCTGTTTATCCCTGTTTCCCTCAGAAAATGGTATCTAATATAAATTAATGGAAAAGAAGGCATTTCTTTTTAACCAAGGGGTTAGATGGCTACCTTTATTTGTTTTACAAAGTAGGTGAGCAATTTATTATTATATTTTTGACCCCTATCTTTGATTTCTGTGTGTCTTGGAAACTTCAAATCCAACTGCTCTACTATTTACTTATACATTAGTCAAAATTTATAGACCTTTCGTTTGTGAAACTTACCTCCCAGGCTCCATACTCTTATTATAAGCCTACTATATAATAAATAATACTAACCTACCCCTAGTGAAGTGTTCCTGTGAGGGAAAAATGTTCTTTCTCCCATGATCAGTCCTCATTACTCAAGAATGAATGGTTTCTCATTGAGACACACATTGTGTATGCTGGCAAGGGAGTTAAATGAAAGTTACCAAATCCACTGGTTTTCAGCATCACCAGCACCAGCTAACATTTTCTACCTACTATGTGCTGACTCAATGTAAAGAATTCTGAATGTATTTTTTAAGCCACCAGCAGTGACATTTCTTATACTTAAATGTTATTTGGTGAAAAGACCCTGCCCTGGCCGGTTCAGCTCAGCGGTTGGAGCGTCGGCCCGCAGTTCAGAGAGACCCGGGTTCGGTTCCCGCTAACGGCATATACCTTGGTTGCGGTTTGTCCCCGGCCCCGGATGGGGTTGTGTGGGTGGCAGCCAGTCTATGTGTCTCTCTCACATTGATGTTTCTCTCTATCTTCCTCCCTCTGTCCCTCCTGCTCTATAAAAAAAAGGGAAAACTGTCCTCGGGTGAGGACAATAAAAAAGTGTCCTCAGGCGAGAATAAAAAAAAAAAAAAGAAAGATCGAGCCATTAAGAAAGCCAATTTTATAGTATTTTACAATATTTAGTGCATGTTGCCAGCAACTAGCACATAGAGGTGCTGGCTGAATAAGGTATGAGTGATGAATGTAGTCGTGTTAATAACAATAACAGTAATAACAAAATGGCCAGCCCTTTGGGATACTTGTGCTCCATGTATGTCATCTCACTCATCCCTCCAAACAGCCTCTTGTTGAGGTACTGGTATTACCATTCCCGTTTTACCTCTGCAAAGACCGAGTCTCAGAGAGGTGAAGTGATTTTCCCCAAATCACACAGCTGACAAATAAAGACCTGGGATTTGAACCACAAATTTATCTGACTTCAAAGTCGATATCATTTATAAAAATAGAGTAACAGTGAATTTGGGTGACAGCCATCCTTTACAAAGACATATCAAGCTGCTTCTTTGCTCAATATATTTAAAAATAGAACAGAATCTTTCCTCTCAGTGTTGGTTGACATGAGCAGGGGAGCTGGTCAGCTGAGGTGACTGTAGGTTGTGCGGACAGCTCCAATTTTATAGTAGGTCTGAGGCCCTGCGTGAGTCTGGGGAGAAGCCTTAGGTGCTGGAGGTAGGGCTAGGGGGGAGGGATACGGTGGAGGAAATGCTGAAGGTCTGTGGTTAGCTACACTTTCCCAGGCTTCTCAGCCGGGTCTGCAAAAGTTCATGTGAGGACGTGGCTGGTTAGAACTGGTAAATTGAACATTCCTCATTCAGTACCCTTGTCAGGTTACAGGCCCATTTTAAGTCATGCTGCATTAAATAAACAGTACTTTTGAAAATGTCCATCTCTATAGACCTCTTATCTGAAAATCGGCTATTCCATATTGGGTGAATGCCATGCATTTTGTAGGTGATGGTGAGGGAGTAAATGAAAGGCGGGGGGGGGGGGGGGCGGTGATGGGGTAATCGCTGCCTCCCTGGTGGGCTGGTCCCAGAACAGACAATGTTCTCTGTGACCTGGCATCCCCGTATTTCCTGTTGGAGCACCTGCATGAGGTGCTCCTCTTTTACACCTCGGAGACTTGGTTCAGCACCTAGTTTGTTATCCATAGAGGCTTAATCTATGCAAAAACATCCTTGTTTGTTTTCCCATATAACTTTATACCACTGATAGACTGATGTTCAATGCTCGAAGACCCAAGGTCCACGTATTTTAATCTATCTTTAGGTCATTTTGAGCCAGTGGTTCTCAACTGGAGGCAGTTTTGCTCCCGAGGAGACATGTAGCGATGCCTGGGGATGTGTTTTCCTGTTGGGACTGGGGGCTGGGGCACTACTGGCGTTTACTGGGTAGAGACCAGAGACGCTGTTACACACCCTGCAGTGCACAGAACAGCCCCACAGCAAAGAACTATTTGGCCTCTAGGGACAACATTGATAAAGTTTAGAAACCCCGTGTTAAAAAAAAAAAAAAGTCATTGAAAGCCCTCTCCATGAAACACTGAAGGTAAATTGGTCAGATTTCTGAGAGATAATATAGTTCAGGTGGGGGTATGAGGAAGCAGAAGCCATATTGAAGAATCAAGGTGCCCAGGACCTCGGGACTGATATGTCAGGGATTCTCCTAGTGCCACACGGCCAAAGTGACTGTTTGGGTAGATCCCCGACCAGTCTTCTGTTACAGCTTCATTCTTCGTCTGTGCAGAAGGAGGGGCCGCAGGTAGTGACAAGTGACGCAGGGCAGCCTCCCCAGTGTTTGCATACAGCCAGGAGGCCTCTACTCTTTGCCCTCTCGTGCTAAACTCAGACATCTTTTTGTCTAACAGGAAAAAACAATGCGTATGTAGAGCTTAGGTGGAATCCTAAAACTATGCCTTCCCTGTGAAGAAGGTCCGTCGGCAGCACAGTAACCCTTGAGTGGCTGCAGCTCTGTGTTGCTTCCACCAAAGCTGCGTGTTTCATGAACTCATTTCCCAGAGCCTGTACCTTTAAACCTCCCACAGTGGACTTCAACCTGCGCTTCCTTCCTTCCAGGGCCCAAAGCCCTGCCTCATCACATTTGTGAAGGCCTTGTACTTGAGCAAGCCAAAAACAGTCACGGTCTCTGCCACCTCTGGCCTGCCAATAACAAGCATTAGCTCCCTCGGATTCTGAGAATAAAATCAGGCACCGAGAGTTAAACCCTTTTCCCTGACTCACCGGTGACACACTGGCGATGGGACGCAGGGTTTCTGACATGGGATCAAAGCAGAAAGAAAGGGGTGTTCAGAGCCCCAGAGAGTATTGCAGACGTTGAAACGCTGGGAGCAAATAGGATTCGCTTCCTCTGGACTATTCCATATGTCTGAATCTCAGTTTTAGTATTTATATAACTTTAGAAAAAAAAGAAAAAGATGGGATTGAGTGCCGCGATTTGGGAAAGAGTGAATTCCTGAGTGGGAGCGGTGTGCCAGCACGCAGTTCTACCCGGTGGTTGAGTGACTGGTCACACAAACAGCGCCTTCGGCTTGCACAACCTGTGTGTGTGGATGTGCGGAGGCAGGTGACCAGGTATGATTCAGAAGCCACTTAGCAGAACAGGACACAAGGCCTATCAGTGCATCCTCCAGTGACCGACCCATGAAAACAGGATGCTGTCCCTAGACTGGCTGGGAGCAAGATTTATGTTTCAGAATATTGCAACATGACTTCCTTCCCCGTGCTGCCTTTGTGCTTTGTTCGAAGGAGGAGAATAAAGGGCTGTTTTTACAGCAGGGCACTGTGTAGAGATGGGTGGCATTAGGGTTAGTTAGTTCAAACAGCACATTGCCCCTTCGAGGTCACTGGCGGCTACCTGGTCCCTGCTTCATTTTAATATCTGCTTTAATGGGCGTCTTTCATTCATTCGTCTGTTACCTAAGACTGTGATCACTTGGGGTTCTTTAGAACAAGGTGAATGAGAATGCATTATCGCCCGGTCATTACTCAGTGTGTGTTCGGAAGCCGGCCTCTGCTAATGCGGAGCGAGTGCTCACAGCTGCGGCTCCCACTCACGTCGGGTGATTACTCGAACGCTCCCAAAGGTCCGTACAGGGGACATTCACAGGACGGAAAGTGGGGAGCCATGTCCTGGTCGTGGTCTACAAGGTATCCTCTATATGCCACCAAAGGAAGCGTGGCTACAAGCTTTCACGAATACTTGATCATTCTGATGGAAAAACAGATTTTACATTTCTTCTCTAGACTTTCGGTTATATTCGCTTTCTTTCTAAAATGGGCATATGTTCTGTACTTATCATGAAGTTAAAAACAACCTTGGCTAGTCCATGGACTGGGAGCATTTTGGGAGCTGGGAACCTGCTTCTTTTGTTCACTGGCGTTTTCCTAGACGTTTTCTTAGAAAACTGCAGAAAGGTAGGTGCTCCATAAATGTTTGCAGCATAATGAATGAGTTGACCTTCGCATATTTATGAATGGTGTGGATTGCATTAAGTAATGTGAAGATTACCTGTAGAGCACAAAAAGTCTGTTTCCTAAAGAAAAAAGTTTGGGAGACCAAATGTGGAACAATTAGCAAACAATGCAAGAATGGGTGTGTATACACACATGTATGTGTTTGTATCTATTAGCCAATTAAAAAACAATGTACATGTCTAATTTGTACACAGAGGACTGTTTATATATTACATATATTAACAAGTGGCAAACATTGTAAGACTCTATGTTTGCATTTGTGTGCGCGCACGCGCGTGCGTGTATATCCTAGCTAAGGAGAGAACTGGTAAGAATAATGTCACCAAGGCTGATATTCTTGAAAGCTTTAGCCACCGTGTCTTTGGTGGTACATAGAGGATACCTTGTAAACAGCTAACAATGCTCCCCACTTTACATCCTGTAATGTTCCCAGTATCAGACTTATAGAGAGTTCAGGTATCACTCAATGTGAGTGAAGTGTTTTCATGCAGGGAGCAGGGAGGTGAGGAGCTTGGTTTACTCAAGCTAAAATATACACTAATGTGAACACAGGAGTAGTAGTACATTTGGATTTAGGGTGGGTGCAAAATATAAGCTGGCCGTGAGAACCCAATTACAAGTCTAAGTTTACATGGTTGGTAGGAATGAGGGTGCCATTAGAAATTTTTTTTTTAAAGAGCAGAGTAATATAATGGAGATGGCATTTTAAATGGATAATTCTGATAACTGTAAGAACTATGGCCATGCCCAGCCCGTGGGGCTCAATAGATTGTGTGTTGTCCCATGGACTGAGAGGTCCCAGTCCGATTCCCATTCGGGACACATGCCCAGGTTTCGGGTTTCAGGCCCAATCCCCAGTAGAGGACGTGCAGGAGGCCACCAATTGATGTTTCTCTCTCACATTGATGTTTCTGTCTCTCTCTAAAAAATCAATGAAAACATTAAAAAAGAAAGAAAGAAAGAAAAGAACTATGGCCAAGCAGAAAGGAGGGGAAATTACAGAGCAGGTCCAGCCACATTCCCAACCCTACGAGATGCCGGCACAGTGACAGAAGGGATGGTGTCTAGGAAACAAACACTTGAAACACTTTGCCCCCAGCCCTGAAGAGTAGGAGTGGGGTCCGGGAGGGAGGAGAACAGGAAGCAAACTCAAAAATGTTCCAAAGGGAATCGGAACTTCACAGCTACCTTCCTGGCTCAGTTTCTGCCCACCTTTAGGAGCTGCAGTACTTTCTCGGACTTGTGAGTGATTTTACAAAGGGGCTCTCCTCCGGCTCCCTGCTGCCCCAGGGCAGAACATTTTTAACCCAATCTCCCAATTTACATGGTGTCTGCTTTTTCTCAAGTGTCTCCTTGGAGGGAATTCTGCAGCCTTCCATGGTAATGAATTCCTGCTCCTCACTGGCCTGGCTCAGGCAGGCTTTTCTATGAATGGCAAACCTCTTGGAGTTTTAACAGAACAAACAGAGGAAAGAAAATGTGTGTAAAAACCATCTCACCTTCATGGAATCATGGGGGGAAGAAATTCTCCTTTGTTATGTGGAGAGACTGAATTAATTTATAGCAAAAGCTTTTTTTCGGGATTTCTCGAATTTCCAACGTGCAATCAATAAATGTTTGTCATTTACATTGAATTTACAGCCCACGGACCAGATTTTTGCCCCACTTGGTAATGACACTTATGGAGAACGCAGACTTCAAGTTAGAAAATAATAGCCATTTAAGTGGGGAGATAATTGGCTGTAACATAAGAACATTGAGGAATGTTGAAACTTGTGGAGACTTATGGAGTATTTTAAAAATTTATGTCGTACTTATCTTTGCATTTGTAGTCTACCACAAAATCCCAAATTCTGGATATAAATCAGTGAGATGTTCATCCCGGAGAGTCACAAATCAGGAAGCAACAATCCGACCCAGCCCGAGTGCTGCTTTCGTTGCAGATTCTTCTGTTGGCTTATCTTGCAGGGAGTCTAAATAGTTTTGAGTGTGTGTGTTCATCACACCCCCATTGAAGACTGTTTTAGGCTTCTTGGCCTGATAACATCTGCCTTATCTTGGGAACATCTGGTTTATCACCCTATTTCCTCCCCGCCATTATGCTGACCACTGGAAAAATGCAGCTTGGGAGACCTGACCCATGGCGTTCTGTCTGTCGGCCTGGAACCCTCCAAATACATAGCAAGTGGCAGGATGCCGGTTCCATGACCATCTCCACCATCCCCGACTTTCCTGGAGGTGGCTTCCGTGAATAGTGGTTGTGTTTACAAGAGATGAGGTTGACTGCTGTTTTTTTGTTTGTTTGTTTGTTTTTAATGGGAGTCCATCCAGTTCTTGGCCATTTGCCATTTAGAAAGTGAGAACGTGTGTCTTTAATTAGGCACAAGGATTGTAGAACGTACTACTTTGTGTTTTTCGGGGTGAAGACCGGCTCTCCCGTGGCAGACACTCTGGGCGCTCCGGGAAATGGGTGAGCCGCTTCGTGAGCCTATGCGAGGCTTTCCCCACCTCCTGGATCTCCAGTGGGTGATCTACACACACATCACTCCAGCCGGCGATCTGTGAAGCCAGGAGAATGGAGACTCACATTCACAAGGAGGAAAACTTGGAGAGGAATCAGGGACAGAGTAGCTGGCTCACTGCCTCTCGATCGACTTCAGATATGTTAGTCTGCATTAAAGCAATGAAGAATCAGGATGCTGCCTGGGACAGACCGTCTATTTGTATAGCAACTGTGTGTGCTTGTGTAGCAACCTTATACATATTCTGTGTCTGTTTGTCTCTGTCCCCTGTCTATATGCAATGTCTCGGAAACACAGCCCAGCAGATGGCTCACCTCTGAATGAGATCAACACACAAAGCAGATAAGATGAACATCAGAGGCCTCTTTGCTAAGCCAAATTGTTCTTTCTCTGCTCCCTACCCTGGACTTTACAATTTTAACAAGGTTAATCTGTCCCTATAATTATGTGCCTATTCTTTTAGCAGTGAAAACTTGTATTGTGGGTTTTATCAAATGAATTGCTTGTGGTGTAAAAACCATTCTGTAAGGACCATTTTCTCCCTTCTTTAACCTCTCAGGTTACTTCCAAGACAGTGCGCGCTAAGGTTTATAGTTCGAAAGCAAAGCTAGATGCTGCATTTTCCCGCGGCCTGCCAAAGATGCTGATTTACAAGCAGCTAGAACGCGAGCAGGGAAGGGGAGACATGCACAATGAACTACACATTCATATTTTCGCAAGGGCAAAATTTTACAAAGACAAATGACTTCTTATCCATGACATCATTTGTCCCAAAACAATGATAAGCGGATACTTTTGTGCCTTTTCTGTTCCAAAATAATGTAATAATTTCATACTTCCAGATTCTAAACACTAATACTTTGTAGGCCTGTCCATCTCCATTACTACGGCAAGTTATTCATTCAAGGTTTGCGGCAGAATGGATTAATGATTCACCAGATCTTTCGTAAAATAACTTGGCCTGACTTTTAAACACCACCTTCTTTTTCTTTTTGTGGATGGTCTTGTGATTGGTGTTAATGGGCTCTAGAGACCAAGCCCCCTATAGAGCTGTTTATTTTCCCAGAAGTAACTTCCTTAAGTATTTCTCCTACTTTTCCAGTTTCTCCCAAACTTCTCGGGGATAGTCAGTTCAAAGAGGTTCACGCAGGCTGGTAGGCAGGGAGGAAGGAGGAGACTCCATTGCCATCTGCTTGGTGGCCGATGCCCTCCCCCGTGCCAGATCAGCATGATTTATCAGAGCCCGTCTTTAGCACAACAGGGTTTAGAGAGAATTCCTTGGTGTTCCTCACTCTCAACAGGCAGAGCTGGAGCCCTGAACTTTGAAGGAAAACCTCAGAGCTATTTGCAAAGTGCCGGTGCTTAGTGAATACTAAATTACATTTAGGAAATAGTCTACTGCTGGCAGTTATACTTCATTTTTATTCTTGACACAGACACCTAAATCAGAGAACAGTAACATTTCAGAGATTATGGAAACAGTTTGGGTATGTTCCAACACTATAATAGGATCAGAATTTTAAGGCCTTTTGTATTATTACCAATAGTCACTTAGTTTCTACTGCAGTGTACTTTGTAGGGAATTACAGCTTTTACTAAAAAGATTAAAATGCTATTATGCAAATGATTGCAGTATGTTATTATGTTTACAAATTAACATCCATGGCTCAACACACAAATTAACTAACTATTTTATCTATGTTATTAAGGATTTAATAAATAACTGTTAATAAAAACGGGTAGCTCAGAACACTTCATAGGAAACAATTGTGATTTAACACAGAGCTCGAGCATGGTGTTTAATGTACTAGGTGATACGGTGGCAAAACAAAGTTGAGCAGAGCACATGGAGGAACGGGGGCCATGGCAACTGCAGAGTGGCTTGTCTGAGGTACCGATGAGCGTGAACTCGGGAGCTTCAGGCTGTTGTGTACAGGGGGCAGCTATCAGCAAATCTAAGCAAAGCACACACCATCTTCTATTACTAGATAGTTCACTGAGATGATCAGTTCTCTGTGACGTGTCTGATGTGTTCCATCCACGCAGAGTACCTACAGTGCTCTAAAATGGAGCTCGGAGCATGTTTTGTGGGGTGAGTGGGGTTCAGCTGTGGAATACCGCCGTGTGATAAAAGGGGAGAAGGCGCGGTTCGGACTAAGATGGCTTCGCAACCAGGCTGCAGATTGCTATTCCTGGCTGTTCGTAAGAGATCATAAAAGCAAGGAGTTGAGAACTGCCAAGGTCCCTGAGAAATGAATGTATGTGATTATGTTATCTTGTGGATTGGATTTACTAGACAGACCAGCAACACCTTGACTTTAGTCCAACAGGAAAGGTAGAAAGAAATGCAGATTTTGGATAGCAAACTTTGTTAGAATGGGGAAGTTCCGAAATGCTGTCATTAAAATGTCTCAAAAGAGATCTGGGATTCCAATCACCGAATCCTTTGCTCGACCTCAAAACACGAGCTAGGGGTGTCACCTAATATGAAGCAATCAAATGAAAAGGAGACAAAAGAATTACCACAAAATCCTGGAACAACTTCATTTGTAATTCTGATGTTTTGGATTTATTTTCTGAATAGTCCAATAAAAAAGTTGAAGGCTCCTACGTAAACAAAATCTTTTTTTGTTTTAGGTCTCCCAGAAAATAAATAATTCGATTAAATAATAAAGAAGTAAACCATGACCTTTATAGGTTTACCTGCAGAGGGTAGGACTATCCAGGAACAGGAGTGGGGCAGCAACCACAGACTCGGTCAAGGTTGGGACCCTTGCACACAACACAAGCAACTAATTTTGTTCGAATGGCACCCCTGTTGTTGGAGAAGGATGTATGCAAATTTTGATATCTAGCTGGACCAAAGTGCCTGGTTCCTTCATTTCCTTCCACATTTGGATAACTAGTGTTGTTCTCCACTCCCCCAAATGCGTCCTTATGGAAACAAACACTTGCAAATTGTAGACGCTGGCTAAGGGAAAGGAGGGGGTGGGGAGGAGAAGAGGAGGAAAAAACCTGACCAAAAAGAGTGACTGGGGCAGTTTATAATCTGAAGGTTTGTGGCCTTGTCCTGTTCCCAGGCACCTGATCAAGAAAGTGGTACAATCCTGTTTTGCAGGCATCCTCGGGCGCTTGCCAACGTCACCTACATGACCAAGGTTTAAAGTACTTGCTGTAACTTCACGCGGCACAGTAGAAACGTGTGCCTGTGTGTGTGTGTACACACTCACATTCTTTTTTCTAAAGGGGAAAAAAAAGTGATACTTGCCCTAGAAGGGTGGTAAAATAATTAGTCCAGGAGACAAATGTCTTGGCCCGTGTTTAAACAGAGCTTTAAGGACACAGTGTTCCCAACAGTCACATATCTAAATACAAACCGGTGTCAGCTGCCATGCAGACCAGAATGTAATAGCTTGCTTTCACGTAGGTCATCGTCAATCCATTTTGGTCGCAGTCACACTGCACATCTGTTTCTGCACACCGCAGCTTCTTAAGGTGGCATTTGGATCGCCGAAGAACACAAACAACCAAGCTATAAATTGCCACTGCTGGAGTTATTTTGAATAAGTGTATACTGTTTCATATTTATAATGGTGAAGCTTCATAATATTCACAGTGAATATAGAATACCGATCAGTTCAACAAGCATGAAATTGTATGTTGTCAACTTGTCACAATAAATAGAGCCATATTCTGGCTTGCGATAATGTTGAACTAACATTTTTCCCCCCTAGAATTGTTGAGAGGGTCACAGCACTGTGCGGAGGTAGCACTGGCTTTGGGGAGATAAACCATCAGGGCTATTGTAAAGTTGATATTACTGTTGATGAGTCCTCCCCCCCCCCCCCAAGCATTCGCTCTTCTTGGGTGAATGCTAATTGGTAATCTGGTGTTTCTACTGTCATCCAATGGTATCATTTCCAGCCAGTGAAGAAGCCCTTTTTTGGGGTTGTGTATGTGTGAATAGCTTTTTTTTTGTTCTCCTTCAGAACAATTTTTGGGTTTTTTGTTTCTTTTCTTTTTTTTTATGCTTGCAGTACAAATCAGTGCTAATTGTCAGGAAATTCTCCAACTGGACTCTGGAAAGCCTTCTCGTTGTGTCTGCAGCTCATTCCCTGTTGGTTACCAGAGCACCGCTCAGTGCGAGCTGGACGTCTGGGCCAAACTTTCCCACGATGGAATCTGCAGAGATGCAGGAAAGACATTTTTGACCCACACGTGGCCCTGACAGGAGGGGGAAGGGAGGACGCAGGCGAGGTGCTCACCGGCAGCTTTCCCACGGCGGCTGGCGTTTCTGCACCGAGGCAGGAGTAGGAGCGGATGCCAGGTTCTTCTTCCCCCTTGGGAAATCTTAGAGGTGTGCAGAGCCTCCCCTCCTTCCCCCGAAGGGCCTGAAGACGGGGGTGCTGTGGCCTGCACCAGCCCTCCCGACCGCTGACCCGGGTTCGCGGCCTGGGACACCGCAGGACGGTGCTTGGAATGCAGATGTCACTGGGGTGGCTGCTGGCCCTGGGCTTGTCATCCCTGCCCCTGGTCGTGAGGTGGTCACGTTTTCTGCTGTGAGTAGTGAGTTGTGGGCCACAGCCCATGGTCTCCAGGTTTTGCAGATTTTCACGTCTTCGTGTTTCTGGATTTGGAAAGCTTCTCTGTTCTCTCCCTGGTTTATTCGCCCATCCATCAGAAAATGTAACTCCGTCAGCCGCGGGCGTGCTCCTCCTCGTGTCCACGGCCCGGGATGCAGCGGTTGGTGGCGGCACTGTTGGGGCTCCGCGCGGCCCGCGGTCCTGCTGAACACAGGCCTTTGGAGTCAAGCGAAGTGCTCCGACTTCCCCCGCCTGCCGCCCTGCTCATCAGGGCCAGAGGGATGCTGCCCCTCTCTGCGCTGGCACACTCTCCCCTCCAGCAGCGCCGGCACCTCGAAGGGGAGTTTGCTGGAGAGCATTTCTCCACGCTTGTAGGACCTTGTATTCCAAACCCAGAGCGCAGGTGGAGGGGCCAGCCAATGCCGGCGGTGTGACCGACACCGGCGTGGAGAGCCCGGGGGTTCGCGGTGGCCTACACAGCGCGGGTGACCAAGCAGCAGTGTGCTCCTTGCGCTTGCCGAGGGACAGGAGGAAGGCGACCTCAGGGAAGAGAGTGGAGCTGTCCGTAGAAAGTCTTTTTACTTTTCTTTTTTTTACTTCTTGGTGTTTTTATTGATTTTTTTAGAGAGAGATGAAGGAAGAGAGAGAAACATCAATGTGAGAGAAACACTTCCATCGGCTGCCTCCTGCACGCCCCCTACTGGGAATGGAACCAGGACCTCTCAGTCCACGGGACGATGCTCCATCCGCTGAGCCACACAGGCTGGGCAGCAGAACGATCTTTAAGCAGGTTGCAGGGCTGATGTGACCAGAATGTGGCGCCTCTGGCAACATATGTGCGGAAAATACTGGTTGGTACCATTTTAGGTCTGTTGACCTTTCTCCCTGAGAAGGACGCTTCAGCCCGGCTGGAAGGGCTGGCATGCCTGGTTCCTATATGCGACGTCCTGACCATGTGGCTCTTCTGTCTGTTGCAGCCTCCTCCTCACTGTCTCATGGGACAGTCCTCCAGAGAGACAGTCCCGTTCCCTCACAGAAAAGTCACAGAGGCCTGCTACCTCCCCCCGCCCATTACATCTCCTCTGAGTCTTATTCCAGTAGATCGCATTGGCTTTCCTGCAATGCTCCGGCCTAAATCCCTTCTCCCCAGTCCTTTCTGAGAAGTTTATTTCTGCTTTTGAATGGTGCTTACATAGGGAAAAAGGTTTCTCTATTATAGGAATGCCCTTGGTTTTCCATGGGCTCTTGGCCTAAGGACATGAGCTTCCCTGGGCACCATGTCATTTGTTCAGATGAGAAGTTGGAGCCTCTGTATTTCAGACACAGTTGTCCTGGGTGTCCAGGGATCCCTGCCAGCTCAGATTCTGTCCAGAAATGTTCTCATGTCAGGATCCTCTTGTGTCTTGCTGGCACATGCTTTGCAGAGACACCCTGCTCTCTGTGAGCTGCACAGAGCGGGCGGCCTTTTGCTTCCAGGCAGTGCTGCCCGGTGAACAGGCTCCCCTCGGCTCCCACCGGAGCGTGCGAGCGCAGCAGTGCTGCGTGGGAGCCGTGACTTCTTACCCTGCTGGTCCCCAGTTCCAGGGCTCTGCGTAGAACAGCTCCGAGAGTTACATTAGATCACAACGCCACTTTCGAGCGCCTTTAATCCTATCACCCCGTCCCCCGCCAATCCCAGCAGTGGAGCTGAGGTGGCTGCTCCTGTCCTCAAGGAATCTGTGCCAGTTTCTCCTGGGACAAATGTGCTCTGGACTGCCTGGCAATATTTGTTCCAACTTAAAAATTCAACAAAGACATTCTGTCCACACAGAAACCAAAGACTTTTCTGTGTTTAGATGCATTTGCTGATAACCGACTGTTGCCTGGTCTTGGCAGATAACTGAATCTGGCGGTCCATGTAGCATGGTCCATGCCCAGTTCGTTTGTCTTTGAATGGCAAATGTGCTTCTGCCCTGAGTCAGCAAAGGCCCGATACCCTCTGACAGTCCTGTGTGACCTCCCTGCTGCATTGGTGGGACAGAAAAACAAAACACAGATCCCCCCCCCACCCCAATTCCTTTAGGTTTATTTTAATTTCCAGGTACACCTTTTAGAGCTGAAAGAAAAGATGTATGTTCCATAGACAGGGAGCATTTTTACTTAATCTCAGTGGTTTTTTTTGTTTTTTTTTTAATCCTCACTTGAGGATATTTTTCCATTTATCTTCAGGTAGAGCAGGAGGGGGAGAGAGAGAGAAACATCGACATGAGAGAGACATATTGCCTGGTTTTCTCCCAAAGGACCCCAACCAGGGCCAGGGACTGAACTGCAACTGAGATACATGCCCTTGGCCACGACTCTTCGGTCCGTGGGCCAATGCTCTAACCGCGGAGCCAAACCAGCCAGGGCATCAGTGGTTATTTTTATAATTTGTATTAGAAGACCTAATTTCTCTGGCCATTATTAACTTAGTATTATTAATTGTCTGAAATAGAGCTGAGAAACACACCATTTGTAAAAATGTCTCTGGGAGGCCCAACAAGATGCAGAAAATTTATACCCTCAAACCTCCTGCATCTTACTCCCTGATAAGCTTCTCCAGCCCTCACTTACACTTGCTGCCTTTTGTCTTACTTACAATTTAAACCAATCTAGTGATCTGTTTCCCAAGCACACGAGAGATAAGAAGAAATAATTTAGAAAGTTAAAGAGCTGGTAGAGGCAAGGAGATCATAGCAGGAAGTGGGCCCTGACCCAAAGAGATAAGACTGAGAACTACCAAAAGTAGACAAACACTCAAAATATGATTGTCTGGGGCCATTTTGTTTGAGAGCAAACAGCCCCATGTTTCTCAGGGCTGTATTCTAAGTAGCTCCCTACGGTTACTTTGTAACATCACAGAAAGATACAGAAAAATGACAGTTTGTTAGATAGGGGAAATGTGAAAATGATTTTGAAATCTTTTCATTAATTCTTTAATAAAAATGTTGATCCTTGAGCGAATCAGCTTCCTGGTTCATCTGCACAAGGGCCCTTGGGGATGAAGGCCGGATGCCCAGAGGTCAGCGAGTCAGTTGCATACACACATCCATGTGCTTCGAGCTCCGAGATGCTCCTGGAGCCTCCAGCTCCTCCTGGAGTCGTTCCCAGAGAGCAGTACTGAGTAAGGGAAAGCTCCATGGAGTAGGGAACTTCCCTGTGTCATCTGTCAGATTACTTCCTCCCGTAAAACATACAACTCAAAATTTCCTCTGATAAAGAGACCGCCGATTATTGTTGTGTTTTTTGTTTTTTTTTTGTCCACAGTAAATACAGACCATTCGTGGGTCAAGATGAATGCAACTCAGCAGGGTTATCCTTGAAAGTAACCTCCCCACATTACTTTGAAACGAAATTGCTCTCCACCTTCATTGCTGTCTACCCGTCCCCACATTAACCACCACCCCAACAATGCAGCACTGCCATGTATATATTTATTTGGAGCACTCTAAGCTGGAATATTGGTACTGAGTAATTCCTCCTTTTTCCCCATTTTGTTTGGCGATCCCTGTAAATAAACCACCAACCTTAGCAACAGCAAAAGAATCGCCAAAATGTGCCGCTTGGTTTTGGATAAAATGTTTCAGATAATGTAGAAGATTGATTTTCTTAAATCCAATTTCTGTCTCGAAACCCAAAGAATGCTATCGCTGTGTCTTCTTTATCCCAGCTCGCTCACTCAGTACTGCCACCTTTCACCTGAGCGGGGACTGGACAGCTGGGGTTTGTCTACGTGGACCCCCAGCTCTGGTCGGGGTGACCCCACGTGAATATTCAAACGTTGGCCATTTCCAAGAACACGGTCCGCCCTGACGACGGTGGGCGGCCCTGCTCCCCTGCTATTTTCTCACGCTTACCTTTTGTACAAAGGTATTTGTGATGTCCCTTTCAGGAGTAATTCTTCCCTTGTTCAATTTCTCCCTTTCTCTTTATGGCTGTCATAATAGCCCCTGACACAGTCGGCCAGCAATGCCCCTGTCCATCACTCACCTGTGAGCAATTCTTGAACCAGCGGATGGCCCCTGGGTGACCAGACTAATTGTGCCAGTGGTGGGCCTTTCTATGCGACCTTCCAACCAGTCGCATGCAAGCCATGCCCAGGCTGTGTGCCAGGCTGGCTGCCTCATTGGAAAGGACAGTATCGATGCAAATTAAGTGCAGGGCAGGGATAGAGGAAGGTGTGCAGTTGAGGGTTATCAGAATTTAAATCTGTCCACCTTAGCGTGCCAGTGGAAATAAGTCTTAAGTGGTGAGAGTCCAAAGGAAATTTTCCATAGACACCATTTCCATAAACTACATTATAACAATGAGCTTTTCTAAAGGCTGATAGATTTGGTCTGTGTTCAGTTGGAGCCTTTACCAGGCAAAGGATAATCTATTAAGTCCCTAAATTTAGATACTATTTGTGGCTCTCTTGGGCACCCAGTGAGTGTTTATGGCTACATGAGCAAAAGAGCATCCTTGCCTTTTCTGAAGGCCATTGCATTGTGGTGACAGCTGTCCAGGTGATGGTTCTCTGGCTGTGTCCCTCAAGTTATATTATGAATTATATGAGGGAAGGGATATTCCTTCAGCTGGTGCCTCATCACCTCCTCATTGCCCAGTGCAAATCCATGCACATTAGAATGCTATTTTGATGTCTGTTAATGGATGGATTTACAGCAGTTCTACCAAACAGAGAGAGAAGGGAGTGAGAGAGGGAGGGAGAATGTGACCTTTCCAGCCATTCAGACCCATCATGCTAAAAATAAGACATATCAAAGATCTGAGAGCATGTTCTCTAAGAGATGGTTTGTAAACAGAGCCAAAAGTGACAGCAGTATGTTCTGTGCCTGCCAGAGTGGCCGTGAGCTTACCTTCTAAGTCCCCGAGGAGACTTGCTGCTCAGATTAAGAGAGATGGGTGGTTTTCGTGGCAGTTCTGAGACACGTGGCTGTGTTTAGCCAGTGTGCGCTGGCATGTGACGCTCCACGTGTTTCCGTAGAAGCCAGTGAGCATTCACTCCTCCCCCCTACAGAAAAGGAAGCATTTCTCACACTCGGTGAAGAGCTGAAGAATAGGTCTTCTGCAGGTTTCAGAGCATGAGTGTAACTTCCTCTGTACTAGGAACCAACTACCACCTGGGAACTCGTGGAGTGCATGGCCACAGGCACCAGGACACTCCACCTGGGAACTTGTGGAATGCATGGCCACAGGCACCCAGGACACTGGCACCTGGGAACTCGTGGAGTGCATGGCCACAGGCACCCAGGACACTGGCACCTGGGAACTCGTGGAATGCATGCCCACAGGCACCCAGGACACTCCACCTGGGAACTCGTGGAGTGCATGGCCACAGGCACCCAGGACACTCCACCTGGGAACTCGTGGAGTGCATGGCCACAGGCACCCAGGACACTCCACCTGGGAACTCGTGGAATGCATGGCCACAGGCACCCAGGACACACCACCTGGGAACTCGTGGAGTGCATAGCCACAGGCACCCAGGACACTGGCACCTGGGAACTCGTGGAATGCATGGCCACAGGCACCCAGGACACTGGCACCTGAGAACTCGTGGAATGTATGGCCACAGGCACCCAGGACACACCACCTGGGAACTCGTGGAGTGCATGGCCACAGGCACCCAGGACACTGGCACCTGGGAACTCGTGGAGTGCATGGCTACAGGCACCCAGGACACTGGCACCTGGGAACTCGTGAAGTGCATGGCCACAGGCACCCAGGACACTGGCACCTGGGAACTCGTGGAGTGCATGGCCACAGGCACCCAGGACACACCACCTGGGAACTCGTGGAATGCATGGCCACAGGCACCCAGGACACTCCACCTGGGAACTCGTGGAGTGCATGGCCACAGGCACCCAGGACACTGGCACCTGGGAACTCGTGGAATGCATGGCCACAGGCACCCAGGGCACTCCACCTGGGAACTCGTGGAGTGTATGGCCACAGGCACCAGGACACACCACCTGGGAACTCGTGGAATGCATGGCCATAGGCACCCAGGACACCTAGGTACCCAAGCGCCATGCTCATGTTTCCAGACTCTCTCAATGTATCCAGACTTCATAGCTTTGCAAATATTTTCTTGTTGCTTGTCAAAAATTATAATACAAAGAATTTACCTCTTGTTGAAAGTGATCACATGACTGAACAAGTTGACTGTGCCATCGTTGTTAGGCAGCTACTGGATATCTCGGGGAAATCAAGCACAGGAAGAAAGGGTGGGCTGGTCAAGGATGGCTAATTTCCCAGGGCATTTGGGCTGTTCAGAGGTTGTGGATGTGTGTGGCCTTGCTTCCTTCATTTATAGGCTATGATTATATAAAAACAGCAAAGGG
The DNA here is from genome assembly GCF_014108415.1 of Molossus molossus. Lineage (NCBI taxonomy): Eukaryota > Metazoa > Chordata > Mammalia > Chiroptera > Molossidae > Molossus > Molossus molossus. Next base: position 16,072,937 of record NW_023425344.1, on the reverse strand, counting down.
AGAGGATCCCATTAACCTGAATTTCTTACTGGTGTCTATAGAGCAGTTCAATGCATGTTACTCTTTGCTATTTTAGCAAAGGCCTTGATGAGTTGTCTTTGTTAGAGGGGAACCGTTTACCTAGCCCGGGGCTATAAGCTGACTCATGTGTTATATTCAGTATCTATTACACAGGATGCTCTAATTGACCCATTTACCAACTATTTAAAGAGCACCAACTGTGTACCAGGCACCAACTCAGGTATTTATAACACAAAGATGTATTATATACATGTCTTGTTTTATTTACCTTTTAATTTTCTTTCATAATTTCATTGTTTTTTAAAGAGAGAGGAAGGGAGAGGGAGAGGCATTGATGTGAGAGCAAAACATCAATCGGCTGCCTCCTGTACGCCCTCTATCAGGGATGGAGCCCTTAACCTTGGGCATGTGCCTTGACCGAGAATCAATCCAGCAACCTTTCGGTACATGGGATCACACCCAACCAACTGAGCCACACGGGCCAGGGCTATATACATAGTTCTTAAGACAGAAGAAGAGTTGATTGATGAGAAGATGGACTTCAACAACTAATTATAAGATAATGGGATGAAGTCAGGGGTGAAGTTACAAATGAGGTGCCATGAAGACACAAGCAGTAGATGTGTCCCCTGAAAGAGCGAGATGAGAGGACAGTTGATCACTGCTGGTAGATTATTTACTCATGAGGTTCTATCACCTCGGAAGTTAAACATATGCTTATTTCTCCATAAAATGTAGCAAAGTGTGTTTCTCACCTCTTAGGGGGAAGGCAGAGAAGGGGTCAAGAGAAAGGGTGCAGCTAGTAGGCTGTTACTAGCATTTTCGATGGGCTCTGCCTACCTTGTGCCCAGCAGTCTCACGCTCGTTAGATGTTAACAAAAGCAGCAGAGGAAAATAAGAATTCCTCCATCAAGCACCCAGGGCCACATCTCTGAGAGCAAATGTGACCAATTGAGTCCGAAATGAATTAAATCATCAGCTACAGCCAGCCAAACATAAAAAAAAAAAAAAAAAAGCCCCCAAATGACCAAAAATGGAGACATATTCCAGTTATCTGCATTCACACTACAGAACAAAGTTGGTCGTCTTTAAGATAATTCTCTAGTGCCTGCTATTTTTAGCGCAGGGGTAAGCTCCTCTGAGAGCCTCTGGGCGTTGCATCCTTTGACCCGGCCTAATGAGCTAAGCCAGTAAGCTGTCTGATTCCCCCGTCCTGCCAGGAGGGACAGAGATAGCTAAAACAAACCGTTTTCGGGGAAAAGGTTCAGCCTATCTTGTATTAAGAGCCTTTTTCATATAGATTTTTAAAACATCCCAATATTAAGTGTTGCCTGTCAGAGACCAAAATGTCAAGCTTTGCTGTTTTGAAATTGTAGGTTCATGGTTATAAAAAGAGGATTTTATAGGCCCAGTTTAATGGAAATAAACATTACTCCATTACCTTCAGTAAAACCAAATCTTTACAGTTCAAGCTATCATTATTAATGTCTATGAGAAGAAAGAAGCGTTTCCAGGGGGTTATTTATTTTTTTAGGCAAAGGAAGACCGGCGAGCTGTACCATAGCAAATGAAAGTTTTCTTAAAGCTTTCTCCTCAGTGACTTTGCAGTGTGTAATTTAAAAGCAGAAAGCAAAGAAAATGCAGTTTTAAAACACTCGGCTGGCTATTCCTGGTATCTTTCTTTCTTACATATTAACAACTCTTCGTGAGACTATTGCTCTGTCAATTCTTGTCTGTCTGTCTCTATATAGTGTATACAAACAACTTTATCAGCCCTGTATTGTTCACAACCTTCGCAGTCTGTGTGTGTGTGTGTGGAGACTTGATCTGAGCTGTTTCAGTTTAAATCCTATAAATACAGGTGTGGAGTACAGCACAATGTATTCTCATCTACTCTGTTAATCAGAAACAATGCTGTTAATCAGCAAAGTGTAGTTGACCAGTTCACTGAAATCCAGAAGTTTGAATTTGCTAGATAAGTATAGGATGGATTTTGGCCACAGATGCAACCTGTCAAGCAATCAATGGCCAGATATTTATGGAGCTGATATTATATGCAAGGTGTTATGCTAGATGTGGTGTGAGGCAGAAAGGTGTTTAAAACAGGACCTTAGGCCCAATTGTGGCTCAGTGGTTGAGCATCGACCCATGCACCAAGAGGTCGCCGGTGCAATTCCCAGTCAGGGCACATGCTCGGGATGTGGGCCTGATCCCCAGTGGGGGGCATGCAGGAGGTGGCCAATCGATGTTCTCTCTCATCCATGTTTCTCTCTTTCTCTCTTTCTCTCTCTCTCTCTCTCTCTCTCTCCCCCTTCCTCCCTCTCTAAATGTCAATAAAGGAAACAATTTTTTAAAAAATAGGACCTTAGTCAAGGAGCCTTGTCACCAAGTTGCCCAATAAGATTCCCATGCCCGCAGGGTGGCACCCAGGGAAGTTGAGGGCATTTGCAGAGATCTGACATTGACCCTTGTGCCACGCACGCTTAGGTCTCCTCTCTTACCGAGTTCCTACTCAATCGCTCGCCTTCTCATAAATATGTTACTGGGCCTCTGCTGAGAGCTGATCACTACCCTTGGCTATGCATGGTTTCTGTCCGCCCACAGACTAGGAATTTAGGAGTTAGTATTTAACCAGAACTCAGAATTCCTGGTTTCCACTGCTCCTCCTCAATGTTGGAAGGATGGGGTTTGTCCCGTCCTTCCGGAAGCCTCAGAACCACTCTCCGGCTGCTTAGCCGTCTCCCAGGATATCTCCGCTTCACTGAGATGCTCTGCTGACTTTACATGATCGAGTGGTGCCTGTTTCCGCAGAGAGTGGGTGGGTGATGGGCACTCATCACCCCGCCATTGCTGCCCGCTGCCAATGAGGTGTCTGTTGCTCTGCAAGCTGGCTCCTGATCATTCGTCCCCTTTAAGACGGGCGGTTAATCTTTAGCACAGGCTGACTCTGCAACACAGTGCACACCGGGTTGCCCAACTTCTTGTTTGTGTGCTCTCAGGGATCAGAAACCAGTTTGCTGTTTCTCCCCCAAACCACACACCTTGGGGTCACTGCCTCTGTCTTTCTGTCCTTTGTTCTCCATGTTTAGTCTGTTGCTAAGGATGGCCTTCTGGTTCGTGCGGAATGTTCCCCTTCTTCCCCATCATTTCTTTTTAGTTCTAACCAACTTGTGCTCAGGTGATCCCGGCCCCCTTTAATGCTCCCCTCTGCCCCGTCGGGGTTGCAGCCGCGCCTGCAGGCCTCATACCCCGTGTGTGCCCTACCTCGTTGTGGAGCCAACTGTTGTTTTCGGTGCTGTGTGCCTAACCTTTGCCAGAGCCATGGTACACAAGAAGAAGTATATGGATTTCGGGGATTGTGTTCCTTTGAGGGTGCATGGCTTTATGAGAGAACAGACCTTACCCCTGGGACACAATAGGTGAATGTGATGGTCACTTGCAAAGCCCGATTTCAGGCACCACGCGGAATGTAAGGGGCAGTGACCTAGCTCCTGCCTTTACTTTCCACGAGAAACGAATTGTCCCACAAGGAAACATGTGCTCCTTGGCATGGTATTAGCAAACTCCTCTGAGTTTCAGAGGTGAGGGGTGATCCATGAGCCCTGTGGGGGAAGAGGGAAGCCTGGCTGTGGAGCCAGCCTCTGGATTAGATCTTCGAGAGGGAGAGACATTTCAGTTGGAAAGGGAAAAAAAGAAGTATTTTTGACATCAACTTTCATCTCCTGTTTTACTTTCCACGTACTTATTCATCACCTACTATGTGCCAGGATCTATGCTAGGTGTTGGCATGACACACTGGACAGAGACTATGGCATGAACAGGGTCATAGTGGCGAGGCAAGCCCAAGGAATGACTGGGAAATAGAGACTAATCTAATTGAGCAGAAGAGAGACTAGTCACAAGTGAATAGAATATTACAATTGTACTACACTTGGCCCTTGAACAACACAGGCCCCTGTAGTCAGTAATTTGAGTATAATGTTTGACTCCCCCAAAACTTAACTGCTAATAGTCCACTATTGGCCTTGCCAATAATATAAACAGTTGATTAACACATATTTTATATGTTATAAGTATTATGTACTCTATTCTTATAACAACACAAGCTAGAGAAAAGACAGTGTTAAGAAAATCATAAGGCAGAGAAAATACATTTATAGTATTTATTGAAAAAAATTTGCCCAGCTGGTGTGGCTCAGTGGTTGAGCATCGACCCATGCACCAAGAGGTCACCAGTTTGATTCCCGGTCAGGGCACATGCCCAGGATGTGGGCCAAATCCCCAGTGGGGGGCATGCAGGAGGCAGCCAATCGATGTTTTTTCTTATTGAATTTCTATCTCTCCCTCTCCTATCCTCTCTCTTTAAAATCAATAAAGAAAAAAAATTTTTTAATTGTATATAAGTGGTCCCACAAAGTTCAAGCCCATGTTGTTCAAGGGCCAACTGCAAATTAATATGGGGAGAGATTTAGTCTAGCAATAGGGAGACTGAGGCCCAGCACGCTCGGAGACTTGCAGAACAGATATCAGCGGCCAGTGAGGACGAGCGGTGAGAACAGGGTTTATGGGGTGTGTTATCCTGGCCAAGGGTTGGCCTGGACAGGGACTGCAGCGGGGCCCACTCTGTGGTTCCACGCCTGAGGTAATAGGGCTTGAATTAGGGGGTGATGCTGACGATGAAAGGAAGAGATGGATGCGGGAGATTTGTGCAGAAAGAATCAATAAAGATCTTGATCACATACAGTGATAGGTCCGATGCTGCGGTGAGAGAACAGAGGGTAAAAATGGCTCCCAGCCTGGGTGAGCTGAGAGTTTGGGGTCAGTTAAGGGAAAAGAGAGGATGTGGTTCGGGGAAGGATCCAGGAGAAAGGATGGAGAAGGTGATGTCTGTAGACAGCAGGTGCGTGGAGGCTGAGACTGGAGGCCTGTGAACCAACGACAACAGCTGAGCTGGGAGCAGTCACGGAATTTGTGACGAGGAGTGTGTCTTTAAGGAAATATTTATTCTGCAGACTCAGTGGAGGGGGCTGTCAGGGTTCCCATTTGTCTGACACGTTAAAGATTTTTTTGCTTTTGTGTTGAGGTTGATTATTTGCCAGATTTCTTCTTGCCAATAAAAAACAGTAAATTTGGGTGTTTTTCTGTTGTTGTTTTTTTTAAATCCTCACCTGAGGATATTCTTCCATTTTTATTTTCAGACAGAGTTGGGAGGGAGGAAGGAAGAGAGAGAGAGAGAAAGAAACATTGATGTGAGAGAGACACATCTACTGGTCACCTCCCACATGACCCTGACCAGAGCCGGGGACAAACTGCAACTGAAGTATGTTTCCTTTACCAGAATCAAACCCTTGACCCTTTGGTCCTCGAGCTGATGCTCCAACCGCTGAGCCAAACTGGCCAGGGCATACATTTGGCTATTTTTCTGTGCCAGACACTGGGGCTAAACATTTTCAAACAGTGTTTTAATGTAAAATAATATTTTATAAAGTTTAATTTAATAAATTAAACTAAACTCAATGTAGCATATGGATGATGTATTATAGAATGGTACCTTCGAAACCTATATAATGTTATTAACCGATGTCACCCCAATACATTTAATTAAAAAAAAATGACCTCATCTGCTTCTCGTAATCACCGTGATGGGTTGGAGGTGTTATTCCAGTTCAGAAAGAGGGGCTGGGTTTGATAAGAAAGTTGCTTGCCTGGGGCCAAGTTTCAGAAAGTAACCAGAGGCATGAAGATTGCCCAACTGCAGGAGGTTTTAAATACTGGACCACACCCTTATATTGCCTCTCATGACTCCATACCTCCCTGGGCTATGAGCTTCTCATCACCTGCTACTCCCAGCCTTTCTCAGATTTTCTGAATGCCTAGAATTATTCCTGTCCTCTTGTTTGCAGACCTCCTGAGCTTAAAATCACAGGAACCTCTCACATTCAGGAAGTGTTCTCCGACGAATCCCACTTCTACCTAAACGCCTAGCAGACCTCGGTGGAGTAGATTTCCCTTCTTCAGTGGGGAGATCAGCATGAGTCCGTCCTGCCACAGACGGGTCTGCAGTTTTCATCAGCAGAGGGTGGACTTGGAAGCGTAGGTTAAAAAGTTAAGGCCAGGAACTGTTGAGATATTCTTCACCCCCAGTGTACCTATTCGTGATACTTGCTGACTGATGGACCAAGGTTCTTGTTGGCATTTGGTTGACAAGGCAGACAATTACAAGTATTGATAATACACCCTAAACTTGGCTTTTTAGTCCTTTATTGAGCTCTTGGGCCTGGCTTCACACACTAGAGATTTGGTAGACTATGCCTGTAAGATAAGTCTCCCAAAAGACAAGCTTAGTGTCAAATATATAACTCTTGTAAAACGCATTTGAAAATATATATACTCCCCCAAATAAACCACTTCTTACAAACTGCACGTTCTTCTTCCCTTAGGCACCAGATCGTTTGCCTTTGTGGCTGTATGCCCTTTTTTCTTAATATTTTGGCTTTCTGTTACTCCTGGATTAAGGAATGAAACTGTGCCATATAGGTTCTTATATACAATGCCTTGCACATAACAGTAGCTCAGTAAACATATTATAAAACTGTGTGTTATCCCCCCAGCTAATTTTTAAGTAGGGATGATGATTTTTATTTATTTTGGTTCCTGTGTTCTCCCAGGAGTTCTTCAGTTCCTAGTTCAAAACTCTGTGCACAAAAGGGATTCAGTACCGCCTAATGAATAAATGAATTAATGGCACTTAACTTGTGATCTTCTGAGCCGTCCTGGAAATATTTTTAGGGGACTGGGAAAATTACCTGCGTAACAAGATCTGTTGAGTAGCTGCCAGGCAGGGTCTGGTGACCGTATCAGAATCTTTGGTTAGGCCAATGATTCCATTTCAGCTTGTTCATTCTTTGTTTCGAATAATACAGGTTTTTGTGCATTGATGTTTAAGATAAAGTGGTGCCCATTTTGCATTTCTGGTTACGTTTACAAAACAGTGTTTTATTGCTGTCTAAACATCCCAAGCACTCGCGGCCACTCCCCCGCGGCACACCGAGACAGGGCTGCTATGGGTACTTGCCCTTCATTTGAAATATGTTGTATTTAAAGGTCATAGTGTTCCGGTTTGGGTAGCAAATTATTGATCAGGGTATTATGGTAACAGCTTTACTGCTGATTGGATAAAGATAAATACCCAAGAATGCAACTAGTATTACCTGGCATTATTGTTTTTCCCAGGAGTCTGGCCATCCTGTGAAAGCAAAGAATGGTCAGTAGGTGACCATTTTATTATCAGGCGGAGTGCAAATTACTGGTCCTCACTGCCCCCCAAGCACCACTGTTTGAATTCTGAAGGGTAGCAACACCTGCAGCCATCTTTTTCCTCTTTCTTTAGAACTCCTCGACTCTTTGGAATTCTTCTGTCGGTCCCCATTCCTTTTTCCTTCCTGCGTTAATCCTCATAGTCTCATCCATTCTTTGAAGGACTATAAGGAGACAGTATCATGGCAGAATTCTTCACTGTCTGACATAAAGCCCTTTATTAAGTCCCCATCTTCCGGAAGCCTCCTTGCTATTTCAGTGTACCCCCTTGGACCAGCATGTCATGAAACTCTTTGCTCCTTTGGTGTTTTATTTTAAATGTTTAGTTTTTGTTAATGTGTCTCTTTGCAGTCTCCTAATTTTCTTCCTACTTCTTTGAACACATCTTTTCTCTTCCCTTTGCTAGAAGATGCTAACGTAGGTCTCCCTGACACTTTCCGCGTGCATGCAGAACTGAGCTGATTGGGCTTGCCAAAGATCATGGCTCAGGGGGCTCACCAGCTCCATGCTGATGCTGTTGGCATGGTCTCTGAGCCGAGCCTTGTGTGGGTCTGACTTGGAGACCAGCGTTTTAAGCAACGTTACTCTTCCCTAATTAACAGGGGCAACCCAAGGAAGAATGGTTTAATGAAATGATGCCGGAGAAGTCCCCTACTATAACTTTAGTCCCTGGGAGGTCCATAGAATGGATGATGCACTAGAGTGGGTTGGTATTAAGTTATTATAATAATACCTTAATTTATATTTAGAACTACATTTATATTATATAATTCTATATTTATATGTTGCCTTAATTTATATTTATAACTTATAAAATATAAATATAAGTTTATACTTTAAATTTATATAATTTATATTTATATAATTCTATATTTATGTGTCTTAATTTCTATTTATATTTCAACACATAGAGTCAGTCCATACAACATTTGCTAATTTTTTCTGCCTTCCAAAAAGGACTAGGAGGCACAGGTTGTGCAGTGTGGGACGGTCTCAGAATTAAGAGGCTCGCCAGTCCCTGCTGGTGATAGCAAAGGTGAGATTTGATGCTTTATCTCCTCTCTCGATTTCAACATGTTATCTCTCATGGCACAGTCCATATGTACAAAGGAACTTTGATAACCTACAAAACCCAAATGAAGGCCATGTCTGTACTTCATGACAAGGACACCAGGAATCAGAGGGTCTTGCCCCAGCTCCTAGACTTTGGCAACTCTCTTTCTTCTCTGTATCCCAAGAATCTACAGGCATAGCAAGATGGTTCGGAGACTGGGCCCTGGAGTCTGACAGGTCTGGAGTTTATTTTATTTTTTATTTAATTTTTATTTTCTAAAATATGTTTTTATTGATTTTTTGGAGAGAGAGGAAGGGAGAAAGAGATGGAAACATCAATGTGAGAGAGAAACATCGAAGGGCTGCCTCCTACACGCCCCCCACTGGGGATCGAGCCCACAACTCAGGCATGTGCTCCAACCAGGAATTGAACTGGGACCTCTCAGTCAATGGGACGATGCTCAATCCCCTGAGCCACACTGGCTGGGCAGGTCTGTGTTTTCAATTCTAGTTCTACCACTACCTTGCAGTGGGACCGTGGACATGTTTACTTAACCTCTCCAACTCTCAGTTTCTTTTTTTGTATAATGGTGCCTGCCTGATAGGGTTATTCATTCATTCAAGAAACATTACTAATCACTTCTTATGTGGGAAAAATCTGCTAGACACAGGATTCAGTAGTGAACCAGAGAATAAAATGTCCTGCCCCCTGGAGCTTATGTTCCGATGGGATGTTGTTAGTATGAAATGAGATAATGCATCGGAAGTTCCTCACTCTGTGGCTGGAATATAGTGCATATGTGATAAATGTATTTTGAAAAAATGAATAAGAAGTCTATAAATATCTGGAGGTGATGCTATTTATCTTTCACTTGCAAGTATATCTATAAAGATGGTCGCTGTAATAGTAACAAAGCCTTTACTCTTGCAAAAATGAGTCTATTCCATGGAAAACATTCAGAATTTAGTTACAGTAATTGGGACTTATAATTTAGAGTTCTTTGGTTGCAAACAACAGAATACAAAAATATGAGAATCCAGGCAGAAGAACAGAGTTATCAGTGGCCCATGGAGTTGGTGAGAGGGTGTTGAACTGGGCTTAGAAGCCAGGCAAGAGAATTCTGATTACAGTTCACATTGCAGGAGGTTTCCCCTGGGTCCAGTGCCCGTCCCCTGCACTGAGCAGAGAGTAGGCCTTTGGCTTTCTGGCTCCCACTGTGTGTTTAGTGGAGAACGGATGGCTTTGTACAAGGAAGCTGTGGTGCTGTCACAAACATACGGGGTAGTCAGGGAACAACACATCAACACTCTAGGGTCCTAAAGGTCGCCGGAGGATCTTGTGAGCATAGAGGGCTTGACATTAGGGAAAGAGATGGGGTTTTTGCTCTCATAAGCAGTAAGAATTCTACCACCCAGTGGCTGTCCTCTGCAATTCCATGAATTGAAATTACTGCTGATATTTTAATTATTTGTGCCTTTTAAATATAAATAGATATTCATACACACACACACACACACACACACACACACACACTAAATGCATTTTATGAAACCTTGCCTCTGATATTATTTTCCAAAGGTGAGCTCTCCATCTTGTGGTCTGTGCATCTCATTGGCATTAGGCAGTATGCCTTCATTGCCTTGATAGTGATCCAACTTCCAGAAACACGGATGGAGCCCTGGCGATGAGCATCTTCTGTGAGCCCAGTGGCGTGCCAGTGCTGGGAATCTGGAGGGATGTGTTAAATTACATTCTACAATGGCATATATTTGCTATCCCTGAGGAATCATTCATGTGTCTCTGCCAAGAAACATTAGCCTTTTCATTTCTTAAAAATTTCCAAATAATATATGTAGAAATAATGTAAGGGAAGTGCATAGTTCAATGCTTGTACATAATTGGTAGTCAATAAATGGCAATTTGTAGGAACACGCAGTACCTCAAACTTCCTGGATAGCTCTGTAAAACCAACAGTGTCCTTGGTAACAAAACTGCAAGAGAATTCTGGGCAGACTCACATTCCAGGGAGGGAGTGGCCAGCAGCCTGGCCCTGGGCTCTGTGCCAGCCCCTCCATGATGGGGGATGTGGGGCTTCTGTTTCCTGGCTTCCTAGGGTGCATCCAATGTGCACCTTTAATCCAAGGTAAATTCCACAAGGGAGGGGCCATGCTTTGTTTTATCCATTACTGCGCCCCGCACTTTGCATGGTTCCTAGCACATGGTATGCACCTAAGAACTATGTGTTGAAGAAATGACCAAATTGGGAAGCTCTAGACAGAGGCCAAAGGGAAATGACTAAGCTACTTGCTTGAGTGGCTATCATTAATGCATAATTTTCAAAAGCAATCCTAGAACAGGCAAGATGTTTAATCTCTGTCATGAAATGTAACCTTTGGAGGGAAGACAAGCAACCACAGTGTGACTCCTCAGAGTGCCCCGCAGCTCTGAGCGCGGCCGGCCTCTCGCTGATGTGGCTGGTGAGAGCCACATCACTTTGTATGTGAAAGCGAACCACATTTTAGGCAATGATGTTTGCGATGACTAATGAGCCTGGGGTAAGTCGAAACCAGGAAGTAGAGGCCTGCACGACAGACAATATTGACATGGAGCATCCTCACCCAGAATGCGGGTTCTAAAAGTTCAACGTTTGGTATTTGCAACAACGGCTGTGTGACACCTTCTGGCAAGGCAGTGAGCTCTAATATACATTGTGTGAGCAGTCTGGGGCCGTGTGAGGGGAAATAAGTGCTTTTGGTTTTATATTATAACTATGGCAACACATTTCCAAATATCATACTTTTTTTTATTTGGTTCAGGGTGAGATAATTTGGTGGTAGATAAAGGTCATTGGTTCCCATAACATTATGCATGCATAATTATTCACTTATTCAGTGACTGTTGGTTGCATATGTACTATAGGACACTGGGGTTTTCTATGTGTAAGTTACATTGTTTTGTTTATTTTATTTTATTTTATTATATTTTATATTTTATGTTATGTTATTTTTTATTTCTCACCCGAGGACATCTTTCCACTTATTTTCAGATAGAGTGGGAGGGAGGGAAAGAGAGAGAGAGAGACAGAGAGAAACATCGATGTGATAGAGCCTCATGGACTGGTTGCCTCCCGCACGACCGGACCAGGGCTGGGGATGAATTGCAGCCGAGGTACGTGCCCTTGATAGGAATTGAACCCATGACTCATTGGTCTGTGGGCCAACGCTCTAAACGCTGAGCCAAACCAGCCAGGGCTATTGTTCTGTTGAGATAGTACACCTCTTTATCTATCTTTGCTTGCCCAATTCTTTATTATCACCCAGACTCCCCCTTCTGCATCACTTCTCCTAGGCCAGCTCCCTCTGGTACCTGCTACATCCAGGTGCCTCTACTGGTGCAGTGCTGTCCCCAGGATTTCTCTCTCTGACTGTTTCTAGTCTATTCCCACTGGATGGGAAGCTCTATGAGGGCCCGAGTGGTGGTTTCCACTAATGCAGCCCCGTTACTAATTCAATATATGAAGTATGGTAAGTTCTTCCTATGTGTTTATTGAATGAATAAAGAATTAAACAACCCGAAATTCTTTTTGGAGCACATCATGCAGAGGTGCATTGCTGGTTCTTGGAAAACCCTCAAGCTTTAGCAGTTAATTATTTGTCCTAAAGGAGCTTCCAGTTAATTCGGCCACTCTCCTGTATTTGACAGGTGCTTTTGGAATGCGTGCTATATTTCTGGTATTTTGGAAGTAAAGATGGGTATTTTAAAAGATGACTAATAGCCCGGCCAGTGCAGCTCAGTGGATTGAGCATTGTCCCATGGACTGAGAGGTCCCATTTCAATTCCCAGTCCGGGCACATGCCCAGGTTGGGGGCTCAATCCCCAGTAGGGGGCGTGCAGGAGGCAGCCAATTGATGTTTGTCTCTCACATTGATGTTTCTATCTCTCCCTTCCTCTCTCTCTGAAAAATCAATGAACATATTAAAAAAAAAAAAAAAAAGATAACTAATACTAGGTGTTATTTGTCCGGAGTGCTAAATGTTAGGTTCAACTAAGACAATGAGAAGTGAAGGGTGGAGTGGGAGGGAAGATCACGTGAAAAACTCATAAAATATTCGAACCTATTCTATTTTGAAATAAGGCCTTTTTTTTTTTTTCTTTCCCCCGTTTTTCTTCACATTCATTAATTCATCCATCTGGGATTTGTTCAGAATCTGCTGTATTAGACACTCAGAATATAAAAATAAATGCCATGATCTTCCTTAGGAAATATACACAGTTGAATATTTTTTAAAGGTGATTCCTGTCACTGAGACAAACATTTTAGTATGATGCTTATTATCAGTATTAAAACACACCTTTATTATTGACATTCAGATAATGAACTAATGGGTATAAATGATAGCAAATATATATATTGTCATTTTTTATTGTTGTTGGTAAATTCTAATACATGAAGTTTTTAAATAGAGCGGATAGACTTTTATTATACACTTAATATCAAATAACCCTACATTTCCCCAATTGTGGCTTTCCATTTTACTGTTTGAACATTCCTAACTTGTATACATGCTTCTGAAATTACCGGGTTTATAGTCGCAAAATATGTAGATAACATAAAACTCTACGTCTTCATTTAAATAAAAAGTAAATAGATTGTTTTTTGTTTTTTTTAATCAATAAAAATAACACACATCTTCGTGGGACAAGAGTGCCTCTGTTTATGGATATTTTTTTATTTCTTCTCTCAAGCTGTGCTTTCTTGCTCAGCCTGTGGAATGCTTTGGCTGGAGCTCCAGCAGGTCAGACGCGTTGGAAGGCCGTTGGACATTTCTGGGTGTTCATGGTACTTGAATGGGTTCAGAATCAAGTTTTGGGTGAAGCCTGGATGTGCCTTTATTCTCCAGGCTGGAGGGAGAGCTAGATGTCTTAACACCCCTAAATGTTAGGAGAGGTCTGTTTCATAATGGTTGTCCAAAGGATTTTCATGACCCAAATAATACAAGTGTGTGAAACATGTTATGACTTGATAAGTAATCCCTTGCCTGGATTTCTGGCAACATTGTTTAAGACCAAAAATGACTCTGTCCCTTCGGAACTCACTCTCAGTGTCTGTCTTAGCTGACCCTTGTCATATATGCATGGCCTCCTGGAGTTCTATGTTCGGTGTCCCTGTCCCACTTCTTGACTAGATTGCAAACTCATTGAGGAACGAAGAATGACATTTAACAGTCGGTAATTCTATTGAAGGCCTGCCTGTGCCCGACGGTATTCTAAGCATTTCATATGTTCACCCAATTTAATTTTTACAACAACCTTGGGGCACATATTTTATACTTATCTTTACTATTGAGGGGGAATTAAGTCCCAGAAGAGCTCAGCAGCTTGGCCCAGGCCCCCAGTGCGAGTCCACGGCAGCGTGAGGACTCCTGCCCACACGGTCTGACTCCGGATCCTGTGCCCATACCCACCTTGTCGTCTGAACCCTTTACCTATCTCACGTGACCGCACGATGCTCCGTACACAGAAGGGGCTCCAGAAATAGTAAATGATCGATTTATCAAATAATGATCAAATGTTTCTATAATTTCATCAAGTTTATTTATTTTATTTTATTCTTCCATCGCAGTTTACCTTCAACATTATTTTGTACTAGTTTCAGATGTACAGCATGGTGGTTAGTCACATACTTTACAAAGTGGTATATATGTATCCTCCGTATAAGAGATATACGATAGTTATTATTACCTTAGTATTCTTGGGGAGAGTTTAATTAAGGAGCAGGGATTATTTCAGGTACAGAGTAAGAATTTTCTGCAGAAATCCCTCATTCTTATCACCGAGAATTCATGGTGGCTACATGCTCATCAGATTCAGAGATGCAACATGTCTGGCCCCCAGACTTGAGATTCATCAAGTACACATTCTATCTTCACAATGTATTTAAGTTCTTCTGAGGCAACATAGTAGGTATAACTTAGAAAACGTTTTTTTTTACCTGTGTAATAAATAATAATGATTTGGCCCATTGTAATAGAGCATGTGAAGTATCGTCACCATGAAATAAATATTGCTTCTATGCTAAATTTGCTTATACATGTTATACACCCTCCTTTCTTATACACTTCCCCAGTCTAAGAGATGTTTCTGAGAATACCTTCCACTAACAATGATCCTTCTTTCTGCACGTAACTTTTAATTAAGCTCTGAAGTTTTAAAGAGTTAAAAGTTTTGATTATGTCTTTGTTTTTGTAATGAAAACCTTCTTATATTATAGAAAAAAAAATATCCTAAGTGCTAAATGCTTACATGAAAAGAAATATATTCTTTATAAATCCCTTACACAAAACCAAAACAACAGTAAAAGGTGAACTATCATAACCTCAGAAGAAAAATCAGCAGATCACTTTGCTTGTAATGACTTCACGTGAGTCATTCCTGTTAACCTACAAACACCACCGCACACTGTCAAGTCCCAGTGACAGTGGCAATCTAGTTGAAAGTAGAGGTAATTGGTGTAAAGATTGCACACACATTTACACGCATGCAGATCTGAGTCATGCATCTTGTACATATCTATTTTCCTACACAGAGGCTGATACAAATGCGCTTATGAAAAGATAAAAACTAGGCTTTGCCCAGCAGATGAAACACGGTGTGATGTGCCGAGGCATGTTAAAAGAGCTAAGCTGGTGTGCTTAAGTAATATTTAAAGGGATGGGAAAATTCAAACAGGATCTTAAGCTATAGTTAAAATTTTTATGAGGAAAAATATGAGGAAATGCAATTTATATTAGAGATACCATAATTAAGAGGTAGGAGAAAATGAGGAAAGAAAGAAAGAAAAAGGGACGATCAGGAGAGAAAGTGCCTCCAAACCGATGGGAACACAATGAGGTGGCCACAGAAAGCCAATGTCGAGCAAGACTATGAGGACACAGGGAAGGGTGAGGTGGAGAGGACATCTCCTGTGGAGAGTCTTCAGTTGCTCCTCAGATCTTCTGTTCTTCCAATTTGTGTGGTTTTTTAAATTTTTTTTTTTTTTTTTTGAGAGAGAGAGATAGAAACATCAATGTGAGAGAGACACATGGATTGGCAGCCTCCTGCCTGCCCCCCACTGGGGATCAAGCCTGCAACCCGGGCACGTGCCCTGACTGGAGATCAAACCGGGACCTCTCAGTCCATGGGATGACGCTCAATCCACTGAGCCACACTGTCCAGGCTGATCTTCCCATTTGTTTTGAAAAAACAAACAAACAAAAATATAAAGAATTCTAGATGATATCTTCAGTTTAGTAAATGTCATTAACTAATCTAGTAATGTTTAAAGCCCTTTGTAGTCAAATACCACATAATCCAAACAAAACATATGTCTGGACTAGTTCTGGCCTGAAGACCTTGAGTTTGTAGACTGAGCTGGAATGAGTGAAGTTTATGAATCTAAGTCTTCATTCAAAACGTGTGGCGTGGCTTTCTAATGGAGATCAGTTGTAATTAAACAGAATTTGTCTGCCTTGCATGATGGGGGCAAATACTAAAGAACGTGTGCTGAGTTTGGTGAAGAAATGAAGAAAACTGGAATCTTGCTACTCAAACTGTGGTCCATGGACCAGCTGCGTAGCATCCTCAGGAAGGTTGTTAGAAATTCAGCATCTCAGACCACACCCCAGACTCCCTGTATCAGAATCTACATCACCAACATCCTCAAGTGATTTGTCTGCACATTATTGTTTGAGAATCACCAGATTTGGTATACTTAATATTTGTTTTTGAATAACTCCCGTAAGACAAATCACGCCACAAAAGTTTGAGCAGATAGCAAAATTTCCGAGAACTGTTCTGGTACTAGTGGAAAATGGGACTAAGCAAGTTCCCTCTTACTGAAGCTTGAAAAGGCAGTTAACGTAGTAATGTCGACATATTGTTAATGCTTTCACGGTGCTAACTTCTTTAGAAGAACTTGGTGAGCCAGATACAAGGCTCAAAATGGGTAAAGTGTTTATTTGGTAATCAGTAAATTACCTTATGTAGTCAGTAAATGTTCAATCCTGGACAACTGATAAGACTATTGGCTCTTGAGTATTTTTATCAATACTGGGCTCAGTCTCAAATATAAATTGAATAGAGTGACCTTTTGATACTCTATGAAAATGACTGTGTTTCCTAAGATTCTGGGGTTTCCATCGCTGTACATTTTTTGTATTGGTTTCACCACCACTGCCCTGGCCCCAGCACAACGACGTCTTTCCGTTGTCCTGAGAGGGCAGCAGGGTGTCACGAGGTGTGGGGGAGCGTGCGCAGGTGCGTGTTCCCAATCAGAAGTTCATCTCAAGAGCAGGAACTATACGCATTTGACCCAAAGCGAATCTGATCTCCAAGTGATTGCAAAATGTGAATCATTTCGGGTCCCATGATGGAAGTTGTGTTCTAGGGTGCTAGCTAGATCTGGCTTTGTGAGATGGAGAAGTCAATTAGCGGTTCCTCAGCTTATTAAAGACTTAATTGTCAGAATGTAATGGAAACATATGAACTGCAGCAACTCATTAGAAGCAAGGAAGCACCTGACTTTTTTTTTTTTTTCTAGAAGAATATTCAATGAGCTGTGTTTTTGACCCAGAGAGATCTTGAAAATAAAATTAACAATTGGAAACACCTATGGAGGTATGAGGTTGAATTCTACCACTGGAAAAAAGCTCTGGAAAAGTTAGGGGCACTGGAGAGAGGGGACCTGGGTTCCAGTCAGCTTCGTTGGTTACATAACCTCAGGCAAGTTTCCTGATCTCCTTAAGCCTCAGTCTCTTTATCTGTGAAATAGTAACATAATAGTTATTTCAAAGCTGACAGGATATAGCACATGCAAAGTACTAAAAAACAGCCCTAGCAAGAGCTCAAAGATCATTATTATTTTTTATTTGTCAACCTAGATATATATATTTTTCAATTGGCCCTTATCTTGAAATAAGTTCAATGTTTAAGCAATCTTATTTTTTTCAAGATTAAATATGCAATCATTAAAAAGCATGTCTCCATTGTATTATCTACTACAAAGAGGCCGTGTCTTCTTGTCATGTTTGTACTTGACAGAAATTGACAGTTTCTGCCCAAACAGGAGTTTCCTCTTTGGTTCCCTGGTAGATTGCGGTTTGATTTTATTTGGCCTTTATGGCCATAATACTGTCATCAAAGCTCAAAAAAACTCTGCTTCTCTGCTAATGCTTTCTTATTGCTGTAGCCCCTGAAGACGACCCTGGCACTGTTTAAGAACAGAGAGCACTTGAAGCATGTTGTGTGGTGGTTAAAACTTTCCTTCACATTTCACAGAGACCAATTATTTTCTGACGCCCACAACTCAGATGGAGAGAAGCATATGAAAAGAGTATTTCACTTCTAACTAAAAGTGATGATCAAATTAGGGATTATCCTGTTCTTCTAATTCCTGTTTCTCTGATTTTCATTTTTCTTCTTCCCATGTTTTCATTTTTAAGTCTGCTTTTTTCCTTCATTTAACATTTAAACAATGATGTTGTTACATACCGTTGGCTGCAAACATCACAAGTATGGGTGTGTCTGTTAGAAACACTGCCGTGTGACAGCAACACCTGCCATCCAAAGAGATTCTCTAAACCTACAACGAATACAAAACGAAATGAGAGAATAAAGTCAAATCAAACATGGCCATGGACGTCAAACAGTTTAAATATGTACTGAGGACTTCTTTCCTCTTTTAAAAAAGGTATTCTAAAGGATTTCAGGAACATGTCTGCTGTATTTACTGAAGACTTTATTTTGTCTAGCCTTATTTTTCAGTAAAATGAATTCCTCACCTTATCATCTGCAAACTTTTTCTTCTCATATATATTTCCTGTGATCCAGTGGTAATTGATATATCTGTCCTAGTTCAGCTCTTCCAAAGGGAAGGCGTACCTGTAAGGTTTTACCAGTTACTAAATCCAATTGAGTGTCTAAGAGGAAAGGCTATTTTATCAGGCTAAAGACTGAAATGGCTCATCTTAGGTAATAGATTATGTCCTAATTACATTGGGTTCTTAGGCTTTCCTGTTTTATTGACAAGGTAACATTTTATTTTACTTTTTAATAATTTTATTGATTTTTCGCCCTGGCCGGTTTGGCTCAGCAGTTAGAGCTTTGGCCTGCGGTCCAGAGAGACCCGGGTTCGGTTCCCGCTAAGGGCGCGTACCTCGGTTGCAGTTTGTTCCCGGCCCTGGTTGGTTGTGTGGGTGGTAGCCACTCGATGTGTCCCTTTCATGTCGATGTTTCTCTCTCTCTCTCCCTCTCTCTCCCTCCCACTCTATCTGAACACAAAATGGAAAAATGTCTTCGAGTGAGGATTTAAAAAATAATAATAATTTTATTGATTTTTTTAGAGAGAGAGAGAGAGGAAGGAAGAGAGATAGAAATATAGATGTGAGAGAGACACATCGAGTGGCTGCCTCCTGCATCCCCCCCAACTCACCTGGGGATGGAGCCTGAAACCCGGGCATGTGCCCTGACCAGGAATAGAATTGGGACCTCTCAGTCCATGGGATGACACTCAATCCGTTGAGCCACACCAGCTGGGTGACAAGGTAACATTTCATAAATGATGTTAAAACCATGACATCATTAGAGAAGTAGTGGGAAATGCTTCCAAGGTGTTTTATGGTATCCTCTAGGCCCCACCTCTGACTTAATCCTTGCCGCAAAGTGTGAAGCAAGCTTCTCCCTTTTACAGTTGATTGCACTGAGGTCACAGGGTCCAAATGCCTTGTCCAAGGACACAGAATTATAATTTGAGCCCCACTCTTCTAAGGCCAAATCCCATAAGTTGTTGACTCTGCTTCTTTGGAAATATTCACAGTGGGCATGCTATCAACAGGAACAGAAGGAGCATAAAAGTCCTTGGGCTAACGTTTCAGGAATATCAGATGGCCCAATGCTCTTCTTGGAACAAGCTGAGCACTGTAATAACATAACTATTTTTCTATCAATGGCTAATGCCTGATGTTTTCTGTCAATTGCCAAAGCCTGGAGGTGAAAGGGTGTAGTCTAGGGGCACCCTTAGCTGATCGCATCAGATATTTCAGCCCTGCACAGATAATGGCTGGCTGTCACCATCACAACCACCAGGCCTGGAAAGTTTGTCTACAACCAAAGATGTCACAGGCCAACAAGGACTTGAGGAGAAGGCGCGAATGGGCTCTTGCCTCTGTTCATGGCTTTGCTCTAGAGTCTCAAATTCTATCATTGTTTGCATAAGGGTTGTTACAGTCTGCTTGAATTGTGAGGTGTTGTGAGGAAGAAATAAATGAAAATAAAGTATTCAACGAATTCAACTACAGAAGTATAGCACAAACTTAGTAAATATTGTTTGAATGTGTTTTTTCAAGGATGCATATATCTTTGCACTACATTTTTATATCATGCTTCTTAGTCTTCCTCAATGCAAGATACTACTCTCTATTTACCTCCAGTCCCCTTAAGGGATGGACATGGCAGATTTCACTGCCGCCCCTGTACAGATGGGAAAATTAAGGCTCACAGAAGGCAGGGTCTGTGCCAGGGCCACAAAGTGGAGTGGCCTGAACTGCCCTCCATCAATCATTCAGTCACACTCAAGTTTCTCTCTTGTTCTTGTGTCACACTGTCTATATGCTTTTTATTTTTATATTTTTATTTTAATGCAAACATGCTCATTACAGGAAGATTAGAAAAAAGATAAAATTAAAGTTATGTGAAGTTTCACTTCCTTGTAATAATGTGGCATTTTTCTTTCAGTTGTTTCCCCAAAAGTGTATAGACACGTAACAGCTGACAGCTCCATTGGTGTTTCTTTTCAGATGTAGCCTGTTGAGATGTGTGATTATTCAAAGCATGTATACATTTTTTGGGGACAACCCTATATGTGCATCGGTCATGGGGTGAACAGGTGCAATGTTCTGACTTTCTTGATTGCTTTAATTATATTTAATGGGTATGTTTCATTTTAATGGTATACATCTATATCATTTTCATGGATGTAGCATGTCACTGTGTGGGTTCCCCTGGGTGACTTTTTATGTTCAAACTCAAATGTCCATAGCGTGCTCGGCCTATGATCTGGGGCTACGCTGATTTAATCTGTGAGGGTGTTTGTTTTTATAAGGGATCCAATCAGATGGAGCATAGTCAGGCTCTTGTCTGATGGGTGTCCTGGCCACACACCATGAAATCTATCTGATGGACTTATAGGTACTAAGAAGGATCTAGCACTGGAGAAATATGCTGACAAGAACTAACCAAGGGGTTCAAAGGTCAAAGCTCATAGTCCATACTCCAACTGGGTAATTGAGGTGAGAAGTGGGACACAGGAAAGAGCCTTCCTGGCACAGGGACCAGACTTGATATGCACAGATGGAGGTAAAGCACCCACCTTGTGTGGCAAAGTGAGGGGTGAGGGGAATCTCTGTGAGGGACTGTGGTTGGCACTCATGGTCAAGTTTCTCTGCGTCAGCCCATGAGATGGATTATAGCAAATATTTCGTCTTTCCTCAAAGGTTCTACCACTCAGCCTTTTATAGGAGCAATTCGTAAACCTGGTCCCATTAGACTCCCCATGGTAGCTTTTAAAAATACCGACTCTTGCTCTGGCCTGGTGGTTCAGTGTTTAAAGCAGTGCCTCCCACACTGAAGGGTCGCAGGTTCAATTCCTAGTCAAGGACGTGTACCTGGGTTGCAGGTTCGATCACCGGCCTTGGTCAGGCACATGTGGGAGGCAACCATTCGATGTGTCTTTCTCACATCAATGTTTCTCTCTCTTTCTCTCTCTCGCCTCCCTCCCTTCCTCCCACTTTGTCTAAAAATCAATGGAAAAATATCCTCAGGTGACGATTAACAAACAAACAAACAAAAAATACTGACTCCCACCTCCAAAAATACTGACTTAACTGATCTGGGTGAGCAGGGCAAACATAGATGTTTTTGCTCACGTGATTCTGAGGTTCAGCCCCAACTGAGGTTCACAGGCATCTTTCCATCTGCAGGAAAGACGGTCAGCAGGAAGCTCTCCTTTGAGTCAAGACGTTGTACTAAGAATTATATGTTCAACCGTTGTAGAGATTTAAGTGTTTCTAAGTTATCCCAGTATGAAACCTTCTCTAAGAAAAATAGCCATGCCCTGCTTTCGGAAATAAATATGATTGTTAAAAAGATTGGGCTTTCCTTAAATAAAAGTAGAGTTCTTATTGTTTTAGAGATTTATTTATTCCTCATAGGAGTGTATTTTGTTTACAGGAATTTATTTTGTTAATTTTCTGTGTTCCCCTACTAGAATAAACTCATCGAGGCTAGGGATTTTATAACAGTTTTGTTTATTGCTATATCCCCAGTGTCAGGAATGCCTGATACACTCTGGCTGGGTAGCCCAGTTGGTTAGAGCATCATTCCCGTATGCCAAGGTTTGAGGTTCGATCCCTGGTTAGGGCACATACAAGAATCAACCAATAGATATGTAAATAAGTGGAACAACAAATCTCTCTCTCTTTCTCTTTCTCCCCTTCCTATCTCTCTCTAAAATACACACACACACACGTATATATAATGTGTATATCTATATATAATGTATATATATGTGTGTGTGTATGTGTGTGTGTGTGTGTGTGTGTGTGTGTGTGTATATGTATATATATATATATGAATAAAATGTCTGGTACATAGTAGATACTCAACAAATATTTCTGAACATTTTTTGACACTCAGTTTGACATACAAATCACAATTCATACTCCCAGGAAGCTTATGTCTAACATTTCTCTAGAGTTCTGCACTGGCAACTTCCCATTTACAGTATTTTAAACAATGTTCCGGCCTCAAGAAGAAAAATGGCAAGTGTATGAGAAAGCTTCTTTGCTATTATTTACTTCTATTCTCCTGGGAAGCAACATGGTACAGTAAAGAAACTAAGTTGCCCATAGGATCCAAACAAATACATATTTTGATCAGTTACTTATTGACCTGGGAAAGTGTGTTTAACTCTTTGGCTGCCAGTTTTCTCTTCTCCAGAGCCATGCAGTTGGATGAGTTGACTGTTTTCTAGCTCTTATTTTTACTATTTCTGTAACTACATTCGATCACTATGTGTGCCTATAATTAAATTACTTTGTTTTCTCCTTTGGTTGTTCTGTAAGTCTTGACTTTTTATTCATTTTGCTTTGTACTTCTTTC
This sequence comes from Molossus molossus, assembly GCF_014108415.1. Classification (NCBI taxonomy): domain Eukaryota; kingdom Metazoa; phylum Chordata; class Mammalia; order Chiroptera; family Molossidae; genus Molossus; species Molossus molossus. The sequence continues at coordinate 16,050,352 of NW_023425344.1, read as the reverse complement.
ATCATTTTTCATGTTGTTATAGGCACTTTAAAAAACGTCCCTGTTGGCATCAGTAGCCACTTTGGCTAACCAAATGTCAAATGGTTCCCTGCTGTGCATGCTCCCCACAGATGCATGTAAACCACTGATAATTCTGGATGATTCTGCTGTATAAAGTATTTAAAGATTCTTCACAAGGGGTACACTCAGTCTGGCATTAAAAGAATCTCACTCTCTAAATCCTAGCAGATTGCAGCCTTACTCAGATGCTTTGGAAACCTAAACCCACATGGAATACTTAGATACAAAGTCATTGAGAAGATGCATTTCTTATATTGTATTTATTTGGCAAGTGTTTATTGACAGCCCACTACTCTGCAGAACACTTCAGTGGAAGATGAAATTTGCTAAAGGAGTCTAAGGCCCAATCCCTGGCTCTAAATGGCTCCTACTCTCTTGGGGGAAGGGCCAGGAGCAGCAAAAAGGATATTCAGGAAGCACACTTGCATTTCCTTCACCCTAGACAGAGAGGACAGACTTGCCTCTGATAGCTTGTAACCACCTTGAGACAATTTTCTTTCCTTTTAATGCTATTGCCAAAATATTATAGTAACCAGATCATTTGATATCACCTGCATCTTGGCATCTCCAGCCTTAATATAGTGTATATATCTGGTCGGTCCTGGGCCAGGGATCTGCAGCGGCACAGTGTGTTCAGGTGTCTCATGGTGCTAAGTCTTTATGAACAAACAGCATTGGCTTTTGTGATGGTGTCTTCTAAGCACTACATTGGGGCAAAAAGTGTGCTGTCTTATAGAGAATTTATGGGTTGAAATGGGAAATTTCTATGAAATATTCTTACAGAAACAGTCTACAGTATATTGCTTATGCCCAGGGGTAATATCTACTTATTTGCACCCATAAAACTTGATGAGTCACTTCAGTGGGCCTCCTTTCTGAAGTCCTGTTGTTACTATGTCAGTGATCGAGGCCCATGTGTAATGTTTGTGAAATCTTTTCAGTTTCAAATGGCGTTTCTCTTTGTATATATGCTCCCTATTCGCTCCCTCATACATATGTATATATACATATATATCCTCTATAAATAAACTCTATATTCTCTTTACATATATATTCTCTCTATGGTATATATGTATACATACTCTATAAACTCTATAGTTTCTATACATATGTATATATATGTATACAGTCTGTCCATTTCTCTCTCTCTCTCTCTCTCTCTCTCTATATATATATATATATATATATATGTGTGTGTGTGTGTGTGTGTGCAAGAGCAGAGGGTATGTCACGTGTAGATGTCACAGTTCATCTTGGCGTGGATCTCGACATGATTGTTCCATGCAGTAAACATACTGCAGCTAATGATTATGTCAAACCATGCCCTGTAATTCGAACACGTCAACCCCAACAAGTAACAGATAGGCAATGTCCTTTATACAAATTGAAAGGATTTCTGGGCATTTATGTATTTAATAATTTCAATACCACACTCAAAATCTCTGCATTGTATAGGCTTCCCTCATAGAAGAAAGGATGTTCTTCCCTTTCCCTTTCATTTGTTCCTATCTTATCCCTACCTCAAAATCTAATTTAAATGTTCCCTCTATTATGGGTCCCCCCCCCAACAAATCCATACTTTATTTCACTTATCTATTTATTTATTTCAATCCTCACTCGAGGACATTTTTCTATTTTTGTTCAGATAGAGTGGGAGGGAGAGAGAGAGAGAAACATCGACGTGAAAGGGACACACCAAGTGGTTGCCACCCGCACGGCCCAACCAGGGCCGGGGACAAACTGCAACCAAGGTACGTGCCCTTATTGGGAACCAAACCCGGGTCTCTCTGGACCGCAGGCCAATGCTCTAACCGCTGAGCTAAACCAGCCAGGGCTATTTCACTTATTTTGAACTCAGTCTAGTGCATGAAGACAAGAGTATCATGAAAGTATTGATAACAGCAAACATGGTCCTCACTGAACACCAGGCTCAGATCTGCTCTCCTTGTATGGATTAGCCCAGTTGATTGAAAAATACCCCTACAATTTTAGTATTTAGTACAATTTTAGTACCCCTACAATCTTATTATTATAACATACTACTCAGACATGGAATTGGAGACACAGAGAGGTAGGTAAATTGCCGGAGGTCACGCACCTTGTAGGTGATGAACTCAGCCTCCAAACGCAGGCGTTCTAATTTTGGAGTCGATATTTGCCTCACTGCTTCTTTCATAACAACATAAAAATCTTATAAGGCTTTGATGCCAGTTCTGAGTTGTAAAAATATCTTAAGAAGTCGAGAAATGTTTAAGAATTCTGTGAAAGTATGTAGAAGAAAATCCTCAGAATCATTTAGCATGGTCTATGTAATCAAATAGACTTTAATCAAAATGAACTTTATGATAATTGTGATGGTCACAAAATGTTGAAGAAAGAGAAGAATGATTGGCAATAGAAAGAATGAAGTATCATATGACTAATCAAAGGGAAATTTACAAAGTTAATAAACAATAAGCTGTCGTCAACAAGGAAGCATGGACCGTGAAACATCTAAGCACATTAATGTAAAATTTAAGGAGTAAGAATTCACATAGAATAAATAAAAATCTGTTATTAATAACTATTAGAGCTATTAGAATTATATGTGTTGGAGGAGATAAGTCCAGCATACATGAAATTGTGAATTCAACAGCCACAAAGCAGCAATTTATCCAAACTTACACGATTATCAGAATCACTTGGCTGCTTATCAGAACTTCAGAATCCTTGGACTATTCCTCTAGTATTCAGTTCTCCTCTGGGGGCAGTTTTGCCTTTCGTCAATTATTTGGCAATATGTGGAGACTTTTTTGCTCGCACAATTGGGGAGGTGCTACTGAGATTTAATGGGGAGAGGCCAGGGATGCTGTAAAACATCTTAAAATGCACAGGACAGACTCCCACAGCAAGGAATTATTTAGTCCGAAATGTCAATATTGCTGAAGTCAAGAAACTTTGATCTGGAGACTTTGATTTTGTGTTCTGCAATGGGGTCCAGAAATGTGTACCTCTGTCCAAGGGTCCAGGTTATTCTTATGAAGGCTATAAGAGCTTGAAGATACAAGTATGAGCTGGATTTGTTGAAAAACATCCCATTAAAGAGGGACACTTGAAGTAGGCTTTGGGGGTAGGGGTACAATGTTAACAAACGAAAGGGAAAAGAAGGAACATTCTAATAGGAGAGCCAATCAGTGCAAGTAGAAGTGAAGTTAGGCTGCACAGCAACCCCGGGTCAACAATAAACAGTAAGAAGCAGTCTAAAAGCAACCTCCTCGTCCTCCATGGAAGACATTTCTGCTTCATGGGAAAGAATTGTATTTCCCTACCTTAGTTTTTCTGTTGATAGTTAACTGATAAGGATATAGATTAGACTCGCCTGTGCTTATGCCCATTTTTGCTGTAATAATTTCTTCCATAAAATTCCAACATATAAAGGGACGAAGAACAAGGTTTTATGAGATAGATATGGTTTAGTGTTCAACTCTGCCTGTCTCTCATTAGCCCCATGAATTTGGAGCTAATAATAGGGTTAATGGATGGTTTAAATGAAATAGTACATGGAAGGAAATGAACTCAGCAGCACATAGGAAGCACTCAGGAAAGGTCAGCTGCTATTGACTATTTCTTTTAATTAAAATAACATTTATCTGTTGTAATAGTTATGACACTTTAAAATTAACAGAAAAAAAGTGAAGTTGAGGTTTAAAATGATAATCATATCTTGTATCAATCTTAGCAACTGATTGTTTTAGACTTTGTTTCAATGGAAGAGAATTGAGAAAATTCTGCTTCATACAAATGACTATTTGTAAATAGCTCCAGGTTTTAACTGCTTATCCGTACTTCTCAAGATAATATATATATTTTTTGTTCCTGAGACCAACACAAAATGATTCATCTTGGCAGGTTGATGCAATGTGGTTTCTAATGCGTTCGTAAGATAACACATTTGGGTGTGCACGTTGCTTTCTAAAAACAAACTTGCTGTGTTGGTGTGTGGGTTCAATACCATAAATAGAAAATATATTCTACAATATTTATAATCAGTTCTTACAATAACTGAGCAGATATGCAGGGTTCCATGGAATACAGTTTGAAGAAACCTCTGACTATTATAGATTCCCAGCTTGTAAATGAGTGTGTTATTCAGTATCGAATGAAGAAACTCTCTCTAGTCCAGATAAATTACATCAATTGTTTTCTCTTGATTAGGGAGCCTGATGCATGGACCGAGATAGTAAGTTAGTCTGGCATGATTTTCTCCTCGTAAATCGTCTTGGCTCTTTTGAGATATTTGCAAATTAATTGCTTGATGATGCATTCTCGTGTCCTCCCAAACACCAGAGTTGGTGTGAGTAATTCTTTGCATTGACGAGATTCATCCCAACCCCTTCCTTTGTAAAAGATGGACATTTTATTGACTCTTGCAGATTCGGTGCTTTGGGACTAATTTCAGAATTAGCTCCTCTGTAGTTGTCACTGTTCATATTTACTTCTTTCCCACTAAGAATATATTGGCTGCTTGCCTGACCTATCAGCTGGTGTATGAGAAATGAATGCAAGCTCATTTTAAATCATAGCCTAAGATAAACATGATTAATCCGCTACATCTGCTGGAGGTGGAAAGAGGTGGGCTGTACTGGGCAAACAGCAATGGCACCAACAAAGGGGAAGCGGAAAGTTGGATTCTTAGGACTGATTAGACTTGTAGTGATTATCCTTCCGTACTTTTATTAAGCATGTACTATATTCCAAGTATCTTAATAGTGATCACTCGGGCACTACAGACCTTCTATTTTAGGTAGATCACAAACAAATCTATATTGAGTAACAGAAATAAGTGTCAAAGCGAAAAATAACCAGGAAGGTAGATAGAATGTGCCTGCAATAGTTGGGAAGGTCTCACGGAGAACGTGACATTTGAGTGAACGAGGGGATAAAGGGGGAAGCCATGTGGCCATCTGGCAGAGGAGCCTTCTAGCAGGGGAAACAGCAGGTGCAAAGACCTTGAGGCAGGAGAATGCCTGACATTTTTGTCAGAAGAATGCCTGACATTTTTGTGGACTCATGAAGAGGTCAGAGTGATTGGAAAGGATTCAGATGGATAAATGGGGGTGTTGACAGGGTGAGATGATGTGGATCTTAGTATAGGATAACCAACCATACATTTTAGTTAGTCTGTGATAGTCTGGATTAACCCCTGAGTGGTGGATTATCTATAGTAGTGGATTCTCTGTAGTACCCTCCTCCCTCACACACACCCTCAAAAGTGTTCTGGCTTGGATGATAGATTATATGGTTATCCTAGTCTAGTAGGTCACTGTTAGGATTTTGGCTTTTACTCTTGGAAATAGGGGAAGCCATGGAGACTTTGGTCCAAAGAAGTCCAAGCTATGACTTTAGTTTTATCGGGATCACTTAGTCTTCTGGGTTGAGAATGGACTGTTGGGGTGGGGTGGAAAACGGCAAGGGTGAATCTGAGAAGCCAGTTAGGCACCTGCGGGTTATCATTGTGGTCTGCACAGTGCAGCCAGAGTAGAGTTGTTTCATTTGAGGCCATGCAACTCGCTATTGGTGCACAAGGCACTAGGAGCCATTCTCCTGACGTCTGATCTGGTGTTTTGTTAGAGAACCTGGTTTCTCTCTTAGTTTAAACGTGAGGAAGTGTTTTGAGAAATAGACATGACACCCCTCCCTTTTTTCCTTCTGAAATAGCTCCTTTTGAGTGCATCAACCCTAGTTTCTTAGGGCTTTCCCTTGAACCTCCAGGTTCACACTTTTAGCTCATGTAACCTCTTCAGAATAATGGACTTCACATGTCCAGTACATGCTTATTAACTCATGAGTGTGCAATGTATGTCAATAAATTAGAATGGAGTGTAAGTACAAATGTGAACATACATTTCTACCTATTTAAATAGGAACATAAATATGAATAGGAATTACATAGACTTCCATAAGTCTAAATAGATCTGTGTAGACAATTCAGTTTTGCTTATATTTATTTCCACTTGATTCTCATTTTATTTTTGTGGGAATTATCTTCAGTGTATCATCATTGGTTTCCTTACAGTAGATAACTGGAAGGAAGAATCCTTGTGCTTAATCTATACTCATATAATCAACTACAATTGAAAATGTGGGACTACACTTAAGAGATTGAAATATATTTGCATAGATTTTAAATATGTACATTTGATATACAAACTTATGTGTGTTGAGGGGACATGGGATGTTATGTATAGACACATTTACATATATGATATTTTAAGTAGCCTATATGTTCATGGGGAGTTACTCAGATAGTGAAATTCAATTCTTTCTACTAGCCAGGAAGTCAATAAAACCTTACATTCCAACAACTTTGGTATCCCCCAGGGCAAATACTTGTCACATAACATGCTTATCTTATCTCTCCTGGGAATAAAATAGGGGAATAAGCTAACGCTGGAGGCATTTGTAAGAAATAAATAGATACAAATGTGTTTTTGTAAGACATGTATGATGTAAATAGGAGATGGTCTTCATTATCTTGATTACGTTTCTGTTGCCCGTATATGTTTGAGATTTCTTAAGTCATTTTTTTCCTACCTTCAGTTGCCCATCCTCTTTTCAAAACCTTTTATTCCATATGCGGAACAAAAAGCTCATGTCTTATTTTAGGGACGTTCTATTGAATGGAGTGCAGGTTAGCGACGTGTAAGAAGCATCACGCAGGAATTCTGTCCATTTTTTGCTGGGGTGTGAGAAGGTGGGCAGAGAAACTGTGGGTGCCCTTGCCTGGGTGTAAGAGAAGCAAGAGAAACCACAGAACATTCGAGGAGAGAAAGAGAAGAAAGAAGGGAAAAGAGTGAGAGTTGTGGGAAAGTGGGTGTTCAAAATATTTACCACCTTTTCAGTAAAGGCCCAGCCCACTGAGTGGACATGTGCTTTGTCCTGTTAAAATGACTTTAAAAGAAAGCGAAAAGCCTCAAATTCTATTTCAGTGGTCTAGTTTAAATTGTTACTTTTACATTTTATTTCAAGAAAAATTTTTTTCTTTATTGCGAATTCAGCTTCTTGCAAATCTTAATCACATGTTATACATCAAAACCAAAATTTATACACGCAAAATCTTTTTGGATTTTTGTGCGTGAAACTGAGACACAGAACTTTACATATGGACATTCAGAAAGGAACTCCTACGATCATGTGTAGTCCTCATTTGAACCCCTGAATCTATCTTAAAAGTTGCTTTCTCCTTTATCTATTTCAACTCCTAGCGGGGCCTAGTGGAACAAATAATCCAAAATGGTGGATAATCCAAAAATGTCATTTATATTTGGCTTCAGAATACATTACCAGATGTTACTGTAGCAGATTTCCCTTCCTAATTAGGCCTCACTTAAAGTAGGAGTTAATTCTGTCTTCATTAGCTACTTCCAAATCAGCCGGATGGGGCAAGGAGGAAGCCCAAGGCATGTTGGGTATTTGGGAGGAAGCTGGCCCAGTGCTAAACATTAGCTGCAGATCGTGCGCGAAGGATGAAATTCAGATGTGGATAATCAAGGTGATGGGCATGTGTACTGGAAATGTTTACTGAGCACCTTCTTCAAGAATTCTCAGGCCTTCATCCACTCTTTTTATCTCCCTATTAATTATGAGTGCAGAAGAATTCTGTAATAGGAATTAGGCAGATAATAACCTGAAAGTTTATATAGAAAACCAAAAAAAAAAAAAAAAGAGGCTTGGAGAGAGGTTAAGTGACCTCTCACACAGACTGATCTCTGAGTAAACAGTATGTAAGATACTGAAACTGATTAATGAGTGATAAGAAGACCCCACTGTTTCCCTCTTATTGATGATTTGAATAACGAGGAAGCAAGACTTCTCCTGGCCTAATTCGCATTAAGAGAGCTAAGATAATGAAGCTGTGATTAAATGGCTATTAAACTATTTTTATCAAACAGAGATCAAGCGAGTGTGAGAATCTAGGGACGCAGAGTCTAATTGCAATTCTACAAGAGGTGGAAAAAATTACTACCGTGAGCCAGGCACGGTCCTTTCAGAACAGCCTGCATTTAGAAATCTTGGGGCTACCACATGCCGCTTTCACTCCCGGGTTCTCCCTCAGGGGTCGGGGTCGGTTAGCATTGAGTCCCTCAGCTCCTCCTTAATGTGGTGAATTTGCTCGCTCTCTCTGGGCCTGGGCGGGTGGAGGAGTGGAATGCACTGCCTGCCCCAGGGCGTATAACCGATTGGAAGGTCCTTCTGCCAATTGCTCACAAAGGAAGGGCCCAGATAGTATATACTGGATCCAGAATTTCAATGTGGAGGTGACTCTGGGCCCCTGACAGGGCAGAGTTTACTTTCCTTCATCTGTGCCTTTCGAATGATAACACACTTTGTACAGGTCACACGGGGACCCTGCCGTCCGAAAGAGCTGTCATGGACTTTCTGATTTTGTTGTCTGTTCCGAACTGTCATTTATTAAGGATATGACATTGCTTTGGAGTGGCTGCACATTCTACATTTGGGTTGTTCATATTCATGTATGTGTATCGTCTGTCGCTAGACATTCTTTATACCTTGAGCGAGTCTTTGTTGATGGGCTGACTGTATTCTTGGAGAGCCCTTGGAGCATGCAGTGTTACTGTCACACGCCCTTTATTTAGGTTGGAAGAACAGCAGCCACTAGCCCTGCAGAGAGCGCGCAGGGTCGGACCCGCCTGGGAAATGCTGCTTGAAGGCGCAGAGCCCAGTGGTGGAGATGCCCCTGCGCCCTTTGTGCCTCTGCTGCCCCCAGCGGCGGTCAGCGGCAAGGCTGAGCTGTGTGGCCCGCACACCGCCGCCCTGGCGATCTGCTTGCTCCTTCTCACTTGGCGGCTTTCCTTTCTTTATCAAAACTTATTTGAAGGTAATACGCGTGTTTTTGTTAGAACAGTCCTTTTCAGTATCTAGGCAGCACTATCAGAGCCGAGTCTTTGAAAGGTTATCTTGCAATGTCGTTTTACTGACGAACGTGTCCCCATGACCTGTCACCTGTGAACACACGTGTGTTGCCAGGCCAGTGGGCTTCATCTGCAGCAACTTTGATGTATTTGCTCTGTCAACTGGAATCAAAGGAATAATGGAACATGACATTAATTGTTGAGCAGAGTTCTTTTTGTCGTATCTGTTGCCTTCTCAGGGGTGTTTGATTGTTGAAACTCATGATAAACTAATAGAAATTACTACGGTTAGGGGCAGTGTCCATTCAAGTTTACATGTAGGAATATCTGTTGAACTTTAACACAAAAGTGTCATTGAGAAATATCAAACTTTTTTTCCAAGTCTTTTTTATTGTTAAAGAAAACAGAGAATTTGAAATACTAACATCTTTTTCTTTCTTGATTCAAGTACGACCTTCCTAAAATAATTGGTCTTGGAGTACTCTCTCAGTCATCCACATGCAGGGACGATAATTAAAAGATTTAAATTATTTTTAAAGGACACTGACTGTAAACAATGATTATAACCCTACTAGTCCATACCAGTTGAATACCAGTCTACTCTACCTACATACCCCAACACACACACACACACACACACACACACACACACACACACACAATTCCAATTTTCCATTCCCATAACACTTGCCCTCTCATTGTGGTTCCAGTAGAGAGGAGAATTAAAATGGTTGGTGGTTTAATCATATCTTGTAAATTAATTATAACATTATCAACCTCCAATATTTCTGCCATTGTATTTGGTGTACATTCACCCAAGCTTATTAATGAAATCGGGGGGAAAAAACTAATTTAAGTGTTCTTTGTCATTTTGGCTTGATTGGAATTATTGTAGTTTGTTTACACCAGGGATAAAACTAAGGCGCTATTGTATTATGTGATTGAAAGCAAATAGAGGCTTGTAATATTGCAGGAAAGCCAAACATGAAATTTAAATTGGGGTAAACAAAATTACTCACTTATTAGTAAATATTCTTAACTATTTTTTCTTGAACTATTTTTAAGCTTGAAATTAACTCTTACAAAAGTTGGGATACCTGGAAAAAAATGTCCTATTAACTGAAAGTGTATGTGAGTTTGTGTGTGTGCTTGAGATATTTTATTTTTTTTATTATTTTCTTTTGTTACAGATGTTTCTCCTTTTTCCCCATTGACACCCTCCTCCCCATCCCTCCCCACCCCATCCCCAGCTTTGTTGTCTATGTCCATTGGTCATGCATACATGCATGTAAGTTCTGTGGTTTATCTCTCCCCCCACCCAACCCTCTCTCCTCTGAGGCTTGTCAGTCTGTACCCTACCTCTATGTCTCTGGGTCCATTTTGTTCATCAGTTTGTTTAGTTCATTATATTCCACAAATAATTGTGATCATATGATATTCGGCTCGGTTCACTTAGCATAATACTCTCCAGGTCCTTCCATGCCATCTCAAAGGATAAGAGATCTTTCTTTCTTACAGCTGCATAGTATTCCATTGTGTATATGTACCACAGCTTTTTTTATCCACTCATATGCTGATGGACACTTGGGTTGTTTCCAGATTTTAGCTATTGTAAATAGTGCTGCTATGAACATAGGGGTGCATATATTCTTTCTGATTGGTGTTTCAGGCTTCTTAGGGTATATTCCTAGAAGTGGGATCACTGGGTCAAATGGCAATTCAATTTTTAACTTTTTGAGATAACACCATAGTGTTTTCCACAGTGGCTGCATGCTTGAGACATTTTAACATTGTCTTTTTTAGATACTATGGAGATATTTATATTAATGGAAATTTCATGATTTGGGGATATTTAAAATAATAATATATTTCATTTTATTATCATTTTTATTCCAAACTGTTTAATAACTTGGTTTGGTTTTTTGGTATGTGGGGAAATCTAAATTTTAAAAAAATTGGAATCTTAGATACCAAATTATGATCCTGGCTAGAAAAGCAGGGAGTATTTTCCAGTATCTTCACTATTCCAGTTACATCGTCCAGAACCGAGGGGAAAGAGGGGTGTTCAGTAAGGTTTTATTATTGAATTGAGCAATTTGGATTTTAAGGAATCAGTCAGTTTATGGAAGGAAGGGGTGCCATTTGGAAGCTAATATTTTATCCCTTCTGGTTAGACTTTTTCTTGTGCATTTGTCTTAAAACCCGTGCCATGGTCACTTTGCTCACAACGTCCAGCCAGTCCAGGGCATCAGGAGAGGCATGAGGGAGAGGCATTATGCAAATGTGAAAACTGCCCAGTAGCGTCTGCTCTGAGTAGCAAATAGCTACTTCTTGGCCTCTTGAATCCAAAAGAGAGAGAAGTCTGGATGGAGGCTGATCAGTAATGAAGGAAAACAATTTTTGTGTGAAAATGGAAGGTATACATGATAAAGGCCTGCCTAATTTCTCCAGTGATACAATTTGATTTTCTGATTAGCTGTCTTATTCTGTGATTCTTGTAATTTTGTCAGGTCAATTAACTAGAATCCACTGCTAGAGAGAAAAGGAGTGTGAGCCCCGCTGGCTTCGTTGGATGTCAGCAGCTTAGGTGCATTTTATAATAGAGCCTGTATGAGATAATTTAGCTATTGTTAATATCATCGCATACAGAACTCAAAAAAAAAGACCTATCAAACAGGTCACATTGGACAAATTATGTGAAGTGCTAAAAGAAGGAAAAGAAAGTGGTATAGAGAAACACATATTCTATGCATTAAATGCAGATCAGTGAATTATTTAGCAAGTAATCACCTATACTGTATGCCCAGCATTGGTTGCTTAGGTGCATTAATATAGCACATTGCACTATAAACAAAGTGCATAGGTTTCAGTTTGGCAGGTCTTGAAAGTACTGAAATAAATATTATTTTTTTATAGTATACTGTGTAGAGGTTCTTCCCTTCCACTGGAGTGGTATTGGAAGGGCGGAATGTGTCCTGTTTCTCCTTATACCTTCAGCACCTCACCTGGTCTGGACATAGAGTAGGTATTCAAAAATATTTGTGGAAGGAATAAGTGAACATTAGCTTTCCAAGGGTGTGTTGGTGGGAATGAGTATGGGAAAATAAATGAGTTAGAGTGTTTTTGGTGGAGCCCCACTAGAAGTAAGTTTGCATTAGAATCGTGCCATTGGCCACAAGCAATGAATGCATTTAAGGGATGTTACAAAGTAAGACTGTACTTAGTGACTGGACAGATAAATGTTACTCAAGGTAGTTCCAGAGTTGAGGCCTAAAGAATTGTTACCCAAACATGAGAAGTCTAGAGAAATAGTAGTTTTGTCACAATAGGTCCTAAGTTTGAATTTTGGAGACGAGGGAGCTATTTTCATGTAGAAATGTCTAGTAGGCAGTTATAGATTCATGACTGAAGTTAGGAAAATTGTTAGGGGGAAAAAATAAGTGATTGTGGAGTGTTCATGAAAGTAATTGAAATCATAAAAGTGTACAGTTTCTCTTGGTATAGTTTTAGTTCCTGTTGATGTTCAGAGTGTTCTATACATTTAGGTAGGTATGATGTATAGGATATTGAAACACTATACATAAAGATGCCATAAATGATGCCATCAAGTCCTGAGACTCTCCAGATTACCTTTTTATTTATTTTGGGAAACAAGACATAAATATGTGGAAAATGAATGTGAACAAGACAGAAATACACACACACACACACACACACACACAGCAGTTCTCAACCTGTGGGTTGTGCCCCATTGAGGGGGGTCGAATGACCCTTTCACAGGGGTTGCCTAAGACCATAGGAAAACACATATTTCCGATGGCGATTGATAACAGTAGCAAAATTACAGTTATGAAGTAGCAACAAAAATAATTTTATGGTTGGGGGTCACCAAGCATGAGAAACTGTGTTAAAGGGTCGTGACATTAAGAAGGTTGAGAACCACACACACACACACACACACACACACACAGAATTATATAAGCACTGACATAATAAATTGCTAAACTGGACAGCTCGACAATCAGAAATTGGTACATTAGAGGTATTAATTAATTGTGTGTTTCATACCAAAAGTGATTTTGGAGTTTAGGGACGACATGATCTTTGTGCTCTGGCATGGACATTCAAAATTCCATGTATTGTTTACTCATGTGGCTAAACATGTCCAGTCTATGCTGATGAATAGTGTTACCCATCTCCCAATGTCAACTCACTGCCGTCTGCTTCTGTTTTTCTGTTTTTGCAGAAGATAGATGAAGAGAACGAGGCAAACTTGCTGGCAGCCCTCACAGAGACCCTGGACAGCCTCCCTGTGGATGAAGACGGACTGCCCTCATTTGATGCACTGACAGATGGAGATGTGACCGCTGAGAACGAGGCTAGTCCTTCCTCCATGCCTGACGGCACCCCTCCGCCTCAGGAGGCAGAAGAGCCGTCTCTAGTAAGAACCCTTCCTACTGTTTAACAGGAATTGGAGTTGCCTCTGGCTACCCGCTGCATGGGTATGATGTAGTAACAATAAGGTCTGGATATTTAATTTAGACTGATGCAAGGACAATCCCCAAACATGCTCGGAGATGCAAATTCTGTGACTCTGTGTTTAAAAAGAGTGATAATGCCGTCTTCATGTGACCTTACTGCATTTTAAACTGCCTTTTGTGTCTATTTTTTTGTGTTTATTTCTCAGTATTAGTTATGTTGATGGTAGAAATTTTGAAAATGTGGATAACCAAAAAGAACAGACTAAAAATTCACCTGTAATTTCTAATAACTTCTAATATGCAAAATGATTGACATCTCCTCTTTCATTAAGATACAGCATCAACATGTTTGTGAATTTTAAATGTGTGCATTATTTTTAATGGTTGTATAGTATTTTATTATTCAAAATGTCCTAATTTATTAAGCAATCCCTATGGTTGGATATTTAGTCTTTTTTCCCTATTTTTCACTATCATAAATTGTATAATAATTGACATATTTATGGTTCTATTTTTATGCATACAATTCTAGAAATAGAAGATATATCAAGGGGTATATAATATTTTAAGGCTTTGGATCCATAATTCTTATGAAGATTGAAAAATAATAGCACATTTGCAACCAAAGTTACCAAAATTTATGATAGGCAATGAAGAGTGACTTCTTTTCAGTGCAGTGCTTGACCAAAATTTTATTAGTTCTAAGACACAGTTCTACCTTCTCGTCTGTGGTAGCCATTTGTCATTTGCCATAAATCTGATATAAGAGCACAATATGCAAATTATGAAATGTCATCCTTCGAACTTTAATAATGTGCTTCAATGTGTCATTTAGAGGTTGTTTCTTGCCCATTTCTAAATTTTTAAATGTTAAAAGGACTCCATGTAAACATATGGAGACCCTATATGTATTCCTTTGCCTTCTGTGATTTCTGGTTAATCTCTTCATAAGTAGTTGTTATTTATTCCCCAATTATTTGTCAGTATTGAGGGCTTTGCTGTCTAGGACTCTAGTTTCTTTACATTGATATCAATGATTTTCATCCACACCATTGGTTCAACTGGGAGGTGTTGTCGACCTCGAATCTTGCTCCATGCCCAAGCAGGAAGGTCCTGGAAGGCCCTCAAGTCAAACAAAGAGACTGAGGTCAGGAGACAGTAAATGCTCTGTCTGAGCCAGAACTCACATCTATTTACAAATCTTCTTCAAAGATAGCCACTCTTTCATTCCAAATATTCATTTAACCAGTAGCATAATCTACCTTATTGTGCGCAATGATTCAACACATCACAGAATCTTTCATTTATTGCCCTTGATTCAGTTATTGATGGTAAAATGTCCACATATTCCCTCCCCAGGCCCCAAGTCCTCATTTAGCAAGGCAGTGTCTCACCTAGGAGTGATTTGGAAATCCTTTTAGAAAGATCCTTAGCCTTATTTTGTGTACTAAACCTCAAGTGTAGGGAAAAGAAATACTTTCACAGTTGGTAGTGTAATGCCAACATTTTCTTATTTTTAAAAAATACATTTTTGTTAGTGCTTTTGTGCTAAGGTGTGATATGATTAAAGAGTGATAGAATTGCTTTTTATAATTATAACTACTTAATCATTTTAAGTTTAAAATTTTAATAACCTATTCGAATGCTTAGAAGATTCATCCCTTTCTTGCTTTTCCCCTTCTCTGATATGTTTCTAGCTTAAGAAGCTCCTGCTGGCACCAGCCAACACTCAGCTAAGTTATAATGAATGCAGTGGTCTCAGTACCCAGAACCATGCAAACCATAGTCACAGGATGAGAACAAACCCTGCAGTCGTTAAGGTACAAAAGTAAACTTTTTCATACAGGAGGGAAAGGACCGAAGGGTTTCTCCTCGAAGCTGTAAAACAAATCAGAGGCTTATTTATAGGTGTTCATTCAGCTGGGTTCGTGCAGCTGCTTCGTAATGGTGAAACTGATTAGGAAACAGGTTTCCAAAAGCAGCTCCTGAGCTACTTTAAACTAGGAAGAGTTCATTTACGCTTTGTCTTTGGACAATTGGAATGGAAGTTCCGCCGTCTGTTACTCTTTGCCCACTTTATTAATCCATGCAGCAGTGTGGGCTACAATTGAATTTGCTGATAGGCTGGCATTAACTACAAGTGACTTTAAGATTCAGGATTGCTGTTTTGCCAGCTGTCCAACCTGAGAAAGATTGCTCCAGAATCACCGAGAAAGATCTGTCTCTGCCATTAATTGGATGGAATGCTGGCGATGATATAATTCGGTTAGCAGGCTGTATTAAACAATGTTTGTCTTGCCATTCATTGTGAGTGAAAACGTAGCGTTAAGGGGTACTTAAGAGAATTGTGAACACTGGGCTCTAGCAATCAGTGGCAAATTAAGGTTTAAACCAGCTTTTTTTTTTTTTTTCTTTTTTTTTATTCACAGCAAAGGCGCTGTAGGGTCTTGTTAGTTACATGTTGCTGAGTAAGAACATTGAAATGTAGGAGAAATGAAATAAAAAGCTGCATAAATGTCATTTAGGAATTTTAAATGTAATTTTCTTGCCTTGTTCTGCAAACAATTATTCACAGCTCATAGATCTAGTACACTTAGACTGAACACTTCATTGAAAATCTCATCTCTTCAGAAAACCTATATCCATTCTGCTAAGGTTCAGTTCACTAATTTTAGCTTTCTTTATGCCTTGTTTTTAAGACCGAGAATTCATGGAGCAATAAAGCGAAGAGCATTTGTCAACAGCAAAAGCCACAAAGACGTCCCTGCTCGGAGCTTCTCAAGTATCTGACCACAAACGATGACCCTCCTCACAGCAAACCCACAGAGACCAGGAACAGCAGCAGAGACAAATGCACCTCCAAAAAGAAGTCCCACACACAATCGCAGTCGCAACATTTACAAGGTAGGTTGGGGACCAAACCACATTCCGTGGGTGAGGGTGCTGAAGGCAAAGCCAGCATACACCAAACGTGGGGCTCCCATTCTCATGGTGTCTCTCTGGAAAGAGAATTCAGCACTTTATTATAGATGGGGAAAAAAAATTCTTCCTGTACACAGGTTGAACATATCTTATTTATCTGATATACAGCCTAATTCTCATTCATCAGACAGCCCCCGAAATGTTAGCCCGGTTTGGGGTGACCAAGTGGGCAGCATTGCAACCTCAGTGAGGCTTAGGTGAACTCTGAAATGCTGAGATAAGTTCTGAGCAAGCTGGGCTAGGCAATTCATTGCAGAGCCTTTATGTTTGTCCCTCTCAATAATAGAAAAAATATGGCATTGTTGATTTGCTGTGTGTATACTGTAAGAAATTGTAAATAACAATTATGGGGCCTCTTGCGATTAAGTGCATTTTTTCCTTTTTCTTTTTTTTATAAAAGTACATGTTAGGCTCACATATTTTATTTTGTATATAAGGATTTGGAAATTCCTAAAATTTAAAATATGTGTTTTCTATCTTAAAAAATATATATTACCCAGATTAAACTAAACATCTAGGTTGGTTTTTTTATTATCCCCATACATTATGAGAAGGCTGACACTTCTGAGTCAGATCTAGATGATTTGGGGAAAACCTCTCTTGGCAGAGATATAATTTTCTTTTCTTTTTTTGGCTTCTTCTTTCAAAATAATCTAGTCTTGCCCTGGCCAGTTGGGCTCAGTGGTTGGATGGTCAGCCTGTGGACCAAAGAGTTACGGGTTTGATTCCTGGTCAAGGGCACGTACCTGAGTTGCAGGTTCCATCCTCTGCCCCTCTCGGGGTCGTGTGGGAGGCAACCAATCAACGTGTCTCTCTCATCGATGTTTCTCTCTCTCACTTTCTCCCTTCTTTCCTACCACTCTATCTAAAGATCAATGGAAAAAATATTCTCGGGTGAAGATTAAAAAAAAAAAGAGGCTAGTCTTATAAGCCCAAAAAGAAGTTGTTGAAAGTTGCCGTTGCTTAAAAACATTCCAGTTTCCACGTAAGCTTGACCTCTACCCCTGTAGGGGAAGTAGGCATATTCTAATGGAGCATCTGAAAACACCCACCTCTTGTCCTTTTGTTTTCCCTACTCCCCGTCCGGCTGCAGGGCCTTAGCCCCTCACCCTGTTTTGAACCTGATTACTTCGCACAGGTGTGCTGCTGCTGCGGCCTTCCAAAAGCATCTTCCCTCCCAGCGTTTTGACGTTTCCTCTCTCATCCCCACCTCTCCATAAGCCCAGAATTTTCAGGAACCTTCCTTTAATATTTTAAATTGGCTCCCCATTAGGTTTTTCCTGGGGGCTGTCTCAAAATCACTATCCATCCATTTCTGTCAGTTCAGGGACATATTTTTTCGACATGAACCAAATTCTCTTAGCTCGCTTAGCCCCAATCAGCCCCTCACACTCGCTGGAAGGGTTTTTCCCAGAGCAGAACCAGCCATGCTGGGAGATGGGTGGCCGCAGAAGGCCTCGGGTGGACGGCCCGCTGGGCTCACTCTAGTGAGTGACCTGAAGAATTCACCAGGTTCCTCTCCACCTCCTGCTCGTCATGCGTTCATTTTCTGGAGTCCCGAGCTACATGAAGCCTTGTAGTCAGTGAACCCAACCCAGCAGCGCATTTTAAAGTTTCTTTTGGTTTGGGGAATTTCATTGGTGCTTTTGGATTTTGAGATTCTTCTAAAACATTTAAAAATTTTCTTATCACTAAATGTTACTCTAAACTGTTGCAAACCATGGCTGGGAGGAATTAATTTGGCCTATGGAGGGAATATTCCTTAGAAGAGATATGCTGTGTGTGGGTGTTTGTTGTTGTTGTTATTGTTAAGGTATATGTCTGTGATGAGCCATAAAAAGCTTATCCAAGGACAAAGCCTTTGGACTATATATATTCTTGTAGTTAATAAAGGCCTAACACAAAACAAACATGGCTAGCTGTTAATAACTAACAGGAAATAAATGCTCAGCTTCAGGAATTATTTAAATTATTACTCAAAATTTGCAAGTAAAACATCTGAACGATTGGAGACAATAACTTCCCGAGTGTTCTTTGTAACATGGCGAGGTCAGGTTGTTTAAGTTCCTTAGGATAAAAGTCTGGCCTTTGGCACATGTTGGTGTTCCATTTGTTCACTTATTCATTCATTTGCTAATGTATTCATTCATAAAAAAACTGTGATCTGCATGAAAAAGACGAATTTTCCCCGTCATGGATCATAGAGCCTCTGGAACAGTGTGGATTCAACTCTGAGGGAACCAAAACAAAACTCCCTTTCTATTTTTTTGCCATTTTATTTTATGATTCTTTTCATCAGTGCCCCTTTAGTGAGCTTTTGTGAACATGGGCATATTCAGGGACCAGACTATGTATGTGTTTTGGGCTGTACCCATCTGATGGCCCTCAGTTGCTCTTTGCCTTTGGTCCATTAAATATGGCCACTTCTTTCCTTCCATTGTCCTTGGCCTTACCTGAACCCAACTATCAGAATTTTGGGGTCTTCCTTTGAGCATTTCAGAAAGCCTACTCTACCCCTGGGAACTGGAAGTCTAGTTGCTGATTCTCAGTGTGTTTTCATCCTGTGAGCACTTAGTTCCTATCTGATGACGGTTTCTGTAGAAGCTGTATGCATTAGCCTGGTTAGTAGTTGAGCACTGTGAAAGTTGGTCAAGTTCCTTCATAAGGGTGCTCTTTTCGAAAGGCTCATTATATCAGACATACTAAAAAAAGTAATGGAAAGCCAGTTCATTTATCTGTATATATGAAGAAGCCAATCAATTAATGCACCTAATTTGTAGAAGACAGCGTGAGTTCACGTTACCGATCGCCCATTGGGTAGATGAGAAACCATTCCAAAGTTTAAAAACTAAATCTAAATCTACAGATTAAATATGTAAATACTATTTATCCAAGTAAAGTACCTAATTTCAGCCTAATTTGGAAATAAATAATATTTTCACATTTCAAAGGACCTTAATTACTGGGGTTGATTAATTTACTTTAATATCTATTGGTTGTGGTTCCTTTTGATAATAGGAGGAAGGAAACATACGCTGGGCCAAGTCTGCTGTAGCTATTTTTATGGCTCTGTCAATATCATGTAGCATCTCAAAAGATTTTTATCAGGTTTTTCACCCATAAAATAAGGAAGATTATTCTAAAGACCTTTTTTATTTCAATTCTATGATTTTCATTACATAACGACTATCTCTTGACGTTCTGAAAGTAGATATTTTACTGAGAAAAAAATCGACATACGTATATAAATATGTCTTTGTAGATAAGCATATATATATATATATACATAATATATAGAGATCTACCCCAAGGGCATTTCTCATTATGTTTTCCCCTCCTTGTGTTCAAAATATAGCACTTCTAGAAGCAATTGAAATTTTGGAGTAAGAAGAAGATTCTTATTTCACCCTGTATAATTGGGCAATGCCTTCTGCAACAGGTTGTTTAGGAAGCATGAAAGGAAGTAGCCCTCTTTACAAAGCTATAGGTCTCTCAACAAATAAACATTGTTTATTATTTATCAGATTCGAGGAACTGAACCCCTTTTCAACCATCTGGGTCCATGTTCACAATTTGCCATAATCTCTTGATTTTTAGTGAATGGAATGGTTATTGGGTGAGCTTTGGCCTCATACAAATAATTTATTCCTGGGCTAGATATAAAATTACATGTTTTAGGAGAAAAATCAACTGAATATTCATAGCGTTCTGTCGTTTTGTAGTTGCTCTGCTCTTTTCTTATCTAAACAAACCGTGTATTGTATTCCAAATTAAAACAGAAAACATTATTTCTGTCTGATGGTATGATGCAAATTTGGTATCCTTAACAGGGATGCTACATTATCTTTTCTGAAATTTTATTTTTGTATGTTTTTTCAGTGATAGTGTTCTGATGCAAATGTTATTTAGAATTTTTTTCTTTTTTTAGCATAATGGGCTGTTGTCTGACTTTAACCCAATATTCAGGGATTTCCTTACTTTTGTTTTCCAGTTTCCAGTTTCCAACCTGACTGTTGTAAAAAGCAAACAAATTCTAAAAAAAATAAATAAATAAACACTCAATATTTCATAATTAGTTTCCTTTTTTTTCCTTTAGCCAAACCAACAACTTTATCTCTTCCTCTGACCCCAGAGTCACCAAAGTAAGTATTAAGAAATGTAACCATTTTCAGAAAGGGAAGGGGGTGCTAATACATTTGGCTACAGCAACTCCATTTCAGTTTGTTTTTATAAATGTGCCATATCTTCCAGTGACCCCAAGGGTTCCCCATTTGAGAACAAGACTATTGAACGAACCTTAAGTGTGGAACTCTCTGGAACTGCAGGTGAGCTTTCATTTCACTTGGAATTGTGTGTATGTGTGTGTGTGTGTGTGTTGAATATGTATTACATAATAGAGTGTTTTCTTTATGTGATTAATGACATGAATAGAGAATAAACAACATTGGGTAAGAAGTTACCTATAAATATTTCTAGTTGGTTATTTTCTGTAAGAGAAGACATTTATTATGGGTCAGACTTGAGCCAGAGTCTCTGATGTATACAGGATGAAGCAAAAGTAGGTTTACAGTTGGTCATATGGAAAATAATACAATATTCATAAATAATACAAGAACATACTGTTTCGTGCACTCACCACTATAAAGCTACGTTTGCCCCCCTGTATGTATTACTTTTGCTCTGCCCCCACACCCCATGTGTATTGCTGCTTTGGATCCTCAAATAACCCTATTTCAGATTAAGAGAAGCCCAGCCAGTGTGGCTCAGTGGTTGAACATCAACCCACACACCAAGAGGTCACCATTTCGATTCCTGGTCAGGACACATGCCCAGGTTGTGGGCCCGATCCCCAGTGGGGGGCATGCAGGAGGCGGCTGATCAATGTTCTGTCTCATCGATGTTTCTATCTCTCTCCCTCTCCCTTCTTCTCTCTCTAAAATCAGTAAAGAAAAACAAATTTTAAAAGACACCAAAATTTGTGTAGGAAGAGAAATGAACATTTGTTGATCTCCTACTCAGTAAATGCGCCAGTCATGTAAATGGTTTTGGCTAATTTCATAAGACCTCATAAGGATGGTGTAGTTCTCTCATTTTTAAGATGAGGATAAGGTTCAGAG
Source organism: Molossus molossus (assembly GCF_014108415.1). Classification (NCBI taxonomy): domain Eukaryota; kingdom Metazoa; phylum Chordata; class Mammalia; order Chiroptera; family Molossidae; genus Molossus; species Molossus molossus. Next base: position 16,028,800 of record NW_023425344.1, on the reverse strand, counting down.
ATGTGAAGTAACTGGTCCAAGATCACAGAGCTAGAGAGCAAGGAGCAAAGGTTTGAAGCCAGGTTCACAACTTCTCGATGCTTCATTTGGAGTGTTTCTCACTCTTTGGTGTACCTGACAGTGCCATGCTCCTCTATATGTCACCAATTTAATACCTTTTCAGCAAAGGAGAGGAATTAAAATGTGCCCATTTACCGAACCAAAGTGTTCTTATCTATATTTTAAAGAGCTGTTTCCTTCGCCAGCTGGATCCTGAGCTCCTCAGCCAGTCTGGACTTCGCATTCTCAAGAGGAAGAAGCGCTAGAAACTGGGACTGCCCTCTGAGAGACTTCCTAAACCAAAATTCCCAAAGCAAACTCCTGAGTGGGTTGCAAATGATGTCTTAGCACAAGTGCTTTAAGTGCAGGTACTTGAACCCCAAGAAAGTGAGTCTTAGGTTGTTCGAACAAAAAGTTCCTTGGTTCTGGCCGTTGCTGATCAGGTGAAGAAATAGTCAGTTAAACAAGATGCTTTCAGCCAGAACTGTGGTGCCTGCACACACCAGGGCCATTGCTGCTAAGTTCAGTGTCACACTGTGAGTGTGCTGAATCACCTCCATAAGAAAGGTCTACTGCATGATTGCATGACTTGCTAACACACTGGAGTAGTTTATTTCACGGTATTTACATATGGTTTGTATGTATATGTATGTAGACTTATATGTATACATATATGCAAATTAATCTTTACACGCATATATATATATACACCTATTTATTTGCCTATAAGCATATACATAACATATTTCTTAAATAAATTATGATTTATATATGTGATTATAAGTTACTCTTGTGTGTATATATTATGTGCAGTAGAAGCCTTCATATCTGACCAAAGAAAATGAATATTTGGTGGTTTTATCCAAAAAGTTAAAGGATACACTCTTTTGTCATTTTACTTTTGCTTAAAACATAAATATACATGAAAATACCAAATTTTGGTAGAAGACAAAGACTTTATTTTGAACTTGTGTGCTAATTGGGGATTCATTCTGGCACAAACCTTACCAATAATGTTGATGGTCCCACTTTTTGTTTCTTACTATTTGAAAGAAAAAAAGGAAAGGTATTTGTGTGGTAGTCTGAGGGTAGAATCATTCTAGATTTTTATGATTTTCATGTAAATTATAGTCATAATTGCTCATGTCGCCTCAGTATTTTCCATTAGCACCATCTACAACTAATTCGACAGCCTTTCTTTTCGTCTTTATTGGGTCTTTTTATAGAAACAAGTTTTTTTTTTACTATTTTATTAATTTACATAATATTTTATTTTATTACATAATTTTAATCACCTGTATAATGGACATTAACTGGTTTGGAAAAATTCCGTACTGTGGCTTACAGTAACAAATTAACTGAAGGTAATCTATTAACTAGGAATGTGCAGAATGTTCTATTAGTCAGTTACTTTTTCTTAGAGAGGATTGAAAAAACCTCCATGGTATATACCCAAACCAAGCTTTGTGTTATGTTTTATTATTCTTTGATTATAAATAATGAAGTTTACTGTAGATATAACAGTAATATAAACTGATCAAAAAATTATTGATAGTTCTAAGATACAAAAATATCGATGCCATTGTTTTCTATGGATATTTTAGAGATCTGTGATCATTTGGTATATATATAATTTTGAATCCCAAGTTTTCCATTCACATTTAATTAAGGAAGTTTTGTATCATCATGGCCCTTTATTATCAGGCTTTTAGGAGGCTGTGTAACCTTAGCTTGAGTAGGTACATCTAAATTTACTTATTCATCTCCCTACTGTCATACATTTAGGTGGCTACCATTTTGAAATAGCACTGCAGTTCATAAATTTTTTTATCTTATTTCCTCAAAATAAATTCCTAGTAGTTATTCACAGAGAACACGAGGACATAAATATCTTGGGGGCTTCATGATATATATTGCCACATTGCTTTCCGGAAGGGGTGTTTCCGGTGACAGTCCTATTAGCACTCCATGGATACACTTGCTTTATTTCATCCTTGCTGGCATTGAGTGTCTGCATTTTTTAAATGTTTTATTAATTTATTGTGTGTGAAAATATCATTTAAATTGTATTTCTTCTATTAGTGAAATGATGATGTTATAAAAAAGCAATTACTTTGATTTTTTTTTTTTTTTTGGCCAGAAGTTTAAATATTTTTCTTATCGATAGATACCTAATTTTGAATAATTTTGTTATAATTTTATAGGTAGTAACCTACACGATTGAGAGGCAGGTAGAGATTTATAGAAAATACTTTAAAAAATAGTTATAATCTTTAAAAATATATATGTGTGTATATATATACAGTGGATTTATTTCTGTCAGTGAGTCAGAATTCATCTTCTAGTTTAAATCCCTTTTTCTTGGTGCTCTAAAAGATTATTGGGTACAATAGAAATCAATTTAACAACATATTTTTCATGCCTGCTCTATGCCTGCAATATGATAGGTCTTGGTCGATGGATGTATAGCAAGTGTCACACATAGAGACTAATCCATGGAGCATAGTACTTGGCCCACAGTGGGTACAAATATATGTTTTTGTGTTTAAGATGTGGGTTTATAGGCTGTTGGGAGAAAAGAACACCTTGTATAAGAAGCATGAAGGGGGACATCTATAATACTTTCAACAATAAAAATACATTTAAGAAATAAAATGCATAGGGGGTGGTTTTCAGTTTGCTGAGCGTGGTGGTTGTGAGTGTGAAGAGACCTGAGAGAGGACCAGACTGCACTGCATAAGAGAAGGAATTTAGAGCGATCAGAAAACAAGGGAGGCTGGGGAGGAACTTGGAGGGTGCTGGGGAAAGCTGGAAGGAGCTTGGAACACCCCTGGAGGGTGGTGTATGGAGGAGGAGATTGTTGGAGAGAGTTTTGCTTTGCTTTTTTGGGAGAGGCATTGTGGGTTTGAAATGTGTGATGTTCATGTTCTCCATCTCCTCTAAAAATCTTGAGTAAAATTTGTTGCGTAGTAGTGTTTGGTGACGTGACCAACATTAGTTATACCTCAGGGAATCACCAAAGGGGGGAACAGAGTTACCAAAGGGAAGCCTGTAAGATGGCTTCAAGTTATATATAATGATTACAGAAGACTGAAAAGAAATGTAACGGCAGTTCAAGACTGAAAGAAGCATTAAAACAACGCCATTCTACAGTGAGTGAGTGAAGTGATCATGGAAAGGAGTTTGGAGGAAATTGGGCTCCCCACGGGGTACACTGACATGGGGAGCCTTACGGGAGAAAGATGTGTGTACCAGATTTTGAATTGTAGGCGGGCAGGGGAGAAGATATTGTTGGAGCAGAAGCAGGAAGGCAGGAAATCCAAGAGATGTTTAGATACAAAGGAATTGGACATGGGCCGTGAAATTTGTAAGGAAATATGCAAGACGACACAAATACTTTCCCTCCTTCATCTTCTTTATTTCTAGAACTCCTCAATATCCTTAATCTTTTCTAGGTCTCAGATTCCTATGTTTTAAAGCCCTATTTATAATTCCCCAATGAAATTACTGTCTGACTCAAAGAACTAAATTGTAGGTTGAAACATAAAATTGCCAGTATTCAACCATTTTTGACATACAAAAAATGTCAATTTCATGTGGTTTAACCTGAACCAATACAATTTATAAGGAGCAATGCTCCAAATAAAAGTAATTTATTTTGTTGTTGTTTTTTTAAAAAAATAAAACAAACAATGTAGCTTAGTTGTAAGGAATCTTGGCCCAGATTCTGGACTAATCAATGTTCAAATATTGGATCTACCTGTATCTGTAGGGCTTTTGGTCAATTTCAGAAACATCTGTAATTCTCAGGATCCCTATGGATCAAATGAAGATAATTACCATACCTTCATTTTATTGAGTCACCATGAGGATTAACTGAGGTAAAACATGAAAAAGGCTTGGTCCAGTACCAGAATATACTGCTCATCTTTTCATCTTTTTATTATCTTTACCTGTTCCCTTTCATTGAGTTAATGTTATCTCCTCTTTGGTACTTTAATATATGAAGTTATGAATTCCTTTTGTTGCAAAATCCCCCTAGTTCCTAATGAGATTGAATGTATACTGCTTTTGGTGTGGATGTGGGAGTTACCCAATCAAGGTAGAAAAACTCTTTGATACTCTCTCAACAACAACTACCATTACTACAAATCTTAGAGGTTAGGCAGTCCCTAATTGTGCCTCACATACATTATCTTTTTGAATCTCTGTCCATTTCACCGTTGAGAAAATAGTTTTATTCTGATGGTAGCTCTGTGGTGAACCCTGGGTTCAAAGCAGGTCTGTCTGACTAGACACGTTTCTCTCCTGAAGCCTGAATTTTAAAGATAGTAGTCGACATCTGTGATGTTAAATAGGTTCCCTTTCCCTTGCCAAGTGTCATTGATTGGTATTGGCTGCCAGGAGCACTGTGTGGAGGAGGATTCTGAGGCCACGTCTGTGCTCAGTAGGAATGTCAGGATCAATTAGTGATGTCTGCCATAGGTGCAGCAGGGGGCGTGGACAGGGTAGAAACAACATTCGAGGTGTCGATTTGTTGATTCTTGGTCTGCAAACTTAATTTGTTTGGTCGCAGCAGCAGACTTGTATCAAGCAGTTGCCTAGGCTTTTCTGGTGTCTTATTTTTCTTCACTCTTGGAAATTTTAGCGAAATTTTTCAAACATTTAAGTGGAAATAGAGTCAACAAAATTCTAAGACCTCCTGAATTATCCCTCTGTCCCATCTGCAGAGTCTGGGAGACAGGAGGGATGAGATAAGAAGTTTGCTTTATTAGGTATTGCCAGCTGGTCTGACTTTGTGATTGTCCCAAACTAGCTCATTTTGGCTGATAAAAAACACTTCTCTTTTACAGGTGTAAGAACTGATGTGATTTCAAAATAGCTGTTAGTAAAGCAAGATGAGAGGGAAGAGAATGCTCTTTTGGCAGAAGGCATTCAAATCCATTGCATATGAAGACTGCAGAGTGCTAGACGTTTTGTTTCTCAAATGGGAATGGCAAAGCAGTGTCAGCTGAACAAGGCAATGGTTTTAACTACAAGACAGGAAGAAATTTGGTTAGCGACCAGAGTGACTGACTCCAGAATTTCATGGATATGTATATGCCTATACATGTGGATAAGTTTTTATAAATTGGTTTTATTTTGATTACTATAAAAGTGATAAAATCAATATAGCTAATTTATAACTAATTAGGGAAATGAGAAGAGCAAAATCATCAGCAATCTCATGACCCTAACACACTAGATCTTAGCCATTTTTCCTCCCATTGACATATTTCCCCCCGTGGTCTTGATGACAGTGGACATGTGATTTGATGTTTATTTTTCACTTAAAGTTTTCCCTTAGTTTAATGGGGCAATCCTTTAAAATGCACATCAATGGACTTGCATTTAAAAATAACCCACTCATTAACCAATCCATTTGTAACTTTTTAGTCTTCTTTTATGTAGAGTTTTATATTTTCTTTTTCAGACTTCCCATTTAAAAGTTCATTCTGCTGGATGGGATATTGACAAACAGCATAAATTTGTTCTACCCTTTTGGCATATAGTTCTTTTGTATGTCACTTATCTGTGGGGAAATAGACCAGAGCAAAATATGAGCCGCAGTCGGTAGTTTTAAAAGGAAAATCACAGCATCAGAGAACCGGAAAGTGACTTTGACAGGCCACATAATCCATTCTTGTGCCTGAAGAATCCAAGGGAGAGAGACCCAACAAATTCTCTTCACTGCCCATTACAATGTTTGGCAATTCGTACTGTCAGGAATGTCTTCCATATTTCAAACATATCTTCCATTTTCTCTTTTTAATTTCATTCATCTTGGCCCAGCATCCGGAAGGATAATTCCTTTGTTCCTCAGTTTCCTCTTCTGGAAATGGTACTATTCTTTTTTTTAAGCCAAGAATAACAAAGCAATTTCCTTTCCCATATTCGGTTGGGAGGCTTTGGTGGTAAACCCTTGGAAAACCAGGTCCTGATCACCCTCACCCTGCCCCCGTCCCCTACCCAGCTCTGGGGGAAACTGTACGAGGGTCAGCTGATAACATCTTCATCTTCCTGAGCAGGAGTTGGGGAATTGGTCCCATGTCACAGGAATGTCCTGGAACCTTTCTGCAAGGCCAGTCTGTTCCCCTGTAATCAGGGGAGATACAGGAAATACTTCAGAAGTAACAGAGGTGGAGGCACTCCTAGCCCGAGCAGGCTGCGGGAGGCCCCCCATGTCCATCGCTAACACTTCGGTTGCTGCTCTCATGGAGCCCCATGAGTCCTGGGGAAGCTGGGGGCGGGCGGAGGGCTCGGTAGGAGCTTTGATCCAGGAAATATTCTAATAACTGGTGTAGCAGTGACAGCTCATACCGAGCATCAGCCCTTCTTATGCCCTCTTGACACCTCCTCCAAGTTCTTGAGCCAAGATGATGCGCGTAAGACGAGCCATGCACTTCTCTTGGCCCGGCCTCCTTTTCTGGTGAGTTTTTAATCACACGAGATACTGCTCCTCTCCTTGTTTTTCCTTAAGCAATCTCCGAATTGGCATGAGAAAAAAATCTCAGTGTCGAATCAACTCCAAAGCAAGCCCCGGATTTAGCAGTAGGTTCTGTAACATGTTATAAACTATTACAATAAAGATCCCGCTGAAGTCGGGCGGATAGCGGAGCACAGAGAACGGAGAGAGGACTCACCATTTACCAGAGTCATTCAATTAAACAAAGAAACCCGAAAGAGAACTCCTGCAAGAAAATCGTTTTATGGCACATATCGAAAAACAAAACAACAGAAAACTTGTCTCTGACTATTTTCTATTTTTTTTAATAAAAGGGCTGTTTAAAAAGATGAGTGCAGAGCGCGGACCGCTTCTCGCAGATCTGCCGTGCGGAAGCGGGGTGTGAGTGATGTAGAGGTACTTGTTCATTATAGAGCACATTTCAATGCGGTAATCATAAATATTGCTAAGGTTGTGCTCTGTTGAAATATGACCTACATACTCTTGATTGTTTGTGTTACGTGATTTGTCTGACACCCATTACATTCTGGGTAATAGCAGCCATTTGTTGCTCTGCGCAGCAGGCTCTTTTGACAAAAGAAAATAGGCAGCAATAAAAAAGCTATAGTCTGAATTACATTCTGCACAGAGCTGCACTGCTGAGAGTTTGTGCAAGTGTGTTAACAGTGCTCTGAACTGCCTCTTGTCAGCCTGCAGCCTGTAATGGCCATCTGTCCTCCCATAAATCTGTCAAAACCTGCTCAGTTCAAGAGAGAGCGTGGAGTATACCTTGTACTGTCAACACCAAAATGTACACATTCCCCAGAAAATCAACACGCAGGAAATAATCTGGAGGTTATGGGAGGCATTAGTACCGCTGGTTGAGGCTTGTGGGATGAAATGGAGGGTCCGGCGATTAGTGGGAAGATGAGCGGAGGTAGTGGCATTAAGGAATTGGTATTGACTAACTTGCTGCTGCAGGGGGAGCAAATCTGGTAGGAGAGATGGGTTGTGGCAAGGGGTCCCCTGTCCCATCAGCAGCCCTTAAAAGTTTGACACTGTGTTAAAAGAGAAAAAATAATGCTGCTTACACTGTTGTTTTGCTTTGGGTCTCAACTATCTCTGGAAATAGATTTTCAGTTAGGCTCTGGTGGTTCAGATCTCGTGGTTCTGAAGATTTCTCAGTCTTGCTTGAAGGTACTCTCTGATTAAACTTGTTCAGTAAACAGTAAAAAGTTTAGGGAATTATCTGAGTCATTTTCCCCAACCCACCTACTACTGATCCTGTCAATTTCCACCCACTAAGCCAGAATTCATTGTTGTAATGAGTAGTGCCCACAGAAATTCACAGCCCTGATAATTTCACTCCCAGGATATATTCGGTTGTCTCAGGGAGTTTCTGTCCGTTGTAAGCAAATGTGTAAGACAATATACCCGCTTCAAATTGTGTTTTCATTAGAAAGAAGTGTGCAGTCTCTCCAGCTGGGGCCCTGCAACAGCAGCGACTGGTGTGGGTAGCATCCAGCCCGTGGTGGGAGTCCAGCGACTGTCCTTTCCGTTGTCACAGGCTGCCGATATGTGAAGGAGGTGAAAGGCTCTGTCTTTTAACTCAAAGGCACTACAATCAGGGTGTCGCCACTCCCAAGAGCAACTTGAGAATCAGTTATTTAAGCGATAATGAGCTTAGGTACTAGGACAAGGGTTTCACATGTTCAAGACTAAAAAGAATTTCTATATTTAAAATCCCTAGATAGCTGAGTTATTTTTAGAGCTAGTCTCTCTTTAATAGTGGCCTAATTTGGTGTTTCTGAAGTTTAGGGTTTCTTTTCATAAGTCTAGAATGTCTGTCCAAATGCATAGAGCTGAGCGGAAGGCAGGGCACCACACAGGCTCCCCGGGACAGTGGCTCTCTGTGTGTGGTCTGCGAACCAGCTAGTTACAGGTGTTCACCCAGCTTGCCAAGTGAGATGTGAGATGTGCTGGTGAAGGGGAAGCTAGAAAAATAAAAACAAAAATGAGTATAATTTTTTTTTTTTGCCAAAAATAAGCCCAAGCGACATCCTCTTAAGAGCTTATAATCTATTTGAAGAGACAAGATATAATTCACGTTCAGAAAAGACAAGCAAGACTATATAGCTCTATCTGATAAGTATCAAGTGATTGATCCTGGCAGTAACTTATTGGAAAAGTAAAAAATACCTTAATCTGGGGTGTCACGAAAAGATTTATGGAGTTAGAAGTTTAGGGTGTCATTTCTCCAGCTGAAGGGCTGTGTTGTTTGGGATATTTGATTGTGATTTACTCAGCAAAGAGAGATTTTTCGGCATTATTTCTTTGGGCATTTTAGCTTCCTATGGGAAGTATCTGAGAACTTGCCATTCCTTTACTGGGCTTTGGTATCTTTACATTCGTTGTCATGGTGATTGAAGATAGCATGTGGTAGAAATCAGTTTGTATGAATGGGCAATGCAGAAGGTAAAGAAACAAGAAAATAGAGAAAAAGAGAGAAGAAAAGATTGACCACCTAGGAATTTCTAAAACTGAGTAGTAGACGTGTTTGTCCATGAAAAAAGGAAGAAAGGAGCGTGTGTGTCGGTGATGCAGATGACTCACTCAAGGCTATGTCACCTCCTCATTATCTATACGCAAAGAGGGGTTGGCAGGCAGTAGGCTGTTACTAAAGGGAAGCTTTCATGAGACACAGACAGCTCTTCTTTTTGTGTTTGCATTTTCTTGTCTTTCTGAACTTTTCTGGGACGGATTTCCGAAGCCAAACCACTTTGCGTGTTTTGTCCTTTCTCTTCTCTCATTAAGGGAGAATTAGCTACGCATAATAAAAAGTGCTAAAGAGTGGCGTAACATATTTCATTGTGGGGAAAAATATCAATTTCTTCCATCTCTCGACTGTAAAGTAGGAGAGAGAGGCAGCGTCTTCCTGTTATACCGAAATTCCATGTGGCTTTCTGTGACCTACTTGGTTCTCAATGTATAAATATAAATATATATATTTTCTTCCAGCAGGGCAGGATTTCTCTGCCTTCCCTTGAAACGTGCAGTTGCCTTAAGTCTAACCCCAGGCTTGTTAGCAGACTTGAAGTTCTTTTTTGCTGAATAGCATTCACCCAGCCTCCTAAATAGAAAGTGTATTGTAAACTAAAATGTTCCCTTGTAAGCATAAAGTCATTTGAACTCCAGCCTCCCCTTCTTCAAAGTTCCTTGGACTCAAAAGCCATGTCACAATTATTCTTCCTCGGTCTCGGGGGTTACGTAGCAGCACCTACTCAGGGGAGACACCTCATGGAGGAGGCTCCATCCACACTGTACCCGGTGACTGCTGATGGAATTGTCTGCCCTGCTCTAGAAAACCACAGAAGGCAACAAACAACGGAGAGCTTTTCTCCCTCTATTTAAAAGCAAAAAAAATTTTTTTTTAATTAGGTAGTCGCTGAAGCTTGGATTGCTTTCCATTCTTCAGCCTCATAACCTGCCCAAATGTTGAGCTCTAATAAAATGGTCCCCTGTCACTACAATAATTCATGTTACTGTTCACTTTGGTTTCTGTTGCAGAACCATATTTTAGACAGAATGTATTAGTTATGCTTACAAGAATGCATTATACCTACATTAGCCATGGTTCACTAAGTTAGTGAACTGTGGCGACAGAGAAGTGTCGCCGTCAAGTTGTGGAGTTTGTCAACCTCCCACACCCAGGGGTCGTGTTTTCCTGAGCTCTCCTCGGCATCGCCTGTGTCACCCCACCGTGGCCATCATCTCATCTAATTTTTCTTTTTAAGTTTCCTAATTCCTTGGCTCCAGGGGTAGATTTCCTTGATTAGGCGAAAAACCCTGAGCTCCTGGCATCCTCCGCAGCGTGTGTTTGCAGATAAAAGCTACCAAAGTTGTTCCGTGAGTCCCCCATCCCCACCGACTTCATTTTCCATGCCGCAGACTGCACGACGCCCTTGGAGATCTGACCTGGGTAGTGCCCGGTGCGGTGGACACCAGGAGGGATGCATCACTGATCTCTGGGAGGCAGGTCTGTGAGCACTGGTGTCTGAAATACAAAATGCACTGCTCGCCCAGCCGCCTGGCACAGTCGATCCATCTTTTCTTGGTGACGGGCTTAGGGGGAGAGAGTCACTTTACCAGGTGTTGTCAGAGTTTAGTTTCCTTCGTATCCACTCCGTTTGAACCATTGTCTGAAATCTCGAAACAGTTAGGAACGCCTACCTGGGGCTTAAGAACGTGATCTCTGCCTCTCCTCTTTCTCTCCCCCCACTTTCCTTTGTTTTCTTTTGTTTTGCTTTAGGCCTAACTCCACCCACAACTCCTCCTCACAAAGCCAACCAAGACAACCCTTTTCGGGCTTCTCCAAAGCTGAAGTCCTCCTGCAAGACTGTGGTACCTCCGCCATCAAAGAAGCCCCGGTACAGCGAGTGTCCTGCTGCCCAAGGCCACACCTCCACCAAGAAAGGGCCCGAGCAGTCTGAGCTGTACGCGCAGCTCAGCAAGACCTCGGGGCTCGCCAGCGGACACGAGGAAAGGAAGGCCAAGCGGCCCAGTCTGCGGCTGTTTGGCGACCATGACTATTGTCAGTCGATCAATTCCAAATCGGAAATACTCATCAATCTGTCACAGGAGCTCCAAGACTCTAGACAACTCGAATATAAAGATGCTTCCTCCAGTTGGCAGGGGCAGAGCTGCCCCTCCGCTGGTCCAGACAAGGGCTGCCTGAGAGCGACCGGGCCGGGCAGCGGGCAGGGCTCGCCCTGCAGCAGCCGGAAGCAGCTCCAAGACCAGGAGATCCGCGCCGAGCTGAACAAACACTTCGGTCATCCCAGTCAAGCTGTTTTTGACGACGAAGCGGATAAGACCAGTGAACTGAGGGACAGTGCTTTCAGTAACGAACAATTCTCCAAACTACCTATGTTTATAAATTCAGGACTAGCCATGGACGGCCTGTTCGATGACAGCGAAGATGAAAGTGATAAACTGAGCTACCCTTGGGACGGCACGCAGTCCTACTCATTGTTCGACGTGTCCCCTTCCTGCTCTTCTCTTAACTCTCCATGCAGAGATTCTGTGTCACCACCCAAATCCTTATTTTCTCAAAGACCCCAAAGGATGCACTCTCGTTCAAGGTCCTTTTCTCGACACAGGTCGTGTTCCCGATCATCATACTCCAGGTCAAGATCAAGGTCCCCAGGCAGTAGATCCTCTTCAAGGTAAATCTTGTCAAAACCCTCCCAGAGCCTAAGGCATTTCCAGGAAGCAAAACACACACACACACACACACACACACTCGCAACCAACCAACCAAAAAAAAAAAAACAAACCACATTCAAACCCACAGGCAGGCCAGCCCCTCACCACTGCGTTCCAGGCACCGTGGAGCTAATGAGATTGTTGCTACACACATATCGCTCTTCATCTTCTCTTAAATCTGTCAGCCTTGAGCAGAGTGCCTTGAGCCAGTCAGATCAGAGAGAGCATTTGTAAGAAACTTGCTCATCTAACTTTTTCCATTACCTGGAGAGCTGCCCTGTGCCAGGATAGTGGAGATCCACGCGAGATAAAGCTGACAGTGTACCAGACTGGTGCTCGGCGCTAACATCAATAACAGGTGCTGGAGAGAACACATCACTTCCAGACCTCTAAGCTGACTAGATGATCAGAAACTGTCACTGGGAAATCTCACTAGTCTCTGGGAAGAAAGAGCCCCTGGATGTAATACAGTGTTCCGGGGGATGTTCGGCCGTGCCGATCAACGGGGGTTAAGTGGCCGTTGAAAATGCCCTTTTTGTTTTCTCCTCTCACCCAGATCTTGCTACTACTATGAGTCGAGCCACTGCAGACACCGTGCACACCGAAATTCTCCCCTGTGCCCGAGATCACGCTCAAGATCGCCCTGCAGCCGCAGGCCCAGGTAACGATGCTGTCCTTTTTCCTGGGCTCCTCTCATCCCAGCCTTTAGATGACGAGATGTCATCTAATCCCTGCCCCTCCCCAGTCTATTATTCGTTTTGCTCCTGCCACTGGAGGTGGTTGACTTAATGATGAAGTTGTGTTTCTCAGGTATGACAGCTACGAAGAGTATCAGCACGAGAGGCTGAAGAGGGAAGAATACCGCAGAGAGTATGAGAAGCGGGAGTCTGAAAGGGCCAGACAGAGGGAGAGGCAGAGGCAAAAGGCAATTGTAAGCAGCTTGGAGCTCACTTTCTTTTCAAAGGAGGGTTTCTTTTTTGTTTCCTTTTCTTTTCTTTTTTTTTTTTGGTAGATTAAAAAAATAAACGGAAGCTAAGGCTTTGTTAGAATATACAGTATTCAGCCTTTTGACATTAATACATCAGGGAGCCCCCAATCTCTCTTCACACAGATTGTTGGAAAACCAAATGTTAAATCAGTGTACTTCTCATTCCTCTTGAAGCTCAAGGCTGTGTTCAACATGCAGGGTGCAGAGTTATTCAGCCAGATACTGGCGCCGTCTGGTCAAACGATGAGGTCTTCTTACTGTTCTCGGCCGCTCTTTTCCCTGAGTGGAAAGTGAGGAGCTATCACTGTTCCATCTTTTGGGACGATGTGAGGATGGGGTGGTCCATGGAGAGACTGGGTCCCACTTAGATTTAAAGGGAGGCAGTAGAGGCAGATTGGTAAAGAAAGTCATCATTTCTTACTTGTGCTGGGTCAACACCTACCTGGGCAGTGGACGCATCCTTAGGAACTATTTGTCAATAACCCATTATGTATCTTGGCACTGCTGACCACAGGGTATTGCAGTCACTTGACATATCGACGGCACTGATGCTTCGCTGAGAAGATGCAGGTTATGTTATGCGATTCCGCCCCCCCCCCCCCCGTGGGCTAGTACTCTTTTGGCAGCTGCTTACGAATGGGTAGACTTTACCCCGGATCCCACCCAGGGCTTATCAACTTAGACCTTGGAAGGCAAATAGGAGACGCTTCAGTTCTTGGCACCTAGTGCTTGTCCATGGCAGACATTCCTAATTGATGATGGCACTCTTTCCACCGAGCCCCATGGAGCCGCGGGGTGCTCCAGGGAGCCATGGCTAATCGATTAGATGTGGTGCTGCTTTGTACATTGCGGCTGCTGCCTGTCTGTGCTGGCAGCTGAGAATCATTTCCTTGAAGGTCAGTTTTTGACATGTCTTGCATACAAGGGAGTCAAGACTTAGGGAAAGGGACGTTAAAGGTTAGCTGTATGTGGTTCTTTTAAGGAAACCCACTACCGTCAACAACATCTTGAAAAACCTACAGAAAAGAGCTGACAGAATGAAGTCAAACTCAAACCATTGGCCAACTGTTATCAGCTAGAGGAAAAGGGTTAATGGGAGATTTGCTCGTTGCAGGCACTCAAGGAGAGAGAAGTAATTGAATACTCAGGCCAGAGGTCTAAGGTGTTTGCTGTCACTTGACTTAGAATCTACCTAAGACTGAATCATGGGCCTTTTGCAAATTACAACACTTTTGCTCATTTTTTTTCTCAACTTTCAAATGAGCTGTGATATTAAGATCTGCCAGAATGTCATTAGTTAACACTTAAGAAGACTAATGAAAATTAAAAATTCAATATTTCTAATTTTACTGTTTTTAATTAATAGCTTATTCAATAATTATAATAACTCACATTTATATAGTGCCATGTAGTTTACAAAGCCTTTTAATGTGTCACTTCGCAGTTAATCTTTATAAAATGGAATCATGTTGCATAAGCATGTAGGAAAAATAGTTATTTCAGTGTTTGCAAATTCATATTTGATGAAATCCGTCATGTTTCTTCCCAGAAGTACGCCATTCAAGGGAGAGGTTAATTATCTCATAATATATTTGCTCATTTGGGCAAAATACAACATAGCTATAACCAAAGCTGTGTAAATAAATATTGGTAAATGACATGTGCTTATTTTATTTCTTCCAAAGATAACTTAGTGCCAGATACTTAACTAGAGTCAAGAAAGGGAGGGAGGTGCCTTTTTTGATAGTTTGGCTCTTTCCAAATCGATCAAATGGTGCGATTGGTCTGCATTCCAAAGCTGAGGCTGAGCCAACAGCATCTTGAGGTCATCACCCTCAGCTTGGGAGCGAACACCACCCTGCCTTCTCTGTGCCACAAATGTTGACCATTCCTTAGCTAATTCTTTGACTAAGATAATCTTACATCAATTCTCTTTGCAAGGTGGCTTATATGGTACAAATGTCAACTTGGCTTATCTTAACTAATTATAAAATAACTAGACATTTACGAGAATTTTGGCTTTGAGTTGTTTTGTTTCAAAAAGCAGGTAGAAGAAAACCAAAACTATGACCTAGAGATTGTTTATTAACACAGTGACCTATAGTTAGTAAGAGTTAATGTAAAGATTTGGGACTTACTGTTAAACCAGTTTCCACTTTGACAATTATGTGCTATTTCAAAAGCTCATGGCTCCGTACGTGACAAACATTTGCTAGGTGCTGAGGATATGAAATTAGGTGAAACCTGGTGCCTACAGCTTCAGGTCTTCGGGGAGATAAAGAGAAACAAACAGGCAATAGTGTGTGCTAAGTGCTATTATAGAAGATACAGGTACTGGGGTGGTATATGGGTGGGCATCCTGACCTGGGAATGAGGCATGTCATCCCTGAAGAGGGTGAGATTGATCCGAAAAGTAAAAGGATGGAAGGCAAAGGTTATCTCAAGCTGTGCAGTCCAACATGGTAGCCATTAGCCAAGTGGCTAACTCAGCTAGTCCCCAATTTAGATACACTACAAGTGTGATTGGATTTTGAAGACCATACATAAAAAGAATGTAAGATACTTCATTAATATTTTTATATCAATGACAACTTGAAATGATATTTCACATTTTGAGCTAAATAAAATACGTCATTAAATTAAATTTCTGACCTTTTTGCTTTTAAAATGTGCCTCTTAGAAAATTTAAAAGTACATGAACTGAGTTATATTTTCTTGGACACTGCTAGTCTAGACCCAGGCTATTGCTTATACTAAGTCTCTGGAAAGAAGCAACGTATATTGGGAATCTGCTAGTCATTTAACTAGAACACGGGGGTATTGGAGCGGCGAGAAATACATCTGGAGGGCTCCGTGGAAACCAGGTCTGTGCAGGGTCCCGAAAGTCGCGATAAAGATTTTGAAGTCTGTCTTGGAGGCATAGTGGAACTATTTAATGAGTTTACCCACAGGAAGACTTTCTGATTGATTTCCTTCCTGAAAATGATCTGCTTTCTTATGCCAAAATGCATTTTGCAAAGTTTATTTTTATGTGCTTGGGCACAGAGATGCATGCAATGATGCTTGATTCATTTGACTAGATTATCTTGAAAAATCATTCATGAAACAGCTAAAGGAACTAAGCCTCCCCAAGTTGGTCGGGGAAGTGATCTCTATTCAGATTTTTGAGATACCCTTAAAATAATGAATTAGTAGTGATATTTTTTTGAATACTTGGGTGCAGTGGTAGATTTTGCATGAATTCTGATCAACCATATAATTAGGGGACCAACAAAGCAGAGTCTCCATAAGGAAATAAAAAAAAATGTTAAAGTCATATGAAGACAGATATTTTACAAAATAAAGTAGTCTTTGTTACCTTTGCTTTGTGGTCTATAATGCTTTTGCTTTGCGCTGCACAAGGAGATGGTGTAGGAGGTCTGTAAAGTTTTCATAGCTTATGCCTCTAAAAGTCTCTATCCAGACCTACTCGAGTGCCTCAGATCACTGAATTAGAAGACTAGTAATTGGTAATTACTAACTCCAGAATCATACATTGTGCTTGAATATTTCTATTGTTTTCATTGCTACTTTTCTCCAATTTCCATCTAAACTCTTTCTCACAAGCCAACCCATCCTCTGCCTCTCTCAGTCCCGTAGGCTCGAAGGGATTCAGGTCCTATTGGAATTGTGCAAGCCCGAGCTTAGTACTTCATGTCTAAACTGTCACCGCCCTAATTTCCTGTGGGCTTCCAAGTCCAGCTCCATTTGCAATTTGTACAGTTCGCTGCCAGAAAACACGATAATGGGATGTTAATTAAAAGGGCAAATCTAGACATTATGATATGGCTCAGTGCTTGAAACCAGAACCAGATGTGCTTGGCCAATGACTGTGGCATTTCGGTTCTTTTCTCCACTGGTTAGTGTGCAGCCAGGAGCCAGGAACGGTGTGTCATCACTGATAATGCTCAGTTGCTTCCAAATGAAAAAAAAAAAATTGCATAATTTCTTGTAGTTTTTCTTTTTTGGAGAAAATTAAGTAGTTTTCTCTTCCCTTTATTAAGAGATATTTCATGTGGGTGAATCTGTCTTGAATTCTAAACTCACTATTTAGAAATTAGCAGTTTTATCCAAAATAGTTATGTATACTCTCAGTCTGTAGTTTGCATGTTTTCTGACTTACTGCTGGGTCCCCTTACGTCTTAGCTTTTCCTTGCGTACTGTCTATTAGGTAGACTAACCTGGACTTATTCACAGTCATTCTACCTCAGATACTAAGGAGGGACATTCCTGAGCCCTGCTGGGATCGGGGTAACTTTGGAAAATTTAATAGTTTTGTTTTCTTCTTAAGAGTGCCCCCCTAGTAGTAGGAATTTACTGAATTAAGTAAATGTAATCAGTATTAAAGGCAAGAGAAAAAAATAGTTTTGGTTTTGGATTTTGTCAGAATTTTGGCATTTTCTTCTGTCTATTCATATCTTTTTATACCCCCCCCCCCCGCCCTTTTATCCTTTCAATAGAGACCCTCGCTATACCATTCACTGTAGAAACGGCATGGAGTTTGGCCCTTCATCTCATCTGTAGTCTTTGTAGTATCGTTGGAATTTTTGAGGAAGTCAGGTTGTCGCTAATCTGACGATGAACACAAATCTTTCATTGCCAATGTTGACATGCAGTTTCCTTAGTATAAGAGGAGGACTTTTTAATTATTCTAATTTGGAAATGTAGAGTAAAAGTTCGGAAAATCCAAATTCTATCAAGCTGTTCCTTGGTGTTACCTAGCACTGCAGAGCATTTTAGTGAGATAACCTGTGAGAAACATCAACCACTACTTGATATTTTAGACTAACTGATAAATGTTAACCTCCTTATTAATTTTGTTTTTTTATATATATTTTTTAATCCTCACCCGAGGATATGTTTTTACTTACTTGAGAGAGAGAGTGACAGGGAGAGAGAGAAAGAGAATTGATTGGTTGCCTCCTGTATGCACCCCAACCGGGATCAAACCTGCAACCTAGGCATGAGCCCTGACTGGAAATCGAACCCACAACCTTTTGATCTATGGGACAGTGCTCCAATTAGCTGAGCCATCCAGCCAGGGCTAACTTTATTTTTTATTCTTAGCCAAACACCTTTCACCAGGAATAGCTTATTATTTGATGAGAAATATTATATGTTTTCTCCAGCTAACTGGGGGGCTCTATACACTCTGATAAAGAATTTGATAATACAAAGTCAGTTAATTCAGTCAGGTTTTCCTTGTCTTTATTTATCCCCTGTGTTTGGATATAATGAGGATTTACCATACCTGTTAATGCAACATCAATCTTCAATTTTATTATCCACCCTATCAACAAACTAGCTCTTGTGAAAATTGAAGCTAAAAGATATTTGATAAATGTTCCATCCTCCTCAATAGTGAAAACTGGTCTGAAAATAATTTTTCAAAAGCTTTTGCCAAAGGTTTAGAGTTCCTCCAAGCCTTTAAGAACTTGGAAATGTTATTAAGCATTTTGATTTTTTTCCCTTTCATCTCCTGTTTAGAAATTAATGTCTTGAAAAATTGGCTGCAAATGTTAAGGTTTTTTAAAGATATGGAATCTATTCATCTGTCCAATAAAACTGCAACATGTTAAAAATAATCGGTTCTCTGCTATATATTTTGGCCCATCTTGGAAAGATTTTTGTCTTTGCCTTTTAGACCTTCAGATGCCTTTTGGTTTCGTTTTTAGCACCAGGAAAACCCAGCACTGTAATCATTTTATTTTAACATGTATTTAATCTCTGGTCTTTGTAAGGTAGCAAACATAGCCTCAGTCCTGTGCTTTATAAAAGGAGATGACAGACAAATAGGTAATTTACATGGCTGTGGACAGCCCAACCTCTTCCTCCCATTTAGGTTTTGTCTTCTTTTTACCGCAGAATGTATCCATATCTGATATAAAGGGTCTGCCAGTTTATCTTCTTTGAGGGATCATTGTTGCATACAGCTTTGTATAAAGAAGCAATTCGGAGACTGTCCCAGTATGTCTGCATATGGACGTGCATATGGTCGGTTTTAACTTTAACTTCGAATTTACTTGAATACGTAGTCTGAGTGTATTCCCATAATGGCAGTTGAACAGTTTCCTTGTGATGGTTCAATTTCTTTCTCTCTCTTCTGCATTTCCCCCTCTTTTTCCTCTATACAGTACTAACCATCCTAAAAAAGCTCATTAAAAAAAAAAAAATCCATAACATCCATGCAAGCAGGCGCCAGGGAGTTTAGATAGCGGTCCCATCACATTCGGCTGTTTGGCTAGAGCTGGCTGAATAGACAGAATGGAATGTGATGCTGAGAATTCCTTGCTCAAGTGTACAGCACTGCGCCAGGATCAGCCTCACCGTCCATTTATATCTACCAACCTCCTGAATGTGCTGGGTGCTCTGGAACAGCACAGGACAGCCTTCAGCTGAGACATACAATCTCCATGGAGTGCGTCAGGCAGCCTGCTCTGTTTGATGTACATCATCTGGTCAGTTACTTAAGCTCAACAGCCAAAGTCAGGGCAACTGTGTTTTATGAACTGTGTTAGTGGAGCCCTGCCTCTGATCCTCAGAGGTGATTTTAGAGTTAGAGTCCTGCAAACCTGGAGCTACTCTACACTTCTTACACTTAACCCTGTAATAGCAAATCATGAAAACCTTTGTCAATTCACTCATCTGAGCCACCTGAACAAGATGTATCCTACGATAAAGTACCAAACCTGGTTTTCTGTCTCCACTATATTTGCTTTAGAGAATACAGACCACCCTTAAGCATCTTTGGTGTAATGAAGGGTATGGACGAAGTGTTAAAAATAATTAACTGAATGGTGATTGATTGATTTTTCAACAAATATACACTGAAACTCTGTTTTTCAGGTACCCTTAAAACATAGGAGTCAATAGGACGGATATGGTCTCTTCTTTCATGAAGCTTTTATTGTAATGGGAGATAGACATGAAGCAATGAATACAACGTCAGTTATTTAGTTGCAATCGGACATTGAACTACAAAGGATAAATAGAGTGTCGGGTTAGAGCAACCAAAAAAATCCTGACCTCATTTCAAGTCTCAAAAAGAAGATGATTGTTGAGTTCAGTGTAATTCTAGACAGAATGTGTATGTTGGTGCAGTGGGGTGGAGTGGAGGAAGGCGGTTCCAAGTAGCAGGGGAATGGCTTGCTCAAAGGCTCTGAGAGGAAGGAGCACAGTATATACTAAGGACCGACAGAAGCTCAGTGGAGAATAGAGTAAGGGAAAGAATGAGATGTGGGTGATATAGCCCACGATGATGACAGGTCCAGGCTCTGACGGGCCTGGTAGGTCCTGTTAATGCTTTAGGGCTTTCTTTAAAAGTTAGGAGAAACCCTTGGAGTGTGTTAGACAGTAAATGGCATGATCAGATTCCTGTTCTCTTAACAAAACAAAGACTACTCTGCCTAAGTGAAAGAATGGATTATAGGAACGCAAACATAGTTGTGGGGTCCACGTTAAGAGGCTCTTATACCAAGTCCAGAAAGAGGTTCGGAAGAGTGATTTAGAGGAGAGTTAATACAGGAAATGGACTAGAGGGAGATTTAGGAGGTAAAAATCAACAGGTCTTAATGAGAGATTGGCGATGATGGAAGAAGCAAGGGAGGCACCCAGGTTTTTGTCCTGAATAACGCGCTAGATGGTGTTAACTTCATGATCTAAGAACACTGGAGAAAGAGCCACTGAAGAGGGTGGAAATGGGGAGTTTGTTCTGGGTAGCATTGGTCTAGTTGGAGGTGCCGAGGGGACATCTAACCTGAGATGTCAAATAGATAGTTGGCTCTTTGAGTTTGAAGCTCTGAGGAACTTCCCTGGTGAACATAGATAAATGAGGATTGCATAAAATAAATGAAGATGAAATATAAATGATTAGGTCCCCTAAGATGACATCTATTATAGAGTCTGTGAATTGTCCAGTTATATTTCACAAGCACTCACGGAGTGCCCAGTCTGTGCCAGATTCTTTGTTAAATACTGGGCCAATGAAAAGGAAAGACATTCAGTAAATAGCCTAGGATAGCTCTTTGCCTTAGGCCTAAATGACTGTTCACATCATCCAAGCAGTACTCTCAGTACTACCAGGGAAAATTCTTAGATGAGATGAATCTGTACCTTAGTCCTGTGCTTTCTCATTGTTGCGTCCGTCTAACATAAATCTCAGCGACCTGAATCTCATTCCATTCTTGTTTGTCCTTGATAGACATGTAGCCTAGTTGGCAAGCACCTTCTTTATATTAACTCCTTACATTCTTGCCTCTCTGTTTTAAGGGACATCATCACTGTTGGCTTGCTTTATAGAACAAGATTTATAGGCTTGCTCCTAACATTAAGAAATGCATTCCTGTTTTAGTTTTAGTTTTTGTTTTTTTTAAGAAATACATCTATAGGCTATGAAATATTCTTCCCATATTTCGAAGGTTATAAATTGCTGATGACTTTCAGATTATGATGGTATTGACTCCACCGTTGAAAATTAAGCCACACCCTTCTAAAATAAGATTCATTGGCAAAGTGAAATTTATAGCTTCTTTTTTGGCTCTTATTCTTTGGAGACCCATGGCTTAAAATAGTCTACATTTTAAGACTGTGTTTTTCAAATTATTGTCTTTGGACCACCTGCATCAGAATCACTTGAATGTGCCTGTTAAAAATGAAGATCATTGAACCCTAGCTTCCAAATATTTTTTTAGTATAGCTGGAATATATCCCCCAAATTTGCATTTTTAATAAACACCTCAGATAATATTTATTTATAGGAAGGTTTAAAAATCACTCTTTTGAGAAATGTCAAAATGTGTACCCCAAACCATCATGCTATATACCTTAAACTTATACAGTGATTTATATCAATTGTTTCTCAGTAAAACTGGGGAAAAATGTACATCTTCTGAGTTCGTGAAAAATTAAACAGTTTTGCAAGCCAGGTTAGTGTCTTACCAATTTTGAGGATTAATAATTGAGTCACAGGAGTTAAATTATTTAATAGGTGTTTTTCAGTTATTCAGTGATCACATTACACACATTCCTTTTCTAACATATACAAGTTCATGTGACTGAAGAACAGAGATGCATAGGACAAATGGAAGAAAATGAGAGCGTGTGTAGGGGAAGAGAGTGATGTAGACTGAATGGAAATTACGCTTGGTTCCGGGGTAGCTTTTCATTCAGTTTTAGTGTATGTTTTGCTTTAACTGGCATGCTCTGTGGGTTCTTCTTGTGCATGATCATACCTTTGTGAATGTCTGTCAAGGTTCAACTTCTTTCCTGTCTCCAGAACTAGCAAGTCTGTCTTTGCTCCTCCCGCCCCCAGGAAGAACGCCGTGTGATTTATGTTGGCAAAATCAGACCTGACACCACACGGACAGAACTGAGGGACCGCTTTGAAGTTTTTGGTGAAATCGAGGAGTGCACAGTAAATCTGCGGGATGATGGGTGAGAATCTTCAAGATTATTTCTTGTTTAGAAGCTGACATATGTAAAAAATTATGGCCATAAGATGACTAGGATGGGGATCTTTGACAGATGACATGTTGAGTTCAGAACCTTATTTATTTTCTTTCATCCCTATTTATTAATCTTTCTAGTTGAGATTTCCTGTCCCAGAAATAAGTATTTAGCTGCTTGACAGGACAATCACACTGATAAATGGATGCCGTGGTTCAGACGCTGGCACGAGCGAAGTCTCCCCAAGTAGAAAGGGTTACAGTCTTATATGCTAATGTTTCCTCAGTGGCTTTGAACTTCTCCTCTTTGTCCGTTGCAGAGACAGCTATGGTTTCATTACCTACCGTTATACCTGTGATGCTTTTGCTGCTCTTGAAAATGGATACACTTTGCGCAGGTCGAATGAAACTGACTTCGAGCTGTACTTTTGTGGACGCAAGCAATTTTTCAAGTCTAACTATGCAGACCTAGGTATGGATTTTATTGTACACGGAATGAGGAATCCATAATGTAGAGCTCAAAATGGAAGTAAATGTAAACCGAAGGCACACTGGGTCGGACCGTTATTTTACTAGAGGGAATATTTGAACACAAAATTTATCTTATTGTGTATTTTTAATGCACGAGACAGTTTCAGAAGCAAGGGGCGTAGATTTTGGCGACAGAGGGCAGAAGTAAATTTGTTGCGCTGTCTGCCCGATGTGGACATTCTGCACTGTCTGTATGTGAGCAATAGGCCGTGCGTGCGCGCTCGCGTGTGTCACATGCATTTGTGGGGTATAGTGTGTGTCTGTGTGTGTCCAAGTTGTGTGTGTGTGTCTTTGTTTGTTTTTTTGTTTTTACCCTCACCCAAGGACATTTCTGCATTTATCTTCAGATAGAATGGGAGGGAGAAAGGGAGGAAGAGAGAGAGAGAAACATCGATGTGAAAGACACACATCGGCTGGCTGCCACCCACACAACCCCAGCCAGGGCTGGGGACGAACTGCCACCAAGGTATATGCCCTTAGCAGGAACTGAACCCAGGACTCTCTTGGTCTGCGGGCCCATGCTCTAACCACTGAGAAAACCGGCCAGGGTGTGTGTGTGTGTGTGTGTGTGTGTGTGATGTGCCGTTGTTTCCTACTCTAATTCCTTTTGTCCAAATTCGTATACTGCGTGGCCATCATTGTTTTATGGAAGAGAATATTCAAAAGTATTGAATATTCTTTCCTTATTATATCACAAAGCCTTAGAACTGTCAACATTTTCTACAAATTGCACCTTGAGAGGAGAAAATAAAATTTTATATGCTAAATCACACTGTACTTTCTTTAAAAGAGAAAATGGAATTTTTTGAGCACTTCTATATTCTAGGCACTGTTCGGGGCTTTGCAAGCATGCTCTGAGTTAACGACCAGAGCAGTCACCGGAGACAGCTGTTGTTTCTGTCGCCCCACTTAACAGAGAGGGAGACCGATGCACACATAAGTACTGACTTTTTCCTGTTACAAAAGTTATATAGACTCAAGGGGTAAAATTTAAAAAATATAAAAGAATTTTAAGAAAACTAGGAAAATCACCTATCAGCCTATCACCTAGAGATAACCACTATTACCTCTACATGTGCGCTTACGTTCCAGTATTTTCTCTCAGCATGTCTAATTTCTTATCGTGGAGATCATGTTTTATATATAAATATATACTTTTAAATTCTACTTATCTCAGTAAATATTATATAAGTTCACTTTCCACAGTACTCACAGGATTAAACATAATTTATCTGCACATTTTAATGGCTACACAGTATTCTGTTCAGTGAATAATGCCATTATATTTAATCATTCCATTATAGCTAAACACTTATTCAATTTTCAATTTTTTAGTATTATAAATAATGCCACAGTGGACATCTTAATTTCCTTTCCAATTTTAATTTTGTTCCGCTGCCTGTGATTCCCTGTGTAATGTGTGTATTGTAAGACTTTCCATTCTCTGCTGAAGGAAGGAAAGTGGCAAATGTCTCATGCATATGACATAATTATTTTAAATCAATTACGCTACTAATCATAAAATTAACATGTACATCATTTCCTAAGCATTATTCTATTTCTATCTGCGCTTGCTTTGGCCTGGTATAACGAAAGAAATGAGTACCAAACACAGGGTGTGCTTTTCTCCTTTGCACTGAAGTGATGTCTTCCTCGCGGAATTGATACAGGTGGAGTGCATTGTTCAGGGGGAATATGCTATAATTCACTTCAAAGGCTAAACAGATAGGATGAAGCAGGGGAGAGGTAGCTGACTGTTAGTGAGATAGAGGCCCAGGGATGAAAATATAAACGGTGGCAAGTCATTTGTTCAAATGTTGGCTGATAAAAACAGTCAAGACAGATTGAAGTCTTGAGTTGATTTGACTTATTTTCTTCAGTGATGAAGGCCAGGGTGTTTCTGGTCTCTCAAAACATCTCGAGTTTAAAATAAGCTATCTGGAGGGGCCTTTAGATCACGATTCATCACGGGGAGAGGAGGATGGAACGGTATTTCCAAATTGAACTAGAGCCTCCCTGAAATATTTCTAAGAAGAATGCTTCCCTCGTTATCTGCGCGCCTCGCCGGCAGCAGGGAAACGTGGCCGTTGCCAAGCGAGCTCTGTGTTTTCTGAAAAGTGTGTTTGATGGGCGTTGCGGTGGCAGGGATTGTCCGGTTCCCTCCGTCGGAGCGCAGGCACGTGCGGGTCGGAGCTGCCGCCGACATCAGGCACCTGCAGACCTGCTGCCGCCGCCTGGTAAACATGGTAAACACCTTCCAGCGCTGTCCCCGAGAGGAAATGAACGCTTGTGACGCTCCTGACGGTGTCCGGCATAAAATAGTCGCTCCGTAAAGACTAGCTGCAATTGTACTTTAAAATCATGGTAATGGGAAGTTGGAAGTTTCAAGTTATTTTAAAATGGGAGAATCCACACCCGCGTCCAGATTAGGAACCGAACAACGTCCGTAGGTATCTGTCTGGTCTTTGTCTCCTGAAGGGCTCACGTTGGACGCCTCAGGGCACAGCCACTGACCAGGGTGAACGGAAGGAGACAGGGCCCTGGTACAGGGACTGTGAGTGCCACACCTGTCAAAGGTATAGAGAAAAGGCGTTGATGCAGAGACATTTGACCAAGAGTAAAGTGATGGATCATTTTAGATACATTTGATCAATTCTTGACTTTTTTTTTTTTTTTGCTCCCCCAAATTAAGTGAGCTCGCACATCCTATTTCAGTACTATAGAGGCCACTTAATGGCCGCTACAATATTATTAGTGCAAAATGTAAGGTTTTCGGTTATGATTTATGAACCAGTTTTGTAAATGAGATTCAGAATTTAAAGAGACTCTCAAGGACTATGGTGAAGCCAGGATTTAATTCTGGTTTCTATGAATCTGTAATTTGTGTGTCTTTCTATTTACTGTCTTATTTATTTATTTTTAAATGGATCTTTCTGAAAGACCTCAGTGAAAATTCTTAAAGACAAAGGCTTAAATTAAATTAGGACTACTTGACCAGAACAGAATATTGTAATAATTTTGATTACAAATTAGTTATTGTATCGAGCTTAAACATATTAGAAAAATGGAAAGAAATAAAATAGTCATCACAAATTTTTTTTTTTTTTTTTTTTATCCTCATCCGAGGACATTTTTCCATTTTTTTATTCAGATAGAGTGGGAGGGAGAGAGAGAGAAACATCGATGTGAAAGGGACACGTCTAGTGGCTGCCACCCGCACGACCCAAGCAGAGCTGGGGACAAACTGCAACCGAGGTACATGCCCTTAGCGGGAACCGAACCCGGGTCTCTCGGGACCGCAGACCGACACTCTAACTGCTGAGCCAAACTGGCCAGGGCCACAAATTTTTTTGACTCAAAGAAATGTAATATTCTCAGCATCTTGAATGTATACATAACTTTTCATAGACCCTTTCCATGTATTGGTAATTCATTCCCAGATCCCAACACAAATATTTGCAACTATAGTTTTAGTCCTAGGCTGGTGGTCAAGATGGATATATTCATTTAACAAATATTAATTTTAGGACCTCCTTTGTGTCACAGATTTCGAGGTGCCGGGAATACACTTGTACCATGATTTGTTTCCATTGATACAATATCATTATTTGTAACAATTTACTTTAAAAAATATTTACAGTGGCTTTGAGGTTATTTCTATCAAACGTTTTATTATCTTTTACTCATGTTGCAGTATCCTTCCTTTAGTGTAGAAAAAGGGGTGGGTTAGACATTTTTGCCTCAGGGGGTACATGTAACCACATTCTATCCTCATGAAACAAAATGATTTTGGGGTGCCTGCTGTGTAACACACTATGTTCGTATAAGTGTGTATACATGTAAACACCAGCCTCCATATTTCACAGTAAAGATACTCTTGAGAACCACTGTTTCAAAATATTGTTAATATTTCCCAATAAAAATACAAAAACACTGACATTCTGGGTTTCATGCAGAATAATCCAAAGTTAAGACATTTTCATGATTCTCAAAATTTCCTTCAAGGAAAGAGGTATCTGTACCAACATCAGTGTCATGCAGACCCCCCGACCAGTGTCATGCAGACCCCCCCCACCAGCAGGCTCCAGCCTCCTCCACGCTGCAAGTGGAGCTCTGAGTTCAGCCTCCTCTCTAGCAGTGAGCAGGGCTCTCTCGTTTTTTGTTTCTACAAAAACAGATATTTTGATTTGAACAACAGCTGCTGGTGAGGTTTTAGTAATACATGCAGACTATTCATTAGGCTATGAAGAGAAGGGTAGGAGCCATATAATGTGAGAATTAACCATATACATTTTAGTGAGAAAAGATTGGCCATTTTAAAAAAAATCCTTACCTGAGGACACTTTTCCATTTATCTTCAGATACAGTGGGAGGGAAGAGAGTGAGGGGTGGACAGAGAGAGAAAGAAACATCGATGTGAGAGAGACACATTGATTGGTTGCCTCCCACATGACCCCGACCAGGGCCGGGGATTGAACTGCAAATGAGGTACATGCCCTTGACCAGAATTGAACCCATAACTCTTTGGTCTGAGGGCCGATGCTCTTACCTCTGAGCCAAACCGACCAGAGCAGATTGGCCATTTTTGATATTGCTTTTATGTCTGGGGCTAACTACAATTATTGTTGTTCTTACTGGAAAAACTTGCTTAACAAAATTCAATAGAGACAAGAAGTTGTGAGAATGATGGAAAAAAAGAAGTGCAGAGATTTCTTTGTTTTTGTTTTGTTTTCTTTATTGATTTTTAGAGGGAGAGGGGGAAAGAGAGAGATAGAAACATTGATGAGAGAGAACATCAACTGGCTGCCTCCTGCATGCCCCCTACTAGGGATCAGGCCCACAACCCGGGCATGTGCCCTGACAGGTGCATGGGTCAACGCTCAACCACTGAGCCACACCGACTGGGCGATTTCTTTGTTTTGAAAGTGAGGATGGCTTGAGTAGACTGTAGCAAGGGATGAAAAATCAGCCTGGTGCTGCAGAGCTGTAGGATCACAACCTTTTCAGCAAAACACCTTGCGAGGTCAATGATAGTGCCTCCACATTATCTAGTCTTATCCTCTCCTGTCATTTTGAGCATTTCATTTGCAGATCGTGGTCTTGGTAAAACATGGACACGTTCCTATTTTAGTAGGACTGTTAATCTTTTCCAGAAAAGATTGTTTCCCCTTCAAAAGAAGTGCTTTCAAAACAATGAATGTATTTGCAAGGGGTTTTCTGCTATATTTCCAAGACATTCTTTCTCAGTGGCAAGACCAGCAAAAATGCCTGACTTTTCTTAGAGATGCTAGTGGAGAAAATCAGAAATAGTTAACAGGTGTTCACTTTACACCCGGCGTTGCTGAAACACACCAGTGTTGTGAAGGACCCTCAGTAGTAGCACAGGAACTTGGCACAGACACTGATGTGCGCTGGTTGAAGGACCCAAGAAAGACCATCGCTCACTTACATCTGCATGTTTTCTGTCTCCGGTTAATTAGTAAAGAGACTGAATTTACTCTTTGTGGACATGAAGCATTTCCTTAACCTCCTCATTTGGGGGAGTTTGTGCCAGCATTGCTAGGGCACCCACAGGTCTGGAGTAGATGACTGGATGGGACGTCTCTCCCTCCTCGAAGGAGAGCAGCGGGTGTGGTGGGTGAGGTTCTGATTCTCTCTCCCACTCAACTGGGTTTTGTGCTCAGTGAAATCAGTCCCACTGAATAGAAAACTAGGTCCAGACTCTACTCTGACCCCTCTGTCTAAGTTGTTGAGGAACCTTGGATACGTTGTTTAACTTGCCACAGAAGGGGTGGGGACTTATTTTTAAAGTACCTATTGGATAAGTTGCTATTGAATACAGATATTAAACTCTGTTCTGATTACCTTTCAGGAGTGTTTAAGTCTAAAATGAATCAATAGAGGAGTTTTGAATGCTCACCACTCCTTACCTTTTGTATATTATATATATGTGTGTATATATATTTTATTGATATGTGTATATATATATATATATATATCAATAAAAGTTGCACATATTTTAAAGTATATTGATTGAATAAGTTGCTCATAAACCTGGTCATCTTGAATGGGATGACTGAGTTGATGGCCGTTAGGAAAGGTGCATCTAACCTGGCCTGGGTTTCTTGCAGATTCCAACTCAGATGACTTTGACCCTGCTTCCACCAAGAGCAAGTATGACTCTCTGGATTTCGATAGTTTACTGAAAGAAGCTCAGAGAAGCTTGCGCAGGTAACATGCTCCCCGGCTGAGGATGACAGAGGGAATGTGAATACCTCACAGGACAGTGCGTCCTTCCCTAACAGACTATTGCAAGTCATACTTAGGAATTTCTCCTACTTTACACTCTGTACAAAAACAAAACAAAACAACAACAATACAACAAGAACAACAGCCACAACGGTTTACATGGACACGGCTGCTGAGGAGGCGAGAGACAGATGGATATGCAGTAAGCACAGGTTTCTTCATGGGTATCGGCTTCGCTTTCCCTGGAGTCTCTCGGTGACGGTGTGAGTGTGTGCGTGTGTGTGTGCGCGCGTGTGCATGAGCACGTGCGCATGCGTGCCTGGTTCGGGGGAAGTGTGTATGTACAGGTGGGGACTAGGGGCTCCTGACCAGAGTGTGCCAGGGCAAAACACTTCAAATGGCAGCAGTTCCAAGAAGACACACGTAAAACCTAGAACTTCAAAATGTTCATATTCTATTCAAAAGGAAAAAAAAAAAAAAAAAAGAATAAATTCAAAAGGAAAGAAAACTAACCAACCAACCACAAAGCACCCTAAAATGACAACCGCTGATGTCTGGGCATCAGCCTTCGTACTCTTGTTTTTTAAGAAAGTACAAAATCAACTTGAAGCAAGTGCTCTCTCGTAAGGCAATGATTATATGACAATCCTGAAGCAACCACAGGTTCCGTAGAACTAATATCCTCTCTCTCTCTCTCTCTCTCTCTCTCTCTCTCTCTCTCTCTCTCTCTCTCTCTTTCTTTTTTTTTTTTCCCCCTTTTGCCATGGAATCTCGGTGGGAGAGGATACCGTGGGCACCGGAATGCTAAACTTTCCTAACATTTTGAAGTTTCTGTCATTTGTCCTTTATCCTGACACCCATGTAAATGTCCAAAATGTTGATCTTCCGCTGCAAATTTCAAAAGCCTTGTCCATGGTCAAGCATGCAGCTTGGTCAATGGTTCTTTCTGAGGAGTGGACACGGTGTTACATTACGAACGAGAGTTGGGTAGAACTCTCTGGGGTGTGTTCAGATAGTGTAAGTGCTACATTCTCCAATGTAGTTGCGTATTTACAGATGTTAAATGGAGTATTTTTATTTTGTGTACATACTATACAACAATGTTCCTTTTTTGTTACAGCTATGCACTGTAAATGCAGCCTTCTTTTCAAAACTGCTACATTTTTCTTAATCAAGAATATTCAAATGTAATTATGAGGTGAAACAATTATTGTACACTAACCTATTTAGAAGCTGAACTTAATGCTTATATATATTTGATTGTACAAAAAAACAAGACAGTGTGTGTGTCCGTGGAGCGCAGCGACAAAACGATGCTTCACCCACCTCCATCCCTTCTTAGATGAGCTTCGGTCTGAGCATCTTGTCAAGAAATATCCCAGCCCCCTAAAGGTATTAACCACTTCTGCGATATTTTTCCACATTTTCCTGTTGCTTGTTTTTCTTTGAAGTTTTATACACTGGATTTGTTAGGGGAATGAAATTTTCTCATCTAAAATTTTTCTAGACGATATCATGATTTTATGTAAAGTCTCAATGGGTAACCATTAAGAAATGTTTTTATTTTCTCTATCAACGGTAGTTTTGAAACTAGAGGTCAAAAATCTTTTTAAAATGCTGTTCTGTTTTAATTTTTGTGATTTTAATTTGATACAAAATGCTGAGGTAATAATTACAGTATGATTTTTACAATAATCAATGTGTGTCTGAAGACTGTCTTTCAAGCCAGTATCTCCTTCCCTTGGTACAGTATGATGATGGTATTTATCTGTATTTTTTACAGTTATGCATCCTGTATAAATACTGATATCTCATTCCTTTGTTTACTAAAGAGACATATTTATCAGTTGCAGATAGCCTATTTATTATAAATTATGAGATGATGAAAATACTAAAGCCAGTGGAAATTTTCTACCTAGGATGCATGGCTGTTGTCAGGGTGGAGTTTCAGTGTTTCATTTGGGAAACTCAGCTTTTGCAGAAGCAGTGTTTCTGCTTGCACTAGCATGGCCTCTGATGTGACCATGATGTTGTTCTTGATGACATTGCTTCTGCTAAATTCAATAAAAAAAAACTTCCGAAAAACCTCCATGTTGAGCATCAGGATTTCATCTGAGTGTGGAGCCCTGGAATGGAAGTCAGTAAAGTTTGGAGTGTGCATCCCCATTTCTAAATTGAGATTCGATCTCGGTTTGGCTGACGCGACTTTTCTGGAAGACATGATACGCCTACTTCTTAATCGTTCTTTTCCTTTCTCTCACCCAACACGATCTTATAAAATGGAGTTCACCCCCAGGCCAACGCAGCTAATTTTGATGGCTGCATTCATTTATCACCAGCATATTGTGTTCCGAGTGAATCCACTGTCTGTCCTGTCCGATGCTTGCTTGATTTTTTGGCTTCTTATTTCTAAGTAGATAGAAAGCAATAAAAATACTATGAAATAAACTTGTTCACAGGTTTCGCGTTACAACAGTAACATCTTTAATCCGCCTAATTCTTGTTGTTCTGTAGGTTAAATGCAGGTATTTTAACTCTGTGTGAACGCCAAACTGAAGTTTACAGTCTTTCTTTCTGAATTCTGAGTATCTTCTGTTGTAGAACAGTAATAATAATAACAATAATAATAACAATAATAATAAAGACTATTAAGAGCAATAAATTATTTTTAAGAAATCAATATTTAGTAAATCATATTATGTGTTCAAGGACCAGATGCACTCTCTATTTTGCCTTTAAATTTTTGTGATCCAATTTTAAATACATTCTCCTTTTTGCCCTGGATTGTTGACATGAGTAAAAAATACTTGGTTTCTTTTCGTACTTATCAAAAGACAGCACTACAGATTTCATGTTGAGAATTAATTTATTCCCCCTCTGGCCTGACAAATATTGTTACCATAAAGATCGTTTGTTTTGTTTTGTTTTCCCATGGACTTCAAATTGCATCTAAAATTAGTGCAAAGAGAGAATCACTAAACCATCTGAATAGAACTTTTGTCTCTTATGTAGATACTGTGGGTAGGCCATCAAAATGTAAACTGTATTTATTTTTGCGGGATTTTTTGTTTTTGTTTTTGTTTTGTGGAGAGACTCTTTCAAATGAACACATGCACATCATCACTGGAGGCAAATTTCAGCATAGATCTCTGGGTTTTTAGTTGACCCGATGACCGCGTGCGTCCATTGCCTTCATGCTGTGGTAAGTACCACATCTACAACTTTGGTAACCGAACTGGTGCTTTAGGAATGTGGATTTTTTTTTTTTTTTTTTTTTTTTACGAGATGTAGCAGAATAACTCTTCCAGTGCAACAAAATCAATTTTTGCTAAAGACTCCGAGAGAGCAACGACCGGGCTGTCAACATTCAAAGCAGCAGAGAGGGAACTTTGCACTATTGGGGTACGATGGTTGGGTCAGTTGAAAAAAGGAAACCTTTTCATGCCTTTAGATGTGAGCTTCCAGTAGGTAATGATTATGTGTCCTTTTTTGATGGCTGTAACGAGAACTTCAATCACTGTAGTCTAAGACCTGATCTATAGATGACCTAGAATAGCCATGTAATATAATGTGATGATTCTAAATTTGTACCTATGTGACAGACATTTTCAATAATGTGAACTGCCGATTTGATGGAGCTACTTTAAGATGTGTAGGTGAAAGTGTAATCCTGTTGGTTGAACTATGCTGAAGAGGGAAAGTGAGCGAATAGTTGAGCCCTTGCCGGGCTTCCCCCCCACCCGCCACCTGCCAATTCTACATGTATTGTTGTGGTTTTATTCATTGTATGAAAATTCCTGTGATTTTTTTTTTAAATGTGCAGTACACATCAGCCTCACTGAGCTAATAAAGGGAAACGAATGTTTCAAATCTACTCTGCTTTTCTTGTTTATCGCAACCCAACCCCTGCATGTTTCTCAGAACAGTACGCGGTGCTTGCTCATGATGATTCTCTCTCCCGCTGGATCGCCCTCCTTCTCCCTGCTTTTCCATATTCATGGGTGGATTGCAGCTCTCAGGTAACGTGTACCTTCTGTGTTTTACCTTGTCTCCTTCCGAATGGCAGAGGCCGGCGTGGTGACTCCTAGAATGAGATGTGACGTGGGACTTGATTCCGTGGACAGGTGCGGTTTGTCTGCTCACCCCAGAAAGTGTGTATTTTTAAGTCCAAGCCATGGCCTCTAGTGAGTAACCTGCTAAATATTCAGCTTAGGAAGCAGTTCTACTGGAACTGGAAGGAATATTTTTTGAAGGCAGCCCCCATCATCTGTAAGTCATCAGGTTACATGTGGGACAAGCTGATAGCGGCTGACGGTGCTGGCTGTCAGGATGCCGTCCAGCGTGGCCGCAGGTTATCGGTGGTCCTGATGACAGAGATGACAGAGACCGCGCTGTTCGCATTCTGGAGTCTCCAGATTTCAGACGGGCATCCCCACTCCCAGCGACTTGGACTGCAAGACCCAACAGAAGAAGAGCATTGAGAACGGCTGCTAAATATATCCCTGCCCTGCTTGCCGCACCCCCTCCCCAATCTCCTAGAGAGAAACATGCTTTTCATTATTGGAACTGGGATTGCACATTACACATTGGAATCTGCTAGATAACACAGGAAGTATTCCCCGAGTTCTATTTCTGTTTTATACTGGTTTAGGATTTGCCACTTATTTTATCAAACTAGAAAATAAAAACTTGCCATTGTGTTACCTATATAATGCATTCACCTCAAACCATGGTACTGAGCACGCTGAGACTCAGTGGATAAGCCTCAGATATGGGCTTGTCTCCACTGACCCTTAAGTTGTGTATTTTTAATCTTCTGGCTGGAACCAGCAAGGGCCTTAGAATAAGGCAAGTCTTCCTTTTTAGAAGGTTGACTTTTTAGCCTTAAAAACTTTTTGAGGATAAAGAGGGGTTTGTAGGAAGCAGCAGTAGCAGCTGCTGGTCGGTACAGGGACATCCTGATTCGAGAGAAAGGATTCCTTTGATGTTCCTCAAACATTAAATCACTTCCATCCTTGATGATACTAATGATGATTAAAACCAAAATGAGGCTGGCAAGAATAAATGAACACTGGATATGAACAGTTTCTTTAAAAGGACTTTGTTTCAATTCAGAAGTCCTCCAAATGCCATCTGTCTAAAGAGTACAATGTAATATTGGTTCAAAATTCTTCATTGTAGCATTATTTAGCTAATCATTGGATATAATTCACACCCCTAACAACATTATTATACTCATTTGACACTAGCGTTAGTAGCCACACATAACTCAGTATTAATTGTAGCATATTTTAACCAAAGCATACTTTTGTAATCTTTAACTTTATATTAATCTTATATTTTGCAATTCGCGTTGCTATTTCTTGTTTTCAAACGCATTATACACCATTATAAATCAATCTTTGTACTTTATTAAACAGCAGAGAGTAATAAAGAAGGTCACAACTCATAGAGGAGTTTCCTTGGAGGTTTGTAACATTGTGATTTAAATCTCAGAAAGATTTAATCAAAAGCTGAATTAATCCCTGGGGGAAAAGATGCTATATAGATTCTATTGATGGGCAAAAAGCAGCCTATTTCTCTTCGTTGGTCTCTTAACATGTTGAAGAAAAGGAACATCGTGTTTCCGCGAGAAAGACAGTAGGATTTTCTTGGTGGGGGGAGAACAATATGACCTCTGTGCCCTCTTTCTACCCTTTTATTCAAGGTGGCCCCTTTTTTTCTTACTGTGGCCTTATCTTTTCTTCTAGTGCTCAGTTAAATGCCCTCCACCTTTGAGCTCACCTAAATATAGTCCACGTGATTCCAGTCATTGTGCAAGGTCCCAAAAGCCCCACTCCACTCGAGCGTGGGGCAAGTGTGTCACATGAGCTGGGTTCCGGGGCTTCTGTTGTAATCAGGTGACTGCAAGCTTACAGGAAGAAATGACCATAAAGTACAGGTATTTCTGGGACAAAGTTCTACCGAAAAGCCTAAGACTTCCCATGATGAGGATGTCTGACTAGAGGCCACCACCTCAATCCATAGGAATGTCATCATATTCCTTTAGCTCAGAAACGATTACTGAACATCAGCTGAGTTATAGAAGGGGCCAAGTGGAATTAATTAGCTGAAAAAAGTCAGAGAACTTTTAGAGGAGAAAACCAAATGATACTATAATATTTTCGTGATTAAATTAAATGAGCATAATTATGCATGCACATATGCACACCAAGGCATTATTATAATCAAGGACCTTAAAATATCGCATTGTTTCAAATTTATGCATATAGCACTTACAGAAGGCAAGTAGCTAGTGTGATATTTGAATTTGCATATTGACCATTTTCATATATTAATTTCTAGTAGGAAGAAGCTGAATTATTAGGCAAAACCCCGGGGTGATTTAGAAAAAATATTGTGCTTCTGCTCATTTGGGAACATCAGGGGCACTTAGCAACATTATCTTTTTTTTTTTTTTGCACATAGTTTTCTGTGATAGATTTTCAACAAGATGACATCCAAGTGAAAACCGAAATTAAATGGGAAGGAAAGAATGTTAAGTGGTAAAATCCTAAATAGCTTATTAGACTACTTAATTGGAGGGAATTTATTTTTGCCGCTGCTAGGAACTCCACAGTCAAGCTTCTCTGTAACAATACTAATTGATGAAAACAAGGGCTCCAGCGATCCACTTGCCACACAGTCCCCTCCAGCAAGTCATTCAAGGGAATTCACAGGTACTTTGCTTTGTTTGACTTTGGTGTTGAAAATCAAGCCTCTCTTCATTCATACCATTGCTTTCTCACTTTGTCTCCAACCAGGTCTCTTTTTCTCCAGGGCTTCCTGGTGCACCTAAGAGACATGGAAGGAGATGTGGTTGGGCTTCTAGTTGAACCATGGAGCAGATTTGTAGCCGGCTCACTGTACACTTGAAGGAGTGATGTTTCCTAGTGCTGAGAGGCAGGGCCCCCATAAGCGTTTCACTATGAGTTGGCAGGAGTATGTGTTCGCTCTCCCAGAATAGTGATTAATTTCTCTGCTTCTTCGAGGAGGAGAAGTTAGTAAACTGGTCACACAGCCTGTCCTATGGCCACGTTGCTTTCTTGTCAAATAACTTCATGATGAAGGGCCATGTGTGGCCTAATCAACAACCTTCATTTCTCTTCCATTCCCTGGCTACACGGGATAAACCTCCTGGTACACGGGGAGCGTCCTTCCTGGGCAGACTCTCTGATGTCCAGCGGGGACACAGTGGGAGGAAGCGTGTGGAGCTCCCCGCCCGGCGTTCGGAGTCCGCGTCTGAGGGTGGGAAGTGCTGCGTGTCCGGCCTGACATTTGTCCATGTTTAATGACAGGTATGCCGGCACACAGAGGGAGTGCCAGTCCGTGCGCCCGATGAATGCAACAATTCATAACGTGCTCATAAGAGTTTCTTTGTCACATGGCGCCAGGGTCTCACCGAGGCACCTTCTGCCATGGCAGGACCGACTCTAGAAAGGTCAGCTGGAGGAAAGGGAAGAACACATAGAAGGTTAACCAAACATATTTGAACTTCAGGCACAAAGCAAGGTTTGAGCAAAGATTTCCCATGGTTTCTTATTTGCCTTTCATGCCCACTCACTCTAGGAGATTATATAAACAAAGGGGGTGATCGTATAGCTTGGGGGGGCAGAAAATGGACCTTTCACAGCAGCTGGTTCTGTGTGTGTGTGTGTGTGTGTGTGGTTCGGTGTCAGCTACACAGCAACTGGCTCTCACCAACCTGGTGTTTGCTCAGAGGAGATGATGAAAACCTGTAAACTGGGTCTACAGGTGTCTAGTGCTCCATTTCTGTGGCCATCCTAAGACCTAACTGTAGAAAAGCAGGCACATATATCTGGGAAACAGCACCAGACACTCACAGCCCCGGTTGATGGATGGCCTTTTGGGGTAATGTTCCTGTTGGATTTAGCA
This sequence comes from Molossus molossus, assembly GCF_014108415.1. NCBI lineage: Eukaryota > Metazoa > Chordata > Mammalia > Chiroptera > Molossidae > Molossus > Molossus molossus. Next base: position 15,991,827 of record NW_023425344.1, on the reverse strand, counting down.
TCAATAGTAGAAAAAAGAGGGTGTATTTCCTAGCAGTGAAATATCTGGGCTCCATTCCCAATCCAGTAGGCAAACTCAACAAGGTCAGTTAAAATTGTGAAGAGGGAAAGGGGTAGTTGGTCATGGAGTTGGGTCTTTGGAATTCTATGAACCTGAAAAAAATAGCCTAGGGCTTGTGGGCCACACAGGGAGACCATAATGTCGGAGAAATGACTGGCGTAACAATGGCTATAAAACAGGTATTGTCTCCAACCCTTTTAAATGTATTTTTAAATTGTAGTTGGAAAAGATTTTAAACAAACACATACGTGCATAAAATAATGGAATAGAACCCCATCTATACACCCCCGAGATTTATGAGATCTTCACCTTTACCCTGTGTTCCTAACAAGTCTCCTCAAACGAAGGGCATACCCATCTCCTCTCTCCTTCCCTCCTCAGCAGCGACCTGGCTTTTCTCGTTGGCTTGTGTTATTCTCGTCTATTTCTTTTTTCTTGTGACTACATGTCCATACATCCCAAAGTGAGACGTGGTATTATTTTGTGTCTCTTACAAATGTGCACCATGTTTTCTGACCACACGCATCCTTTTCGCAGTCTGCCAGGGGTGCCTCGCAATGCAAATACATTAGCACAATGCAGCCTTGCTGTGAGCCAGGTGGAAATCCTTCCGTCCAGGTGTTTGGCGTTGCCTTCGCTGCTGCTGGAACTTGCCCAGCTGATCATTCTTCACGGTGATCCCGGCATTCATGTTGTTTCCTATTTATCACTTTGGCTCATGATTAAGTGCATGTATCCAATATCTTTAAACGTTTGTGACCCTTGACCCACCCCCATCTTGCTGATTGAGTGGTTATAAAGATATTCCGTGGGAACAGGAGGTCGTAAAATCCCAGCAGAAAATGGAAACCCAACCTAGGTCGTTATTTATTTATGTTTGATAAAAGAGTGAATTCTTGGATTTTCCTTCGTTGTTAAATCAGAGGTTTTTGCCAGAAGCCACCTCACCTTCTCATTCCCATGTACCTGTGAATGGCCGTTACCTGTCCGGCTCGGACATGGGGGAGCCCCAGCCCCGAAGGAATTCTTTCTTGTAACAGTAACCGATTAAACTAGTTACCAGCTGGGGAGCATGTTTCAGCACTTAAGTTAATTGAACTGTTGCAAACTAAATATGATTCTAAATTGTTTCAGTATTCCAAAGCACTTCATGCGTGCAGATAAAAATGGAAAAAAAAATTACCAAATTGGTCTGAAATGTACAAACCAGGCATCCAGTACTGACATTTAGATCTGTGATCTGATAACTCTGCAGTGGGCACCGTGGAAAACTTTGTGGGCTTTTTTCTTCTTCTTCGGCTCAGCTCTCCTGTGAAACCCCTGAACCCCTGCTTCATGTGATATTCAGTACGTGGAAGTCAGGTTGCAGTCAGAAGGGGAACTCTCTGGATCAGGGTTTTTATATCCATTTGCCCAGGAAATAAACTCTTTGTGATTCATTTTACACATGCCAAGTAAGAAAGGAATTGTTGAAACGAGGTTGAGCTTGATAGAGGAAACCGTGTTTTACTCCAGGAAAATCTGGCTAGAATGTGGTGTGAATCTGTCTGGAGGGCGTGGTTCTCCTTGAGGTGGTGGGCGCTCCGCATTTAGGACCACTGCACACAATCCATGCGTGCTGAAATTCAATAAGGAGGTGGTCCTGAGGTGAATCTGGATGGCAGAAGGTGCTTCTCCCCCATCTAATATAACCTTTCTTCTTCTCCGTATCTCCCGCATCACGCAATCGCTACATAGATGACATTCCATTTCCAGAAGACCATTGCTATGAATTTTCCAGCCCTCTACATAGATCAGAACAAGGGCTGGGATTAAATGGCTGTTTGAGAGGCTCAGATGGTCTGTGAACCTCTCAGGAGGACATCCAGGCTTCACAAACTACAAGTTACACGAGATGGTAGAAATTCCTACTTCCTTCTGAAGTCACCCTTCCCCTCCAAAGGAAACCTAAGAATAAAATAAAGTGAAATACCATATCTGTTGTCTTCATGAACTCTGAGCAGACAAATAAAACTCAAAGAATGATAGAACTGATATCAAGATGAGAGTCTTAAGGACTCAAACACGGATGCTCAGGGTCACGTAGGGAGGGTAAATCCCCGGTTTTGGGTCACACAGTGGTAGTGACTGTGTTAGCATAGAAGCCATCACTGTCATTTCAGTCACAGCACGAGTTGTCAGACACCGCACACCATTAGAACACAAACCAGCACTGCGGTGACAAAGACAAACTCATGTGGAACAAACCGAGTCCCTAAGGTCAACATGGATAGTGACTGACCAGCCGTTATTGCCACAGAGGGTGGCAGAGTCAATCTTATTACGGATGAGGCAGCTGTTATTACAGATGAGATGAGAGTCTCGGCAGAGTCCTTTCTCCAAAATACCTCTTCCATGGCTTAGAGCTAACACTGGAAATTCAACATTGGTGATTCCTATGTGTTTTCACTCAACTGAAAACACCCCTGAGAAAGGCACTCACCTGAGCTGTTACCAGCTCTAACCCACTGTTGCTCAGGTACTTTTGAGATGAAAGCTAGTTGTGTTAGGGCAAAAGTGAAAGAAATCTTGATATCCACGTTCTGACGTTCTGGAGGAAGTCAGGAAGGACAGTGACATGGGGTGATCAGAAGAAGGACATATAGTGAGTATGTCATCGACTTAACCATCTTGCTGGGTAGGCCCGTAGAAGATGTCATATTCTCAATCCTTCAGAACTTTCTCACTCATTTATTTATGCTTTAAACATTTATTGGACCATCCACTGTGCACACTGTACTAGGCCTGGCAGGGATAAATCACGTGGTTCCTGCCTTTAATGAAACTCCTCATCAAATTTAGAGGCATATCTATAGAGGGAGGCAAAAGTAGGTTTACAGTTGTGAGTATGCAAAACAGTTTATTCTTGTCTTTTATTGAATAATTATTGTGTTATTTTCCATACAAACACCTGTAAACCTACTTTTGCCCCACTCTGTAGTATTAGACAATCTTTAGAAAAATATCTGCCGTGTCCCAGACACTGTTTTAGTCACAGAGTGGCAAAAATGGGTTAATGAGAGATCGTGTCCTCAAACAATTTGCAACCTAGTGCATGGATACAGTGTAATCAACGAGGACGAAGAACTATCGCGAGATCTATGGGAACACGTCCGCTACTTAGTAAAGCTCCCTGGGACCTTGATTGCCTGAGGTCCGTGTGTAGTTCTGAGAGTAGAACCGGGCATTCAGGGTCCCCCTAATCTGTCTGCGACCTTTCAGACTTTGTTCAGGGGGTGCTTTCTCTACAAAACCTATCCTGATCTATCTCTCCCCACTTTCTGCCCCTGATCTGTAGAACTGACACCTTCATTTCTGTCTTCTGCACACTCATCTATCATAGAAATGATAATATATTCTGAGTTATTAATTTACCTTTGTTTTGCCCTTTGAATTGTGAGGACATTGGCTGGCTGGCTGGATGGATGGATGAAAATTGACAGAATTTTTATTTTTAGCTAAACGAATCCCCAAATGCCCTGGCTCTGAATAGTTTCTGGAATATCATTGTTCTCAAGATCACATATCAGTGGCAAGTTATAATTCACGAGTTGGACAAGTGACTCCTCAGACTTTCTCTTAGAAACCAGGTGTAAGGGATACTCAGGTGTTACATTCCCCTTTTCCCGGCTTGTTAAAAGAACCGCCCCCCCGACACAAGAGTTTTGTTATGGCAAACGTGTGATATCTTCGTTTGAGAATAGTTATCATGAGCTCCCTCCACCTGGTCCGTGCAGAACATGAACTGACTTTCTTGAAAGCCCGACAATTTCCCCAACAGGCCAGGCTGGGGGAAGCTCTCTGCTGCTTCTTACTTCTGAACATCTTCTGCTTTCCCTTCCTGCATGGTTCTGATTTGGGACTCCTTGCATTACACATCACCCAGAGCAACTGTTCGGGTTCTTTTCCCAGTTGGGAACTTGGGTCAGGCAAGGGGCCAGCTGATGACTGGGACACAGAGCTGGCTTACCCAGAGCTGGCCATTATTTTAACAATCTGGTTGCAGCTTTGGGGGAACTTCTCTGGAGGAAGACACTTTGTGCTGATCCTAAGGACTTAGGGAAGCTTGATTCTTAGCGCAAAAGCCTCACCTGAGCTCAAATGGATGCAATCTGGGGAGATTCGCTCGTGCCTTCCAAATACCTGTCCAAAAAGTCTCATTTCTGCTATTTCTATGGCCAAATGAATTGTCACACCGTGTGCCTCCCTGACCCAGCAATCTATTTATCAAGAAAGAGAGGCCTGTTGTCTCCCAATTTCTGCTTTCCAGGTGACTGATATTAATTAGTTTGCAGCCAGAACAATTTATCTCTGGCTGAAACCAAAGCAGATGAAAATGCTGCTGAATCTTCCTTGAGACGATGAATGGGATGGAGATACTTATCTGGGAGAGCAGGTTTCAGGCGGAGCTTCCATCAGCAGTACTTTGAAATGCATTGTTAGACTTTGGCTGATCTGGGTAAGGAATAAAAATAGCATGTCATATTTTGACTACATTAACTCATTTCCAACACAAGAGGCTGAGTCCCCTGCACAATGATAGACTTGCTTGGAGCGTAGAAAGCGCTGACTTCGTTAATAACTCCGGAGGCAGTTCTCAATTATTGGCATTCCTTGAAAGATGCCACTACTTTTTTTTCTAAAACTATGGGTCAACTTTAGAATTCATCTTAGTTCCCCAATGCAGAGAGCAGGCTTTTCAATCAAACTCACCCACTTTTTATTATTGAGCGCACCCCTAAAACTGTCCCTTCTGAGTAGTGTGCTTAAGGAGTCAGCACTGAAACTCCAGGTTGACAAACTGAGAAATCATTCGGACAAGCTGACAATGAATATCTGTCTACCCGACCTGTGTTACACTTTATTTCTTTACATCTCTTAGCCTCATTTTCTTCAATATAAAATAGAGAACTAAACTCTCTTTTGTGGACTAGATAGGCCATTTCCTGGGCTTATCTATGTAAATAACTTGGCAAATAATGAGCATACACCCCTCTCTTCTTAGAGGCTGCAATGGACAATTGAAATCTTTGAAAAAAGCCCTGACCTGAGTTGGAACTAGGAGCTCTGAGTTCTAGTTCTGGTTTTAATCCTGACCAAGTTGCTTCCCCTCTCCAGACACTGCTTTTTACATCACTACAGTGAAGGCGAAAATAGCTTCTGATTCTAATGTGCTATGGAAATAGAAAAGTGGACTTCGTGCATTAACCTCTTATCTCTCCTTTCTGCTCTCCTACATCTACATATTCTCCTTCCCTGGGCTCCTTTCCTTTTCTTATCTCTTCCATGTAGATATTCTCCTGGCTTTTTGCCTTAATCATCTCTTCTTTACGTATGTCTCCTCGAGATGTATCATTAACTACAATAACATTGATTTCCCCAAAACCATGGAAGATGACTTCAAAATCAATTTCTCCAACCAAAATAAATCACTCTTCCAAGCTTCAGATTTATAGATGTAACTGGACTTTTTCATTGGAGTTTTCCCTGGAAATTTAAACACAGTATGTCCCACACTGAATGCATCATCTTACTCCAGAAAAACATACTTACTCCCTAAAAATCATCTCACTCCCTAAAGTCCCTTTTCAGATATGGTCATCAACTCAAACTACCCTGGCCAAAAACTTAGGAGTTATATGAAATTCTGTTTCTTTTTCATCACCATATCTAATTTCACTAAATCTAAGATGACCAAGTCTACCAAGTCTTTTTTTTTTTTTTTTAATTTATTTATTTTATCCTCACGGGAGGACATTTTTCCATTTTTTTGTTCAGATAGAGCAGGAGGGAGAGAGAGGAAGAGAGAGAGAGAGAAACATCAATGTGAAAGGGACACATTAAGTGGCTGCCTCCCGCACGACCCCAACCAGAGCCAGGGACAAACTGCAACCGAGGTACATGCCCTTAGCGGGAACCGAACTTGGGTCTCTCTGGACCGCAGGCCGACACTCTAACTGCTGAGCCAAACTGGCCAGGGGTAAGATGACCAAGTCTTATTTATTCTACTTCTTTCAAAGATCTCAAATTGATCTGTTTTGATCCTTATTACTCCAGTTACAATTAATTCTAAGGTATCTTCCATTTAACAATCAAACTATTGCTTCTAAAACTCCCACTTTGTCCTACCTAGCCTCAGGTAGCGCCCATGGAGGGCTCTCTCGATCTGAACGCAAAGTCGTTAGCATTGGCTATGAGTTCATCTAAGAATGGCCCTACCATCCCCCAAAACATAATTTTTCACCATGCTCTCAGCCTGTCGCTACCTATGCTATAAGTATACTCTTACTCCCTCCTTGGAATCTACCCTGTATTCTATCATATTCCCCAAACTTCGTAAAAGCTGTTTGCTCTGCTTGGAATGCCCTCCCTCTCCTCTACCAGAGAGGCCCTGGTCTTCTCCCTTGAACCCATGCTTTGGGTTTAGACACACCTAAACATCTCAGACAGGTTACTAAATTTCAGGTATAGCACCACTGAAATGGACATAACAGTACCTGCCACAGAATGTTGTTCTAAGGATTAAATATGATAGGTCTAGTGTGGTACCCGGCACACAAGAACACTCCGTAATCATTAACTAATATTTGTTCTCAGCTCCCGCCCCATCCCTCAAGCACACTTCTCGAGGTTCTGATCTGGAATTTGAGCTCTGTGCTCGGAGGGACCAAATCTATTTTGCTCACATTTATCTTGCACTTGTCATTGTGTCTGACACACAGCAGGCCCAATATAAAATGTGTGTCATCTCCATCGAGATTTAGCTCAGACACTGGTTCTTCTAAGAAGTTTTATTAAACGCCTGTAGTCTTCCCTCTGCATTGGTTAAATATGTCTGTTAAGTAATAGGCTCTGCATCTACGCTCTTGGAATGGGTTCCCTTTCTTCTCTAGACACTTGAGATTCTGGAGGACAAAGACTGTGTCATTTATGTCTTTAAATCCCAACACCTTTCCCAGACTCAAGGAGAGCTTTTTGAATGAATGAATAAAATGATGCTCTCTTCCAATCATCTGTCTTTCTCGCCTTATTTTCCTCTTGCCACGTTCCGTTTGCATTCAGTTTATAAAAATCACATAGAGAGTATGGAAGCCAATGATGTGAGGCAGGTGAGACCACTCCTTCACCCCGGAGGAGACATCACAGACAGCCCCTGGCATTCAGCTAACGTGACCGTATTGAGAGCAGCACCTGGATGGAAAGGTTCTTCCATCACTGGAGCTTTACACGAGCTCTTCTCTGAGCAAGGTCGTGAGAACGGCTCATGCGCGGACCTCCCTGAAGGAAGTCTGGGCAGCTGGTGTGCAGGGAAGAGGCCAGCCTCAGACTCTGCCCACAGGGGTTTAAGAGTCTGGGAGGGCCGTACGTTTCTAAATGCTCAGGTGAGAATGGCTAGAGATGGTCTGAAAAGAAGGTAAAGATTTCTCTGCTCTGTTCTCTGGGCCATGGCCTCCAAGCCACCGTGCAGGCAAGAAACGCAGGGCTGACCCTGATACGCATCGAAATGGAAAAGTTCATGTGCAGATCCAGGAAGAATTCTTTCAGCACCTACAGGACCGGTGCCAGGGAGTTAACATTTGGAAACCTCAGCTCAGAGCCAGGTTGTTGTTTGAAAAGCAGCAGATCTTGGAGCAAATAAATGCCAGTGAGGTACAGAGGCGAAGGAGTGGGGACAAGGACTCCAGGAATTAGCTAGTCAGGAATGTTCAAGAAACTTGAGAGCTCTTTGCCTTGTCAAAAGGGAGGAGAGAGAGAGAGAGAGAGAGCGAGCAAAGGACATTCGAAGGAGCGGTCGTGGAAGCAGGCTGCTCGGGGTTTTGGGAATCGGGAGCGCAGATGCTACAAGGTTACCGGACTCCAGTGTCAAATGCGAGAGCAAAGCAGCAGTGACATGAGCTAAGAAATGACTAAGCACTCGAGGCCCGGAGCCGCTAATAGCTCGATCCAAATGCCAAGTGAAGCAGTTGTCTCCACTCATTTGAATACTTCTGAAGAGGCGATGACAAAAATCACAGCAGAAATGGGACCTCTTCTCTTCTGGAATATTCCAAGAGGAGAAGATAATATTGCCCTGCTCTGTGACGCTGACGGTGATTGAGCTGGTCTCCTCCTCCTGCACGGAGTCGGAGTCGGGGTTTCAGAGGGGGTTTTCTGACCACTGCACAGCAGGGTTTCACTTGCTATGGGCCCTCTGCTCGGGAGGAACCGCTCACCAGCAGCCGGGCTCCCTGTCCCCTCCCCGCAGCCCCTCTGGGTTTGCAGGGCAAGAGTGTGGCTTGGCTCTCCAGCAATCAACCTCCTTCTTCCTCTCACTCCTGTTTCCTCCTCTTTCCCCAGTGTTCCCCTGTGCTGGGGAGCCTGGAGAACGAAGGTCTGAGGGACACAGTAAAGTACAGGGAGAAGGCAGAGAAGGCAACATGCATGTTAGGGGTTTCATTCTCTCCCAGGAAGCGTGTGCATGCAACACAACATGTATGCTAGGGGTTTCATTCTCTCCCAGGAAGTGCGTGCATGCAACATGTATGCTAGGGGTTTCATTCTCTCCCAGGAAGTGTGTGCATGCAACATGTATGTTAGGGGTTTCATTCTCTCCCAGGAAGCATGTGCATGCAACATGTATGCTAGGGGTTTCATTCTCTCCCAGGAAGCGTGTGCATGCAACATGTATGCTAGGGGTTTCATTCTGTCCCAGGAAGCGTGTGCATGCAAAGAGTCACCATGTTGATGTTTGGCATCGAGAAGATGCTTGATAAGTGCTCCAGGCATTGCTTCCTCTCTCCTGTCTCCGTTTCCTCTCTTCCCAGCCTCTCTTCATTTTGCACTATTGGGAAGGATAAATAATTCTTAGAAAGAAATGATTGGTAATGCTAAAAGCTACCATTTACAAAATGCCTCCTCTATCCCGGACCCTCTCTTGGGCATTTCTGTGATCTCAGTCATTCCTCATTGCCCTACAGAAGGGGAAAGGCAACTATACCCACTTTACAGATGAGGAAATGAGCAAAGGCAAAGTGAGTTTCTGACCCTGTAGCTCAGAAGAGATGGAGTTGGAAAACTTCTAGTTTTCCTGACTTGAAACCCAGGAGTTTTTTAATGTGCTGCGTTTCGTCCACGGGCCATGCAAGGGAATCAACCCACGGTACTCACGTGCCACGGGGTCAGGGCCAGTCCGGTTGGTGAGTTGGGCTTGAGCAGCCCTTCCCGCTGCTCAAACAGCATGTAATCGTGCCACCCACCGAGTCAAGCACTTTGTATTACCTCCTGTAACAGCAACTCCCCTGCCCCTATATCTTTGTCCTTTAGGGGCCCAGCGTCTCCATTAGCTAATCAAAAATATGCTTACCTGGGCTAGTAGCTCTTCATCCCAAATCAGTGCCCTTTTCCAGGTACGAAAAGCAGAGTCAAAGATAGGAATTTCAGCTGCGAAAAGGCTGCTGGGAGAAAGACATGTTTTGAAATAGACAAAACCTGACTGCCTCTCAAATCTCCCCGGGCACACGCCATCCATCCTCCGCACACGCTGGCGACTCTGCTCACAAAGGCCCAAGAGACCACCGCCCGTTGGGAGAGCTAAGCCTCTAGTTCTCTGAACAATAAGCTCCAGTTAGGGAAACTTTGCCCCGATTTCTAAAAATATTTATTGAGCACTTACTATGGACTGAGCCCTGTTTTCGGTAGAAGATTCAGTGGGAATAACTCCAGCCCGTGGAGAGGTTCTATGCTACCGGACATTCCTCTCTCGTGGACATTTTCACAGCCTGTTGAACACTTAGGAAGACACCCTTGAAAAAGATCAAGTATCAAATAGCCAGGGAGACAAAGAATGAGAAAGAAAGGGATATCTGTTTCAAACTGCTCATTTAGAATTATTAGTTTCAATCAATGACAATTTTAAGGTATTAAATCTATTCTGGAGTAACTTGTCCAAAAAAAGGGAAGAAAGAAAAGGTGCCGTTACTGATATTCTCCAAGGCTTTTCTAATAAGATCAGGGTCAGTGATGAGAAATAAGCCGAAAGATGAATAAGTTGTCAGAACGCAATTGAGTTCCAAGGAGTCGCTGCCACTTCCCAGGACAGGCAGCACGAGCGACTTTGTTCCGAGACAGTGGGGCGGGGGGGGGGGGGGGGGGCTTTCCTGAAACGGGCCAAGGAACAGCTGCTGGTTTCTCACCCGATAAAATGGTGTTGAACCCCGCTGGTGCTTAACCCATGGAAACATTTCTCGGCATCCCCCTCTGAGTGGGAGGGGAGGTCGCAGCCACGTGAACCCGCCCTGTTCCTCCGATTCCATACTTCTTTCTGTTTTGTCCAAAAGCTTGAACAGATTCTTCCCAGAGCCCAGCTGGACGCAGATCCTGGCCCCATCTGTCACCTACTGACTGTGTGACTTTCCGCAAGCGTGGACTCCGCTAAGCCTCGGCTTCTTTAGCTTTAAAACCGGAATCATACGAATAGTGGCTAATAAGAACAGCACACACTGATAAGGTGAGTGCTTCTCTGTTCGCACACTGGGGCCGGAGATTCCTCCCCTCCCTGGATGCTCACAGTCCGCCTAAGTGTGACGACACCCACCCGTAGCTATTATTATCCAGAATCCCGGTCACAGTTCAGAAATCACTAGAGGTGACATCTTTAAAAAATCATGATTGTCTTTTGATTTTAATTGCAAATGACTGTGCAACTTCTGTGATAACCACCTCTGCCAGGAGGAGTTCTTCTTCTTTTAATAAATGGGACTTTGGAAGGGCTCCTGAGCTCAAGTCGGCCGTGCTGTCTCCGACCACCAGGCCTTCGGACGGTAGGAGAGTCACTTAAATGACTGGCTGGTAAACACACGTGTGAGTCCTTCTGTGGAACAGCAATTTCTTGCTGAATGCAGACAGCTAGGGAGAGAGATACAAAACGATAGAGAGAAAGGGAGAGATGCCATAGGCCTTGTTTATTTAGCATCCTTGAAATAAAGCATCAAATCAATGTCCCCAACTGTGACCCTGCCTCTGGGACCTGTTCCATGACTTGGTCTTCAAATTGCCAACCTTGCAGAACCCAGGGGATGGGTGGGTTTTGTTTCCTGCAGACTCCGGTGGGGTCTCCTTATCACAGGGCTCTGCTCTCTGGGGAGCACCTTCTTCCTGAGGGAGGAACAGAACGTCCGTTTAGTTGCAGTCTCCTCTCCACCCCTGCCGGCCTCCAGTTCTTGTCCGCCCTGCTCTTGCTATGGCATCTGTGAATCAAGGAAAAACAATTCTCTAATTACGGTCAGCCAGTAAAACTGCTCCGAGGTCCCCAGCCACAGGTCCCCAGCCACAGCCGACGAATCTGGCCACGGTTCTCCTGGTTACAGTGCAATAAAGCCTCCTGATGGCGTTTGTCATGATTTCCCTTCACACAGGCCCCTCCGCAGCCGCCTTTCACAATCACTTTTAAACCTTGGAGGGAGGTAATTCTGTCTTTTAGTTGTTCGGATCATTTGAGGGAGGTGAATTGGATGGGGAGGCCCCTAAAAACAAACCCTGGCTTTTCAGCCTCACTTGGGTGTTTCATTTAGTGTTTGCAGGACTTGTTAGAGTGAGGAAGTGAGGCCCCAGGCTGCAATGACTGGAAAAGGCTTGAGATAGCTCTTCCTGGGCTTCACCTGGTCCCTAAGTCATCAAGTAGCATCTTTTGGACCATTTGTTCATTTCCTGAAGACCATCGATCAGAAACATTTAATGACCCTCTGCTCCATGCCAGGTAACGCAGCGACTGAGAAGACCCCGGACCAGCCTGTTGCACACAGTGAGAGCGGCACAGGCCAGTGAGGTCTCCAGAGTCCAGGCAAAGAGCCAAGGAGTCCTCAACTGCTTTCAAATGGCAAGAGACGCCCCTGCTCTACCCATCGGGGGGCAGGCATCAGAGGAAACCCTTCTAGGCATGGCTTCAAAGTACTGAGTCTTGAAAGTCACAGACAAGTTAATCAGGGAATGAGGCAGAGGAGGACGGTGTTCTTGGTCATCGAACGGACCGACACCGAAGTTCCGTGTCTACCACGCATTAGCAGTGTCACCTCCCACAGATGACCTCTCCTCTCAAGTGCAGGTTCCCGAGCTCTGAAATAGACGCAGCCTGACTGGCAGTGAAAATTAGCAAACTATCTGTAAGCACAAGCCTCTGGTTTAACACTGAATGCTGTTTCTGTTATTTCTGCATCTGCTAATTATTTGTTTTAAATTATGAACTTATGAAGGATCAACTCAAAAATAATTAGATGCAGAGCATGAGTCATTGAGGAAGTAAAAAAAAAAAAATCTATTTTGCTGGGCCATTGTGGCTCAGTGGATCTAGCATCATCCCTTGGACTGAGAGGTCCTGGTTCGATTCCTGGTCAGAAATATGCCCGGGTTGCAGGCTCGATCGCCAATGGGGGGTGGAGGGGGTGCAGGAGGCAGCTGACCAATGTTTCTCTCACACATCGATGTTTCTATTTCTCTCTCCCTTCCAGTCTTTCTAAAAAAAATCAATAAAAATATATTTTAGAAAATTCAGTTTCACTGTTATTGGCAATAGGTATAGAAGAGAGAGGTAGGAACCCTGGGTAGGTGACACCTGGGGACAGTCAGGCAGGAGCCAGGCTTCGTGGGCGGCACGAAGGAGTAGAGATCATCTTCTTGAATGGGATGGGAGTCATGCAAAGTTAAGCACTTTTTTAGGAAGGAACTGGACATCCTGATGATAGTCATGACATGGCCTTTCCTGTTGTCATCTGCCTGATCTCGACTCACAAAGCTGTGGGTCATTTGCCACTTAGACGTGGAAAATAAAACTCAGCCACCACTTTGCCTCTGAAGACGTCTCAGCAATTTTTCTGAGAGTAAAATATTCTCTGTGAAATGTGTGAAGATTTCTCCCTGTCACTCTGAAATGCCCTGAATTTCAAGCAGATATAATGTTGCTGACTCACTTCCAGTTTCATAAGGATCTGGGTTAAGTTGTCATATGTTATAAATCTCTCGTTTATGGAATCTCTCTGCTGCTGGAAGGATAGACCTGAAAGTGTGTCGCGGAAATTCAAGGTGGGCTGAACAAAAGTTGAGTTTAAAAAGTGTCCCGTAATCGTACTCATTTTTTTTTTTTTTCAGTGAAAGGAGACCTATCATGTTTTTATAGAGAGTCGTTATTTAATTTTTGTCTTAAGGAGGACATGGCAAGGAGTAGACTTCCAAGATATATGTCTATTTAAGACCGATTGTATTTAACATAAATTTCCCAGGGCTCCTTTTAATTCTTTATGAAATCTCTCTACATCATTCATGGCAAATGGATGTCAGATCTCTGACAGGAGGCAGATTTCTCTTTCTAGGATTTTGGCTTGACTTTGTCTATTACTGACAGAGACATCGAGGAGCTTGGGGAAATCGGACACCCACACCTATGTGTTCAACAGGAAATGCAAAGATTTGGCAATGCACTGGGCTGAAGGCATGGATGGCTTATGTCCAGTCCCCCCACCCCCACCCCGGAATCAGCCTACAGAATACACCCTGTGGCATGTGAATATGACTTTGCAAGCCAGTTTATATCAGAGCCCTCTTTCCTGGTGAGGATAAACTTGCCTGTGCCTTTGCATAGGCTGCTTGCTCCTACTAGAATACACGGATGGATGGATGGAGGGATGGACGGACGGATGGATGGATGGCCTCGAACACCAGCCCTTGCCTGAAAACATCACTCCCGAACCCATCGTTACTCTTAATTGTTTTACCTTTAAAAAATGTTTTCTCTGAATGCTTTGGCCTTGCTTACTGTTACTAATTTCTTTGAGATGTTTCCATTGCTATACCTTGCTTTACTCCCTTTTCTTTATGGGCTTAACCCTGCTTGGCCTAAGGCCAAGGTCAAGAACAGCAACATGCAGTAGCTACTTCAACGTACACCTCCTAATCAGGACCCTGAACCTCTACCTTTCACCACGGCGTAGTTTCCTATAGGAAGGCTGACTCATGAGACCGGCAAGGCTATATGCGTATGCAAATGTGCAATTTACCTCCTACACTGATTTCATTAGACCACGGGGCTGTGGTATCTGAGAAGTTGTCAAATACTCAGGCTTAATTTTACATAATTATACAGTATGGAATGCCACTATCTCTGTTTCCTTATTGCCGTGCTACTTCTCCCTCACTAGAACCTCCGCAAGGGCAAAGGTTCTGAGGTTTCTGTTGGCCGGCATACACTCGTCACCCGCTACTGTGCTGGGCACTAGCAGAAACCCACTAAATGTTTGAATAAATAAATGAATAAATACAAAGTCAAAACTTTCTTCTTCATTTCTTTTCCGTCTGCCTCATGGGTGTTTCTGTTCTGTCCCTTGGGGAGGGCTCACGGTGTCACCTACAAAGAGGAAACTTAGAGTTCTTCTTCAAGATCACCCCATCATGAGGAGCTTGGGTTTGTGTGCTCATTCTTTGTCACTGACTGTGGCTGATTTTTCTACATTTTTCACATACCCTTTACTACTGGTATTGCTTTTAGCAGGTGCCTAGTTTCCGGATCATTTTTATGTACATACACTTATGTCTAAAATTTTGCTAAACTTAATTTCATGTTTTATTTTGTTCCCTACAAACTATATTTTCTTTTCTTCGCACTTTCTCATTTGTTCTTCTCAGATGTAATGCTTTCCTTTCAGGTCGCTGGAATAGAAATTTCCTGAGTTTCTCAAAAACATCTCTCTTGGCTTTGTTATCTGTTAGTACTCTTTCACTACAACCCCGATCAAATAAGTGCATTCCACGTGCTTGGCAGGAAAGTGTTAAGCATTAACTCCCGATAGCCCTCCTCCTTTTTATCTGTCCTTTAAGTAGCCAGAAGGAAATGGAAGGTCACTCAAGCAAGGGTCTGCTTTCCTGTGAAGCACGGAGGCAGTCTCCTCAAAGGATATCTAGAAACAAATTCCTTCTGTAAACAGTTGTAATTGGTTTTGTCCAAAATGGCAGATAAACAATCTTTTGTAATGGAGTCATGAAGGCATATTTTTATAAGTAACAATAAGAACAGTTCTGACCAAGTTAAGCTGTTCAGGGGCAAAGAAAAAGGGACAGAGATAAAAGCAATAATTTATCGATATAAAGGGCATGGTTTGTTTACTAGCTATAGTGATGAGTACAATGTCAGAATAATGTACAATGATATTTGAATAAATTCAGTGAGATTCTGTGCGTCTTCTTGACTGGGTAGTCATGAAGGGAACAAGGTCAACCAGAATTTAAGAGAAGTAAGAGGATAAAAACAATATTGAAATACTGAGTCGGTACCCTATACTCCCCTGAAAAATAGATCTTGTCAATTCCTGGTGAGCATGGATTCGTGTATGGATCACAGACCATACCCACAATTTGCGTGTGTGCAATTGTTAGGAAACACTGATAATTTTCACATTACGTGCCAGGTCCAATTACTTGGTAAGGTTTGCCTAGAACTTTTCATCATGAAGGATTCTCAGGTATTAAGTAATATCTGTGAGAAAATGAGCTGCGATCATTAGTAATACCTATCATGGGCATGGTACTTGGAAGAGCTAACTTAAATACTTGAAATTTTTTATAGTTGATTCAAGTCTATTCAATTATATTTAGTTTTCTTCTGATATTTTTTAAGGGTTCTAAATTTGTTAGTACAAAATTTGATTCTGGACAGATTCACATGTCATAATATCCATCTATCCCTTTTATTGTTTGCCCAGTTGGGATGACTACAAAATTGTACACTGACAGATTTTATAGCAGAAAACAGATATCCCACGTGGACTGTGAGGAAACAGAGATGTTGACCTAAGAATGGATAAAAATGTAAAGTGAAAAATTCACCACTGTTTTTGCCGGAGTAATGATGTTAGAGACTTCAATTGCATTACACAGGGCTCTGCTCATAAGGACACTTTCAGCTGCCAACAATGACAAAGCCCGTCAGCAGTGGTAAAAAGTAATATTAGTACCTGCTTTTCACTCAAGAATCAGGGTGTCGATTATTCCTGACTTGTGTTCAATAGCATAATAGTGTAATTGTGTGCACCTCTTTAACTCTTGGGGTGCCTTCATGGTTATCAGAGGGGTGCTGCATCACCAAGTCTCATGTCTACCCTAACTTAGGAGAACTTAGGTAAGGAAAGTATCAGTGATGTCTTCTCCTTTTATCAGTCAAGTAAAAGCAGACACACATTATCTCTGACCTTCACGTCTTTTGGTTTAGAAAAATGTCATATGGCTCACCCTAGTTCCACGGGAAGCTGAGAAAGCATATATTTAGCTTTTTATTTTATTTTTGGCCTCAATGTGGATTGGGCAAGAAAAAAGAAAGTGAGAATTATTGAATTAACCAATCAATTATCCCTAATACAATCTACTCCTCAAACTAGTGGGCATCCACGCTCTTCCTTCTTCGCATATATACATGTTAATAAGAGTCTATGTCTTCCTCTTCCACGGGAAGCAACCCCAAATATCATTCATTTGTGAATATAGCTTGAAGTACATCATCTCTGAGTGATGTTCACGTCTCACTCTCAGGCCCAGATATCGATTTTCTGGTCCAGTGATTATTTGCTAAAACATAAGTTATCTGGTCCTTTCATCTAGTCTACTACAGTGGTGAAGGAACAGGGTACCTACAATAAAATCTCCATCTTGGATAAAGAAAGGATGGAAATCATACACAAATTACTGGTCTAAAACATACACCAAATAGCAGGAACTTTGCCCTGGTGGCAGAGTTAGTTTTTTTTGTTAAACCATCTGGCTATTCTTTTATAGGAGGCTCCCTAGTTATCTATCATGGTTGTAGCTGAAGTAGATTTTGAAGAAGATGCTCTTTCTGAAGAACATATCATCTCAGTTCATTTCTTATTTGTAAAGTTTTAAGGGCTTTTAAGGTTAAACAGTCACAAGTTTGAGGTTTTTTGAGCAATATTATTCCTTATAAATCATAGTAACCTTGGGGATGATTTTGCCTCTAGTGGTTTCCTTGTGAGGCAATGAAAACCAAATATAAGTGTAGACATAGTCTTTGTGAGAAATCCTGTTTCCTACTCCCTAAAGTTAGGGATTAGTCTAATGGGCAATGGGGTGTGGAGATATGAAAAAAAAATGGGCTTGTGCTGGAAAACAGAAGCCTAAATAAAATCTTTGCTTAGGTATAGATGTGGTAGTTGTTAAATCTTGGGATGCTTTCATACTGCTGGGTAAGTACCTGCCAAGTCTACAAGTCTACATTCTGTATCCTCAGATCTACTACAGAATTACTGTATCATGTAGTATGGAACCTTCCAGGATACTCCCCCAATTCTGTTGTCAACATTCATTTTGATTTCTCATTGTCTCTGTTTTATCATGAATTAAATATTTTGTACATTGCCTCTGGGTTACATACCTGGAGCAGCACAGAAGTAGGATCTTAGGTGTGGCGAATCCTGGGACCAAGCCAAATATTTTCCAAGGAAATTTTTTATTAGGAGAATACTAATCAAAGCCTTAAAAAGAACAACATCAAGTTGAAAGGGCAACTTGTAAAGACATAATAAAAATAAGGATAAGGTCAAAAATAGGTTAGGTTGGTTTGAGACAAAGTATAAATTGGTTGAAAGTGGATTCAGGAGATAATTATGCTAATATAGACCAACGACTGTGGCATTCTTCTACTGTGTCTCTTGGCCCAGTACACTGCCCAGGGGCATGTCCTTAAATCCACTGACCCATCCTGGATATAAGCCAAGCAAGGAAGGGTCAGGAACAGAAGACCAATTAATTAGGTATCACCAGTACAGGTGAGCAAGAGACCAACAGTCAAAAGGTTACCTAAGACAGGGGAGCAAGAAGATGTCATGGATCTCAAAATACCAGCAGGGTCCAGAGTGTTAGAGGTTAAGAATTTGGCAGAAACAACTCTAGTAATAAGGGTTGAACTTAGATCCTATAACAGAAAGTGTTCCATTGTATTTTATTACTGCCTGCTGAACGTGGATGAATTGGGACCCCAGGTGCTGAGCATTTTCAGGAAATCTCAAAGGCAGAATAGAGATGCCAACAAGAACTTACCTAGCTTTTACTGCCAAATTCTCTGTTTTACTTTTTCATGTCTCATTTTATTCACTTATTTGTCACATTTCTTGAGAACATATTATTATTGCTATTAATAATGGCTGACATTTTTGGAGGAGTATGTATGACATGTCAGGCACAATTCTAAGTGCTTTACATATAATAAATATCAAATTTAACCTTCACAGCAATGATATAAGGTTGGTATTTTTATCATCTCCACTTTATAGAAGAGATACTATTCTCCATTCACTTTCTTTACCAAGTTTTCTACCAGGCTCATTTATCCATCCATCCATCCATCCATCCATCCATCCATCCACCCACCCACCCATCCTTTTTTTTTTTTTTTTTCATTCAACAAACAGATATACAAGTTGTTGTGCTAGGTGCTGGGAATAAAATGGTGACCAGAATCACAAAACCCAGTTCTTTGAAAGTTGATAGTTACATAAGAATCAGGCAGCTGAATCATCATCTGTGATAAAGTATGATAAGGAGAACAATAATATATAAGACACAGTGTAAACTCCTAGAAGAAGCTCCTGGTACAGTTTATCAAGGGATAGAAAAGCTTTGATGAATGATATTTAAAGTGAAAAACAAATGGTCACTAAGAGTTCAAGAAATAAGAATAAAATTATGTTCAAAAAGTAGAAAAGTACACGTTTCCTAATTTGAACATAAAATGGGAAGAACAAGAAGATGAGAGATTAGGCAAGAAAGGAAGCCAGGATGCCAGGGCATTCTGAAGGGCTTGGCCTTATCTTAATGGCAGTGGGAAGCTTTTGATGAGTGATAAGTAGGGGAGTGACATGATTCATACATTTTGCATCTAAAAGTATCATTCCAGCTGTAGCGTGGAGGATGGATTGGTTGAGACAAGACTGTCAGCAGAGTCGTTGGGATGAATTCAGTCCTAGTCTCCAAGTGAGAGGTAGTAGTTCCCTGAACTATGGCTGTGGCCATTGAAAGAAAGACAAGTGAATGGGAAGGTAAGCTAGGCAGAACTTGTCCAGGGCTTTCAGCTTTCACATTGAATATGTAACATGATGTATATACTAGTATTTAAATGGAGTAAATACTACAAGATTTCATTCCATATATTTGTTTTGGTCTTTTTTAATTGTCAGTATTATAGATGTCTCCCATTTCCCCACTTTTTGCCTCCTCCACCCCACCCCCACTCTTCCCTAGGCCTTCCTCACCCTGTTGTCTGTATCCATGGGTTATGCATATATGCATATATGATCTTTGGTTAATCTCTTCCAGTCACCTTCACCCCTCTCCCCACTGAGTTCTGTTATTCTGTTCCATGTGTCTATGCCTCTGGATCTATTTTGTTCATCAGTTTATTTTGTTTGTTAGATTCTACTTATAAGTGAGATCATGTGATATTTGGCTCTCTAACTGGCTTATTTCATTCAGCATAATAGTCTCCAGATCCATCCCTGCTGTTGCAAAAGGTAAGATTTCCTTCTTTTTACAGCCTCATAGCTACATCAAACTAAAATGCTTCTGCACCTCAAAAGAAACCATCAACAAAATGAAAAGGGAACCTACTGTATGGGAGAATATATTCACCAATGATACGTCAGATAAGAGGTTAATTCACAGAATATACAAAGAGCTCATACAACTCAACACCAGGCAAACAAACAATCCAATTAAAAGATGGGCAAAGGACCTGACTAGACACTTCTCCAAAGAGGACGTACAGATGGCCAATAGACATATGAAAAAATTAGCTCAATGTCACTAATCATCAGAGAGATGCAAATCATGCCATATTTTTAACATCTCATTGAGTGACTATGAGCTAATGAGAAACCTATGCCAGCAAACTGTAGATTTTGATATTTGGTAATACAGGAGAGGAGAACCTCTCATCTCCATGAAACAGGTTCACTATTAATGGCAGGGAATGAGTGGTATCAGAGCACCAGAGTGCATAGTGAACACTTGAATTCTTTTCCCGCATTTATGAAGCCGAGTGGAGGCTACACTGTGAGGTGTTGAAATATAGGGCTCAGTGGGAAAGATTTGGGGGAGTTCATCCTACAAGTCGTTGAGTAGTTGTTAATTTTGAAAGAAGGGTCTGGTAGTAAACATTGTCTTGCCACACTGAGATTCTACCCCCCCTTTCAAGTTACTTTTTCTTTAAATGAAGAAGGCCTTAAAGACAGATTCTAAGAAACAAATTGACAGCAGCAACTTGGAAAAAAATCTTAACTCAGCCTGGATGTCCATGATATGACATAAACCAGAGGAGTCTCATTTTTTGTCCATTTTATAATTAGGAAGTACATAAATAGAAGCCCCTTTTCGGTTTTATGTTGCTTCTCTATTGTGTTTAACGTCTATCGCGTTGCCAGCTCAGCAGCTATTCAGCAGCCCATTGAGAGCAATTGTTTTTTACCTATGTAACAGACTTTTCTTGTTTTATTTTTTATGCTATATTCTGTAACCTACTATTATTTCTGTGGTGTGGCTGACCAAGACCTAGTCATCAATACGTCATCATTTCAGAGCTTTCGCCTCTTATAACCATGTCTTGTAAAGGTTTATATCCCACATTTAAATTAACATTCAAACGAAGCCAGATGTAAGAGTTCTTTCCTGCCTTCCCTGCATAGCTTTCTTGTCATTTCTCAGGGTGGGAGGGAAGCTAGTTAGTTTTCATACAACTTTCAAAGTCACCATAATCAAAATGTTAAGATTAAGAGATTGAAGAAGTATAATAATTGTGAATGAA
Source organism: Molossus molossus (assembly GCF_014108415.1). Taxonomy (NCBI): domain Eukaryota; kingdom Metazoa; phylum Chordata; class Mammalia; order Chiroptera; family Molossidae; genus Molossus; species Molossus molossus. The sequence goes on along the minus strand of NW_023425344.1, from coordinate 15,970,901 downwards.
TAGTCCTCAAAAGGTGACATAAGAATGAGAATGTGATTCTTTTGGGTTACATTTAAAAAAAAAACTTTATCGTTGAAAGTATTACAAATGGGTTACCCTTTTTTAAAGCAATAATTTAAAAATTACTAATAGCCACACTACATAAAGAACTCTCAGCCCTGGCCGGTTTGGCTCAGTGGTTAGAGTGTCCGCCTGCAGTCCGGAGAGACCCGGGTTTGGTTCCCGCTGAGGGCATGTACCTCGGTTGCAGTTTGTCCCCGGCCCTGGTTGGTCGTGCGGGTGGCAGCCACTCGATGTGTCCCTTTCACATCAATGTTTCCCTCTCTCTCTCTTCTTCTCTCTCCCTCCCACACTGTCTGTACAAAAAATGGAAAAATGTCCTCGGATGAGGATTAAAAAAAAAAAAAAAGAACTCTCAAAATTCAATAATAAGGAAACAAACTATCCAATTTAAAAAAAGACTGGCAAATCATACGAACTGACAGTTGACTATAAAAGATATAAGAATGGTAAAAAAATACACTAAAAAAGATGTTCAACAACATTGGCCATAGAGACATACAAACTAGAACCAGAAAGAAATACCACTACAGAATTATTAGAATAGCTCAGTTTTTTTTATAGATGGCAATAACAAATGTCAGCGATGATGTGGAGAAACTGAAATTCTAATATATTGCTGGTGCAACTTAAAAATGGTACCGCCCTTTATAAAACAGTTCAATAGTTACCTATGAAGCTCAACATATACTTACCATACAACCCATCAAGCCACTCCTTAGTATTTACCAGATGGAAATGAGAATACATGTCAACACGAAAACCAACATGGAAATTTTATAGTGGCTTCACACAAAATTTTCAAGAACTTGGAACAATTTAAATATCCAGCAGCTAGTGAATGGTTAAACAAATTGTGGTATACCAGATAAGAAAATACAACTTAACAATAAGAAAGGAATATAGTGCAAAAACATGGAACAGAATGATAACTTCCAAAAGCGTTATGCTAACTGAAAGAAGCCAGACTCAAAAGGCTACAGTATTGTACGATTCTTCTTACATAACCTTATGAAAAGGCAAAGCTAAAAGGACAGACATCAGATGGGAATTTTCCAGGAGCTAGGCATGAGAAAAGGGGGTTTTCTACAGAAGGACACAAGGAAAAGTTTGGGGTGATAGTAATATTCTACCTCTTGATTTCCGTGTGGTTACATGAATATATAAGTTTATTAAAATGCATAGAATAGTTTATCTAAAAAGGAATACATTTTCTTATATGCAAATTATACCTCAATACATGTAAGAAAAATAGAGCTTAGTGTGCTATAAAAAAGTGCTCTCGAAGAAGCATGATGTCATTGAGCAGTTGTGTAAATGGGTTTGGATTATTCTCCTCAGTGTGACCTTTCACACAGAGTTTATTATCTTTGACCCAGTCACTTCCTAATTATAGATGCAAAGCACAGAATCCTCCAAGCTTGTTTTTTTTTTTTTTTTTTTTTTGGTTTGTTTGTTTTGCTTTATTTTTGTGTTGTGTGTGTGTGTGTGTGTGTATGTGTTTAAATAAGAACAGCTCTGAATGGAGAATCCCCATGTGGTAACAGTTGGGGGGGTGGAATCCTACTGGCAAAATGAAAATCAAAGAAAAACATTTGGACCACCCCTAACCTGTCTTTTTACCAAGTTATTTTACAGCAGAACTTTGAGTTGTATTACTAATGGACTCCAGTGTCTTATAGCATTATACTCAAGGGCAAACTTGTGCCCCAGGGAGAAGTATTCAAGTTAGTTCTTGCCATTTCTACTACACCTTAGAGAACAATAGTGGAGATGAATTTATTAGGTATTTATACACCAATTAAAGCATGCCTTTCTTAGAATGCATACAGAGTAGGTGTGTTTTCTTAAAATTAATGTTAGGAGATCTCTTCTTTTTTTCTTCCTGAGGTCCAAGCATAGATGGGGCACAGTACTATATGAGGCTTTGCCAAATAACGTAACAGCATAAGAGCAGTAGACACGGGAGAGAAATAAATACAAGTGATGAATGAGAGAAAGTGAAATCGAGAATGGAAAAATACTAAGAATAAAATGATAAATTCTCACCATTAAATCTCTCTAATACTAAGCACATATGGTAAGTGATCTGTATCTATCTATCTATCTATCTATCTATCTATCTATCTATCTATCATCTATCTCTTTATCTAACTATTATCTTCAGGTTTGAATAAAAATTAATTGAATTGAGTAGAAATGAATTGAATGGTCTCAGTTCAAGAGGAAAGGGAAGGTCCTGAGTCATGGCCACTGGAAGAGTCTGTTTTAGTTATCAGTGGCCCAAACATAGGACACACACAAAGTTCCTACTGTATCATTGTGGGGGTGATGTTGATTTCTTCATTCTTCTACCAGAAGCTTAAAAAATTATCCACTGACTACCATACAAAGAAGTAGAAAAAGAGAAAGAGTAAATCATCAAAACATTTGTCCACTTCAGTCCTGCTTTCGTAGCTGGTCATGGGACCTAATTTCCTGCTACACACTTCAGGTTCCTCATACCTTCTAGCAGCACCTTGACTAGATGGGTAATGACTTGAACCTTTACTCTCATAGTCTTGTATCCTCAGGGATCTTATCATTTTGGGAGAATGTGGGGAGGAGGTTCCTTCAGTTTTCCATTTATATATACTATTGGCTCAGAAGGTACTAAGAGATGACCCAAGTTATTTTATACCAGAACTTTGAGTTGTATTACTAATGAACTCCAGTGTCTTACAGCATTATACTCAAGGGCAAAGTTGTGCCCCAGGAAGAAGTATTCAAGTTAGTTCTTGCCATTTCTACTACACCTTAGAGAACAGGGGACAGACTATGTTCCATACCTGGTCCTCTGCACTCTTTGAGAGTAACAATCTGATGACTCAGCATCAATCACTCCTGTAGGTACAATGACCCTTCTCTGCCCATTGGTGCAGCTGCATAAGAAACATGAAATTGCTGAGGGGAAGAATCAGTTTCTATTTCACGAGAATCAGAATCAGTCCCTTGTTTCAGTGGTTTCTCCCTTGGCACTAGGATCTTCCAATCCAGTAAGCGCTGTAGGTCGAGCCAGTGACCACTGTGTTTGTGAATCCATTGTTGGGTCACCCCATCTGACTGAGCTGTGTTTTGAAGGGCACTGTGCTATTGTGCTAGGGCTGCCGTAGCAAAGCCCACAAACTGAGCTGCTTAAACAACAGAAATTTATGGTGTCATAGTTCTGGGGCCAGAACTTGAAGATCAAGGTATGAGCAGGGCCCTGCTCCCTCTGAAGACTCTAGGATAGGACGTGTTCTAAACTGCTCTTCTAGCTTCTGCACATACTTTGGCTTGTGGCAACATAACTCCAGGCTTCACCTGGCATTTTCCCTGCGGGTGTCTATCTCTGTGTCCATATATTCCTTTTTCACAATGAGGACACCAGTCATATTGCATTAAAGGACCTCCTACTCCAAGGTGACCTCATTTAACTTATCTAATTAGATGTGAAGCAACCCTATATCCAAGTAAGGTCATAATTTAAGTCACTGTGAGTTGAGACTTCAACGTATGTATGGGGGTGGGCAGGACATAATTCAACGCACAATAGGCACTGTGAGAGTTGATTGGCTTGTTTCTCCCCACAGATAAGAAAGTGGACCACTGGGAGTTGTGTCCAGGAGGAGAACCACTGTCTTTCAGGAAAGTAAAAGGTATGCACACAGTTCTTCCCCGTGAGGTTAGGGCGTTTTAAATGATCATCCTTACTATCTTTATAAGGCCTTGAATTGAACAATTCTGCCAGGTTTACATTATATGCAAACACCACAAAAGAGCTGGCTACCAGACCAGGCAAGTAGCTCCCTATTAAATATTGCTTTACAAAGTCCTCGTGTGTGTGTGTGTGTGTGTGTGTGTGTGTGTGTGTGTGTATTTAATTACCTTTATTATTGACAGTATTACTGATGTCCTCCCATTTCTTCCCCCATTGACCCCTCCTCCCTGCACCTGCCCACCCCTGACTTCCCCACACTATTGTATATGCATGGGTTATGCATATACGCATATACATTCTTTGGTTTACCTTTTCCTGCCCCCAGCCCCTTCCCTCTAAGGTGTGTCAGTATGCTCCATGTTTCCATGCCTCTGTTTCTATCTTATTCATCAGTTTATTTTGTTCATTGGATTCCACATGTAAATGAGATCATGTGATAGTTGTCTTTGACTGGCTTATTTCATTTAACATAATACTCTCCAGGTCAACTCTATGCTGTCTCAAAGGGTAAGAGATCCTTAAGGAAAAGTTTGCTTTTGATTAGATTCAGTCTTACCACATTAGCACTGGTATTTTTTCTCATTAGGGATAATTATAAATATAGGTCTTCAAAACCTTTATTTTTATACTATTGGTTTTATAATCATGTTTGACTTTAGATATTTTTTCTAAGACCATCATATAGTCATATGTACACACACAGTGTAAACAATCATTAGCATGACATATAATTTGAGTGGCAGAGATTTTCTTTTTCTTTTTGGCCTCAAAATCAATCTCCCTTTAACCCACTGGTAGTTCCAGAACTGTCATTATGTAGCAGGCAAAAATTTTTTCTTTTACACAATTCTATTTGAATGCCCTTTGTTCTAATAATTTTTTCTTTGAAATAAGATGTTCTGGTGCAGCGAGAAAAATGACAGGCTTGGAGATAGGAAAATATAGACAATATCTCAAGTTCTACCCCTAATTGTCCATGCAGACATGACAAACAGTATCTTTTTGGTCTTCTAACACCTCTTGTGAAAGATAAAAATACCAGACATAGTTGGGTTTCTGAACTTTGACCACATGGCGTGCTTATGCGATGGCGGGTTCCAGACCCTGCTCTAGCCCAATCACACCGAATGCTCCAGAACCACTGGGTTTCCAATGCACCTTCCACTGTAATGTTCTACCTCGTTGTGACTACACTTCGGAAAGTGCCATTTCAGGGTATTTCTAAAGTCCACTTCTGCGTTGGCCTGCGGTCCTGAGAGACCCGGGTTCGGTTCCTGCTAAGGGCATGTACCTCGGTTGCAGTTTGTCCCCGGCCCTGGTCGGTTGTGCAGGTGGCAGCCACTCGATGTGTCCCTTCACATCGATGTTTCTCTCTCTCTCTCTTCCTCTCTCTCTCCCCCCCACCCCCACTCTACCTGAACAAAAAATGAAAAAATGTCCTCGGGTGAGGATAAAAAAATAAAAAAATAAAATAAAGTCCACTTCTGCTCCAGTGATTTGTTGAAACAACAACAACAACAACAACAAAAAAGCCACTAGACCAATTAACCCATTATTTCATATTCCTCAGTTTTCCATCCATTAGACTAGGGTCTTGAAGAATAAGACCCAGGAAGGGGAATCTCTGATGCATGGAGGGTTTGGGGCAGCAGCAGGCATCCATGTAGATACAAGTGAGGCAACTTGGATAACTTGAGGGTAGAATAAGGGACTTGGGGATAAATTTGGTGATAAGAAAACTAAACTGTGAATATCTTGATATATATATCAAGAAGAAGCAGACTAAGTGTGCAAATCATGAATACATTTATAGAGACGGTTAAAAATGGTCATGTGGATCTATATTTATTGAAGTGAAAAGATATGCAAGATGGATTTCTAAGTGAAAAATAAATGTCTCACATAGTTTTTTTTTTTTTTTTAATCTTTGAATTTGAAGACTATATATTTGAAGCACGGTGGATTTCTCTGAGCAATGAGAGTCCAGTTCAGTTCTATGCCCTCTTACTTCCTTTATATGTGGGCTGATTTTTTTTTTTTTTACAATGATAACTCAATATTTTGCAATCATCAACAGCAGTAAAGCTCTTTATTCTGAGCACAACAGAGAGCAGGTTGCCTGTGGAAGGTGAGGATGGTGGTTGCTGCTGAACACACGGAGGACCAAACAGAGCAGGTTTGAGGAGGAGTTGGATGGGAAGTGAGCAATCAGCCCAGGGCTACAGAGGAGAGGGAAATGACAGAGGAGAGGCCAGAATGCCAAGCCAGGTGACGTCTGCATTTGCTTAGGTGCTCATCACTGCTCTGGCACATCGGTCCAGGTTGTATTTTATTCCTTCTTGGGGCCAGTGAGGAACCCATGGGTGAGCGCAGCAGTGATGATGCTATGCTCAGGCCATATTGGACTGTTTCAGACTTAACTCCTCTGCTGCTGGTTGCCAGCCTCCAAGCTTGCCTGAGGCCACTTGCTCCAAAGACCAAAGTATTTATTTCTGATATGCAACCCAGGATGGCAGGGTTGACTAGCAGCATGGAGGAAAAACACGGGAATGGAGGCTATTTATAGCAGAAGGCAACAAAGGTTCCCTTTCTTTCCTGTACCACGAGTTTATTTCTCTGAAACTCTGCCCATGTTGTGCAGAAATCAAAAGGGCAAGGGAACAAGTTCTTCAGAGCTGACTGGAAAGTTCCAGGGCTCTGTTTTTAGAGCAAATCTGCCAGCTTCAGAGGCGGTTGCCACCACCCTTGGTTTCTAAATCAGCTTGATGAAGGTACAAATAGATGCAAATGAGGGTCAAATCAATTTCCATAATGAGCAGCACAAGCAGAGAGGACTCCTCTCCACCTGACTCAAAATTACTAGAAAATCAAATGGGGATGGGGGGGGGGGGCGGTGGTGAGGGATGAGGGGGTGAGAGAAGAAACCAAAAATAAAAAAATAAAAAATAAAAAAAGAGATTGAAAACATCTTAGTGACTTGAAGACCGTGGTCCTTTGGATCTTGGGAATAAAAACTGTGAGGTCCAAGAATGACTTTGGACTTTATTCTGGAAGCTTGTCCAAGAATGATGGGTCAAGTAGAGTTCTGTGGAGGACTTTGGTTGTGATCAAGGCTTTTGATTTTTTTTTTGCCATGGTTCATCCTTCCTCATTCCTAGGCTCTACTTAATACCATAATCTGATTTTTGTTTTGTTTTTTCCTTTGTAACAGCTTTATTAAGATATAATTCACCTACCTAAAACTGCACCTCTTAAACGTATACCGTTTGGTGGTTTTCGTATATTTGCAATTCTCAGAGCTGTGCAACAATCACCATCACCTAGTTTGGAACCTTTTTCTCCCTCCAGAGAGAAACCCCATACCCTCTGGCAGTCAGCCACTCCTCCTTTCTCACTCTGGCTTCTGACAGCCACTGATCTAGTTTCTGTCTATGAATTTGCCTATTTTGGAGACTTCGTATAAATAAAACCATATAATGCGGGGCCTTTGTGAAGGGCTTCTTTCCCTTGGCATAATGTTTCAAGGTGCATCTATAGTGTAGTATGTATCGGTACTTAATTCCTTTTTTATGGTGGGTTGGCCTTTTTAAGCAGAACCAACATGAGGGTTATAAACCTCTGTCTCAGCAGACTGCAGTGAGCTCCACTTATTTCATGGAAAACCACATGAATTTGGAGATAATAGTAACATGACTTAACCTTATTACTGTTCCATTAAGTCTTTGCCCACTGTGTTTAGCTCTTGATCTTCCTGCATTTCAGAAATTAGCTTCATGCCATTTGACTAATACTGGGCTGAGTTAACTTACATTTATAAGTAACAGGTATTTTTATAAGCCACCATACAAACACATTCAGTTCCAAAGACCGGTACTCCTGGCACAGCCTAAGTCACTGCATATGGTTGACTTGCCTCTATGAAAGAGATGAGAATCGCTAGAACTATAATGCATATGGGCCATTGACTGAACCATCTGAAAAATGTTTAATTGGGGTGCATATGGAATGCCATAATTTATACGGATCCATTACTTTTATACGCTTAAGTACATGGCAGGAACTAATCAAATGGGTTTTATTTTCTGGAAGGCCCTGAATGTCTTTGAATAACCCCAAATTTCTCTATGAAAAGTGACAGGTCCATGCAAATCATCCCAGCTTCGCTCGTGATGCCCATACTTTGAAGAAGTGTGGTGTCCATCAGTAATCATGCCCAGCAGAACTTCTGCTTTTGACTACTCAGCCCGCAGAACCTCACATTTACGTGGCAGATAGGAGGATGGAAAGTGAGGTTCTTGATGTCTCTGAGGCAGTGCTTAAATCTGTTGGGGTACAGGATTCAAGTTTAACCCTAAGTTGTGCATGTGGCTGGGAGTTCAGGACATCTTTGACAAATCGGTGGAAAGGATATGCCAGAAATCTATTTACCACCAAGTACTAACAAAGGAGAAGTCTCCGGGAGAAATCACACTTATGCCAAGGCTGACTGGGGTTCCTGATGTAACACAGGACTCTTACAGTTGCTATGGTATTTCAGAGGGTGCCCCATAGCTGTGAAATGGCGTTAAAGGTCTGGAAGAGGCGTGCCATTACTCCTTATTAACATAATATTGTGGAGAGGATGGCAAAATCATGTGATTTTTCCCCTAAGATAAAAGATGAGACATCAAAAAAGTTTTCTCTCATGTCAGGCCACGTTGGTCTCTGTTCCCACACACACAAGGGTTCAGGCTCACTGTGCACAGAAGTTGGGTGGGAACGTTTGAGGACGGCTCACTAGAGGGAATTTCTCTTCTAAGGGAAGATAAAGCAAACACATTGGCTGTCTAGTAATCCGAGTCTGGTACATGAACGGGAATAAAAATGAGTCTAATAGAAGAACCCTTCGAGTCATTCAGATTTTACCCCAAACTACGACCTTAAGCCCTACTTTCCATACACCTAGAAATGATAGCCCTGTAAAATATTGGGCCAAGAGATGAAACCATTTCTGCTCCTATGTCACAAGCATAACACAACAGATGGTGGCAAAGCACTCTTTCCACTTTGGCACAGATTCAGTGTTGCTTTGGCACATGAAGAGCTGTTGTGCCCTGGAATCCCCAGACTCGGGGCAGGGCAGTCTGCGCGGGCGGAGCCTAGAGGTGGCTGTGTCCTCTGTGAACGTGCTCAGAGGAGACAAGGGTGGTACAGGGTTGGAAGGTGAGCTGACTGCATTGCTGGCACCAGCGGGATTAATAAGGAAGAGTCCCTAGGCTTCCCAAATGGGTCGACTGTGGTCATACCATTTCTACACCAAGAGTCCCTGTTGAACTTCCTATGCTCCCTATATGGGGAAGGGTGCGATGTCATGTCCACAGGCACATGGGGAAGCTTTCTCTGGGGAAGCTCAGAATAGATGGGGGAGGTTTTCAGGGGCCTGGAAGTCTCCAAGAGCAGGTTTGGGTGAAAGCCAGAGAAATAATAATAATGATTGAAACCATAAAATTAACAGCTATTGAGTATACCGTGTGCTAGGCTCTGTGCCAAGCGCTTCACATCCCGTTTCTCTTTTGGTTCTCACAATAACTTTTTAAGTTACATACGCTTATTATGTCCATAATATAGTTGAAGAAGCTGAAGCATCATAAATTAGATTTTCTTGTAAGGGATATTGTCAGAATTCAAATTCAAGTGTGTTCCTTACTCCTAGCCCAAGCTCTTAACCACCATATTATATTGCCTTTTAGGTTATTACTGTAATAAGACTAATTTTTAGCCATTCATATATTGTATCTGTATGGGTATTTAACAACAATAATACAGTTCTTGTTCTTGGAGATGCCATTTAAAAACATAAAGATACAACTGTACCTAGGTACCGTAATATGCTGTTTATATGGATAAATAACTACAAATGTAAATGTGTGAGCTTTATAAAAGAGTAGATTACAATGTGAATAAAGTCTTCTATAATTAAAGAATCATTTTTATTAGTGTTTAAAGTAGTTTCACTGAAGAAAAGCTGGAAGGAAGAAGTGTTTACTAAACATCCTGCTGTTTGACAAGTATTGTAACACTGATTCTCATATCATCTTGTAAGTGCGTAACTTGTATTCATTCTATAAGTTTTAGAAAGGGGTCTCCAATATATTAAGCCACCTAAAATCAAAGGTCAAAAATGAGATTCAAAAATCATATATGACTTTTAGTTCATCCATTGTACCACTGAGGCCAATTTCTAGTAGCATATTAGAGAATCGTAGGACTCATCATTTTCTTAGTTTTCCAACATGGTTAAACATTGACGATCTATTTATTCAATTCTTTTAACCAACACCTGTAGAGTACTCGTTGTGTTCCAGGTACTATACTAGATTCTAGGTGTTGAGTCTTAGCATTGACATTGCGGTAGAGAAGATTCTATTGTCCAGTGGAAGAGACAAAATATATGTAGGTTATTAGTTGATATGCCTGAAATACAAAGGTCTCTGAGAGTAAAGAGAGGAAGAAAAATTTGTGACAAAATTTTCAGAGGAACTGACATTCAAGTAGGATCTTGAGTAGGAGCTTGTCAAGCAGAGAACAAGGTAAAGAAAAGAACAAAGACCATCCAACAGTTATAGAAGAGATCAGCTTGTGTGGCTAGAAGGTCTGGTTTTGAGATAGGCAGTGGAGAGACAGAATTCTGAGGACTTGTTCTTAGAGCCTGGTTTTGAAGAATTTTGTATGCCCAGGTAACAAATCTGGACTTTTTCTTATGCTGGATAAGAAACAATTAAAGCTCTCACAGAAAATGTAATCAGATTTTTATGTTAGAAAGATAACTATGTAAGATTTGAGATAATGTGTTGAAGTATAGAGAAAGGAACACTATGATAATATTTAAAAGGCTAGGCTAATTATCTTGAAGGCATTCTTGATTTCTCTTATAACAATCCACGTGGCTGGTCTCCAATGTTTAAGAAACTCCTTTTAAATCATGTTCTTGTTCTCTGTTCTGTTGCCATGTTTTGATCCTTCAGCTCATCCTCTCTTATCTGGGATGTTGCCCTAATCTCCCACTCCCTCTTCTGAACCCTTGGTCTCCTTCAACTCCAGCCACTGCAAATCTCAGGCCTAGAGGATATCTCAATTCTTCTAGCATAGATGAAATCTTGATTCATCAGAAATATATTTTCCTAAGCAAGGGGAGGTTGCTCTTTTCATGATGTTGAACTTTATAAGGATGCTGAATGCTTCTGTATTGTTTTGACCCAACTAGATACAGTTGCAGAGATTCTGATGCCTCCAGTCTTCAGGGGAGTCTGGCAAGCCAGGGCTCAGAGTTGGTCACTGAGACATCATCGCTTATTTACCTTCATGACTCATATAAGTAGAGCTATTTTCTGTATATATCATGATGTGAAACCATAACTGAGAAGAATTAGAAAGGTGGAATGGCTCCCATAGGATGAGATTATAGAAAAACAACAGTGCAAAATTAGAGAAATATACCTCATTGAACATTTCCCACAGTAGACTAGAAACATTTCCAGAAATCTGAATTCTGTTCTTGGCTCTCTTTATAACTTGTTTTATGACCTTGGCCAATACAATTAACCTTTCCATTCCTCAGGTTGACCTAAGTCAACTTAGAATAATATATTCCTGCCTGCTTGGCTCCCAGGCATGTGAGGTAGAAATGGTTAATGGGAGAAAGTTTAGAAAGTATCCAAAACACTGTTTATCAAAAAGTCTACAATCTGTTGTGATAAGCAATCTATGAGTGAGCGTGCTAGATAGTAGAGGGTTAGTAAGAAAGATTATTGGGCAGAGTTATCTTTTTTCCTTGGAAGCCCTCAACTTACAGGTTAATGAGCACCTACATACTGGGTGATATTCAAGGTTAGAGGAAACACATGCCTTACTACTGTATTGTAACAAATCAGTTAATTACAGGGCAACCTGTTCTTAACAGTCCCTGGAGGCACTGACTGACCTTGTAGCAAGGCTGTGAAAAGATACTTTCCTGACAAGGAAATAACTGAACTTGGGAGGGCTATCCCTGTATTCAGGTATTTACAAGGGTAGCTAAATACAGCAGTTACAGTTTCCTTTGAAAGTCACCACACCTTCTCTTTCTCTGATTTCTCAACTTTGCACAGAGAAACACAGGAGCAAATAGCAAGGGGGAGTTTGCTTGGGCATTAGAATGACCAGGCAAGGAGTGGCTGTGAAGGAACAGGCATGCACCACGTTATCACTGGTTTCCAAGTGAGCGTGAATCCCAGTATAACCTGCAGACAGACTGGGAAAACAAGGAGAGGGCCTGTTTCAATGTCATGAGATCAAACTGGCAACACATTTTAAAGAGTAGAGTAAAGAAATATCAATTGGCACAGGCTGATCAGTACACATGGTTCATAGACTTATTTGTCAGTATCTGTTAAGATTAAACTTTCGTGAACTCTGTGACTCAGCAAATTCACTTCATAGCTCTGGCAGGATTGGGAAAGCTTTATTCTGCCAACGGCCATTTGGATATTTAAAACATCATTCGTGGGCCATACAAAATTATCAACTTAAAAATTAGCCTGCTTTATTTGGTCAAGGTAATTTGGTGAGATGTGTGGTGTCAGCTGGTATTGATTTCTCAGGCCTTACAAAGCCTGTGGGCCAGACGTTCCTCACCCCTGTGTCTATAGAAACAACTACACATGTGTAAGGAACCATGAATATACACAAACATTCTAACACACTTTGTAATTTTAAAAAGTGAGGAGGTACTACCTCACACCTGCCAGAATGGCTACAACAAACAACAGGGGCTGGTGAGGGTGTGGAGAAAAGGGAACCCTAGCACTCTGCTGGTGGAAATGCAGACCAGTGCAGCCATTGTGGAAAACAGTATGAAGTTTCCTCAAAAAATTAAAAATTGATCTGCTGTTTGACCCAGTAATCCCACTTCTAGGAATATATCCTAAGAATCCAGAAACACCAGTCAGAAAGAATATATGCACCCTATGTTCATAACAGCGCTATTCACAATAGCTATGATCTGGAAACAGTCCAAGTGCCTATCTGTAGATGAGTGGAGAAAAAAAATTGTGGCACATTTACACGATGGAATATTATGCAGCTATAAAAAAGAAGGATCTGCCCTGGCCGGTTTGGCTCAGCAGTTAGAGTGTCAGCCCACAGACCGTAGAGTTGGGGGTTTGATTCTGGTCAAAGACACGTACCTTGGTTTCGGTTCATCCCTAGGCCTGGTTGGGGTTGTTTGGGAGGCAACCAATCAATGTGTCTTTCTCACGTTGATGTTTCTCTCTCTCTCTCCCCCCTTCCCACTCTATCTGAAGATAAATGGAAAAATATCCTTGGGTGAGGATTAAAAAAAAAGAGAAGGATTTATTACCCTTTGAGACAGCATGGAAGGGCCTGGAGAGTATTATGCTAAGCAAAATAAGCCTCATTTATATGTGAAATCTAATGAACAAAATAAACTGATACATAAAATGGAAACAGAGGCATGGAGACATGGAAAAGACTGACAAACCTCAGAGAGAAGTGGAAAGGGCAGTCAGGAAGAGATTAACCAAGGAAGTTACATGCAAATATGCATTATCCATGGGCACAGACAATAGGATATAAAGGCCTGGGGCTGCACAGGAACTGGGAGAAGGGGGGGCAATGGGGAAAAAGAGGGGGACATCTGTAACACTCTAAACAATAAAGATTTTTTTTAAAAGGAGAAAGGGATGCCTTAAATGTGAGGAATGGCTAAATATGCAATGGAATATCCATATTGTGGACTAGAATGGTACAATTTAAAAGAATGTGGGAGGCATATGTCCAATCCACCAGCAAATCCTGTTTGTTTTTCCTCTAAAATATACTGTGAGTCAGCAATTCTCACCAATTTCACCATAGGCATCCTTGTCCAAGGCACCATTCCTGTGAACTGGGACCTAGCAATGGCCTTTGTACTGATTGTTCATCTTCCTCTATTGCCTCCTACAGTTTAATTTTCACTCAGCTACCACAGTGCTCCATTGAAAATGCAAATATGGTCCTAGCACTTCTATAGCTTCTCATCACACTTGAAACAGCACTTAAGGTTGTCTTGAACAATACCTGCTCGGTTGTATGTCATCTGAGCTCCGACTACCTCTCCAAATTGATTTCCTACTATTTTCTGTTCCCAGACCTCCAACCTACCCCATAGTGTGTGCCCAACAGAACATCACTGAATCAGTGAAAGATGAGGTCTCTATGCCCTGAAATGGAAAGATCAGCAAGATACACAGGCTGTACTGTGGATAAACACATGGGCCATCAATTGAAATGCCTCGGTTCAAACCCTAGCTTCATCCCAGTTTTCATCTGTGTGGTCATGTAAAGGTAGTACAGTCTACATATCTTAAATTTCTTTAATAAATGGGATTAATAATGATGTCTAGCTCATAGAACTGTTATGAGGATTAAGTGATGTATTATTGTAAAGCTCTCAGAGCTGTGTCCTACCCACAGTCCGTCTCAGTTCACATGTCATAACTATTTGGAGCCCCTAAGATTTTTTGATATTTGCCTCTTTGTATTTTACCACATCACATGTCATAGGGCTATTATATAGAGTAGGATCAGGAGGGACTTATGGATGAGATAATTTTAGTAGTTTTAAAGGCAGTGAGGCTGTAGACCATGTAACTTTCTTGGAAAAAGAATATTTAGGCAGAAGGAATAGTTGAAGGAGGGGACATCTCTGAATCTCTCCATAAAACAGTACCCATAACACATGATGTGGTTAAAAACAAAAAAAAAATAGAGGCTCAAAATAGTACTAATACAATAGAAATGAAGATTTACTATGAGTAAGATGACGCCCTCAGTGGTTTTATATATATAAAACAGCTCTATGAAGTTGGAATGTTCCAGGTAGAGCAAGGAGGTCAGAGACAAAGAAATGGGAAAAAAAAAAAGAACAAAAGGAGATCAGGGATGTGACTAGATGGGGTGAACTGTACAGATACAGATTTTTGGGAGTCTTGGTAGCAACTTTGAGGGAGCTGGGAAGCTCCTGCAGGGCTTGCATGAGAAGACTAACACGTTAGAAGGATCACTGCGTGGAAGCAGGCTTGTGTCACTGAGGAGGATAGTGTAGTGATCTGGATAAGAGATGCTGGTGGCTAACACATGGGTGGAGGACTTTTATTGTGATCACAGAAATCACAGGCTGTACTGAAGAATGGGAAGTGTTAAGTGAGAGAAAGACAAAGGTCAAGATGCCACTAAGACTTCTGGTTGAGCAATGATAGATTCGGGTTGCTCTTTATTTTGCATTTGCTAAGTGATTGTGGGAGGAGGATTAATCAAGAATTTGGTTTTGACATCAAACTAGGATGTAAAATAGGCAGATGGATACAAAATTCTCAGGTTCTGGGGAGAAGATTAGAAAAGTAAACATTTGAATCTCTAGGACTCAACCTTGTACAAGACCTATAATGATGTCTTTACCACCAATATGTGTGTGTTAGAATGTGTGTCACAGGTCTTTCTTGTTTCTTATTCTTTTCTAAGTTTTGGTTCTAAGATTTATCTGTTTAATCTGATTATCCCCACCCATTCAGGATCTGAAGGAAAGAAGAAATAAGAAAATGTTTTTTCTTCATTGTTCAAAGTATTACAGATATCCCTCCTTTTTCCCTCATTGACACCCTCCTCTCTGCTCCCCCATCCACACCTTCACCACACTGTTGTCTGTGTCCATTGGTTACGCATATATGCATATAAGTGCTTTGGTTTATCTCTTCCTACCCCTCTTCCCTCTGAGGTTTGTCAGTCTGTTCCCTACTTCCATGTTTCTGGATCTATTCTGTTTGTCAGCTTATTTTGTTCATTATATTCCACAAAGAAGTGAGATTGTGTGATACTTGTCTTTCTCTGACTGGCTTATTTCACTTAGCATAATACTCTCCAGTTTCCTCCATGTTGTTTCAAAGGGTAAGGGATCTTTCTTTCTTACAGCTGCATAGTATTCTGTTGTGTAAATGTACCACAGCATTTTTCTCCACTCATCTACTGATGGGCACTTGGGCTGTTTCCAGATCTTAGCTATTGTAAATAGTACTGCTATGAACACAGTGGTGCATATATTCTTTCTGATTGGTGTTTCGGGATTCTTAGGATAAATTTCTAGAGGTAGGATCACTGGGTCAAAAAGTGGTTCCATTTATAATTTTTTGAGGAAATACCAAATTGTTTACCATAGTGGCTGTACCAGTCTGCATTTCCACCAGTAGTGTACTAGAATACTTTTTCTCCACATCCTCACCAGCACTTATATGATGATTTGTTGTTAACTATTCTGATAGGTGTGAGGTGAGATACCTCATAGTTTTTTAAAATTTGTGTCTCTCTGATGATAAGTGACATTGAGCATTTTTTCATATGTCTCTTGGCCGTTTGTATGTCCTGTTTGGAGAAGTGTTTATGCAGGTCCTATGCCCATTTTTTAAAAATTGGATTGTTTACCTTTTTTTTCATTGAGTTCTATGAGTACTTTATATATTTTGGAAATTAACCCCTTAGCCAATGTATCATTGGCAATATGTTCTCTCATATGCTGGGTTTCCTTTACATTTTGATGCTGCTTTCTTTTGTGGTGTAGAAGTTTTTTAATTTGATGTAGTCCCATTTATTAATCTTTTTTGTTGTTTGTTTTTCTCACCCTAGGTGATGTATCAGTGAAAATTCTTCTATGTGTGATGTCTGAGATATGCTCCCTACATTTTCTTCTAGGGTATTTATGATTTCATGAGTTATATTTAAATATTTTATTTATTTTGAGTTTATTCTTGTGTATGCTGTAAGTTGGAATAAATGAATTTGGCAAAGTAGCAAAATACAAAATTAACATCCATAAATCAAAGGCATTTTTATACATCAATAATGAACACCCAGAAAGAGAAACAACAACAACAAACAATCCCATTTACCACTGCAACAAAAAAATGAAGATGCCTGGAAATAAACTTAACCAAGGAGGTAAAAGACCTGTTCTCAGAAAACTATAGTATTTTAAAAAAAGAAATAGAGGAAGATATAAAATAGTAGAAGCATATACCATGTTCATGGATTGGAAGAATCAACATCATTAAAATGTCTATACTACTCAAAATAATCTATAGATTCAATGCAATTCTTGATAAAATACCAACAGCATATTTCATAGATATAGAACAAATACTCCAAAAGTTTATATGGAACCCCCCCCAAAAAAAGACCTCAAATAACCACAGAAATCTTGAAAGAGAAGAACAAATTTGGAGAGATCACAAAAGCAGATATCGGGTTATACTACAAAGCCATTGTAATCAAAACAGCCTGGTACTGGCACAAGAACAGGCATATGAATAAATGGAACAGAACAGAGAACCCAGAAATTGACCTAAGACATTATACTCAATTAAAATTTGACAAAAAGGCTAGAGAATACAATGGAGTAAAGACAGTTTCTTCAATAAATGGTATTGGAAAAAAGAACACCCCCCCACACTTTAGTGTCTATTAAAAATAGTGCTGCTTTTGGAAGAAAACAGTATCAAGTTGGATGACTACAGAGAGATGGATCTTCTAAACTAAGAATTAACAGTGATTATAATTATTTGATATGAGGAGTGAAAACAAAATGGCTTATACTTTTTTATAATGTGAGATTTCAGTAACGTGTGCTGAAAACATTCTTGAATAGAGAATACAGAAGCAAAAATATAATATCTAAAGTAATCCAAAGAATATTAGTTATAGTATTTCAAAAGTACATTGATCAATAGTAATATTAATCTTAGCTACAATTATTTTCAATAGCTCTTCCTATCAACTTCCATTGTTTCTGAGTAGCATATAGCATGTTGGGTACTTTCCTTGGTGCTTAATATAAATTATCTTATTTGACCCTCACACTTTGCTGTGATATTTTTGCTATCTCTGTTATTCAAAATTAGAAATGGCAAATGTAGTTGCTTTAATATGGGCAGGCCTGCGCCAGAATTTCACAGTTATTTCACATAATATTAAGTACTATGAAAAGTAAATGGTGGTATCAGAATACTGGGAAATGTTAGGTTAAATAAATATAAGCACGCTTTTTAGCAGGACTTCTCATGTCATTACTATGTTAATATTATAACTCTCTAAAGGAGCTTTAGTCTATGGCATGTGTCAGTTATTTTTTTCCTCATGTTTTTTTTTTATCCTCACCTGAGGACATCTTTCCATTTTTTGTTCAGATAGAGTGGGAGGGAGAGAGAGGAAGAGAGAGAGAGAGAGGAACATCGACATAAAAGGGACACTTCGAGTAGCTGCCACCCTCACGACCCAACCAGGGCCGGGGACAAACCGCAACCGAGGTATGTGCCCTTAGCGGGAACCAAACCCAGGTCTCTCCAGACCACAGGCCGACGCTGCAACCGCTGAGCCAAACGAGCCAGGGCTTCCTCATGTTTTAATGCTAGAAAAAACACATTTTAGAACATGTCTATTTCGAACAACTTAACTCTGAAAAATGAGGTATGTCTAGAACTCTTTCTGTGGTATTTTTCTCAAAATCTTCATTAGGCCCTCAATGTCATTTAGTGATAGGCATTTGATGCTACCTTATATTTCTGATTTCTCACTACATCCTGGATTTAAATGTACCTTTTGATTGATTTATTGTTGTTGGTTATGCAAATATGCTTCCACTTTGACCATGATTTTAGTTTGATGGATGTCCAGAGTGTTTGTCATATGAGTAGTGCCTGGCCACACTAGATTTTCCTCTGTCCAATTGCAGCTACAAGCCATCCATTAGGTCCTGGATGTTTTGTGCCAGTTTTGGTTTCTGTTGACCTGCCTTTGCTCTACTCAGATGCTCACAGTTTGGTCCACAGCTGTTTTCGTTCATGAGTTTAGCCACACCCCAAAGGACTTTGCACCAACTCAGACAGAGAGTGCCTATTACTGCAAATACTTCCTACATATACTAGCGATTAAAATGAATCCATTGCCCTGGAGATGAACACCTGGTGCTCCTTGATGAGAGTGAGGCTCTACTTGGCTATGGAGTCACAGGCCTTTGTTCTTACTGGGTCCACTCTTAATGTGGCCAGATAACATTCTGCCCTGGTCCCTTTATTGAGGTCCCATGTCACTCTCCATTCAAAAGCCCAAGTTCTGCTTACAGGACCTCGGCTCTTGTCAGTATCTCTAAAGATAAAGTATTTAACTGTTAACTTTAGTCTCTGATCTGAAGATCAGCTATCTATAGATAGATGCTTCAATATTTTGTTTATGCTTCTAGGCATCTATCTCTTCATCAAGAGCTTCTTTAGTTCTGTCTTGCCTACTGTTGTTCCAATGGCACATTGATGCCAACAGCAGAAACTTCCAATTTATGAATTGGAACTTTGTACAGGATCATGCTAAGGTTTTTGCAAATATTATTTTATTTAACAGCCTTATGAAATAAGTATAATACCTCATTTTCAGACAAGAAAATAGAAATGCTAAAGGCCATGGCCAGGTAACTCAATTAATTGGAGCATTGTCCTGATACAGCAGGTTGTGGGTTTGGTCCCCAGTCACTAAGGGCACATACAGAAATCAACCAATGAATGCATAAATAAGTAGAACAACAAATCAATGCCCCCCCCCTCAAATCAATCAATATATATATTTGTCAAAGATGATGTCCCTGACATTAGGTAGAAACAGATTCAAACCCAGCTTTTCATCCTTATGTCTGTCCCCCAAAGATGATGCTACTTTCCTATATATAGGCTGTCTCAAAAATATACATACAGGGTGTCTGTAGATTCTATTACATTTTGAAAATGAAGTGTATTTTAATAAACACTTGCTTTATAATTATTCAAAGTGTCTATACATTTTTGGGACACCCTATATATTTAGTACATCCAATTACTATGCTTTACCTGAATTTGCTTATGTTGTATTATTCTAAATTTAAATAGCACTTACTATAGAAAACCAAAGTTACTTGATTAATTAAATCATGTATTCATTTGTTAATTAATCAGAGGGTGACTGAGAGTCAGACAGTGTTGAATGAGGGCAATAAAAAGGGTTTTAAAGCTATAAACTCTCATTTCAAAGGGCTCGTGGTTTGAAGGAGACAGAATTCAACAAGTATGTAGAGAATATAATGGCTGCTATTACAGGTAGTCATATCTGTAACACTTGATAGTCCTTAAATGCAGTAGCATGGTCAGGAGGACATTGCAAGCACCATCACCTAGTCTTTACTAGTGTCTTTAAACCCAATATATCTAAAAAATGAGTGCATGTGCTTATTATAATTATGTTCTCATAAATATACGACTGGGAGCGTTAGTGAAATATCACTGCTAAGGTACATAAGCAATAGTGTTTGCTTTACTGAGTCATTTAGAATTCTCTAGATGTGTGAAGCATTGATGAAACCCTAGAAAAGCAAGAATCAGATTGCTCAAGGGAATCACAAGCAAGATGCCTCCTTGCAAATTACCTACGCACCAGGCCAGACCCTCTACCAGGAAACAGAGGCTGAGTGGGAAGGCCTTAGGTGTCTTTGAGTTTTCAACTAGCAAATTTTGTCATTTAATGCATTGACATTTTTCCTTGGAAGGATATAATAAATAAGTAGTTCTACATTTGGGTACTGGAGAAGCAAGGCGGTGTCCTCTGGCAATGTGGCTGACAGCCAGTCTGGGGAGGAAGGACCAAGTGACGGCTGTGCCAAACACTTTCAAGAATGTAATTATGTTAAGAATAGAAAATTGGGGGGCTGTGAATGCTCTTTATTGCATTTCCTAGGATGTATAGAATCAGGAAAATACACTTGATAAGATGAACTAGGTAATGGACTCTATCACCTGCATTGGATCTGCTTACTTTTTCATAAAGTATCTTTTCAAAATGTCAGCCTATTTCAGTTATTCTAAGAAAAAATAGCAGAAGAATTTGTATCCAGGGTTTGGACCAGAGAGAAAGAGAAGAGCTTCCCTACTGGGATAGTAATGTAAGAAACAGCGAAAATTCAAAGGGAGAAACACAAACTCGTGGTGTGGGAGGGAAGCGGAAGAACAGAAAATAGTGTCAATGATTTCAGAACACCATCTACTCAGAAATAAAGGATCCCCCTAAGGGATAATTCTCCAGTAGACAAAGAATGGGAAAACCAACCCTGTTTGACTGTACTACATCAGTCGATTCTACCAATGAGGCTTGGATTCAAAGGTCCTGGAAGAAGAATCATTGATAGCATGGACCACAGTTAAGGGTGATCATTTGTTTGCCCTTTGCCTCATCAAACAAGATTATACAAGCCTTTCAGTAATTTCAGAATTCTATTATCTCCACCCCTTCTACTCCACCCCTTTCATTCTGACAGCCTTGTTACTGACAGCCTAAGAAGGTATTTTTAGCTTCCTGATGTGGCGTGATAGGAATCCTAGACCTTGTTGGGAGAATAACAGTCAGTTTTGGCTAGGAGATAAATTGGTATTTACATCAGTTTATCAAGCATCCTTCTATCATTCTCACGATTTGCTCAAATAGAAAGGTAAACGGCCCTGGCCGGTTTGGCTCAGCGGTTGGAGCGTTGGCCTGCGGTCCAGAGAGACCCGGGTTCAGATCCCGCTAAGGGCACGTACTTCGGTTGCAGTTTGTCCCCGGCCCTGGTTGGTCGTGCAGGTGGCAGCCACTTGATGTGTCCCTTTCACGTCGATGTTTCTCTCTCTCTCTCTTCCTCTCTCTCCCTCCCGCTCTATCTGAACACAAAATGGAAAAATGTCCTCTGGTGAGGATAAAAAAAAAAAAGAAAGGTAAATGTGTTTGATTATTTATTCATTCAAAAGTTTTTTTTGAGAACAGACTATAGAAGCAAGAATATCTGTTTAATATGAGTCTTATTTGGATAAGTTTGTGTCCAGGAAGCTCCGGAAGCACAGAGGAAGAGGAAACTTACCCAATACTGGTGGTCAGTGGTGGCTTTTTAGAAAAGGTGATACTAAAACAGAGGCTTCAAGAATGACTTGACACATGTATTAGGGAGAGACCTAGGGCTAGCACTGAGCTAGCAAGCTTTGGAGGCAATGAAGAAGAGTCTCTACTCTAAAATGTCTTTTCTCTCCTTAAAGATATAAGTAGTTCTAGGAATTTGCATAACCATGAGACAGTAAATTAATATTAGCTGTGATGTGTGATAGAGATAAGTTTATAGGAGGTCAGAAAAGGGAAAAAATGATTCTATGATGATCAATCTGGCCAGTTTACCAATGACTTAATTTGGACACTCATTCTGATACTTTGCCGTCTGCTTTAAAAGACTTTCCTTCCATCCTGCAAAAACACCTGAGCATGGGGTGGTGCCTGTATTACTGAAAGCTCGTTCTTTTAGGAAAGCCTCGTGTGCTCCGTCCCAAGTGGAGCAACAAAGTGAGATAACATTAGATGTGCGTGCTGCTTGCCACTGGGCAATGCTACTCTATCAACAGCTGTCTGGGTAGAGCACTTTTGTGCATAGGGCCTTTGGAAGAAGTCAGAGCTACGGAGACTCACCCACTCCTTTAGAGACGAAAGTTCACAAGGCATATACCTGCTGATCCAAACTTTATGGCTGAGCAGGAGACCTGCAGTATAATTTCAGACTTTTTCTTGGCATGTGGAATCTGGTACTCCTGAAAACTCGAAATGTACATATTTTCCCCAAATGAGATGTAATTCAGTTGGGTTAATTATCATACAATTATAGCAATGGAAAAGAAAACCCTAATCAAACGTGAACAGCTTGTCTAACTATTAACCAGGCCATGGTGAACCATTACTTAGCTCTGAGTTGCATGATCCATCATAGACTTTTGGCCCCCTGTGAACAAATGCTTAAATGAGTCCACAGTCATTTAAAACTGAGAGGCCTCGCTGGCTGCGATCCTGTGATTGTCTTTAAATTGTTTAGTCATTCTATTTTACTGGCGTAAAGTTATGGAGACCTTCGTCCTTCCTCCTATCTTCTGTATGTGATGAGAAGGAGTGGGCAGGACATGGCAAGAAGGCATAGCTTCCCAGGACTCTGACCTACAAAAACATTTTCTGTGGGAGTGTATGGTGTCAGGTACCCTGTCAACATAAAGACTGATTGAATGTGGAGGAGATTCATCTGTCTTGAGCTTTGACAGAGTGGGGTGTTTAGAAATGAAGGCAAGCATTTGACTTTAATTCTGCAAACACAGGCTTAACTACAGCAAATGAGATCTTTTAATGACAGGGAGAGCCACATAACATTTTGGTTTTCTGTGGTTTCCTGGTAACTAGGGTCTGAACAAAGGGGGTGGGGGAGGGAGGTGTGGGTAAAAGATGGGGTGGAGGTGGATGCCTGCTGATGGTGCTGTGGAAGCTGTCATAGCAACCGCCAAAGGTAACCACCCCAAGGGCTCGCGTGTAAACAGGCCATTTCTGTGAAAATATCATCCTCCGAAGACCAAGATCAGCCATCACACTGTGGCTTCCTCTTCTCCACTCATGCCTTTTACTAACAAGAAGAGAAAAGCAAACATCTGGGAAATAAGAATCCAGTTAGGGTGAATATTTCAGGAAGCCTTATGTCAAGGCTTGCCTTCCAAACTTACCTTGCTTCCTCTAAGAGTTTTGAAAAACTGGAAATTCACTTAGGAAGAAATCCCAAGTAGAGGTTTGCATATGAAGAAGATGCCGGGTGGGGGGGTGGGGGGGTGGGAAAGACATGAAAAAGGGCCCAGGGCAAAGTTAGGAAGAAGTCAAACTAGTAAAAAGATACGTAATAGGAAATGTACTAACAACCTGTGGAGATGTGTGATACCTGCAGCAAACAGGACAGAGAGGGAGAGGGAAAGGAAGGAGAAGAAAAACGAAGAAACCCAGAAGAGGTTGAGACAGTTCTGGTTACAGGGAGCAGACTCAGCCTGAGAAGCAGTGAGCGTGTTCAAGGATCCCGGGTTGTGGTCAAGGACATTCCATGGAAGTTCTTTGGCGTCAGAGTTCAGGTTGATCTCTCTCATCTTTATATGAGCTGGAATCTACTGAAGGTGATGAGTCCATTTCCTGATGTATCTCACGAAGCGTTCTCCCAGGGAGGATGGGGAATAGAGATTTCTTCATAGAGATATGAGTTGGCTTGGTTGAGGTCCACATAGCTACCTGTTGCTTAGGAAATAAACTAGTAACACTGTGTGGGCAGTTAATGGCCCAAAGGGTGATGTGAGTTTTTCATTTTTAACATAGAATAAGACAGGGATGGGTGCCGGCCTGGCAGGGGCTACTTGGTGCGCTGGAGGCTCAGCACTGCCTGGATTCCACAGCAATGACCCTGAGTGACAAAGGAACACGTTCTGCTTATGTAGATCAGGTGCCCAGATGTAAGACAGCAGAAATGACAGTTCGGGTGGCTTCTAAGCACTTTTGTGGCCATTTCTGGTCACCTCCCACCCCCACTCTGGCCCAACAAAGCCATTGATCAGAATTGAGGAAAGTGTTCTGGACCAATGGCTTTTTTCCAGGGGTCGTGAAGCTCCGAGGCTGGTAGGTAAACGGATTTTGCAGACTGGGAGAATCAGATTCTGAAAGATACAATAACATTACTGGGGCAACCCACAGCACCAAAGTGGTCTGGGCTATTCGCCGCCACGAGATTTCCCCAGTGTTCATTGTCACATACTTTAGTAAAGGTTTTGCCCTCTGATATTTTGGGTAATAATAACAGAAAATTCTGTGTAACGCAGACAGGTGAGAGCCTTCCCCCTCATTGTCGGTTTGCTGTATGAGTCTCAGCAGTACCATGGGGGAGTCCATAAAATATTTCTGTTTTTGAGAATGTCCCCCATAACTCTGGATAATGTAGGATGATTACATTCAACCTGGTCCTCATCCGGAATAAACAGTATTTGTTCACTCTTATTCTGTTCCCCTCTAACAATGCATTAACACCACTGAATAAGTCAAATACTTCACTGAGATTATGTTACTTTATAGAACGGTTTGGTATTAAAAGAGTAACAACAGCAGACACCATGTGTTGAGTATATACTGTGCTAGGCAATGTGCCTTGTTTTTATGTCATCTTGTCAAATTTAACCGGAAACTGGGCAAGGTGATTATTTTTGTATCTATTTTACAGATGAGGAAACCTGGGAGTGAAGCACATTTCTCCGAGTTTACACAGCTAGGAAGTGGCAGAGTAGAAATTCAGATACAAAGAGAATTTGCCTCTAGAACCCTCAGGCATAAACCTTAAGGTACATATCTTCCCTAGGGCAGCCGAAAGAAGTCTGTGATCGCCCTCACTACAAAATTTTAAAAGATTTGCATTGAAATTAAAATTGAATTGAAAATCACCCCTCTCTAGTCTTTGTCCTCAAGGTAATACATTTCTGACACTTTCTGTGTCTGCCTTTTCGTCTTATAACCAACCTGAGGTGTGGATTATACACCTGAACTGATCTGTGTACCCATCCTAATTCCTCCACCTCTAGATGTGTGTTTTTGGATGGGTTAGCTCTTCTAGACCTCAGTTCACTCATTTTAAAATTGAGATAGTGGTGTTGTATTTTTTTTAATAGAGTTGTAGTATGTGATATAAACAATGAATATGTAGCAGGTTGGCATAGATTAGACCTGTGAAATACCTTCCCCTCTATAACATCCATATGGCACTATCTTTAATGAGCCAGTCTGAAAACTTCCTTTTCTGGAGAATTATATCAAATGCTTCACTTTTTGGCCCTTAAATCCAATTATTTCCATTTAAGAACAAAGACTCACATTGTATTTATGTACTATTTCTACCTGCTCCTAAATGATGGTGGAGTCCCCTAATTTTCTCTTTTTTATATCTCAGTTCATGGCTAGGGACTGTCAACATCTCAGTAAATAACCCCTATCTCTTGCAAGTGAGAGAGGCTTTTTTGGAAGTTAACACTCTGTATTGTTTGCTGATGCCTCCTTTCCAGCAGACTCTTCAGTGATCAAAGGCAGTGGTGCCAATTGTGGGGTCATTACAGATGAGTTTGAAATCTGGAGAGCAGGGCTAATGGGATTGATTGTCATCCTGTAGATAGCACAAAAGCTACTGTGGTTTACTTAATTTGAAGGGACATTTCATAATTCTGGCTAAATTGGAATCACAAGTCAGATGAAATTTAGGAGCAAATTATAGTGATCTTACCCTCGAGAAGCTTTGAAAGGATCCGCCGTTGCTGCAGTTTGTAATGGCTGCTTGATGAAGTTTCTTTAGCTCAAGAGGGAAACTTATTATTTCAGGAGTTGAGAGTTTCTGGAGTCCAATGACAGTAATGATCAATTCTTCACAAACGCAAAAAGGCTTATGATTTAAAAGGGTGAGAAATATTAGTGTTTAATGAAGCAGGATGAAATTAAAGTATTTTTAGAAATATTTTAGGAGGTCATAATGAGTAGGCAGGAAAATGGCTCACCCAGTGTTAGGGTTCCAATACCAAGTTTAGAGGAGACAACTATTAAAATGAGATCTTCTGTGACAGGAACTGTGTTAAGCACATTATATGTTTTGTTATGTAATCCTACTACAAACTTGCAGATCATATCTATTTTTATTTTATTTTCCTTTATTGATTTTACAAAGAGAAGAAGTGAGAGGGAGAGAGAGATAAAAACATTGATGAGAGAATATCGATTGGCCCCCTCCTGCATGTTTCCCACTGGGGATCAAGCCCACAACCTGGGCATGTGCCCTGACCAGAAATTGAACTGGCGACCTCTTGGTGCATGGATCAACGCTCAACCACTGAGCCACACCGCTGGGTGCAGATCATATCTAAACATTGATCTGTGGTTCAGAAAGATGAAACAGTTTGCCTTAGTGCACATAGCTAGGACACTGCATGACTTGGACTTCCCCTCAGTGTCTATCATAAAGGGGTGCTCTCTTTCTACCCTGTTGCCTGCCTCATGGCTTGTAACCCTTCAGTATTACTCATCTGCCTGCTACACCCATGCTGGTGAGACTGGGCCTCTCATTCATTTATCTAAGGTTCATATTAAGCTACCTTTAGTATTCTATCAGGGATCAGTATTCCTCAAGAAACAGCTAACAGTAGAATCTAAAATCAGTAGAACTGAGTGGAAGGGATATTTGAGAGATATATTTCAGCTGGGAACAGACCATAGGCCTATTTCTGGATCCATATGAGAACTGTGCTCTGCACCTTGGTCTAGGTATCTTTCTGTCTGGAACAGGGGACTATTCATGCTAAGTATGAGCAAACGCCTGATCTTCAAAATGATCATAGGGCAATGACCATTTATTGAGCAGCTACTCTTTTTTTAGGCTCTTTTCTAGATGTTTTAGCTCTGATGCACTTAATATTTATAATTTTTGTTTTTAAGATAAAATGAGGAAAATGTTGAAAGGCAGCACTTAGAGAGATCAAACAAGTTTTACATAATCACAGTTCTAGTAAATGATAGATCAGAGATCTAGGTCTGTAAAATTCCAAGGGTTGTACTTGTTCTACTTTAATCTACTCAGTTAATCAGCAACATTCATTACTTTGTGCTAGGCTATGTTCTAGGTACAGGGAATCACAAAGAGACAACAAGTTCTACCCTTAGAATTTTATGTATTTCATGTCATAGTCCTCTTCAAGTAGAAAGAAAACTTCATTGCTCCTTGAACAAGACTGAGTCTTATTTTTTCTTGGTTGGTTTAGCCCTGCACAATATTAGGTAAGCAATAGACATTCAACAATACCACATAATTGGCTTATTCATCTCAAGACCTTGCTCATCCTACCATCTCCCATTTAGAGAGGTGAATCAGGGCCATTCTACCTTGAATCATGATCCTTCAATGCTCTGGAGAATTCCAACTTTGTCATTCCCTTGCATTAGCATAATAAACAGAATTCTCTTCTATTAACAGAAATGGAAATGAGAGTGGTTAAGGATATAATGCCAACTGGGCATGAAAAGAAGCTGGAAACATCAGCAGGAAACAATGTGTCACAATCTCACAGGTCTTTCCCCCCTGGATTTCAATACTTTTCTCATGCTGCCAGTTTTTTTCTGTGCTTGTGCCCAGATCAGTAGAGGAAGGTAAAAAAAATAAAAAAAAAATAAAGAATAGAAGTTATAGGTGATGTCATTTCATCTCCCTCCTCTCCCTTCTCAGAGATAGGGGATGGAATGGGAATTCATTCACTACCAATTTCCTTGCCTGGGAAAACAAAGCTTTGAATCTCATATTTTTTTATTGAATTTATTGGGGTGACATTGGTTAATAAAATAACATAGGTTTCAGGTGTATAATTTTATCATACATCATCTGTATATTATATTGTGTGTTCACCACTCTAAGTCAAAACCTCTTCTATCCCCATTTATCCCCATTAACCTTCTACCTCCCTCATTCCCCCTTTCCCTCTGGTAATTACCACAGCATTGTCTGATACTAAGATTTTCCCCCCACTTAATCCCTTTACCTTTTCACCCAGTTCCCCAACTCCTCTTCCCTCTGGCGGCTGTCAGTCTATTCTCTGTATCTATGAGTCTGTTTCTATTTGGTTGTTAGTCAGCCTCATCTTAAAGCTATTCATTCCAAGAACATTTAGAGTTCTTGAGAGATGCCACATGGTTGGAATGAGGTGTTTCACAGAAAATGGTAAAATTTCTCCAAATCTGGCTTTTCTTTTAGGGCTGGGAAAAGCATGTTCTCTCCCTCTTTCCTGCCCCCCACCCCATTGCATTCTTTTAGGGCTGGGAAAAGCATGCCCCCCCCCCCCATATTGCATGGATATCAACATGATTTTAAAGAGTAGAGAGTGACGTTGAGGGAGAGAGAAGCTGTGTTCACTGACAACTAGTAGTCCACAAGACTACAGTTTGTAACAAATTGAACAATTACTTTAACATGTGGATACAAATCAACTAATAATGTTTGTCTATTCATTTGTTACCCATTCAGTAAGTAGTACTTTATTGAATGACTTTTATGTAAAAGGCACAACTCTAGGCGGAGAAAATGTGGTAGATTCATAGATACTGTTTCAGCACTAGAAGACTTGACAATCTAGTGAGAGAAATAGTCTCAAATAAAAGAATGGACAAGTACATTTGCCATATTATTTTCTACTAAATGACAGAAAGAAATTGCTAAGGTTCTGATTTCACAGCAGTAAAAAATACTTCTGTCTTCATGAAACTCTTTATGTGGTTTGATCTCCTCTTTCTTCTTCTCATCTATTTAAATATTCTCCATTTTCTTTTGCTTACTCACAAAACTCCTAGCACATTATTCTATACTTTGTAGGTATCACAAGTATATACTACCCAAACTGCCAAATACTGGTTGAACATTTTCTACGTGTCAGTCACTATAAAAGTACTCCATCTGTGTGTGACATTGTGCTATGAGCTTAATAGATTAAAAGCTAACATTTATTGAGTACCTTTTAAGGGTCAGTCATTTTCATGTAATATTTATTCACTTACTCTTTTCAACATCCTTGTGTTAGCAGGGCTCTCCAGAGAAATACAAACAATAGGATGGATATAGAGATAGAAATAGAGATAGAGATTGAGAGAGAAAGAGAAAGATAGAGATAGAGAAAGAGCTAGATAGAGAAAGAGATATATGGAAGAGGAGATTTATTACAGGAATTGGTTCATGCAGTTATGGAGGCTGAGAAGTTCCAGGATCTGCTATCTGCAGACTGGAGACCCAGGAATGCCAGTGTGGTAATTCAACCCAAGTAAAGGCCTGAGAATTCGGATGGAAGGTGCTGATAGCTTAAGTCCTGTTGTGAGCGCAAAGGCTTGAGAACCAGGAACACCAATGTCCTAGGGCAGGAGAAAAATTGATTGTTTTTGTTTGTTTTGTTTTTTTGTTTTTACATTGAGAGCACATATGTCCTTCTTCTTTACTCAGTCCACAGATTCAAATACTAATCTTGTCTGGAGATACCTTCACAGACACACCCAGAAAATAATTTTATCAGCTATCTGTGAGGTCTGAGCCCAGTAAAGATGAAACATAAAACCAACCGTCACAATTCCTATGAGGAATTACTATGATAGGTTAAGTAATTTTTTTCAAGTTTATATAACTGGCAAGTATCAGTACCCAGCTCTGACGCACCTGCCCTTACACCATGGTGTGTACGTGATCCCACTGTGCTAGCGGGTTCACAGTGTCATAGTCTTGAAACACAGTAGAACGTATCAGATGCAATATGTAAAAGAAAACATTATTTGGGGACATTTTTTCCAGCTATAAATACACATATGTAGGCACATAATATAGATGTGTAGAGTCACAATATAAGACTCATTTCTTATGTGCATCAAGCTCCAGGAAGCTTCAGAAGCACTGCTACTAAACCGTAAGACCCCTAACACAGGAGCATGCAGAAACCCACTCCTCAGCCCACAGGTGTTTGCTGTTTTTTTTTTAATCCTCACCCGAGGACATTTTTTTCCAGTTTTTGTTCAGATAGAGTGGGAGGGAGAGAGAGGAGAGAGAGAGAGAGAGAGAGAGAGAGAGGAAGAGAGAGAGAGAGAAACATCGACGTGAAAGGGACACATCGAGTGGCTGCCATCCTCATGACCAACCAGCGCCAGGGACAAACTGCACCTGAGGTACGTGCCCCTAGTGGGAACCAAATCCGGGTCTCTCTGGATGGCAGGCCGATGCTTTAACTGCTGAACCAAACCAGCCAGGGCTGTTTGCTGTTTAAAATGGGCCTTTCTGGGATTAAAAAATAATAATAATAAATAAAATAATAAAATGGGCCTTCTGGAGACTGCAAAGCCCCTTCCGGAGACGGCAAAGCCCCTTCCGGAGACCACATTGCTCCTTCCGGAGACGGCAAAGCTCCTTCCGGAGACCGCAAAGCTTTTTCCGGAGACGACATTGCTCCTTCCGGAGACGGCAAAGCTCCTTCCGGAGATGGCAAAGCTCCTTCCGGAGACGCGAAAGCTCCTTCCGAAGACGGCAAAGCCTCTTCCGCTTCCGGAGACCACATTGCTTCTTCCGGAGACCGCAAAGCTCCTTCCAGAGACCACAAAGCTCCTTCCGGAGACAGCAAAGCTCCCTCCAGAGACGGCAAAGCCCCTTCCGGAGACCACATTGCTCCTTCCGGAGACGGCAAAGCTCCTTCCGGAGACCACATTGCTCCTTCCGGAGACGGCAAAGCCCCTTCCGGAGACCACATTGCTCCTTCCCGGAGACGGCAAAGCTCCTTCCGGAGACCACATTGCTCCTTCCGGAGACGGCAAAGCTCCTTCCGGAGACGGCAAAGCCGTTTCCGGAGACCACATTGCTCCTTCCGGAGACGGCAAAGCTCCTTCCGGAGACGGCAATGCCCCTTCCAGAGAAGGCAATACTCCCTCCGGAGACGCGGTGATCCTTCGGAACCTGCCGTGCGGATCCCGGAGCCCACGTGGCTCTGGGCCCCTCCCCAAGCCCAGGAGCCTGGCTGCAGTGATGCCACCCAGGGAAGAGGTGCTCCGATTACAGTGTTTTGTTCGGTTTGTGGTTTTCTTTCTTTCTTTCTTTCTTTTTTTTTTATCCTCACCCGAGGACATTTTTCCATTTTTTGTTCAGATAGAGTAGGAGAGAAAGGGAGGGGGAGAGAGAGAGAGAAACATCGACGTGAAAGGGACACATCGAGTAGCTGCCACCCACACAACCCAACTAGGGCCGGGGACAAACTGCAACCAAGTTACGTGCCCCGAGCAGGAACTGAACCCAGGTCGCCAACGCTGTAACCGCTGAGCCAAACTGGCCAGGGTTATGGTTTTCTTTTCTTTTCTTTTTCTTTTTCTTTTTTTTTTATGTAGAGTGGGAAGGAGAGAGAGGAACAGAGAGAGAGAAACATCGATGTGAAAGGGACACATCGAGTGGCTGCCACTCATACGACTGACCAGAGCCGGGGACAAACTGCAACCGAGGTACATGCCCTTAGCGGGAACCGAACCCGGGTCTCTCAGGACCGCAGGCCGATGCTCTAACCGCTGAGCCAAACCGGCCAGGGCATGGTTTTCTTTTTAAATAACTAATGCTGTTAATACTATTAACATCCTTGTACCTTTTTTTGGTGTATTCAATTTTTATATTCTAGTCTCTAAAGCTAAATGTTTTGTTCCTTTTGATAAATTTCAATTTGCAATATAAATCGATAAAAATAAGAAATTTATAAATGGATGCACTGGAGCTGAGAGGTGGGGAAATAGGGAGGGGTTGGTTAAAGGGTACCAACCTTTAATTGTGAGAGGAATAAGTTCTGAGAATCTAATGTCTGATGTAGTGACTATGGCTGATAACACTGTGTTGGATAATTGAAATTTACTAAAAGAATAGAACTCAAATGTTTTCTCTCTCTCTCTCTCTCTCTCTCACACACACACACACACACACAAGGGTAAATATTGGAAGTGATAGATGAGTTAATTAATTCAATGGGAGGAATCTGTTTCACAATGTCTATGTATACCAAATCATGTTGTACACTTTAAATAGCGTACAATTTTATTAATCAGTTCTATGTTAATAAAACTGAGAACAAAAGTAGATATGCATTTTCTGTTATTTATGAGCTATCGGAGTCAAACACAGCTGAGTTCACCTCCCCAAGCTGTAGCCAAGGATGTTACACCTTCTTGACAAGTTCTGTGTCTCCCCACTGAAAATGGAATAGTCAGATTTTCTTTGCATGGTTATTGTGAACATTACGTGAGATATCAAATTGCAATAGCTTGACATACCGCTGATGTTTAACAAATATCCTGAGTGCCTTCTCTTTCCCCAGCACGCCCCCACAATTTATACTCTATAGGTCTGAGACCCTGTTCAAAGAAATTCCTGATGAGTCCATGAGTTGGCTGTGTGACCCCAAGCTATTTGGCACACTTAGCATTTCCAGCCATTTGCTTAGGCTATGATGACTGAGATAAAGCAAGTCATCTATTCTTTTAGGAAACATGTACTGATCAACCACTCAAGGTGGCCAGGAGCCAGGATCTGCTAATATATCCTACCCACCCAGGTCTTATTCAGAGAATAAAGCAATGAATAGAGAACAGCTTGGGTAAAAGTAGAACCAGGCTTCTCCAGGTCTCTTTATACCAGCACTGCTTTTGAAGGTGAAGCTACTTTGACAAGTCAAAAGTTGGAAGGATTCGTGGAGATTCATTGAGCTCAAGGCTCTTTAAATATTGGAGGATGGTAGAAACTCCCTCTTAGGTTACACCCCACTGAGGACTCTGGAACCTATATTTTTCCACTTCTGCAAGGACTCTTGCACTGAAATGCAAACAAACAAACAAACAAACAAACACAAACAAACAAACACAAACAAACAAACAAAACAGATGCTCCTTGCATCTGGTGTCACCTATTAGCTCTTTAATCTATCCTAGAAGAGAGCTCTGCTTCATAATAGCAATGTGTTCAATCTGGGAAGATGAGCAAGAGGCTAGCCTGACAGCGATAAGTTGCAGAGGAAATACCAGACACCCATTCTCTTTCTTTATTTCAACGAATTTCCTGTCCTTGCCCCTGGTCCAAGCTCCTACCACTCTGCCCTCACCCCACTCCCTAAAGTCATCACCTTTGTAGTTAAGACAGGGATGGAGATGTGTTTCCAGCTACTTAGTTTCAATCAATCCCCAGCTTTCTTTAGATATTGAAAGACTGTTTTTATGTTGTTTCTTTAGCAACATTTGGTTTTATTTGACTCACAGTTCCAATAATTGGGAAATGGAATCTTTGCTGAGGAGGTGGAAGTGAATGGAATCTAATAGTTCCAATTCAGCGAGAGCTATAGAAAACGTCTGGGGGTTACAACCCTTGTCAGAGCGAGGCGCTTGCTTTTATGAAGAGCATATATTTGAAAAATTGCAACTAAATACAGTTGTCCTAACCCCTGCACCTATAAACAATGATTGTAAATGGTAACCTTTAAAAGAAAAAAAAAGAAAGAAAGATTCTTAGATGTGGGGTTGACTGGGTTGAATTGCGTGACTGCACCAATTTTTCAGCTGTGTGTGTATAAAATTATATAATTTTATATATTCTGTTTTTTAACCTTTCTTCCTAGTTTACTCAAAAAATTTACCATGATTAACCTTCAATCTTAACTCATTTCATTTTCTTCACATCTGCTTCCTGATGCCCTGGTTAAGAAAACAAACATTCACCTTCAGTCATAGTCATGTACAGAAGTGAATACCAACAAAAACATGGCCAAAAGTCAATTGAAGGAGAAACAGAACAGGCTGGAATTCCTTGTGGCCCCCTCCTGGTTTCTTTCAGGCCCCGGGCAAGTGAGCATGTGTTAATTTGCATGGTTGACTAAATGGCATGCTTAGACCCCAAATTTGCATCTCTGCTTTGGTTCCGAAGTGGGTCCCTGAGCCAGCTTCCCTTAGCTCCTCTGTTGTTCCCACTCATAAGTTCAACCCCTTTGGGAATGCTACTCACCAGGATACAACTTACTGCAGAGAAGCAATAATTGGCTGGGCTCCATTCTTGCTTTAATGTGGGGTACAGACAGCTGGTACTGATGTGATGGCATAAGGAAGGGGAGAGGAAGGGATGGGGAGGAGGAGAGAATATCCAAGGCAATCGTACAGGAGGCATGGAATGGCTTGCCCCACTGCTCCCCTTCCAAGGGAAGAAACTCACTACTGAAAGGCCCACCTACCTTTACATCTTCCATCCAGTCCCCAGTCCTGGATGCAGAGTGGAGTTAAAAGCAAACTCAACAGCTTTATGTAGACTGTACATTTCTGTGTGCCTCGATTTCCTCACCTGTGAAATGGGAGTCAGATATTTGCCTGGTCCAATATGTCAGATACTAAGAAAGATTATAGTCATGCTTTGAGATTATTTAAGGCCCAGAAATGGAAAGTTAATTTTATTTTTACTGTGCTGAGAATGCTGAGGCAGAAGGTCCTTGGAAGGAATGCCCGGATTGGTGCATAATAACTGCCATGGGGTCTAGTGGCACGTGTACCTCCCTGAGTCCCTCTCATCTAGTTCATCCCTGCCATTTAATTGATAAGAAAATTAAAACCCAGAGAGCTGAAACAACTGTTAAGTCAAACTGTCAAAGTGAAGTGTTCTGCAGAGGCAAGGCCTCTATACATTTATGCAAGTAATGAGGATTTTATTAGGGTGCTGTTTCAGTCTTTGCTTAGGAGAAAATTGAGCTGAGTAAATAATACTTTGGTGAGCATATAAGTTTGGTTGCAAGTTTCAGAGACCTAACCCTAGCAAACTATTCCCTAGAGCAACCATTAATCAATTTATGCAATCATAGCAGATTTGAACAAGGAAAGGGCTAGGGATGGATGTATCGGAGCCTTAGGGATAATTGGAAATAGAGGTGTGGCTGCTGTAGACGCTCCCCCCAAGTTTCACAGCTCTATCTGTCTGCATTTTACCTTCATTGGTTTCTTTTTCTTTTTCCAACATGGTTTCTTTCTTTCTTTCTTTTTTTCCCCCCAACATATGTTCTATTTTGGGGAAGGCATATTAAAAAAAATAAACATTCACTTTTTTTTTTTTACTTTGGCCACAAGAGGGAGACTGTATCACCCTGTCTGTGTCTGAAATTTAAAATATCTCAGGAAAGGGCTGGGATTGGTCCAGGCTGGAGAAAGAGGGTGAAGCTCTGGGAAAACATGGCAGCTCCCATCAGGACCATATGGATGGAGGAGAGTAGGAACTGGTCCCAGAAGAAAACAAATGTGATGAAGTCACTTGAAATACAGATCTACCCACATAAATATAACCACAGGTCCGCAGGATGCCACGGAGTTCTCTTTTTCATTGTGAATAAGAAAGATGGGACTGACGTTACCCCATCAATGTCAACTTCCATACGGTGCTGAGATACATGTGTTCCATGTGATGCATCTTCTCAGTTTAAGCAAACCACGTCCTCTGGTGCTCAGCTGGGAACAAAGAAAAGGCCGGCCCAAGTGAGGCCTGCTTTGGACCCCTCTACTGAACAGAGAGTGTGATTTTCCTACTGCTGCTTCTTTTTTCCCTTTTTTTAAATTTTCAAGTCATTGGACTTGATATGATGACCACTGAGTGCCCCAACTTGAATCTCCAAGTAGAATGGGGCTCCTCTGACCCTGCCCACCACAGCGGACTTCACCACGCTGGGCTGCGAGTTCCAGGGAGACACCCCGATCCTCTTTCTTCTGTAACATGTCCCACACAGGGTGTGGTTTGTCCTGGGCTTGACAAGCTGATGAGCCGCTTGTAACCTTCAGTACTCCTGGTAATTAAACTAACCAATTAACCAAGTGCTAGCTGGGAAGATTGTAACCCACCCAAGACTCCTGGGGAGCTACCAGGGCAACTGATGTGATGCAATCAAAAGGCCCACAGCTTCTCTGAAGGCAGTTTTGGTGTTGCAGCTAGGTGTTACTGAGATGCAGGAACACCAGGATCATAATTATTAAGAAAAGTATTTGACTGCCTGTAAAGTACAGCACTTTGTCAGTCAGTAAATCGTTGTTGTATTTCTGGAGAAGGGAGGTTTTCCAAGTAAAATAAAATATCTCAGAACTTAATTGTATTTTTCTAATAATAAAGAATCCTTTCTTTTAGCCTACAGATTGGGCTTAATGCAAATGAAAGTGATGTTTTCACATTCATAATGGGTTTTAGGTTTAACTAGAACATAGGTTTAACCAGGCCAAGGACGATAGAAGGGGGATGCTATTTATTGTGTACTTTTGTCAGGGACCTTGTTTCATTCTCTATCTAAAGTGGAGCTATGTACCCATAATCTTGAAGGAAAACCAAACATTCCCATGTGTAAAACAAAAAGTTCTTTTCTATGAGGAGTCTAGAAAACCAATACGTTATACATACATGGCTAATTGAGAACTTAACCAACTTAGATGGCACCTTGCATGTACTAGACAGGATATTTATATTTTAAAAATTCTCATAGCTAGATTCTATCTACATATTAGAAGTATAAAAACTGAGTCTGGTTGGTGTGGGTCAGTGGTTGAGCATTGACTCATGCACCAAGAGGTCGCTGATTCAATTCCCGGTCAGTGCACATGCCCAGGTTGTGGGCCTGATCCCAGTGGGGGTCATGCTGGAGGCGGCCAATCGATGTTCTCTCTCATCAATGTTTTTATCTCTCTCTCCCTCTCACTTCTTCTCTCTGTAAAATCAATAAAGGAAGAAAAAAATTTTTTAAGTAGAAAAACTGAGATTCTGCAACATTACTTGACATATTCAAGGTCACACAGATATTAGTCAGTGTGGCCCAGTCTGTCTGGTCCTTGTAACCTGCACATTCCCTACCACATCCCTCTGCCCTATCTGTTCGGCAATGCTGACTCAGGAATGGATGAAATATGTTCGGCCCTACTAGATGCTCCAGGCCATTCACATTATGTCTCCAAGCTTCCAAGAGAGATGACTGTAGTTTTTTTTCAATCCCCTGTCAACTTCACATATTTATGAATGTGTCAATGGACACTTTAAGAATGTATCTATCAATATCAAATGTGGTTTTTAGCAGAAACCTTGAAAAAAAATTGCAGAATTATCCTCTGAAATATTGCTTCTATTATTTTTTAAAATTGCAAGAAAATGTTCTGCCATTTCAGACCATTTATCTCTGTTAACAAGACACTTTTTTAGTTGGATAGATAATATACACCCATCTGGTCTGCAGTTTCTTCATTTACTCTGGTAATAATAACGAAAGGCATTTCTCCAATGCGTCGGCATTGTCCGGGGCAGCCTCTGGCTTCCTGCTGTTGATGTGGGACGCAGAAAGCAAGAGGAAATCGGGACTCGTTACAATACACAGACGCGCCTTTTATAATGTCATTTCAGTGTGAGGAGGGAACAGTGCCTAAGTGTTAAAGAAAGCAGAACCTTATTTTGAACATCCTGACCATTCCGGAAAGAGACAGGACAATGCCACAATATTTTTGTGCTTTAACTAGATGTCACCCCATTCTTTTATCCTCAAATTCCCCAAGTTCTCCAATACACGGTCTCCCCATTTGCAAATATGTGTGTAATTCAAATTTTTTTTTTTTTGCCTGAGTTATACAGGCAGATAAAGAGAATTACCAAGAAAGAGATCAACTTTTCACTTGCCTTTAGTTCTGTTTACCACAAAAAGAGAAGTGAAGCGTTGAGACAATTTTCTGAACAATTAAAGGTAAAGAAAAAAAATGTTGCTTAACTCTTGAGCTTCATTAAAGTCTGTCCTTTAGTATCTCCACTTTCTCTTCTGTATTCACAGACTGGGCATGTTGGCATCGATTTTGCCTGCGAATTCTAGACGGGGTTTTCAGTGAAGTATAACGCACCAACTGTGGTCCGGGAACTGGGGGCTACGGCGCTCCCCATTCTCTGTTGTTCCCATCTCTTCTGGTGTTTTCTTTCCATCCCGTAGTTTGCCTTTCTCTTCATTATCTCTGAAGCTGCCCGGCCCCCTGTTAATTGGTTTTATTGAATCGAGTCTATCAAAATAGAGTTGAATTCAGATAAGTTAATTTTTTTTTTTTCGGTTCGAGTAAATTGTTTTCTCCTGAACCAGGTGGGCAGTTTGTGGCGATCCAGCTCCCGGTGTGCTTTCTCTAGGCCTCTCTCGGCAGGGAAACAGACTGTCTTCCACTCACCTGCGCCTCGGCACCGCAGCCATGCTCCAGGCTGGGGAGGGGCGGAAGGGGAAGACCAAATAACTGGTTATTTTAAAAACAATGCAAAACTTATTTACGGGTGGATTTCAAGAGGTGGTTACAAATATCAATCAGGTGAACAGAATTCAACTCAGAGGGGCTTTGTCCAAAGCGGTTCATTTGTGTTGACAAGGCTGCTTGGTGCCCTACAATGTTAAAGGTGCATTTTCTCCACTTGTTGGAGCAGTTGTTTTAAAAAATAGTTCTATAAAAATATGTCACTCCTGTTTCTACCTCCAAAATGCTGCTATTGTAATTATTTTTAGATAATGAGCTAAAGAGGCATTCTTTAAAAGAAAACAAATCTGAGCTTTATTAAGGTCGAATAGACATACACCAGCAATACACATTTAAGGTGTGCAAGTTTATGTTTTGACATATGTTTATAGTGTCAGTTCCAAAATTAAAAAAAAAAAGATTGTTTATTTGTTTTTGTTTTTTTATCCTCACCCAAGGACACCTCTCCATTTTTTTTTTTTATCCTCACCCGAGGACACCTCTCCATTTTTTTTTTTTTTTTTTTTTTATCCTCACCCGAGGACATTTTTCCATTTTTTGTTCAGATAGAGTGGGAGGGAAACAGAGGAAGAGAGAGAAAGAGAAACATCGATGTGAAGGGACACATCGAGTGGCTGCCACCCGCACGACCAACCAGGGCCGGGGACAAACTGCAACCGAGGTACGTGCCCTTAGAGGGAACCGAACCTGGGTCTCTCTGTACCGTAGCCCGACGCTCCAACCGCCCAGCCAAACCAGCCAGGGCCTCCATTTTTGTTCAGACAGAGTGGGAGGGAGAGAGAGGAAGAGAAAGAGAGAGAGAGAAACATCGACGTGAAAGGGACACATCAAGTGGCTGCCTCCTGCACAACCCCTACCTGGGCCGGGGACAAACTGCAACCGAGGTACGTGCCCCTAGCAGGAACCGAACCCGGGTCTCTCTGGACCCGAGGCCCACACTCTAATGCTGAGCCAAGCTGGCCAGGGCTGTTCATCTGTATTTAAAATTGACTATGCTTATTATAATAAAACAAGGCTATATTTATTTGCATAAACTAAACTTTACAGTAGAACCTAGAATTGGAAGTGAGCAGACTAGAAATGCGGTGATAAGATGCTTTGATTTTACAGATGAGGAAACTGAGGATCAAAGAAGTGAAGTCTGTTTCAAGGTCAGACATAATTGTGGTCCAGTTCTGGCAGGTTTCCTGAATTTCAGCCCTGTGAGAGTTACAGATACACGTACAGCCACTTTCATTCTTGAAGGTAAGCTAAAACATACTTTTATATTTATAGTTTTATATTCACTAGAGATATGTAAAATGTCAAGAAAAAAATATTTTCTTAATTTGATGTTAAAGCCATATTGGAATGCAACTTTTCTTCCAAATATATGTGGAAGTAAATAAGAGAGAAGACCTCGAGAACCCCCTTTCAAGTGTGTGTGTGTGTGTGTGTGTGTGTGTGTGTGTGTGTGTAAGGATATATTCCAAGAAACTAGGTCATAAGATGCCCATACAGATACTGGCAGGAGCATAAAGAAAGATTTATCAGGTAGGATCTTATTTGTTTTTGTTGTTGTTGTTGGTGGTGGTGGTGGTTTTTTTGCTATTCAATAAACTTGTGCTGAGTTAAAAGTACAAAATTCCTCATGAAGCTAACCAACACGTGAGCACACCTGTGAACCTCGTGTCCTTACTTTGCTTTTTTAAAAAATATATTTATTTTATTAGAGATATCCCTCCTTTTCCCCCCTTTGACACCCACCTCCCCACCCTCACCCCCACCCCAGCCTCTTCACTGCACTGTTGTCTGTGCCCATCGGCT
The DNA here is from genome assembly GCF_014108415.1 of Molossus molossus. NCBI lineage: Eukaryota > Metazoa > Chordata > Mammalia > Chiroptera > Molossidae > Molossus > Molossus molossus. The sequence goes on along the minus strand of NW_023425344.1, from coordinate 15,930,532 downwards.
ATGCATGTGTGCATGTAGCCTCTCCGGTTTATCACTCCCCTCTCCACCCCCAATCTCCCTTCCTGCTGAGGTTTGTTAATCTGTTTCCTACTTCTATGTCTCTGGATCTGTTTTGTTTATCAGCTTATTTTGTTCATTTTATTCCACAAAAGAGTGAGATCATGTGATACTTGTCTTTCTCTGACTGGCTTATTTCACTTAGCATAATACTCTCCAGGTCCATCCATGCTGTCTCAAAGGGTAAGAGATCTTCTTTTTTACAGCTGCATAGTATTCCACTGTGTAAATGTACCACAGCTTTTTTATGTACTCATCTACTGATGAACACTTGGGCTGTTTCCAGATCTTAGCTATTGTAAATAGTGCTGCTGTGAACATAGAGGTGCATATATTCTTTCTGATTGGTGTTTCAGGCTTCTTAGGATATATTCCTAGAAGTGGGATCGCTGGGTCAAATGGCAGTTCAATTTTTAATATTTTGAAGAAACACCATGTTGTTTTCCATAGTGGCTGCTCCAGTCTGCATTCCCACCAGCAGTGCACTAGAGTCCCCTTTTCTCCACACCCTCGCCAGTACTTGTTGTTTGATGATGTGTTGATGGCAGCCATTCTAGCAGGTGTGAGGTGATACCCACTTTACTTTTTCATTCTTGTTCTGAGATGTTACTGAATTTTTTTGCCAGGTTTTCCCATACAACCTCTTTCTTGGGAGAGGGACCCTGGGTTTGGGAGGTCACCTGAGATTGTAAAAATTGACACTAGAGCCTGGCTAAAATTTAACTATGAAGTAAGCTATTAAAAAGAAGCACAAAAATGTGGAAGTAAAGATAGGCATATTAACTACTCCCTTTCTAGTTTAAAATGAGCTGTAATGTCCGAAGGTCAGAAATAGGATCCAGTGGAAAGCATTATATATATCTTTAGATAGAAAATTTTCATTTCTGACATCAAACCAGCAGGCTTGAAGTCAGAAGATCAATATGTTTGAGTGTCATAAACTCACTCATTTCTATATTGTGTTTTATAGCACATCAAATAGTTTTTCTGTCTTTTAATATGTAGCTTAAATCTTTATAACAATTCCTGATAGCTGACATTGATGTGGTGGCAAAGCCCTACTTCTTCAAGGAAGCACGTGATAGAGCAAGGCTAGGGAATGATGATTCAAAGAGGTGTGAGAAAGTATTTGCAGTAAGAAAAAGTATTCAGTGATATATACAAAATATATTTTCTGATACCAGCAGGATATGGCATTACCTCAAACTTCTCTGTTCCTAACGTATAATTTTGTGAATTCCCTGAATGCAGGAACCTTGTTTTTCTTATTTACTGCTGTACCCAGAGTGCCCAGTACTTTTGCTGAGCTGTATCCTCAATGCTTTAGTTAACTGAGTGGTCAGATGAAGTACTTTTCTGGCCACTTTTAACCAGTTGCGACCCAACCACATGGGACAATGACATATTAGCTCAATCTGGCCAGTGTTCTGTCTTCCTACTTGCTTACTACACAAAGATTGGTTGAGCATCGTCTATGGCCATGGAATATTCTAGACACTGGGGTATAGCTGTGTGTAAGACAGATGAAATCCTTGCTTCTATTGCTGGAAGATGATAAGCACATTTGCAGGTAATTCCAGACAGCATCATATAAAAATTAAAATAAAATGGTGAGATGGAGCGATGGACGGCGAGCGTGGGCCAGGACGGTCAGGGAGGGCGTCCTCCATCAGCCACGTGGAGGTGGCGTCTGGCTAGGAGAGTGTGGCGTGGGCAGCTGGTGGGGACTGTGCCCAGGAGAGGGCGCAGGCTGTGGGAGGCCTTGAGGTGGGAACAAGATGGAAGTATGTGAGAAACAGAAAAGAAAGGATCGTGTGGCCGGAGAGAAGCGAGGGCCGGGAGATTCATGAGAGCTAAGGCTTGAAAGGTGGATGCAGGGCCCGGCCATGGCAGGGTTTCGGAGCTGGTTTCCTGATTGCTTTCACTAGCCTTTCTTTTAATCCTCACCCAAGGATATTTTTCCATTTGTCTTCAGATATAGTGGGAAGGAGAGAAAGAGAAACACTTACGTAAGAGAGACACATCAACTGGTTACCTCCTGCACAACCCCGACCAGGGACCAAACCACAATTGAGGTACATGCCCTTGACCGGAATTGAACCCGAGACTCCTTGGGCCACGGGCCAACGCTCTGACCACTGAGCAAACTGGCCAGGGCTGCTTTGACTAGCATTAAATGAGGCTTCTTTCATTAAACACCAGAGCTTCTGATATTTAAAAAAAAAAAATCTACTTCATAAAGATAGAATTTTTAAGTAAAAAACAACAAAAAAGCTATTATTTTTAATGCTTCTTGAGGAATTATGATATTATGAGATGGATTAGAGAAACTTGTTACAATAATGCTTTATATAACTAAGTGGGTACTTAAGACTTCCTACAATGAAAAAGTATTTGATTTATAACAAGGGTTGGCAAATTTATTTAAAGGGTAAGATGGTACCTATTTTAGAGGCAAAATTTAAAAGATTATGAGGTTTTTGCATAATGTGTGTGTATGTGTTGTGGGTACAGATAACATGAAGTTTATTTACAATTTTAACCATTTTTGAGTGTACACTTTCTTACATTATTATTTATAATGTAACCATTTAACAATATAAAAATCATTCTTAGCTTGTGGGCCATGTGAAGCCAGCCAGTGGGTCAGAGTTAGTTATGGGCCATCATCTGCCAACACCTGTTTTTACAGAAATATAAGAAATTCACTTTTTGACAAAATAATTGACGTCGACACAAAAAAGTATGACATATTCCGAAGCCAAGTAGCTTTTTCTTTTAAGCTGTAATATGGACAAAGTTAGCTGACCCTTTTTTATTGAACACCGATCTCATCGGTTTTGCATTGGCCAATTAAAGAAATACTGTTGGGTGAAGCTCACGGCATACATGTCAGCACACAGAGTTGAGACCTGTGATGGTTAAATTGTGTGTGTCAGTTGGCTAGGGTCTGGTGTCCAGTGTTTGGTCAAACTCTCGTCCAGGTGTTGCTGTGAAGGCATCTGGTGGGCGTGACGAGCATGCACCATCAGAGGGAACAGCAAACAGGGTGAGCAGGCCTCATCTCCTCCGAGGCCTGGGCCAGGAGGACCTCTGCTTCAAGATGGTACCGTGAACTCTGGCCTGCTTGGCTCCGTGGTTAGAGTGTCGGCTTGTGGACCGAATGGTTGTGCTTATGGATTCAATTCCCAGTCAAGGGCACATCCCTGGGTTGCAGGTTCAATTCCTATCCCACTTGGGGTCGTGTGGGAAGCAGCCAATTGATGTGTCTCTTTCACATCGATGTTTCTCTTTCTCTCTCTCTCCCCCTTCCTCCTTCCCTTCCACTCTATCAAAAAAAAAAAAAATATATATATATTATATATATAATATATATATAATATATATTATATATATAATCAATGGAAAACTATCCTCGGGTGAGGATTAACAACAACAAAAATGATGGCAACATGGATAGTCCTGCCTGAGTTTCTAGCCCACCAGCTTGCCCGACGGATATCAGACTTGCCAGACTGCACAATTCCATGATTGTGTGAGCCAGTTCCTTAAAATAAATTATGTATGTATGAATATCTCTGTATCTCTGTATCTCTGTATCTCTGTATCTCTGTATCTCTGTATCTATCTATCTATCTATCTATCTATCTATCTATCTATCTATCTATCTATCTATCTTCTATGTGTTCTGTTTTTCTGTTTCTCTGGAGAACCCCAGCTTATGCAATGCCCTTAGTATTTTTTTTTTTTTTTTTTACTCTAAGAAGATTAAAGTTGCTGTGACTTTTTGGAGTAAGATCTTATGTTTGGTTTTTAGTTTCCAAGCTTTAAGCTTCATTATCAAAGACAACACAGACTATAAGTTGTGAAAGTGTCTGGTACAGAATTTAGAATGAAGCCAAGAGTTTGCAGGGTGACAACCCTAAGATATTTTTCAAATTGTACCCACCACTTGCCTTTGAAAAAGCCCTCGAATCTATAAATAGAATGTACAATTGTTCAGCAAATGGATTCACTCTATATGCAAGTCGCGATTTGCATGTTACTCCCTTGGCCTTGTAAATAATCCAAACAAATCCTCCAAGTATAGTTTATGGGAGTTCCTCCTCTCAATTAGTAATAGAATGCCATAAAGTGGCTGTATCTGTTACAGAGAGAATGCTTCTCTCCTCATTAACTCATCGCTTCAGAGAACTCAGTGCCTAGGGGAACCCTCCTCTTGTATCAGGGTTTCAGGCTGTGAGATTTTTTTTTCTCCCTACGAATTGAATGATTGTGCTATTGGGGAAATAGCATCATCTGTGACAGATAACTTCTTTATTGGGAAGATGAGTAACAGTGACTGCAGCCCTGATATCATACTTAAGAACCTAAGGGGGAGGAAAGGTGATAGTGGGTATCGCCCAACATCTGTCCATAAAGCTGATGATTCATCACACCCAGACAATTTGGTGGGAATAATACATTCATTGTGTCATGGCTGCCGAATCTTCCCAAGTTTAATAGCTGCTGCAGACCCATGGTGCAGTAGAAGCCTCTGAATTAAGATGATTCAGTAGGTTCCAATTCATCCTAAATAAGTGGCTGTCTAGATAAATGAAGTTCATCAAATTGCAATGAATACCATATAACAACCTTGCTGGGACTGCATGCCCCTGGGACACGGACCGCGTCTAACTCTGCAGCATCTCCTGTGAGGGCGCTTTGCAGTCTGTGCAATAATAACAATATGACCGTGTGTTTGCCCTGAGTCATTTTATTTTTTAACAGCAACGTTAATGCTTTAACTACATCAATTAAGTCACTTAAATTTCACCGGTTAATGAAATGCCCTTACGGAACGCAGCCTTGGAATCATTTTGTGAAAGCAGCAATACAACCAAACCAAAAAATCAGTATAAATTACATCTCATTCGATTTACTTACAAAAACACACAACAATTCAGTTTTAGCTTTTACTTTAATTAATTATCTGTGTTGATGAGGTGGCCTCGGTGATTTAGGGTGCTCTTTACCTGGTAGCTTTATTCTCTAACACACACTAGGAGACACCAGGCCAACGGCAGTGTGGTGAGAGGAGCTGGATTTTTGGAAAGCGAGCCTGGTGCTTACTCTGGAATGCTTGGACACTGAGCTAACGTGGCCAGCTCCTTTCCCCAGGGTGAGGGACTGTGCTCAAGTTTATCTTTCAAGGGATAGCACCTCCTTCCTCCTGGTAGGAAAACTGCGAATTTTCTTGGTGCCAAAGACTCCAGGGGTGGACAATGCTTATAAGTAGCAGGTACCTATATCTAAGTCACCTGATGTCAAGAAGCCTGGGCATTCTCCATTGATAGAAAGACGTGCTCTCTCACACTTGCCCAGTGAGGAGTATGGCCTGGTCCCTCCCCTGGAACGTAAACCCACACAGCCACATCCTGGTCCTGGCCTAACTCTGTGTGGGCTGATAGAAGGATCAGGCAGACACTTGTTTTTTCCCTGTCTAGCCGATCCTTGGTTGCTGTTTCTCCAGAAGTGTCTACTCCTTAACCTCTATGTGGGACATTGAGGAATTCTTCATGAACTTCATTGGTAACACGCCGCTGACTCAGATGGAACCACATTGAACAATGCGCAAACTACTCTGGCTTTTGAAACCTCATTTCTAGGAATTGCCCAGTCCCCAGAGCCCAACAATTTTGTTTCTTTAAGATAAGGTGTGCCCTTTGTACCAGCTGACATCCTCTCTTTCATCTAATTGATTTCCACCGGGCACTGGACTGCTTGGTCACTCAGGGCTGATAGTGAAAATAAACACCCAAACATACCTTCTAAAACTCGTTGGCATCACAAAACCAGATATCAGGTTATACTACAAAGCCACTGTAATCAAAACAGCCTGGTACTGGCACAAGAACAGGCAGATCGATCGATGGAACAGAACAGAGAACCCAGAAATGGACCCAAGACATTATGCTCAATTAATATTTAACAAAGGTGGCAAGAACATACAGTGGAGTAAAAACAGCTTCTTTAATAAATGGTGTTGGAAAAGTGGACAGCTATGTGCAAAAAAAAAAAAAAAAAAATGAAACTAGACCACCAGTTTATATTATACACCAGAATAAACTCAAAATGAATAAAATACTTAAATGTGACTCATGAATCCAGAAAAAAATGTAGGCAACAAAATTTTAGACATCACATAGAGCACAATTTTCACTGATACACTGCCTAAGGCAAGAGAAACAAAGGAAAAAATTAATACATGGGACTACATCAAACTTAAAAGCTTTTGCACAGCAAAAGCAACAAGCATCAAAATGGAAAGGAACCCAATGTATGGGGGACCATAATTGCCAACGATACATCAGATAAGGGGTTAATTTCCAAACTATATAGACTGCTCATACAACTCAGCAAAAGGAAGACAAAGAACCCAATTTAAAAATGGGCAGACCAGCTGGTATGCTCAGAGGTTGAGCATCGACCCATGCACCAAGAGGTCACTGGTTTGATTCCTGGTCAGGACACATGCCCAGGTTGTGGGCCCAATTCCTAGTGGGGGGCATGCAGGAGATGGCCATCGATGTTCTCTCTCATTGATGTTTCTATCTCTCTCTCCCTCTCCCTTTTTTTCTCTCTAAAATCAATAAAGAAGGACCTAAATAGATACCTCTCCAAAAAGGACATACAGGTGGCCAAGTGACATAGGAAAAAATGTTCAACATCACTAATCATCAGAGAGATACAAATTAAAACAACTGTGAGGTATCACCTCACACCTGCCAGAATGGCCGCCATCAACAAATTATCAAACAACAAGTGCTGGTGAGGGTGTGGAGAAAAGGGGACTCTAGTACACTGCTGGTGGGAATGCAGACTGGTGCAGCCATTATGGAAAACAATATGGTGTTACCTCAAAAAATTAAAAATTGAACTGCCATTTGACCCACTGATCCCACTTGTAGGACTATATCCTAAGAAGCCTGAAACACCAATCAGAAAGAATACATGCCCCCTGCCCATATTCATAGTAGTACTATTTACAATAGCTAAGATCTGGAAACAGCCCAAGTGTCCATCAGTAGGTGAGTAGATAAAAAAACTGTGGTACATATACACAACGGAATACTATGCAGCTTTAAGAAAGAGAGATCTCATATCCTTTCAGATGACATGGAGGGACCTGGAGAGTATTATGCTAAGCAAAATAAGCCAACCAGAGAAAGACAAATACCACATGATCTCACTTATTTGTGGAATATAATGAACAAAATAAGCTGATGAACAAAATAGACCCAGAGACATAGAAAGGAGTACGGTTCAGACTGACAAACTTCAGAGGGTGGTGGGGAGGGATGAGATAAACCAAAGTACTTTATGCATGTATCTGTAGACAATGCTGGGAGCGGGGGGTGGTATCAAGAGGAGGGTGTCTAGGGAGGAAAAGGAGAAACCTCTGTAACAAAAATTAATTAATTAATAAAATAAATCCATAAGTAAATAAAACTCTCCCGCACTGTGCTTCACAACCTGTGTGGAGCACAGCTCTGCTGTGGTTTCTTCGAAAACTGATTTCCCTGTTGGGATGGGCTGGCAGCCCGTTCATCGTGCTCTGGTAGGGATACTCATGGGCTTCTGACCAAGGCTGTGCTCTTTTTTTGTTTTTTATTGAGGTAACATTGTTTAATAACATCATATATATTTCAGGTATGCAACATTATAATTCGATACCTGTATACTCTCTCATGTGCTCACCACCAAAAGTCTAGTTTTCTTCTGTTACCGTATATGTGACCCTCTTTACTCATTTCACTTCTGCTACGCCCTTCCTCTCGGGTAACCACCAGATCTGTATCAGTGAGTTTGTTTTTATTTTATTAGTTTGTTACTTTTTTGTTTTATGTCCCACATAGGAGCGAAACCTAAGGTAGCACTCTTCTGTGCTTTTTAAACACCCATGTACATTAGGATTTTGATGATAAATTTTCTCTTCTGCCTGAGACTAGCCTGCGACCAATATTGCTGGTCCACATGTGTGGTCTCATGGGTAGTTCTTTCTGGTTTGTTTTATCCTAGTGCTCACTCCCCATAGCATCTTCTGGGAAAGGTCATGCTATCGAGTTACAGAGCAGGGAACTCTGAGCAAGGCCTTTCTGTGGTGGCAAGAGCAGGAACGACATAGTTCTGTCTAGCTGAAAGGATTGGAGTCAGCTTGTATTTCCTGTCCCATCATGCCATCTTCACGTGGGCAAAGGTCACGTGCAATACCTGCAAGGTAAGAACAAGAAAGATACAGCTCTTACCGTATCCAGGTGCTATTCTCAGGAAATCAAAGCCCCTTTCTTCTTTAGGAATAGCTAGTATTATAATTTTAAGCTCTTTCTTGTATTAGACAAATCCGTTATAGATTTTTACTTTCTTCTTCTATGGACGTATCCAGGACCGGATATTAAGTAGATGGTGGTTATCAGCACTGATGTTCAAACACCATCGATTCTGTCTTGCCTGTCCCACTCCAGGTAGCAATGATGCAAGGTCAGTTGCCTTCAGCTAATCATCTGGTCCTTGGTTACACAAAGTCAATAGAATGTGAAGAGACAGGAGGTGAAGGCGCTAATATAAATCTTCTGTCAGTGGTTGAGTGGGCATGAAAGAGTTATACTCAAGACCAAGTAGGAAAAGGCAACATTTTGACCATGCAATGACCTCTAAGTAACAAGCAGGAAACAGCCATGCTGGAAAGAACGCAGGAGTAGTGGGAAAATCTTTTTAGAGATTCTTTGGCACAGATGTGCTACTTAAACCAAAGAGGACGAAACCCTTAATTACTAGTTGAGCAAGGAAACATTCAAGATACTCTGGAACCAACACAAGTGATTCACAAGGTACTCTTACCTCATGTTTCTTTTGGTTTACTTAACTAAGACTTCAGGGCAGAAACAGAAAAGGAAGCAAGGAAAGATTTGCCTTCAAGATACTGCTGTGAGAGTTTGCGAATCTTTGTACCATGTACATTAGCACTGAAACCAGGAAAGAGATTGCCTTGTGGAGACCAGCATGGAGCAAAGAAATACAGAAGCAAACCATATAGATTATGGATTAAAATAAAGTTGTGGTTAAAAAAAAAAAAAAAAAAAAAAAAAAGGCAGAGACTGCATTATAGACATTGCAAACTAAGAGGCACTCCTGTGTCCATGGACGTGTCTGAGACTGAGGTGCACACATACTTTGCCCTGACTTTGTATTTATTCATGCAAACTTACAGACCTAGCAGGGAAGGTGATACAGCAATGTATTAGAAAGACAGATTTATGAGTCAGATGGTCTGGGTTTGTATCATGCTTGCTAGTTGTATCAGTCAGCTCTTGCCACAATAATACTGGGTAACAAATCATTCTCAAACTCAGAAGCATACACAAACTAAAATCTTTTACTCACTCAGTATCTGTGAGACAGCTGGAGTTAGCTGATGTAGACTGAACTCTGGTTTTGCCTCTGAATTACAAATTATGGAAAGTTTACAAAAGGGAATCAGTATTACCTTGCACATAATGGGTGGTCTTAATGTGAAATTCCCTTTCATTTGTTTTGTAACTTCATGTTTCTCTCCTTGGTACTCATGCTAATTGTGGTGCTTTTTACTTTTCTTTTTCTTTTTGTTTTCATGTAGTTTATCTTACTGGGTTCAAACAACTAGTCTGGTATCAAGCCTCTGAGTTTCAACTTTCAACTTTTATCTTTACTTAGTGCATAGCAATGCACACGTGCGTATGTCAGTGGCACTTAGTAATGTAACATATTTTCACCACGTGAAACCTCTCAGGCCTTGCTAAAGGGAGGTGCCTCAACTGACAGGCGTCTAACTGATATCGCCCCTGTCATTCTTATCTGGCCACGTAACAATGATTTTATGGGCACAGTTTCTTGCAGCTACAGGTCAACTTGAATCAGCCAGACAAGTGCCCCTTTTGTGGGAGAGTAGAAAATGCATGACCTCAAATTGAATCTTGAGACCCAAGAATGTACCATATCTTATCTTAGGAGGTTCTTGCAAGCATTAGAGAAAATACGTGATAACATTGGGCCACTTTTTTTTTCTTACTCTTTCTGCTGTAACCGGGCTTCATTTACAGTCGGCCCTCGTTTATCGCGGTTAATCAGTTTCAGACTCTACCGCCATAAATGAATTTCCGCCAAGTAGGATTCTTTATTTATATACAGTCGTCCCTCGTCACTTCGTGGCTTCACTCTATCGCGTTTTTTTTTTTCAAATATAGTATAGTATTCGAATATAGTATAGTATTTGAAAAAACCGTGATAGAGTGAAGCTGCGAAAGTCAAAGCGCGAAGTGGCGAGGGGGGACTCATTTATTTATTGCTTGAACAACACATGTTCCTTCCTACCTCAGGGTCTTTCTTATGCTTTTTACCTCTTATGCTTGTCACCTCTTGCCACTAACAACATTCATTCATTCATGTCTGTAAAATGTATTTACTGAGGGCCTTCTCTGTGGTGGACGTGCCTAGATGCTAGGGATGCGTCAGTGTACAAGATAAGTAACGATGCTTTCCTTCTTAAAGCTGCGTGCTAGATAGGAGAAGTTGTCCAAGTCAGCATGGCAGATGGTTCTAAAGGCTAAAGGAAAAGCAGACCAGTGAAGGGGTTAGGGTTAGGGTTAGGGTTGGAGCTACAATTTAAAGGAGATGATCTGGTGTGGATGACTAGTTCTCTGAGAAGACTTTCCAGCCCCTTGCTGTCAGATGAGGCTGTGTCACCGCTTTGGACCAACGGTGTAGTAGAGAAAATGGTGTGGTCACGTCCCTGTAGGGGACTGAGGAGAGGCTGTGCATTTTCTCTGCAGCTCCAGACGATGCTGATCAGGGGTGCGGTCTTTATCAACCTGGCTCCCTCGGGGACTGTGTTGGGCACAGACCCCCTGACCAACCCACTGAGGAGTAAGAAAACATGTTTCTTGTGCTAAGTCAGTAACATGGTCTTAAATTGTTACCACCACATTTTCTAGCTTATTCTGACAATATGGTGGGTTAGACAAGAACTCACCAAAAAGGTGACTTTTGAGTTGCTATCTAAATAAGGGGGAAAATTAAGCAAATTTTTTATGTTTAGGTATCAGCTTAAAAATGACTCTCTCACTATTTGCTCAATGCCACAAGGTTGTAAAATTCCACAGATATAGGCTGCATTTTTTAAATTTAATTTTCAGCATTATAAGAATTCAATATATTCTTTCATTTTTTTAAAATTTATCTTTATTGTTGAAAGTATTACAGATGCCCCTTCTTTTTCCCTCCATTGACACCCTCCTCCCCGCCCCCCCCCCCCCACTGCACTATTATCTGTGTCCACTGGGTGTGCATATATGTATATACGTTGTTTGGTGTATCTCTGTCTTCCTCCGCCCCCCTTCACTCTGAGGTTTGTCAATCTGTTCCTTACTTCCATGTCTCTGGATCTTTTTAAATGTATAAATGACTAGATAGATCACACAGAAAAACGTTGGGACATAAAACGTAATTATTTCTATTTAGCATTTATTCTTTTTTCCCTTCTTTTTTCTTTATCTTGGTCTTCAAATAAAAACAAGAGTAGATATTTAATTATTTGGGCTTTTTTGATAGACAGCGACAGTGACAGTAATTCTGAGATACATTTAGACATAAGGGAAACAGTAATGTTGGGTCGGAGAGGCTGCTATATTATGTCAGTTTTACAGCTCCTGAGGCATAGTTGATGATAGCTAATAATGTCTCTATTTATTTATTAAAAAATAACTATGTGCCAGTAATGTATGAAGTGTCCACATGCATTGACTTATTTCATCATCATAATGGCTCTAATGGTAGGTCCCACTGTTTCACCATTTTATAGATGAAGAAATCGGGATAGTAGAGAGGTTGAGTAACTTGCTTAGATTCCCACAGCTAGTGAGTGACAGAGCTGGGATGAGCCCGGCTAGTCTGGCACCACAGTCGTATAATTAACAGTTTTGCCTACCGTCTCCGCCTGGACCACTCTGCCCCTAGATGATCAACTAGAAGAGGCACGGTCCTCAGCAAGAAGGTTCACTGGTCTCAAACTTATACTTTGCCACCATGCAACTCAGCTGCACATAATACGTTTCTTTCTTTCTGGGCCTGTCTGCTTTTCTCACCGTCAAATCATTCATTCTTTCTGTCTATAAATCTTTCTGAACTTTGCCACTTTGCTTACACTCTCTTTTCTCATGATGTCTGTCATCCTTCATACCTTGGCCCTGTATCATGGCTTCTCTATAAATCGTTCCGGTTTTGATCCTTGTTACTACCCTCTGATTTTTTCGAAACTCAGGCAAGAGTCCATTAGAGTCTTGGAAGCAGTCCATATTTCAGCACCAGGACAGGTCATACTTTCTTGGCTACCTTATAGGTCCCTTGTGTTGGGCCTGGCTATCAATGGTGGAATCATCTGTGGCCAAGGGAGCTAAGCCTTATGGTTAAATCAGTGTTGTCTGAGGATTCTCAGAGTTTAGTGCTTCAATATCGCTGTTTACTTAGAAAAGTTTATGGGCATGGTGGGAATCCCAATTAACATATGTACCATGATTGTCTCTGATGAGCTAGGCATCCCCCCAGCCACTTAGACACATTGGATAATAACATCTCAGTGTTTCAAGGTGGGCATTATAACATCACTTCCATTCTATGGTGGCAGATACTGAGTCTTCAGAGACCTACCCAATGGTCCATGGCTGGAAAATAGCAGATCAGGCTTTGGCTCCCTTGGCGTTTTTACTACACTGAACTAGGAATTTCCTTGGCACACGTTTAATTATTTATTTTAAATCACTGCTTCCTTTCTACCTGAAATAACTAGAACACTTGAAAGTCACCACTACTGTCAATATCAGAGACAAGTCGAAGGCTGTCACTTAGCCGGGAAGCTGCGTTGGAGTGACTGTGTTATATTACACAACATGACAAGCTCTCATCCACCCTGGCAGCGTTAAAACCAGGGGCCAGTGGCTTGTGCGAAACACCAAAGCCATTAGCTGAAATCCCAGGACTAGAGGCTGAAGATTTCACCACCAAACCCAATCTGTTCTCAGCCCCGGAGGGCAGAGGCCACTCTCCACGAGCAACTTATTTTCATTCACGGCGAAATGTGTTCCCACATTCAGCGTTCTGTTCTGGAGAGAGCTGGGCACGTCATCTTCTCAGTGTGGATTGGATGCGGGAAGTGCGAAGCAAACAGCAACTTCTTGGCAGCCGAAGGCGGGCAGACAGCAGACAAGGAGGGAGAAGAGCTGTCACGGGACTGCTGAGGAATAACTTGACTCTGGTGACGTTTCTGCCATTTTTCTCCGGTCATCAGCATGTCAGCGTGCTGTCTGCTGGCTTGCTAGTTTCCTAATAAACTAAGGGCGGGGGACAATTGTAAGAATGGAGAGACTGGAAGAAGTCACCTAATTTTCTACCTTTATCCAGATTGTCACGGCTACAGCCACATTTTTCGCAGTTAAAATACTTGCAGGGACAAAATGTCCAAGTGGCAGAAAAATCCACTTAGGTAGCACATGTGATTTAAAAAATAATTCACAATTCTGCATAGCTCTAAGACCCCCAGGTGGAGTAGACTTCAGGTAGGGTTTGCTGTATTTCCTTCTCTCTGTTTGCTTTCTGTCACGTTGGCTTAATGGAAATGTGGGTTTTCTTTCTGTTGACAGTATGGCAGCCAGTGATGTCCAGGCTGCATGTCCCCTGGTCCTGGAAGGGGAAATAGTACTCTCAGTAGCTCTTTCAGAAGAGCCAAGAGGGTGCTCTTCCCAAAGCCCCGCCCAGATAGTCTCCGGCCTTGTTCTCCACTTGTGTCCCAGGCCTCGTCCAGTCTAGTCACTGCGGCCATGAGTGGGCTCTGCTAACTAGCTTGAGTTAACCAAGAATGATTCTTGGAGCTGAGGATGAAGTTGTCTCACTCAAACTTCAGGCTCTTCAGGCTACAGGTGGGGGGGAGGTAGTTTTCCACAATACTGGGTGCCCCCAGGGGAGGAACCATGTTCAGGGTAACTACGACAGACCCCACGAGGCCCTTGTCACACCTCAGCGGGACCGCTGCCCGTCTCCTCATTGAGCGTCTCGCCTTTAGTCTTGGCCTCTGGTCTGTATTTAATGCTGTCCCCGGTGACGACCAAAGGAAACGGGAGCAGATCCCACGGCACATAAACTCCTGTATGAACTGTGTTCTGTCTACCGTCTACTTTATATCTTTCCTCTCTTCACAGTGAACTAGGTGAAGCTCCCTAAACGCCTTCTGGCTTGTTTGTCCTTCAACCTAGTCCAGCTCAGCTGTTGCTCTCTGGGTGTCTGTCATGACCTCACTATCTCGGGCAGCTCTTACCTGCTCTGTGCTTTCACAGGGATCTGAATTTACCGTCTATCATAGAAACAATCGACCGTATTTAACTGCTTGTCTTCGCTTTCCTGCTGGAGAATATGAGTGGCCTCAAGGAAAGGCCCACGGCGCAGTGTCCTCAGTCCTGCGACTCCACGTACATAAGGGTTTGATCACTCAGGGCAAGTTCACTGAGCGATTCCAGTCCACTCGTCAGCTCTGCAGGTGGTCTGGGCACAGTGTGAGCGGGAAACAAGTTCAAGCCTGGTCTGTACTGTCTCACAGCCTACTCGTTAGAAGAATAAATAAAGAATACATAACAAAATGTTATGGCATTTTCCAGCATCCGAGGAGGTATATTAAACAGAGCATGACCCTGGTCACACTCCCCCTCTCTTGTCTCTCTGTCTCCACACTGCATTTTCATCACCTATAAATGCACTGTAATGTGTTTAACAAGTTAATTATATTGTCCGGCCACTGTGGCTCAGTGGTTGAGCATCGACCCATGCACCAAGAGGTCACCGGTTCGATTCCCAGGCACATGCCCAGGTTGTGGGCCTGATCCCCAGTGGGGGGCATGCAGGAGGCGGCCAGTCGATGTTCTCTCTCATTGATGTTTCTATCTCTCTCTCCCTTCCTCTCTAAAATCAATAAAAAAAAATTTTTTTTAAGTTAATTATATTTTTACTACATTCATCCAGTCTTGCTTCTTTTTCTTTTTTTCCCCTAAAGAGTGGAGAGGAAGACATTGTTTTTGGCCTGAGATAGCGGTGCCAACACCTGGAGAAGCAGTAAGCATGCCAGCCCCCCCGTGAACATCCAGCTCCCTTCCTCTAAGCAGGCAAGTGTTCGACAGCGGATAGCCCTTCCCTAGGGCACTGGCCGATTTCATTGGGTGAGACACAAAAACCATATTTAATTGCAACTACTGATGCCAAGGCTGAAAAAATATTGTATTAAGTGGAAATTTAGTGAATTGAGTACCAATCTAAATCTGCCCGGCTCTTCTGCCAATGTTTTAGTTCAGCTCACTGCCAAACAAACTTGTAACTAATTTTTAACTAACATTTAATGTTGGAAAGATCTAGGGACATCATTTTTATTAGTATCAATGATGCATCAACCTAATTAATTAAAAGTCAGCTTATAATTAAGAAAACAAATGAACAAAGGACATGTTTGTGATGCTGTGGCCTCAATTTATTGCCATTTCCCCCCTTTTTTCCCTCACTTTTAATTTTTATAATTCAATACTCTTCACTGGGTATCCCACTCATTAGTATGAATTAGCAAGACTCACTGAAATTCACTGTAATTCACCCGAGACAGAGCTTTGATAAATGGAGAGAAGGTTTTAACAGAGATCAGTGTGGTGAAGCCAAATCCCAGGAAAGACTAGGTCCCTTTGGTAACTGGACTTTCCTTGCGTTTCCCTATCCTGTATACCCTGCCAGCTTATAAGATGAAAAGATAAAATAAATGAAATCCTTGGGAAAAAGCCCTACTAAATCTGAACTTAGGTTTTATAAACTTAACATTAATAAGGAGTTTGTATGATTAGGGTAAGGATTTCTAATCAACCAAGACAGATAAGATCACCGTCATAATTGCATTGGCTGTTATTATTTCCTTTTCATTTACTTATACCAAATGCAAAATAAAATCTTGAGATGTCTACAAATGGAAATGAAAATCATGGTTTTCAGTGGTAATTTGATAGGAAGTAATTGGCTACCTGAAGAGAAAGACTCTCATTGTGTAAATAATTACAAATAATTGGTTACTATAAGATTGGACTACATTCAATACACTCAGTACTATAAATACTCTTAACTAAAGATGCTGACCTGTAGGTTGGAGGTATATTATCAATCATGTACATTGGAGACAACAAAACAGTTTATAGACCAACTAGCCACTGTCCAGCTTTGGCCCACAGATTTATATGACCTAGAAAATTATTTTGAAATATATTTTAATTAGCTGTCAATACTTAAAGATGCAGATTTTTACACACAATTTGGATTTATAGTTTTTCTTAAAAAAGAAAGAAAAGAAATAGCAGGTGACACTGGGCTCTTATTGCCACAGTGGCATCAAGCCGGTGGAGCCGGAGCAGATGCTGAAACCACCCACAGGTCCAAACTGATCCTCCTCATAGAGCTGGAGCCGACCTTGCCCCTGAAAACGTGTGAGTTTGTAACTCCAGCTCCCACAGCATCCGGTGTTTGTACGAGACAAAATGTTTCAGTTTTATAGAAAGTGTGAATTGCTTAACTTGATCTTTATAACTTTACAGAATAAATAGTTTATACAAAAATAAACTGGATTTTGTTTAACTGGCTCACCCAAGGAAATAAGTCAAGTGCTGAAGAAGCCAAGACGTGAATCCAAGTCTTTTCACCCATAATCTCCTAACATTTCAACTGAGCCTTGCTCATTCTTGTTTGAGATCAATTATGAAACTCTTCATTGCAATAATACATGCACTGAAGTGAAGCAAACATGCTCTTTTGGACCCTAAAGTACTAGCGTTGGCACCTTGGATGAAACAATGTGTCTTCTGAGAGAAATAATAAATGGCCAAGCAACAAGATCTGGTGCCATGTTCTGACCATAGGGTAATTTCTAGAAAGTTTCCTGTGGTCATTTTTTAGTTAAAAAAATAACCAATTCCAAACATCCATTCCTCAACAGAGCCTATTAGGTTTCTCACCTGATAGGATGTGTATCTTTTTCTCACTAGGTATTGGACTTTCTCCAACTGAGGACATTTGACTTTGAGCTGTTTTCGGGGAGATTAGAACCTTGAATAAGTTGAGTAGATAATGTTATAAGTGCAGCCCCCTGCAACTACGAGTATGTGAAATATGACATAAATAGTGATTTGGAATCCTTAGAAACTTCTGAGAATATTCCCAGCAAGCATTATTGGATAG
This sequence comes from Molossus molossus, assembly GCF_014108415.1. Lineage (NCBI taxonomy): Eukaryota > Metazoa > Chordata > Mammalia > Chiroptera > Molossidae > Molossus > Molossus molossus. The sequence continues at coordinate 15,913,159 of NW_023425344.1, read as the reverse complement.
AAGGAAACATTCTCTTGAAGCATTTGCTTGTAGGTGGGTCTCCTGGAATATTTAGCACCTGGTGCTAACACCTCAGCGAGAATCACGTGGGCATCAGCTGTGCCATTACTTGATTGATTTCTTTCCTGATTCAAATTCATGATTCATAAAGAACATCTCTCAATAACAATTTCTCCACTCTTTTATTCACTCTACCACCAGGCTGAAAGAGTACCTTCACAGCAAAATGGATATGAATGAGCAATTTTAAGAGAATTCAGGTAAATGGCCAATAAGCATATGAAAAATAGTCAACTTTACTGGACAGAAAGAAATACATATCTAAAACATGTAGTTTAAATGAAATAACAATGATATATATTTTTTCTTTATTGATTTTGGAGAGAGAGGAAGAGAGAGGGAGAGAGAGATAGAAACATTGATGAGAGAGAACATCGATTGGCCGCCTCCTGCATGCCCCCAACTGGGGATTGGGCCCGCAACCTGGGCACGTGCCCTGACCGGGATTCAAACCAGCAACCTCTTGGTGCATGGGTTGACACTCAACCACTGAGCCACACCAGCCAGGCAACAATGATATATTTTTAACATATTTTTTTAAATTTTTATTTATTTATTTATTTTTATCCTCATCCGAGGACATTTTTCCATTTCTTGTACAGACAGAGTGGGAGGGAGAGAGAGGAAGAGAGAGAGAGGGAAACATCGATGTGAAAGGGACACATTGAGTGGCTGCCACCCGCACGACCAACCAGGGCCGGGGACAAACTGCAACTGAGGTACGTGCCCTTAGCAGGAACTGCACCCGGGTCTCTCCGGATCGCAGGCCGACGCTCTAACCGCTGAGCCAATATGGCCAGGGCAACAATGATATATTTTTAATTTCCTACTTAATAGGCAAAGAACTTTAAAATTACCACACCTGTTATATCCAAAAGTTCTGAGGAACTGGTATCCTTATACATCATCGGTATGAATATAAATTGGTATAACTCGTTGCAGGGAAAATAGTACTTGTATCAAAAGTCTTAAAAATGTGGAAATAATTTAAACAGGAGGTTCAGTTACATTATTTAAAATTTATCTTTTGAAAAGAATTAAGAATGAACACAAGTATTTATGAAAATTATAGCTATCACATCATATTATATTTTAAAAATATAATAATAATAATAAATTGGAAGCAAAATAAATTCCTAAGTATAGTGTATTCAATCAATTCTCAAATATTTGTATACTTGAAATGCCATTCAGTCAGTGATATCATGGGTGAATATTTAATGATATAAACCTATGTCTTAGAATAAATACAAAAACGTTTTTATACCATGTGATCCTGTGTCCACACAAATGTGTAGGTGTTAGAAATGTATGAAAAAATGCACTCTTACTTAGCATGCCAACCACACTCATCTGGGTGGTGGAAATATGGGCGACTCTTTGTGCCTATTTATATTTCTATAATTTGTTGCAAAAATGTATAGAACTTTTATAGTTAATTAAAAGAGAATTGAACATTTTAAAAACTAGCTGAATGTTATTGTTTTGGGCAAATTCAATAAATCTCATTTAAACAGCACAACCCTAGGTTATGTTGATGCAAAGCATCAGTAATTATTTAAATCTTAGCTTCTATCACATCTTGCTTGGACCACTGCAGTAGATTCCTCATTGGTGATGTCATTCTCAATGGCCTTCCAGTGCGTTCAGAATGAAATCCGAATCAAATACACACTCCCGTTGGAGCTGGTCCCTGTCTGACTCCTGCACATCTCGCACCACTCTCCTTCCCTCCAATCACATCGTTTCTCCAACAGACTGAAACCTTTCTGCCTGAGGGACATTGCACCTGCTGTTCCCCCTGCCTGCAATGTTCTCCCTTTCCTCTCGCTGCTGCAGGCTCTTCACAGGACTGGCTCTTTCTCACTTTCCGGTCTCAGCTCAGCTGTCACTTCCTGAATAAGAAGGAGCCATCTCCTGGGAAAAACCCTCTGCGGCATCCACCTGTTTTACCGCCTGCAGAGAGCTTCTCACCACATTAATTTTTCTTGCTCAGTTACTGTCTCACAGTTATTAAATACTGATTACTTCTACAATATTTGTTTCTTTCCCCCAAAGTGCAAGCAGAGACCTGCTTGGTTTGTCCACTATTACATCCCCAGGCGCAAGAAAGTGGCTTTGAGCCCTGGTCAGTTTGGCTCAGCGGTTGGAGCATCGGCCTGCAGACAAGAGAGTCCCGGGTTCGGTTCCCGCTAAGGGCACGTACCAGTAATAATAATAATAATAATAATAATAATAATAATAATAATGTGCCTTTGTTTGTTGAAGGTGCTTAATGAAGACAGAAGAGTTTACCTCCAGGCAGAGAAGGTTTCCCTGAAGAACAGAAGCTGTAGCGTGGCTCCAGGTTCTAGGTGGGGACCTCCAGGGCTGAAGCTGGGAGGCAGTGGGGTCAGGCATCCTCTCCTCAGCCCGTCTCCCTTGTCATGTATTCTGTATGCAGCTGGGTTCCTGACCCTCTACTTATTTCTATGTATTTTCATTTCTTCAGCACTTTCTGCTGACTCATTTCTCATAATTTTGATTTGCATGTAATACTTTCTAGTTAGAACTTCTATAAGGCAAAATGACCACAACAGCACTCTGGTAAATATTTCATATAATTTTAAAATACCTAGTATCAATCCCCATATTTTAATAAAAAGTAAAATGTGATTGCTACCAACTTCTACCCCGGTCCAACGCAACATAAATGTAATGCAAGCCACATATCGAACTATTAATTTTCTTGGCCACATTAAAAAAGTGAAAAGAAAAATGAAATTAATAGCAGTACTATATTTTATTTAAACAAATATTCCAAAATATTTTTCAGCAGTTAATCGATATATGTAGAGGCTTTTCGGTTTTTAATTCCCTATTTGCACTAAGTTTTTAAAAGCCAGCGTGCGCTTCACACGTAGGCAGACCTCGTTTGGACCGGCCACATTCTGCAGGCCCACAGCCGCTGAGGGTGGGAGCCTCCTGCTCTGGGCAGTAATAGTTTACACTTCGAATCAGATCCTGTTCCGCCTGAGAGAAGACTAAGGCTATTCTGGGCTTTTGGTGAGTGGCCCCCCAGGGAACATAACCGGACACTATGGCCCCTGGGAGTTATGTATTAGTGTTCACACTGTGGGAGGCATGGCAGTGGTGAGATCCTAGGAAATGGATTTGGTCTTAGGATGAAAGAGCAGAAAAAAAAAAAAAAGAGGAAACTGGGTATTAAAAGAAAGAAGATGGTTAGGCTCTGGGGAAATAGCTAGAAATTGGGCCTGGGAGAGCCCCCACCTTTCCCCATGCTCTGGTATCCTGATCTCCTACCTCACCCTCCTTCCATCTTCTTTAGGGCCCCTGCTACCACGCTGAGCCAACCCCATCAGGGCCTTCAGACGTCATTATGAACCAGATCAGTCCTGGTGTGTGGAAGTGTTTAGTGAACATATGAAAAGTTGCTCATCTTGGAAAGAATAAAAAACATCAACAAAATACCTGGGAAGCATTTTAAATAAGGAAGGACAACGGATACAATACTTTCAGACCACCACGTGGTTCCATTCACCTCTGTATGCACTTCTAAAGTTTTAAACAAAGCAGATTTCAGATGTGTTGTCAGTGGGGACATAAGGATACCATCGAAGAAAACACCAGCATTCTGGTGTGTAAATGTGTCATGGTACACTTGATGTAAACTCATACAATGGATACCACGATTATAATCTCAACCATCCGCGTCTCCTTCTAGCTTCAACCCTTATTCCTATTGTTTAAGGACAAATTATCTCTGTGTTTTTGTTTTTTTTTAATTAAAATTTCTTCATGAGAAATTTTTATTGTTTGTTTTGCATTCGGCCAAATCATCAATTGCTGTCCTGTTTGTAGATGGACAGTTCTTAAGCCAGTTCATCTAGTGGTTCAACCAGCTGCATCCAGGAAGGGCGATGTGACCCCATGGAGCTGTGGGCAGGTGGGCATAGTAAATAACATTTTTTCTAGTATACTTGTCCACTGGGCAAAGTGGGTGGCCAGCTGGCAGGCTACAAGACTTCCTTTAAGGAAATACAGAATAGCAGCTGTCAGCCTGGACTGTGGAATCAGACTTCCTGGGTCCAAATATTGATTCGACCAAGAATCCATTGAATGTGCACAGGCAACTTACTTAACCTCTCTGAAAATTCCTCATCTATATCATGTAAATACTAAGAGTCTACCCCTCGGTTGCTGTGAGGATTAACTGAGATAATCTATACAAGTTATTGGACTGGAATCTGGCACATAGTGCTATATTGTATTATTTTTTTCTTTTCTCATTTATGCAGAGCTAATCAGACCCTTGGCACACTGTGCTTTATCTTGTTAATCTTCACAACAGCTTTGAACAATGGGTATTGTGATCCCCATACCACCTATGAGGCAATCAGGTCTAAAAGAAGGTTAATTAAGCAACCTGCTTAAAACTACACAATTAGTCAATGGTAAGGATGGGGCCCAAAATAAAGGCCTACTGATTTGAAAGGCCAATGTCTCTGTTTTACTATAGTCCAAAAAGACAGTAGACAATAGAAGAGCTGAGTGTTGAAAGGCAACAACAATGGTGAAGTTCATTTCAATGATATATGGAGGGTTATTCCAGAAAATCCTCAGAATCCTATTTGGTTTCCATGAGACCTCAACTCTAGCCCTGTGTTCTATTCATTTATATGCCTTGGCTGCCAAAATGCAAGACCTAGCACTGAGCCTGCCTGCTCTGTGCCGTGGGATCCCACTGGGGTCAAGTCATCACTGATGTGTTGAAAAGGTGTGTTCCGGTTTGCTTTGCAGAGAATGAGCTGATGCCTCTTTGGGCCAAGATCAGGCACAGTGTTCAAGTAACACAGCTGTAGAACCCCATCAAAAACACCAGGTTCTTGCCCTAGGGACTATACTGATGAAACCGCCAGCAGTGTTCCAGACATCCACTGTCTGAATTGTAGCCTTGAAAGGGTTTGCAATGACTGTGCAGCTTGACCAGCAGCTTCTTGGATTTGCAAAACATTTTCTTCCATGCTTAAGCTTGCTTTGAACTGTTCCCCCAAAGATAGACTTTGCCTTTGGAGCTTTGGGGAAACACACACGCACACCTGTGTAGAAAAGCGTGAATGTATCACATGGAAGGGTAGAGCCTTTATAAACGCCGGCACTGTTAAATTCCGAAAATCAGGACTTGGAGGGAATGCCTCCTCCGCTGATTGCTCTGTGGCTGGTGCAGCTATAACAGGCTCCGACACCGCCAGAGCAGCAGATACGTGTATGTGACTGCAGAGGGATACAGAAGAAAGGAAAGACAGATGGTGTACTTAGGTGCACTTAAGTCTGATTGCACGAGTTGATAATGAATGTTTAAATATGGCACTCCCATAAAATCAGATACCTATAGACAATACTGGAATAACTACAGAGTTGCTGGGGGGAAAAATGAAGTTGTAGATTCTAATTTTTGTTTTTGCCATTATTATGATTGTCTATTTACTTGTGTGGGAATTTTCATAACTTTCTCAGAGCCCAATCATCAAACAAAAAGTACAATCAGTAGCATAGAAAACAGATTCTTGGAAATGAGAGGAAATGTACAGATTGTTTCAGAGCTGTGGAAGGGCCCGGCCGGAGAGGTAAGACGGAGAACGCCAGGCGACTCTCAGTGATGTATCGAGGGGTACAAGCCACGTCACAGACCCCCTTGCCCAGCCCTCATTTCCACCACAGAGCACCACGTGCTACAGAAACCCAACTGACATCCTTCGAAGGGCGATAGTCTTCTACCCCCCAAAGCAATTTAGGTTTATATATTTTATTGGCCCCAAACCAGATTAAGTAGGATTTTTATTTATTAAAAATTTTTTTTTCTGTATTCATTTTAGAGAGAGAAAGGAAAGGAAGAGAGAGATAGAAACATTGATGAGAGAGAACATAGATTGGCCGCCTCCTGCAGGCCCCCCACTGGGGATTTGGCCCACAACCTGGGCATGTGCCCTGAGCGGGAATCAAACTGATGACCTCTTGGTGCGTGGGTCGATGCTCAACCACTGAGCCACACCGGCTGGACTAAGTGGGATTTTTAAAAACCATAATAAAATTTGGACTTTTTAGTGGCAAATATGCACTCAATTTTCCTAAGGGGTTTCCATTTCAACATTTTTTTTGGCCCCCACTATCCAAATAGATCTCCAGTTAAATGATTACGATTCCAAAATGTAAGAGCTCAGAGATCTTGCTTAGATCTGCTGTCTAAAGATGACTCTGGCACCGGGCGACTCTGGAGAAGGGTGGACATGCCACATGTGCATGGGGACGGTAGGGGACGAGAGAAGTAATCCGAGCTGAAGTGCACACTCCACGCAGAAAGGAGACATCAATCAGGAGCTGTAAATAAATTGGACCTGGCACTTTAAGTGCCTTAAATGTTTGAAGTTAAACCTTAAATTGCATCCTTATTCTTAAAGGAAGCGGTGAGCCTCCCATCAAAGAGACTGGTGGCATAATCAAGATGAGTAATGCTGCCAGATTCTGAAAGGACTTCGCAGTCTGAGGAGGAGAGACAGTCCCTGGTGCAGGGAGCAGGAAAGCCCACGTCACTTATCATGCGCGGGGATCTGGGTGCTGAAAGATGCACACGCTTTGAAATTAGGCAGTGCTGACATATGTCGGACGCTCTGCACGGTGGGCGAAAGGCTTTCCAAGCACCATCTCAAGACGAGGCCCACATCAGGCTGTTTGACAGTTTGCTAGAACACAGAGGTTTTAGAAATGATTCTTCAAAAGCAAGAAAAGGGACCGCTTCACATGCAACTTAAAATTACTGTATAATTCTTATGTTACCCAATATATACTTGTGTAAATACAACTGTAAGATGACTCAGTTCCCACAGGAATAGATCCACTTAGTAAACAAACATGTTATAATTGTGGTCTCTTTAGCTTCCAATGAGTTTTTTATTTTTTTTCAACCTACCAAAATGGCAAGAGTATCATTAATTCCAATTTGCAAGAGGGAGGTAAATACTATAAAACTTGTACCCATCATAGCAGACTGCAACAGAGGAAGAAATACCATCAGCAAGATACAATAATCTTTATACTAACTCTGGAAAATTAGAAATAAAAAAAAAGGAAAAGAAAACTGGTCACACTTACAAATATATAAGCAAAAACTAGATTAAACTTTAGCAAACAAAATCAATAACTTCTTAAGATAATATTGCATGATTCATTATTATATTACTAAAGAGTTATTTGTAGAAAAGAAAATGTCCATTATATGTTAAGTTGTAACCAGTCTATTCTTGTGAGCCGTGTACATGCAGGGTGTGGCAAAAGTAGGTTTACTGTTCTGAGTATGAGAAACAGTTTATTTTTATATTATTGCTTATTAATCATTGAATTATTTTCCACACGAACAACTGTAAGCCGACTGTTGTCCCACAACGCATTATTTTCTATGCTTGCCACGATGTAAAGAAGTTTGAGACACTTCAGTTTAACCCAAAATGCTTATTATATAATCACATGTATAGTGTAAGTTTACTCATGTTAAAAAAAATATTTGTTTGGCATATGAGTGTGTGTATGTATGTGTATTTAAACTTATATGTGACGACATCTGGAAGGCTAAACTGCAGTATAATAGCAGTGGCTACTCTGAGGAGGGTCAGTCTGTTTTTGCTAAATGTATCTCCTGCATAAAATCCAGCTGTTTTCACATAGAAGTTTCCATGTTTGTTAAATGAATACATTAAATAAATTGAGTTGGGGTGAAATACAACTTTCACTTTTTGTTATAGGTATCTATATTGTTTAGATATTTTTAAATGAACATACATTTAATTGTATTAAAATTTATATTAAAACTATACATGTACATATACATACACACAGAAACATTTAACTACTATTTCCTCAGGGTCATTCGTTAACAAATATTTTTTGAAAAAGTATTATGTGTCAGGCACTGCTCTAGATGCTTGTAATAAACAAGTAAACAAAACCAACCAAACATATGTCAAATCCATTCATTTATTCATTCATTTGTTCGTTCTTTTGTTTATTTAAACTGTGATTATTAAATCATTTACTAATCCATCAAACAAACTGATCACTTAATCTATTTCAGATACTCTGTTAGAAGGAATATATTGAATCTTATAAAAATAAAATTATCTTAATTATATTTTCCTGAATGTGCATGAGGGAAATACACAGAAATCAGCTAAGAACGTGAGTATTCATACTTACTGTTCTTCATTCATAATTGGGCAGAATTCACCATCCAGTTAAGTGAATTCTACTAGGACTTTCTATAAAAAAACAACATGAATCAATTTTAAAGAAAGATGATAAAATGTTGATTATTTATATAAATTAGAAAAATGCACAACTTTTAACAAAGGAAAATGGATCCCAGGACATTGCTTTGATATTGGATTGACCTGATTGTCGATGCTGTGTTGCATGTGAGTGTAGCTCTGAAGTACAGGGCTGAACCCCTGACAGGGACGGAGGCCGCTGTGCTAGCCTGCTGCTAGCAGGGCTCCTGGAGGCTGGAGAAAGGTAGGACACACACTGAGTGAAGTAGAAATACTACACCTCTCATGGCACACCATGGAAGAGGAGCTCAAAGATCTCTAAGAATGGGCGTATTAAGTGTATTACCCTTGAAAAGACTGCTGAGTGATTATGTTTCATGGGATAACCCAGAGCACATTATTTTAACCAAATTAATAAAGGGTTTACCGGTGGGAAGTGTATCAGCATCACTGAAAAACTCCGAGATAGTTTTCTGCCTGGGCTCGATATTGGGTAATACTGTTATACAACTGACTTATAGCGTTGGGCATGATAGGGTGTCAAATAAAAGAGGCCAGGTGGTGGTTGCTTAATTCTCAGCACCCGGGGGGCTGTAATTATCATAACGAACAGCAGGTTTGGAGTGGCAGCCAGAATGGCCTGACCTATAAAAAGCCATAAAGCTTATACATAGAACAATAGCCAAAGGCATACTGCATGATCTTTACTAACAAAAGGAATGAAGATTGGATGATCAAGAGACCGAGAGTAGTCACCCAATACAAGTCATGATCTCTTGGCAAGCTTTTTGATAGAAGCCAATTTTTATATCTGGAATCCACTGACTGAAAAAGGTGCCAAATCTTCAGGAGCAAAAAACATAGATCACCACAACACGTATAGAGTATTGTTTCCCCAATAATTCCTAAAGCGGTCTTCAGCCATTTGCAACAGGGGAAGAGAAATATCCAAGTATTTCAAGAATAGAGGATCCGAGTTCACATTGAACCCGGGGAAGGCTTCCCTGGTGAAGTTGAATCATACGGCAGCCAAGTAATAAATGGTTTTCTAGCCTGGGTCTGGCTCATAGTGTGTCCATTGGCTCTAAAGACCCACCCAGCATTCATCTCTCAGTCCCTGAACGTATGATTGGAATAGACATGCTCAATACTCATGCTCCATATTGGTTCTTTTGCTTGTGGAATTGGAGCGACTGTAGTGAGCAAGGCCAAGTGAAGCCTCTGAAACTGAACCTCTTTACTTGCCAAGATAGCTACTGGGAAAAAAAATCAAGAAAATGACAGAAATGAGTGCCGCCTAAAGGCCTAAAGAATATAGGATAGTGCCTTCTATCGCCTCTTCATTTATTTCACCAATCTAACTCTTATAAAAGTAAAATAAAATGAACTTTGAAAGATGATAGTCGGTTAGTGCCAACTCAACTGAGTAGTATCACAATTGCAGATATGATGCCAGAGTGGTATATTTGCAAAAACAGACAAAAATAGCCTCAAGTACATGGTATTCAGCCATCGATCTGGTAAATGATTTTTATTTTTTTCCATCCTTATCAGAAAGATGAAACAAAAACAGTTTACATTCACATAAAAGAAATAACAAGCATGCATTTATAATCTTGCCACTTGCTCTGGGAAAACTCTCCTATGTTCTGTTAAAATATAGAACGAGAAAAGCTGAACCTACAAACGTACCTTAGAACATCACACGTGTCCACTATATAAGGACATCATGCTAATTGTTAAAATGAGCAGGTTGTGGCAAGTATATTAGAGGCTTCTGTAAGACACATGCCCTCCAGAAAATAGAAGATAACACAATGAAGATTCATGGCACTGATGCATCCACGGAAATTTTAGGATTGCAGTGGTCTGACACAGGCTGTGACATACCTTCCAAACTCAGAGGGAGATAATTATATTTCCTATCTGTCATATAGGAAGCACAGTATCTCACAGGTGTCTCAAGGCTCTGGAGGTAGTCAATACATACCACACTTGGGAATATTGCTCCAATCATATTCCGAATGACCCCAAAGGCAAACATATCTGCGTGAAGCTCAGAGCAGAAGAGGTTTCAAGTAGGCAGTCCTGCTACTTGGATCATGTGACTTGGCTCTCTCCAAGCCACCAGTGGTTAGTGTTGGTAAGAGGCGCGTGTGGACTTTATGGCAAGGTTCAGGGCTGAGGATTTGGCTCATTTCACCCAGACAGGCCAAAGCAGCGGGCAAAATAAAGAAAAACTTAGGACTGGTAGTAGAGGGAAAAAATAATGATTTATTTCAGAGTTGGTTAATAGTTAAAAAAAAATCATTTTGAATAAATTGGAATCTTTCTGAATTTTTCTTACTGGGAAAACAGTATTAATTTTGAAAGACATAGTTAGTGAAAAGAACATAACTTAGGGTCATAAAATTCCTTGAGGAACCGAGTTAACCTCTACCTTATATTGTGCACCCCATATATATCACAAACGATCACTTTATCTCAGCTAAGCCTTAACAAGAGACTGGGCAGTGATATGATGCTCCCAAATTGGCCAATATAAAACCCAAAGTTTCAGGAATTAAGTAACTAGACAAATTAACAGAGCTGATTCCACTTAAATGGCTGATATTTTTGTTCATATAGTTGTTCAACTTCCTTTCCTGCTGAGAATCCATTTTTGATGTCTGGAGAAAAATTGTAGTTATCAACTCCCCATGTATACATTTGGCTTTGTATATTTCCAGCTCCACTTAGGGTTTTCAAAATCACAGAAAAATAATTAGCCTAGATTCATCTTTTTATTAGGCAGGACACATAGGTGCTGCTTCTTGATTCATTCGGTTCTTGGTGACTATGTTATAAGGAGTTACTTTCAACAACAACAATAACAACAGCAGCAACAACAATAAAAATAAAACTGAATGTGTTGAGTGCATTTAGTGCACAAGGGATAGTTCTAAACTTTATAATTTTAATGTAAAATTCATTTAATCCTAAAAATAGCTATCAGAAGTAGGTAAAATGTCACACCTACGTTATATTTGGAAAAATAGAAAACAGAGACATTGAAATACCTTCTTCAAACTGAGAGAGGTAGAAGTGGTTTTGAACTCATACTATTCAGCTGCCTTGACCATTCTCACGACCACATGCCATACTGCAGAAATGACTGCCAAACAGTATAAAACTTAAATCTATGGAGCTCTGAATAAGCTCTCAGCTCTCTCCCAGTAGCTGTATAAATGCTAGCAACTACCAAAAGACATGGGTTTGGAATGTTGTACTGTATATGGATATTGCAAAAGAGCTTTCTATTTGACAACAAAACTAGAATTTATTTTACATGCTTTCTTTTATTTTAAAAATTTTATTTATTAATTTATTTTTGTTACAGATGTTTCTCCTTTTTCCCCCATTGACACCCACCTCCCTCTCCCTCCTCACCCTGTCCCCAGCTTTGTTGTCCATGTCCATTGGTTATGCATATATGCATATAAGTTCTGAGGTTTATCTCTCCCCCTACCCCCTCTTCTGGGGGTTGTCAGTCTGTCCCCTACTTCCACGAACTACCCTGTTCTTCAGACTGTTATGTTGATTATATTCCACAAATAAGTGAGATCATATGATACTTGTCTTTCTCTGTTTGGCTTGTTTCGCTTAGGATAATACTCTCCAGGACCCTCCATTAAAGGATAAGAACTCTTTCTTTCTTACCGCTGCATAGTATTCCATTGTGTATATATACCACTGCTTTTTTATCCATTTATCTACTGATGGACATTTGGGCTGTTTCCAGATCTTAGCTATTGTAAATAGTGTTGCTATGAACATGGGGGTACATATATTCTTTCTGATTGGTGTTTCAGGACTCTTAGGGTATATGCCTAGAAGCAGGATCACTGGGTCACATGGCAATTCAATTTTTAATTTTTTGAGGTAACACCATATTGTTTTCCATAGTGGCTGCTTTTCAAATGATATTGTTAACTTGGAGTGGGGGGATTATTAGTTATGTAGAAAAAAGGTCAAGAAATATATACATTAATCTCAGTTTTGCCATCAGTGGTTGTGGAACCATAAGCTACTTACTTATACTTATGCAACCAAGTGTAAAGAGCTATCACTATTACTACCTCTTAGGACTGTTTAATGATTAAATGGACTAATGTTTATAAAGCACTTAGTACAGTTTCCCGATCTCTTACCAAAAAAATAAAAAATAAAACAAACCCCCCAAAACACGAGTGATTTCTAGGGTTGTTTGGTGATACAAAAGTAAACTTAAATGACCAAAGACATCCTTTGGGATTTCTGTCCTCAACAACAATTTAAACATTTAAACAGTTGTAATATTCAGAAATATGCATAAGGATTTAAATGTGGCGAAGGGAAAAAAAGAAAAAAAAAGAAATGTGATGAAGAATTTCACTATCTGCTTTTTATAGTCCTATGGAGGTTTCCAGAGTAGCTCTTTTTTGTTTTAATTCTATGGTGAATTAAACACCAGGTATTTTTCTGTTTCAGTCTTCTGATATCTGCACCATCCATGATTTTCCTTTGGAGGAACACCAATCAGCCCCTCTTATCACACACCGTTTTGGGAGGGAGGGCTAACGTTCTCAGCTCCCATAGGGAGATCTGAGTGAGCATTAAAGGAGACTGTGCCTGCTCACTCATACAGTTAGATTTCCTGGCCATTGTGACTGCCCAGGAATGGACATATGAACCAAGCCAGGCCAATCTAAGACAATGAGACTCATTTTGGACTCATTTTAAACCCATTGGGAAAGAAACACTCTTTCTACAGTTTGCTGAGAGAATAAATTGTAAATTAACTTTGGAGTTGCTGGCAGCTATTTTGGATTATGAGTGAAGACTCTTCCTGACAGTGGAACTAATACAGGAGAAAGTGTAGTTAAAAAATACTAAAGATTGAGTTCTTTATATATTATGGAAATTAACCCCTTATCAGATGTACATTGGTGAATATGTTCTCATTGGTGAATATGTTCTCCCATACAGAGCGTTGGTTTCCTTTTCATTTTGAGGATGGCTTATTTTGCTACATTTAGAAGCTTTTATATCTGATACCATCAATCAATCAACAAATAACAAGTGCTGGTGAAGATGTGGGGAAAGGGAAATCATAGTGCACTACTGGTGGGAATGCAGATTGGTGTACCCACTGTGGAAAACAGTATGGAGATTCCCCCCAAAACTGAAAATAGAACTGCTGTTTGACCCAGCTATCCCACTTTTGGGACTATATCCTAAGAATCTAAATCACCAATCAGAAAGAATATATACACCCCTATGTTCATAGCAGCATTATTTACAATAGCTAAGATCTACAAACAGCCCAAGTACCCATCAGTAGATGAGTAGATAAAAAAGCTGTGGTATATTTACACAATGGAATATTATGCAACTCTAAAAAAGAAGGATATCTTAGCTCTGGCCAGTTGGACTCAGTGGGTGGAACATTAGCCTGCAGACCAGAGAAAGAAAGAAGGATATCTTACCCTTTGAGACAGCAAGGGTGGACCTGGAGATAATTATGCTAAGCAAAATTAGCCAGCCAGAGCAAGACAAATATCACATGATATCTCTTACATGTGGAATCTAATGAACAAAATAAACTAGTGAACAAAATAGGTCCAGAGACATGAAAGCGTGGAACAGACTGACAGATCTCAGAGGGAAGTGGGGCTGGGGGAAGAGGTTAACCAAAGAAGTTATATGCACATGTGCGTAGCCCATGGACACAGACAATAGTGTGATGAAGACCTGGGGTGAGGCAAAAGCACAGTAAGGGGGGTGATGGGGTAAAAACAGGGAACATCTGTAACATTCTCAACAATAAAATAAATAAAAACCAAAAAAGATGAAGTCTTAAGGATACCGTTGATTTCCTGTGGCTCCATCTATGTCTGATCCAGCATATGACCAACATTTTCAGTTACTAGGGCCAGCAAAGTATCACTCTTCCCTGAACTAGTAAAATTAGTACTATTTCACTTGCCACTAAACAATACAAAGATAATTATTCTCTTGACTTCCAAGTGGTGGAACTGCCAAATGCATTTAAAATGCTCGGCAGCACTGGCGACAAATATTCCAAGCCTTTGAGACCACACAGCTACGTTCTCTAGGACTGTCTCAGTTGAGTGCTTACTCTCAAGATCTAACCAGTGAACTGCTTTGCCTAACTTCTGGTTTTGCCACTCTGTCTTTGCCTTAAGAAACTGAATGTAGGATTTGAGCTCTTTATTAACAGGATGGCAAGATTGTTTTGCATAAACACACACGGCTTCTTCCAACTCATTCCCAAATGAGTCTTCTCCATCAGAGCATAGAGATGCCCATGGCATATGGCTCCAACCACACGATTATATTCACTCCCTACAGAGATTCTCTGGGTCAGCTCCGGGAGACAGTAATTACTCCTTGCATAAAAGTAGCTGTTTATCACTCAGGGGCATTTGTAATTGATGTTTCTTACACTAGAGTTTTTTTCCTTTTAGTGATGCCTCAGAGAACTGCAGGCTAACTTCTTTAGATAGCATTTGTTTTTTTGTTTATTTAATTTTTGAAGCAAAGATCACCTAGTGATGAATTTGGTCCATTATTACAAATACCCTGGATTCACATCAGACTCATTGCTTTGATCATGATAGATAACCTCTTGAAAATAGTCATTGGCTATTTTGGAAAAAGAAACCGTATTTAATTCTTTGCAATTATGACATGATCTCTTGAAATGGCAAAGTAGCTCTTTAAAACGAATATCAAAAATTCTATTTTTCACGCAACACACTTTCTTGAAATTTAAAGACTCATCTTTTCTTTTTTATTAGGCAAAGTACCATGTTGCCTCAAAGTATTAACACAAGAAAATGTCATTTGTTCTCACCTCTTTAGAATACTGCATTTAACATTTCACAGATTTGAGGCTCATAATAACTGTGCAAACTGCAATTATTAGGACAGCTTCTTAGTTGGGCTAATAGGAGTGCAGAGAGGACGTTTTAAGCATGTGCCCATCTGATAGAGGAACTTATTTGAAGAACATTATAGCTAAATTGGAGAGAGCATAGGGCAACAGAAATGATAAATGGAATGGAAGGGATTACTGAACATATGAGAAGAGATTAAGAAAAATGGGGTTGTTTAGTCTTGAAAGAAGATGCGTCTGAGGTGAATTGATTGAGGAATTTGAGCTAGCTACGGGCCACAGCGCAATTAAGTTTGATCCATTTGAAGGTGCGCCTTTAAGCAGAAATGTGTGAAAGGCAAATTAAAGGGCTCGTATTTTATAGAAAGTGTGGTGATAAGCAAAGGAAGGATTTGTAAGTACTAAGCTAAACTAAAATTGTATTATCATACTTAAGAAAATATTTGTACTGATTAATTGAAGACATATGCAAAGGAGAAAGACGGTGTGAGTAAGTAAACAAGGTGTTGGCACGTATTTTAGAGGCAAAATGCTTCTGTTTATTATTTTCTACTTGTATTGGAATCAAAATATCTAAGCTGAATTCTAACTTATTTACATACTATTTAATTGATTCTGGACTTTCTGGTCTTTTTTATTAAAGAGATGGCACAGAGTTAATATTTGCTCTGTTTGTTAGATATTAAATAACTAAATAACATCTACAAATCTGTTTCAAGTATTAAATATGTATTATATATGTAGATGTTATATTTACCAAAGCCTTCTTCCCAATGTAAATGTGGCCGAGCAGTTCCATGAAAGAATATTTGTTGTAGCAAACACTTTGTAAAAAATTCAAATAATTTACCTGTCTTTTCTATCTCACTCCAGAACAACCGCCTGCGGTAACAATGAAAAGCACATAAAGTACACTAAAATATTCAAAGTAGGTGTAGTAGGGGGAAAAAAGTCAGAAACATAAAATGTAGTAAGAAATGAGGTTAAGTTATATATCATGTGGACTTATATGGAAAGACCACAAACTTTTCTCTAAGTCTTCGCTCAACCAAATAGAAAAAAACAAACCAAACCTTATAAGTTACACAATATCATATATTCAGAATGAAAACAAACACACCAATATGGCAAAGAACAACTATTCTTAGCATTATGGCCACAGGAATATGTTTTCTGAGTGCTGTCCTTGAAAGCACAATACTATCATAATAAGTAGGCTTTTCAATATGTGTAAAAATACACAACATCATACTTTTTGTAGGACTCTTTATTTTAGTGCTTAACAGTATAACCAGTTGTTAAAAATATCCAAACATGAAATGTAGTTTCAATGAATAGTGAGTGTATTGGTGAAAATGCCCAGTTCTTTTTAAACTCAAAAATAATAAATTCTGTTAATTCATTAATTTAGTCATTCTATCAGTTCACATCAAGTATCTGCCATTTGAGAATATTAAGTTAAATCTTTAGTACATATAGACATAAAGCATACTCTATTAACAAATTCTGCTTTGGATTTAATGCAATAGCCGGTATTAGGCTGAACCTCTCATTACAACCATAAAATAGAAAGAAAAGAAAAAAAAATAAAACAGTTATTTAAAGATATAAAAAAAAAAAAACCTAGACAGAAGTGAAATTTCGGGCATGAAGGAAGAGAAGCCTAAGAAAACAGTCCGAGTTTTCTCAAGAGCCTGGAAGAGTCATGCTCTGGGCATAGAGGCAAATTATTACAGAGTGACCTTGAGTGATTAAGGTGAGGTGATCACATTCTAGCTACCAGCCAGAAGAAAAATAAATTCTCTGAAAGATAACATTAACAAAATGTTTAATATTGTTCAGATGCAATATCTAGCATTCAATTAAATAAATTCCATAAAACAACCAAATGACAAAAAAAAAACAAGAAAAAAAGACCTTGGGTGAAACAATTACTAGAGTTATCCAATAAAAACTTTAAGATAACTAAAATGAATAAGTTAAAATAGATAATATTGACACTAATCTTAACTATATGAGAAAAATTAAATAAAAATCCTAGTAATAAAAAAATAACAGACATTGCCTGGCTTGTGTGGCTCAGTGGATTGAGTGTCACCCCATGGACCAAGAGGTCCTTGTTCAATTCTCCATCAGGGCACATGCCCAGGTTGCAGGCTTGGTCCCCAGTAGGAGGTGGGCAGGAGGCAGCTGACCAATATTTCTCTCTCACATTGATGTTTCTATCTTTCACTTCCTCTCTCTCAAAAAAATCAATAAAAACATATTTTAAAATATAACAGGCATTAAGAGGTCAGTATATTTTTAAAAAATAAATAGAAGATTAAACACAGAAAGAGACAATGAGAAGATGGAAGAATAGGAAATACTCAGTTTGTGGCATAGAGAAACATGCAAAACACAAAAAAGGAGCATAATAGACATCTAGAATATAATAACGATGTCTGGCATACTTGTAACTGAATTCCAGAATAGGGGAGAGAAAGAGAGAGAATAGGGTAAAAATATTTTGAATAGATACTGACATTTTTCAAAATCAATATGAGATATATAGCCACAGATTTAAAGAGCTTAGGGAAAGCAAAACAAGATAAATGTAAAAAAAGATATATCTAGTCACATCATAGTAAAATTGTCAAGAAAAAAAAAACCAAGAACAAACAGAAATATAAAAGCCAGAGGAAAAAAGACACATTATTTTTAAAGGAAGAGCTATAGAGATAAAAAAAATATATAAGGTGACTTTTAAGCAGAAATGATAAATCCAGAAAACAACATAATGACATTTAAACTGCTGGTAAAAAATAATTGCCAACCTAGAATTCAATTGCCACCAAAAACATGCCTCAAAAATGAAGGTGAAGTAAAGGCATTTAAAATTATATTAGTATTCTACTGCTGCCATTACAAATTACCATGAATCTGGTAGCATAAATAATATACATTTATAATCATCTTACAGTTCTATAGATCAAAAGTCAAACACCAGTCTCCTTGCACTACAATCAAAGTGCTGGCAGGGCCGAATTTCTTTCTGAAGACTTTATGGGAAAATTCATTTCTTTGACTTTTCTTTTTTTTTTATCCTCACCCGAGGACATTTTTCCATTTTTTTGTTCAGGTGGAGTGGGAGGGAGAGAGAGGAACAGAGAGAGAGAGAAACATCGATGTGAAAGGAACACATCAAGTGGCGGCCACCCGCACAACCGACCAGGGCCGGGGACAAACTGCAACCGAGGTACGCGCCCTTAGCGGGAACCGAACCCGGGTCTCTCAGGACCGCAGGCCGACGCTCTAACCGCTGAGCCAAACCGGCCATGGCCATTTCTTTGACTTTTCAAACTGCTGGAGGCTACCTCCATTTCTTGATCTGTGGCTCCATCTTCAAAATCAGCAACAAGAGGTCAAGTCTTTCTCACACTGCCGTCCCTTTGGTTCCCTGAAGTTGGGAAGTGTTCTTTAGTTCTAAATGCAAGTGATTAGATTGGACACTCTGGATAATCTGGGGTAATCTTCCCATTTTAAGGTGCATAACCTTAATTACATTTGCGAAGTTCCTTTTATCATAAAAGGTACCCTATTATAACATATTCACAGGTTCTGAGCATTAAGTTTGAAATGTACTTGGGGGCCGTCATTCTGTCTACCACACAAATAAACAACAACTTTGAAAATTGGCTGCTACCAGACCACACTAAAATAAATACTAAAGGGAGTACTTCAGGAAGAAGAGAAATAATTCTAATAATAAACATTATAATGCAGGAAGAAAAAAAAATCAAAAAGGTTAATGTGTGAAAAAAGGTGTAACATCTGTAATACTTTCAACAATACAGATAATTTTTTAAAAAGGTATGTGGAAAACATAACTATTTAAAATGATAATAATATCTTGAGGAATCAAAATACAGTGATGTGCTGGATCCAGCCAGCCCTGTTTGCAAGAACTTACTTTGCTGAATTTTCAGTAATTTGGAAAGTTGATTGTTAAACACATTATTTTAACCATTGTTAAAAATGAAATAATAGAACATTGCAATAAAATAAATTGTAGTAAAAGTGAAATAAATACTCAAAATTCACTACTTTCTAATTATTTTGATATATTTTATTTTGTCTATGATCCTGAAACTATGTCTATTATATATGCAAGATGAAAGTAGCACATAATGGTATCCTAATGCACATTTTTTTTCCAAAACTCATTCAATGATGTCATGTTGTAATTTAGGTTTGGTTATCATGGTAGTATTTATACTATAAAAATTGGCAAATACTATAACTCAAGGCTTGATTTATTGTTTTAGTTGATTGTCTAAAAAGCAACAAAATGTTAATTATGCAGATTAAGTGTTATCCAATTTAGCAAAGAAGCTGCTCATGCCAGTGTGTCAAGCTCTGACATTTATCTTTGTTATCTTTATTTCATTTTGTCATGCATGTTAATATAACTGAGATATGGGCCCATTCATGTCATAACTATAGTTATTCATCAAATTCAGCCATAGTTGTCCTAAAGATACACAAGTTTGAAAAAATTCAATGTAAGCATGCTGTGAGAATCAGTTGACTAGATGGACTTCAGAACAGAACTGTATATTTTATTTTTGTTTGTAAACTTAGTACTACATATTCTCTATCAGAAAAAGTCATAACAAACTCATATACATATATATGCATATGCTTTCCCCAATGCATACTGAAGTAAGCCCAACACATTTTACCAGCACAAAACATGGACTTAGTGTTATTACCTACATCGTTGGAGAGACAGTAAGTTACACGTTTAGGGTCAAGAATGCAAGTTGTAAATTCTAGGGTGGGCACTTAAAGATCAGTAAATAACAACTTAATATAATGGAAGAAGATAACCACAACAGACTCTTATTCAGAAAGAATAAGTCATCCATTTCCATTTAATGTAATTACTGATATATTTGGACTTGAAAAGATAATCTCGTTATTTTATTTAGTCCATTGATTTTTTCTTTTATTTTCTCTGTGTATGTTAGACTCTTAACAAAATTGTTACTATTTCTGTATAAAGATTTGTAGCTTAACTTTTCACTACATGTTATATTGCACACCATTAAATATTCTTTGAAAACATCATTTTTTATGGCAACATAAAAATCTCATTATATGTACTATTATTTATTCTCTCCCTTATTGGTTGATATTTGCTTTTTTATGAGCTATTATGAGTAATGCTACGAAGAACATACTTTATCACACATTTCTTTGGCAAATCTCTGATTAGTCCTATAAGGTAAAATCTTAGGTACAAAATAAAAAGTTATGATTTGTTTTAAGCATGTCATCCATATTGCTAATTGACTTTCACAAAGGTTGAGCTAATGTTCACTCCCTCTAGTAATAAAAAAATCTTTCATTTTTACTCTCTTCAACATTGAATATTATTACTTAAAAATATATTTGCCAGTTTTTTTTAAATTGAAAATACACATTTCATTGCTATTGTAATTTGCATTTCTTTGATTACTATTAAAGCTAAATATTTTTGCAAGTTTCATTGGCCATTCATATATTTTCTGTGAATTGTTGGCTCATGTCTTTTGCCTTCATTTTTCAAATGCCTTCTTCCTTTTTAAAAACATTCCTATACTTTCAATGAGGAATTGATCCACAGAAATACATATGACAAGATTAAACAATTCATTAAATATTTACTGATAGCCCAGCTGGTGTGGCACAGTGGTTGAATGTCATCTCACAGACTGAGAGGTCCTAGTTTGATTCCCAATCAGGGCACATGCCTGGGGTTGCAGGTTCCATCCCCAATAGGGGGCGTGCAGGAGGCACCCGATCGATGTTTCTCACATCAATGTTTCTATCTCTCTCTCCCTTCCTCTCTCTCTAAAAATTCAATAAAAGTATATCTTAAACAAATAAATGAAATAATTAATGAATTAATAAATAAATACTTACTAATAATTCCTAGCTTTTAGACTTGTGAGAGATATATAAATATATAACACCGCACAGAGCTCATAAAGTAGTGGCTAGCTGTCAATTCCTCTGATACCCACTGCATGGTAGAGTACAGCACCAAGGAACACATCTCTGTTATAGAAAATACGCATACATGCCAGGAAATACTAGTAATTGGCAAGTCTTTCTGATAGAGTTGGGGAACGCATTGAGCCTTGGAGAAAGAGTATTAAATATATTAGGGAAGGCAGTTACAAACAAATTGAATGAAAACAGAATATGTGTATGTGGGTGAGTAGAAAAAGTGGGGTCTGTACACTAGTGCTTTTAGCAGATGAGTTGATGTCAACATTAATTGTGATAATTGGTGTCAGTGGACACTTGACTTGATCTAGCACCTAAAAACCTGTCCCTTTCCAATCAAAATGCATCTCAAAATACCCCATGCAGCTGAAAAGCAATGATGGTAACAAGGTGGTCACAGATGACCCCAACAATAAGAGAAGAGGGCAATGTGCCCACCAGAGGGGGTGCCATCTGTAAATCATTTCAGTGTCAGCCCTAAATAAGGAAGGCTGAGGGACACTGTCCCTGGAACAGACATCACACCCAAGAAGACACTCTAGAAATATACAAATCCAATGAGTAGTTGGATGTACCTCTCCCCACCATATAGAGGTTGAGTCCTTACTTTAGGATTTGTACGGACTTCTCTTGGGATTATAATTTTTCAGACTACTTGAGCAATTTAAACATTTTTCTTCCCAACACTTCTTGTTCCCTTTAAAAACAGCAAAATAGTTATAAGCATTCAAATCATTAAGAGATTTTTCAAAAGCAAATCATTTTGGAGCTGCTTCTTAATTGAAACTGGACCTGCTCTCCTGCTGTAAATAGGAGAAAACTGGGCAAAGTGTGTGAAGCACTGGGAAACAGACAGTGTAGGCAGAGGGGGAAGCAAATGACGTGAGCTCCACCGTGGCCAAACTTTCCATGGGGAAATGACCTCTGGTCTGCAGTGCAGGGCATGGTGCCGAGCGTCCAGCTAGCAGAGAACTAGTCTCACTGAGTGGGGAAGGAAACATCAGCAAAACTGCTAAAATACTAAGTCAAAAGACATCGCTCCTCTTCTCCAGACACCCACTGGTGGCTTCCTACCTCCAGAAAACAGCATCTATTGGGCACAAAATGTGCCCCGCCTCATCAATACCTGTGCCCCTGTTCCCTTCTCCCTGGTTCACTCATCTAAAAGTACCCAGAGCTTTTGCACCTCCACGTTTTTCCTCTCACAAGCCAGGCTCTTTTCCTTATTTTTCCTTTTCCTGAAACTCCTTCCCTAGAATCATTCCCCCTTCCTCCCTGCTCATTTCTCCGAGACAACACACACATGGAATATTTTCTTACTTCATTCAGGTCTTCAATCCAATGTTTACCTGTACAGACAGGCCATGATATATAACATACTTTTCCCAACTCATCATCCTCGGCTCACCCCTTATGTCATAGTGTTACTAGATGCCAGATCTAGTGTTGACCCTTCAACCTGTAGGGATTAGGGCACTGGCCACCCATGCAGTACAAAATCTGCAATGTAGCTTCCATTGGACCTCCACATACTTGAATTCCCAACCATGGGTCTGAAAATAGTAACTATCTTCATAGTATTTATCCACCTGAGGACATACTATTCATACTATTTTTCATCTATTGAGGATTTTCAGCAGTGTGTAAAATTCATGAATTTAGAAATGTGTCTGTTTTCTCCACTTTTCCTCTGCCCAAACCCTGACACATGGTAGGTGCTCAGTGATGAGTGAATGGCTAAGGAGAATTCCAGCCAAGGAGAGCAGTTAATGTAGGCTTTCTAGAGGTCAGGCGAGGAAGGGTTTTATTTTGCTGAAAATGACATGCCTGGAAATATCAGCGTACACAGCAATGCAAAGCGAAGCAGGGGGAAACCATCCCAGGTCCCTTTGGCTCCAGTGTGGGGGTCTCAGGGGGCCTCCGAGATAAGCCAAGTCAAGTGGGAGGAGCCTTGGGTGCAGCTGAGGGTATTGGCTTGATTTTTTAACGTATCTGGAAATCTTCAAGGGTAACTGGCACCAAGGGCCTTTAAGTGAGGGAGTGATTTGTTTAAAGTAGTAAGTCTAGAGGATGAACGGGGCCTCAGAGAGAAGGAAGTGACCTGGAAGCCAGGTAGCACCAGAATGTTGTCAGGGTCCAGCCGATTAGCAGGGCATCAGGAATACTGGCTCACTGTCACAATAATATTGAGCTGCAGTGATAAAAAAAAATAAAATCACTAAAATAGGACACTTTTTATTTTGACTGCTGCTTGCCAAGCATTCTCTGTGGATTATCAAAAGACTACATAAAGAGAAGGTTAAAATATATTATTACCCTTGCAGGACACCTATTATTGTGAATGATTGATTTCTCTTTCCCAGTCCCCAAGGACATTGTGAGGTCAATGCAGGGATCTAATAGAAACTTCTACAAAAGCACTCCAAATTTATTTGGCTGAGTCATTCAAAGGAGAAAGATGTAAGTTGGTGACCTAGGAGTTTTATTAGAATTAATAGCCCTTAACATGCAGATTGTCCCTCATTTCCAACTTCATTCTCAACAATTAGTGATCGTTCTCATTCATTTGCTATTTTCCAGAGCCCTAAGAAGCAGGGCCCATATTATAGATGAGGGAACTGAGGCCCGCAGAACTTAAGCAATTGCCTTAAATCTCCACAGTAAGTCTGGATTAGGCAGGAACTGGGGCACGGCAGTTTTTTGTTTTGTTTTGTTTTGCTTTTAATCTTTTCGTCCATGAAGTCATGCTGGCTCAGTTTTCTTATTAACATAGAAATTTCTATGTATGCACTTGTACTAAAATATTATACACATGATTTTCAGAAGGGACACCAACATTTGGTGACATCCAATTATCAATACTCAGAATTTATATCACCTAGGATAATGAGAAGGTGATCAAAAAAGATCATCATGAAATAATAATGAAAGTCACTGATTTGATGCTTTTAATTTTCCAGACTTTCATATAAATTTCTTTCATATATTACTTACTACATCCTTATGAGTTTAGGAAAGGTGATCATTATCCCTATTTCGTAAGTGGGTTGAGGAGATAGTCTGTTAGACTGCTTCTCATATGTTTAGAAGCCCACATATTATGCCTCCTTCATTTATTCAGACAGACATTCATTTTTTTTTTATTATTCACTTAGCAAATATCTGTGAGCACCAACTATATGCCAAACATTATGAGAGGCTCTAGCTATACTTTGATGAAGAAACCAGACAATCCTAGGCCTTATAGATCTTTCATTTCAGTAGAGGAGACAAGAAATAAGTAAACAAATGTGTATTTGCAAATTGAATGAGGAGATAGGAAGGGATTGGATGCGATGTAAAAAAATGATAGCAAGGGTCCTTCTTTGCTAATATGATGAGAAAAGAGCCTCTCCAAGAAGTTTGTGCATATGGTTAGAACAACACAGAGCAGCAGGGAGGAGCCGTGCAAAGCACCGGGGAAGGTGTTTTCAGACAGAGGTGGGAATGTGTGTGAACATCCTGAAGAAGGAAACACTGACATGCAGAAGAACTGAAAAGTGGCCAGTGTCTCTTGAGCATAACAGTGGCAGCACCAGGGAGGACAGAAGAAGTAGGCAGGGGTCATATCACTCAGATTCAGGTTGCCATGAGGTGTTTGACCTCATTCTAAGTAGCACAGGACACCACTGGAGGTTTTAAGAGAAGAGTTATCTGGTCATATTTATCAGTTATAAAAGAGCATGCTGTCCATAGTGTTGGGGTAGATTGAAGGGAGGGTGGGTTGGGGAGGAAAGAAGGGTAAAAGTACAGAAACATCAAGAGGGAAGCTTTCACTGGAGTCGGGGTCAAGGGTGATGGGGGTGCTGATAGGAAAGATAAAACAGATTCGAAATGTATTTTGGGGTGTGGAACCAATAAGACTTGAGATGGATTTGATGTTAATTAAGAAAGAAGAAGCAATCACGGATGACTTCCAGTTCCCAGCATCAACACCTGACAGAGGCAGAGACCTTCACATTGACAGAGGCAACGAACGGGGACAATCCAGGTTTTAGGAGGGAACAAGTGACAGGTTTGAGCAGACAAGGTTGGGGGTGCCTGTGAGACACCCAAATGGAGAAACCAAGTGTGTTGTCGTGTATACAGGATGGGACTTAGAGGGGATGCCACTCTTAATGATATGACTTTGAAAGTTATCTGCCTAGAGTTAGCGTCCCAGTCACGGGAACGGAGGAGTCGACTTACAGAGTGAGAAGAAGGAAACAAGAGCATAGAAGACGAAGCCCTGGAAACATTTCAGAATTAGCCACGGGGTACAAGAGGGAAGTTCCTGCTAAGACATACCAAGAAAAAGTATAAGGAAGAGGCAGGAGGATTCCCAGAAGCACATATTTTCATGAAAGTCAGAAGGACGGTATTTCATTCACTGATCCTTCTCAGCCCTGTGGGCCTCCGTCCAAAATTCAACTCCTAGTGTAGGTATAGTCTTTTCTGGAATGCCTTTCCTCATCATCCTTTTGACTCCCGTGAACCATTTGTGATTGCTTTATGATTGTGTTATAAGAGCAATAATGTTTGTCATTTATTAAATACTTAAAATGTACCAGCAGCTATACTGTGCACTTGACATGCATTTATTAAAGCCTATGCCACACTCATTAAGTAAAATGGATTACTTTTTTCTCCCAACTTCAGTCGCAATAGATAACAAGATCTACTTCAGGGTTCTGTTCAGAATAGAGAAACAAGAAGCCACATGCTTGGCATACTCTACCACGTAGAAGGCACAGAAAACTGACAGTAGGAGATTATTGTTATTTCTTTCACTAAAATACTCAATGCAGTAAAATGTATACATTTATTTTAGCAATGTACAATGATACATTTACAATGTATAAATTTATTTTTCCTATCGACTGTGAGCTCTTTAAGGCAAGCATTGGTTTTTGTTCATCCTGAATCACTGATACCACGGATATTGTTGGGTACGTTTTGTGCTCACAAAGAATTTTATGAAAGTGTCAGTGCCTATTTTATGTTGCAAAGCTAGATAATTCAAATTCTAGACGTGTGCGTTAGATGGGAGTGGGTCACAGCACTACTTTTAAAGCATTTTATAAAATGCAGCATTAATATCATTATACTTTTGAACTAAATAACCTACTTTTAATTTCATTTTTATCGTTATATTTTGGAGAAGTGTGTAATACGTAAGCAGACATGCTAGATGTATGAAGGACTGAGTTAACAAAGACAGATGTCGGCTGTCTTGGATGTAGGCTGTTCTGGGAAGCTGAGACCACATAGTGTCTGACACAGCCCTGCCTGGGTGCAGCCAGAGGGGTGGGGCTTCGGCGGTCAGACAGTCTGAGGAGACAGTCCTCCGCAGTGCAGGTGCTTGGATGCCGGCTGTCTTGAGCGCATTGGAACTTGCTTGGATATGCTAAGCATTAAAGGAGAAAACTGACTCTGTCAACTGTTAACAGTTTATATTAGTCAACTTTGTTAGATGTGCCATTGAACTCATTCATTTTGGTGGAGGTCAGGGATGGTCTGGGAGCCTTAACTGGGCGAAGGTTTGGAGTGAGACTGGGTGGTGGGAGGTATCCCAGGAGGGAGTGGAGCTCAGGTGTGAGGCGAGGTTGTCTGTTGTTGGTACAACTTGGTAATAATAATTATGAAAAGCCTTAAGTTTAATAAGAAGCTTACAGAGTAACCTTAAAATATGTTTATTTGTGTATCCCTAGAATAATTTAGTGAAGCTATATCCATGCTTGTATACTTTTCAGCTGGAGGCTGGAATTTTTCATCATATATTTAAATACTTTCAAAAATGTGATTTTCTGCATAGCAGAAATATTAACAATTTAAAATAAAACTGTTGCATCATGCTTTACATTTTTCCAATAAAATGTAAATATCATAATAATAAACACTTGCTACTGTTCATGCAAAATACATGAATAATTTAAAATAAAATAACATTCTTTTACTCTTTAAACTAGTACTTTTTATTCTATTTTCAAAAACTTTATCCTGATTTCATGTATTTTATGCTTAGAAGGGCTATTATCACCTTAACATACTTTTGTACACTAAACTATGTATATAAATTAAGACTTAACTTTTAAAATGTTTCCTGTAACCGTAAGATTAAGTGTTACAATTGTCTTCTACATTAAGTTATTGTAATTGTCACAAGTACCCCATTCATCAAAACAACATATTATATTTCAAACCTGAGTAATAATTATTAAGTATAAGAGTAAAATTTTATTGGAACTTCATCTCTTAATGAGATAAATGTCTTTTTATGATTTCCTTGGCTCATACATCCATGGATGATTACTTATTGCTAGAATCGCATAGTTACTTATGAGCCCTGCTCCTATGTTTGGTGTTTGGAGTGGAGAGCACTGGGAAATCCTGTTCACATGCAGGAGTGGGCGGGACTGGAGGGGCACTGTCACTCAGCTCTATGATCTTCCTCAGACATATATGCCAGAACGCACAGTCATCCAGCATCATACATTAGTTTTAATCTGTTAGCTGACAACGTGCTTAGGTCCCCTTCAATTCTGCTGAAAGTGAAGAATTGGAAACCACCTGACTTTCAGAAAAGATGGTCACCTTGTCATTAGAGGCATTCGGTTTTTCAGCATCTCCACCAACAGGTGTCCCTTTACTTGGTGTCGCAGACGTTTATACACCCTGGGGAACTTCACCATGGGGAGACTTAGGATTAGTGAGAGCTGTGACTTTCTTAAAGAAGGAAAGAGGTTTATGTTAGAGGAGGTGGAAATAAACCATCTGCATGATGTCTGTAACATTCTCAAGGAGACTGATGTTAGGGAAGAGCACCTAAGGAACTCCAGAACCTGGAAACTCTTAGAAAGACTTTAATGACCAGCAAGGGTGCGGAAGCAGAAGTGGGGGCACAGAGAGAAGCCCCTAGCACAGGCTCTCACCATTAGCCTCACGTCATAACCGCCTCGTTAGGACTTCTTCCATGGATTACTACCCACTGTGTATATTCATTGGGTGGATATTAATTACTTATAAGACATAAATATATACAGCACATTGTAAAAAAATAGATAGCATTAGATATGCCAAAATAGAACAACATGTGAAAACATAGAAAGAGATTATATTAGATGGTGTGGAATAGGGTGAAGAAAGTGTAAACGAGATGATAACTCATATATTTGATACAGTTACACATCTGGGAATCTATTTTAAAAAATGTGCTGAATAGAAATAATTTTTGCAAATAAAATATTTATTGCAATGTCATTTACAATGCTTAGAGGTTGAAATCAACCTAAATGCTAGCTCATAATATATTGGTTTAATAAATATGGCACAATTCTTCAAAAAGTATTTTTCAGATATTACAGTTATGCTTATAGAGATTGTGGAATAATTGCTATAAATGTTTGTTATGTTAGTTAGTTTATGCAAATTAGTTTGTAAAGAATTCTATGTCAAATACAATCAACAATGTGTGGAAAGCATGCATTTGAAGGAAGAAAATGCAAGCAGAAAATATACATCTTGTACTCATGTCCATGTGTTTTTCAACACAAATGGAAGCCCTTATATTACATTTAAAAATGAGAAAGTAGCCCAGCCCAGGTTGCTCAGTGGTTGAGCGTCGACCTACGCACTGAGAGGTCGCTGGATTGATTCCCAGTCAGGGCACATGCCCAGGTAGTGGATCAAATTCCCAGTGGGGGGCATGCAGGAGGCGGCCAATTGATGTTTTCTCTCCGTAATGTTACCGTCTCTCTCTCCCTCTCCCTTCCTCTCACTCTAAAAAAAATAAATAAAAACAATAAAACCAATAAAATATTTAAAAGAAAAAATGAGAAAGTATCTAGTCAATTATCAAAACAAAGATCAGAATGGTACTAAGACCTGAAGGATAGGTGACATTTGTCATCAAATAGGAGACCTATAGTTAGTATAGAGAACAAGTTTTTAAGTGCAAGAATTGCCATTATAGATGCAAGGATCGCCCCGGGCATGTGTCAGGAGAAGGGAAGGTTATTTGGCTGGAGTATTTTATTTATTTATTTATTTTTTATCCTCACCCTAGGATATTTTTCCATTTTTTGTTCAGATAGAGTGGGAGGGAGAGAGAGGAAGGGAGAGAGTGAGAGAAACATCGACGTGAAAGGGAAACACCGAGTGGCTGCCACCCGCACGACCAACCAGGGCCGGGGACAAACTGCAACCGAGGTACACACCCTTAGCGGGAACCGAACCCGGGTCTCTCCGGACCGCAGGCCGACGCTCTAACCGCTGAGCCAAACCGGCCAGGGCGGCTGGAGTATTTTATAGACTAATATGAGACAGGTCTTGAAAGATAGATGGAAGAAGATCACTGCGAATATAGCATATGGTTTACTTTTTATTCTATGGAAAACTGTGAGCTACTGAAGGTCTTTGAGCATAAAGAATATAACAATCATAGCTCTTCTTCATAAAAATTAACTTAGTAGTGGTCTAACAGATAAATGATAACTACACAGGGAGTTTATTTAGTGAGTTAATATAATAGTCTCTGTATTATTATTTTTATTTTTGCATAACAACTATGCACAAAATAGTAGTTTAAATTAGTTTCTGTGGGTCGGTGTCTGAGCACAGATTAGCTTGGCCCCTGGTTCAGGGTCCTACAAGGCTGCACTCAAGATGTCCACTGGGACTGTGGTCTCGTCTGGGTTCTGGTTCTCTTGCAAGCTCACTCAGATTCTGGCAGACTGGTTTGCTTCTAGCTGTAGAACTCATAGCATCTTGTTGCTCAAGGCCAGTAGGATGGTCTTTGACCTCACCAAAGGCCTAAGCCCTCTTTTAAAGGCTTTTCACTGAATAAATCAGGGCCATCTAGGGATAATATCCCTCTTGATTAAATTCAACTGATTTGGGGACTTAGTTACATCTGTAAAATTTCTCTGCCTTTGCCTCATAATGTAACCTACTCAAGGTTCATGAGATCTATTAACTTTCCCATACAATGAACTTCATCACGAGCGTAACACCAGGGTAAAGACCATTGGGCCATCCTTGGACTCTGCTTACCAGAGTCTCTGTAAGAGATGCTGGGTACAACAAGCACAGTGCCTTGACAGAGACACGTGAGAGGAACCCACAGTGCTCTAACTCAGCCGGTGTAGAAATAAACCAACACACAATTAAATATAGGTGGTAAGTCCAAATACAGAAGCATGTTTAAGGTCCCGAGGTCATTCAGAAGAAGCAGCCCGCAGTTCCTTCTGGAAAGGGACAAATCTCAGGAGTCTTCCTAGGAGAGGTTTTTCTTGAAAGATAAGCAAGATTCATAAGATGAACAAATACAGAGCAGACAGGTTAAGCGAGAGGAAGAAGAGTCAGTGATAAATACCTTTGAGATTTCTAATAATATTGTAATATATTTTAATAGTTTGATATCTTATTCATAATGGACTTTTGCATTTGTTTATTGTTTTAAAGATTATGTTAAAACATTACTTATCTGGATTGCTGATTGTTTGCGGGGGGCATACTCTTAAGTTTTGCAGCTATGGCCAATGCCCCCCCTTCTCACCCTCGTGCTGGCCCTGAGCTCTCAGGGAGCGGTGGCTCTTTGTATGGCTGGAATGTAAGGTGAGAGAGAAAACCTGGCTGGGGTAAGCCTAGGGAAAATTGTATTGTCCCCTGAAGAGCTCCAAAGACCTTACCCTGAGGAGCATGGTTTTAAAACACTGGACAGTGACCAGATGAGACTGGCATTTAGAAAGATTACACCTGGCAAAAAAGCAGAGGCTACTCTGGGAGGGTTTGCTCTTCTCCATTCAAGGAGAACAATTGTAGTGGTCAGACGAGGCAAGTAATCATACTTATACTACCCAGAGCATCTGGCTCACTGAAAAGTATGTTAATTCGGTGATTTGCCGTCAGAAACTGAGAATTTCTTTTCGGAGAGCATGTTAGATGGCTTTTTTGACTCATTAAATGGTAGACCTCTTGCTTAATGTGATTTCTTTATGGCAATCACATTTGTGGCTGAAGCGCTTCTGTAACTCTCCGCAGCGTATTTCACCTGAGAAATGTGTTTGATAAGATACAATGTTCTGATAAGTGACGCCAGGATGGAGTCGGAGCCTATAGTTTTATCGCATTTATATGCAGTGATGTTAGGTTAGGAGTCAGGCAAATGAATCCTCACCATACAAAATTGAACAACCCAGCTTTATAATTGTTTCAGGATAGTCGAGTGCCTATTTTGTCTCTTTTCAAAGTACCCAGAGGAAATCTTCCTGGGGCCATTGAAAATATCAGAGTCTGCAGATGGAGATCATAACGATACAGTATTGGCTGTCTACTTAATATACAACTAGTGAAAACTGATTCAATGGAGGGAGCCAGGATTGTAACCGGATGCTTGATTGGAAGGGCTGATATAACCAAGAGGCCGATTTATATAGATTATTTTGCACAGTAAAGAAGTGGCATGTTAAAAAGTATTTACTGCCTTAAAAATGTCTAAATATGCACAACATAAATGCTGAGAGAATCCTACAGTTCTTTATACGTCAACATCATTTAATATTTCTGATATCAGGCCCCATCCCACACCTCCACTCTTTGACATTTTTTTTTAAACATATTACTACACCAGTCCTCGATTGTTTTCTTTCTTATTGATAAAAACCGAAGATGTCACTAAGCTTTGTTTATGTATTAGGGTATATGTTTTTCAATTAGTACAGGATTATGTGTTTTTTAGAGTTTCTTATCAGCTGACTAGAAAATACCATGAGTGACTCTTAACATTAAAGACAGATTTCTCAATCTTAGGGCAGCCGTGTGAATTGTAAGCTGTTTAGCAGCCTCTCTGGCTTCCTTCCACCCACCAGATGACAGAAGCACCTCCCCAGTAATGAAAACCAAAAATATCTTCAGAAACGGACAAATTTCCCGTGCATGCAGAATCACCCTCGGCTGAGAAACGCTGCATTAGAGGATCCTATTGTATAAATATGTATTCCCTTTTGATAAATATTTAGGTTGTTTTCAGTTTTTGAAACCACAAAACAATTCCTGCACCGAGCCTGTCAATCCCATCCGTCTCTGAATAAATGTATAAGCCTATAAATTACCTGTGGGATAAATTCCTAGATAAGCTCTCAGGTCAAAGAGGATATGTAATTTACATTTGTATAGATTTTGCCAAACTGCTCTTTTTTTTAATACCTATTTTGTCTTCGAACCACTCCGTCAGAATCTCATGCTGTCTCTGGGTAGGAAAGAAGACACCCAATAAATGTTTAAATCATAAACTCAAAAGCTTTAAAAATGATGACAGCACGGTGTCCACCGCTTTGACCAAAGCTATCGTGGAGGAGGAGATGGCCTGTCAGATGCTTTCAAGGCAGGGAGAGTGGGCGAGGAGAAAGGCAGCGAAGTGGGAAGGGAGGAGGAAACAAACACTCTTGCATGTCTTCTGTGTCCAGGTGCTGGGCTACGCACAGTACACATGTTGCCTGCAGTGTATTAGGAATTATCATTATGGCCCCTGCAGGGATTGGCTTGGGTCTCTGGGCACAGATCCAAACCAGGTGGGCAGGCTTAAGGACTGAACACTGTCAACGGCAGGGCAGGTGCTGTTCCTCTTGTGCAAAGATAAGAGCCACATCCTCAACAGCCTGAAGAAAGACTCAGCCTCATGGCAGATATATTTCATTAAAATAGCCCATTGCTCCAGCCCCTCCAAGGCTTTTGTGATAGATGCTTGTGTCATATTTTAATTCCAAAGTCACAAACCAGGGCCCAGAAGGTTGGACTTGCCCACAGACATGGTTTGTTTGGATGCCGTAATGTATATAAAACTGAGCCAGCATTTAAAACTTAAGCAAACTTATACAAATTCTCGAGGTCTGGGTTCCCGTTCACAAGGATAAAGCTGCCCAACAGTGGGCAGGCGTTCCGACTGGCGAGAAGCGGCACAGTTGAATGAGAAGCAGATGCCCCTTAAGACAGGGCACATGCTCTCCAATTTATTCTCATCCCTGCCATTCCCCATGGCCTCCTTGATATAAACGTGTAGGATCAGTTTCTACTGAAATAATAGTCCTGAAATTTATCTCCCTCTTGAAAAGCTTCTTCCTGTAAACATTCTTTAAATCACAGGGAAAGGAAATGAAAAGGGAGCCACACACAATTAGAAAAATAGGAGAGATTATAAGCCCAGCTCAGTGGTTCTCAAACCTGTCTACATAGGAGACTTACTGGAAAAGTCTTCCCAAAAAGCCCAGCTGGTGTGGCTCAGTGGTTGAGCGTCGACCCATGCACCAAGAGGTTGCCGGTTCCATTCCCGGTCAGGGCACATGCCCAGGTTGTGGGCCAGGTCCCCGGTGAGGGGCATGTGGGACGCAGCCAATCGATGTTCTCTCTCATCAATGTTTGTCTCTCTCTCTCCTTCTCTCTTCCTCTCTCTCTAAATTCAATAAAGAAAAAAATTTTTTTCATTAAAAAACAAACAAACATGGTGAGTACCTGAATCCCTCACTTTCATTAATTTGACCACAATCCCTGACATCAATTTTTTATTTTAATTTTTTTGTTATTGTTGACAATATGACAGATATCCCCATTCCCCTCTTTGCCCCCCACCAGTGTTTAAATGTCCCCAAGCAATACTGATGTAGAGAAAACACTGACACATCTAAGTTCTAATCCAGGTTACTATTTGTATAACCAGGCACCTATAAGTATTTCAGCTTTGGATTTTTTGCCCCAAGCCACTTACACCACGTTCTTAAACAATTGTCACTGAAGTCTGTCTGGTTTACCCCAGTAAAGTACATATTCAAAGCAAATCAAACTGCAGGACAGAGTAGACACTCAATAAACTTCCGCGGTGTCTTACCTTGCGTCCAGGTCACTGTCTCTTTCTCTCCCACTTTATCTGATTAACCCAGTTTGTCTCATCTCCAACTCACCACATCTGTTCCTCTGGACTCTGTCTGTTTCTTCCTCTCATTCGTGATTCTCATATTCTCGTGAAGGAACTGGACCTCAGCAGGGAAGCTCATCCTCCTGGTAAGGGGCAGACGCCAACCTTTCTCATGGCAAAAACTCACGCTCTTCCCAGGGTACCACACTGTTCCAGAGAATTCTTACCGCTCCTCTTATTTTTGAAGTCCTTTGACTGAAGATAAAGCTTTTTATTTCACCAGGAGCTCGAGGGAGAACGCCTCTGGAGAGGTGAAACAATGAAATAAAACCACACCAATGTACAAATAACTAATTGCAGATCTTTTCCTAAGAATGGAATGGGCTGAAATCTGACATTATTTCTGGCTGGTTATGGAAGTTTTACATGCCATTGGAGAAAAATTGAAAAATAGATAAAAATAAAAGGAGCACATTTACTAGAGAATTACCACTCTTGAAAAACACTCTTAATATTTTGATATGCTTTCTTCCAGTTTTTCTCTTATCCATTTATCTCAAAACTGAGATCATATGATGGATACAATTTTCTCTCCCAATTCATCACCTAGTATTTACTGACTATTTCCCCAATTCATTGAACATTCTTTGAAAAATTTTCGCAAAATAGGTTGTTGTGAAGAACCACTATAATTTATTTAACCAGTTTTAATGGGGGATGCTAGAGATGAATTTCGAAAGATGTGGGGTATTTCACAAATGAACACGGGAACGCCGGGGCCCGTGTGCCGACTCCATACCAGTACCACTGCTTCCCAAGAACCACATGTGGCCGCTCTATGTCCCTGGTTGACTGTTTGATTTGGGTTCAAATGGAGTCTTTGGGAGTTTAGATTATGCCAGTTTTTCAGGGGAGGAAGATCAAACTTAACATAGAGAAATAAAAGAGGAGACAGGGTCAAAGAGGGTTATTTTACACTGGAGATGCTTAGGTGGTTTCACCTTGGAAGACAACTACCAGAGGGCAGTCGGCACTCTTTAAAGAGGCACGCTGAGTGAGAGATGATGAATGGAAATGTCTTGCTTCTTGAACTAGCATCATCACAAATTAATTATGAGATTTTAAACGGCAGCATTTAAGCACTATTTATTGGGCATACATACTGTGCCAAACAAGACATTAAGGCTATGATGACGGGCAAGAGAGACACTTGATTCACTTCTGATTTACTTAGAAGATAAAATAACAACATTATGTAACTCTATTTCCTTCTTTATAAAATCAGGGGATCTCCATAGCCCCTTTCAGTCATAGCATATCATTTCCTCATGCCATTCACTAATTGAAGAAACACTTATTACATAAATACTATCTTGCATGCACTTTGCTAGCTGCTGCTGATACAAAGTCACTTGTTCTTAAACTCACTGTATAGTGAGAGTAGGTGATAGAAACATAATCGACATTGAAATGCAATGCCTTGCCATTATGGAAGTAGACTGGGTGACTAGGGCCACGCGGAGGAAGCACCTGTCTTTCGGAGAGGGAGTGGGAAGCCCGGGACCGTGAAGAAGGGGAGAAGACCGCACAGAAGCTGAAGTTCCCCATGCAGAGAACCTGGGAAGAGGCAGGTAGCGTATACATCAGCACCGAAGAATGAGAAAACGTGACATATTCAGGGAATGATTGGAATATGTTATACTTATTAATTTATCCTTTACACAAACATTCCTTGCATCTTAGAGTGCCAGGCCTTGCACTAAACCCCGGGAATGAAATAGAGATCAGCAGAAATAGGGTGCCTGATTCAGCGTGCTTAGATTTTATTGGTGGAGACACACAGCAGACAAATGACCACATGGGTCAGTGTGTAATTACAAGCAGGCACAGGGCTGTAAAGGAGAATTCTCAAAGTCACCCCAGTAGGATTAAGAAGTTTAAGAATCATGTGAAGGAAAAGGTGGAGGGGAAGCAAAACATTTAAAGTGTTAGGAGTAAGCCCTGGCCGGTTTTTGCTCAGCGGCTGGAGCATCGGCCAGAGGACCAGAGAGTCCTGGGTTCGGTTTCTGCTAGGGGCACGTACCAAAAAAAGAAAAAAGAAAAAAAAAGTGTTAGGAGTAAGCTGCTCAAAATATCTCTTAATGGAGGTTGGAAGTGTTTATTTGGTGAAATTTGTATTGTCATTTGGCTGGAGCATGAAGGACAAAGGGGGTTGGCATAAGGTGATGCAAAAGCAGAGGCTTAGGCCAAGTCACATAAGCCCAAGGACCATCTTGGGCCATGACAGGCAGTTACCAAGGTTTTTTATTACACTTGACATTTACTAATACGGTCTTTAAATCCTACCTTATCTGTGCTGTCCCTTATTACAAAGTTTCTTCTTTTACTGTGTTTCTCCTCCTCAATGGACCTCTGGGATTTTCTACCTGCTCCTTCTTTTTAGGGGGCTGCTCTCCGCCTTCCCATGAGATCAGCCTCATCACACAAGCTGGCTCCTGGTGGTTAGTGGTAGGGATCCACACAATTGAAGGCAGACCAGTCAGGGTACCCCTTGCTTAAGACCATAGTATATGAGTCAAGGAGATTTTCCAGTAAGTATCTTCTCAGATCAATTTTCCGTATTTATAGTTGCAAAGGATACGTGGTAACCCACACCATGAGTGTCACAGAGTAAGAGTAATGTCATTTTTTTCTTTTTTCTTTCTTTTTTTTCTTTTTACCAGTAACTTGAGCAGAGACAGAGAAATAGGACAGGATCTCCAGAGCATTCATACTTTCGATGTTTCTTACTTGGACTATGACCTAGAACACAAACGCCCAGGAGAAAGATGCCACCCACCTTTACATCATGTTACATGTGTATAGATTAGTGTAAAGGAGCGTAGAAAAGGTATGCTATCTGTAAATAACAAAGACAATATCAGGGGTTCTCCGGACCCAGGAGCTGGGTCAGGAAGGATAGCAGGGGTCCGACCTGCACCTGGACATCACGGGAACAGCCTTGAAGGGCTTCATGCTGGATCACCAACACCAGCGGCCTTGGTATTTTTCTGTAAACTGGCTCGGTCCAGTTCATTGCTGAACGTTGAAGAAAAAGAAAAAAATTGTCCTTGTTTACTTAACCAAAAGTGACACTGGCCCACCCTAATTAATGTTTCAAAGCGAAAGAAGACATCAAAGATTCAGGGATTCGGGAAATTCAAGCAACAGTAACTTGAATAGCACATAAAATCCCACTGACAAAGATTCTCTTTCCTGGGGCTTTTGTGGTTTTGGATGAAGTGGATGTTCTAGAGGGAAACAAAACTCCTTAGAAACCTTGTCTAAAGAAAATGTCTCCACCATCTGAGAAGGCCATTCCCTTGGACCAAGGGGAGGGAGGACTATGCCAGGCTATCCCGAATACAGAGCAGAGAGGGGTCAGACAGCACGGCCACTTCACACTCCTTAGAAGCGGGATTTCCCATCTGTAAAGCGTATTAACATTTCTGCTTCTAAAAGAACAATTTAATTGCATTCCGTGAATGAATGGAAAGCTAATTTCAGGGGACAATGACGAGAGATGTTAACAAGCATGAAAAAGAAAAAGCCCAAAACAATTGTGTGGTCAATGAGATGTAATAAATATAATGTTCAACATGTGCAGGACTTTTCAGAGCCTTTCATAAGTTAATTTATGTTGTGAATCTCCAGTGAGGTAGTAATCATGATTTCAAAAATTTACTTAAATAAGGGAAATTTTTACTTTTCTGCTCAGATTCTTGAAGGACCAATCCTTATAACAACACCATTAATATCATTAAGTATTTATTATGTGCCAGAAACTGCTGTAATTGCTTTACACAAATTATTTAATACTCATGAGAAGTCTTAGATGTAGAAATCTATTCTATAGAGAGATAAACGATTAAATAATTTTATTTTTAAAATATAAAATTAAAAAAAAATAAGAAAGTACTAAACATCATCAAAAACCTTTGCTGCTTTTCCATGTCTCTCACCTTAAGGTTGGTGGTTTGTACTGAACTCACGTAGAAAACGAATCCTTGGGGACGCTACATGCCCTTGCTCTACACAGAACCAAGAATGCACGTAGATTCTTCCCTGGCTTCCCACCCTTTCTAGACCACATTGCAGGCAGGACAAGCTTTGTCTTGAGATTCAGGAAGTCTAGGTTTTAGCAGAAGAAAACATGCTGGAACCTCCAACAACAAGCCTCTTGTGGACGTGGCCATCAGGCTGGGGAAGGCAGAGGGGAGTGGGAGAGGGAAGGGGGGATCAGTGGGGGAAAAGGGGGGCATCTGTAATATTTTCAACAACAACAACAAAAATCAATAAAATAAATGGAACAAAAACAAAAGGTTTTGAGAAAACCTGTAGTCAAAATACACAAATAAATATTTTTGAAAACAGAAAAAAAGTATATCATGGACATGTTTCTGATTCTGTATTAAAACCCCTGGCCGGCTGATAGTTCCACGTGTCCTGACTCAGTGGGCCCGCAGCACTGGGAGACTGAGTTTTTCTTGGTGAAGACTAGTCGGGTTACTTGGTTCACATGTCTGTCTGTTGTGATGTTTGCAATTGTCCGGCATCACTGCTGGCATGACTCATCCTGCACTCGGAGGAAGGTGGGGGGAGAATTTGGGGTGGGGGAAGATCTTCTGGAGAGGAACTTTGATTCATAACATGCCGAAGGAGATGTAATGGAGTGAAGTTAGGATTTCTCGTCATTCTTTTGCAATCCTGAACTCCAAGTATGATATTGGTAAAATCCTGAGAAGTCGATGAGATTCTGTTAAACCAGCGATTTTCAACTGCTGTGCAGCAATGATTTTTCAAATATGCAATACCTGACTATTTACTCAAGGGCACTGACCTCATTTACTTAGATTGTCAAATTAAAAAATAAAATAAAATAAAATAAAGACAACAGCCAAGACAACAATAGAAGTCCAGCGTGAATGAATCAAAATTATACCTATTACTTTGGTCAGATTAGCAAAAAATAGTTTTGCTGTGCCACAGAACTTTAGTAATTATATGTGTACTATGAGATGAGAAAGGTTGAAAATCACAGTGTTAAACCAGAAGAAGAGTTACAGTGGCACTAGTATCTGACTAGTTCCAACCAGATACTCACCCCCTGACCATAGTGATGTTATTAGGGTTGGCAGTCATAAACATCCGGGGACTTCCGGACTTGGTGTTTTTGTGTGACAGTAGCTATGCATTTAAATGAGTTTTTCCTGGACATCCCTCACCCAAAATTCCAGATTATATTGGCATCTAATATATTAGATTTATAGACAGCTTTATATTTGACAAAGCAATTTTATATATGGTGACTTCATTTCATGTTCACAAAACTCTACGAGGTTTGTTATTATTTCTCTATTTTGTGAATAAAGGAAGAAGCGTGGAAAGGTTAAAGAACTTTCCCTGAGCTGCGCAGTTAGTGAACAGACAAGCTAGACTTCAGAACTAGGTCCTTCCTTTAACCTTTCTCCCGTTAACCCTCCCAAGTGCACTGGCGCTTACAGAAGGGAAGAGCTAGGAAGTATAACTTAAACTAATAGAGATTCATTTTTACCATGAAATTGCCATTTTCTTAAATTATAATATTCAAATCTGAAGATAAGAGATTTGTTATTCTAATACTTGCCTAGTGGATTAAAAACCAAATAAAGTTTTCATGTATCAGAGTGTGATAAGTTTCAGATTTTTAATCTAATAATTCTACTAAAAGTCATTCACATTTAAGTTAAAATGGAAAAATATATCTATGAACCAAGATGTGTTGACATTTCATTTTATTGATGATAAAAGGTAAAACTTGCCCTGGCCGGTTTGGCTCAGCGGTTAGAGCGTCGGCCTGAGGTCTAGAGGGACCCGGGTTCAGTTCCTGCTAAGGGCATGTACCTCGGTTGCAGTTTGTCCCCGGCCCTGGTTGGGTCATGCGGGTGGCAGGCACTCGATGTGTCCCTTTCATGTTGATGTTTCTCTCTCTATCTCTCTTCCTCTCTCTCCCTTCCACTCTGTCTGAACAAAAAATGAAAAAAATGTCCTTGGGTGAGGATAAGAAAAAAAAGGTAAACCTTTCTCAAAGACTGCAGTGACTTAATGGCAGACAATGCAGTGGAATATTACACAACCATTGAAATGATATTTGCCAGAAGCTTTTCAATAAAAGGGAGAATTCGTGTTATGAGATAAGAAGAAAAGCAGAATGTACAAGTATCTATATTTAGAAAATATGCATACAAAAGAAACAGAAGACACTCATGGGAATCTATCTCATCAGTAATTAAGCTGAGGGAATTATGAATAAGGACATAGTCTTTTTCCTGCTACTATTCATTTCCAAAACGACCATTTTCTTGTTTATAACTTAGAATCAAATTTTTAAAAGGTTAAAAAAATGCATTTAAAAAATAAGGTTAAAGCAGGTGTCGCATTCATGTGATATTTTGGCTCACACTTTTTCTTGAAACCTGGAAAATTAACTGCGTCTAAGGTGAGGGTGTTGCTGCCCAGTGGATCTCCGAAGGTCTTCCTTGCACCCATTTGCTATGACTATTGAACAGAGCGAGGATTTGCGTCTTTTGGCTAGCCTCGTGCAGTTCTGCCTTCCTGAGAGCACCCGGCTGTCCCCTTGGGGCAGCCTCGCTGTGCCTAGGCTGGGTGTGAGGGAGGGCTGCCTTTCCCCCCTCCTCCTCTGCTGTCCGCAGCGGTGAACCTTGCCTGATGGCGCTCCGGAACGCAGTGTCAGGTGCAGAGCCCTTCATCCCGGCGGGCCAGTGTTTCCTTCCAGAAGAGGACGGCCAAGCCTCCCCTGTCACTTCAGGGCTCTCTCCAGGGCCAGTTCGGGGGAAGCCGCGTTCTCAAGCCTCAGCTCTGTGACCTGCTTTTACCTTTCCAGAAAGTCCCTTCCCACTGAACTTACCCAGGTCGGGTCCCATGGCTCTCGGCCCAGATCGCGGACCAAGACCCGCACGGACGAGCCCTGTCCACCCCGAGCCTCGGCAAACACTGCTCGGCTCCTTGGACCTTACCAACCCGGCGTTTGCAGCCCAGGAGAACCTGCAGCGCAGGCTGCCCGCGAAGAAGACTCACCCGGAGGACCGAGTCAAAACGCCACTGACCACGACGCAGCAGCGCAAAGCCAAATGTCTTGTCATGGCGTATGCACATTTTAGGCTCCAGAATGATCTGAGAATTAAGTCTCTTAGTTGCCACCAGTGGTCAGATTTGGCTCAAATGTCACTTTGCAACGTGAGGGCGGACCGCAGTGCGTTGCAGGAGCCTTGATGACGTTGTGCTCCTGGACTTGCACAGCATCTGAGACACGGAACTTTTTTTTTTTTTTGGCTATTACTCTGGTTGTTCTTCAAGACCTTTCCCTGGGAAGGACATAGCATCTGGCCAGCTCCAGCTCCCCTCCGTGTCTGGAGATAACCTGCTGAAGCCCAGCTCCTTTGTAATTAGAATGACGGATGTGGTGCGTTGGATTTGTAACAACTCTCTCAAGACAGGGAAGACCCAAGTCATCAGCCCCTTTTCTCCAGTCTTTTGACCCGATGACATTGCCCAGGACAGACACTCGGAACCTGAAAGCAGTTTACCTCGGTGAGGTAAGCTTCCTCTTAGTGGGTCCAGAAACTAAAGCAGCCTTTCCAACAGGAAGCTGACATACTGGCTTTAAGTTCTGTCCTAAAGAGACAGTTTGTCAGCGTTGGCTCTGTTTACTCAGCTAGGGGGTGAAGCGGATAACACGTCTGACTTGCAAATACATTTCTCCAAAAGAATACAAACAGAGCCACCATCCTGTCCAAAGCAGCGGTGGGCAGGAGGCTCTGGGTTGAGTGGTGGGAAGGGGGAGCTGGTGTCTGCTTATTCCTGCATAAACTTTTCGCCCCTCCCTCTCTCCATCCCCCTCCCAGTTTACTGGGGTGAGAATGGCCAGAGCTGCTGCCAGGTCCTCGGAGGAGGTTCCGGGAGGAGGACAATGTGGCAGTTCCAGGAGTCCAGGGACAAGGAGCCTCTGTCTCCTTTTGAGAGCACAGGTAATGCCCCTTCTGTGGCCACTTACACTTCTCTCTGGTCCCAGGGATAAAAGCTCCCTCTCTCCCTAATTTCTTCCCAGCCACTCAGTTCTCCCTGCCACGTCCTGGACCAGGCCTGCTCAGCCCTTCTATCAGGTAAAGACCGGGTTGCTGGACCTCAGTGGCCATACCGTGAATCCAACCCACCTCTCTCCACCTTCCTTTGCCCTCCGCGGACTAGGACTGTTTCAGGCAGACAATTCTGTTCCTGCCCTGGTTCCTGGCTTTCTACCTCAGAGACACCCCTTTGCTGGGGGATCCCTTCTGATTTCATTCACCACAGAAGTAATACCTCTGTCATGTCCTCTCTTTTTTTTGATACAGTTTCATATCAATTTTTTGTTTTCTGCTATTCTCACTATGGATCAAGCATTATAAGCACAGGAATGCAACAGTGATAAAGTCACGCATGGCCCCTCTCCTCCGAGCTTACCATCTAAGAGACACGGAACATCGGTCCAAAGCAGGTGGAATGGGACGGGGTGAACACGGGTGCCCTGGGGTTAATGGCAGTGGCCCTTGAGCTCCATTGCTGGGATCAGGCATGTCCTCCTCAAGACACCAGGAGCTAAATGAGCAGGGGGATTAAGGAGAAAGCAGCTAGCTGAAGTAGGTGACTTTAACAAACCAAGAAAACAGCGTTTTCTCTTATTTTACTTTTGTCAGTTGTAGTTAGTTAGTTAACATGCATTGTGAACTTTTTGAGAAATAGAAAATGAATCAGAAAGAAATAAAAACCAATGATCTCAAGTC
This sequence comes from Molossus molossus, assembly GCF_014108415.1. Classification (NCBI taxonomy): domain Eukaryota; kingdom Metazoa; phylum Chordata; class Mammalia; order Chiroptera; family Molossidae; genus Molossus; species Molossus molossus. The sequence goes on along the minus strand of NW_023425344.1, from coordinate 15,870,022 downwards.
CTATCATCCAAATATCATTCACCATTAACATTATGCCACCTTTACTTCTTATCTTGGGGGGAGGGGAAGGTGTGGTGAGGAATGAAGGAGTCATGTAGAAATGAGCAAGATTTTGTTCGTTTCATATTATTTACTGTATGTAGTTTTGAATAGTGCTTTTTTGAACTTGAAATTGTACTATAAGCTTTGCTTCACTCCATTAAAACTTCCAAACACATCATTTTATTGGCGTATTTATTCTTTCTATGTGAGTCACTCCTGGTTTCTCTTACTCCTGTGGTCGCCCCAGTAACCTCTCTGGTTCATGCCTCCAAGTCAGACTTGCCTTCTTAGCATCCCTGGAAATGGACAATATTGGGTCCATGTGTGCTCCCCCTCATTTGCGTGAATTTGAATGGCCCAGTGCCCCCACCTGATTAGCCAGAACACCCCTAAGCCCAGGACCTTCCAGGCACTGGCTTTCTCTGGCTTGGAGATGCTCTCCCACGTGTGCTCAGTAAGTGTTACTGACTAATCTGTCCACCGCTGTTCCTTTAAAACATAAACAAGCATCAAAAGCTGACACAGAGGCTCAGGCTGCTCTGAACTTCATTTGACTCCTTTCGTTGGGCAACATCTCAGTGCCTCACACTGCGAGTCACTGGTTCTGCCAGTCATCGTTTGTCCGGGAACGTGCCCTTCACCCAGGGTGAGGGCGAGGGTTAGGACATCGTGTGCCATGTATTGATAGGCTTCCCTTGCTGATCCACTCGTGGGAGCTACTGATATCACATCTGTATTCCCTTGCACCATCACTATCCTCACCACTGTCAACGTCATTGTTATTGTTGGTACCATGCCAGCCCTGTGCTTAGAGTGTTCCTCGTATTATCTCACTGAAATTTCCAAATAAACACCTGAGATAAATGTTATTTGCATCCCTACTTCTGAGAATTTAAGCAAAAAAAAAAAAAAAATCCAACAAACAGCTAGTAAATGGATAGGTTAATGATTGAACCAGATTTGCCTGATTTCAAAGTGAGTGATTTTTAAAATGTGAAGTGTCGGGGTGTGTGTGTGTGTGTGTGTGTGTGTGTGTGTGTAATTGAAGCAAAGAAAGAAAGACTAGAGAACATCTTCACTTAGGGAAATTTGAGAGCACCCATTAGACTTTATGTTTCTTATTTCAAAAAGGACATCCGGCAAGATTTTGACCAATGCCTGAGTTGGCAATGAGAACCCAAAGATTTCTGTGGACAACAGGAAGACACCCTCATTTGCAGTCATGAATTCTGTTTCCCAGCAAGTATTGCTATTGCAGTGGTTGTTCTCCGTCTGCACCAAATACAGACGTTCTGCAGCGAGGTGCAGGCAAGTGAAAGGGGAGGGGAGCAACTCCGGAGCCGGACCAAGCGGCAGTCACATAGGAAGGCTCCTCCTTGGAAGGAAAGGGGGGAGGAGGAGGAGAGGAGAAAGGCCCTGTGAGGAAGAAGGAGGCCTCAGCTACTAGCCACGAACCAACCCTGCCTGCACCAGCCTTTTGGACGTCCAGCCTCCAGAATTGTGAAAAAATTGTTTCTGTGTTTTAAGCTACACAGTTGGTGGCATTCTGTTCTGGCAGCTGGAGCAGACTAATGCAAGTGTAAATACGCAGGACACTCTACTAGGTACATTTTTGTCATATATAAGCCGTGTGGCCAGATCTTGGAGCTGTGAACTCATTGGGTCTATTCATTCTTATCTTCATTTTGCATTTACTATAAAAATGTCACGTGTCTAATGAACATATAAGAGGGCAAAGTAAATAATTTATGGAAGAGGTGCTTCTTGCCATTATATTTTGGCCAAGCAGGACATGGTGGGTGGTCTCTCCGCCAAGTGTCCTTGTATCCACAGCCTTCCGCTCTGACTGCTTCTCTGCTCTGAGCCCCGGAGTGAACTGAGAAGAAAGTGGGCGGTGCCCGTGAGTGTCCTGGACGGGGATAGGCTAGGCTTAGCAGGGGCCCCTCCACGGGGTTAGGCTAGGCATAGCAGGGGCCCCTCCACGGGGTTAGGCTAGGCTTAGCAGGGGCCCCTCCACGGTTGTTGGTGGAAACAACTCCAAGCCTAAATATGCGCTTTCCCTTTAGCTTTACATTGGGTTGAATTTACAGAGATTAGAGGGCGCCTTGGTTGCTTTCCTTTGATGTTTTCATCACTGGCAGAAGACAGTACTGCACAAAGCAAGTCAGGAAGGAGAGGACTGCACGCTCACTCTCTTTGCATGTGCCCCCTGCCAACCCCACCCCCTCCCCATTTCCTGAAATACAGCTAAGGCTCTGACTTTGGACACTTGGAAGCTAACTCCTGGTGTCTGCTCTGGAGTGAAAATTCCTCCCGATGAATTTTGGAGAAGGTAGGACTCCACCTTCCGGGCCACCATGCATGAGATAAAAATTAAATACTGGTCTGACATGGAAAGCTAAACAAAGGCAATGAAGGAGAACGTAAACGAACACTCCATCTTATATTTGAAATGTTTAAAAATTTGGGCTTCATGGAAATCTGTTAGCGAGAAAAACGTGACGTGCGTTTGGTTCAGGCGGAGGTATTTCGTGTGGACAGATGCACTGAAGGATGGCAGATGGGGTGGATGAAGGCAGATGTCTAAATGCAGTCAGAGGCTGCAGCCCTGGCCCAGGGCCGAACAGGTGAAAGGTGAAAGTAGCTGCACAGGTAAACGTGGATGGTGACCAAGGGGACCCCAGCACTACACGGGGACAATTCAGTTCTCCTTGGAGTATTAAACCACACCATCTACAAGCCCTGGACAAAAGAGAAATGTGTAAAAGCGCTTAGACTAGTTCTCGAGTCTCACAATATCAGAGTGCTACCAAATCAGTAAACAACCATGGCTTTTTATGTTCTTAGGGTGACCGTTTAGATTCCTCTTCCGTGCCTCTTATCTAATTTTAGTCAATTTTCAGTTCTTTAGCTAAGGTCAACTTCTTTTAAGAAATAACATTTTTGTCACTATTCACAAAATTAGAATTTAATTGCAAGTACAGTACCTATTCCTTCTCATATTGAAACAGAGAACATTGTAACAACTTTAAGAAAAGCTGTGTGGCCCTGGCCAGTTTGGCTCAGCGGTTGGGCATCTGCCTGCGGACCAGAGAGTCCCTTGTTCGGTTCCCGCTAGGGGCACGTAACAAAAAATAAATAAATAAATAAATAAATAAATAAATAAAGCTGTGTGGACATGTTTTCATTCCAGTCTGTGTCCTTGCTTACTCTTTGCTGCCATGAAGATCTGATAAACTTTTCCCAGCCATCAGCAATGCAGGGAGGAAGGGGAGGGGTTTATATGTACAAGCCCTTGCATGAGTCAGAGGCAATGTCTCTTGCCACCTTCAAACCTCACTTCTAGCGCCTGGAATTAGAGGGAAGGGACAGCATAGAAAATTGGCCATTTAGAACCACAGAAAACCAGGAATAGCACGTTACAAAATAATTACGCAACACTTTACAAACCGAAAAACACAAAACCCACTTCTTTCCCCCCTGTCCCTCATCTTTCTCCAGCGATGACAACCACCCCCCAGGCTGCCCTTACTGTGGACCCAGGAGAAGCTGGAAGGAGGTATCCTCAACTCCAGGAAATGCCTGACCGAAATGTAATTCCCTTTCTTAGATAAGGTGATATAAAAGTATAGATGAATACAGATACATTTTATTTGAATTGAACATTGCAATTCACCAGCATACAGTGTGTGTGTTGTTATACTGACAGCAGCCCTTGCCTATTAAAATATAAAGTTGGCATTATCATTCTAGCTTTTGCAGTTCTTTGAAATAAAGAGTTCCAGAGTAAAGTAATTCAGCCCTCAGAAGTGGTGTGTGGGAGTTTAGCAGAGGGAATAGATAATAGAGATGGGTGATTTTCTACTGTGGCTTCACCTTAGAAGAATCTGCGGAGCTATTTACAAGTGCCAATGTGACAAGGATCGAGTCCTACTCCTGAGACATGCAGGGTGGGGCTCTGGCATCAGCTCCTCTGCAACTTCCCAGGTGATTCTGAGGAGCAGCCAGGTGGGCGAAACCCTGGATTGGAGGAACCAAGGGGTAGAGATGCCACAGGTGGCCAGTATTGTCCAGAGAAGCAGTTTCCTGGGAAAACAGACGGGATGTGAGAGTATAAATCCATTAATTACTCCCATCATTCCACTATGCGTCCTTGCTGTGGTTCTAGGCTAACTGAACATACATTTGATTGTAACATGACTTCTCATGTTGGTCCAATAATGAGTAAGTTCAGGTTGCTCATGTTAACACCAGTTCCGGTTTATAAGACACACATCTATCTCATTACATATGTATCAATGAGATGGTTTCCTAAATTAGATTTTAGTCTCTTCTACCGATCGGTGCTATTAGTTTCCCAAAGTGGGTTAGTTCTGAGACCCTGAAAACATTGGATGTTAAAGCTGTAGGCCAGGTCAAACCACAAGAATTCAACTGAAGCATTTCCCTGTCTGCTTGAGTCATATGGACGTTCTTTTGGAGATAGCTATAGGAAATGCTTATTAGTTCTGTGGGCTAAATGTTCTCTTGATAGACCCAACAAAGGTGGAGATCTAGCTTTAGAATCAGACTGATTTTTGTTAACTTTTAGGAAAGACTTGCTGGACCAGAAATGATTTCAAACATTTTCAAAAGGAACTTTCTGGATTCAAGTCACTTTGAGTTAGTATTTTAGCTTGTGTCACCATTCAGGATAAAGTGAAATGGTCATGATTCTGGGTAGGTTACGATGCTCTCTGATTTCACAAGTGCTGTTTATTCTCTTTGGACACCTGTTTTCCTTTGTGCAAAATAAGAGGGTAGGGTCATATTGAAATAGCTTTAGATTCCTGCTAGCTCTAAAATAATCTACCCCAGCCCTGGCCAGTTTGGTTCAGCAGTTAGAGCGTCGGCCTGCGGTCCAGAGAGACCCGCTAAGGGCGCGTACCTCGGTTGCAGTTTGTCCCCGGCCCTGGTTGGTCATTGGGTGGCAGCCACTCGATGTGTCCCTTTCACGTCGATGTTCCTCTCTCTCTTTCTCTTCCTCTCTCTCCCTCCCACTCTATCTGAACAAAAAAATGGAAAAATGTCCTCGGGTGAGGATAAAAAAAATATGTACCCTTGTGCTACTATAATCTTTTTATAATACACTTTTAATTTTATAAGAATTTTAGGTTTACAGAAAAATAGGGACATAGTAAAAAGGGATCATATGTTAGTGTGGTACACTCTAACATTAATAAACACCTATAGCTACATTGTTAGTAACTAAAGTCAACACCCCATTCAGATGTCTTTTTTTTTTATCCTCATCGAAGGACATTTATTGTTTTTGGTACGTGCCCCTAGCGGTAACCAAACCCGGAACTCTCTGGTCTGCAGGCCGATGCTCCAACTGCTGAGCCAAACCAGCCAGGGCACCTGAGGATATTTTTGCATTTTCATCTTGAGATAGAGCAGGAAGGAGAGAAGGAGAAAGAGAGAGAGAAACATTGATGTGAGAGAGACACAAGGACTGGTTGCCACCCACACGACCCCAACCGGGGCCAGGGACAAACTGCAACTGAGGTACGTGCCCTTAGCAGGAACCGAACCCGGGCCTCTCTGTCCGTGGGCCTATGCTCTAACGAATGAGCCCAACCAGCCAGGGCCATTCAGATGTCTCTAGTTTTTTCCTATGTTCTTCTGCTCCAGGATCCCATTCAAGACACCACATTACATTTCGTAGTCATGGTTTTTTAGGCTCCTCTTGGCTGTGACCCTTTCTCAGATTTTCTTGTTTTTGATGACCTTGATAGTTTAGAGACTTCTTGTTAGGTATTTTGTAGATTGTCCCTACATTTTGTTTTCTGTTTTTCTCATGAATGAGATAGTGAGTTTTGGTGAAGACCACAGGATCAAAGAGACCATTCCAATACGTCATATCAAGGGTATATTCTATTAAAGTGATTTATTACTATTGCTGTTGACCTTGATCATCTTGTTAACGTTTGTCAAGATTTCCACTGTGAAGTTACTCTTCCCTGCCTCTTTCCAACTGTCCATGCTCTTTATTTATTTTTCCTTATTGATTTAGAGAGAGAGGAACGGAGTGGGAGAGATGGAAACATCGATGAGAGAGAACATCGATTGGCCGCCTCCTGCATGCCCCCACTGGAGATGGGACCCACAACCCAGGCATGCGCCCTGACCGGGAATCGAACTGGCAGCCTCTTGGTGCATGGGTCAACAGTCAGCCACTGAGCCACACCATCCAGGCGTTCTGTCCTCTTTAAAAGGATGTCACTGTGGGCAACCCACACTTATGGAGAGGGGGTTTATGCTTCACCTTCTGGAGGGAGGAGTAACTACATGAATTATTTGGAATTCTTCTGCAAGGGAGGTTTGTCTCTTCTCCCTCACTTATTTTCATCCATTTGGACTCATGGGTATTTATCTTATACTTTAAGTTATAATCCAATATTACTTTATTTATTAATTTATTAGTGTTTCCCCTTTGTCTGCTGGGAGTTCCTTCAGCGAACTCCTGGATTCCTTTCCCATGCCCTCATTATGAATAATTTTGTGTGTGTGTGTGTGTGTGTGTGTGTGTGTTTAGTGTCTGCAGCTATCATATGCTCCACCTCATCTTGTATATTTTCTACCCCAGTTTTAACACCCACATTTTTTTTAAGAAACCCTGCTTCCATTTTTTGGAATATGGTATTATAAACCAACATCTGGGTTCTAGACGTGCCCCCTGGCTACTGTTGCTTCTGGGCACACTCAGCTGACAGATGGAGAAAATGTATGTTTGTGTATATTAACCTGTGTATTTATATATATATCTATAAATATTTCCATGCCTAACCATCTGTGTCTGTATTAAGCTAAATGTAAATTCATGCTGATGTCTTCAACTCTAATCCTTTACATAAGATAATTCTATTCTTTTCTACTTGCTCACCTGTAACCTCCTACTCAAACAGTAAGAAACCTGGCCCCTATCCTTGTTTTTGGCACAGAAAAAGATACCCCTTCCTCCACTTTTAAGAAGTCTTCATTCCTTTTAGGGAGAATAATATTAGGAAACCAAAATGTAAGTGATAGGCTCCTTGGTTTAGAGTTACCATTGGTTTTAATCTTGTCATTGAATAGGGTTATAAAATAAATATATTTTTTAAAGAAAATATTATGATTATATACTACTGATTCCAATTCAGATTTACTGCTACACAATTTTTATTTCTTTGAATATATTCTCTCATTTGTTTCCTCTTACTCTGGAAAGCTTGATTTCTAGTAATTTTCATAAATTGCGTATTTGCATTATTGTATGATATAATAAAATAATTTCAAAATTAGGGTTGAACATTGCTTCAGTTGGGTTTCTAAATGTGCTTTAAGACTCATTTTGTGATTTCATTATCCTTTAAACATTGACGACTGAGGATGAACAGCCAAAACACTGTGCTTTAACATTTCTCTGCATCTCTACGTCTGTATCTCCAGCTTGGCACACAGATACGGACATTTCATTTTGTTCACAAATATTAGCAATTGTGTTTTTTATTTTTTTTAATCCTTATCTGAGGACTTTTTTTTTTTTTGCATTTATCTTCAGATAGAGCAGGAGGGAGAGAGGGAGGAAGAAAGAGAGAGAAACATCGATGTGAGAAAGACACATCGAGTGGTTGCCACCCACTCAACCCCAACCTGGGCCAGGGACAAACTGCAACCGAAGTACACGTGGCCTTAGCGGGAACTGAACCCGGGACTCTCTGCTCCACGGGCCGATGTTCTAACCACTGAGCCAAACCGGCCAGGGCAGCAATTGCTTTTTAAATATAATTTCATCATGGGGCATGCAACACTTACAAGTATATTCAGAAAGTATATATTCAGAGAGTATATTCAGGACACAGAGAGAATATTCAGAAAATCTAAATTATCTTCCCCAAATACCTGACTCCTCCCTGTTTTTCATCTTCTCTGTGATAACCATTTTATTAATTTGTGGCTTATCTTTCCTATCTCTCTTTGCAAAAAACACAGCAAATGCATGTTTTTCCCCCCATATCACACAAAAGCTTTACAATGTACATCATGTTCTATATTTTATTTTACTGAATAATATTAAGGAGATTACTTTATTTCAAGGTATAAACATTTATTTTTATGGCTGTTAGTGTGTCTTCATGTGAATGTATCATGGTCTGTACTAGCAATCTCTTATTGCTAGGCATTTGCCATTATAAATAATATCTCTGTGAATAACCTTTATGCCTAAGTCATTGTGTGCATAAATCATTTTGTATATTGGGGTTACACTAGGAAATCATTTTTCTTGGTTGAAGGGTAAATGCTTATATAATGTACTAATTACAACCAAATTATTCCCATAGAGGTGGAACCATCACCTTCCCACAAGCAATGTAAGAAAATGGAAAATGCCTCTTTCTCCCCAATATAGCCAACAAAATACACTGTTAAACTTTTGATTTTTGCCAGTCTGAAAATGGAGAAGTAGTATTTCAGCGTAGTTTAAGTATTCATTTACATAATTATAAGTGAGGTTGATCTTTTTTAAAAATACTCTTTTTTTTTACTTTATTTATTTTTTATATTAATTTATTTATTTTTGTTATAGATGTTTCTCCTTTGTCCCCCACTGATTCCCCCCCTCCCACTCCTTCCCCACCCTGTCCCCAGCTTTGTTGTCCATGTCCATTGTTCATGCATACATGCATAAAAGTTCTGTGGTTTATCTCTCCCCCACCACCCCTTCTCCTGGGGATTGTACACTTTCTATATTTTCTTATTTTTGCATTTTTTGATCTTTTATTCCACTCAAAATTTAAGACCCTTTTTGAAGAGATATTATTTTATGCTAGAATTTGAAAATCTCTTTTGCAGTTTGTCCTTTGTATTTTCACTTTCATTTGAGTGGGGGATTTTTTCCCAGTCAAAATGTTCTTAAAATATTTTTCTATAATGTGTCAATATTGTCTTTTATTGTTTGGACTTTGACTTTAGTTAGGAAACCATTTATCATTCTCAGTTATTAAAGGTTTTTATACAAGTGTCATACGAGAATGTTATGAGTTTAGTTTTTACATTTATATCTCTGATTTATTTAGATTTTTTCCTGGTGTACAGTGTGAGAGATGGGTGTGATTTGATCATTTTCTTAATAGCTATTTTCCATAATATCTTGCCCCCATTGTTATGAGTTGAATTGTGTCCCCCTAAAAAGAGGTGTTGAATTCACAATTCTCAGTACTTCAGAATGTGACCTTACTTGGAAACATGGTCCTTATAGAGATAATCAAGTTTAAGTGAGGTCACTGAGGTGGGCCCCAATCCAATACGACTAGTGTCTTTATAAACAGAAATTAGCACAGCGACACACGGAGGGAAGACAATGGGAAGAGGCCCGGGAGGAGATGTCCACCTGAAAGTCCAGGGACAACCTAGGCTGCCAGAATGCAGAAGTGGGGCCTGGAGCAGAGCCTGGCCCAGGGCCTTCCGAGGAAGCATGGCCTCGCCTGCACCTTGATGTTGCACTTTTGCCCTTCAGATCTGCGCGTCAAGACAGTTCAGTTATGCTAAGCCACTCCGTTTGTGGCAGCTAGGTAACTAGTATGCCCACAGATCTGAGGTAACGTGGTTATATATTGTCACCTGCAACATGGGTATACTTCTGAACTTTCTATCGCATTCCATTTGGCTAATCTGTCTACTGGTGTATTCATACCACAGTGCGTTAACTAAAGGTGGTCTATGCTATGTTTCAATATTTGCTACAGGTTCCCTCCCCTGTTTCTTTGTTGCAGTTTTTCTCCATACTATTTATTTTTTCTATTTGAAAGTTATTAAGACAAGCAATCAAGCAAATAAAAATACTGTTCCTCTAGAAAAAAAGAAGTTTGTATTTTCATCAGGATTGCCACATTTTCGATATTAATGACCCCTCAAAGCAGACTCTTCAACTAGCCATCCAGTCCCTATCTCCAAAATCAGCATCTCCCCTCTCTAGTCTCTACAGTTGCCTAGATTTCCAAAATGGTTTCAGTTGCTATGGAAATATTTTCTCCATCAGGGCTGCACATTCCTTGGATACAAAGCTCTCTGAAAAGTTTCTCCTACCCTCAGCAGAACTCTTCTGGACACATGCTTAGTCTCAATAATTATACACTGAGTGGGTTCAAATTGCATAAATACCAATTTTAAAGTCATAGAGGATGATTTACTACAAATAGTTTGTTATTGAGATGTCTAAATAACTCAGGATGTAATTCGGATAATACAGTGCAGTTAAGTGAGTGCTGGGTATGCAGTCTTAAAACCTAGGTTCTAATAATCTATATTATATATAATATATTTATATAATATGTTACTTACATAATAGATATTTACATATTTCATTATATCTCATATAATTACATATTATATAATTATATGTTTATGGCATATCATTAATTATAAATATACTTTAATTATAAATGATTATATATAATGTAATAAAATTATATATGCTATAATACTATAATATGCATTAAATGTATATATATACTGTCTTATTCAAAGTCATATGTACTAAAGTAGATCATAACTTTGAGACCAGCTTCTGAGCTTTCTGCCTTGTAGAACCTAGACTCAGAAAGCCTCCCTCAGCAGATTATTGTGAGGGTGAGATGATCCCTATTCCTGCTGCGATGTCAAATCACCTCCAAGGCCCCAGCTTGTTTTTTAAAATTTCTCCCTTGCTCACTCAACTCCAACCACATGGGCCTCTTTGGTCTTTTTCGAATGGGTCAAGGTCATTCCTGCCTTATGTCCTGGGCACCTGCTCTTCCCATTGCTGGAAATGAGCTTGTATCTTTATTCAACTTGCCGTGTGATTTCCTTAAGTTGTAGGTTCCCATGTGGTTCATCACGTGGCTTTCCCTGATCGCTTCATACGTAGTAGCCTGTCTCCACAGTCGTTCTTAACCTGTTTGTTTCTTCGCAGCATGTATTTATCTCTGAAATTCTATTGCATGCTTAGTATTTTACAAATCTCTTGCACTGAGCTCTAAGCTCTGTAAGGTGAAGGGTGCTGCCTCCTCCACTTCAATATCGCCTGCCTTATAGCAACATATTAGGTGCTTAATAAATATTTGTTGAGTAACTAAATAAATACTGACACAACATAGTTCATGTAAAATTCTTGGTACATAATACTCGTGTAATGGATGGTACCTTCCTTTTTCATGTTTTTCTAAAAAAAAGTGATTTATTGTTGTAGCAACACTGAACACACCAGTAAAATATACCTTATTTCTTCCCTACAGTTTACATCCCTGACCTCTTGTTGATAAAGGCTTAAATAATCTGATTTCATTTGTTGAACTGCATGTTCTGTGTGTTTTTTCCCTTGGCCCAGGCCCTTCTGCACTTGACCAGAAGCCACTGCATTTTTAAATGTCCCTTCTCTGTCATTAATCATGCTGATTTCTTGGGTTCTGGGTATGCTCGTGCGCCCAATTATATCTGGGATGCGCGCTTCTCGCTGCCGGCAGACGAGACATCTCTGCCTTTGCTTCTCACAGTCGGGTCTCCAGCCTGGAACAGCGTCTCTCCTGACAGTTATCATTTTGCCAGTCAGGACTTAATGGCGCTCTCAGCTGAAATCAAAGATATTCAGGCCAGTCTGACTTCCCCATTCTTCAAATGGAGAGGTCCTGGCCTCACTGATTTTCTCTAAGACTTTGCAGAGCAATAGTCTAAGATTGAGGTAGGGAATTGCCTGTCCTACTGGAAATATAGAAAAGTATGCAATTTGGGAAAGCTTCTGACCAAGCTTGACATTTCTCCACACTGTCGAGGTCCTGGCACTGAGGACCAGAGGGGGGCGTGGAATTCAGCCTCTGCAGTCTTGGTCCTTTTGACAGACATGATGAGAGGGTCTAATCAGCAGAGGGGGGCATTTCAGTACCGGGGAACAGGGCCAGTGCCAAATGACTGAGAAAGAAACTAACATTCACCGAGTATACACTGTGTACCTGGCACAACACTGAGAATCAGGTCAGAAGCACTAAACAACATTGAGAGCAATGAACGCCCAGCAGCTTGAACGCAGTGTTGGCTCAGAAACAACCCCATGCTTTCTACCCCCTCAGCCCTGCTATGACTGCATGTTTGTTTCCCGCTCTCCACAAACATTCCTTCTTGAAATTTAACCCTGAAGGTGATGGTATCAGGAGGTGGGGCCTGTGGGTGGTGATGAGGTCACATGAGGTTAGAGTGAGGAGACAGTCATCAGTGAGCCAGGAAGACTGTTCTCACCAGTCAGTGAATCTCCCAGAACCTTGATCTTGGGCACCCCAACCTCCAGAGCTGTGGGAAATAAATGTTTGTTATTGATAAGCTACCTAGCTTGTGGTAATTTTGTTACAGTAGCCTGAATAAACTAAGACAACCCTTTCTTCCTGACTTTGCCTGCATAGTGGCACCCAGACTTTAGACATCTTGGTACACTATCCTTATTACCTTGGTCATAGCTGTGTACCACCTCACTATTGTCATTTATTTTTAAAAATTTTTCCCTAAAATCAACTTATTTTTTAATATGTTAATTTATTATAAAAGAAAATGGTTCATTGTTTATAAAACCATATTCTTTGGTCATAGAAAGTAGATTGTTAATTAAAAATTATTGTTGTATCACCTAAAAGTCCACCTTATGTCACCAGTGGCCTGAGATCCTACTTGAGAAAGACTGAAGTTAAACTTTGACTCTCAATTCAGACCATTTAAATGACACATTTGAGTTCTTATAGTTCTTATCTCTTGTCTGACTTTATTATGATCCTGCATCACCCACTTGGTCTGAGCCCCAAATTGTCTGTCCCCTTCTATCTCTGCCACTGCAAAAGCTAGCCTCCCGGGATTCAATCTTCCTCCCTTCCTTCCTGAAGATTTAATTTCCCCGCCAAAGCCAGACATCTTCAGGTTCTCCCCCATGGAAGCTTCAAGTGGGGTGGGTGGGGGAAGAAATGCAATCATCTAAAAGATGTCAACCATGAACAAAATACAGCTCTAGATACTCTGTAAACCTGAGCTCATTTCACATTTTCAAAGGGTTTATTGTAATCCCCATTTTACAGGTAGGCAAAATGTGCTGGAGAGAATGTAGACATTTTGCAAAGGTGATGCATGGGTAAAGCTGAGGTGTCTGACAATAAAGTGTGTGCTGCTTCAGTAAAATTCCTAAGGAGGACCGACCGTTGGCATTTAAAGATACGAAATGCAGGGTTGATAATCCCTCTTAAACTGACAAAAGCTCAATCATTTTTGTGATTCAAATAGCTACAAAATATATATGTTTCTGATTCAAGTTGCACCTAAGGTATGAAAAGACGGTTTTCAAAGAACCATTTAATGCTTAAGAGCCTTATAAATAGGATCAGGTGACTCAAGGTGGCTAACTGAGAAGATCTATTTCTTGTTTCAGTCTTAAGTGTGCTGAAATGATATCCAATTCATAATGCTACTATTGATATGCCCAGAGGGTGGAATCCTGTGACTACTTAATCTCATGTTCCCTCGGAGCAGAGGGCTGCATAATCTTTCATTGTGTGAGGGCACCATCATTCATGTGAGCATTTCTCTCTTTTTGGGTCTGTAGGTTGATTTCATTTCTTCACTTATTGGAATACTTCTATAATTATTTGTTTTAAAGTCCAATTTGATGCAGAAAAAGCATATTCCATTTTTAAATAGATTTTATTGTAGTTTATGTGTTCACAAGTGAATGTCTGTGCAATCGATATTGATGTAATTTTTTTTTAAAAATTCAGTTTATATATATTCTGCTTGTCTCTATTTGTATGGTTGCCTTTTCCTCATTGACTTGCAGGTTCCTGAGGACAGAGGCCGGGTTTGTGCTGTGTAACACTGTACTCTCAGAAGCCAAAAGACTGCCAACCACACAAATAGGCAAGATTAGACAAGAAGGGTCCTCTGTGCTTTAGGGAGGAATTATGTCAAGGATGTTAACTTTTCCTTAGAATGAAAGTGTTACACAAGCTAGCACCAAATTTCCATTTCAATCACATGTGCCCCGGTCCGGCAGGTCATCCCGAGTGCAGACTGCCCCGTTTCTAGGGGTCACATAGGTCTGACCCAGCAGGTGGGCCCGGATATCGACTTTCTCACTGTAAACGTTTAACCAAACCATAGAAAAACAGATGTGCAACCCTCCTCCTTGGGGCCTCAAGTTTTAAATGACAAAATTCGGCACAGAAATGAGAAATAGGTAAGTCAATGAGTATTTTTTCTAAAAATAAGCAAAGTCCAAATTACAGAAATAATTTATGGGTACGAAGGAGAGACAACTTACTGAGAAACTGGTATATAGGTCAAATTTTTATTTATGAAAAAAAGAAGAAAAGAACATATAAATGTTTGCATGGTAATAGAGTTGCTAAAAATTTCAATTTTGAAAGGTTTACTAAATTCTTAACACATAGGAATGCAGACCCCCCTACACACAATAAATTTAATAAAACTTGTTTTGCCCTCAGAGAGAACCTGATTAGTTGCGAGGTAGCTTTTTTCCAGCTTCTCCTATGGGACAAACACTGTACAACACTAAATATTAATTAGCTCAGTTAATTTTTCATTGCTCTTATCCCATTTGACAGATATGAAAACTGAGACAGAAAGTTTAAATAACCAGTTCCAAGAGAAAGCTCCTAAGATCAGGATTTTAACCCAGGCAGTCCAGCTCAGGGTATAAATCCTTAACCAGGAAACATCATTTCTCAAGCCAAGGATTCGAATCCTTCCCCATGTGTATGTCGGTTTCCCCCTTTGAAGAAATAGCTTACCACTTTTAGTGTTAAATATGTCCCGGGCACCCATCTAAGTGATTTGTGACACACACTAACCCATTTAGACTTCAAAACAACCTTGCACAGGACACGCTATGAAGATCATTTCCATTTTGCAAACGAAGAAGCAGGAAAAATGGAGGTCAAGAAAGTAGATCTAAGGTCTGTTTGAAAGAGGTTAATCCAAACTCTGAGCAAGGCACAAAGGGGCTGAAATTTACTCCTCATCCCTTTGCGTCCTCTACTTTTTTCTCCGTTTCCTTCTTGCTCTGACAGGTTCCTGCTCCTCCTACTCTTTTCCTCCCAGTCTTCATCTCTCCCAATCTCTTCTCCACAATCGAAAGATTATACTACTGCCCTGGCTGGTTTGGGTCAGTGGTTAGAGCATTGGCCTGTGGGCTGGAGGGTCTCAAGTTTGAATCCCAGTCAAGGGCACATAGCAGGTTCCATCCATGGCCTTGGCCTAAAGTTGTGTGGGAGGCAACCAATTAATGTGTCTCTCTCATATCAATGTTTCTCTCTTTTTCCTGCTCCCTCCCTTCCACCCTATCTAAAATTCAATGGAAAAATACCCTTGGGTGAGGGTTAATCATAAAAAGACTATATCTATCTATTGTCTTCTAACCTTTTGATTTTGAGATGACATCAACAAATAAAAAGACATATGTCATACTTGGGTGGGATGTTTTACAATTGTAAAGATGTCCATTTTTCTAAATTCATTTATGAAATCCAAGCAATCCCAGCTGAAATCTTAATAGATCATTAAAATAAAATTGAGAATACTGATACCATTTTAAATATATATTGAAATTTAGTGTATGATACAGATGGCATTTTATATCACTAGGGAAAATAGGAAATAAAAATTAATTTAAAATTTCAGAGGAAAAATGGCCCAAGTATCTAAAACACTGAATTTGTAAGTAATTTCTTATAATAAAGTACATTCTGAAGTGACAGATATTTAAATGAAATATTTTATAATACATTGAGATGATAACATCCGTTTCATGATTTATCATCTTGAAGCATAGAAGACATTTCTAAACATGACAAAAACTGAAAGGCATTTTGAACAATGACAAATTCGAATCCATAATATTTTTAATATTTTAATGTGGCAGAAAACAAAACAAAAAACAACAACAAGCGACCTGGAAAAAAACAGAATACTGAGTGTTTTGCTAAGTTTGTGAGGAAATGGACATTCTTATGCATTTTGGAGAGGAGCATAAATTAGTACAAATTTTAGGAGGTGAGTTTGCCAATCATGCCAAGATTTTAAAAGTTCATTCTCTTCGGTCCAGTAATTCTACTTAGTTTACACCACCAATACCTATTAAAGATCCAATATGTACCTAGCATTGCATTAAGTTCTGTCAAGAATAAGTAAATATAAGAAATACGGTTCCTCCTGGAGAGTGTCATCCTCAGCAAAACAAGCCAATAGGAGAAAGACAAGTATCACATGATCTCACTTATTTGTGGAAGATAATGAACAAAGCAAGATGAGAAACAAAATAGACCTGGAGACATGGAAGTGGGGTGCAGACTGACAAACTTCAGAAAAGGTGGATGGGGGGAGGGAAGAGATAAACCACAGAACTTATATGCATATGTGTGTAAACAAGGACATAGTAATGCTGGGGGGTGGGGGGGGAGGGCGGGGAGAATTAGTAGGAGGGTGTCAATGGGGGAAAAAGGGAAAAACATCTCTAACAAAAAAAAGTATATAAACAATATGAAAAAAATATATATGGTTCCCACTTTCTTGGATTCAAAATGTTTTTTTGAGGAATGGGGCATATATTTCCATTGTGGCAACAAAGCTTAAGGCTTAGAGTTCCTCATTTGCATGACTCTATTCCAAAATGTTAGATATTTTTTTGCTTAAATTTAAAATTTATTTCTTGATGATGGCATTTTTCGGGCTTACAAAACCTGATTCTGGCCCTGCTTAGAAAAAAATCAAACTAATTTATAAAAATGTTCATTTAAAATCTTTCTTCATCATAGTTATGATTACGGTAGGGAAAAGTATGATCTAAATGTAATATTAATAAAATAATAATAAAACAATAAAATAATAATGATGACGTTCTTCATCAGTAGGCAATGTGTTAAAGAAATCACAGCATAAGCCATACAAGATACCTTACAGAATCAACATGACAAAAGACATCTCTATTAATTGACATGGAAATATGTGCTATACATTGTTAAAGGAAAAAGTAGATGTCAGTATAGCATTGGTTGTATGATTCATTTATGTAGAAATTTTCTATATTAATTAATTTTTCTGTTTATTTATATGTTTACCTTTGGTCAGATCCATATTGATGTATGTTTATAGGTTCCATTTATATAGAGAGTTACCTGGCAAAATGTTCTTCAAAATGGTAATATTGTTTATTTCTGGGTCAATACAATTTGGGGTGATTCTTAAATTTTTTCTTATTCATAATTTTATGCATTGCATGAATTTTTAACTGTGAAAGTATTTTGTTCATTGACAACAACCATGTTGCTTTTGAAGATAAAATATATAACACAGATATAGATAGAAATATGCTACAAACACTAAGTGTGTTTTGCATGTTTGTATGATCTAATTAATGCTCATTTGTAGTCTGAAATAATATACAGCACAGAATTAGTAACATCTATCTAATACAGTTGTAGTCAACTTTAAAAATATGACCTGATGTATATGCATTTTTCAATTTTTCCTCAACATGAATGTGCATGTTATACTCACATAATAAGTGGTGACAATGAACTATTGAACAAAAAGTTCACCCATGTGGCCTTGGCCAGTTTGGCTCAGTGGTTAAAGCGTCCGCCTGTGGACCAATGAGTCTCGGGTTCGATTCCAGTCAAGGGCATGTACTATGGTCACAGTTCTTCCCCGGCCCTGATTGGGGTCATGTGGGAGGCAACCAATTGATGTGTCTCTCTCACATCGATCATTTTCTCTCTCTCCCTTTCTCTCCCTCCCACTCTATATGAAGATAAATAGAAAAATATCCTCAGTGAGGAATAAAAACAAAAATGTCAGCCATGTATTTTCTTAAAAATATGTTTTTATTGATTTTTTTAGATAGAGAGGAAGGGAGAGAGAGAGAGAGAAACATCAATGGGCTACCTTCTGCATGCCCCCAACTAGGGATGGATCCCACATCCTAGGCATGTGCCCTGACTGGGAATTGAACTGGGACCTTACAGTCCACTGGGCAACTCTCAATCCACTGAGCCATGCCAGCCAGGCAATATTTCATGTATTAAGTAATCATTTTTGATCTGCAAACTCATTAAATATACATTTGACATGTTTCTTCAAACAGAGCTTTGATATTGTTTCTGCTGCCCTGTGTGCATCTCAAAAAATAGCTGCGCCCATATCTGACCTCTCTTTGCCCTTCATCCTTACCACCATGGTCTGCCTATTTGACTTTTGGTGGTTCATTCTGCATTTCTTCTGCATATTCTAGAGTTTAAACTCATCACTACTAATTCTATAGTGTTAATTCTGCTCTTAATGCAGATTTCTATTCTATTATTGCATTTTTAATCTCCTTATAATCTTTGTCATGTCAAACTCCTGGTTTTATTTCTACCTGCCTCTCAGCCAACTTTCTTCTTATCTGAACTTATTTTCATATAATCTCATCTTTCATCTCTTTATTCAGAAACTGTAGTTTTCATTTCTATTAAGATTACAAAGCAGACAATTTCTGTTTCCTTTACTGACTTTTAAACTGTTCTTTTTTGCACTTTGATTGCCCTTTCCTTTTTTAATGTGCACAATATTTTCACTGGAACCGTCTTTTTTCCTCTTTTCAGCATTGTCATCTTTACGCAGAGGGGCATCTATCGATGGTCGATGGAAGACTAGATCGTTCCTTTCAACTCAGCCCTAGATGACAGTTCAAATCCTCTGCTCAGATCTTCAGCAAAGAGCTGGTTGCCAGTCATGGCTCAATGCCACATTTATGGTGTCTAGCAGTACTTATTTAATGGTAACATTGGTCTTAGGAGGGAACACCTATTCTTGGGTATTGTTGATTTGCTGTGAGGCGGCAGTATACTGTGGTCATTAGTATATTTGCTATGTACATTAGTGGGGCATTCAAATTCTGGATTTGCCAATTATGAAAAGACTCATTGAACCTCTTCATGACCCACTTTATCTGTGAAGTGGGCACTATAATGGCACATACCTCACTGTGTCTTATGAGGATTGATACTGATTTCAGATGTACATTGGACTAAACGATTTCAAACATAACTCATGGAATCCTCCCGCCTATTTGTGTTCTCATTATACGGGTGAAAAAACTGAGACAGCAATATGTTAGGTAATTGGTCCAAGGTCTCATAGCTTTTAAGATGTAGAACTAGTAATTAGGATCTAGGTATTAGAATGGTTTCCAGTGAGTGCTTTGTATTCAGCATCTGATAAATGTTTGCTATCATTATTACTAGGAGAAAATTTTATTTATGGATACTTGAAACTAGTGATTAGTTCTTCCCTTTCCTGAAACAATAAAGACAAAGCTCAATGTTCTACTTAGATGCTCCCCCACCCCTTTTTTTCCAATGCATTCTAAGATGAAAACTTGCCATAGCTTAACTCCTCTCCCTCGGGTGTACAGAATTACTGAAATGTGTAGTCTTTGAAATATTTAGAAGGGGATCTGGAGTGGAATGTGAGTGCATGTCTGTAATTCTTTTCATCTATATATGTATATTCACGTACATACCTGTACACGTAGAGCTACTTTGGACTCCATGGTCCACGTTCTGTTTGCTAGAGCTGTGGCTACCCAGTCCATCTACGGCTGGCGGGTGTTGCAAACTCTGCTTTTCTGAGCTGAGGCACAGGAAAGTATGTTGATGTGCCTCTGCATTGTCCTTCACGTTGGCAGTTTTGATCTCCTGTAAGTGACAAGGTATGTGCTAATGTCACCTGACAATTGTGTTTCTCTTTTCCACTCCATGAATATTATAATTAGAGGAAATTCCTCTAAGATTCTGCCGGTAGATTAGTTGTCAATCTTAGTTTCTTGGCTTATTATGCACTCTCATCTCTTTTTGTGTTTTCCTGGATATTTTGTGATACAATCACTAAGTCTGCAATGGGAAACACTCTTCAGCCGCTTTGTGACGCTGCTCTCTTCTCAGTTTCACCCTTATTTCCCAGCTGTGGCGCGCACACCCCCACACACGCACGCACACACAGGTGGAGACCTTGAACATATATTAATGACAATGACATTATAACTACAAAGAAAGTAATGTTAACATTACATAAGAGAAAAAGAAACAGTATAATTTTCTTTTTGTCCCTGTGCCCCTTACTCTGTAATAGCTTGGGGCACTAAGTCAAAACTGATACACACAGAGATAAGTTAGGGAGAATATCATCAAATTTCTCTAAATTGCCAAAATTGTCACCAAAAAGTGAGAAATGAGGCCATTTACATTGAGTGAGAGAGGTAAGATTGGGTTTGAGCCATGAGAGACCTGGTAAAAATTGGCACAAGCTTTTCAAATGGAGATGAGCCATTGTTTTATTAGGATAAGGATCTGTCCCCTGTAACAAAGAAAAAAATATTGGTGGTTTAAACAAGAAAGAAGTGTTAATCCCCTTCACAGAACAACCTCAGCATAAGCAACATAGACTTATTAGTGGCTCCACAGTTTGGGCAAACTTCTGTTTGGTTGCTCTGTGTTCTGTCCGTGCCTACATCACCCAGGATGGCTTTCCCCAGTGTCCACATTCCAGCCAACATAAGGGGGATGAGGGGCCAAAGGGGATGCTGCTCTTAAGGCCAATCATAGGAAAATTCCTTCACATCCAATCACTTCCTTCACATTGCATTATAGAAATCTCAGAATGGTCACACCCAGCCACAAAGGAAGCTGGGAACTGCAGTCTTCAGCTGGGCAGCCATATGCATAATTAAAACATAGTGTCTCCCTTACTGAAGGAGGAAGGCACACTTGCAGATGGAAGGGAAACAACATTCTATGTCATAGTCCATAGGGGCCATATATTTATGGGTCCCAGCAAGTTGTTAAGTGAGTCAAGTTTGCTTTTGGAAGTCTTTCATTTGCCTTCGCTCCAATGTTTTCATGATATTCCTCAAATGTTTAGTGACTCTTATTGCTCCATAGGGCACAGAAACCATGGATACCACAGCTTCCCATCTATGCTAATCTTTCAAGTGGTCAACTGACCTCTACTTGGATGTTTCCAGAGCAAAAACTCAGGGCTTTATTGCATTGTCGGATAATTCTAATATTTAGAATATAATTTTTTTCATTTAACTTGATGATGTTACTATAAAAACATGGCAGAGAAATTCCATTGCATATTCACCAGCCACTCTCCTTTCTTTCCTATCAAAGTCCAGTTTGTTGCGGTAGCACGTGGTCCTTTGATTACTCAGGATTTAAACTGTTCTCCCAGAATGCATCGGGTTGCAGGTAATCTAGTCATTGCAATATTCCTGTTGGCTAGTCATGTTGCCCAGTTCCGGACAATGAGACAGCTGAAGAAATAGAGCACTGGTGACTGGACATTTTTTCCCCCCAAATTAAAAACAAAAACAAAAGCCACATATTGTACTGGCAACATTGGTTAAAGAAATACAGAATGTCCTTAAAATGATGGAGAGAGCAGGCAGAATCGGCTACTGGCTTAGGCTGGTTAGATACTACATACATTGATGCTTTATAGTTAGCAATTTCAGTTCACTACAGTAATTAGAATTGGAAGTTGGAACTCAGCTTGAAACAGAGAAATGGAAGAGTCAGCGCCTGGGAACAAGCATATTGAACTAGCTGTACTGAAGAGAGACATTCTGGACCGAGGAGCACAGAGGTCTCGAAGGACGTCGAGAGGATTAGGAGGTCCAGGCAGTTAACGCAGAGAAGACATGGAGGAGATTGGCAGGGAAGTAAGAGCCCTTCCAGTAGGAAGATTTGGGCAGGAGGTAGATGTTCTTTGCTATGTGATGCACAAGTTGACTGACAGAGTTAAGTAAACCATTAGGTTTGTGAAATTCAGAAGTGGGATTGTAGCCTTTGAGAGGCTCCCTTAGGCCCATAAGTAAATAAATACAGCAAGAGAAACTGTAAATCTGAGCAAACAAGTATACCAGCTAGAACCAAAAACGAACGTAGGTAAAGAAGAACTATGCAGGGGCATGATTTGGGGGACTCAAGTGCTAAGAAGGGACATCTTGTATTTAAACGAGGGTATCGGGGCAGAACTTTTGGAAGTTTACCTTTCTGTATTGGGAAATACTGACATGGAAACATCACCTCACCCTATTCACCTCCTCTCGTTGGTCCCAGTGCCCCCATCTATTGGTATTGGACATCATTGCCTTTGCTGCTGTCTTCAACACTTAAGGCTTCCACTTGACGCTCAGCACTCTCTCAGCATGCTACCTCTCATAGCCTTTAACTCTGTTTGGGTTTTTTTTGTTTGTTTGTTTCTTCTTTTGCACCCTGCATTTTAATCCCCAGTGCTGGGTGTCTGGCACCTTGGCTTGATCTGCCTCAGTCCCAGCCTGGGTGGGACTTGATAAAGAGTCAGACAGATTCTTGGTATGAAGTTGGTTGTCCTAGTTTGTCATGTGTCCCAGATTGGGGATGGTGTATAAAAACTCAGTTTCAGAGGTAGGGAAGAGTCTTTCATGTAGAAAGAGTGAGGCTTCTTGCTTGGATGAGGGAAATAATCAGGTAAAGGCTGTTTGAGAACCAGTGTTAGAACAAGTGGCTTCCTATGGACCCTGGTAACTCGCTGAGGGGTAGTGGTGGCTTTGTTGAGATCCCACCCTTGGTTGGCCCTCTTTAGCAACAGAGAGAGTAAAATGTTTTCTCTCCCTTGTTATATTAGTTGAGACAATACCAGAGGCTTGATACTACACTTGGCAGCTAGTCGTATCATCCTGTCTTGTTCTACTTGTCAAACAAGTTTGAAACTGTCACCAACATCCTGACCAATTCACCCTGCCTTGTATTTCTTGGCCCCAGACATCTGGAGAGTTGAGGCCCTGCCATCAGATCTCAAATTTTCATTCCCTCTAAGTCCCAGCAATGCATGTCCCTGGTTGAAAGGAAAAGATATTGGCTATGTGATCATCCCATCTCTGAACTCCCAATTCTCAGTCACATTTCATTTTCTCCTTCAGAAATGATGAGGTGCTGCTCTGCCAGAGAAAGGCCCTGTGCTCCGACCTGGGCTTTTACTCTGGCACCAGGCTTACTTCCCTCATACCCTCTCTGTGCCCCCCTTGACATCAATAAACCAGCTATTCCTGTTCTTTTTCCTAGCATTCCCAATTCCTTTTATCCTCTCTCTCTCTCTCATCCTCCGTCCCTCCTTCGTATGCATTTCCATGCTCTGAAATTCCTTATTCTTCCTATACAGCATTTTCCCTCCAATGATGGCAGGAAGGGACAGATAAGCTATCGCAAACTTTCTTTCCAAGATTCATAGTTACTTTTCAACAACAACAAAAATTATTGATTGCTAAGGTCGTAGTGACAAAGTGATCAAAAACGACAGCTTCTGCCCCCAGAAAAGCTCACAGTCCTATGGAAAAGGAACAGATATATAAACAGATAATTACAGTACAGGGGGGTAGATACTATAGAAGAGAAATGCCTATAACTCTAAGAATAGTCATGATGGGGCTATATATATTATTCTTCCTATAAAGCAAAAAAGATCAATAGACTAAATTAAAAAATTAAATGCTTTTTTTCCTCCTTCTACATTCAGGAAACTTATTAAAAATTGTAGAATGCTAGAGATAAGAGCATTCCTTGTTTGATCTGTGAGAAAATAGACATTGAAAGGCTGAGTGACTTGCTTGCCATCACTGAGCATGCTGAACGATGTTGGGATCTCATGTAGCAGTCAGGAAAATTAACACTCGCTGCTACAATAGGCAAAGCCTCACCATCTCACGGGCTCAACACAATAAGAGGAGCTCCCTTCTCCTTCATTTAAAACTGATTTGGCTAGGTGGTCATCCTCTATCTGTAGGTATGCCATTTGCAACTCATAGCCTCCAAAATTGTTCTAGCAAAGGAAGGGAGGGGTGGAGAAGACACATTATCCCTTACTTACGGTCTTTCCCTAAAAGTGACAGCTATCACTTTCTCTCAGGATTCATGGGCATACACAAGCCTTATTGCCTCAATAAAAAAAATGGATAAGAATAAAAGAGATTATGTGGTCTAAACTATTTTTGCACGACCTGACCGCCCTTGGGAATCTTATCTCTCTCAATGGGTGTTCTTCAATGCATGCTGGTGGGCATGGTGAAGAACAAAGTATATCTGAGCTGCATAAATGGATGGATGGGTGGATGACTGGACAGATGGATGGATAAATGTGGGATACTTTCTACCTTATTACTCTCATTATTGTAGCTGATCTTCTTAGCTAGCCTGGTGTTTATTTATTTTTTTACTCTACTTTTTAAAATTAGTTGACCCTGGCGCTCTTCAGGTGAAGGGCATGAACATCCATTTGTCCAACAGAATTCAAGAGAATTTTGATAATGCAGCATTAGGACATCATTGTGTTAATCATTCTGTGACTAGTACTGCAGAATAAAATGCCTGGCATGGTAAATAATAGCATTAGAGCTGTCATTGAAAGAAAAGGTCAATATTATACCTGCTTGCTGATAGGCGAGATTAATATACTCTTGCTATTAATAATAGTAATTAGACTCTATTGCTTTAGCTGATCCTTAGGTCCCATTTATAGGAACAGTTTAATGTTCTTCCTGAGCATGACTTGGCATATTTTAGTACATCATTGCAAGCAATGAAAACCAGTGCCAGGATCTTCTTATCATTTTATTAGCTTTTTGGCACTTTGATTCTGTATTTGTATTGGGCTTACTTTTCTACTGCTGAAACAGTTAGCAGGGATTTTTATGTGAAAAGCAGAAGACCATTTCTTAATACCATTTTCTGTTGGGGGGGCATAACTATAGATCTTTGTGATTTTGCACCATTTAGCACAACCACTGTTGCAAATTAAGAGTACAGGACCCTTGTCAGGACAATTAACACTTGTCGAAAACTCTTCTTAGCCTTGGGGGAAAAAAGCTTAGATTGAGGTTGTCATACAGAGAAACGTTTTTGGTATTGGGAGCAGGAATGGGGAGAGAGAAATGGAACCCTGGGTGTTTGGGAAGCAAATGATCAACCTGTTTTCTGTTACAGTTTCTCTGTCAAGATCACCTCTGAGTACTGTGCAAAGGGGTTGTGGAGGTATGAACATGCGCCAGGACAGACAACCTTTGTGTAAAGGCCAGACAGACAGA
This sequence comes from Molossus molossus, assembly GCF_014108415.1. NCBI lineage: Eukaryota > Metazoa > Chordata > Mammalia > Chiroptera > Molossidae > Molossus > Molossus molossus. The sequence goes on along the minus strand of NW_023425344.1, from coordinate 15,844,776 downwards.
GGGTCTTTTTAGGAGTTCCCTCACTCCCGTGAATCCTCCTCTGCCTGGATTGGCACTAATATTTCCAGTTTTGGATTCAAGCACAAATTTAGAAAACAAACGATTGTTACCTAGCAGGAGTAAAGCACTTACTCTTCTGCATTAATATCTTACTGTGAATAATTAAAATGAGTGGGTTTTTCCCCCCTTAGCTAAGCCCTAAGAAATAATAGTGGTAATGTTTAAACACTTAAAATGTATGGCGTGTGAGCGTTTACAAGGCAAACAGAGTTATTCACCCATGTATTTCTTATAATAATCTTGTGAGAGAAGATGGGCAAAGGGGAGGGCTGTTCTCATTGAACAGATGAAGAATCTGAGGTTCTGATTGGTGAACCAATTGCTGTTCAAGGACATCCCACAGGGCTGGATTACAGACTGAGTAGGAAGTCAGGAGAGGGAAGGAAGAAACAGAGACAGGATAGGAGGGTCAGCTCTCATTGGACCGGTGGGAGCATACTGCAGAGTTCTGGCAGCTGTGACAGTTCAGAAGGTCTTGAAGGGTCAGGTTAGAGAGAAAGGCTAATTAACAAGAGCTGTGTGATTTACCTTTTCTTGAGTGTCTGTTCCCTGCTAGCACCAGACTAGACTCTTCTCTATACCGTTCTAGCTCATGCTCTTTATAATTCTGCAAGGTAGAGCATATTCTGATTTGCAGATGAGAAAACAGGGGTTTAGAAAAATTAAAAATCTTGCTCAAGGTTTTTTAGCGACAAGGGGCAAACTATTTTCCTATTTCTAAGCCATACATTCTTTCAAGTCACAGACAAGAGAGCAAACAGAGAAAAGGTCAGGGCATGGCCTTGAAAACAAATTTCCCTTTCTGCACATCTGTCTCAGGCTTGGCTTCTCTGCCCTTCACCTTTCCATTAACTCTGCAGTCCTGCAAAGAACAGAAATTGGATCACACCCTGACCAACAAGAGGGTTTTGGAATTTCTACCTGGGTACTCCTTCAGCTTTCAAAGGTTCTCATTCTCCCTACAGATCCAGTGTGCGGGACATTTCCCATGTTCATTTCAGTAACTTTTCTATGTCGCTAATGTGAAACAATGACTTTTAAAATTTTTTAAAAAATTTTATTTACAACAAGGCGGTTTGTCTTCCCTGTGGGGAGATCTAGTTGTATGCATTTCCCTCCTATGTCAAAAATTACCCAACCTCCTTTTGGTGCTGTGCAACCACTCAGATTTGTTTTTCTCACCAGATTTTTACCCAAACAAGAAGTCATTAAGGGCAAAGAGTGAGTGACATAATGGAAGGAAGACAGGCAGCTTAACTTTCCCTTAGCAGTTGCTACCACAGTTGCAATGAACCCCTCTCCTGGACAGGGAGGTGGCCACATCTTGGGAGAAATGGAGCAGCTGCTTACAGTGCACCTAATAAACATGAGTGTCTAATATGCAGCAAGTAATGAGGAGCTGATGCACCTACCCAACCAGCTGGACAGCGGCTCAGTGGGCTCAGAGGGTATTTAGTTTTCATCTCCCTGTTGAGCAACCTTGAGCAGGCTGCTTAATTTCTCCATTACTCAGTCTCCTCATCTGTAAAATGGGGATAATAACACTTACCTAGAGCACAGAGGCATTGTCCGCATTAATTAACTTGGGCAAAGTCCTCTGAGATACCTGGATAAACGGTGCCATGAGATTGCAAATGATTAGTATCCTTATTATTCTGACACTCGCCCGTAAAGCCCATCCATCAAATCCGGTTCTAGCTGAACTGGGCAGAGCGGTGGATCTTGCACTGCATTCCATGGCAGTTTGCCCTGAAGATAAAGTCTGTCACACACAATGTCTCCCCAGAGGAAGCTTAAGCTGGTAGCAGTATTGATGTAGGTGATCTGCCTGCCAGAATGCACAGAGGCAGTTTAACTAGAGCTAATTATGGGCAGTGATAATGCCAGAGCCGAGAACTCACCTCTGATGATGAGGGGATGTTCAAAGAAACTATTTCTGAACTAGATAATCAGGCTGAATTTTCGGCAGCATTGGTATGGATAGCATCCTGAAGGATGTCAGTGCACCTCAAATTTTAGAGGATGGAAACTTGCAATACTTTTCTAGAGGAGAAGGGAACGGAGAGAATTGTTATCTTGGCAAATAACCCTTGTGACATGCACCACATTATTTTTTTCAGTTGTTTTTTGTTTGTTTTTGTACATATATTTGTTCTTAGGATAGAAATAAAGGGATAGAGCGAGTTGGCAAGCAGGACAGGTAAGATGGAGTTCCCAATCTCACAGGAGCATTTGATCTAAGGTAAGCAAGGTAGATGTGTACGAAGAAAATATATCGAGTAGAGAAAATGGAGCTTTGAAAAGCTGCGGACCAGTGATTAGTGTCGGTGTTTGGTGTGGTGTGGTCAGTGTTACTAATCATAACATTGTAAGCTACAAATGTGTGTGATTTATTAGTGAAAATGTCCTCATTTCCATGACTGCCATCTTAATGCAAATTACTATCATCTCTGCACTAGCCTACTTTGTAACCTGGCCAGGGTCCCTGTTTCCACCCTTGCCCGTCTGTAGTCTCTGCAACACACACTAGATCACTCTGAGCAAGTTTTTCTCCTGTATAAGTCTTTCAAGACTTCCTTCCCCATTGCACTTAGAATCAAATTCAAACTCTTGCCATTGCTTTCTGTTTTTTATTGCCCATCTCTAAACTTATCTAATTCTAACATCCAGCTGTTCTCTAAGCTCTATCCATAATCGTTTCCTTTCCCAGTGCCCTGAAAGCCAAGCTTTTCCCGCCGCAGGGCCTTTGCATCTGTCCTTCCTGCCTGGAATATTTTTCACTAGGTTACTTTCACTGGCTAGACCCCAATCTTCAAAATGTCTCAATTTAAGTATCATCTATTCGGAAGGCTTTATCTAAATCATCATCTCCCTCTAATTTGTCAATATCCTGTGCATTGTTACTCCCTTTATAATATTTTTTGTTACCTGTAATCATTCATTTACTCATTTATTCATCCATCCATCCATCCATCCATCCATCCATCCATCCATTCACTTGCTAACTGGTTCTGTCTCCTACAGAAGGCACCTCTCAGAGGGAAAGAAATTGCCCTCACCCCTCACGTCTCAGTAGTCAGCATAATATCTGGCATAAACAAATATTAGATTTATGAATAGTGCTGAACAACAACTACCCTTTTAAAGCACCTACTGTATGCCATTCTCTGTACTCTGTACTTTATATACAAGTCTCAGTTTTCTATGTAATAACCTTGAGAGATTGGTGTCACTTAGCTGACGTTTTCATACAAGTGAATTGACATTTAGGTACACTGAGATTTGCTGAAGATCACAGCTTGAATTGAAGAAAACATTATTTCAATTACAAAACTTTCTGGCTCCAAAATCAGGGCTGGCCCCATTGTTCCCTGATTTGGGGAACTGGATGAGCAATCCAAACTCAAGAATCAATCATAAATCTGCTCTCAATGACATTGAACATGGATGGGCTTGAAAGGCATCTTTAGGAAATTAAATCTAAGAGAAAGGCCCAAATTGTAAGTACCTTTGTGAAGTACCAAGATCCCAGTGGTGACTTTATAAAGGAGAATTGGTAAAAACTGTGAAATGGATAAGCCAAAACAATGTTTTTGTGCCTTTTTAAGGGAATTTTCCCATTTATTTTTAAGATGTTTGGGAGCATCTTAATCTTTGTCTTCTGATCACTGCTTCCTGATGGAAAGTTTCAAGAGTGTGAACATCTCTTCACTTTAGGTTTACTTCCATTTGTTTAGCAATCTAGTGCATTTGAGGATCTAAATAGATAAACAAAGAGCATAAATGAATAAATAAAAGCGTAATACGGTTTGTTGTGGCTTTTTTTTTTTTTTTCAGACTTTGACATTTAACATGTAATATTTTGTTTGTGGGTTAAAGCACTCTCATAACAAATGCGAACCAACAGGGTTGCTGTTAAAACTGAGGCATTGAAATAGAAGCTTGGCTCTTTCATTGCCAACATTAAAAGAAAGCATTTTTAAGTGGGCAGGATTTTTTATTTTATCATGATATGAATATTTTCCCAGAAACATAGTTTTGTTTTTTCAGGATTATTTTTCTAACAGGTTTTCCAGTAACCTAGGATGATAGTGAAAAGATGTTACAATAAACCTTGTATGTATTTAAGTCATAAAACTTCACCCAGAGTAATCTGAACCACCCTCTAGAAACCTAGAAATGAAATTGTAAATATTATGCCGTAGCTATGGACTGCTGGGCAATGAAGAACAGAACTAAAATCAGAAGGGTTAGTCAAAATAAAATACTAGGTTTGTTCCCTGGAGACCAGAATGTATTCAACACAAGAGACGTCTTGGGTATTACAGATAAAACAAGCCCCCCTTGATTCTCAGGAACTGGTGTGATGACAGGGAGAATAATTGTAAATTATTATAAAGTGATCAGTGTTAGGACAAAGGTAGTCAAGGGGTTTTGTAGGAAGACAGAAGAGAGGGCCTAATTCCAGCTTGGTAGAATCATGGCAGACTTCCTGGAGGAGCTGACACCTGGACTGAATCTTACAGGAATGCCTTACTTTTCAGGAATGTAACAGTGGACTAAGAGTACCTGAGGTTTTTGTTTTGTTTGTCAGTTCATTTCTTTCTATTACAACTGTTTTTCTCCTCAGCCAGAGAACTTGACTACTCCACCCAGTTTCCAGACTCACCTTTCTTTAGACAGGAAAGAACTTCTCTCTTTGCAGGCACCATTTGACAAGTCCCAGTGAAAGATTCTGATTTCCCTTGGTTGAATTTCCTTCCAAACCTTTAGTCCAATCATTTTGGCTGAGGAAGTGCTGTTCTCTGATTGGTCCAGCCCTGACCCATCTCATGTACCTAGAATACTAGTTATCTAAGATGGCAGCGTCTGTTTAAAGCCTATGACTTAATATGCTGACTAGAAAAGAATGAAATGAGAAGGAGGAAAAAACATTTACCAGATAAAGCATAAAAGATTGCTGACCAGATGAAATAGTTGATACTTCTATCTTTCAACCTACCAGTGGCTATAGTCCTTAAGCCCTGTAGATACACTGCCTGTAGCATTTTCCTACTGAGAGACGGTCAGGCAAGGGGGAAACAAACATTTGCTCAGTTACATTCTGTGCTAACCCCTTTCTAAGGTGTTTTATTTCCACCATCTCATAAAAATTCTTACTAGAGCCTTTGAAGATCTATATAAAGTATGAGAAATTGAGAAGTTAAATAACTCTTGCATCAGTTGGATGAAGAAGTCACAGAGACTTAATTAGTTTTTAATTAGCCATTCCATGTTCCCTCTACTCCACCACGTGGGATCTTTGGAAAACGATATCATAGCATAATTCCTACTCTTCCAAATGGCCAGAGGTGTGCAGATAGGAGCCTTGTTTTGTTTTCTTTTTTGCTGACTTTTTGATAAGATGGTCTTCCTTCTTCAGAATTTAACATGCTGCGTCAGGAGAAACTCCATAATGAGTGCTCTGGATTTTCTGTCTTTTGAGCTGATTCTGTAAGACACATCACATGGCTCTTCCTTAGAGAGAGTAATTAATGGAGTGTATTGTTATTTCCATATGATATCATCTCAGGAAGGATTTCTCCTCAGGCACACAGTGTGGGGGCAGGGGAAGGGGAGGGGGGCCACTCATCACTGTAAATTTCTACATTCATTTTGAACATTCTCCCAATAAGATGGCACAAGAAAGCATCAATAATGAATCGGGCAATATCCCCTCCTCTTTATAGAGAGATCTTCCTGTTAAGCTTGGGTGACAACTTTTTTGGAAGGGTCAGAATTACAGGCTCTCCGGTTGTGGATGGGCAGAGTTTGGGGAGGGTGGCACAGCAAGGCAATGCCTGGTCCCTCAGCGGGAAGTCCATAGCTGCTCCTCTGGTTGGCTCTTTGTTCATTTCATCACCTGCACGGAGTTCCCTGGGACATTTCTTTTCTTCTTTCAGGTAAACATTAAGTTTAGTTACAGAAGCAAAAGAGATGTATAAATAGAGAGGGGAAAAAAAGGTGTATCTCATTTTATTACTCTTCTGTGTAATGTAGTAAAAGTTTTGCAGAGAGTATTGTATACAGTAAAACAATCATTTGTCAAAGGGTAAACTTCCTGAACACCAATGCTCTCTTTTTAAAAGATCCCTTGTGTGTCATGAACTACACAGTATTCATAAAGAGCTGTACTCCAGGGTTAGATATTCTTGCTGCCTCAATTACTAGAGTTTTCTGAAACCTCTCAAGGAAGGCGGATTAAACATTTATTGTCAAGAAGCACCAGGCTGCACTTTGTCCCATGCTTTGACACATTCATTAGCCCAGACTCTAAATTTTCAATTACTGAATCCATAAAGTACCACACACACACACACACACACACACACACATTAAAAGTAGTGAAGGAGAGGGAAAAAGCAACGGACACAAGTCGTATGCACTGCAGTTCTGAAGACCGTCTCCTTGGCTTGTCATTTTAGTATGGTCATTCATTACAGGCTGGGAATTCCCTTTATGAAGGATATCTGAAGTTACATTTTAGTCACAAACTACTATGATTATTTACTACTGGATATCAGAAGAAAATAACAAACGTGTTATTTTTAATCTTCAGTCATTAGTGGAATGTTGATATGATTCCTATTGTAGATAAGAAACCTGCCAAAATTCCTCCTGGTGAATTGGCAGAGAGAGAATTTATTCATTTTTGTCTTTCTTTCTTTTTTCCATCACCATTTATCCCCCCTACATGAAGAAGACATCTGAAGAGTAAGGTAAAGGCAATTTCTATGACATGGTCATTCAGAAATTCTAATTTAGAAGACTAGTATAAGCAAAATTACATTATAGTTCTGACATGTGAAGTGCTTGAAAATTGTTACTTCCACCTTGCAACAAGAAGAAGCTAGAGAGCCTGAGAATCAATGGCTTTTCTTGGACCAATCAGAGAGCTGAGGTCTCAGGGCAAATCACCACCCTGGAGGAAGGACATACAGCCTGGCTCTGCTTACCTGGAAGAAAAGTCCTGGAGCCATCAACTGGCAGAAACACTTAAGTGGCAGTGTGATGAATTGCTTGAGGCTGAGTGTAGACGGGCATGAGGCTGAGAAACATCTGGTGGCCACAGTTTGGAGCATGCACTTCTCTGGGTTTTACCTTCAGGACTCCAACCAGGTTCTTGTGGTAAAGCTCCGGGAAAGATAGACTCGTGTCCCTGGCAAAGGGAGGAGGAGGGGAATCACTGTGAAACAGGACCAGAGGGGCGAGTCTTCTCCAGAACAAAGGCCTGCTCTTGGGGGAGAAGTTTTGCCAGAGCCTGATGACTGCCCAGCTTGAGGACTGGACTTCTTTCCACTCCAGACCCTTCAGCTTACTGGTCTCTAATGGGGGAAGTCTGGTCTCCAGGGTTCAGTGCCTCAAGGAAATGCATGGGGAACATGGCCGCTATTGATGTAATAAAAGGCTGGTGCTGAAAATGACCCTGGAAATAGGCTCATTAAAGGACTGAAATTTATCCAGAAGATTATAGAAAGGAAATAGCTATTTAGGTAAACACTAAGAAAATCTGTAAGAGAATACAAACGTACCAGTATTAATACACTAATTCTGACAAATGTAACATGCTAATGTAAAAAACAATGGTAGGAGACATTGGGTGTGGGCTATATGGGAATTCCCTGTCTTCTCAACTTCTCTGTAAATCTAAATTTTTTCTAAAATTTTTTTAAAAATCGAAATATTTATACACTAAAGAAGAATAATACTCTGAGCAAATAATGAAACTATTATAACAAAACAGCAATTGCTTCTTTCTTTTGAGGAAAAAAACTGAACTTCACAGACACGTCAGTACAGGCCGGTCCTCTGGGGTACAGGACACACATCCTTAGGATGTAAGAGTTTTGATTGCCCATCTTGGCAGCTAATATTGACTTGTGAAATTCAGACTTAAGATAATTACATGATTTTTGCTGTTCGTTCAGATACAAAGACTAATAAAAGGATTTGATTGCCATTTCTTAAACTGCATACTGAACATAGCCATTAGCACACTTTCCATGCTTTGTGTTGATGGAAAATCTATCTTCAACCATAAAGCAATTGATTTTCGTAAGCGTCCTTTTCATATATTACTGATCTGTATTCCATACAGCCCACTATCACAGGACTGTTTGCCTGAGTGTCATCCACTCTCTCCCTCTGCTCGGGCTCTCTGGTTTATTCACGTTACCCAAGGACAGACATAGCTGCTATTTTGGCGAAACCTACCCTCTTTCTTATAGGGAATACTCACTATTTCGTAATGAGCATTTTCAAATGCAAATGACTCTCCAGATGAGGGCAGTCCTTCTTCCAGCCACTACTGAACCGCCACCTGCCTGTGTCCCTATTCAAAGCTGGTCTGCTCGGCCCATATGCATCTCCTCCAGTGTTTTATTTGACAATCTGTTTCAGCTTCGCAAGGGAGCTAGCAAATTATGTATTGCTCATTTTGTCAAAGTCATCATTGATGACAATTCCGGCATCAAGAGGCTCGTTTTACTCTGCAGATGTTTTTATCAAATAGAAGATTCATCATGGTCCCCCGTCTTGTTTGTGTTGCACTTCTGGGAATAATGGGGGGGCACAATGAAAACCCTTTCATTAATAAAGAAAGAAAGGAAGAGACTCCAGAGGGTCGCCACGCGTGATTTGCAGAACACACGCTGGTAAGAGATTATATTTAGCACCGATGTAACAGGCCTGGGGTGGGAGTTGGTGTTGTTGTGGAAGGTAATCTTAATTTCTAAGAGAATCATTTTTTCTCGCTCCTTTCAGATTAGTGGGCCCGATTTTATTCAGAGTTCTCATACTGAGCGATGTCCACAGAGCACCTTCTAGAAAGAGACTGTAAAATATTCCTGAAAAAAATAAATGATTCATCTCACGGGTAAATCATGGTGAGAGATTGTCTCCATGCTGTGAGGTGTAGGTGGGCTCTCTGTGATTTCTGACGGAGGGCCAGTGAATTTCGTGTTTTGGCCTGCTGAAGTCTGTACTCAAACTTAGAATTGGGGGTGGGGGAGGAAAAGGGAGGTATGTGAATCTGTCTTCACCTTCAGCTATAACATGAAAGTACAGCAAGTCACTGTGTGCAGGGAGAAGTGTTCTACCTGTGTGAGTACACGGCGGGGTGGGGGGGGGCTCACTGATCCCTGTGCGGCTGGGACTGACAGGTGCGCAGCTCTCAGAGGACGACGAGCAATGTCCAGAGGCTCAGGACTCTCCATGACCCAGGGGACAGCACTGGGAGAAGCCGCCGAGGGTGAATGGGGGTTTGGAAATGCACCGGAAGATGTTGGTAACAAGAAGAAGAAAACGCCAGGGAAGTAGCTGACCGCAGAAGGGAGCGCAGCGAATACAGTGCCGCATGTCTCCTGTGGTCCCGTTGCCAGGGACGCTCTCCACGCGCCAGGCACAGTGCGGTGTGCACTGTGTACACGTTACCGCTCATGGTCTTCACCGCCACATCTTCAGACAGTTTCTTCTTCTATTTTGGCACGAGAAATGGCGGCTCACAGGAGGTCTGCTACTTGTCCCAGACTACTTGGCAAGGACTTTCCGAGTCACTTTGGACAGTAGCTAGGAGCATAGGATTTGCCCTCATATGGCCTTTCTTGGAAATCCAACATCTTTCAGCACTAGACCCTCCATCGACCTGTATTACTTTTAATTGGTTGAGTGTACTTACATGGCATCGTCAGTTTATTCCTTCATGGATCCCTCTGCCACCTACTTAGTGAAGTGCTATATGACAACCCCCGAATTAGCTTCTGGACAACAGGGATGAAAGATATAAACCTCTTTTCCAGAAAGATAATAGGAGAAAGGAACTAGTGCAGTGAACTCTTGCTCTTTTTGTAGTATGCATGGCCAAGTTTTTCTGTTCCATGGCAGTGTCCCCTTCAGACTCCTCTCAACATCCTCAGGACACCTAGAGGTCTCGGATCAGCATTGCGATTTATTATTTAAGGGAGAGATTCCTTCTTATTTCTCAGTTGTTCTACCATCAAGTCTGAATAAAACATAAGCTGATCAATATAGAAAGTATCCACAAGACTAGGCTACTACAATGACTATTTCTAGTGATTATTTTTTTCTCCCCTTTCCCTTACTTCTGAATGATTTAACATTAAAGTTAAGGCAAGAACAACAACAGAACAGGAAAAGCAAATAAGATTTTAACAAGCTTTCAATAGACTGACAAAAGGAGATGGGAAACTAGAAACATGAAAATAATAAGCAGTAACTCTGCCAAGAAATACAGCTTCCAAATGGATCCTGAATGGGAAATTTACTTATTTATTCATCTTTCAGTTCGGTTTTGCATTAACTATTTTTTTTCCCTCTTGTTTTGAAAACCATTTGGATTTATTACATCTCCCGTTGTTCTTTTGATTTTTTTTTTGTTTGCTTCTCAACATTCAATCTCCTTATTTTAACATCTCTTTATGTTCAGATTTTTAAGATACCGTTTACTTCTTTTTTTTTTTTTTCTACAAATAGTAGAAATCATGGAATGAACAGTTAGAGTTATTGTTAGTGCACAAATAGCTTAAGACAGATCGTAAAGTCCCTGGTGATCAAGAAGCTATATAATGCTGACTAGCTGCAGCAGCGACAGCAAAAATTTTCATAAGCCAGATGCTTAGCTTTCAGCTCAACCCCATCAACTTAGCCTCACCATGTGAGGGTCCCCCATTACTTTTCCAAAGCTCCTATTGTCTTTCTGAGCCTCAGAGAGATTCTGCAGTTTCTAAGGTGTTTCGCCTGCTTTATTCTTTCTACAACTGCATATAACTCAAAATGATGAGCACACACGGCAAGAAACAAGCATGCATTATTATTTTTTACCAGCCACAGAAAATTTAGATGCAGAATTTTAAAACAGGGGATACTAAACGCTTCTTAGCTAAGATACTGCCACTTGTGAGAAAGGGAGGTAAATAAAGTAGTTTTCAATTTCGAAAGAACTAGATTAGGTTGTTTCATAAACTAATATTTTAGATATATCATGATTCAAATGACCATGAATAGAGGTCGCTGGTTTGATTCCCGGTCGGGGCACATGCCCAGGTTGTGGGCCAGATCCCAGTATAGGGCATGCAGGAGGCGGCCAGTCGATGTCCTCTCTCGTCAATGTTTCTCCCTCTCTCCCTCTCCCTTCCTCTCTCTCTTTCCAAAACATCAATAAAGAAAAAAATTTTTTTTTCAAATTACCATGACTTAGGATACTAGAACATGACAAAATGTTAACTTTAAAAAAAACAAAACAAAAACATTTACTGATTTTCTTAATCCACAAAATCTTGCTTCAGAGTCAGTGTGTATAGCATTAGTTAGGCTGTTAAATTTTATTTTTATTTTAACCTCATCCTTATTACGCCCAAATTCATTTTACGGGAGCATGGCATTTCTTAGAACTTGTCTCTCCTAGACATGAGGACATTAAATCTCAGAAATATTTTGTGCTGAGCATATCATCTGCATAAATACAAGACTGAGAATGAACTAACCAGCCGGGAGGGTAGCAATGTCAGTGACCCCTCCACCTGGTGCTGTTAGATGTTTAGCTCAACGTGAGTCAGCTGTATGAGGACAATTCCTGCCCTTCGCTGTGAACATGGGCCGTGGCTGCATGAAGAGAATTAGAGACTAGAACAAAGGAAGTAAAGTTGTGAACTACTGAGAGCCCGTCTGCCACAATAACACTTGCAGGTGTATCAGTTTTCTAGGCTGTCATAACAATCTACTACAAACTAGGTGGCTTATAACAATAGAAGTGTTTTCTCTCCCAGGTGAAGAGGTGAGACCCTTCAGATCAAGGGCCATATTCTCTCTGAAGAGTCTAGGGGAGAAGTTTCCCCTGCCTCTTCTGGCTTTTGCTGGCTGCTGGCCATGACAAGCACTGTAGATGCAGGGCCACAGTCTCTCCCTGTCTTACATGATTTTCTCTTCTATGTGCTTGTGTCTCTATGTCCAAATTTCCTTCTTCTTGTAAGGATGCTAGTCATATTGCATTTAGGGCCCGCCCTCACACTTTGTCTTAACTTGATTCCATCTGCAAATACTCTTTCCAAGTAAGATCCCATTCAAAGTTCTCAGGTAGACACGAATTTTGGGGGGAACACTACCTTAACCAGTATACTAAGATCCCAAGTCCCATTTAAGGTGACATATATCTAAGAAGCATCTCAAACTTAACATGTCCAAATCTGAATGCTTGCTTTATCCTTAAGTGCCTGTTCCACACAGTGTCTTTTCCATCTTGATTCTACAATAACCGAATGTTTCCAGGTACTTAGACCTAGAAACTAAGAATTAATCCCTTTTAACTTTCTTCTTTCTCAGCCCACATCTAGCCCATCAGAAATTTCTCTTGCTTGGTTTCAAATTATATTTAGAAACTGGCTACTTTTCATACTACCTACTGTAAATGCCTGTGTATGAATGGCCATAATCTCTCACCTGTAGCATTTCAAGAACCTTCAACTGGTCTCCCACGTCCATCTTTCCTCACCTGTAGTCTAATTTGTAGAGGCCAGAGGAAGTGATCCTTCTGAAACATAGGTCGGAGTAGATCAGTCCTCTAATAAAATCCCTCCTGTGACTCCTCATTTCATTCAGAGCAAAAGCCAAAACCTTAAAAGGTCCAATGGAACCCTGGCCTCCAGCCCAGCTGACCTCATCACCCCACCTGCCCTTCTCAGCTCCACGCACACTGCTCCCTTGCCATTTGTCACACATCCCAGTTTGCTGCCACCTTAGGGGGCTTGCTGGCTATGTCCTCTATCCAGAGACAACCTCGAAGTTCTCCAAGTCTCTACCTTGACGGAGAAGTCAAGGTAAGTTAGACAAAATCTTGTTGAAAATGATGTAAAATGAATCCATGTGTCATTCCTAGTTCTCTGAACCAAAGCAAAGCAAACTCCTATAAGCTACAAGCAAGAAATACCTTTCAATCATATAAATGTTTATAATAATAACAATATTGTACTTTCAACATACTTTTGTACATGTACTAGACACCTTATCAAAGTGAATTTTACATTGTAATATGATCTATACACTTTTAGTGAGCCTTAGATCCATTAGGATATTGAAAAGGTGACCTTTGAGAGATGACCTAAGAGATAAAACTGTATAGTTATGTGATAGATAGAAAAACTCTTTCTCCAATACAACATGTTAAATTTGAGTCCTCAATCCCGGTTCCACAGATCCATCTGTAGGGCAAGAGTGGATTTCTAGGAAATCCTAAAATTTCTCCCAACTTTTTCTAATCAACACCCTTGGATCCATCATCTGGATTTATTTCCTTACAAAAGGAAATTTAATAAGAAAAGATTTCTCATAGGCTAACAGATTTATCCAAGGAAACAGTAGATTGCTTCAGACAACTAGTTAGCCTTACACTCAGAAGGATATCAGACACTGTTTATCTATAAAATCGAACAAAGGAACAAACAGGTGTCAAACAAAAGAGACAAGGATTTAAAGAGGAAATTATACAACAAAAGTCGGAGATGGAAGCCAAGCAGGCAGAATGCAGGAATAATATGGGAGAGAACAATAACCCAGAATAGAGAGGAAAGAAAGGCACCCAGAAACAACAATGCGACGTGACTTCAACAGAAAATGCTGTCAGTGACACTGCAAATGGGTTTGAGAAAATTGCACAGAATGAAACAATAATAAAACACCACTTAAGAGTGATTACAGAAAATATACTCAGGGTGGAAGAAAGAGAAAAGAAATTAAATACATGTAAAAATGAAGTTCCTGAAGATGAGAATAGAACACATGGAACATAAAACTATGAAAACAAAATTATCTTGAAATTTCAGAAAGGTGTGTATTTGCAGATAAAAAAAAAATGTACACCTGCCCCTGTCCTTAAATTATTGACGTTAAAACATATTGGTGCCCTGGCCAGTTTGGCTCAGCGGGTAGAGCGTCGGCCTGCGGTCCGGAAAGACCCGGGTTCGGTTCCCGCTAAGGGCACGTACTTCGGTTGCAGTTTGTCCCCAGCCCTGGTTGGTTGTGCGGGTGGCAGCCACTCGATGTGTCCCTTCACGTCGATGTTTCTCTCTCTCTCTCCCTTCCTCTCTCTCCCTCCCACTCTATCTGTACAAAAAATGGAAAAATATCCTCAGGTGAGGATAAAAACAAAACAAAACAAAAAAACATATTGGTGATATAATTGAACCTGAACAATAAAGAGAATATAGGGCTTCTACGTTTAGTAATAGGGATTCAATTTGTTTGGACTAATATTATTTGCGAAAAATGTAAAACATCACTAGGTAATATATAAAGAAATTCTTCAAAGTATCAGTTAGCTGAAAAGATAGTGAGGAGCCCAGTCAATGTGGCTCAGTGGTTGAGCATCAACCCATGCACCAGAGGTTGCTGGTTCGATTCTCGGTCAGGACACATGCCCAGGTGTGGGCCCAATACCCAGTGGGGGACATGCAGGAGGCGGCCAATCGATGTCCTCTCACATAAATAGTTCTCTCTCTCTAAAAATCAATAAAAGAAAAAAATTAAAATAAAAAAAAAACGATAGTGAGGAGCTACTAAGACAAACTGTGGGGACGTAGAAAGACAAGTGGCGCTTTGCATGGGTACAAAGGAGGGATTGATCGGAGGGCACTAGCTGCTGGCAAACATGGGCCTTTGGCTTGGCAAGCTGCCTCCGCCCCGTGCTGAACAGTCACCATCTCCACCTTCCCCGGGGAAATGAATGAGCAGGAAGTGCCTCTGTCCTCGGAGGACACAGGGAAAGTGGCCTGGAGGCTGACAGATGAAGGGTGCAGAGGGAAGGATGAAAGGACCCTGAGGACTAGAGGTCGCTGCTCTGCTGTGGCTTAGATTGTAGTGCAGGTTCACGTTGCCTCATACTGCAAATCAGAAGTCAAAAGATAATTGTTTAAAGTTCATAAATACTTGCTGCACGTATTCAGTGATCCCATTTGAACTGAATGATTTTTAGTAATTCTCCCATGAGAGTGGGAATAAGTCAGAAGAATGAGAAAATATTCTGTTTAATTATATCTTTTGTATTTCTGAAATTATTTTTTTATCATTTGCATTATTATTCATATAGCAATTTTAAATATACTTTTAATTAGTGGGAGTGTCTAGTCACGAGGTTTTATTTTCTTTTTCTGTTTTTGTTAATCCTCACCTGAGGATAACTTTTTTTTAGATTGGAAGGGAAGGGATGGAGGAGAGAGAGAGAGAGAGAGAGAGAGAGAGAGAGAGAAACATCAGTGTGAGAGAGACACATCAACTTGTTTTTCCCACACTCACCCGACTGGGGTGTGGATGGAACCTGCAATCCAGATACATTCCCTTAACTGGGAATTGATCCCGAGATCCGCCAGTGCATGGGTCGGTGCTCTAACCACTGAGTCATGCTGACCAGGGTGTGAGTTTTTTCATACGCCCTGTCTGGGTGCTTTGGTTGGGATGAAACTTGAACCTTAAAGCATCCTCCACCCACATCAACAGTGGTGATGTCAGGATTAAATGCATGCATTCTGAAATCAGGCAGATATCAGTTCAAATTCAACATATATTACTGCACTTTCCTAGCTTGGTAATTTCAACTCAGCATTGCTGTGGGAATCACATGAGCCTATATTTTATACGGCACTTAGCACGGTGACTGGCTCTGCACAGGGGCTCAAATATAAGTAACCACAGGCATCGGGCCACTTCCACTCTGAAAGACTGACCCTGGGTCAAGCACCCACTCCTCCTGAGAGCCAACATCACAAACGTAGAAGGAGTATCACAGTGGAGTTCTCCTCACATGTTATCCTGTGAAAATACCAACATAATAAAAACACTGTAGAGGCTTTTGAATTTTATTGTAAGGAGCTATGACCTATGAAAAAAAAATAGTTTACTATTAAACTATTTTCCTTAAAGCCCGCACATACTAAAATTTAGATTTTAAAAAAAAAATTACAACATTACGCCTTTATGCTTTCTTCATTCCAGTTTCTTCCCAGTGACATTTCCAAGGCCCACGGGATGGAATGAGAGAGGGTGTAGGTTGGTGGAAGAACCTGAATGAGTTATGGGGCTGTATTTTGAGGTCCAGCCATGCTCAGAAAGAGTTGGAGAGCTCGTGGCAAATGTCCTACCCTTTCCCTTATAGCAAGTGGAGTTAATGAGTCTTGGTTTACACACTGCTCTCAAAGGAGTTCACTGACGCTTTACAGTATGAGGAAAGAAATGGACAAGTATGTCATGTGTCATGTCCATAACTTCTGGGTTAAGACTACTGGGCCTCTTGTGTGACTGATTTCTGTTGAATTCTGTTGTACTAACTACATTTAGTGTATTCTAAATCATCGTTTCTTTGTGTAAGGATGCTTTCTGTTAATATTGATTGAGATTGTAAAATGACAGTTTTTTTCCTATTCTCATTGAGTGCATAGTAGATGTTGAATAAAAATGATGTTGATCCATTAATTAATTAAAAGCAGAACTCTGGAGTTAGAAAGGGAAGAGAAACTGCAATGAAAGGTATGTTTTTCTTTTGCAGGATAGGAAAAGGACAATAAACCTTATACTATAGTAAGATTGGGCTTAAAAAGGATCTTCTCTTCTGTTCATCAGCAAGCTCTTGAAGGCCAACTGGGTAGGGGTATGATGCATTTAAAATGAAAACTTTGATGAGAACCATTAACAGGTTAAAATGTTGGAACTCTCTGATCTAGCATGCAAAACTTTTTTATTTTTCTTTCTTTCTTTCTTTAAATATATTTTATTGATTTTTTTTTTTTAGAGAGAGAAGAAGGGAGAGAGAGAGAGAAAAACATCAATGTGTGAGAGAAACATCAATCGGCTGCCTCCTGCACCCCCAACCCCCTAATGGGGATGAAGCCTGGAACCCAGGCATGTCCCCTGACCAGGAATCAAACTGGTAACCTTTCAGTGCATGGCCAAAGCAAAGGCCCAACCAACTGAGCCACACTAGCCAGGTCTAGCATACACATCTTTTATGATAGGACACTGTCTCCAGCTAACCACCTCCTGGAAATTTACACTCTAGAAATATTAAACATCTTTGAATTTTCCCAATGTGCTTCATGCCTCCTGTTCTTGTGCTTGATTCTGACTCTTCCGATTCAAATGTGCACTCATCTTCTCCAAAAACCGTCTACTTAGCTATCAAATCCTCGCTCAGTGCTCACCTCACCCACGACTCTCCTACCTCGCTGACCATCCTGACACTACCAGCCCATCCTGAAACCCTACAACCTCAGACCCTGGAAATTGCTCCTTGGTTGCACTCAGCCCTAATCAGGGTATGGGCATGCTGAGTTTTTGTATGTGTGTCTATACATCTGTCTTTCTTCCTATACTGAAAACAGGGTTTAAGGACAGATTTATAGTCATCGGTATAATCCAACACTAAACCAAATATTTACTAAACAATACACTTAATGAATTGTGAGTGAAATGAGTGAGCTCCAACTCTAACCAGTTTGATGGTTTTATTGGTATACATTTACTGGTTAGCTCAGTAACTTTGTTTATAGCAGCTTTACTGAAGATCGTAATTATATACCAGAATGGTCACCCATTTGAACTGAACAATTCAATGATTTTCGGTTCGTCTCTCTAAGTTTGCACTCCTCATAAATTTTCCAGAGGATATTTTTTCTGGTCATCTTGCATGAACCAACTAAGTAGCTTTAACTTTAAAATAAATAACAAATGAAGAGAGACAAGGAGGGAGGAAGGGAGAGTGATACAATTATTCCAATTCCTTCTACAACAATACTAGTTAAAGTGAATATATGATATTAATCACTGGTTAAGGAAAGATGCACTTTTAAGTCAGATGTGTTATGTATCTCATCTAGGAACAATTAAGCTAATTCTCTTTAAACTAGATTTTTTACGACTTTCATTATGGCCCTCTTCACACACTGCCTGATGTATCGTGTTTTATACATGTCTGCGAGGAAGAGCAGGGACCGTACATTATATTTCTGTATTTCTCATCAGGATTGTACTATTTTGCACATATTAGGAGCCAAAAACATGTAGTATATAAAATTGAGAATCAAAAGAAGAAAAAGGAAGAAATGGTGTATCACCATTTTGGTCTTAAAAATCTGACTTTCAGAAAATAGTTTGTAAGTCTTTCTCATTTCATTTCTACGTTTCAAATTACTCGAGGATGCTAGTCCTTTAGCAACTTATCGCTCGAGAGGAACAAGGTGTGAGAATGTAGCCCTCTATTTATAAAGATCAATTCACCTACCGTTACTTGATGACAAGCTTTAAATAGTCTCAGGCAACCGCCCATCGAATTTCATGGTCTGAACCTAAAGACAGTAAAGTGTTCAACTAAAATCCCAAGGATGTTTTTGAGAAATAATTATTCAAATGGAGGCAGAAAAATGGCCAGAAATGTGAGACCACCTCAATCTGCTCCACCAGCCCCCCACCCCCCCACCCCCCCACCCCCGCTCCCCGCCCGCTCCCCACCCAGCCCCAAGGGAAAAAATACTGAATAAGAAAGTTAATAGGTTTGCATCGTCATTTGAACCCTGTGAAACTAGCTCCACACCCTTGGAATTTGGAGGTCAGTCTAATTTCTTGATTAGTTGAATGTACATTAAATTGGATCTCTTTGAATTTGGGGCGTTGTCCATCAATAGTTAACAGTTTGTTAATTGTATGTAAATGTCTATGTCCCTTAACCTGGAGATGTTTCATTTCTCACTCTTCATTTCGTGTTTACCCATTCATATTCCAAATTCTCTGACATTGTATCTTTTGTTTTGTTTTTATTAAGTGCCCACTTATCAGTATGCGAGTCCCATGTCACGAGCATCCCAATAATTCTTACTTCACCACTGCCTTCATATTTGTCGCACTACACATTCTCTGCCACCGTTGCCAGACCTATTCTATTGACTGCAAGGCCATTTACCTTCAACCACTTTGAAGAGATCTTTTGTGAAAAGTCTTATTCTACAACAAAGCCAAATCTCCCTGCAAAACAGCAAGCAAGTAGGGGGCTGCACCATGGCCCCTTTAAGCAATAATTGGATGCTTTGCCACTCTTCGGCCTCATGTTCCCTAATCTGTTATGCACAAAGCCCTGTTCGAAAGAATAACATATTCCATTTCTGTTTAGAGAGCTAACTAATGGTTGATGCAAAAAGAGATAAAAAATAAGATTGGTCCTTTATTGGTGATAATTATACCAACAATACCGAGCAAGATATGGAAGGGTTAGATAAAGCAAATGAACTTACTTTTTAAATTGAGTTTACTGGATGGAATCATATATCAAAGTACAAATCTTTTGGCTGTTCAATTAAAAGCACCTTATTTTTCTCCAACAACTTAGGGGTCCCTTTTTATATTATTGTGCATGAGTATTTCAACCAATTTCCATAAATTTGCATCTTTGTTCAAAAAGCCCTAATGCCAATTATGTATGATAAATGTAATTAATTAGCGCATTCGCAGCAACTGCATTCAAGTCTAGTTTGCAGTCAGAGACCCCATAATAGCTAAGTATAGGGAACTGTGGGCTGGTAAACCACAAAGTCCACCCCACAGCCCCCACAGCAAACTCAAACGTGAGGTTGTGAATGCTATCCAGAGAGATGAAAATAGATTGATATGGGATGCCTGAGAAGCGTTGTTTCAGAAAACTTAATTCCATGGTTAAACATAAATAAAGAGGGAAGGACCTACTTGTGCCAATATCAGCATCTGCATGTAACTATCACTTTTGCATGCAGTCCTCAGGCTGATTTGGCCAACTAACCTGCAAGCATAATTTGCTCTTCCCAGACATCCCTCTGCAGAGTAGGAAGACGGCAGGGCATGAGTAAGTCATGCCGCATATAAAACTTTGTTGCCCCATTCTGAGTTAATTCAGAAAGCAGTGCGAAGCATGCTGTTTTCTTTTCAAGCACCTTTAAGGGCAGGTGCCCACAGTTCCTCATGATGTGCGCTCCTCTTTCCCAGAACATTCTTACCACCCAGGTATGTGTTGCATGTTTGCAGTTGTCCAGCCAAGGAATCCTGTGGTGGAGCAGGACGAGCTTGGGTTTAAAGAGCATTTGCAGCTTCCGAGCTCGGGAGTGAGCCTCTTGCTATTTTAATCATCAGAATCTCTGATGAAATTAGAAAACTAAAATAATTGGCTGTCCTGGATGTGTCCGTCAGGCTGTTTCAAGTTCAAGTCTATGTAGCTGGGCTGGTTAACGCAGTGGGGGATTGAGCCAGAAATAAATGACTGGCCTTCTAACTCGGAGCTGCATGGGAGAGACGTATCTTTAGTTAGTTCTTCCATTGATTCTTGCCTGAAAGTTCCCTTCGGATTTAAAATATATGTTTATATATTGTAATTGAATAAACATCCAGGAGGGCAGGTTACTCTTCCTTTCAAAACTTGGGTAGCCCTGAGTTGTTTGAACTTCAGGTCCCACTGCTCGCGCCACCTCTTTGTCTTCGGTTTTCATTCGAGTAGCACTGATGACCCCGCGGGGAGCTGGTGGCTGGAGGCTGGTAGGTTACATGCAGGGAGGAAGCAGAAGGCCTGCTTTCCCCTGAATTCCTGGGATCCTGCCCTGACAGCCTCGTTCAGACAGATGATGGATGTCTGTGGCGCCACCAGATTTAAATATACAAAGGCAGAGTCGCCTCATGCGTTACGTAGACCTGCTATGTGGAACAAGGTTGAGCCTGTCAGGTTGGGGCAGAGTAATTGAAAAAAATACCCTGGCCTACTTAGGAGTGCCTTCTGATAAGCTCGATGTACAATTCAGTTTAGCCAAAGCTTGTTGTTTTATTCCCCACACTGGGGCCAGAGTGTACCACAATCATCATTTCTTATAAAGCAACGGGTCTCAGAAAATTTTTTCTTAGAGTTTTCAAAATTCCTCACTTTTTACTTTCTTACATCAGTTCAGATACGAGGGGCATTGTATGTATTTTCAATAAAATAATATATATTAACTCGCATGAAGCCTGCTTTGGATGAAATTGGCTGCTTAGAGGTGATCGCTAATATACACACCCCATGACAAGGCAATATAATGAATGGTGATCAAAGCGCAGGTGTGCATGGCTGTGGGCCTTACTGTGGGCCACCAAACCCCGTGGCTGGGAAACCACAGAGCTTTTGTCTTGTACTTAACGCTTAATGGCATCTGATGTCACTGACAGATCTGGAAATTTATAAGAGAAAAGGGAAGACCTGTTTACCCAGATTAAGCCCAAACACTGTATATATAGTGGATCTCCAATTGGATTTTAAGCATTTCTTGTGCTGAGGTTTGATTGGTTCTGGGACAAGTCAACATGTCTCTTTCATTACAATGAACTCCTAGAAAAAGGGCCCAGGAGAGCAGACACTCTGAACCTAAAACATGTGTGTGTGTATATATGTGTGTGCGTGTGTGTTTATTCTTTGGAGAGTCTTTGTTGTAATGGAGTATTTTCAGTATTTAATGTGTTTGCTTCCTTGGCCATAACCTCATTCGCCTGGACCCACTTTGATTGTACAGACAGTGGAAGGCAATTGTGGGTAGAGTCTTTGACTGTAGCCTAGTGTGATCCGAGCTAACAGCTTTCAATGAGAATATCAGCAGAGCTATAAAGGGACCAAACTTCACAAGGCAGAGATTGTCACCTTGGAACCTTGGGTGATGACAACCCAGATGCCCTTCCTGTCATTCCCTTACCTTCACTTGGGTTCCTTTTATGCAATAATTCATCTAACAGATGACATCCGGGGATAAGATAGCTTGAGGCGATCTGGTCGAACCAGCCCCTCCATGGCCTTGTGTGTTCTTACCTAGCTATTCTATGGGACATTTTGCAAAGCACACAGTTTATCTTTACAACAGACCCATGAGAAAAAGAGGTCTGGGTTGGGTTGGAGAAATAAATCTTAGAGAAAATAAGAGACTTGCACGGACCCAGGTTATGTGCAGATTTTTAGGTACAATCTGAGATCCAGATCAGATATCATCTTCTTCAAAAACCTTTCTTCATACTCCATTAACAGCTGCTAAGGATGACGGATCCTGTTACCAAAGGTCTTCAGTTCGTGAAGAAGCATGATGGGTGGGTTAAAGCAAATTTGGAAGAGTAATTATTTTTCAGATAAGAGAAAAAAAAGTGTGGATAAGAGAAAGGAAAATGTCAAGGAAAACACTCGCTGGCAGGACAGGGAAAAGACAAACATTGCCTGGGGAAAGGACAAAAAAAGAGGCTCCAAAAAAATGTAAAAAGAGAGACATGTAGAAAACCCATAAGTGAGGCTGTTATTGGGGTAAGAAATAGACAATCTCCACATTCCTCCCTGCTGATCTTTGAGAAAATCAATATTGGTTACAAACACCTTGGTGTAGATAGATTCTATCTATGTAATAAGATATACTAGGTCATAGTTGACCTGAAGTGGAAATAGTGGTTTGCAGAGTGACAAACCTCAGAGGAGAGGGGCGGGGAGTGGGGGGAGGGATGAGATAAACCAAATAATTTATATGCTTGTATGGGTAACCAATGGACATAGACAACAATGCTTGGCGGGGGTTGGGATGTGTGTGTGTGTGGGGAACATCTGTAACAAAACTAAATTAATTAAAATAAATAAATAAATACATACCCTACAGTTAAATTATAGTAATATTTTGAAATGATGTTTATTTTATTTCTTAGGCTGGATTTTAAACTGCTCAGAAGTGCCTTCCTCATTGTTTTATCTTTCATATCTCTTCCCATATGAAATGTGACATACAGTCAGTAGGTGCTTATTACATTTTATTTGAAAATTTCTTAGTGTGAGACTGCATACTGTATGAAACTTTCTTTCTAGCAGCCCTAAAAAGGGATGTCTAGAATTAATAACAGCCCAGCACCTAAAGTAATATATTATGGCTAAAGCTTGTTTTAATACTTAATTGATTATGAAACTTATATATCCTACCTTGTCCTAGAAAGATGGATGTATCTTTAAGGTTTTTTGTTTTGTTTTGTTTGCTTTGTTGTTGTTATTACAAATAATAAAACTCCATAATGGGTAATTTGAGGAAAAATAAATTTACTGGAAAGATATTGGGTAGCTCACAAAATTGGTATATACAACAGAAAACTAGACCACACAAACAAAAACATGGTTTCAAATAAAACAAAAATATTAAGGGGTAGAGAAATGATTCAGCCAGGATATCAGGGTGTCAGAATTAGGATAAATGAACATTATCTATATTTTCAGATCTTGGAACTCTCTTGCCGAGATTCAGAGCTCCAGGAGAAAGAATCTGATTGGTTAAACTTCAGTTTTATGCTAACTTGCTGGTTATACAGAGTTAGAGAGAAAAGACCTGGTCAGAGGAGCCTAAAATGTCTCCGAGGACCCCTTTGGCTCCTGTAGTGGAAGGAAGGAATGATTTACTGTCCCATCCAGATTTCAATCAATGGAGGAGAGCGAATTCATGAAAGAAAATAATGAGGGCATTTGGAAAGCACCCATGGATGCTGGGCAACCAGAACAGTAAATATCCAGAGCATTTGGGCGCCTTCTGCAATGCTTTCCATCTTTAGAGAACAAAACAGTGAAAGCAGCCCAAAGTGAGACAATGAATACAAAAAGGCAAACTGAGAAGTCAACCCCACCCCCCTTTCTCTCTCTCTCTCTCTCTCTCTCTCTCTCTCCACACACACACACACACACACACACACACACACACACTACAATGCCACCAAGGCTCATGGAGCAAGATTCATTCAGAGAGGCAAACACTACCAATTCAGCAAAAGAGAGGGCCTCGGAAATAAAACAAAAGAAGACTTCCAGATTGGCTCTTGTTTTCCTCTGTGTTTGAATCGTTTCCCCCAGATGCCTTGAAGCTAAGCTTTCTTTCATTTATCAAAATCATATTTCCCATCAAGTGGCAATATCCTCTTCCAGTTCCCAACAGCTGTCTATCTTAAAGGGGTTATACACGAGTATCTATTTAAGAGCATCTAAAAGAAGTGGAATCTTGACTATGAATGGCTAAGGCGAAGCCAATACCCGGGAAGTTGTAAAGACTGGGCTAGTTTAGGAACCCATCATTTCTATCTGTCACTGACAAGTCACCGGGCCCGTGTAATTCAAAATCATTAGTCATGTCTTCTTGAAGCACAGAGGCAAAGCAATAGAAAAGCAGCAGGCACCAAAGTGGTTCTGAAGGATAGAATCTTTCTTTCCATGCACTGGTCATATTCTGACGACCTTAGAGATTAAAAAAAGAAATTACCCATGCCAGCACTACCAGACTAGATTCATGCCAACCTATTTTAAGTATGCAGCAAAGCTGCACATTTTGCTGATTCAGGATTCTATAGTAGGAAAAGGAATTCTGATAATCCTGTTGTGAGAATACCATTCAGAAGATTACCAAGAAAGACGACATTTGTTACTCTTTTGTAGAAAAGATTGGAAGGCTACTAAAGAAAGTTTTCTGAATCTTGAAGAGATAAGAACATAATATGCCAAAGTATCAAACTGAAGCAAAACTGAATTTGTTAAATATACATGTTTTGCAAAGCCAAACCATTGCTGGTTATGCCACCTTACATGAATTGCCCGCAAGCAGCTTTTAAAATGTGCAGAGCATTTTACAGATCACTGAAAACCTAAATACCAGAGAGTCTGTTGAGGTGAGATATATTTAGCTATCCACTGTGCCTATGCCTGCGTTCACCATTTTGCCTGCTGCTATGCCAAGGACTTTTAATGCATCATTTTAAGAAATGCTCCTTGTGCAGGTAAAAAGAAAATCTTGATGCAAACCTGCATTGGAGAATGCAAACTTTTTTCCCCTAAAAAAACGTGCATTTATGCCTCGGGGTTAACCTCAGGCTCTGTCAAGAATACATTCAAAATGAGAAAGAAGTAGTTTGTAGGACTGGAAAATTTGGAATAGTGCCTTAAAAAAAATTCTTTCTCCTCCCCTCCACCATTAAACTATATAAGTTTGCTTTAAAATGCACAACTCCTATTAAAAAACATATTCATCAGATTAACATTATTTGAATATGACAGTAAACTTGTGCCTAAGAAAGTCAGCTGAAGCAATTCCCAACTTCCAATGACCTTGGAACATTCCAGAAACATGATAGTTCATACATTGGTTCTGGTCCAGATGTCATTGAGAAGGAGGAGGGGGAAAAAGTCATTGGCAAGATCCCACTTATTTTGATATCAGATATCTCTGTTCCCTCCAACTAGATGTAGTTTCGCCACATTAGTCATATTTCAATATTGGGTAGACAGATGAGCTTGTCCCATTCAATCACTGACATTGATTCTGTCTTGCAAAAATAAAACTTTTAGTTGCCTTGGCACCAAATCTGCTATCCATATGCAAAATTACAGACAGAGAATTAACAGGTGCTCCAATCAAACATTTTAAAATGGATTAAACAACAGACCACATTCCATTATGTTTCTCCTCTGAATGCTAAGGGATAACCTCTGTCCATACACAAATATTCCTTCCAGGTTAATGATTGGTGTTCCCAACAGAACACCAATATGGAGATGGAAATACCATCTACATATTATATAGCTATTATATAGCTCTCTTTCACTGTGTTAAGCCAAAACTCTGTGCTGAGGCAAAGGGCGTAAATTCTTTTTTTTTTTTTAAATAACCGTGTCAATTTTCCAGACTGGCCTATGAATGTAAGGTCAAAAAGAAACGAGGTACCATAACATGCGTGGCCACATTTCTTGTTAAAATGCATTAATGACTGTATCCAGCATAGAATTTGGCACTTTAGACTTGCATGCCAATTTGGGAAGTTAGCATAATAATGTTTAGAGACATATATTTTTAATATGTAAACACTGGCATGAAAAATGCTTTTGAAAAACTTGGAAAATGGGTGGATTTAGATGGAGCTATTTTAGTAAGTGCTTTTATATCAGAAATATACACCAGTGGTTGTTGTAATGTTTACTGGAAACCTTGAACTGTATAGAAAAGATGTTTGTCCTAGTGGGAGTGTTACAGGTGACCTTAGGTGAAACAGAAGACAGAAAGAGTGAGGTCATGGGAGACGGGCTTGTTGACCTCTGAGCTTTTCCCTGGATGAAAATGTCTATGACAGAAAACTATGACTGCTTTTGACTATTCAAACATACCTCTTCCTACTATGTTTTGGTCCATGTGCATTGGGATTATGCACGTAGCCTTAACCACTTTAACATGTATAGCTTGAAGATTCTTGCTGGTAGAAAACTGGCCAACCAGAAACTTTCAGGAGGGTGAGGGCTGCCTAGTCTTCTCCAAGTGTGCTCCCTGGTAACGGTAAGTTTCAGGTCAATATCTCTCACATAAAATAGGGGTTTATTTGCTTTTTTTTTTTTTAATATATATTTGTTTGGAAGCAGACTTAGAAAGTCCACATGATTGGTTCTGTAACAAAACTTCATCTCTTTGCTCTGTGAGGTATTCTGACCATCACCTTTATGACACATTCACTCAAGGAAAATGTGACCTTAGGCCAGAGGTAGGGGGCAGTGCCCTTTGTGGTCTGTGTCTGGCAACCAGGAAACTTCCTAACTGATTGCCTGGCACAGAAACTGGATTAACCATTTCTGGATTTGTGCACCCTGTTAATTCAAGGATTAAAATTTCTCTAAAATATTTTTCGCCATCCATGTACTTTGAATATATTTGCTGATGAGAACTTATTTCCAATATTAGCCATGGTATTGAACAGGAAACTCATTTTGACAATTTTTTCCCCTGACAATCGCCAAAGCCTTGTTATTACTCTAAATGTGTATGGGTAACAGAAGCACAGTCAGGAGCAAATTCTAGAGAAAGAGTTGTTTTTTGCTTTTTTTAATTAGAATTAAAAACTGGACACCTCGGCCTGGCCGGTTTGGCTCAGCGGTTAGAGTGTCAGCCTGCGGTCCTGAGAGACCCGGGTTCGGTTCCCGCTAAGGGCATGTACCTTGGTTGCAGTTTGTCCCCGGCCCTGGTCGGTTGTGCGGGTGGCAGCCACTCGATGTGTCCCTTTCACATCGATGTTTCTCTCTCTCTCTCTCTGTTCCTCTCTCTCCCTCCCACTCTACCTGTACAAAAAATGGAAAAATGTCCTCGGGTGAAGATAAAACAAACAAACAAACAAAAAAAACTGGACACCTCTGAGTGTGAATTCCTGAGCAGAGTGGCCATCTGCACGAGGATTAGAGCTTGCCCAGTTAACACACCCATGGCAGGATAACATAGTAGGCTATGTTGAAATATATATATATATATATATATATATATGTTTTACTCCTCACCTAAGGATATTTTTTACATTTATCTTTAGACAGAGTGGAATGGGGAG
Organism: Molossus molossus; assembly: GCF_014108415.1. NCBI lineage: Eukaryota > Metazoa > Chordata > Mammalia > Chiroptera > Molossidae > Molossus > Molossus molossus. The sequence goes on along the minus strand of NW_023425344.1, from coordinate 15,817,296 downwards.
AGAGAGAAAGCGAAACATTGATGTGAGAGAAACACATCAAGTGGTTGCCACCCTCACAACCCCTACCAGGGCCAGGGACTAACCAAGGTACGTGCCCTTGGCCAGAATCTAACCGGGACTCCCTGGTCTGCAGGCCAATGCTCTAACTGCTGAGCCAAACCGGCCAGGGTGGAAATATTTTAAAGTAAATTTTACTCATCTCATCAATGGCACATAGTTCTTGCTACTCTGGCTCCATACATGATGGAAGACCAGGTACATGTTCTACTCTTTGATCCATAGATTGCCTAGTGTCTGTCTAGGCATCACAGTAATTCATTGTCCTTACTGATTTCTTAGTCTCTATATACAGTACTGAGTGCCAACTCTGCACAAGACAGTGTTCAAGAGTGAACTGTACCCAAAAGTGGATAAAATCTCCAGCCTCCAAACTGTTGAAATTAAAGACAGATGCAGATTTAATTCCACTGTATGTACTATTACTAGGTCCTAACCAATAATAACAGGTCTTTTAAAGGTGTGTTATCATTATTTCATTCATTTTTGAATCATCAAAGGACAATGTCTTATACACATCAACACTCACCAATTGTGTAGAGTACTATGCCCATAGTACATAATCAGTAGATATTGTTATGGGGGCTGAATCACTATGACAGTTCAGTGCCTTGCTTCGTAGAGTGGGGTCTCTGAGAACAAGGGAATTGGACATCCTAGTTTGCTTAGAGGTAAAGCAAGAGACTAACTTTAAGTATTACTGTTAAACAGTTGTGTGTCCTGTACACTCTTACTCTCTCTAAACTTCCATTTTCTCGTATGCAAAGAGAAGTGGAAAGCCCCTGCCACTTCGTGATTGTAAAGTTTAAGTAAAAATACATATAACATTTGCCATGCCGTGCCTCACTCACAGAGTTCACTCACAACTATGAACAAAGTGAATTAATTCGCTAACAAGTGATAACTTGCTTTACAACTTTTCTCCTTGGCAAGACAGTGCAATAAACATCATTGTCCTTCCATTGTAATGCTGGATTGGAATACAGAATCGACTCAGGAATGTAAACTGATCACATCACATCAGTCTTCATATAAACAGTTGTGTGTTAAAGGACTCATTTTGCCCCACAGAATATCAAAGTAACTGAAATTATTAGTTATTTTTATGGGGTTTTCACATATTTTATTTAGATTAATTTTATAAATCCTAATGCACAAAAGCACTATTCTGTGTCCTCATCATTAATAAACAATTGAAAAAAAAATAAGTCACTATCTTCACTGTATATTAATTAATGGAGTCTTTACTTTTAACCCATGCTAGTTGAACTAAATTCTATTGAATTCACATGGAATTCCTGACCTTGTATTGAAAATGTTGAAAAACTATGTTCCTTCAAGTATTTGAGGGATCTTTTAGGTTCTAGACAGTTTGTTAGAAGACTGTGATCTCATTCACTCCTCATTCCAGGAAGGTATTATTATAACCATTTTACAGATGAGAAACTGAATATTGTAGATATCTGTAATTTTATTTCACACATACTGGAACTCAGTGTAACTAGACTTCTATTGTCCTCTACCTATTGAAAGTTCACCAACAGGTGTCATTAATGGGTCTGACTTGAACATATCTTTCAGGTGCTTATGAAATGCCTGGCACATAGTAGATGGTCACCACATTCTTTCTGCATATACAAATGAATCATGCACTTATACTATGGAAATAAAGTGAGTGGTAGGTCTCTATGACCCTGTCATCAGCTTCCCAGGACATGGTACTAAATCCTCTCTCTCCAATATATTCTCCTTTTATCTTTCCATTACTTTGACTAATGCATGAGAAAATCATGTCCTTTAGAATCAGAACTCAGATCCTGGGTTGGAATACCATCTTAACAAGTTTATTCACTCATCCATCAAAAGAAAAGCCATGATGTTCAATATTGGTGATTGCTAAATATTGATAGCCTATAAAGTAAACATTGGGCAACTACCAGGTTTTACAGGGACTTATATAGCATTATTTCTCAAATCTGGCTGTTTAACAGACTCCAGAGGGCTTGTTAAAAAGTACAGATTCCCAGCAACCACTCCTTTCTCAGACACATTTCCTTGTTTTGGAGCTCCCACTCTGTTGAGAAGGAAAGAAAAGAAACCACCGTGGTAAGCACTCTGAAAGAAAGAAGATGCTCTGTGAGATGTAGCTATGCCACCCAGATGCTATATGAATACAGAAAGTCATCTTTCAAACAGCTGAAAAAAGTCTGACTGTGGAGGTGATATTTAGACTGAAGGATGAAATGATAGCACCATGTGAAGAACTGTTTGGAAAATGTTGAAGATAGAGGAAATGTCGGGGTCAAAATGTCTAAGCTAAGAGAGATACACGTGTTCAAGGAATCAGAGAGGACCCGTGCGTCCAGAGCATCCAAGCAAGGCAAGGGATAACCTGACATGTGACAGAAAAGAAAGAAGGGTCCAGATTATCCACATCACACCAGGTGCAGATGAAAAATGATCAAATAAAATACTTTGGGCATTTGGGGATATCTTATTTACTTATTGAATCATCCATTTGGGGCATAGATTTTTGTGCCAGTGTTTCAGTAATGCAATAGCCCACATTCTAGCATCCATTAAGATGTTATATTTGTATTAGGAAAAGGAATCTTTGCTTCATATTTCTTAGTTCATATTTTTTGTGTGAGTGTATGCAGTATTTGTTATAGAATACTCCAATTGTGACTCTGATAAAAAGTATATACCAACAATAAGATTTAAATAGTGTAGTAAGGAGATATTATTAGTCTGTGTATTATTTAAAATACTTTCTATGAGATTATGTTATTAAATTAGGGGTTATTATTTCTTGAAAACATCCAATGTAGAAAATCATTGAGTACCAAGATCAGTAAGTTACTAGAAAAGCAATAATGGAGTAAAATGAGAGCTAGTCTTTAAAAATGAATATTCTGCTCCGGCTGGGCTGCATGGTACTCAGTGGTTAGAGCATCAGCTGGTGGACCAAAGAATCATGGGTTTGATTCTCAGTCAAAGGCACATACCTCGGTTGCAGGTTTGATCCCCAGCCCTAGTTGGGGTCGTGTGGGAGGCAACCAATTGATGTGCCTCTTGCATCGATGTTTCTCTCTCTGTCTCTCTCTCTTTTTTCTTCCCTCCCACTCTATCTAAAAAGTCAATGGAAAAAAATACCCTCAGGTGTGGATTAAAAAAATATTAAAAATGAAAATTCTCAAATCATAGAGATGTAATTTTACAAATACATGGTTAAGAATCTACCAAAAGAGAAATTCTCTTCACATTAAAGAGGTTTGACAAAGATATCAGTGCTTATATTTGATCAGAAATGGATACAAAATTTCATCTTGAATGGTCATAATTTTTTAATAATAAGAATTACAGCTTTTATGGACATGCCTTTATAATCTGTGTAAGAGACCAATTTCATGGTCACAGACAGAGACAGAAGAAAGCAAGGTAATACATTAATGTAAAACTCTATCCAGAAATCACATTTTAAATTAAGAAAAACTACTTGTAACAAATATACTTTAAAATATAATATACAATATCTATCACGGTTAAATTTTCAAAAGAAGATTTTACACTAAGAGTACTAAACAATTACTTTAGCATTTATAAATACTGTGATATAATACACTTCATTTAAGACTGACACATCATGTAATTTGTAGATATTGATCGTCTAACTTTCAGACAACTTGATGGGGAAACTCATCATTACAAAAACCTTTGTATATTTGTAACATTCTGTTGAATATGAGAAACACCTGAAAAGAACAAGAAAAAAAAAAAATTAAAGTCCCTTTCCTGTTTAGTTAAAAACCACACAAATAAACATGGGACAGCAGATACTAAATACTTGTTTTAGAGTCAGTTTTCCACTGGGCATTCAATATTGAAGGATTATTTAATTCAGTTAAAGGAAAGAAAAATGAACCAATCAACAAAGATTTTATAGCACTGTGGAGTGCTCCGAGCTGGGCTGCAGGTTGTGGAGAAGAGAAGATGAGTAAGAGTGAATCACTCCCTTCAAGGAAATTACAGTTTAATTGAGGAATTGCATTAGCTTAATGGAAACAATTTTGAAATAATGCATGAAGGAGTGGAGATGATTGAAAAAAGTTTTATACAGCAGCTAAGAAAGGCTGGGTGTTGAGGTACAAGTAGGGTTTTGAAAGGCTTGAGTGTAAGGAAAAGAAGATGAACATTTCTTGAGCACTGCTACGTGCTAAATAAGGTGCTGAATGCATCGTATACATTATTTTTTTACTTGGATCTCTCACAGCAGCCCTGGGAGATAGGTGATTCACTTTTTGAGGTTGAAGAAACTGAAGCTTAAAGAAATGATCACATTTGCCCGCGGTCCACAGCTTGTATGTGGCTACTCCTGTTTAAACACTGGCCACTCTTGCTCCAACGTCTATGATTCTCTCCAGTCACAACGTTCCAGAGGTGAGAAATGTCAGGGGGGAGGGAGCATCAAGGAAGGGCATCAATGTGAGAAGTAAGAGGGAAGAAAATATATCAGTAAGTACCTACTCAGAGGTGACATTCCTCCCATAAATAGTTCTGATTTCTTGGGCTATTTTACCTCTTTTGTGGAATAACTTCCATAAATCAGTTTTCTCTATCTCAGAAAACAGCATTACTTGGCATCCAGTTGCTCAAGTCATCCTTGAGTTCTTTTGTATTTTCACTCTGTTACCTAATTCATTAGCAAGTTCTGCCATGTATCTCTAATACAGCTTTATCTGTGCTTGTGTCGGTATATTTATCCCATGTTTATTTCTATGTTGATAGCTATCGCTATTTGTGTCTAAACACATCTCTATATATTTATCTCTCTATATCTTATCTTCAAATCTATATTTATTTCTATATTAATGTCTATATGCACATCTCTGTCTCTAAATCTATGTAAGTCATTCTATTTCTATACATGTGTATGTAAATCTCTATATTTAAATCTAAACCTATATAGGTCTATCTCTAAATCTATTTCTACATCTATATTTATATCTGTACCTTCATTTGCATCTGTCCCTAAACTTACACCCTGACCTATGTCTACAGTCATCTCATATGCATCTCCACTGGGTCCCAGCTAGTCCAGGTCATCATGTCATACTTGGATCACTCTGATGGTCTCCAAACTGCTCTTCTTCCTGCTATCCTTGTACCTTTATAATATTTTAAATACATAAATTACTTCATGTTCATTTCAAACAGGTACACGATCTTCCCTCACACTAATAATAGTATCCAAATTCTTGCCCATGGCCAGTTGACTCCACTTTTCCTGTCTCAGCTCCTTAAAGTTTCCGCCTCAGTCTTCAAGCTCCAGCTACACGAGTCTTCATGCTTTTCCGGAATACATCAATCATTTATGCCTCAGGGTTCATACTGCTATTTCTTCTGCCTAGTGTGGTATGCTTTCAGAAGTTAACATTTTAGTTTTTTCTTGTCATTCAGGACTCAGTTCAAATATTGCCTCCTGAGGAAAGGTATCCTTGATCATTCAAGCTCATGGCAGGGACTTTGTGGTCGATTAGAGGTGGCCATGCGCTTCGGCACTTTCTCGTTGGGAGGTAGAGTCCGCATAACAACCCCGTGAGTCTGGGTGGGTTTCGTGCTGCCCACATAAAGAGGACATGGCAGAGGTGATGCTCTGGGCTCTGGCCTTTAGACACTGGCAATTTTCACTCACTTAGAAGCAACTTGCCATGTAATTAGTGTAACGCCCTCTGATCACCATACTGTAAGAAGCCTCAGCCACAAGGAGAGACCATGGAGGATGAACTACTATACGGAAAGAGAAAGGAGGAAAAGGAGGAGAGAGGAGAGTGGGAGGGAGGGAGGAGAGAGAGGGAGATAAATGGGAGAGAGAGGGAGAGAGACTCTGAGGGGCTAAATGTGTTTTTGGAGGTGGATCTTCCTGTCCCAGCTGCTGCTATGTGGATCAGACTAACCACCCAGCTGAGTCCTTCTAGAATTTTCAACTCACAAGAAATAATAAACAAAACACAATGCTATTTAAATCACTAAGTTTTGAGTAGTGTGTTACATCGCACCAGCTGACCAGATACATGACAAGCTTGATTTATCACATGACCCTTTCAATTTTCCTGTTAGTTAATGTTGAAAATGTCCCTCCTCCTTCCTTCATGCCCTTTCTCTCTTCCTCCGTCTACCCAACCCCCCTCCCTTCCTTTCACTTTTTTTTCTCCCTCTTTTTCTTTCTTCCTCATTTTCCTTTGTTACCTGGTTACTATCAAATCTCTTAGATCATGAAGCCCACATGAACAACTTTGCTGTTCTCCTTCCCACCGATCTCAGGTATGCAGAGGCGTGCCCCACAGATGTTTGAAATCTGCAAATATTTATTGAATAAATGAAATAAGCCTGTGCATTTACTTATTCTACCCACATGGGGTTGGCAGTTACTCTATCAAAATTACAACATCCATTCTTTGCATAAATAAACAAATAAAAATCCCTGCCTAAATCCTTCCCAATATAAATGTGGAAGAAGTACATGCTATATGGTATTCTGTAGTTTTAAAAGAGGTGAGTTTCAGCAAAACAGGATTCTTGAATTGGCTGGCAAAATATCTCTCTCTGCTGCTCTTTTGTATTAGACTTCAGTGGGATTATTAAATGGTTAGCTCAGTGCCATAATGAGCTTCAAAGGAGCAAATAACATCGACAGATTTCCAAGTAGCTAAAACACATCCTCTGGCTCCTCAGTACTAGATCTTATGGCTGGCAGAGTTCCACCCCCCTTTTCATCAGCCTCGTGATGACCTGGCCCAGGCCATGTGGATCCTGGCTGCCCAGCTGCCTCTGATCCGAGGAGCTGACACAGAAATAACTTCCACTGCTCATAGATGACCGTCCACAAGGGCAGAGTTAGCACGGCTCTACAAATACCACCTCGGGCCGTCTGAGAACTCCTGCTGCGGGGAAGATGAGGTTTTCAAGATGTAAGAAGAGCCCCCTTTCACGTCGTCACCCTTTGTGTTTAGTACAAAGACAGGAAAGGCAGTGGAGCCTTCGAGAGAGGTTCGTGTCACCCACAATGTAACTGCGCCGAGCTAGCCACTTCAGAGACACGTCCTAGGATGCCCACCCAACCTGCACCCTGTGTTCTGCCTCTAAGAAACCCTCTCCTGCCTCTGAGGTCACAGAGGTGAATCCCTGCCCTGGCCAGACCCCAGACAGCCTGGCCTCCTCTCAGCTCCCTGGGTGTGCTGTGTAACTTCAGGCTCAGGCCTTTTGCACAGCCTATGTACTCCAGCTGGGACTTTTTAACACCTTCCTCCCCTCTCTCCAAACCAAGGCCTCCACCTCCGTTCTCTTCCTCTGGGAAGACTTGACTATTCCCCTAGGTGAGATTGTGCATCTCTGCTGTACATTGTATTACATCCTTTATAGCAAGGGACACCCCTGTATTTAAACAGCCAGTTCAGGGATGCCTGCGTTCTCTCTGACTCATTAATCCATCCTTTGTGGTACATGTACTCCAGTGTTAGTTTGTCAGTAAGTCCAATAAAGACAGAAGTGAGGTCTGTTTGTAATTTTCGGTATACAGAAGACTTAGCATAACACCAGGCAGAGAACAGACATTCAGTAATTAGTAGTTGAATGAATGAATGAATGAATGAATCACCGATGAATGGATGGATTGCTGGAATGCTAGACTAGCAGATATTTGGTTCTGTACAAAAAACATTCACAGAGACAATCAGTCCATGCCAAAAGGTCCTTGAAGTTTGGTCCTGTCTAAAATGTCATGGAGACATTTGGTCCATGCTGACCCATCCATCTAAGCCCATATGCCATTACCAGCTAGGATACTGAGGGAAGACGAGTTATTGTTGGCAGTACAGCCACAACACAATTATTGGACCAAGAAGACATGATAGTACAGTATTTTTTAAAATGTGTTAATCCAGTCTGGCCAGTGTGGCTCAGTGGTTGAGTGTTGACCCATGCACCAAGAGGTCACCAGTTCTATTCCCAGTCAGGACACATGTCTGGGTTGTGGGCCAGATCCCCAGTGGGGAACATGCAGGAGGTGGCTAATCGATGTTTTCTCTCATTGATGTTTCTATTTCTCTCTCCCTCTCCCTTCCTCTCTCTTTAAAATCAATAAATGAAAAAAAAACAAATAAAAAAAAAAAGTGTTGCCCTGGCCAGTTTGGCTCAGCAGTTAGAGCGTCGGCCTGCGGTCCGGAGAGACCCGGGTTCGGTTCCCGCTAAGGGCACGTACTTTGGTTGCAGTTTGTCCCTGGCCCTGGTTGGTCGTGCGGGTGGCAGCCACTCGATGTGTCCCTTCACGTCAATGTTTCTCACTCTCTCTCCCTTCCTCTCTCTCCCTCCCACTCTATCTGTACAAAAAAAAAAAAGGAAAAATATCCCTGGGTGAGGATAAAAAAATAAAAAAATAAAAAAAATAAAAAATAAATAAAAAAAAAGTGTTAATCCACCCTCATGGGTTTGGCTCAGCGGTTAGAGGGTTGGCCTGCGGACCAATGAGTTGAGGGTTCGATTCCAGTCAAGGGCAGTACCTCGGATGCGGTTCGTCCCTGGCGCTGGTCAGGCCATGTGGGAGGCTGCCGGTTGAAGTGTCTCTCTCACATCAAAGTTTCTCTCTCTCTCCCTCTCCCTTCTTCCCTCCCAGTTTATATGAAGATAAACAGAAAAATATCCTTGGGTGAAGATTTAAAAATAAATAAATAAATAAATAAATAAATAAATAAATAAATAAAGCATTAATCCTATAAACCAAAAATAAATGTTGCCGGCTATTTGAGCCCACGGAGGTTTTCTAAGCATGGATATTTTGCGTTGGACCAAATATCAATGAACATTTGGTATGGACCAAATATGCTCATGAACAGTTTGGACAGGACCAAATTTCAAGGACCTTTTGGCATGAACCACATGTCTCCATGAACGTTTTTGATAGGCCCAAATGTCCTACAAGGCAGATGTTGTCTTTTATTGATTTTCTCCCCCTTAGATTCGGAACAATGTATCTTTCCCCAGTGAAGGTGAGATACTTCATGTCTACATTTTTTATTTTTGATCCACATTGATCACTGATGTGCTCAGCGCAGGCTTCGTTGCACCCTGTGTTGCAGGCCAATCCTGAGTTGAGGCAGAACGTACATGAGAATTTCCATTCTCTTACTCATTAATTTCTCACAAAGTTGTCCTTCCTAGCCAGGACTCCAAAGCCGTTGGTGCCGAGTGCTGGGCTCCCACGTACAACCTTTGAAGATGCTCCATTGTGATAAAAGGAACTCGGCACATTTACCTCAAGCATGAGCCTCTGTCCCAATTCCAATCATTGAAACAATTTTCCTTTTATTTTTTAAAATTAATTAATTTATTTTTGTTACAGATGTTTCTCCTTTTCCCCCCATTGATTCCCCTCTCAACCCCACTCCCTGCCCTATCCCCTGCTTTGTTGTCCATGTCCATTGTTCATGCATACATGCATATAAGTTCTGTGGTTTATCTCTCCTCCCCCACCCCCTCTTCTGGAGATTGTCAGTCTGTATGCCACTCCCACGTCTCTGGGACTACCCCATTCCTCAGACTGTTATGTTCACTTTATTCCACAAATAAGTGAGAGCATATGATACTTGTCTTTCTCTGTTCGGCTTGTTTCGCTTAGGATAATACTTTCCAGGTCCCTTCATGTCGTCTCAAAGGATAAGAGCTCGTTCTTTCTTACAGCTACATAGTACTCCATTGTGTATATGTACCTCCGCTTTTTTATCCATTTGTCTACTGATGGACATTTGGGCTGTTTTCAGATCTTAGCTATTGTAAATAGTGCTGCTACGAACATGGGGGTACATATATTCTTTCTGATTGGTGTTTCAGGCTTCTTAGGGTATATTCCTAAAAGTGGGATCACTGGGTCAAATGGAAGTTCAATTTTTAATTTTTTGAGGTTAACACCATAGTGTTTTCCATAGTGGCTGCACCAGTCTGCATTTCCACCAGCAATGTACCAGAGTCCCCTTTTCTCCACACCCTCGCCAACACTTGTTGTTTGATGATTTGTTGATGGCAGACATTTTGACAGTGTGAGGTGATACCTCATTGTTGTTTTAATTTGCATCTCTCTGATGATTAGTGATGTTGAACATTTCTTCATATGTCTCTTAGTCATTTGTATATCCTGTCTAGAGAGGTGTCTATTTAATTCCTCTGCCCACTTTTTAATTGGGTTCTTTGTTTTCTTTTTGTTGAGTTGTATGAGCACTCTCTACATATTGGAAATTAATCCCTTATCTGACATATCATTGGCAATTATACTCTTCCATACAGTGGGTTGCCTTTCCATTTTGATGATTGTATCTTTTGCTGTGCAGAAGCTTTTGAGTTTGAACTAGTCCCATGTGTTCGTTTTCTCCTTTGTTTCTGTTGCCTTAGGTGATGTATCAGTGAAAATTCTGCTGCGTATGATGTCTGAAATTTCATTGCCTACATTTTCTTTTAGGATTTTTATGCATTCATGAGTCACATTTAAGTCTTTTATCCATTTTGAGTTTATTCTTGTATATGGTGTAAGTTGATAGTCTGGTTTCATGTTTTTGCATGTAGCTGTCCAATTTTCTCAACACCATTTATTAAAGAGGCTGTCTTTACTCCACTGTATGCTCTTGCCACCTTTGTCAAATACTAATTGAGCATATTGCCTTGGGTCAATTTCTGGGTTCTCTGTTCTGTTCCACTGGTCTATATGCCTGCTCTTGTGCCAGTAGCAGGCTGTTTTGATTACAGTGGCTTTGTCATATAACCTGAAATCTGGTAATGCGATCCCTCCAACTTTGTTCTTCTTTTTCAAGATTGCTGTAGCTATTTGAGGTCTTTTTTGGTTCCATATGAAATTTTGAAGTATTTGTTCTAGTTCTGTGAAGTATGTCGTTGGTATTTTGATGGGGATTGCATTGATTCTATAGATTACTTTGGGTGGTATGGACATTTTAATGACGTTAATTCTTCCAATACATGAACAAGGTATGTGCTTCCCCCTTTTTATATCTTCCTCTATTTTTTTCTCAATGACCTGTAGTTTTCTGCGAATAGGTTCTTTACTTGTTTGGTTAAGTTTATTCCTAGGTGTCTTAATTTTTTTGCCACGATGGTAAATGGGATTGTTTTTTTAGTTTCTCTTTCTGTGAGTTGATCATTGGTGTATAAGAATGCCATCAATTTCTTGATGTTAATTTTGTATCCTGCTACTTTGCCAAATACATTTACTAAGTCTAGTAATTTTTTAGAGTCCTTGCGGTTTTCTACATATAGTATCATGTCATCTGTGAATAATGACAGATTCACTTCTTCCTTTCCAATTTGGATCCCTTTTCTTTTTTCTTCCTGTCTGATTGCTGTGGCTAAGACTTCCAGTACTATGTTAAATAAGAGTGGCGAAAGTAGGCATCCTTGTCTTGTTTCTGTTCTTAAGAGAAATGCTTTTAATTTTTGCCCATTGAGTATGATGTTGGCTGTAGGTCTTTCCTATATGGCCTTTATGATGTTGAGATGTGATCTCTCTATTCCCAGATTGCTGAGTGTTTTTATTAAAAATGGGTACTGGATTTTGTTGAATGCGTTTTCAGCATCACATTTATTGATTTACAAATATTGTACCAACCTTGCATCCCTGGGATGAGTCTTACTTGGTCATGTTGAATAATTTTTTTATATATTTTGATTTGCTAGTATTTTGTTCAGGATTTTGGCATCTATGTTCATCAGGGCTATTGGTCTGTAGTTTTCTTTCTTTGTAGTGTCTTTCTCTGGTTTTGGAATTAGAATTATGCTGGCCTCATAAAATGAGTTTGGAAGGCTTCCTTCTTTTTGAATTTTTTGAAGTAGTTTGAGGGGAATGGGTATTAGTTCTTCTTTGAATGTTCGGTAAAAGTCCCCCGTGAAGCCGTCTGGGCCTGGGCTTTTGCTTGCTGGGAGAATCTTGATAACCTCTTCAATTTCCCTAGTTGTTACTGGTTTGTTCACGTTTTCTATCTCTTCCCAGTTCAGTTTTGGGAGACTATGTGTTTCTAGAAATTGGTCCATTTTGCTTAGACTGTCGAATTTTTTGCCGTATAATTGTTCATAATATTTGTTCACAATCTTTTGTATTTCTGTGGTGTCAGTTATTATTTCTCCTCATTCATTTCTGATTTTGTGTATTTGGGTTCTCTCTCTTTGTTTCTTGTTGAGTCTAGCTAAGGGTCCATCAATCTTTTTGTCTTTTCAAGGAACCAGCTCTTTGTTTCATTGGTCTTTTGAATTGTGTTTTTGGTCTCCCTGTCATTTATTTCTGCTCTGATCTTTACTATTTCCTTCCTTCTACTTGCTCTGGGGGTTTTCTTTTTGTTTGCTTTCCTGTTCTTTAAGTTGTGAGTTTAGATAGTCTATCAGAAATTTGTCTTGCTTCTTGAGGTACACCTGTAGTACTATGAACTTCCTTCTCAGAACTGCTTTCATGACATCCCATAGATGTTGTGTTGTTGTGTGTTCAGTTTCATTGGTTTCCAGAAAGTTTTAAATTTCTTCCTTCATCTCCATGGTAACCCATTCATTGTTCAATAACATGCTATTTAGCCTCCATGTTTTCAAATGTCTTTGCATGTTCTTGTTTCAATTAATTTCTAGTTGCATGCCATTTTGATCTGAGAAGATGCTTGATATGATTTCAATCTTCTTGAACTTGTAGACACTTAGTCTGTGCCCTAACATCTGGTCTATCTTTGAGAATGTCCCATATGCACTTGAGAAAAATGTAAATTCTGCAGTTTTGAGGTGTAATTCTCTGTAGATATCTATGAAATCCATTTGTAGCACTTCATTTAGAGTCTGTGTTTCCTTGTTAATTTTTTGTCTAGAAGACCTATCCAAATGATATCAGCGGGGTATTGAAGTCTGCTGCTATGATTGTACTGCTGTCCATTTCGTCTTTGAAGTCCTCCAAAATATTTTTTAATATATGTTTATGCTCCTAAATTGGGTGCATATATGTTTACCAAGGTTATATCTTCCTGTTGGATAGATCCTTTCAATATCATTAGTAGCCTTCTTTGACTCTAGTTATGGCCTTCATTTTGAAATCTACTTTATCAGATATGAGTATTGCTACCAGTTTTTTTTTCCTTTCTGTTTGCTTGAAGGATTTTTTTTTCATCCCCTCACTTTCAACCTACACGAGTCTTTTGTTGTGAGGTAGGTCTCTTGTAAACAACATATATGTGAGTCATGCTTTCTTATCCAGTCAGCTACTCTGTGTCTTTTTATCGGAGCATTCAAACCATTCACATTTAAGGTGATAATTGATGTGTACTCATTTAATGCCATTTTTGTTTAGTGTGGTTCTATTTTTCTTCCTATTTCTCCTGCTAATTACAGCAGTCCTTTTAGCATATCTTGCAGTGCTGGTTTGGTGTTAATATATTCCCTTAGCCTTTTTTTTTTTGTCTGAAAAGCTCTTTATTTGACTTTCTATTTTGAATGATAGCCTTGCTGGGTTGAGTAGTCTTGGATTCAGATCCTTGTTTTTCATACCTTGATTACTTCATGCCACTCCCTTCTGGCCTGTAGTGTTTCTGTTGAGAAGTCAGTTGAGAGCCTTATGGGATTTTCTTCGTAGGTAACCTGTTGCTTATCTCTTGCTGCCTTTAGGATTCTCTCTTTGTCTTTAATTTTTGGCATTTTGATGACTATGTGTCTTGGTGTGGGCCTGTTTGGGTTCTTCTTACTTGGGGCTCTCTGTGCTTCTTGAACTTGAATGCCTTCTTCCTTTCCCAAGTTAGAAAACTTTTCTGTCACTGTTTCTTCAAATATATTCTCTAACCCTTGCCCATTTTGTTCCTCTTCAGGGACTCCTATGATGTGAATGTTATTACGTTTCTAGTTTTCCCAGTTCTCTTAAGTTATCTTCCTGTTTTTTAATTGTTTTTTCCTTTTGGTTTTCTGATTGCTTGATTTTTCCTACCCTGTCCTCTAATTCACTGATCTGATCCTCAGCTTCCTCTACTCTGCTGGTTAGTCCTTCCAGTGCATTCTTAATTTCTGCTATGTTATTCTTCATTTCCACTTGATTGCTTTCAATGTTTCTATATCTTTACTCATGGTGCTGATGTCCTTACTCATGCTGTTGAGCTTCCTCAAGATCATGGCTCTGAACTCTACCTCTGATAATTTGCTTAGCTGCATTTCATTGATCTCATCTTCGATAGAGTTCTCTTGTTCTTTCATTTGGGATTTGTTTCTTTGTTTCACCATTTTGGCTATCTCAGTGGGTGTTGGAGCCTGCCAAATTTTCCCTGTGTGTGTTGGTGTTTTGCTGTTTGTGGCTCCCTCTACTGGGTTTGGATGAGCCTGGGTGGGCCCACATTAAACATCACTGTCAAGTCTTACTTTCCTGGGTAGATTTGCAAGCCCAGGAAATGTTCAGTTATTCTCTAGCTTTTTCCTGGTGGCTAGTAGTCTCAGTTACTCAGTGCCATGGAATGTAGCCCTGGTGTAGTTCTGCATAAGAGAATTTCCAGAGGGTGGGATAGATGGTGGTTATTAATGAGCTTCGATTTGCATTTCTTTGCCTCACCTGGGAAATGCTGAATCTCCCGAGGGAGTGGACTGCTGTTTTTCCCCACAACTTGGGAAAGGAGCACCCTGGCCACCGTCCTTTGTGGACGCAACTCAGCAAAAACTGTGAATGCGATCCAAATCCCGGGTGTCCCCACTGAGTTCGAGCCCAGTCTGCCCTCCCTCTACCGTAGCCACCAGGTGAGTGGCTGTGGCTATTTTAGTGCTCTCTCCTGGCTCTCTGAGCTGTGGAGCAGGTGTGGTCTTTATTCTCCAAGGGCTCTGCTCACAGCTAAGACTGCTGCTGTCCATGGGCTCCCAGCCCACCACCCTCTCATGCTTCTGCAGATCCTACCAGTGTCCCTGCTTATATGGTCCTGTCCTGCTGCTTTACTGTTGTTTTTTTTCTGAGAATTTGTCTTTATTTTAGTTGTAATTCCCATTTGGTCCTGGGAGATCATCTGCGTAGCTTCTATTCACTCTGCCTCCATGTTCACATCCCCTAAGCCTATCTTGTGTGCAGCTGGGTCGCACAGGCCTTTCTGGAGCCCCTGCACCCTGCAGGTCCCATGGGTAACTGGATAACACTGTCTCTTTGGGGACCCGGCTCTAAGCCTATGTTATGGGCTGCTGGGTCACACAGGCCTCTCTGGTGCCCCCGCACCCTGCAGGTCCCACAGGCGGGCAGCTGGATCACACCAGTCTCTCTGGGGCCCTAGCTTCCCACTGCTTTTGTGAGATACTGGACTGCACAGGCCTCTGTGGAGCCCAGGTCCTATTGCTGGTGGCTGGGTAGTGCTGCTGCCCTGTGGGGCTCAACTCCTGCACAGTTTTGCTGTAGTTTTGGGGGATGGGTCTCAGCTGCTGGTCTGTGCTTCTGTTGCCTGGGGATGGGTGTCTGTTCCCCAGCCTCTGTTGCTGCGGGTATATCTGGACTCTGAATGGGCTGCTACTATTGGGAATGGTGCTGGGCTCCCGGCTGTCCACCACTTCCATGACCAGCACCTTGGCAGCTCCACTACTGTGCACGGGTCTGTGTTGACACAGAATGTCCACTGGTCCGATGGTGCCAGGTGCGCTGGTGGGCTCAGGTTGTTGGGCCTTAGCTGCTCCCACTGCCTCCTCCCAGGGAAGACCCGGGATCTTCCAAAATGCTGGGACCTCCCCGCGGCACAGGGAGAAGCTCCCTGAAGGGCTGCTTACCCAGGTAGCTGGCTGCTCCGTGCACAGCACAGGGACCTGCACTGCTTGGGTTTGGTTGTCCACTTTCACGTCCACTCACACTCTCTCACACTCACCCTCCCTCCAGTCCTTCCTGCTGCCATTAACTTCTGAAACAATTTTCAGTATCTGGTGCAGCTCTGGGCACATTGTGGCCATTCATAACTGGTAATCAGTATTATCACTGTGATGAATATAAGTCAATGGTCAAATCACCTGGGCCGTTATCTCCTTTCTTTGTGAGTTTTGTGCCCACTCCTTACATTTGCATTTCACTTCTAATTGCTCCAGATTCTTCATCCTGGCCCTAATCCATGAACTCAGGCTTTTATTATTATCATTATTATTATTTTTAAATATTTTCTGTTTGTTTCTATTTTAGCAACTACAGATCATTTCTGCTGGGGTTTGATTTATTGGGACCCCCAGTTAATTTTTGAATGACTATCTTAGCAGATCATTATGAATGAGAACAGAAACTTTTGTGATTCCTGGATATTATTGCTGTGTTCCCCAGACTGGAACACTAATTTCAGAGTCACTGTATCTGAGCATCTTTAACCTCTGAAAGTTAATAGCTTAAATTCTAGAGTCAGATCAATAAGTTTTGGAGAATAGATTTTCTACTTATTAGTAGTGAAAACTTTAAAAACTTATTGTTTTTCTAAGCCTCTTTTCCTCTTTTTAAAAATGGAAATCAATAAGAGTACCTCTCTCCTAAGGATGTTGTCAGGACCAAGTGAGATGACATGATAGTAAAAGGTAACTGGCAAGTCTGTTCTCCCAGGTCAGTCTGTCTACCTGTGATTATGTTTTCTTTCTTGGTCTTAACATCTACCTCAAGGTTTTTCTAGGGGAGTCTGGTTCAAGCACTGTTCCTGTGTATTACCCAAAGTCACACATACATTATTGGTCTCATGGCTCTTTGGGAACTAGAGTTTGCATAAATGCCAATAGTTTAAACACTTTCTGAATCCATTTCTTGGATACTCTGACCATGGTAACAAATATTCTTTTTGTGATTCTGTCACTTCCTGGATAGTCTCTCAAATGAACTGGACTGTTTATTTTTCATTAAAAACACTATAAATGAAATTTTTACTTTTAAATGTTTTCCTAATGAGAGTTCTGCTTTCTGGAGATAGAGTAGACATACTTACTTCATCATCCCACTTAGTGAAACTAAAAGTATTGGATGTAATATATAAAACAAATAGAAGAAAATTGAAATATAGAGAAAAGAAAGCAGATTCACAAGAAAACTTAGGATCTAAGGAATAACATGGTGGTTGGTTAGTCACCTGGGTCTTTTTTTTTCTTTTTTTTTTTTCCTTTTCTATCCTGACTCGGAGCTGATGAAGTCAGCAATCTGGAAATACCAGCTGGCACAGACAAAAATAGCCCCAGCAAAAACCTGCCCTCTCTAGCCAGAGGACTAGGAAAAGGGGCAGTCCAGCAAGACTGAAAACTTTTGGACAATAACTGCTCTATTCCAGTTCACAACACAGAAAAATTCTTGAGCCCTTCTCTACCTATGCCAGCAAAGGGACCTGCTTTAGGACTTAACAAGGAACTCTAATTCCCCTCCCTGGAGTGGAGAAGGTAGGTAGGGAGGCAGAATTTTAATCCCTGCTAGCCGGTAATAAGGCCCCCACCCATGTTGTCAGTGTAGACCACATAGAAGCCTGGACTTCCACTCAACTTAGCAGGGATGTTCCCACTCCCCACTCATGTGGAGCCCTAGTGGGGAATGGGACCTATAATCATCACCCAATGGTAACAAGGTCACCCTCACTGTGGTCAGTGGAGACCACATGGGGAGTCAAAACTCCCACTTCTGCCCAGCAGTAATGAAGAGCCCTGGCATAATGAAGAGTTGGTGTCCATAGAAACTGAGTGGCAAACCTGTAATTCTATCTTTATGTGGCAATAAATGTGTGGGGTTTTCTCCAACAGAATATGCCCCCAAAAGGCCAGGTGAAAGAGAAATTTAATAATAAGAAGAAGTGCCTAAGATAATAAAAATATGTCCAGGGTTCAATCAAAACTAACTTACCACATCAAGAACCACAGAGAAATCAAAATGAATGAAAAAAAGACAATCATGAGATGCCAATGCTGATATGACAGAGATGTTAAAATTATCTGACAGAGATTTTAAAGCAGCCACAATAAAATGCTTTAATGAGCATTTATAAATACACTTGTAATAAAAAGAAAATAGAAAGCCTCAGCAAAGAAAAAGAAGCTTTAAAGAACTAAATAGGAACTTTAGAATTGAAAAATACAATTACTAAAACAAGCAGCTCAGTGAATAGACTCAAGTGCAGAATAGAGGGAACAGTAAAAATATCAGTGAATGGAACATAGAACAATAGGGATTCCTCAATCTGAACAGTAAAGAAAAAATAAACAGAAAAAAAAGTAATAGAATGCTAGGGGTCTGTGGGACTATAATAAAAAACAAAAACAAAAAAACACAAAACAATTATCCCCTATGCGTTAAAGAAAAGGAGAACAGGGCTGAAACATTTACATACAGAAATCATGACCCAAACTCCCCAAATTTGTCAAAAGAAATAGACCTACAGTTTCAAGAAGCTGAGTGAACCCTTAATAGAATAAATTAAAAGAAATCCATGAAAAGACATATTATAATTAAAATTTGAAAACTAAAGAAAAGGTCTCGAAAATGGCCAAAGGGAAAGTGGTATCTTACCTTAGGGGAAAAACAACTAAAATTACAGCTGATTTCTCATTAGAAATGATGGTGGCCACCCTGACCGGTTTGGTTCTGCTGTTGGAGCATTGGTCTGTGGACCAGAGAGTCCCAGGTTCGGTTCCTGCTAGGAGCATGTAGCAAAAAAAAAAAAAGAAAAGAAATGATGGTGGACAAAATGAAAAGGCACAATATTTTTTAGTGGTTAAAACACACACACACACACACACACACACACACACACACACACACCTGTCAACCTAGAAACCTACACTCAGCAAAAATAATATTCAAGGACAAAAGGAAAACAAAACATTCTTAGGTCATAAAAGACTAAGAAACTATTTTATTTTCAGACCTATTCTAAAAAAATTACTATAGGAAGTTCTGTAAGTATAATGGAAATTATAAAATAAGCAACCCTGAAATATCAGTAAAGAGGAAACAGTAAGAAAAGAAAATTTTTAAAAAATTGCAATAGACTTTTCTTCTTTTGAGTTCTACAATTTTTTTGGTGATTGAAGCTAAAATTTCAAATTGTGTGATGTAGTTCTAAATATATGCTGAGGAAATAGTTAAGACAATTATAAATAGAGGAGTCAAAGGAAGCTAAAGGGAAAATTGAATACTTTATTTTAATTTATAAAATAATGACACAAGTATACAATGATATATATATGTATATGTATATATAATATATATATAATCAAAATGGAATTCTAACATAAATTCAAGTAACCCACAAGAAGGCCAGAAAAAGGAAACAGAAAAATAAAAAACTTAGAGCATAAACAATAAATAAAAATTAAATGGCAGGCTTAAACTCTAGTATATCAATAATTACATTAAATGTAAATGGTGTAAATATGCAAATTAAAAGATAGAGATTGGCAGAGTGGGTTATAACATCACTCAACTATTTCAAAATATATATATATTATTTAAACAGTGATCAAAGAAAGCAAAAGTGTATTTCTTTTTAATTTATCTTTATTGTTGAAAGCATTATAGATGTCCCCCTGTTTTTTCCCCCCACTGGTGCCCTCCTCCCTGTTCCCACCTGAACTCTGCCTTCACCACACTATTGTCTGTGTCCATTGGTTATGCATATATGCCCATAAGTTCTTTGATTTATCTCTTCCCAAACCCTTCCCCTTCCCTCTGAGGTTCCTCAGAGTGAATTTTCTTAATATCAGATACATTTGACTACAAAGTAAAATTAAATTACAAGAAAGAATGACTTTATATAATGATAAAGTTTAAACCCACAAAAAGACACAGAAATTCTATGCATAAAAAACAACAACAACAACAACAAAAAACCCAGAGCTGCAAAATGTGTGAGGCAGAAACTGGTAGAAATGAAAAAAAAAAAAAAAAAAAGTTATTCACTATTATACTTGATACTTCAATATTCCTAACTGAACAATTTATAAAACAACAACAATAACAAAAAAAAATAAAACTAGACGGTACATCATCAAGGATACAAAATAACTAATTCAACAACAGAATTGACCAACAGTATGTACTCAATATTTTTAGAACACTCAACAACAATAGAGCACATATTATTTTCAAGTGCTCATTAATCATATCCTAAGGTAGAAATCTATAAAATAAACTTAAAAAAAATTTAAACTAACTGAAAGTATGCAGTTTTTTCTCTAAACACAATGGAATCAAACTAGAAATCAATAAGAGAATGATTATAGAAAAAATCTCCAAGCATTTGGAAACTAAGCAGCACATTTATAAGTAACCCATGATTCCAAAAGAGAATTTCAACATAAAATTTTAAAATGTACATGTAAGTGAATAAAAATGAACACACAAATTATCAAAGTCTATGAGACACAGCTTAAACAGTGCTAAGGGGGATTTTTTAAAACTAAATTCATATATTCGGAAAAGTATTTTAAATAAATAATCAACCTTCCACCTCAATAATGTAGAAAAATAAGAACAAAATAATCCCAAAGCAAACAGAAGGAAGGAAATAATAAACATAAGAGCAGAAATCAATGAACTTGTAAGTAGAAACACAATAGAGAAAAATCAATGAAACTAAGAGCTGATTCTTTGAAAAAAATCAATAAAGTTGGCAAACATCTAACAAGACTGAGAAAAAAAAGTAAAAATACAAAATTACCAGTATTATAAATGAAGCAGAGGATATTACTATACACCCTGCAGACATACTGAAAGATAATATGAAAATTCTATGAACCACTCTGCATATATAAATTTGACAACTTTGATGAACTGGACCACTTTCTTGAAAAACACAAACTTCCACTATTCACCCAATATGAAATAGATAACAGTAATAACCCTGTAACTATGAAGAAATTTAAATTCAACTATTAAGAAATTAAGTTAAAAGTTCTTATAAAAATAGTTAATGCTGTGTTGTCTTACAGATTTGAGCTAAGAATGTTACAAAAATCTTACCAAGTGTCACTGTATGTACTTTAGTAATCTTATTTTCTCTGTTTTTCCTCTTACAAATTTAATAATTTTATATTTCCATTTCAATCTATGGTACATTTTGTGTTCATTTCCATATAGGTATGAGATTTATATTCTGATTTTGATCAGTGATTTAAGTAGGTATCACTACCAGCTAACAAATTAAAAATTAAACTAAATATCCAAGGGCAGATAACATTTAATTTTTAGTTCAGTTGAACTTGAGATTCAGCTTTTATCATTTTAACTACACCATAGTTATAGTCTGTAAAACAGGGGCACAATAAAATAAATCGTGTGCTATGATTTAGTGAAGAGGGTTGAAGATAGGGACTCCTACTGTAATTTTGGTATATTTATATCTAATTATCTATCTTACCTTGGGCAATCACTTAAGTTCCTTGAGATGGTAATCAGAAAAAGTTGCATGAGATTATTTTCTGGTCTTTTCCTTTTAGCTAAAACATTTTTGATTCAAATCCAGTGTGTCTCATCAGAACTAGATTAAGGTGCAGGACAGCCAAGGTATCTCCGGCAAATTGGATTTTTCAGTGATGGTCCCACCAGTATTAATCCCATCCGACTTGCTCTTCTTACAAAGTGATGTTGACAATCCTCTGTTGAGAGATGAGGTCTCCGATGCATTCCTCAGACTGGGCATAACTTTGTCATAGCTTCAACTATGAGAGCACTGCAAAATTGACATTTGCCTGACTTTTAAGCTAGGTTATAAAAGGCAATATAACTTTCCTTGGAGATCTCTCTCTCAACTTGTGTCTTGGGACATGTGATCTACCATGTAAGTAGTTCTGAAGCTGCCATGTTGGAGATCACAAACACAGCACATAGAGTTACAGAAAGATACAGGAAGAGCCCCTGTTGTTCTCGGATATCCAAGTCTCCCCAGTGGGGGTTCCATACACATGAGTGAAGATGCCTTCATGAGAGTAATGCCAGTCATCATCACGCCCCACCTTCATGGAAGATCCCGAACCAGAACCACAAGCTGAGCTAGTCTTAGATTCCTGACTCTCCTAAATCATGAGTGAGAACAAATAATTGCTTTTGTTTTAAGCCACTAAGATGTGGGGTGGTTTGTTACACAGCCAGTTATTCGAACAGTGTTCACCTAAGCATTTCGGAGCTACCACTGGCAATGTAGTCAGATGTAGAAAATAGTATTTACTGGAATGCCTTGGAGTGTATCAGGGCATGAATGAATCTAGTGAACCTAGACCTAGCTGATCGCCACACATCTTAACAAATCAACATTTTGTTAGTAAGCTAAGGGGATTCCTTGGCCTGTGCACATCAAAGCCCAATACAATGTAAACAGGAGTCTGCAGCCAAGAAAGTGAAGGTTTATTTTTTAAAGAAATGGCGCCAAACTCAAAGTCACAAGTGAGTGGCTGCTCTAAGACCTGGCTTCCCAATGGCTTCTAGGGCATGAGTTACATAGGACAAATGTCATTAATCACAGTGACTAAGGGAGTTAGGGTCAAGGTCTCTATTGATTGGTCCACACTAGAGTAGGGGGTAGTTGATAATTACATTCAGTCCTGATGTCTGGTTTCACAAGGGTGTACTCAGTGGGATGGTCCACTTTTCTGGGTCAAGAGCAGAAACACAACTGATGCTTAGATGTTATCTCAAGTTTGACTGAAACTCTGGCTCTGTGGCCAAAGACACGAGGCTTTGTTCCTAAGATTATTTGATGCTGGTCAGAACCTCACTGTGAGAGCTTAATGATTAAGGGAATGGATATGGAAGGGAGAGGGAGGGAGGTGAGTCACGGAGCCAGTTTGAATCTAAAGGAAAGAAAGAGAAAAGGTTAGATGAAAGAAATTAAGTTTCTGAGCAGTTACAATCTGAGTGGTGCATATTTGTAAAACCTAGAGACAGGAATCCAGTGGTGGAATAAAAATATTTGCTAATCATATCTAAGACAATCACATCAGGGTTAGTTCATTTTCATGTAGCCTGCTGAGCAAGACTGTGGACAGCAATGTTCCTGGGGGAATCTATCTTAGAAAAGGAACACACACAACAGAATGCAAGAACCCTGAGCTTTCATAGCTCAAGGACATGTGTTTCCACTGCAAGAGGACATGGTCTTTCTCTGCTATATCTTGCAAGTAATTCTCTCATTAGAGACTCCAGAACAGCAATGAAAGCCTGGATACTGTATTCAAGCCCTGGGTTTGGCCTAAGAGAGTAACACAAGCCAGTAATATAATCTAATGTGGGTCTTGGTAACTCACCTTGCAGTGTCCCTGTGTACATACTTTCCTGTGCCATTGGTAGGTTTGTGCAGTGTCATTTGAGTGAACACGATGGTGCCACTTTGGAGTAGAAACTTTAAATACGATTGCATGGTTCAGCTTAGTCTCTTGCTTCTCCCTTCTCTCAGAAGGGCACATTCCAGGTAGAGGTTGCTCCCGTAGCCTGGACGTCTCATTGAGAAGAAAAAGAGCACAGAGATACCATTGGAGCAGAAATCTATTGGTCTACATGTCATGTTAGCAAGAAATAAACTTTTGTTCTATGACACTGACACTGAGATGTTGGAGTTTGCTGCTTCAGCAAAGCTACCAAGTACACACTCCTATGGAGAGACTCATAGATGTGTACCTGCCTTGAGGTTTGTAGTTCTGTGGCTTTTCACACTTGCTCTGAAGAATGTGTGTGTGTACAAATATAATTCATATACATGGAGGTTTTGCCTTGATAAAGCAATGCTTTTATATTGGGTAACTGAGTTAGTTATATTATCCGGTATCTGTTATAACTCCATAATAGATTTAAGGAATTTGGAAATGTTACCTTTGGTTGGTTTGTCCTTATTATATAAAAGCCAGTGGAGTAAATTTTATGTGCTAGTTTAGATTTGACAGTGCCTTTCAAGAATAATACTATAAACAACTGGAGGAAATACTCTACTATGAGTTGATAAGGGATTGTATTAATAAAGTCTGGTTTTAAGTACAGAAACACAAATCATACTAGCTTAAGTAAAATAATAATAATATTTTTTAAATACATGAAATGTTTCTGTGTGTGCCTATGTGTATTGTGGGGGCACATTCATTGGTTTGTATAATTAAAACTATACTTTCAGGGCATGCCTGAATTCAAGATCTCAAACAACATCATCAGTGGTTTCTGTCTGTCTGTCTCTCTTCCTTTCCTCTGTCTTTACTATTTGTTTTTCTTATGTTTACTTGTTCTGGTCCAATTCTCTCTACATCTAAATATCATTTCCTTTTTGGGGGCTTTGTTCTTAGAGCTGAGGATGTGAGTTCTTTCAAAACCTTAGACTGTGAGATAAACTGTGTAAAGGAAAATTCCTTCTTCTGCTATTGTGAGAAGAAGAAACAGATGCTAGGCAGGCAAAATTTAAAACAAACATCTATTCATCTATAGAGGTAAATCTTCAAAGAACATGCTCAGATAACACAAATATTTGTTAATTGTTTTTTTAGGATCAATAGAAAAATAGAGTAAGCCATTTTTGGACGACCCCTGAATTGTTCAGAACAACAGAGAAGAGAAAGAAAGGCCAATTTGTCCCAAGCATAGTAAACAAGTTCTCCACTAAGGAAGTTGAAAACAACTATGGATGAATAGCTATGTGAAGAGGGGTCCAGGCAAGCTTATGATCTTGGCAGGGGAAACTCTGAACTTGTTTTACCACTATTTCTAGAACTTTGGGTCCTAAACACAACATTGCAGCATTTTGGTATCGAAGAGCAAAGCGGAAAGAATTAGAGAACTCTCTGTCAGAAAGTGGTATCAGGAGGTCAGGAACCTTCTCTCTCTTTAATTCTTTTGATAGTGTTTTGTGTGCATAATTCAGTGCCTTTGTCTTTATTAAAATAAAATTGAAATATGTAAAAAGCTTTTTAAGTAAAGTCTCCCAGGTGTGTGTTGCAGCCTCAAGCCCCCTCTCTTTCTTCTTTTGTTCTCTTAATTGTTACTGCACAACAATTAGTTGGGTATTCATATGCAAATGTATGCAAATGTAAAGGGGCTCAATATATGAGATTTTTACTACTAGTTAATTTCTACTTTTGGGTCTACTGATAAGATCTGCAAAACTGCCTTTTTTCTTACCCTTGATCCTTGGGGCATAAAAGAGAAAGGATGGCATGAAAGCCACCTAAATATCTCAAAAGCTATGCTATTGTTAAGATCCTTCTTCAACTTGGAAAGTGGTTTTTAATTGTTTCTTCCATTGTCTGCCTTGCTCTCTCTCACAGAGAGTGTTGTGTTGGGCTTTCATTATTTGTTATTGACTCCTCATTCAGGATTCAGAATGGCACTTCGGTATTACATTCAATATGGGAACAGGCTTGTAAAGGAAAGGAATAATCATCAGATAAATAAATAGAATTTGATTAATAGATTGAGATCGTTGTTTCAAGACAGCACAACATATTTATTCAATATCATGAGTAGGGGGAGATCTGAGGAATACATTAAAATATTTTTTAAGTTTCTGAGAAACATCAGACAATTTGTGGAGTGCAGGAGGTAGTTGAAATTTAATGCTTACTATTCTCCTCGATGTGATAGATAGAAAATGGCTGCAAAGCCTTTGCTGTTCTACCCATCACAGAGGGAGTCTATTTTCCATCCCCTTAAATCTGAGCTTGCCTTTGGTGATTTGCCTGGCCAATGAATACAGCAAAAATGGCCTTCTGAGACTTCTGAGGTTAGGTCCGAAGGTGTGTTGCCACTTTCACTGGGCTGAAAGAACACTCGTTCTAGGCACTCAGCTGCTCTGTGTAGGGAAGTTGAGGCAACCTGTGAGTAGGCCCTGTGGATTACAACCAAGTTCCCTTGCCCAAGATTAGACCCAACCTCAGACCACAGCAGCACCAACTTACTAGCCATGTGAGCGAGCCATCTGGGAAGGGGGCCATCTAGCACCAGTTAAGCCCCTCCAGTTAAGATCTCAAGGAACAGAGGGGGCACCCAGCAAAGGACTCCAAATCCCTCCTCCACAAGATCGTGATCCAGTGAATTGTTTTATGCCCCTAAGTTTTGGGATAGTTTGTTGCATCAACAGCTGACAGGAACATCAGACACAGATTAAAAGGAGCAAACACACGCCAGCAGGCTTTGAGAAAGCAGGCGGATTACAGGTGCAGTTTCCTCTGCAAAGCTAAATAGGTGATCTATTCACAGATGGTTTAAACACGGGAAGTAATTAAATCTAGTTTACAAAGGCTAAAAACGGCTTTTGATTGGTAAGGTTTCCTTCCCCACATTTAACCTTGGCTTTTTCCGTCTCTATTCACCAGTGGAAGCCCTGGAGGAGAGGGAGGAGGGCATTGGTGAGGATAAATGTTCTGGCCAACACTTCGGTGTCCTCTGCACAACCTACAGATGCCTCAGTGACTAATCTTCATCTGCAGATAATTCAGAAACAGGGCAGATCCCTTGGATTTGAAAATGGGAACTAAAACTCATCCATCTTCTCCTGATGGCTAAACAGGCTATTATTAGCAGGCCAGATGATTTAATAGGCCGAGGATGGAAAGGCACATGTTGATAATTAAACACTCCGGAGTTCCATTCCAAAGCAAGTGTCCTTTAACAACATGACTAAGGTTTGTTTGCTTTTCAAAACCTTCTCTTGAACTTTCAAGACTCTGGAACGTGTTTGGGAATCAACATACAATTTTTTGATGGATAGACGTGATATGTGTCAAACCCAATGCTCAGCTGTTTGGGTGACATGTTACAGTGTGGAAGGACCTGTCCTGAATCAGTTTTGTAAATTCATCCGTATATGAAATCTAAATTGAGCCAATCCTTCAACAAATATGAACTGAGATCAAATAGATTGGGGTGCAGTGATACAAGAATGGATTTTGTGCCCGCTCTGCCTCATGGCTGTTTGACCTTGAAAAAGTTAGAGCACCTTCGGTGCCTTAATTCCATCATCTGAAAATGAAGAATACTTTATTCTAAGGTTCCTTCAAACACTAATGTTTGTTCATTCTACAGATTTTATTGTCAAACTGAATCCCCCCCTCAATTATAATGGTGTGGTTGAGTTCGTAGGAAACAGATTAGTTTTTGCTTTAAGCCTATGCATCTATTTTCTCAGCTCTCTATATTTACCATAGTGCCAGACTTTCTTTAAAAAATATTGCTATTTTTATAATAGTAAATATTTCTTTTACTTATAAGTATATGCCAAGCACTGTGATAAAAGTTTTACAAATGTAATCTAATGTATTTCTTATGACAACTTATTGAGGTATAATTAGCCTTACTTACAGATGAGATAGTTAGGTCTCTTTCTATCTGTTATCCATACATCTATCTATCATCTATTTCTCTATATAGATACCTATAGATATATAGGTATAATGACTGAAAACAATGTAAAGTTGAAGACTGCAAAGTCAGCAGTCAGCAAGCTCAGATGAGAAGGCTTCTTCTGCTCTTCTGTGTGGAATGTTTGTATTCATTACTTGGATGAATCTCTTCCACCCATAGCTTATAACAAACTCCAGGGAGGAGGTGAACTGTAATCATCCAGGGGAAGGAAACAAAATACTGCCCCAGAAAAATGTCCTCCCTACTCTTTTGAACTAAGGTGGTTTGATGGTATTTCCAGAGAATGGACTTGATTTTTTAAGCTAGAAGTTTACCATTTGAATATTGTTTTCTGTTTTTGGAATCACAAACTCAGATGCTTCTTTGGCAATAGATTTCCATTGTCTTGAGAGTTACCCTGATGACCTTTTAGTTAAATACATGTAGAACAAATTCATATCTATTTTTGGAAGGATGGGCATCTGAAGGTTGTCTTTTTTACTAAATTAGAACTCAAACTCAGGCTGAGTGAGTCCTTGGTGCTCCTCCATGCACAGAGTCTTACAGATTTGGGAGATCAGGTAAATTTGCATAAATAAAAGAGTCTCCCAGACCAGTTCAGGAGTTTCTATACATTTAGTATATATTTGATAGATTGAAGTTATCCTGATTGGAGGCCTGCATCAGGAAAGAGAAGCAGCAGACGAGGTAAGACTCACTATAGTAAATACTATTGTCCATACTTAAACCATATGCACTTGGCTCCTGTTATAGACTGAATATTTGTGCCCCTGCCCCCAATTCATTTGCTAAATAAAGCCTTATGGCAATATAATGGTGTTTGAAAATAGGGTCTTTGGCAGGTCATTGGAATAGGTCATGAGTGTGGGGCCCTCGGTAGAGAAGAGGAAGAGCCCTCTCTCCTCCTTTCCCTAAGTCCACACGCAGTGAGGAAAAGGCCACATGAGAATGTAGTGAGAAGCCCATCATCTGTAACCCAAGGAAAGAGACATCACCAGGAACCAAATTAAATAGTACCTTGATCTTGGACTTTCAACATCCAGAATCACGAGAGAATGAATTTTTGTTGTTTATGTCACGGGTCTGTTTGCTATGGCAGCCTGAGCAGATGAGGACAGCTCCTTTTGCCATGTCTTTGTATTTCTCTCCTAGCCTCAGTGTGTTTTGTCCTCTAACGGCCATCAGCTGTCTTCTTGAAAGACAACAACCCTTGGAAGTTCTCCCAGCTCCATTCAGATCAAGACAACCCTAAGATGTAATTAAACTCCAGAGTTTTTCTCCAGCATCGGGATTAGACCAGTACTCTATGTTGGCTTCTCCTTCCCTATTCTTCCTCCACTTCTTAGCAGCTTATCCTAGGAGCATTTCCTTGATAACTCATTTGCACATGAATCTTATCGTAGGGTCTGCTTCTGGAGAACCTGGCCTAGGATGTGTTCTATAAGAAAAGGGATGTCTGCACTGTTGGCCTGCCTTACACTGGCTATAGAACTTGGACTCAGGAGATAGCATGAAGTTCATGAGAAAAGTCTTATCATGTCCCTTACCTTTGTGCTTAGTGCAAATGTGGACACACTGGCAGAGAGCTAGAGGTTTCTTTTGCCTATAAAATAACCAATCTGAGTTAACTTATTTAACAGATACCTCTTAGTGTGCCCGCCCAGTCTGTAATCTACAGTCCCATTTCTTTAAGGGCTCTCCCATCTCTAGGGTTACAGAGGTGAGCTGTTACTCTACCCAAATTCTAGTCCCTCTGGCTTTCTTCCAACTGGAATGTGTGCTGTATTTTCCAGTTATAGGGATTTGCACATTCTACTTGCTTTTTCACTCTGCCTGAAATTTTCTTATTGCTGACCCTTCTAACCCCATCTCTAGTAGTCTAGCTATCTCAGAATTTTGAGTGTGTTTTGGAAAACAGCCACGTGTGTGACACTGTCTGAACTACTAAATCTGTAATACTCCCAAAGACTTATTTTACCCTCTTTAGAAAACCACAGCTGAAGTTGTCTTATTTTATACAGTTTGGTACCAATCGCGTATCGCAGTTGATATGACTTCTGTGTTTACTTCTTAAGTCTTTCCTCCATCAACTGTTCCAAATTCCCTCTTCTTTTGGTTATTAAACGTAGTTTTTTGTCAGCCAATATTCTTCTTTGCCCCCAAATTAGCATCATTAGCAGCATTCAATTGCTTATTAAGAATGTAAATTCCTAAGGCTTATCCCAAGTTCAGGAACTCTGAGGTTGAGCCTGTCAATCTGTGTTTTAGCTAAGTGTCATTTTGATATACATGACATTTTGAGAACAGGTCTAAGTGTTACAGGACTTTAAATCTTAAATCTTAAATGTCAGATTCTAAAAATACAATAAAAAATAAACCTAGACAAACAAACAACACACACACAAGTAATCTTTCCTCAAGATCTTGGTTCTTCGAAATCCTGAGTGCTTTAGCTATCAGGTGACTTGCATGAATCTGGTCAGGCTGCCATTAACCAAGTACTGCAAACTGGGTGGCTTAAAGAATGGAAAAAACTATTGTCTCAGAGTTCTGAAGGCCAGAGTGTGAAATCAAGGTGCCAGGAGGGTTGGTTCCTTCTGAAAGTTGTGAGGGAGAATCTCTTCCATGTCTTTCCCAGCTTCCTGTGGTTTGCTGATAATCGTTGGTGCCCTTCAGCTTGGGCCAGCATAACCCCATTCTCCTCCCAGTGTTCTCCCTATGTCTGTGTGCCCAAATGTCCCTTTTATATAAGCATATCAGTCATATTGAACTAAGGCCCACCCTAATGATCTCATTTTAACTTCATTATCTCTGTAAAGACCCTATCTTTAAATAAGGTCACCTTCTAGAGTTTAGGACACCAACCTGTCCTTTTCGGGGGGGTGGGGGGGAGGATTCAACCCACAACATAATTAAATCTGTTTTGTTTGTTTATTTCTGGGTTATATTCATCCCCCTTACAAAGGCATGGTGACCACAGCTCAATGGTTTTAAAGCCGTGGGACAATGAGGGAAAAGTTGAAAGAAGACCCCATTACAATCTCACAAAAATAGTCTAAATAGAGGCAGAAAGACCAGGAACTCAGTTCATCACAAAGTCCAAGACTCATTGGATTGATCTGATTCGGTGGCCATAACAAAATACTGTAGAATTGGTGGCTTAAACAATAGAAGCTCATTTCCTCGCAGTTCTGGAGGTTGGAAATCCAAGATTAGAGTAGCACCATGGTCAGGCTTTGGTGCGAGCTCACCACTTGAATTATAGACGAGTCCTTCTTACTGTGGACTCACAGGACCTCATCTGTGTGGGGACACAGAGAGGGAGCAAGCTCCCTGCCGTCTCTTCTCGTAAGAGCACTGATCCCATATGAAGACCCTACCTTCATGACCCCCTCTCACCCTAATCACCCCCAGAGACCCAATTTCCAAGCATCCCATTTGGAACCGGGGCTTCAATGTATGAATTTTGGGAGTGTACAAGTATTCAGTCCCTAATGCTTACCCAGAGAGATTCTGATTTATTTCATCTAGAGGGGAGCAACTCCATCTGAATTTTTAGAACTTCATAGGTGATTGTGATGCACAGCTAGTTGTTCAAGCCTTCTTCCTGGCCCTTTACTTCTATAGAAAATTCCAGTGATTTTGTGCTGCTGGTTAACACAGAGGAAATGAAAATAGTCAGAGCTATAGGTGTTACGCCACCATTCTGCTCGTGTATGTCTTGTCAGCCCACCTCTTCTGTAAGCACCTGAAGGAAAGTCACCGCATTTCTGATAGTCCTTCTCCAAATCCCCACAGAGGTGGTTACTTATTAAGTTCTTAACAAATACAAGCTGATTGATCAAATAAAATATTGGATTCTTTACTTCAACCCCTTTGCTTCAACAACTATACAAATAAAAAATCAATACACGTACATTATTAATTCTCTTCTGTGATATAGAAATGCAAGGAACACATGTTAGACATTTTATTTGTCTAGCGAGGTGATAGAGATATTGGAAGACAAACTCAGCCTCTGTTTAGTAATTAGTTTCTCTAGTCTCTATCTCTGCCTTACACACAGGCTGCTTAATAAAACAACGCTGATGTAACAGGCCAAAACTTATCCGAATGGTGCTATGAGATAGGTTAGGATTGCAAAAGAGATTTCTTGCTTACTTAGTGAAATTATGGATGGAAAGTTAGGGAAGGCATTCTCAAACCCATGTCCCTTCCCTCCACTGTCACCCCTTAAAAATTTTTTTCAGTTATCTGGAATATCAAGCCCTGAAGAAATGTATTATAAAAATAATGACCTGAAAGTCCCTCCCCAGTTCTCCAGCACCAAACCAGAGCAAAAGCACTCACATGCTACTAAATTCTGGAAAATAACAGTTTTCTATCTGTCTGCCTATTATAGGATTTTTCTGTTAAGCCCAGACACCTTGATTTATTTGGAGAGATAAATTCCACCCCCAGCATTTCTTTAATAATCCTTTTATACTTTCTTCTTATCTTTGCTCTTGCCGCTATTGTTTGATAGGGCCACTTAAACAGGCCTTTCCACAAGGTTACTCGAATTAAACATTAGCCAGCTCAATAAGCAGCTACAGAAAACCACTGACGATATCCAGCCTGATAAACATCCACATACCAAAGTTGGAGATTTCTTTATTTCTACCTTGATTGTCTCAAAGAAACATTTTTAGAGACCACCAGACTTGCTTTCTCTTATGTTTTTAGATACCAGGCTTTCTGGTGCAAAATGGACCATGGGGCATTCATAATTGGCTAGATTTCACTAGTCAATTTTGATGACAGTAAATTTAATGTTTACATGGTCTGTGCTTAGATTCAGGAGAATGAAACTCTACATTTAGAGATTTATTTCTTTGAACTAAACAATAGCAACTATTAAAGAATCAATGTATTATTTATTAATGGTTCCGTGGGTAAGGCAAAAAAAATCAATAAACAAACAAAACAACAGAGAACAACTTCTTGTCTAACACCTAACTGAGAATTCGATTGTCAGAGATGGTGTTCTTGGGTTAAGCTAAGAGCACTGCATGTCTAGATGGTGGGGCCTGGGTGCAACCAAAGGAAGGTAGGCTTAGAACAGGAATGTTACCTGTGGGACGTGTCACAGGTAACATTGCCCTGCTTCGTATTTGATCAGGAGCCATCACTAACAAGCAGAATAGAGACAGACTCATAGACATTGCAGGCTGACAGCTGTCAGGGGGGTTGAGGGCTGGGTGGCAGGGTGGAGAGACTGAGCATAAAAGAAACAAATCTCTTGCATAGGGACAACAGATAGGGACTACAGTGTGGTGATTGCGTGGGGGGAAGGGAAGTGGAGGAGGGTATCGAGGGGATACACGGTGATGGATGGAGACGACTTGGGGTGGTAAACACAAAATACAGTGTACAGATGATGTGTTGTGGAATTGTGCAGCTGAAACCAGTATAATTTTGATAACTAGTATCACCCCAATAAAGTCAAGAGAAAGGGGGGAAAAAAAGCAAGCCCTGTGTAGCAACCTCTTCCCTGGAGTTGGAATCCTCTCTTCTCTGCTCTTACGGGAGAGTGAACAGAGTATAAACTTCAGGTCCAGACGTGCTTCTGGGGAATCTGCTGTCCGCATGGTTATTGAGAAGTTGGGAGGGTACTGAATCTCATTAAACTCAGACTCATCATCCAAAAAGGTTTCATAGCAACATACATCCAACAGTGTAGTTGCGAAGACGAAATATACCGTTTACAGTATCTAGCTTGTACATACATAGACCAAATACAGTAGCCTGCATCCAGGACAGCAATCCCCCCTTGGCCTCAGATTCAATTGAGTTTTCTGCCTTTTCTCCTGCCCCCGCAACGCATGAACGAAAGGGTGTACCATTTTCTCAGAGCATAATAAAAAATGAATAACAGTCACCGGATAACTGGTAGCTCAAGAGTTGGCTTTGATTATATTCTTTCTCCAGGTCCCTCCCACAACCCTCAAAGAACATAAACAGTGCTTGACTTGGGCTTTCAATATACGGGACTGGCAATTTTCAACAAAAACACTTTAGCAGAGGAGAACCACTGGGAATTTGATACCTTATTTTTCTATAATATACACATAGAGCTACCCAAAGACCCCAAGAAAACTCATCAGAAGAAACACAGGTACCCCTAGATTTTACTACATTATAGAGTACAGAATAATAATACATTATTATTATTATTGTAAAAATATGCTAGTATATTGTATGCCCTAGTATGTAATTTATTATAGTACAGCACTATATGTTAATACTATTCTACTATTAACTATCGTATTATTATGTAGTAAACACTTATGCATCTATATTTACTATGTATTCCTCTGTCACACATGCTGAGGTGCTCTCGCCAAAAAGGTGGCAGACAATGTAGGCGAAGATGCTTAATCCATAGTAACAACCTGTTCATGGGTGCTCAGTTTTCAATAATGTGAAATTCAGGAAGAAATAAAGCAGTGTTTTGCATTTGTGTGTGTGTGTGTGTGTGCACACGTTTGCAAATAAGGGCAAGTAGAAGAAAGAGGATAGAAAAAAGAAGAGAGCAAATTCTGGAGGCTTCCAGTTGCTAAGGATCAATGTACCTGCCTCCTGAAACCCTCCAGGGTGACTGCCTAGGTGAGAGCAGAGAATCTTTTCTTTTTATCTTTCAATCACTGCCTTTGTAGGTATAAAATAAGAATATCGATCCCTGGAAGGTGATAATGGTTTCTCAGTCAAAATGTTATTTGCTGTTGGAATTCATTTCCCTGTTGCTTGATTTTTATGTCACTCTCCCCAGGACTTCAATCTTATTTAGACATAGTCAACATACTGCAGGTCCCAGGAAGACGTGCCGTCAGGACATTCTGGAAGGGACCTGGCCTGCCTAGGGGGTGATTTTTCCAGGACTCACACCTCATTTCCCAGACCCCTCCTGCTTTCCACTCTTGATATAAAGGAATAATCTTGATTTTTACTTCCTGACAAGGTTGCCAATTAGGATACTATGTTTCCTTCCCCTGAGGTGCACCCTGGCGATACCACACAGGGGAAAAAGCAGCATTTACATACACAAAAGCAACTTTAAAAATGAGAACTATCTTGATGAGATAGATAGTAGTTGTAACTGATGGAAGGAGAAAAAGGCAGACCAGGGAGGGAGAACCCCAGGTAATTTGCATGCAAGAAAGTAAAAATAGAAATATTAACAATAAATAGAAAAAATGTAACCATCCAAGGTGAATGGCTGACCTGGAATATAAAGATCTGAGATAATAGCACAAAAAAGAATAGAGAGGGGGAAAAAAAAGTGTTGGAGGATATGAAGAATAAAATTAGCAGTTTTAACTTATATATATGATTTCTTAAAGGTAAGAAAGATCACAAGTGGGACAATAAACATTTTTTAAGAAATGAGGCTGAGAATTTACTAGAATAATGGATAAGAAAAAAATCTTAATTTGAAAGGATTTATAGAGCCAAATAGATAAGAGAACCCCACATATAGAAAACTTATGGTGAATATCTAGAATAAAAAGCTGCAAACATAATAAAACTTACTAGATTAAAAAATCAGCCCTGGCCATCAAAAATAATGCTATATATGCCCTGGCCTATTTGGCTCAGCGGTTAGAGCGTCGGCCTGCGGTCCAGGGAGACCCGGGTTTGATTCCCGCTAAGGGCACAGTATCTTGGTTGCAGTTTGTCCCTGGCCCTGGTTGGTCGTGCAGGTGGCAACCACTCAATGTGTTCCTTTCACATCGATGTTTCTCTCTCTCTCTCTCTCCCTCCCACTGTATCTGAACGAAAAATGGAAAAATGTCCTCAGGAGAGGATTAAAAAAAAAAAAAATCATTGAGCATTAATCTTCTTATCAGCAATGCAAAAAAATAAATAAATAATGGGGTAATATTAATATTTTCAAAGTGTTAAAAAAAAGAACACCAAACTTAAATTTTTCAATAAACTAAGAAATTATTTAAAGTATTTTTAACCGAGGTACACGCCCTTAGCGGGAACCGAACCCGGGTCTCTCTGGACCGCAGGCGGATGCTCTAACCGCTGAGCCAAACCAGCCAGGGCTAAAGTATTTTTAAAAAGCTATTTTCACTCCTCTAAAGGTTGTCCCCACATATTTGAGAATATTTTTGGAGAAAGTATTCAGACAGGACAAGAAAACCTAGAGGATATAATACATATGTACAATATTTTCATATACACGCACACTCAAATTAGGAAAGAGTAAATTACCATCCATACAAATAATCATTAATAAAAAAATTAATAAAGTTTAATGTCTAAAGAAGCAAAGACTCTATGGGGGAGATATAGTTGTTAATAATTAGTGGATAAACAAGGCATAATGTAAATGAAGAAGAAATCATAAAGGAAATTACATCATACCATGCTTAGCACTTGATGACAATTTAAATGCATTTCTAAGAGGAAATTAATAAGGATTCAATGTAGCAAGTTGAATAAAAAAGCAAAAGAAGAAAGCACATGGAAGGAGAGGAGAGCCAATCATGAAGTGAGCTAGATCTGGAGACTAGGGCGTCACCTCAGTGCAGGCAGGGTTTTAGTCTGCTTTAGCCACTGCTAGTAATCAGAGTGCCTATGACAACGCTTCACAATTACTGAATAAATAAACAAATAGATAAACCTCAACAATATGGAGAGAATAGTACCAAATATGTGCTTTTTAAAAAATAAAATGATCAGTATAGTAAAAAAAAATCTCTGGTATAAGTGATTTAGGGAAAAAAAAAAAAAGAAAGATAAAAGAAAACATACCAATAGACAAAACATAAAATTAAGATGTTTTATTTGTACACACACACACACACACACTCACACACACACAAAAGCTTTAAAAATAATAGCAATTTATTATAACAGTTATATACAAACTCATTTGAAAACTTAGGAAGAAGAGAGAAATATGTATCAAATATGAAAGCCAGAATTGTAGCAAGCGAAATAAAACCCGAATAGATCAACAACAATTAAAGAAATTGAAATGGTAATTTCAGGCTTTCCTCCAAAGATGCCTGAGGCCCAAATGGCTCTATAACTGAGTTCCCCCACACTTTCAAGGAATAGATTGTTCTTATTTTATAAAAGACTTTTCAGAAAACTAAAGAAAGAAAGAAAGACACCCAAGTTTTTATGAGACTAGTATATTGATTTCTAAATTGGATCAGTAGAATACAAAATAAGGCATTTATAGATCCGTTTTATCTTTCACCACATAAAGGACTTATCATACAATTATTTTGATTGTTACAAAAAATTCTTTTACTAAATTTCAATGTCTATTTTTTACATAGACTCAGAAAATCACTTATAGAATGAAAAGTATCTAGCTTAATGAAGGCCATATAGCTAAAACCTACAACTATTTATTTAATGAAAAAACTTGAGCCACATACCTTCAGGTTTATAGATAAGATAAATAATGCCTTTTATAATGCCTATTATTTAATATAGTACTGGATTTCCTGAATAAAGTTATGGAAGAGAAATGAGAAATGTGAAGATTAGAAGTGTACAAATACAATTTATATTTAGGTAAGACAATCTATGTAGGAATTCAACATACTCTTAAGATAAAATAGTCGATTTACTTGAGTAGTCTGTTAAATTACCTGATACATGATCAATTTATAAAAGTCAGTCATGCCCTCTTTTACCAACAATATTTATTTTTAAAAAAGTATACAATATATAACATTCAGCTAACAATAAAAACTATATATAAAGTACCCAGAAAATAATCTCACAGAAAATGCAAAATAATCATACAAAGAGAAACCTTAAACTCTATTAATTAACCTAAAATTATATCTAGAAGGAATAGAAAGATTACAACATGCTCTTGGATGATTGAATTTAATTTACAAAGAGGCAAACAGTTCCTACATTTTATTAATTAACTTGATATTATCCTAAAAAGAAATTCAACTTAATATTTTGACAAAATTAAAACATTGTAAAATTTAAAAGAAAGAGGAAATGTCTAACAGAAAGTGTTTTTAAAAGGAAAAGAGAGAATTCCTTTTAGAAAGACATATTGTGAAGCCATAGTAAAAAAAAAAAAAGATCAATAAATAGAGAAAAAATGAATAATTTGATACAAATACAAATAGCTGAAGAACAGAAAAAAAGAACTTAAAATTATTTTCATTTATATATTATAATTTTATTTGAATTATTGAGTAAGGAAAACTGGTTCAATTTATAGAAATACAAAACTTTGATCTCTCTCTTACATCATATAAAGAGAGCCCATACCTCACCCAACAAATAGGTAAAAGTGCTTAAATGTAAAAGATAAATCTATAAAGCTTTTAGATAAAAAATAGGAGAAAGCTCCGTCCCTGGAAATAATGAAGACCTTAAATAAGATGGCAAAACAAATCATAAGGAGTAAAATTGGTAATTATGACCACTTAAAAATTCAGAATATTTACTTAATGAAAGAAATCACTGATAAAGTTGATGACAGAAAATAGATTGGGGAAAAGTACTTACAACATCAAAAGCCAATATAAGATTTATATTGAATATAAAAGGAACTCCTGCATGTCAAGGAGAAAATATAGAGAAAAAATAACAGATTTGAAAAATAGTTAATAGAGTTGAGTAAATAATTAACAGAAATGAAAATGAATAAATCACTATTATTGATGGTAGTATTAAAATCCTTCCTATTACTATTAAGATTTCCAGTCTGGAGAAGCAGAAGTCTTCAGCAGCAGTAGCATAACTCTAAAAATGGAATAGAATTGTGGATTGAAGGTATGGGACTGTCCCCAGAGCTGTGCAGAGATTTCCAGCTTCTACGCATTTGAAATCTCAGACACCTCTCCATGGAGCTAGAACTGGATAACAAGAAAATGACAAATGATAATTAATGACCAAGAAGTTGGTCCTCATGGCCATCTGTGAGGCATGATCTGGGACCTTTCAGTAAAGGTCAGTGAGGATTTGGAAGGGGTCTTAAGGAAAAGTTTAGAGGAACTACAATGATCTATGGGGAACCATCAAATAAATGTCATTTTTGACTGTTATAAACCAACCTTTTTACACATCATGTTTAGCCTGGGAAATCTGAGGTCTGCTAAATGCAAGATAGTAGATGGTAGCTCTGTAAAGGGCAATAGAGCACAGTCTATGTCTTCCCAGGAGGGGAAACCTTCTTGTCCCTCTAATAGAAATACAATGTATTATTATTCTTTCAAGAT
Organism: Molossus molossus; assembly: GCF_014108415.1. NCBI lineage: Eukaryota > Metazoa > Chordata > Mammalia > Chiroptera > Molossidae > Molossus > Molossus molossus. Next base: position 15,778,620 of record NW_023425344.1, on the reverse strand, counting down.
AGCTAGAATCAGCCCTGGCCAGTTTGGCTCGGTGGTTGAGCATTGGCCTGCGGACCAGAGAGTCCTGGGTTCGGTTCTTGCTAGGGGCACATACCACAAAAAAAAAAAAGATAGCTAGAATGAGAATACTAATAGCATGCGTTACTATGGACGTAGACAACAAACCTGGGGACAGGTGGGGAGAAGGTGGGTATTGGGAGGAGGGGGTCAATGGGGGTAAAAGGAGAAACATCTGTAACAAAAATAAATTAATAAAAAAATAAGTCAATAGCTATATCCTCAATAGCTATAAATATTAATGTTTGATGGTGATAATAATAATGGACTATAAGAAGATCCAGCCTTGGCCAGTTTGGCTCAGCGGTTAGAGTGTCGGCCTGTGGTCCAGAGAGACCCGGGTTTGGTTCCCGCTAAGGGCATGTACCTCAGTTGCAGTTTGTCCCCGGCCCTGGTTGGTCATGCGGGTGGCAGCCACTCGATGTGTCCCTTTCACATTGATGTTTCTCTCTCTCTCTTTCCCTCCCTCCCACTCTATCTGAACAAAAAAATGTAAAAATGTCCTTGGGTGAGGATTATAAAAAAAAGAAGATCCAAATAAGAAGATGAATTTGAAGCTTGATGTTAGCAACAAGGTAAAGAAAATTACTACCTTAAGAATTTAATTGAGTTTTTTTGCCACCTGCATTAGTAGATAATATATTATCATTTAACATGTTTAATTTTCAGAACCCTGGTATCCTAGAATTGACAGGGAACTTAATCCTCGCATCTCCCACTTATTGATAATGATTTGGTTATTTAAAATTATTATATTTCATAATATAAAATAGAACTCACCCAAATCTCAGCTTTTTATTTTTTTATACACATTTATAAGCTGATTTTAAAACAAATATGACAATGCAAGAGACTTAGAAAAGCCAAAACAATGCTGAAAAATGAACGAAGTCAAAGGACTTACACATCCCAATTTCAAAACATATTACAAAGCCATAGGCATATAGTTCATTGAAGTAGACTGGAGCGTCCAGAAATGAATCCATGCAACCGATTTTTCACAAAGGTACCAAGACAATTCAATGAGCAGAGGTGAGTGGAGAAAAGTGTTTTCAACAAATGGTGTGGAGCAACTCAATATTCACATACAAAAGAATAAAGTTGATCACCTACCTCACACCATATACAAAAATTAACTCAAAATGGATCATAAACCTAAAGTTAAGGGGCTGAGACAATCTCATACGAGAAAACATAAGAGTAAATCTTGCATTAGATAATGATTTCTTAAACATGATACCAAATACCAAATATTTGGAAAAATAAAAAAAATAAATGAAAAAAAATTTAAATATTTGTGCTGCAAATGATACCATGCAAAAAGTAAAAAGAGAAGATTCCAAAATGGCAGCAGAGTGATTGGAAGCTAAAAGACCATCTCCCAGGACCAAACTGGAATTACAACAAAAATCAAGACAAATTGTCAGGAAAAGACAACAGAAAAGCAGCTTGGAAGATCACATAACCAAGGACACTGACTCAATCCTGGTAGGCTTGCAGAGACACGAGAGCGGGGCTGGGAGCCCACGGTCAGTAGCGGCCTTAGCTATGAGCAGTGGCCTTAGCTGTGAGCAGTGGCCTTAGCTGTGAGCAGCAGCCCTGGCTGGGAGTAGTGGCCCTGGCTGGGAGTGGCGGCCTTAGCTGGGAGCAGCAGCTGTGGCTATGAGCAGCGCCCTCGGGTTAAACTCCCAAGTGGCTCCACAGCGCAGAGCCAGGACAGAGGCTAAAATAGCAGCAGCCACTTACCTTGGGCTCTAGCAGAGGGAGGGCACACTGGACTGGAAATGTGTCGGGACACTCGGGATTTGGAGGGCACTCAGAGCTTTTGCTGAGTTGCAGCCATGCAGGACTGTCGTCATCTTACTCCTTCCCAGGGGTCTGGGGAGAGGCAGCCCCTCCCTCAGAGATTCAACCCCACCTGGTGGCCATTGAAATGCTAATTGAGGCCCATTAACAACCAGCATCTGCCCCACCCTCGGGAAATCTTCTTACACTGAGCACCTGAGGGAGTTTTTCATTCAACTGAGAACCCAAGGTTCTTCAGGTAAAAGCTACGGACAGCATCCAGGCAAAAAGCTAGAGGATAACTGTACCATTACCTGGGCTAGCAATTTTAACCAGGAAAGTAAGACTTGACAGTGGTGTGTAACGTGGGTCCTCCCTGATTCATCCAAACCCAGGAGAGGAAGCCACAAACAGCAGAACACCAACACCCAAAGGGAAAACTTGGCAAGCTCCAAAGTCCACTGTGATAGCCAAAATGGTGACACACAGAAACAAAAGCCCAATGAAAGAACAAGAGACTTCTACCAAAAGGAGATAAATGAGGTGCAGTTAAGCAAGTTAACAGAACTAGAATTCAGAGTCATGATCTTGAGGAAGCTCAACAGCATGTGTAAGGACATGAGCACCATGATTAAAGACATAGAAATGTTGAAAATCAACCAGTTGGAAATTAAAAACCACCAAGAAGAAATGAAGAATGACATATCAGAAATAAAGAACACATTGGAAGCTCTAAATAGCAGAGTAGAGGAAGCTGAGGACTGGATCAGTGAATTAGAAGATAGGGTAGAAAACATCAACCAATCAGAAAACCAAAAGGAAAAAACAATTAAAAACAGGAAGACAGCATAAGAGAACTGTGGGACAACTGGAAACGTAATAACATTTGCATCATAGGAGTCCCTGAAGAAGAAGAAAATGAGCAAGGGTTAGAGAATATATTTGAAGAAATAGTGACAGAAAACTTCCCAAATTTGATGAAGGAAGAAGGCATTCAAGTTCAAGAAGCACAGAGAACTCCAAATAAGAACAACCCAAACAGGCTCACACCAAGACACAAGCATCTTCTCAGATCACAATGGTATGAAACTAGAAATCAATTGCAACAAGAACATGCAAAGACATTTGAACACATGGAAGCTAAATAGCATGTTATTAAACAACGAATGGGTCAATGAGGAGATCAAGGAAGAAATTAAAAACTTCCTGGAATCCAATGAAAATGAACACACAACAACACAAAACCTTAAGGTATACAGCAAAAGCAGTTCTGAGAGGGAAGTTCGTAGCACCACAGGCCTACCTCAAAAAGCAAGAAAAATCTCTAATAGACTACCTAACCTCACAACTTAAAGAACTAGAAAGCAAACAAAAATAAAACCCTAGAGCAAGTAGAAGGAAGGAAATAGTAAAGATCAGAGCAGAAATAAATGACATAGAGACTAAAAAAAACAATTCAAAGGATCAATGAAACAAAGACCTGGTTTTTCGAAATGATAAACAAGATTGATGGGCCCTTAGCTAGATTCACCAAGAAACAAAGAGAGAGAACCCAAATACAGAAAATCAGAAATGAAAGAGGAGAAGTAACAACTGATACCACAGAAATACAGATTGTTGACAACTAGTATGAACAATTATATGGCAACAAATTCGACAATCTAAGCGAAATGTACAAATTTCTAGAAACACGCAGTCTCCCAAAACTGGACTGGGAAGAGATAGAAAACTTGAATAGACCAATAACAACAGAAGACATTGAAAATGTAATCAAGACTCTCCCGGCAAGCAAAAGCCCAGGTTTGGATGGCTTCATGGGGAAGTTTTACCAAACATTCAAAGAAGAACCAACACCCATTCTCCTCAAACTATTTCAAAAAATTCAAAAAGAAGGAAGCCTTCCAAACTTGTTCTATGAGGCCAGCATAATTCTAATTCCAAAACCATAAAAAGACATTACAAAGAAAGAAAACTACAGGCCAATATCCCTGATGAACATAGACGCCAAAATCGTGAACAAAATACTAGCAAATCAGATCAAGAAACACATCAAAAAAATTATTCACCATTACCAAGTGGGATTCATCCCAGGCATGCAAGGCTGGTACAATATTCGCAAATCAATTATTGTGATACACCACATAAACAAAATGAAGAACAAAAACCACCTGATCATATCAATAGATGCTGACAAAATTCAGCATCCATTTCTGATAAAAACGTTCAGCAGTGTGGGAATAGAGGGATCACATCTCGACATAATAAAGGCCATATATGAAAGACCTACAGCCAACATCATACTCAATGGGCAAAAATTAAAAGCATTTTCCTTAAGAACAGGAACAAGACAAGGATGCCCACTTTTGCCACTCTTATTTAACATAGTACTGAAAGTCTGAGCCACAGCAATCAGACAGGAAAAAAATGAAAAGGCATCCAAATTGGAAAGGAGGAACTGAAACAGTCATTATTCGCAGATGACATGATGCTATACGTAGAAAACCCCAAAGACTCCATCAAAAATTTACTAGGCTTAATAAATCAATTTAGCAAAGTAGCAGGATACAAAATTAACATCAAGAAATTGATGGCATTCTTATACACCAATGATCAACTCACAGAAAGAGAAACTTAAAAAACAATCCCATGGTGGCAAAAAAAATTAAGATACCTAGGAATAAACTTAACCAAAGAAATAAAAGACCTATTCTCAGAAAACTACAGGTCATTGAACAAAGAAATAGAGGAAGATATAAAAAAGTGGAAGCACATACCTTGGTCATGTATTGGAAGAATTAACATCATTAAAATGTTCATATTACCCAAAACAATCTATAGATTCAAAGCAATCCCCATCAAAATACCAACGACATACTTCACAGAACTAGAACAAATACTTCAAAAGTACATATAGAACCAAAAAAGACCTCGAATAGCCAAAGCAATCTTGAAAAAATAGAACAAAGTTGGAGGGATCACATTACCAGATTTCAGATTTTACTACAAAGCCATTGTAATCAAAACAGCCTGGTAGTGGCACAAGAGCAGGCACATAGACCACTGGAACAGAACAGAAAACCCAGAAATTGACTCAAGGCAATATGCTCAATTAATATTTGTCAAAGGTGGCAAGAGCATACAGTGGAGTAAAACCAGCCTCTTTAATAAATGGTGTTGGGAAAATTGGACAGCTACATGCAAAATAATGAAACTAGACCATCAACTTACACCATAAACAAGAATAAACTCAAAATGGATAATAGACTTAAATGTGACTCATGAATCCATAACAATCTTAGAAGAAAATGTAGGCAACAAAATTTCAGACATCACACACAGCAGAATTTTCACTGATACATCACCTAAGGAAACAGAAACAAGGGAGAAAATGAACACATGAGACTACATTAAACTCAAAAGCTTCTGCACAGCAAAAGCTACAATCATCAAAATGGAAAGGCTGCCCACTGTATGGGAGAGAATAATTGCCAATGATACATCAGATAAGGGGTTAATTTCCAATATAAATAGAGTGCTCATACAACTCAACAAAAGGAAGACAAAGAACCCAATTAAAACATCAGCAGAGGAACTAAATAGACACCTCTCTAAACAGGACATACAAATGGCTAAGTGACATATGAAGAAATGCTCAACATCTCTAATCCTCAGAGAGATGCAAATTAAAACAACAATGAGATATCACCTCACACCTGTCAGAATGGCTGCCATCAACAAATCATCAAACAACAAGTGTTGGCGAGGGTGTGGAGAAAAGGGGACTCTAGTACACTGCTGGTGGGAATGCAGACTGGTGCAGCCAGTATGGAAAACAATATGGTGTTACCTCAAAAAATTAAAAATTGAACTTCCATTTGACCCAGTGATCCCACTTTTAGGAATATAGCGTAAGAAACCTGAAACACCCATCAGAAAGAGTATATGTACTCCCATGTTTGTAGCAGAACTATTTACAATAGCTAAGATCTGGAAACAGCCCAAATATCCATCAGTAGACGAATCAATAAAAAAGCAGTGGTCCATATACACAATGGAGTACTATGCAGCTGTACGAAAGAAAGATCTCTTATCCTTTGAGACGACATGGAGGGACCTGGAAAGTGTCATCCTAAGTGAAACAAGACAAACAGAAAGACAAGTATCATATGATCTCACTTAATTGTGGAATATAATGAACATAACAGTCTGAGAAATAGGGTAGTCCCAGAGACGTGGAAGTGGGGTATAGACTATCTCCAGAAGAGGGCATGGGGGGGGAGATAAACCACAGGACTTATATGCATGTATGCATGAACAACGGACATGAACAACAAAGCTGGGGAGAGGGCGGGGAGGGAGTGGGAGGCGGGAATCCGTGGGGGAAAAAGGAGAAACATCTGTAACAAAAATATGTAAATTAATTAAATTAAAAGAAAGTAAAAAGACAACTCACAGAATGAGCTAACGATATTTGCAAATCATATTTCCAATAAAGGATTTTTATCAATATTATATGAAGTACTCTTACAATTCAATAATTTAAAAAATTAGAAATGGGAAAATATTAAAAAAACATTTTTTCTTTATTAATTTTAGAGAGACAGGAAGGGAGAGGGAAAGAGACACAGAAACATAGATTAGAGAGAACATTGAAGGGCCACCTCGTGCATGCCCCCCACTGAGGATTTGGCCCATAACCTAGACATGTGCCCTGACCCCAGGAATGAACTGGCAACATCTTGGTGCATGGGTCAATGTTCAACCACTGAGCCACACTGACTGGGCATAAGTGGGAAATATTTGAATAGATATTTCTCAAAAAACATACAAATGGCCAATAAACTCATGAAAGATATTCAACATCTATAGTCATAGGGAAATGCATATAAAAAGCCATAATGATGTACCACTTCAAACATCCTTGCTTGGTTCCAGTAAAGATGACAATTACAAGTGTTGGTAAGGCGTGGTTCTGTGGTTGAGCGTCAACCCATGCACCAAGAGGTCACTGGTTCGATTCCAAGTCAGGGCACATGCCCAGGTTTTGTGCCAAATCCCCAGTGGGGGGCATGCAGGAGGTGGTCAATCAATGTTCTCTCTTATTAATGTTTCTATCTCTCTCTCCCTATTCCTTCCTTTCTCTCTCTAATATCAGCAAAGACAAACAATTTTTTTTTAAACTACCAGTGTTAGTAAGGATTTGAAGAAACTGGAATCCTTATGCATTGTTGATGGGAAGGCAAAATGGCACAGCCGCTTTGAAAAACAGTTTACTAGTCTTTCAGAAAGTTAAACATGAACTTACCATATGAACCAGCAATTTCACTTCAAGTATACATTGAAAAAACCAAAACATATTCACAAAGTACATGTACATTAATGTTCACATAGCACTATTTATAGCTGCCAAACATGGAACACCCCAAATGTCTATCGAGTGATGAATGGAGATGCAAAATGTGGTATGTTCATAAGATGGAATGTTATTCAGCATTAGGAAGATTAAATATACCCCACAACAGATAAACCTTGAAAACATTGTGCTCAGTAAAAAAGGGCAGTCACAAATTCTACATATATTTTATTTATATGAGATTTCCAGGGAAATGAAAATACATGGAGCCAGATAGGAAATTAGCAATTGCCTAGAGCTGGTAATGGGGTTGATTGCTAATGAGAATGGGATTTTGTTTTGGAGAGATAAAAATGTTGTAAGTTAGATTTTGGAGATGGTTTTAAAACTCTGTGATTATGTTAAAAATCCTGTGAATTGTATACTTTGAATAGGTAAATTTCATGGAATTTGAATTATTTCTCAAGAAAGCTGTCAAAAATGTAGTCCATCCTTTTAGCCTTCTTCTTCTTTTTTACTTTTTAAATCCTCACCTGAGAATATTTTTCCATTTTTCTTCAGAAGAAAGTGGGAGGACCACAGAGAGAGGGAGAGAGAGAGAGAAACATCAATGTGAGAAGAGACACATCTACTGGTTGCCAGCCCGCACGACCTTGACCAGGGCCAGGGACGAACCGAAACCGAGGTACCTGCCCTTGACCAGAATGGAACCCACAACTCATTGGTCCACGGGCCGATGTTTCAACCACTGAGACAAACTGGCCATGGCTAGCCTTCTTATATCTTTTTGGGACATGATTTGATCATTTAATATATTTTTCTATCCTGCCCAGTCAATGCCAGTTGCAAATGTGATATGCACGTCACTTAAATCTGTATCCCAGTCACTGATAAATACTGTAAACCAGAATGGAGACATTAGTATCCTTTCTGTAGGCTGGTATTAATTACTGCTCCTTGCCCATATTTATTCCATGGGCACCTATTTATTTATGAGCACCTATTATAATGTAAATGTATATTGGATGACAAGTATAAAAGGGTGTTTAATGCTTTCTGCTCTCAAAGAGAAGACAGTCTGTAATGTGAGCCAACCAAATAAAAGATGTCTTAGAAGAGTTGTATGTGTTAGAAAAATCAACCGTAGCTCATTTGATTAAAAAAGAAACATATTTGAATGCCATAGAGTTCATAGTACTAAAGGGAAATCTGAGAAACTAAGTGACTAAGGCTTCCAATGCACAGGAGCCAGAGGGCTCCATGAGGCTCCATGATAAAGGCCAGAGGCCAGTCAGTGGTTTAGAAGGGCTGCCAGGGCTGGTGTTAATCAGCACAAACAATTCTCCATCCTGTGTCTCTTCACTCAACATCTCTGTTTCCTACAGAGTAAGTTCAGTTGGCCTAGCTTTATCTCAACTTACCAGTTGTAGAAGGGGACACAGGGCATCCTAGATGGCAAACCACCCAAGAATGCACAGCACAGGGGGAAAGAAACCAGGTAAAGAGGGCATGGAATTCTGAGCAGACAAAAAGGCTGAAATGACCTCTAAGACTGGCCTACATCAAGAACACACAGAAATACATAGTGTTCGCCCTGGGATAACCCTGAGGGATTTAGAAAGCCTTCTGGTTGGAAGTGATACTTTAAATAAAATATCAAAATAAATGATCTGTGTGAAGTATAAAGCAGGGAGTGGAGGGGGAGACCAAGAGGTATTTTACAGATGGAGGAACATGAGTCAAGGTATACAGGTTTGAAAAACCATGATTCATTAAAAGAAGGACAAATTATTTATCACAGCAAATCAAAGGGAGATTTTGGACAGGGTTGTGAATATGGCTAAGGAAGTGGGCACCAGTCAGACTGCAGAAGTCTTTCACGCCTTGCGGAAAGGAGTCGGAACATTGTTTTGGAATTCAAGAGTCTACTGAGGATCCTTAAGCAGGTGAATGATGTGACTAGATGTGCAATTCAGACACGCTGGCTACTGTGTGTAGAGAGATTTGAGGGCTGGGAAAGACAGGCAGACCAGTGAGAAGGTTACTTCAAGGATCCAGTTGGTACTTAGAAGATGGCTCAGAGAGGAGTGGAGAGGATGCCGAGCTCTGCGTGAGAGCCATTGCGCAACGAAGACGCTGAGGGCTGGGTGAGGCATTGCCTATGGATTCGGGAGAGAGTTGCAGACAGCAAGGAAGGCGTGGAGAATGTCATCTTGATTTCTGCTCTGGGGGAGTTCTGGAATTTCCCAGGAAGCCTTTCCTTGTTACATTTACTAAAGTAGTCTTCATGGTCCCTAGAGTGTGACTGTCCTGTCTTTCAGATTACAGTATGGAGACCGCAAGTCACTCCCATTTATTTCTAGGCACTCATTCGAGGAATCCCTGTTCTGATCCTGTCGTGCTGGTTGGAGTCCTGGGAGGTGAGTTGTGGCCAATCCTGTTTTCCCTGGCCCACAATGCTTTGCTGTAGTGGCTTTGCTGCCCTAGTAGCTGAGGTCAGTCTCAGAGGTGCTGCAGTTTGTGCAATCCTGAAACTTTTTTCCCCCCAAAGGCAAGATAGGACACTGTCAGGGCGATGCCAGCAGGCTTATTACTTTGGACAGAGCGGTCCGTCCCTGCTGTACTGGCAGTGTGGTATAACTTTGGGTCACCGCCAACAGTGTAAAATTCAAACTGGCCACTCATTTGAAAGGTTCTCTCTTTCAGTGCGAAATCACCCATCCAGGAATGCAATTTTAACTTTCTAATCAATTCCACCTAATGACCTTTCATCAAGCAAAATCACCAGGTAAGAAGGGACACGAGAGGGCATTTAGTCTAACCCATCTGCGTGCAAGCAAGACCTCACCTGATCCCATGGAAGAAGGTCAGTGTTGAGGGTTTTCATAAACACCCCCTGAAGCAGTCTCTCGAGGCTCCTGAGTGGTGAGTGTTGCATCACCAGCAAGGCTTTCTAAGGATAACATGCGGCCCTCCCTTGTATGTTTTCAAATCACTTTCTCCTTGTCCCGGACTTATTAGAAGTAAGGGATTCTGCTTCTTGTCACTCACACACTTTTTTATATACTTGAGAACCATTATTAATTCCTTTTTCAGCCTCCTTTTCTCTGGCCTAAATAAATGCAGCTCCTTGAGCCTTTCCTCGGAGGGAATATTAGTAAACCTTCTATCAGTTGGTGGCTGTCTTCTGGAGCGTCTCCAGATGTTCCACAGTGCACTGGATCTGGGTGAGTTGGGATGGAATGCAGTAGGGTAGAAAGTGTCATTAATCCGGACCCTGCCAATTTGAAATTTGTGATAATTCAGACAGGGGCTTGCTGCAAGTTTAGGAAAACCGCATCCAGAGGATGAGGAGCCAGAGAGAACATCCTACATTCTCATGGGAATTAACTTTTTTCCAAGAATATCACTGGTATGATTCCCCACAGAACTGCCTGTGGGCCAAGTGTGACCGGACGTTTCTGCAATTTCCCTAAAGAGCTACGCGAAGTGGCAGAGCAAGGCCAGATTGAGTTGCTACTGTGACCATATATTCTCTGCTATGAGTGTGTTTATTGGGCCGAAGGCCTTACATTTATCAGTCTGATACTGTTCCAAAACTCTAGGCTGTAAATCACCATAATTTCTGTACGTTATCTAAAATTACACAATTATATTTCAATTTGGTGTTTGGCTTTTAACCAACTCAGAGCAGCTACTTTTTCATGAATCTCTATGCCATATATATATATATATATATATATATATATATATATATATATATATATATACCATATTTTTGCACACAGGGGAATATATATATATATAATCCACATTTAATTTTAAAAGATGTTCTCCTTGCAAGTCCAAGTTATTCTTTGTGTGCAGATCTATTACCTGACTACTTTATGCCCAGTCATACTGTGCTAGATATTATCAAAGAGCAAGACTTGGACCCTATCCTGAAGACCTCTCAACCTGAGGATGGCTATTTTCATCTCGGTATCAATAATCTCCACTGAAAGGATGGAAGAAGAGCATACGACGGTCTGTGAGAGGCCAGGGACAGAGGGCCTGGGGGACCAGAATGTTTCTGCAGTGCGGGTCCTTTTAAAAAAGTCAAGAGGACTGTGGAACAAAGGTTCCAGTTGGATTCACAGCCTGCCCCATTTCCCATGCATCTGGATATGAGGGTCAGTATAACCAACACAAGTCCTGAATCTAATCAAGTGCATTGTCAATCTCTGCTCATTTGAGAATCAGGGGAGAGAGCTTTAGGGATACAGGATCAGGAGCCAAATTGGTGAAATGCAGATGCTGATTCTATCCCTTATTAATGGAATTCCCTTGAACAAGTGACTTAATGTTCCTGTGTAAAATGTGGATAGTAATAGTTCCTATTCCACAGGGTTGTTGTGAGGCTTAGATGCACCATCATATGTAAATTGCTTAAATCACGTTTGGCAGTCAGTGGTTAGCTGAGTGCTCACTGCCTAAAGGCTAAATGACTTATGGTAGCTTCCATTCCATCCTTCATCCATTCAAAATTAAGAAGCAACATACCCCATGTACTATGTGTAAGAGACTGAGACCAGTGCTTCTCATAACCTCATATGCATATTGGTCTCCTGGGCATTTTGTTCAAAAGCTGTTCCCATTTAATGATGCTCCAAGATATTTTAGTTATTGAAGTTTCCTCTGATGCCAATGTTGCTGATGGTGGACTGTATTTTGTGTAGAATGGGCATCAGTACGTGTACTAGAGATCTATAAATCGGCCTAAAGAAGCAGATTTAAGGGCTGCTTGCAGGTACAGACATCTGGGTTTGGCTACTGTGACTTATGTCTTCATTTGTCTGTGTTCTCTCAATTATAACCTGGGAAAGGCATGTGTGTGCCCTACTGCTTCTGAGTCACAACTCACAGTCTTCTTATTACCTGCTCTGGTCATTCTTATCCTAACTCCTTAATTAAGATAAAGGCAGAAAACATCCTTTGACCAATGCACAACTCTGACACACTGGGTGCTTAGGGAAGCGTGAAGTCAATGAGGACTTCAGCATTCGTTTTCAAATGTTAACGAGCATCGGAGTCACAGGGGAGCCTTCCTTCATCCCACACTGCAGGTCCCCACCCCAGGAGCTTCTGAGTCTGTAGAAGAATTAATATTCTAATAAGAATCTAAGCAATGCTCGTGCTGATGGCTTGAGAACCACGTGTTGAGAACTATTGCCTTATACCAACGAGGTCTGGGTGCCTGTGAGGAGGAACTGAATGCATTTGGACGAGAGTGAGCGATCATATTTGGTACCAGCAGGTGCAGGGATAGCACAAATGCAATACACATGTAAGCAAAGATTAAGGGTGTATAGAGAAGGATCTGTTCCATTTCATCAAAACCCACAGCCGCTAAAACCAGCTCACAGCTTCCAAAGCCCTCACTTACTGTCAACCCAGAGAGCTGTGTGGAATTGAGGGAAATGATCATGTGTAAGACCAAAGCTCCTCTGTCTGTATTTCAGAACCAAGTAATAACGAGACCAGGCAATTTGCGAATATTTTATTGGAAAGCACCACGGAAGGGTGCTGGTTTAGGTGTTATTATGTATCAAATTTCAACATTATCTCCATCTCCTCCTGGAAGCTTATTCTGATAGCTCAGTGCAGAGGTCAGCATTCCCTTCGCTGGGTTTTATAATATCCATATAACATAGGTCGTATTTATACTTTTATGTTACCTGTTTACATGTCTCTGGACTTGAATCTCATGGAAACCAATGGTCGTTCTTTTTATCTCTTTGTTTTCAGGGTCTATCACAGTGTGTACATATGTTTATAGCATATGATACATTTGTCTTCAGAAATTGTCATAAAATTGCCCTGCATCCACTGCACTCTGTTTCTGATTCCCAGTGCTGTGGATGTACAGCAATGGGAGGAGCTGACAGCTCGGATGAACTGACAGCTCAGAGGCGTTGGCATCGTGCCACGTCAGTGCAGAACTATGATCAATTTGCGTAGGATACAAGTCATCATTTTTTTAAAATTCCAAGGTAAGATCTCAATGTTTATTAATGGAAGAGTCAATTTTAAAAACAGGGTTTATTTACACAGTGGCATATTATACAGCAGTAAAAATGGATGAAATTTAACTCCAGCCAACCCTCATTGTTTAGAATTCAGTAGTTGCAAATCTCCACTCTCTAATGTTTATCTGTAGCCCCAAAATAAAGGCTCCTGGCACATTTGTGGTCATTTAGGGACATGTGCAGAGCTGGGAGAAGTTTGAGTTGCCTTACGCAGGAGATACTCTGCCTTCTCATTTCAGCTCTCATACTCCATCCAAATAGGTATCCTTTTCACGGTCTGTTTAGTGCTACACTTTTCTTTCTTTGGAGCATTTTGTTGACAATTTTACTGTTGAAAATGCACCCCCTAGTGCACTGCTGAAGTGCTGTTTTGTGTCCTTAAGTGCAAAATATGTATGTCAGATAAGCTTCAGCCAGGCATGAGGTAATGTGCTGTTGGCTATGAGGTCCATATTAAAGAATCAACAAGGTGTGTTAAATAGGGTGTCTTTCAATAGAAACACACGTAAAACAGGGGTATGTATAGGTCAGTTAACAAAAATGTCGTGACCGGGGCTCAGAGGAACCCAGCCCTGTCTTTCCCCCAGAAGCAATGGTTCAATATTGTCTCGCCAGTGTTCCCAGTGTCTTCATAGAACATAACGACTGTGAATAATGACAGTCACCTGTGTGCACAACTAGAAAGTAAATGTTAGTAACATAATTCGGAGTGAAAAAAGCACATTCCGGAAGACTGCATGGCACCCTTGCTATAAAGTTAAAATACAACTAAAACTAAATGGTACTTGGGTGAAGGAATTATGTAAATAAAGAAGGGACTCTAAAACTCATCACAGTCATCACCTTATAAGGGCACAGGGAATAGGTGTGGGCAGAAGCAAATTGGTAGATGGAAGGAATTGGGTGTTGAGTGATAGTTTTCTTACTATCTAGATGAAATAAGTAAATAAATGAATTGAGAGGGTCATAAATAAAAGACAACAATGTGTCATAAACCAAGGATTACAATGAAATCATTTCTTTGCACTGTCCATTAAAACACACCTGTACCTTTTCCATACCCACAAATATATGTGGTGAATAAATGAATACATAGATTTTGCCCCAATTAGGTAAGTGAGTTTTTTCCTCCCTAAATCCAACCTTTCTGAATGAGACTCTGAGATGGGGATCCCCATGAAGGATGGAAGAGCACCCCGCCACAGAAAGAAATGATGCCTCTCAAACGTGAGACCAGCACTGGGTTTCTCACACCATTCCCGACAGCACGGACACTGACTCACGGAGGTGGCACCAGTGGAAAGTGCCCCTTAGGGCACAGTGGTGCCCGGCCACTGCTGTGGAATTTAGATGCATCCCTGACCCAAGTAGTCAGATTTCAAAACTAAAGAGATGTGAAACCACCATTCCCATCCGGATAGCAGGCACAGATGGGAAAGATGGCATCTCGTGAGATTTAAAGCTGTACTTTAGAACTAAAGCCAGTTTAAAACCCAGAATCTCACCGAAGTGGATGATACAGAAGTAACTACAGTACTGAGACAAATAGCGAAAACGTGCATGTTTTGAACTAAGAGGTTACTGCTGGGTAACCATGATGGTTAAGCCTTGAGAGACCTGCAGAGAAGCTAGGACCATTGGATTTGGAGAAGGGCAAGTATTTAAGGCAACAAAGTGTGCCCATCTTAAGTGAGAAATCCAGGTGTGTCCTCACTGGAGGTTTGCTTTGATATATGGACATTATATTCCAGTAACCAGTTCCCTCACAGCAGTGATAATTTAGGGTGATCTGGATGATGCCCCTTGCTGAAGCATGCAAATGACAGGGCCTCCTCCTCTGGCTGGGCTGTGACCAAGTCGGACTGGTGGAACAGAAGTGAATGCCTGATATTCTAGCAGCATTTAATCACACATTGGGTTTGATTTACTAATGCTATTGTCTTTCCATTTTCTGTTAAGAAATTATTAGCAGGGAGTAACTGGGCCCAAATGCCACAATATGTTGGACCAATTTAAGAGACAACATAGATCACTGAGATTTCTTTTGTCAAATGGAACCATTAGACTTGCATATTAAAAAAGTATATGTTTCTGTTTCAAGTGTGTAAGTGATGCAGTGCTTAGCATTATGCAAAAGGCCACCAAGGAGGCAAGAGGAGGGATGTGACTGGATGGCAGGGAGCGGACGATAAATACGATGTTGTTATGCAGTTTATATTTGACCGGGTGTATCTTGCTTTGCTGAAGGTAAGCGCATTTTTCTCCTTTCTCTAAAAGGTAGCTTAGCCTATTCCCAAGGTTGTCATCTGTGAACTGAGAGAGAGCGAGAGTTCACTTTCTACTCTACACAAACATGCTATGACTAAAATATATTCTAAATCTATCTAGCTACTTATATGGCTACTATTCTAAAACAATTTTTATTGATTGATTTTAGAGAGAAGAAGGGAGGGAGGGAGAGAGGGAGACAGAGGGAGAGATGGAGAGAAAGAAGGAGAGAGGGAGAGAGAAGGGAGGGAGACAGAGAGAAAGAAGGAAAGAGAGAGAGAGAGAGAAACATCGATTTTTTTGTTCTACTTATTTATGCATTCATTAATTGATTCTTATATGTGTCCTGACCAGGGATCAAACCTACAACCTTGGTGTATGGGGACAACACTCTAACCAACTGAGCACCTGGCCAAGGCTTATGGCTACACTTAAGTCCAGGATTAACACTCTACTTAAAAATCAAACTCAAGACTCATTCTCTTCCCTTTGTCCTGCCTGATGCCTTTTCCAGCAGGGCTTGTTTTTCTGTGTCACATCAGGTCTGTTTGCCGGTGTCCCACTGTCTTTTGCTATACAGTGCATGGACAGAGCAGCTGAGTAATTATGTCAGTGTGACTGCAATTTTACCTTTGGGGCCCTCTTGCTTTGCCTGCGCACAGGTGACAGAACCAGGAATGGTGACATTCCTCGCCTGTCAGGGATTGGCCATGTGACACTATCCACTGGCAGTCCAGCAGGCAGCTGAGTCAC
This sequence comes from Molossus molossus, assembly GCF_014108415.1. Classification (NCBI taxonomy): domain Eukaryota; kingdom Metazoa; phylum Chordata; class Mammalia; order Chiroptera; family Molossidae; genus Molossus; species Molossus molossus. The sequence continues at coordinate 15,762,336 of NW_023425344.1, read as the reverse complement.
ACTGGTTAAACTTACAGCTTGGCAGTATGAGTCTGAGACAGGCAGGTGAAAAGGGACCCTAGGCACTCTGCCCCCAACGAGCTTGGCTCCAGACTGATTGAACAAACAAGATCTAAAGAGACAGTGTAAACCTGGGAAAGAAGGGTTCTCTGAGCTCTCATTCTAGCTCCATCTGACCTTGGACCAGACTTTTATGCATCCATTTTCTTATGTTAAAACCGGGATTGCTGGTCTACCTCCCACAGACATATATTGTGAAGACAAGTAATAGAAAAAACTGGTTCAAAATTAAATATTTTCTGCCCCTGGTTTTTCCAGTGTTGGCAATGGGACTACACTACAGTGCAGATTCATAAGCTTTCATGTGCTTTTAAGTATTTTTCTATGTTACAGATTGTGTTGTTGTTTGCCTATGTTTTATTGTCTTCACACTTCTAATTTACTTCCAGTTGAGTTTTCTCTTCCCTTTGCTATTTGTAGTCATGGAAAGATGCTCACTGGGTATGCTTTTTAGTAATACCCTCTTGTTGGACATTTTGTTTGTTCTGATGAATTTCTTTTCATTGTCATTTACATTGTTATGTACTTATTCAAAACCTAGAATGTCTATCCTGGGTCAGTGAACCAGGACTAGTCAAAATAATAAAGAGAGTGAAACAACCCCTGTGCTGTTGCAGTTGCAGAGATTCTGAGTGTCTACTATGTGCCAGACAGACACTGAACTTGGCAGTGAGGTCATGTAGTCATGACGATGGGCAGGATTCTTGCCTTCAAGGGGCTTCCAGTCTAGTAGCAAGAGGTAGACTATAAATAAGTGAACACACAAGATCAAGGGTATCAAGCACCTAGATATGTTCAGGAATAACTTAGTGTTTAACAATCAAACTGTGAATGGAAGAAGGAAAATGTGATCAGATGTAGGGGCAAAGTATTCCAAGGACAGTTATCACAGTCTATCTGGAGTAGGGATTTTTTATAAGAAGAAATGGGACATAAGATTGGAAAGGTTATTTAAGAGAAAGTCTTTGAGACCTGTGAATGTCATGGTGAGGGAGTGCTATGGGTTGAAGGGTGTCCCTCCAAAAGATGTCAAAATTCAAACCCCGAGTACCTATGAATGTAACCTTATTTGGAAACATGGTCTTTACAGATGATCAATTAACAAAGAAGTCATTAGGGTGGGCTCTCGATTAATATGACTGTGTTTGTCAAAAAAAAGGAAATTTGGACACAGAGACAGACATACACAAAAATAACTGCATGTGAATATAATGACAGAGATCAGAGTGATACCTCTACAAGCCAACAAACACCAAAGATTGTCAGCAAACAACCAAAAGCCAGGGATAGCTTTTCCCTCACAACTTTCAGCAGGAAAGTCTGATCCACACCATAATCTCAGATGTCCTGCCTCCAGTAGAGAGAAAGTTTTTCTCTTGTTTAAGCCACGCTCTTTGTGGTATTTTGTGATGGCAGCCCGAGCAAGCTCATGTTGGCAGTGACCCCGAATCCCACAGTGCTGTGGCCGACTCTGTCCCTGTACGGCAGTGTGTAGTATGGTCTCGGAACTTTTCTTAAAACAACCCCCAGGCAGACCGTACAATTCAGCTGTACTGGGCTCAGCAAAATAGATGAAACCCCCTGGGTCCACACATTTGAAACTTTGTTTTGTTTCATTTTGTGGTAGGCACGGGGAAACCTTTCGGAAGTGTTGAAGACATAAGTAAAATGAGCCAACCTAACTCTTGCCCACACTTTCCAGTTTACGGGTTGGTTAGAAACACATACTATTCCTATTCACACCATACAGTTTATCTCAGTGTCTTGACTGATGGTTTCTCCGTCTCTCTCCTGCTGTTAACTGGGAACAAATGGGACCAGGAGTCACATCCTATAGTTCTGGATATCCAACCCCTGGACTAGGCTGCTACCTGGTAGGTGCTCATTATTTTCTTGTTAGGTGGTCAATTTTATTATTTCCTCACTTTTTATTTTGATATAATTTTACACTTTCAGAAAAGTTTCAGAAATAGTACTAAAAATTCATCTTCCTTTCTCTTGGAGGGAAGGAAGGAAGGAAGGAAGGAAGGAAGGAAGGAAGGAAGGAAGGAAGGAAGGAAAATCAACCTAGTTGATTATCTTATTTTCTACCCCTTCACAAAGGAAGGAGAGAATAGAATTCTGTTTCCAAGGGCCATTCATAGGAGCTTGTTCAGGGTGTGACCAGGGGAAAGAGGATGGAGGGAGGACTTGGGATAGAAGTTAGAAGCAGTTGAATTCTAGAGGTTTGTGAGAAGAGCTTCCCAAAAAACTGTAAAAGGCACCAATTTTGTGACTTATGAGGACCTTCCTAGAGTAACAACACACTGAGGCTAAATGATCTTACAGACCAAGAGCTGCATGGGGTATTTCAGGAGGTTGGGTCAAGGTACTATCACTCCCAAAGGAATCTCAGAGGCAACTTCCCCACATTCAAGCAATCCAGAGGAATTCATCAATGGCCATTCCAGCAAAGTCCACTATGAACCAAAGTTGAATGTTCTCTCTGAATTTTCTCAATTGTATGAGGTAGTCTTTCCAACAGAACTTTTGCATTATCTTGTACACGGGGAGGCAAAAAAACAACAACAAACAAAAACCCAAATGATTGAGAATACATTTCCAAGAAGCATGGATGGAAAAATTCTTAGAGTAGATTACAGTTGGTTTGGATAAACAAAAGATACAGGTTATATATAGTTTTACCTGTACTGTAAAAATGAAGGAAAAACAAAACCATTGTCTAAAGAAGGATATCTACATAATGCATTGCAGTCTATGCTTTGATGTAGCCAATTATCAGGGTTAGACAAAGGGTTATTAAATTAATTTCTAAAAAGGGAATCTGTAAAAATATTCAAAGAAGTAAGAGCTAAAGGGAGATGGAAAAGAGAAAGGTATGAGCACGACAAGTGGGAAGTTTTGATGATTAATTTTATGTGTCAACTTGAATTGGCCTCAGAGTACTCAGATTAAATACTATTTTTGGGTGTGTCTGTGAGGTTGTCTCTGGATGAGATGAGCATTTGAATTGATAGGCCAAGTAAAACAGATTGCCCTCCACAATGGGCTTGGACAGAACAAAAAAATGGAGGAAGGATAAATTTACCCCCTTTTTCCTGCCTCATTACTTAACTGGGCCATCCCATCATAGCTTCCCCTGTCTTCAGACTGAGATTTATTCCATTGGCTTCCCTGGTTCCCAAGTCTTCAGACTCAGACTGAATTATACCACTGGCTTTCCTGGATCTCCAGTTTGTAGATGGCAAATCATAGAAATTCTTATCTTCCTTCTGGGAGCTAAGCCAATTTTTCAATATCTATCTATCATCTATCTACCTATCTATCTATCATCTATTATCTTCCTCATCATCATCATCATAATCTCTGTGTACATATGTTTGTACATATGTATATATGTATGAATGTCTATATAGGTATATATCTTAATAATCCATTGATTCTATTTCTCTGAAGAACCATGAGTAATAAAGATCGTCTCTCTGAAAGCATGCCCAATAGACAAACCTTTCTTCACCTCCTCAGTTTGCCCCTGGCCATGCTGTTAAGCTTCTTAGCTTTGGAGTTCTTTTAGTACTGGGAGCCTTAGGTTGGACTACCTAATTTCTTTTCTTCACTTTTAGGTTAAACATCTTAAATATCCTTATACCATTTTAGTCATAATAATAAGATCATTTCCACAAGCGAGTGTCATGAGGCCTAATTAGTACCTGCAGAGAACTCTGTGATCTTACAAGGAAAGGAGTGCGAAGCACTATTCAACCCGAGAACCAAAAATGGATGAAGAGATTGCTCAAATTACTTCGAGTCGCAGTCATCCAACACACGGAATAAAATGTGAATCTCTTCATGGGGATGCTTTCCAAGGTCAGGATTTTATAAAGTCAATATTTCCCCTTTGGAATAGTACCTTTTCATCGCAGCAATTTGTGAGGCAACCTGCTGCTGCGGAAAGGATGCTACACAAGAACTGGGTTCTAATCCAAGTCAATCTGTCACCACCTAGCAGGGCAAAAATTAATTGGTCAATTCACAGCTTCGGGTGTGGTTTACTCATCTATAAATTAGGTGACTTGAACTAAATGACCTCAAAGTTATTTTCACCTCCAGCATATTCACAGCTGAAATTCTTAGTTATACATTAGATAAACTCATTTCAATCAATATCTACTGAGTAGCTTCTATGTGGCAGGCATTGTGATAGTTCCTGGGAAAGGTGTGCCTCTTTGTACACCTTTAAAGACACCATATACATAGAATACAGTGTGAATCATCATCCTTTTAGCAGTGTGCAATGTTATGACCCTGGAGACTCAATTAATGAAGTCTAAATTCCCACTGAACAGGGAATAGAGAGATGAACTCAGCTGCATTGGTGTGGAGTCAACTAAAGCTTCTCCAATAAGTTTATGTCTGCACTGGATTTTGAAATATGAATAAAAGTTTTGCTGGGAGGCAATGTGGGTAAGGGAGAGGTTCAAGGAAAGTAGTCTGGTGAGAAAGAAAATAGTGTTCAAAAGCATGAAACATAGGTGAAGATTTGCTAGAATATATACTTCAAGGCAGCATGGTGGTGATGATTGAATACACACTTACATGATGATGAGTCTCCCTATATAAATGTGATTTAAAACTTTTTTTCCAAGCTCACAAAAACTGTTGATATTTCTTATTTGCAGTCAAAATTTGTTCAAAATAACTATGGCACAACATCCAAAGAAGATGGGTGAATCTGTATAGAATTAAGCACAAACAATACAAGTTAAAGCTTGCTTGGGATTTTCTGACCTATTTAAATAAGGAAATGAATGCAGGGTTCCCATGAAGGCATAAAATCTCAGTACTGTGAGTTAGCTTTACTGGGGAATTCAGCATCTATGCTTGGTTTCTTCCAAAACTTGTCAGAAAGAAGTGCAAATAAGGAGACCAGTGAAGCCAGCCAAGCCCTCTCTAAAATTATCCCTGTCATCAGAAACAATTACTACTATGTGTCTCACAGTATTGTTCTAGGAATAGGAGCCAAAGGAGTTTAGGGAGATTTGCAGATCATATAATTTTGTAACTGGAGTTTATGGTTGGCGTACCAGTTGGTGTGTCAAGCTTAAGTAGTGGGAGGATTCGAGGGAGTCCAAATGGAGTTATCCATGGGGTTCAAACAACATTACTAGAGGAAGGAGCTAGTTTGTATGCTTATAATATTCTTGGGAAATTTTTATCTTTTATTTTCATTTGGAGCTAATAAAATTTATCTGACTCAATGGAACACTACAGTGTATGGTTAATGTGTGTGTGTATGCGCATGTTGCACATGTGTGTGTGTGCATGTGTGCCTGTGAATGTATATAAATTTTTCCCATTCTGCACAACATTCTGCGGGTACTGAGTAAATGTCAAAGCATCATACCCAGGCAACCTTTTCAGGTTGAACTAATGGAACCTCAAATGAATTTACTTACAGTCTTTTGCTCTTATAAATCCCGAGTTCAGTCACACCTGACATTCTTTACACATAACAGAAGCAAAGTCACATTGCAAACAAAAAGCTAATGCAACCAGAGAAAGAAAAAGATGAAAATTAAGAAGAAAATGTAATAATATCATAGGGTAAACTAAATTTTAAAGCTAATATTTGATTATGTATACTTATTAAGCATATTCTTTTGTATGACTGGGCAGGGTGGGAGTTTAAATTTCTTCATTACTGATCTTCACCTTAATTCAGACATCATAAATTATCCCTCAAAGCAGTTTCAGTATAATTTATAAATTAGGGATAAACATGTTTCATCTGACTTTCATTGTTGAAAAGTAACAGATCCATTCTTTTGTTTGTTTTATTTTTACATCTGAGAAAAAACAGAGTTTTGAAAGGAAGTCTAATTCATTAATACATTTATCTCCGAGAGCCTAAGAGAGCTGTTTCACAAGCTCATAAAGAAAGCAGGGAAATCAGTATTTTTGTTTTTGGGTAGCCATTACATTTTGAAGCTTCTACAACACAGGCTAATTCTGAGGTCTGTGCAACTCTGGGAACTCAGTGAGAAATAATCAAAAAGTAGAAAAGTCATACATAGATATGGAAGTATTTTCCAAGCAGAATAAAGCTTTTAAACAGTATATGTTCTTGCATAGTTAGCTCAACTCATCAAGTTGAAATTCTAGGTAAACAAAACAAAAACACAGAGCTCATGTTTTTCGAGGACACAAGGATTAAAGGAAACTACAAACAAATACCCTCCCATCGCCGCCAATCAACTCTTCCACACTGTTCCCTAATGGCCTAGAGAGGACATGTAAATCTACTCTGAAAGACAGACTGAACCTGAGCATTGACAACGGGATTTGCAGGGTGGAAAGAGTGCCACCTACTGCATCACCACCTTTCAGATGTTTCTGTCAGCACTTTGATTTTCCTTGGAGTTCTACCAACCCTGGAGCGTGACCTTGCTTAGAAATGAAATCTGACCTCATTACAATGCAAGCTTAGCTATCTGCAGGCACATTACAAAATCAGCCAGAACCCCTCCTCTGCACATTTTCCCCCAAATAGTGCAACACTAAGTGAGAACCACAAGAAAGACAAGCAGAGGGGCTACGGAGAACCGAAACAGCAAGAACAGCTGCAGAAGGGGATGAGGCATCTGTGTAATGATATGTTTAGTCACTAAACACAACTATTTCATCTTAAGATACACTCAAAATTCACTACGCATGTTTATGAAAAGTCTTCTTATTCTTAGGCTGAGGAAAGTGCCTTTACTAAATGTTTGGTGGGCTTGAACTTAATTGTTGAAATCTGGAATTGGTTACTGTTAATATTAACAAAGCATTTGGCTGAATAAAATGTTATGGGACAAAGGTCTATTCTGAACATGTATTGTGTCATGTTAACATGGGTAACTATACAGTTTAATGAAAAACCTGCTACATTTATTTTTTTAATTAATAGATATTAGTAATTGTGACCAATATTAATTTTTAACATAGTTTAATCTTAAATATTAAATCAATATTTTCTGAGTTACATAAGCAGGAGGACCTATCCATATAAAAATCTATATTACAAAGATTCCAATATACATGTCTGAGTTTGTTTTCTAAGCATATTTATATACTCTGAACCATGAGAACACAGAAATGGTAAAAATATTGATCATGTGTGCTTTTACCATCTGATTCACTTTGGAGTTTCCCATTATCCATTGTAACATATAACTTATCTCTTCTATGTGCCTCACTTTGCATCTACCTTTGAATGGATAAATGGAAATAATTTAGGGACCATTGTTCCCCTAAAAATGGTGCAAGTTAATGTAAAAATTTTAAGTCAAAAGATAGTTGCGCACGTTGATGTAAGGGAGGACACGTTTAGATATATTTGGGTTATTTTTGTGGCAGATGCCAGTGGCCTCCTTAAAAGAATAAAGAATTTAAAGAAGTTATGTAGATTGGCCTTGGGAAATTCAGAGGCATCAGCTAGCTTTAAGATAGACTAAAGAGAAACACTTTAACAGAGCGTCCTAACCCAATTAAATCGCTATCCTCAGGCATCTGGCTGTAGTAAGTAATTGAATCCAGTGACAAATGTTCTGCTTTCATAAAGGGCATAGTGTTAGAAAACCCTAAACATTTTTCCATTGTCATTATTATTTTTTATTCTTTGAAAGTAAAATATTTGAGAATACTGGAAAGGAGGTGGTCCTAAATACTTGAGTATGAGGTCATGTCATATGAATATAAGAGGCAACCTAATGGCAATCAATGACCAAAGCTAAAGCAATGTGAACAATAACATAAATAATATAATATTGGATTGTAACCCAAAGTATAAAAGAAATATACATGTATTCATACTGATATAAAGAAATGATTGAATAAACAAAAATAGAAAATATACAAATTTTCTTTGCAGAATATGGATACTCTCCTACTTTTGAGCATGGATTGAATTTAGTGACTCACTTCCAATGAATAGAGTACACAAAGAGAAACAGCAATTTTTCAGGGAAGAATACTGGCAAGCACTACCTATGATCAAAATCAATACTAGCAATGATGTCATATGAATGTCATCTACCTCCTGATGTGATATTTTGAGAAGGGCATTCACCCATGCTGTTCCTTCCAAAAACCCATAACCTCATTCTAGTCATGAGAATATATCAGACAAACCACATTTGAGGTATATTATACAAAATGCTTGACTAATATAGCTCAAAGCTCCTAAGGTCATGAAAAACTCGGACAGACTGAGGAAATGCCACAGATCAGATGAAACAGAAAGACATGACAACTAAAGTCAATGTAGAATTCTAGATTTGGTCTTAAAACAAAAATAAGAGAATAGTGTAAAAAATGGCAAAATCCAAATAATGCTCAGAGTTAGTTAAAGAATAATATGTCAATATTGTTTTCTTAGTTTTGACAAATGAAAGATGATAATATAAACTAACAACATTAGGGGAAACTGAAACTGGAAAAGTAATATAAAGGTACAATTCACACTACCTTTGAAACTTTTCTATAAATCCAAAAGTATTCCAAAATAACAAGTTTATTCAAAATGTTTGAAGAAAACATTCTTGTGGAAAGAAAGTTTGTCGAGTCTCTGGATCTGATGATGAATAATTCCTATGGCTGCTCTGTCCTTTAAAAGTAGTTCTTGGGTTTCATTGCTAAATGTGCTACTTACTAAAATTATGTATTTGCAACATTTCTGTTTAAAGAAGTTACAAATAGCATCCTTACATTGTATGCAAATAACATCGAGACTTTAAGTCAATAATATCTGGATAAGAGATGATGCTGATTGCAAAGTGGTGGAAAATTTCTTCATACAGTTTGGAGATAAAATCGGCAGTTTTGTTCAATTATTAAAGAGTACAAGAGAAACTGCTGATTCAAAGATTTCTCCATGGTTTTGAGTGTGAGAAACCGGAAGGATGGTTTGACCATTAATTGGGATGAGAAAGACTTTAGGGCAGCAGGTTTCTGAGAAGAGGAAAGGACATCACTATTCAGATTGGGATACATTATTGTAATATATTATGCTTAAGATAACTATTTGAGCAATATATTGACCACTTTATATATGTAGTTCAGAGGAGATATCCAAGCTAGAGTTTTAATCTGGGAGCCACTAGGATATAGACAACACATAACAGCAAGGAAATGACTATGCAAAGAAAACGTCCCTGGGGTCCTCTGATATTAAGAAATAAGGTAGGTGAGGTGATCCAGAAATGATAAATGAGGCAAAAAATAAACAAGGTGAGATTTTCCAGGCCATGGCACAGATTGGAGAACCCAGGCAGCCTTATTGGACAAGCTGAATTATTGAGCGGGAGCTGGGAGTTCAAGGAGACCAAGGTGACAAGAGCTGATCTGGCAGCGTAACAACGAGGACAGAGTTTCAAAGAGAAAACTCTGGCTGTGTGCAGAGGGCCCTCTCTCAGGTATTCAGCAGAGTAAAAACCAGGATATACACATGAGAAAGCTAATACAGGCTAAAGAAAGAACCCAGCTGAGATTAGAGGGAAGAGTGCCTGGTAGTCATAGGAGGCTGGGAACAGTGCCTATTATTAACACCCAGGTTTAAAACAGTAACAACAACAACAACAACAAAACAACCCATAATGCACCGGGCATTGGGTGAAGTACTCAGAAGAGTTTGACTCAGAAGAGAAATCATTATTTCCTGACCAAAGGCTGCTCTGGTCCTGCCTAACAAAACTTAAAAGAAAGGCTTGAAAGAATTAAACTGCTTTGAAGTAAATAAATTGTGTCCTAATACAGAACTCAAAAATATTTATAGAAATACGTAAGAAATACACAACACTCATCAAGATGAAATTTATAATGTCTGGCAGCCAATCAAAAATTAGAAGGCTGGTGCCCTGACTGTGTAGTTGGGTGGCTAGAGCACTGGCCATAGCACTGAAGGGTCATGGGTTCCATTCCTGGTCAAGGGCATGCGTGGGAGGCAACCTATAGTGTATCTCTCTCAAATTGATATTTTTCTCTCTCTCTTTGTCCCGTCTCCTTTCTAGTCTTTCTAAAAATCAATGGAAAAAATATCCTTGAGTGAGGATTAACAAAAAACAAAACAAAACAAAAAGGCTGGCAAAGAAGCAGAAAACTGTGACCTGTACTGAAGAGAAAAGAGCAGTTGATTGAAACTGACACAGATGTAACACAGATGTTAGAATTAGTAGATAAGGACGTTAAAACAATTATAAACATACTCCATATGTTCACAAAGATAAAAAAAAAAAAAGAGTCCTGGATGGTGTGGCTCAACAGTTGAAGTGTCAGCCCATAGACCAAAGAGTCTTGGGTTTGATTCAAGGGCATGTACCTTGGTTTCGGTTCTGTCCCCGGCCCTGGTCGGGGTTGTGTGGGAGGCAGCAAACTGATGTGACACATTGATGTTTCTCTCTCTCTCCCCCCACCCCAACTCTGTCTGAGGATAAATGAAAAGATATCCTCGGGTGAGGATTAAAAAAAAAAAAAAAAGAATTGAACATGCTAAATAGACATAGAATATACATTCAAAACAAAACAAATCAAACTTTACTGATAAAAAATTACATCCCTGGCTGGTATGGTTCAGTGATTATGGTGTTCACTTACATACCCAAAGGTTGGGGTTTGATTTCCCCCTCAAGGGCACATACTGGGGTTGCAGGTTCTATCCCTGCCCAGGTGGGGGCGCATTCAGGAGGCAACCAATCCATGTCTCTCTCACATCAATGTTTCTCTCTCTGTCTCTCTCTCTCTGTCTCTCTGTCTCTCTCCCTCTCCCCCCTACCCTTCCACTTTCTCTATTAAAAAAGAAAAATCAATGGAAATGGAAAAAATATCCTTGGGTGATGATTAACAACAACAAAGTTTTTTTTTAAATATTACTATATGTGAGATTAAAAATATACTTTATGAGATTAATGAAAAACTAGACCCTGCAGAAGAAATAAATCTTAGTGAACTTAAATATATAGCAATAAAAAACGATTCAAAAGGAAACCATAGAGAAAAAATAGTTAAATAGATGAACACCAATCAGCCTAACATGCTCTCACTTGAGAGGACTCTTTTAAGTCCTTAAAAGACAGAAAGGGCCTGAAAAACCACTGATGGCAATGAGGGCTAACCATTTTCCAAATTTAAGGATAACTAAAAAGCAACTGATCCATAAAGTGCAACTAACCCTAAGTAAAAAGGAATTAAAATAAAACTTGAAGAGAACAAGAGGAGACCCGGGTTTGGTTTCCACTAAGGGCATGTACCTCGGTTGCAGTTTGTCCCCAGCCCTGGTTGGGTTGTGCGGGTGGCAACCACTCGATGTGTCCCTTTCACATCAATGTTTCTCTCTCTCTCTCTCCCTCCCACTCTATCTGAACAAGAAATGGAAAAATGTCCTTGGGTGAGGATAAAAAAAAAAAAAAAAAAAAGTAATAAACTGTTAAAATGTGTTTAGCTGTGGTCTGAAAATGCAGAATATGTAAAGGCAAAAATTATAAAACCAAAAGCTGATTATTTGAGATTATCAATAACATTGATTAACATCTAGAGAGACTAATCAAAAATGAGAAGGGAGACACAAAATTACTATATCAGAAATAAGAAAGATAATATTACTACAGATCCAACATATTACAATGATAATGAACTATTTGAAAATGTTATACAAATAAATTCATTCACTTAGGCAAAATAGACAAATTCAAGAGACACCAATAACAGTAAAAAAGAAATCAATGACCCAAATAGAACTATATCTACTTAAATTATAAATTTGTAGTTATAAATCAAATTCTCACCAATGGCTTTATTGGTGACTTCTTCTGAGCATGAAAGAAAGGGGGTGGGGCAGGGGAGATGGGGAGGAGGGTGTCAATGGAGGAAAAATAAGAAACATTTGTAACAAAAACAAATTAATAAATAAAAAATAAATAAATTAATTAAAAAAAAAAAGGAATAGCGATTCCACATAAACTCTTAAAAAATTGAAGATGAAGGATTACTTTCAACTTATTTTATGAGGCCAGCATTGTCTTAGTTAAAAATGAGCAAAGGCATTATAGAAAAATAAAACTATAGACCAGTATTTAAATATTGGTGTAAAATTATTTTTAAAATGTTATGAAATAGAATCCAACAAAACATCCAAAGGATAGTATTACATAACCAAGTGAGGTTTATCCCAGAAATAAAAAAATTGGTGTACAGTTGAAATTCACCTTTTCAACAAAGTAAAAATGAAAAAAACATGCAATTATTTCAATACATTAAAAAAGTCATTTGATAGGTTCTATCATCCATGATATATATATCTATAGGTATCGATATAGATATCTATGTATATATACTCTCAGCAATGAAGGAAACCTCTTCAATCTGACATGGGGCAGTTAAGAAAACTCTCTAGCTAGCATCACAATTAATATTGCAAAACAAGATGTTTTATCTTTAAGATTACGAACAAGGCAAGGCATCCACTTTCTATTCAGTATATTATTATAGGTCTGAGCCAGTATAATAAGGGTAGAGAAAAAAAATAATAAAGAAGAAGCACCCAGAGTGGTAAGGGAAAGCAGACTTTTTTATTTACAACTGACATGATTATCTATGTAGGAAAAAATTGTTGAATCTACCAAAAAGTTACTGGGACTAATAAGTGAGTTTAAGAAGGTGTGTATATCCAATTAAAAAAAACAATCAACTGTATTTGTCTATATAAGTAACAGACAGGCTATGTTGTAGAAACTGACAAGTTGAATCTAAAGGTTGATGCAACGTAAAGAACCTAGAACAGCTAAAACAGCCACGATAGTGAAAGTGATAAGACTTATTATAAAGTTATAATCAAGACAATTTAGTATTGGTATAAACATAAACAAATCAATGGAAGAAAATGAAGAGTTCAGAAAAAGACCTACATATATGGACAACTGATCCCCCCCCCCCCCCAACACACAAAAAAAGGTATAAAGGCAGGTTAGGGGAAATAGTATATAGTCTTTTAAAAATAATTGTTCTGGACAATAAAAATTCCTGTGTTCCTGAAATGAACTGCAATCCATGCTTTTCACCTTATACAGAAATTAATTAAAAATGGATCATGGGGCTATATATAAAACCCAAAACTATAACACTTCTAAGAAAAAAACTTGAGAAAATCATTGTGACATTTGCATAGGCAAAGACTTTTAATATACAATGCCAAAGTATGATCCATATAAGAAAAACTAGACATATTGGACTCCATCAACATTAAACAACGTCTATTCTTTGAAGGACACTGTTTAGAGAATAAAAAGAAAAACCACAGTTTAGGAGAACTTCTTGCAATTATATACATACTGATAAAAGACTGTGTCTAGGTTATATAAATAACTCTTCAAACATAATAACAAGAGAAGAAACAACCCAATAACAAATAGGGAAAAGATTCAAATATTTTATTAAGAAGAAAATAGAAATGGCAAATGAGCACGTGGAAAGATGCTCAGCATCATTAGTCATTAGGTACATTCAAATTAAAACCACAATGAATTACAACTGCACATATATTAAATGGCCAAAATTCCAGACTGACCATATGAAATGTTGGGAGGATGCAGAATAAATGAAATTCCATACACTGCCATTGAGAGCGTAAAACCAGTTTGGAAAAAAAAAAAAAAGTGTTGCATCTTCTTAAAAATTAAACATTTATCTACTTTATGATTGTTTTACTGGTAGTCATTTACCTAAGAGAAGTGAAAACATACATTTATTAAAAGACTTGTACTTGAATGTTCATAGCATTATTTATCATAGTTAGAGAATGGAATTAACCCAAATGTCGATCCCAGGTGAATAGATAAACTGTGGTATATCCATACTGGACTACTACTCAGTGATGAAAAGTACTGAGATACTGATGCACACAAAACAGAAGATGAATATAAAAGAAAATTATGCTGAATGAAAGAAAAGAGCCAAAGTACAAAAGACTACATACTATAGAATTCCATTTATGTAAAATTCCAGAAAATGTAACTAATCTTTGTTGAAAGATAGCAGATCCATAGTTGCCTAGTAGTGGGGGTTGGGATTGGGTGACAGGTTACAAGGAGACTTTTGGGAATGATGGATCTGTTTATTATATTTTTTTGTCATGTTTGTTTCATAGGGATAAGTATATGACAAAATTTATCAAATTGCACACTTTTAAATATATATGTAGTTTATTGTTGTCTATTATATAATCAATAAAGCTGTTGAAAAACAGTTCCTAGCACATGGTAAATACACAGAAAATATTTGTTGAATAAATGAATGAGCAGTTAAAGCATGTGAAAAAAATAACCAGATCACAAAACAAAATGGTCCTTGTGAAATCATCAAATACTCCCCCCTTTCAAAAAGTCTAATAAACACTATCCAAATAAATGGAAAACACATATATTTTTTTATTTGTAATAGTATGAATGCTGATTCCCAAACACAGCACAATTATGAAGTGATAAGAGAAAGAAAATAAATCTCTTTCATGTTATAATAGTGTTAAGGGGAAAATATGTTAATTTTGAACAAGTGAATAATCTTTATATAGTGTTCACAATAACTTTCATTTTAAGTACATGCATAGTCAGTTAAAGAGAATATATGATTTCAAACTGTTTTAAAAATATAGTTTCCTTCCTTAAAATCTATAAAATAATAACTAGGGAGGATCATTTTTATTACAGAGAGATTGTTCACTTTACAAGAAAGTTCAGAGGAATTATTGAAATATCAGAGTTTACCAGTGCATTCAAGTGTTATTTATCAGATCGTTAAGTACTTTGTAGAATGAGGTTAAGCTGGAGGAAAAATGAAGTTAATACACAAAAATTGAGTATTGAAACTACTTTGAATTGGTTATCCACCAGAAATAAAAGTTTAACATCTCGGAAAAAAAATGTCAGTAGAAAAGTATGGATATTTAACAAAAATCAGTGATGATACATTTTAAGATAGTACCTGTAGTAGGATATATAGTGTGACAGGGCTACCTGGGTTGAGGATGCTTTGAAGAAAGATATAAGTAAGTTGACTAAGGTGTGGTAAATTCAATACATATCCTGTATAGTTAACACTATAGCATTAACAAGAATCACCAATACCTCTCATATAAAAAAGGAGATATAGGAGGAAATTTGTGAGCAGCATCTAAAATCTAACGATGCATTTTTCTAGACCTTTTTAGGCCACCTTATCTTGGCAAGTGTGTCTCCAAGGAACCATGGAAACCTAGAGTTGATGAGCCAAAGACATTCCTTTCATTCTCATTCACTATTGTGGTCCGATCTAAGTGATGTATGAAAACTGTGCTGGGTATGGATCTGTGACCTCAGTAATCAGTAAAATTGTGATATGTGAGTATAGTCTTCATTCCCATGCAAGTCAGAACCAGACCAGCCAGGTCTTCTACTTCATCTGGTAAAAGTGTGAGATAAAGCTAGGTTGCCGCCACTCTGCTGGGTCTTCCAGACCCTCCATTCTGCGACAATGATGCCACTATGTTACTAAGAAGTGCCAGGAGGAATCACCCTTGGGTTCACAGATACATCTTTTTCGAAACCACAGATTAAGGAAAAACAAGCAAACAAACAAAAAAGACATAGTCTCTTAATCAGTTTTTCCTTTATTGGAAACCAACATGTTAATTGGGCACTGCTGACAAATTCATTGGTTATATTCACTCCTAACACACTTTGATGATGGACCATCAGGGACTCACACTGGTAGTAGGCTACCGACTTTCACCAGACCTTGTCATAGTCTGTAGGTTACCGTCCTATCAGGCATCACTGTCTTTTCTGTTGGACGCCCTCTTTCACACCTTCTGCTGATGTGTCATGGTTTGGCATTGTCAAAGTGGTGCTGTGTTCTGCTCACTGAGCCAGTCATCATTTATAGAAACTTCTACTAAGTGACCAGGAGGCAATGGTTAACTAAAATAGACAGTCTTATTCTTATCAGGCTTTCTGTAGAGGAGTGCCACACAGGGAGAGAGGGCTAGACAAGCAATGGGAAGTCAATGAAGCATAACAGGAAATACGTGGCCGTATACACTTTTTGAAGAAGGTGTGCCTGGTTGCAGGGAGGAGCACATGAGTAAAGGTGGAGAAGCTCAGTTACACGTCTATTGTCTTAGTTCACATGAGGTAAAGAGAAACGCATCAACCTGAGAGAGGGAAAAACATTAATGAGACGGGTGATGGGTTGAAGAGAGGTGAGAAAGGACTGAAGGATGTTGGGGATGCCTCCCAGGTTTCTCACCTGCTCAGACAAAGGAAAGGAGAAACACTCTGTGGTGTCATAACTCTTATAGCACCCCAAAGCAGTGCTCTCTATCAATATACACATTTTTTAAACGGAAAGCCACAATGTATTGATTTCTTTCTATGGGACAACATAGCGCTAAATTTTTTAACCTGCAGTAATGCATTAATGCATTTACTTCCCTGAAAGAGTCTCTGAGCTCGGTGCTCACTGTCCTTTCCAATTTAATGACAAGAAGAGTGAGGGACTTAACGTTAAGTAAATGTGTTCAAGGCTATTCAGCTAGAATGGGGCAGAGGTGGGTTGGTGGTTTGTCAGTCTAATATCAGAAATCTCCTTTAAGTGCTGTGCTAAACTCCAAGCTGTGTTTTCTCAGTCTGCACTTGTCTCTTGTACAACACAGAGGTATATTCCTGAAAGGGGGGAGGGGTGTGCATGTGTATTTCCCTGTGCATGCGTTATTTGTAAATACACACATGCTTGTGTGTCCTGTGTGTTACTGTGCATATATGTATAAATGTGTGTTCTTATGTGGAGGTATATACCTTTATTATGTGGATGTATCATGTGTATGTGTGTGCATATGCACACGTTGAGCTAAGAGATAAATCATTTCACTCTGACAAGACAGCTTTTACTCCCAAGCCAGTCTTGTTATGCCCTGATCCTTTCTTCATTAACATGGTCTTTTTCCATCCGGAGTAATGTGCAAATTATTTTAAAGAGGATGATCTCTCAGATTTCTAGTATAAAACTAAGTTATTTTATTATACTGTTTCTTAAATATTTATATGTTTAAAGCTCCTATATAATGTAAAGCAAAAATAAGTTTGTAAATTAAATGCAAAGAGAAAAAAAAAAAAAAAACACTAAAAGCAACAGCATTAATGTAGTGTGATGAATGCTGTTATTTTACTGAAACTAAATTCCTCTAATGTGAGTATGGCTTATGACACAGGTTTGTCTTTCTTTCTTTTTTTTTTTTTTAAGCAGCATGCATAAAATTTCTCCAACATTTTCCACTCTTCACAATATCATGAACTCTTTTTATATTGGAAGAGCCTTGATGTAATTTATCCTCTACTTTGTGTTAAGCTACATTTATGCATTAAATTATTGTCTCCTTTTCTTTTTCTTCTCATTAGCACATAGTAATTAAAATAGCATTATATAAAAACAACACTGGCACTAAAAATTATTATATTACCCAGTTATAAGTTGGTATGTTCTTACATTATTTTGTGTTTATTGATATGACTCAAGTGAAATATAAAACTTTAAAAAAATTCTTAGAATTCTTGAAGCCTTGCTTCAGAAACACAGCCTTTGGATTTTGTGACCCCATGAAGGCACCTTAGTGTCTACCATAGTATGTTCCTCTTTGACAGTCCCTCCCTCTATTAAATTTAGTCCCATTAGAATCCCAGAAAGAAACATAGATTGTCCTTAAGCTGCCCCTGCCCCACCACAACTATCACCAAATCCAAACAAGTTTTTCTTTATATAGATGTAATAGCTATTATCATTGTGTATACAGCATTTAATTAAATGGCAAAATTTTCATTTATTTATTGTTTCCACAAACATGCACTTTGGGCCCTTTTCTTGGCACTGGGGATGCGAAGGTGGATGAGATGCAGTTTCAGCTTCAGGAAGCTTAGACCATCACCAGGTGTAAGAGACAGACACCTAATCCAGTCTCAGTGTGAGGAAGTTTCCTGAAGACATGACCTGCAAACTAAGTTCTGAATGATAAGCAGCTGTAAGTTAGAGAAGAAAAGTGGGCATTTGCTACAGCAGAAGCAGTGTGTGTGAAGGGAACTAAAACAACTTGAGTCTGTGTGGGTCAGAGGGCCCATGAAGAGCTGTGCATGCCAAGCCTAGGAGTTTAGACCTTTGTCCTGAAAGCCACAGAAAATGTGTGCTGAGTATCAAATAGATCAGCATCAAATATAAAACTCCAGGATGAAAAGGTAAGAAAGATGAGTGGGGATAGAGGATGTACAGCATGGCCAGGATTAGGGAGACCAGTTGTTAGGAAGAAATAGAAATACGGTAGTGGTCTCAATTATCTAGAGACAATACAAGGATAAAGTATATGAGACAAAACATTTTTTCAAAAAGATGCAGTTTTGGCCCTGACCAGGTGGCTCAGTTGGTTGGAGTGACATCCCGTCCACAAAAATGTTACAGGTTTGATTCTGGTTAGTACACATACCTAGGTTGCGGGTTCGATCCCCAGTTGGGGTGCATGCGGGAGGCAGCCGATCGATGGTTCTCTCTTATATTGATGTTGTTCTCTCTCTCTCCCCCTTCCTCTCTCTTAAACATTCAATAAAATCATATCCTCAGATGAGGATTAAAAATAAATAAGATAACGTTTTATTTGAACTTGCTAAAGGAATTGAAAATATTTTTTATAGCCAAAGAGGAGGCCCTGCTTTGTAGCTGCGGAATCAATGGGGGGTAGAGAGTAATAAACATTGAACATTTAATATATGCCAGATACCGGCTTGAGTGTTTTACATTTATTAATCCTCTGGATCTTCTTTTCCTTCCTTTAGGGCTGATACTGTTCTTTTTTATTATTTGTTAAATGGAAGATCCTGACAAAGTGCTAGTGTTGAAACTCATTCACTGAGCTAAAAAACACAAGAGGAGCTATGGTCTTTGGGGTGTGAAAGACGAGATGAGTTTTACTTTGAAGAAGTTGACTTCAAGTTGTACATTAAGAAAGGCAGAGACTCACACGACCTTAAGGAGCATGTAGGTCATGACCACTGCTCTGAGTCCTGCTGTGTCATACACTTCCCAGTGGATGAGGTGGGGATGCACTGTATCTGCATGTCTGGATGCCAACATAAAGCACCAGGCTGTAGGTATATATTTGGGACATCAGGTTTTAGTCTCCGGAAGACAAAATACTTTCAATAAATATTTATTAGGTGCATGTCAAACTGATGCTAATTGAAGTTTTGAGCATGGATGAGATAATTCCAGAAGCACATGTAGAAAAGGGGGTTGTATTACATATGCACTGCAGGACTGTGCAATAGAAGAAATGCTATGAAAAAGACTGTGATGAATTGGCCAGAGCATTAGGATACAAAACAGGAGAGTAGTGTCTCGGAAATCAAAGGAAGAGAAGGTTTGCAAGAGGAACCTGGTCACCAGCATCAAATGCTGCTTAAGGCAAGAAGGTGAGCTTAGAAAGTGACCTGGGATATAGAGGCAAGGATGCATGATGCGTGAAGGGGGTCTGAACCAAGGAGAGGGTTGGTAGAATTTAGGCAGCAGGCTTATTATAATTCCTCATTTTTCACTTGCCTCAGATTATACGTAATTCTACGGAGACATAACATCTGAAACCCTCTGTCACATCAGGGCCTCTGGTTTCTATCATTACTCAAGGTTAGAAATTAAAGTTGGACTTACTTTATAATTATATTTCTTCAGACCCTCCAATGGCCACATATTTGAATAAAAGGGATAAGAGCATCATGGCATGTGAAAATCTCAATGCAACTCGTCAGACCTCATCGTCTTCAGAGGACATGGAAACTGAAAGATTTCTACCCTAAGGATTGAGACCAGGCTGGGTGCTGCTTCTCCCCACCCTGCGAGGCCTTGCCAGGTTCTAATGTTTGTTGTGTTTAAACATTTTTCAAGGCAGCCTCTATCTTTGTAGATATAATCCCAAGTTTGAGGACTTTAAAAAAGTAATAAACATACTGAGAGGCACAGATGCAATGATGAACCCCATTTTTTAAAACCACGCACGACAGAACGCCACGCTTTCGCCATATCGACTCTAGGGCTTACAGCAGCGGCTGAAGCTTTGCTTTTGCTGAATGAATTTCTCAGGTGTATTTTTTCTTCCCCAGTTTGTTTTTAGCAAAAATTGGAGTCTGAAGGGTCTTCTGTTCATGCAAATAATTGAGTTCATTTTCATGATTTAAAAAAAACACTTTAAATCAATGGGAAAGATACAAATGTTTGGATGGTTTTACTAATCACTTACATGGTAAGTTATCACCTTATTCATCTCCCGATTCGAGACAAATACAGTACAGCTGTCAGACACAGATATGACTAAGGCCTCAACCCTAAAGTTGAAGTCTGACCTTCAGACTGAATGAACTGTGACTTGGTCTCTGGGTTTCTACCAGCCTCAGTCTTAATGAATCCAGGAACCCGAGGCAGCTAACAAACGAAATCTTTTAATTAGACTTGGAAAGCCTAATGATGATATTTTGCTAAAATGATATTACTGGCAGGATTTCTAAATATTTATCTCCTTTCTTCCATGATCTCATCTTCTTAACTCAGTGACATGGATAAAATATATTTTATTTTTCTCTGAGATCGATGGGGAGAAAAGATGAGGAAGATTAAGCGACGTGTTCAAAGTCACAGTTAATAAGTGGCAGAAACAAGTTTATAACCCATCTTTCCTAACCCTTTGAAGTGGATCGGGCAGCTACCCATTGAAGGAAGCTTGGCTAAAGAGAGCAGAAATGCCCTGGCCGGTTTGGCTCAGCTGTTAGAGCGTTGGCTTGCGGTACAGAGAGACCTGGGTTCTGTTCCCGCTAAGGGCATGTACCTCTGTTGTGGTTTGTCTCTGGTTGGGTCGTGCGGGAGGCGGCCACCCCATGTGACCCTTTCAGATCAATGTTTTTTTTTTTCTCTCTCTTCTTCCCACTCTGTCTGAACAAAAAATGGAAAAATGTCCTCGGGTTAGGATTAAAAAATTAATAATAAAAAATAAATAAAGAGAGCAGAATTGCTGGTGATCATTTTCTGATTTCCAGATAATTAAGGCAGGAATATTTTTTCTCTTATGGGGAAGATAACAGATGGATATAGCTTTTTTCTAACTGTTGTCATTGAGAGGCAAAGTCTACTATTTTTTTTTTTCATGGTGAATCTGGGATGCTCTTAATAACTTGCTTGAACAACAGAATGTGACCAGAGTGATATTTTGCACCTCTGAGGCTGAGTTGTAAGCACTCATGCAGGGGTGTCTATTCCTCTGGGAATACTCACCCTGGCAGAAGTCAGTTGCCATGTAAGAAACCCCAAGAACACCATTATTTAGGGAGCTCCAGATAGCCATGTGGAGAGGCTGCATGCGTGGGGAGGGATGACTGGCCAGCCTCTTCGGCTCGGCCATCCCAGTGTAGAGACCAAATTTTGAACTATGAAGCCATCTAGGACTTCGTCGTCTCAGGAGACACATTGTGGAAAGAATTGAAAGATGAAGGTGATAAAACATTAACATATGGTCCCTATTGAGCTGTCTCAGCTGAATCCAGCCACATGTGCCACCCCTACAGGGTCCTAGTCACCAGGGAGTAAGGATAAGATATTTCTACTCTATCTATTTGAACTGAAAGCACAATAAATGGATGTGTTACACCACTAAATGTTGAGGGTTTTTAAATATAACAATAGATAAACAGAACATCTCAGGTAAAGCCTTTCATGTGACTTCATGATTGAGTGCCCTTCAAAATCAGAGTTGTTAGTCATGAAAATAACACAGTAAAATTTAGTTACCCAGACCTCTTGGGGAATAAGTCATTCTGGATGATGGAATGATGGCACTTCAAAAGTTAGAGGTGATCAATCTTTCAAATGCTGGTGATGTTGTATTTTAATTGTTTAATATGAATAGTTAAATATACAATTATTTACGCATTAAAATATATATCTTGAACACATACTATGTGCTAGACTATATGTTAAATACTTGGTAAGAGTCTTGTACTGGACAAACAAAACTTTTTAGATTAACAAGGGAGGCAGAAATGCTAAGTAACTGGCCCAAAGCTTCCAGAAGATACATTTCATAGCCAGGTTTTCAACCCAGGTCTTCCTGATTAAGGGGAAAGTATTTCACAGGACAGTACACTGAGGCCAATGGTCCACTCTCATGCTTTTGACTATCTCTTCTTTTATCATAATTTTAAGTATCATGAGAAATAGTTGCATTAAAATTTATCTATATCTGTCTGCAACCTTCTAAAGAAGACAAGCTGAGCTACATTGTGGACATGAAATTTGCTTGTGTTTCTGCATGGTCATAGCTAAGATTTAATCAGCAAATCCAAGTGTAGCAAACTGTTTGCAATCATTTAAGATGGCATCATTGATAATAATAATGATTCCTTATAGTTTTCTGGTCCCTCTCTTGTAAGTATTGTATAAGGCTTTACAAAACACTAATTAAGCCTTACAGGATTTTGATAAGGCCATGAAGCAATTTAATTACTGTAATATATAGAGACTTTATTTATTTTTAAAATATGTTTTTATTGATTTTTTTTTGAGAGAGAGGAAGGGAGAGATAGATCATCTGCCTCCTGCACACCCCCTACTGGGGATTGAGCCTGCAACCCAGGGTTTGTGCCTTGATTAGGAATCAAACTGGGACCTTTCAGTCCATGGGGCAATGCTCAATCCACTGAGCCACACCGGCCGAGCTAGAGACTTTAAATAAAGCAAAAGAAGCTTCAGAATTTGCCTCTTTTTTCTTCAGGGCATGGACCCAGGAGTTTAGAAATTACTTTTCTATTCATTTGTTTCCCCAATTTTTAAGAGATTATGACATCATAATGTGTCCCCTTTTCATATTGGAAGACACAAGAAGTAACATTCTATATGTCCAGGAAATTAATTCATTAACCAGCACACATTTCACACTTGGAAGTACCAGGCACAGCTGTTCACTCAAGAGAAGAGTGAATATAATACCTGCCCTCACAGAGCCTCCAGCTCACTGGGAAGATACACCAATAAAATACAATAAGATTAGAATTGCGCTAGAGATATGCACAAAGTATTAGTCAAGCATGTGAAAGTGTGTCTAACTGAAAACTAATAGCTAATACTATACAAAGCATTTTCTGTTCCTCCATTCCAATATTCACTGCTTCATTTTCACACACGCGTGCGCGCGATATGCAGGCACACTTATTTTCCTAAATTTACAAAGAAGAGAAGTAAGGCACGGATAGCTTGAGGAACTTGCCCAAGCTCACCTACCTAGGATGTGGCACAGGTAGAAATCGATCCTAGGCATTGTCTGCAAGGTCCATATCCTTAACTGCTATGCTGGAGTGTAGATATGAGTAGGATCAGAGGAGATCCCAAAGAAATAACAACACAACAAAAGAAAGCAAAAGATAAATGTCCCATGCCTGTCAATGGCTTGTATAAGCTAGGCTTTGATAATAGTAGATTCTATGGAAAAAAAAAAAAAAGGTCAGGAAAATGACTTCTAATGTATTTCTAGTGGGCAATAACTTCTGAGCTAACTCATCAAAGAGAACCAAGTTTCTACTATAGTTTTCAGTACCTTCCCAGTGTCTCTTAATAATAGGTTCAGTTCACAGTTTTTTCGGTTCACAAATTTTGGAGTTAATTGATCTTTATTCAGTAGCCATGAAGCTCTGACCAAGGCACATGATGACTCACACATAAGCAGTGGGCAGCCACATGCTTATTAAGTTAAAATACACTTTCTCAAACTCCTGCAGTCCCGCCTTTGCCACTACTTATACGTCAGTTCCCTAATAATTAAAAAAAAAAAAAATTCTATCCACATGGCCAAAACTTGAACCTCTGCCATCATTGTCCATCACTTCTCTTCCTTTCTTCCAGTGCTGGACTCTGGTTCTGTGCCTGGAGTCTTACTATAGCCTCAACAGAGTACCTGAAGCTAGTTTCTGCCTGGTACTTAAATTTCTGTGGATTATGGGACCCACCCACTTAGGTTTGCGTGGATTATGTTGACAGTCTGAATGGAGTTCCTTTGAGCATACTTTACTCATGACTCTAGATTAAATTCAATATCTTCATGACCTATCCAATCAATCATCAGTTTCATGTAGCAAAGTATTGACTGACTGCACATGAGTTAGCCATAAAAAACATGCAGGGCATAATTTTAAACATTAAGAAGCAATGTACATTTCCTTTACATTATTCAGTATGCCATACGTTGACCTGGACCTGTATTCCCGTGTGTCATGCCTGAGTTGGATATTACAGATTTATGTTAAATGGGGGTAATGTGCGAGAAGAAAATAAAGACACATTCAGTCAATGATAATTTGTTGAGTGACCACTGTTATACACACACTGGACTAATTGTGAAACATTTCAAGGAGTATATTATTTAGAGCAAGAAGCAAATAGCTAACAAGGTAATTAGACCACAGGTAATATGCACTGAGAAATGAGGCCATGAAAGCCCTTAAGAGGACCAATTCATCAGGCCCTACTAGATCAACAAATGATTCCGGAGAAAAGTGATTTCTTACCTGAGGCCTAATTGACAAATAGGACCTAGGTATGTAGTGTGTGTTTGTGTGTTTGTGTGTATATGTGTGTGTGTGTGTGTTCATATGAACATATAGAAGTAGGGAGGTAGAAATATATTCTAGGCCAGAGGAAATAATATATGCAAGCCCTGCAGCTGAGAAGGATCTTCAGGTATTTCTGGATGCAACATCGCATATAGAAAAGAATGCAGTGAGAAAAGACTGAGGTTCACATTAAAGCTTTAGCTTTGGAAATTTGGAGGAGGGATGTATGTAGATGATAGAAACAATAGGAATTGATTAGAGGTGACTTGTAGGCAGACCACTTGGGTAACTGAGTATAATGATTCTTTTCAATAATGTTATAGGCACAGAAAGAGAACCAGATTTAGAAGTGGTCTAGTCACATAATTCAGTGTCCAAGAGGATAAATTTGAAATAATATGGTAATTAAGAGAATGAGCTCTTTTACCAGACTGACTGGCTTTGAATCTGGGCTCCATCATTTATTAGCTGTGTGGCCTTGAGCAAATGATCTCTGTCTACCTTGGTTTCTTCATCTTTAGAATGCTATTAGATAATGGTGATGGTTAATGTATGTGTTAACTTGGCTGGGCTGAATTGGGTCAAAGATTGTTCTAGATGTTTTTGTGAGAATATTTTTGGATGAAATTAAAATTTAAATTGGTGGGCTTTGAGTACAGGAGATTGAATTCTGTAGTGTTGGTGGGCCTCATCCAATCAGTTGAAGGCCTACATGGGAAACAATGACTGACTTCCTTAGAGTGAGAGGGAATTCTGCAGCACTATGAAGTTGAATGGCAATAGCAGCTATTCTTTGTCTCCAGCTTCTGGCCCACACTACAGATGTTGGACTTGCTAGTCTCCATTGTTGTGTGAGCCAATTCATGAAGAATTATGCCTAATACATAATAATAGTACTATACCCATATAGTAATTATAAAAATTAAATAAGATGATATATATAAAAATTTCAGAATAGTACCTCATACATTGTGAGTACTAAAATATTAAATATTATTGGCATGCTGTGGAGTATCAATTTCTTGATGTCTAACATGGCTTTGCATACAATAGTATGTATTTGTAGTTCATGGGTGTTGTGTAGGCTGGAGATAAATATTTGGTATTATTAGCATGTAGATGATAAATGATACTATTAGAGCAGATTGGATTATCGAGAGAGAAAATGCTATGTAAGAAATGCTCAGAGCAAAATCTTTAAAAAGCTAAAGTTTAAGAGATGAACAAAGAAGACTTTAAATGAGAAATCAGAAAACAGAAAAACCAGGAGTTTTTCACTAAAGCATTGCAAAATATAGTCATTGGAGTGATTAAAGTCACATATGACACTGATCTAATAAGTATAATTAGAGTTTGAGTTTATTTTGAACTGCCCTGGTTTCTACCTTTTGTCCCAACATAGCTAGTAAATAACTTTTACAGTCATCTTAGATTCAACAAAGGGAGTCAGTATGTGATTTAAGATGAGTCAGTCAAATTACAAGGATGAAGATTTTCTCATATTCTTCCACCATATATAAACAAGGAAGAATGTAATGCAGAATGCTACTGGCAACAATTCTGCTTTCAAGAAGAAACCAAACCTGGAAGTAAAATATTGCTGAGCATGACAGAACAGAGAGATGGAACATAGCTATTCTTTGATAACATCTTTGAGACTATGTTAGTAGAAAAAAGAACTTGATTTCTGGACATAAGATATGAAATAATATATTCCTTTATTCTTTAAGGCATTTTGAATGGGAGAATCATGTAACTTGAGACCCAAACTAGCCTAACTGATAGAGAGAAAACAGGATGTTCAAGACTATGCTACTCACTAATAAGAACATCCTAATTGTAAGATAACTTAAAATGACTTCCCTTTTCATCAATTACTTCCAAGAAAGGAGAATCCCCTTTCAAAAACAACTAAATGGTACTTTACTGAATTGTAATGGGCATGAGTAGGCGAGGTTGGAGAAATGAGGTAGGGTGGATAAAAATGCTCTCATAATATGAGGATTCATGGAAGGGGTGGAATTCAGAAGGAGAGCAAATATACCCAAGGAATTTGGGTGACGCATAAAGGGAGGACAACAAAGGGATTTCTAGTGGAGACAAATAGTGTTTGAGGATTACTTTTATGTATTTGATGTGGGAGATAAATATGTTTGAGGATTACTTGTACATGTAATAGGGAGATAAATTCTTCTGTCCCCTTTTATAAAATTTTCAATATATTCTATATTCATGACTGATGCTTTTGGAAAAGTGAATTCTTCCTGGGAAATGAAAATAAAATTTAGTTCTGGATCAAAATTGGTCCAGAGTAGAAGCATAGACTATATGTATCTGAATTATGTTCTAAAGTTGACAAGTCTCTATTAAAATACCTAACTGATACATTGGAAATCAGGTCTATAAACTTTAGGTGGTTATCGGAGACCATGAAATTAGTAGCTGGTATACCTAGGGTTAGAACCTATGATGCTAGTCTGCTAGCTTATTCTTTAATCATACATCAGGAGAAGATGCTGCCAGTGTCTCTATGGATCTGGATTAGAAAGAGGACAGATTAAAAATTAGAAAAACATTTTTAAAAGGTTTTACCTTTAAATCAGATGAAATAAACTACTAAAAGAACTTTAAAAAATGAAAATGACTTCATATGATATAGACCAGGGTGTGTCTCATATTAGAAGGAACTTCTGTGTGAGGCCAATGGTAATAGGCAAGGAACATCAGTATGGAAAGAAGTTATTATCATACTATATATAATTATGTCAGAAATATTATAGCCTACTGTTCATAGATTAAATACAACCCCTTTGCTATTAATCTAAGAGGATTTCTTCTTAGTGATGCAATAGAAAGAACATGGGCTTGGAATGGACTTACTCAAACTCCATTTTTACCACTTTTTGCTTATACAAGCATTTTTATCAAATTAACTAAACTTCAGTTCTCTTATCTGGAGAATAATATAGAGTCCTTTTCTTCAAAGTACTTATATTCTTATGCAGAAGGGCGAAAGTGAGCAAAAAAATAAACAAAGACAATAAGAATTTTAGAAACATATAAAAGATCAAAAGAGATAAACTGGGTTAACATAAGAGATAATATAAAAAGGGGTATATTACTGCTTTAGAAGGGAATATCAGGGAAGAGTCATCTAAGTGATCATATTTGGAATATATTTTTAAATAAGAGCCAAGAGACTTGGATATGAAGTATGAAGAGAAGAGGTGAAGAGAAGATGAGACTTACAGGTTTTTGGACTAAGCAAATAGGTGAAAGGCAGCATCATTGAGTGAGAGAGAAAAATGTCTGTAAAAGAGTGTATTTTTGGAGGAAAATAGTTCTATTTGGTCTGTGTGAAATTTGAGGTGGGTTTTAAACATTTAAGGGAGATAGTGAATAAGTAGTAGGATGTAAGAATCTGAATTTTTGAGAAACGCTTGGTGACAGACATGTTGTTATAAGTTTCATCATATTTAAAGTCATGGGACTGGTGAAATCACCTGTGGAAAGACTGTTGGTAGAAATCACAGAGCCAGGGACAGAGCTCTGAGAGAATTACTCCAATGTTTAGAGGAGCCTGCAAAGGTTACTGAGAAAGGGAGAGCTGTAAAGTGTAAGAAAACCAGGTAAGTATGTATGTGCCTTGGAATCTCAGTTAAGAAGGTATTTAAAAAGGGACCCTAGCCAGGTAGTTCTGTTGGTTAGAGCATCATGTCAATATACCAAAGTTGTGTGTTTGACCCCAGTCAGGGCACATACAGGAATCAACCAATGAATGCCTCAATAAGTGGAACAACAAATTGATGGTTCTCTCTCTCAAATCAATCAATAAAAATAGAATTAAAAAAAAAAAGTAGTGGTCTCTCCTGTTTGGGCTTCCTCACAACATGGCAGCTGGAAGACAGCTAGAAGGCTAATGTGGTTTCTCAGGGCTCCAAAGGTTAGCATCCCAAGAAAACCAGGTTGCACCTACGTTGCTTTTATGGTCTAGCCTCAGAAGTCATGTTGCATCATTTTTTGCCCCAGTCACAAGCCCACCTGTATTCAAGGAGAGGAAACTGAGACCCCACCTCTCAATGGGAGCGGTGTCAAAATCACATCAGAAGAACACTTGTATTGTTTGATATTGTTGGAAAATACAATCTGCCATATTATGAACCCCAAACAGATTACACTCAGTTTAAGAAGCCTGGGATGTTATGAAGTCCTCATATTGATTGCTTACTCCCTACCTCCCCATCCTCCATGTGACTGGCTTATAGCAGGCACAATAAATCCTAGTGCAACTCACTGCCTGATATTTTTATATCAGTTCACAGAACAGAAGTGAACTTGTGAATGAAGGAAAATCAATCCCAACAAATAAATTACTTTTTTCATAATTACTTTATGAATCCAAAAAATATTATTCTTATAGAACCATTTTTCTTATACCTCCATCATAAAAGGGATCAGTCCTTTTTTTGAGGAATTGTTGGAAGACCTATTTGTTTTTGGCAGAGGATATATTATGATTCAAAGCATATTTATAGTGCATAAGTTATTTGCCAAGCACTATTCTTGGTGATGGGAATCAGCAGTAAACAAAACATATTTAAAAAAAAAAAAATCTCTGCATCCATGGAAGTAACCTGAATACGATATTCACTGGGGGAAAGGAGACTGCCTAGTTAGTGCATATGTATTTAATGTCTCCCAACCACTATTGCATAAGCCTCCCAGGGAGGAGCTTTGTCATTTTCTCTACTATAGTCCCAGGGCCTAGCACAGTGCCGGCGTGGGTGGGGGTGCAACTTTCAATAAATAGTTGCTGAACTAGTGTGCAGATGTGAAGGGATTAAGGCCAGTTGCATAAATGAAAGGCATGGTTTCCCGAGGAAGGAGTCCGCATGCCCTCTTTTAAAAGCATTGGCACCAGATTACCTGGAGGAGGTGGCTAAACTCCATCCTTAGCAGCAAAGGTTGAACACAATTGGGGTGAGGGGGGGTCACTGGTTCTCTGTTCCATTTTCAATAAGAAAGAACCCTGTACAATTTCTTAAACTTTGTAATTCCCTTGTGTTTGTTATTCTTGCATTTCTGTCTTCCCCGTGGTGATTAATAGTAGTTTTTTTTATCTTCTTTTTTTTAATGTTGTGTGCACTTGTCTTTGGGGACTGGAAGAAGGAGGAAGCTAGGGAGAGTGTTAATCTCCGCAAGGAAGCTCCAGGGGAGAGGATCCTCCAGGGACAGAGTTGGTGTTCTCAGCTTTAGAGAGTGGGGAGTAGGGAGAGTCCCTGGGGCTCCTCCAAGGAGAGAGAGGAAGCAGCAAGCCTGGGCTGAGAGGGTCTTGGAGCTCAAGAGTGCAAACACCTTGTTGATTACTTGACCAGTCCTTGCCTATTTCTCCTTGTTGAGCATTAAAAACAAGTTAGTGCTCTTCTGGTGCTTGTGCTTTCGCGTTCTCTCTGTGAAACATGTCATCCATGCTGGAAATCTTCCTGAAGCTCTGCCTTGCTTTCTCATCCTTCGTTTATAATCGCACCTAGTCCTGTCATTTTTGCCTGTTAATCTCTTTCAAATCAGTCCCTGTATTTCCATCCTCACTTCTCTGCCTGTGCTCAGTCCTGGATCACCAGAGATGCCACTAATTGGTCTCCAACATGAGAACCCTTTATGCTATCCCACACTACCTTTTCAAGAAGCAAATTTGATTATGTCCTTCTCTGTGTGACTCTGCTGTGAAAGCCTACTACCTGCAGGAAAAGCCCCAACGCTTAGAATATGAGGTCTCTGTCCTCCATCTGGCCTTTTGTCTCATTTTTGTGCCTTCTCCCCAGTTACATTCTACACTCTAGTCATGTAGATTTGCTCACTGAAGTCCAAGTATGTCAAACTATCCCAAATGATAGACTCTTATACTTTTGCATTTAATGTTCACCCTGCCTAGCATGTACTTCCGTTAATTTTTTTTAAAAAAATATGTTTTTATTGAATTGTTGGAAAGAGAGGAAGGGAGAGAGAGAGAGAAACATTGACGTGAGAGAGAAACATTGATCAGCTGCCTCATGCACACCCCTTACAAGGTATCAAGCCCACAACTTGTGCATGTGTCCTGACTGGGAATCGAACTGGGATCTCTCAGTCGGTGGGACAACACTCAGTCCACTGAGCCACACTAGCCAGGCTACTTCCATTTATTTCTAATAGGTAAATTCTTTCTCACCTTTCAAGACCTAGATGAAATATCACTTTCTTTTTTTTTTTATCCTCACCTGAGGGGACATTTTTCCATTTTTTGTTCAGGTAGAGTGGGAGGGAGAGAGAGGAACAGAGAGAGAGAGAGAAACATCGACGTGAAAGGAACACATCGAGTGGCTGCCACGCGCACGACCGACCAGGGCCGGGGACAAACTGCAACCGAGGTACGCGCCCTTAGTGGGAACCGAACCCGGGTCTCTCAGGACCGCAGGCCGACGCTCTAACCGCTGAGCCAAACCGGCCAGGGCGAAATATCACTTTCATTCAGTGAAGTCTTTGTTTTTTTTTTTTTTTTTCTCAAGCACTGTAGTCTTCCATAGTCTAGGTATATATTCTTGTTTTGGATGACTTTTCTGTCTTGATTGTAACTTTCTTGAGAGGAAATATTTTGTGTTAACACAGTATCATAAGTGCCTGCCACAGCACAGATTATAAAATTGTGACTAACACATAAGGGGTGAATGAATGAATGTGAAAATGATACTGTTATAATAACTTGATTACTAATTAACAGGAAAGGAGCAAAGGGGAGACTAGATAATACAGGCATGCCATTTATACAGCTTTTCCAGGGAGATCTATTCCCCACAGATCTCAGTGGGAAGGGACTAGACAAAGGCAGTTTAACGCATGCCCAGTAATTAAACAGGTAATTGGCCAGAATAGACATGACCACTGTGAAATCTGATATACTTAACTCCTTCACAAAAGGGAGTTCTCTCTCTTGGCCTCTTGCTCTCTTGGGACTCCTAGTGCAGGGGGCATGCTCTCCTGCATTCATTCATGTGGCCCACAGCCATGTGGACTCCACACAACGGACTAATGGACTTTTACTAGTCTGAGCCTGATGCCCTGCCAGACTCAATGCCACCATGGAACAGAAACTCGACACTGGCTTTGTTTCTATTTCTACTAAAGCCCTAGCTGCACCTTTTCCAGGACTGGCTTAAGGGAAATGGGACTTTGGAAACCAAGGAATATAACTCAGAAAATGAAACCTTTTACAACATCTCTTCCTCCTGTGGGGGCCTCCAGAAATACTCATTTCAGTAGCACCCCATGAGCCCCATTCCCACTAGCAACAGAGAAATTCCACCAGTGCAATTCTCCTGTAACAATAAGACATCAATACGCTTGGTCCTCAATAATGTGAAGCTAGAAAAAGAAATGAAATTACATGTCTAGGTAGATATGGAAGTGGCCTCCCTCTTACATGTCACTGATTATTCCTGAAGATTTGCCTTGCTATTGCCTGGAGGTATAAAGACATTAAACCAGGAAGTGCTGGTAGCACTACTCAGTCTCTGGACAACTAGAAAAACCTCAACTCTACAAGGAATATGCAATTCTATTCTTGAAAGAAGGAAAACACCAGCTTTAAACAAAGTAGTTGTGGAGGACAGTACACACAGCTACACCTGCAGGGGTGGGTTCATTTGTTTTGTGGCAAAAGTGCCTCCTTCTAGGTACACTGTGAATAGCCAGCTAATCTCATGTAGAAGCAATGTCTTTAGCCACACTAATTTTTCTTGCACATTAGCGCAAGAAGAGAGATTTATTAATGATCTTTAAATAGTCAATAACTTAGCCTGCATAGGCTACTACAACAAAATACCATAAACTGGGTGGCTTAGACAACAGAAATTTATTTCCTATGGTTCTGGAGGCTGAGAAGTCCAAGATCAAATTGTTTGCATATTAAGTGTTTGGTGAGAGCCTGCTTTTTTGGATTCACACAGCTGCCTTTCTCAACACATACTTGTGAAAAGAAAGGTTTTTGTGTCTCTCCCTCTTCTTGTAAGAGCATGAACCCCATGATGCCCTCATGATCTCATATAAATTTAATTGCTGCCCAGAGCACCCCCCCAATACCATAATATTGCAGGTTAGATATTCAACATATGAATTTAGAGAGGTGGTCACAAAAATTGTGATCAAATATTAATGACCCCCAAATAATAGCAATAGTAAATAAAAGTAATTAATATTAGTAGCTGAAATTTATTGAGTTCTTGCTGTGTGATAGTCAAAATTTTAGGTATTTTAATACATGTTGGCTACATTATCCTCCTACTGACCCTATAGGTAGGTTCTATCATTACCCTCATTTACAGATGGAAAGATTGAAGTACAGAAAAACTACAGTAACCAGGATGAGGTTACGTAGGTAATAGTTAGCCGAGCTGGAAACTAAACTCAGTTAGCCTGGCTCCAGAGATTATGCTTTTAACCACATAATGAATTAAGATGAAGAAACATGCATGGAGATTTTCTAACATGATTTTAAACATTTTTGTAGCCATTGATACTTTTATCCAAAATATACTATTTGAAAAATAAATACTAGCATATAAAATAGACAAAAGCTGAAGAAGACTTCTATTTCTAGCAACATGATGGACCATGTACACTGAATTTCTTTTAGAAAAGAAAATGGATCAAATGGCAGTTTCATTTTTTTAATTTTTTGAAGAAACTCCATATTGCTTTCCATACTGGCTGCACCAGTCTGCATTCCCACCAGCATGTACTAGAGTCCCCTTTTCTCCACACCCTCGCCAACACTTGTTTAATGATTTGTTGATGGCGGCCATTCTGGCAGGTGTGAGGTGATGCCTTATTACTGTTTTAATTTTTTTATTATTATTTTTTTTAATCCTCACCCGAGGACATTTTTGCATTTTTTGTTCAGACAGAGTGGGAAGGAGAGAGAGGAAGAGAGAGAGAGAGAAACATCGATGTGAAGGGACACATCGAGTGGTTGCCACCGGCACGACCAACCAAGGCCAGGGACAAACTGCAACCGAGGTACGTGCCCTTAGCGGGAACCGAACCCAGGTCTCTCTGTACCGCAGGTCGACGCTCCAACCGCTGAGCCAAACCGGCCAGGGCTACTGTTTTAATTTGTATCTCTCTGATGATTAGTGGCATTGAGCACTTTTTTTCATGTCTCTTGGTCATTTGTATGTCCTCTTTGGAGAAATGTCTATTCAGGTTCTTTGCCCATTTTGTTTATCTATTTTTTTCTTTACTGATATTAGAGAGAGAAGAAGGGGGAGGGAGAGAGAGATAGAAACATGAATAACAGAGAACATCAATTGGCCACTTCTAGCATGCCTCCCAGTAGGGATCAGGCCCACAATTTGGGCATGTTCCCTGACCGGGAATCAAACTGGTGACCTCTTGGTGCATAGGTTGATGCTCAACCACTGAGCCACATTGGTTGGGCCTTTGCCCATTTTTTAAATTGGATTGTTTGCATTGCTTTTGTTGAGTTGTATGAGCACTTTGTATATTTGGGATATTGACTCCTATTAGATATATCATTTGCAAATATGTTCTCTCATATAGTGGGTTTCCTTTCCATTTTGATTCTGGTTTCTTTCACTGTGCAAAAGCTTTTTAGTTTGATATAGTCCCATTTGTTTATTTTTTTCCCCTGTGTTTCTCTTGTTCTAGGTGATGTATTGGTGAAACGTGCTATATGAGGTGTCTGAGATTTTGCTGTCTATGTTTTCTTCTAGGATTTTTATGGTTTCACAACTTACATTTAAGTGTTTCATCAATTTTTGAGTTTATTCTTGTTTATGGTGAAAGTTGGTGGTCGAGTTTCATTTATTTGTATGTACCTGTTCAATTTTCCCAACACCATTTATTGAAGAGACTGTCTTTACTCCATTGTATTCTCTTGCCTCCTTTGTCAAATATTAATTGAACATAATGGCTTGGGTCGATTTCTGCATTCTCTGTTCTGTTCCATTGAACTATATGCCTGTTCCTGTGCCAGTATCAGGCTCCTTTGATTACAGTGGCTTTGTAGTATAACTTGATATCTGGTATTGTGATCCCTTCAACTTTGTTCTTCTTTCTTAAGATTTCTGCAGCTCTTTGGGATCTTTCTTGGTTCCATTTACATTTTTGGAGCACTTGTTCTAGATCTGTGAAATATAAGATAAACCAAATAATTTATATACATATATGCATAACTAATGGACACAGACAATAGTGTAGTAAAGGAAGGGTGGGTGGGAACAAGGAGGAGGGAGCCAAAGGGGGAAAATGAGGGGACATCTGTAATACTTTCAACAGTAAAGATACATTTAAAAAAGAAAAGAAAGCTGGAAAAAAAAGTATTATATTTGTTGGAAAACATATTTTAAAATGTTTTAGCCCTGGCCGGTTTGGCTCAGCTGTTAGATCTTCGGCCCACGGACCAGAGAGTCCTGGGTTCAGTTCCTGCTAAGGGCATGTACCTCAGTTGCAGTTTGTCCCTGGCCCTGGTTGGGGTCATGTGGGTGGCAGCCAGTCAATGTGTCTCTCTCACATCGATGTTTCTCTCTCTCTCCTCACCCCTCTCTCCCTTCCGTTCTATCTGAAGATAACTGCAAAAATGTCCTCAGGTGAGGATAAAAAATAAAATAAAATAAATAAAATAAAATGTTTTAATGTGTATTTTGGCACTTAAAATAGGAGAGGTACTCAAATGTTAGAAATAAAGTGAAATAAGAAACAATTTAATAAAATAAAGTTTGCCTTTAAAGTACTTGTACATTCCCAGTAAGCAACAACTTTTCTTCTTCTTTTTTAATCCTCACTTGAGGATATTTTGCCACTTATGTTCAGATAGAGTGGAAAGAAGAGAGAGAGAGACATCTATGTGAGAAAAATACATCAACTTGTTGCCTTCTGCATAACCAAATTCCAACCGAGGTACATGCCCTTGACCGGAATCAAACCTGCGACTCTTTGATCTGGAAGCCGATGCTCTAACTGCTAAGGCAAACTGGCCAGAGCATACCACAGCTTTTCTTTTACTATTTGTATGAAGAAGAGGAGAAAAATCTTGGGCTCATACAAGGTACAGTGTCACAACAGTCAGACTCAACACTGGGGTTCATGATAGGATACTCTTCAGAAAAAGTATATAATGAGAAAAAAATGCTATATGAAGGAAGACAGCAAAGGAACTTGTCAATTTCAGCCTACAGTTTTAGATGAGATAAAATTTTAAAAGTTGGTTCTAACAGTTCTAACTACATACTAGTCATCACACAAGTGGAGAATTAGAATTCACAGTAGCTAAAAATACTGAGTCAAGAAATCGTGTAAAATATTTCAGGGCTATAGTACCTTTAAGATAGTAGTTGTAGAAGCTAATGCAATTCCTTTATTAAGGAAGTCATTCTCAGCCCAGATAAAACTCCAAAGGAATATAAACTTACAAAGGAAAATAAAAAGAATTCACTAAACAATAAGGTGTGTGGTTTCTTGTCCAACATATAAAGAGTTGCGAAACTTCATTTCCCTTCTCACAAGCAAAAGGTGAACAGACTGAATATCAACAGCTTTCCTTAGAGCCATCAGAAAAGTGATGTCACATGGCAAACTGGAGCCCCCAAAACTGGAGAGAAAAGTGAACACCAAGAATCACATTACCTTTTGCTTTTTACAGCAGCAGCCTGTGGCTGGAGCCAGTACTCCAAAGAGCACTTAAATGTAATTGATGAATTACCAGAGACTAAGTGTGGATTAGCTTGGGAGTTAAAATCTCCAGGAGTCCGGTATGCGGTGTGTTTGGTGAGGGTGGGCCTGGGGGGGGGGGGGTGGAGGCACACTTTTGTGTGTCTTACCTCCACGAACCCCACCAGGTTCTAAAGCTGAAGATTTGCATTATCTGGCCAAGTTTTATGTGTACACACCTTAAGATCTTTTTTTTTTATTAAATTTGTTGGGTACTTTCAGCTCACAAAAGTATATGGGTTTCAAGTGTCCACTCAACAAAATATCATCTACACAATGTATTACGTGTCCAGGGCCCCAAGCAAAGTTTACTTCTGTCCCCATTTATTTCCCTTTTGCCCCTCCCACCCCCATCCCCTTTGCGTTTGGCTATCACCACACTGTTGTCCATGTCTATGTGTTACACATATACAGGTGTTTTTTTGCTTAATCCCTTCACCTTCTTTCATGAGCACACCCCAAGGTCTCAAAATGTTTCTTTATAATGCATACTCTTGAAAAGCTCATGCACATAAGCACCAAGAGAGGTATATAAGAATTTTTATAGCTATAGTTGGACTAAGTCCAAATATCCATCATTAGGAGAATGAAAATGTACACTTTTGTCTTTATTGACATAATAATAATAATGAACAGGAACCAGTCACATAAGAATATATATTATATGACTGTTTATATAAATTTTAATAATGTATAAAACTAAGAATATAAATTTTTTAAACAATTTTTTAATTGATTTTAGAGAGAGAGGAAGGGAGAGGGAGAGAGAGATAGAAACATCAATGAGAGAGAACATTGATTGGCTGCCTCATGCACGTTTCTCACTGGGAATTGGGCTCACAACATGGGCATGTGCCTTGACTAGGAGTTGAATTGGTAACCTCTTGGTGCATGGGTTGACACTTAACCCCTGAGCCACACTGGCCAGGCAAGAATATAAATTTAAGGATACAAATATTTTAAAACTCTAAAGACAAATAAGAGAATAATATACATAATTCAGGATGAACTATGCTCACCTCTGATACACTATTAATGGGGAGAAAGAGTTTTTGATCTGAAAGAGTTTGCTATTTGTTTATCAATGTTCTATTTTAGGGGTGTTTGACATATATCATTTTATATATCTGAGGAATGATTTGAAGATACTTGTCATGACAAATGCCATCTATTAACAATTAATGCTATTGAAGACCAAAGGGGTAAGAGACATACATGTCCATGTAGCTTACTGCTAACAGAGATGAATCCAGGCCACCACTTGTTCAGGCCACTTTCTTCCTAGCCAAAAAACTCAGGTAATACAGGGTGCAGTAAAAATATGGCTTGGCATCTTTGACTCTCATGGTATACCCATAAGATAAGATAAAGTGGGCAGGGGCCATGGAAGTAACAGGTTGGATCAAGAAGTTAAGTGTAAAATGAGTATATTATTCTCCCCTTAGATATACAACAGAGCATTTTACTACAGAATCTTTATCCGACAAAATGCAGCCAGCAGGAAGCAGTGCAGTGGATTCTTTTAGGGTCTCAAACCAAACAAGGGGGTATTATTGGAATTCTCTGCAATCTATCTCAGTAACATGGGGAAGGTTTATAATGAGCCACGAGGGAAATTTGGAATATTGCAGTTTGCCTTTTTTCATAATGCCCAATGGCTAAGAATTTTTAAACAGTTTTTTGTCAGCCTATTAGGCTCAATAGTAAAAATATGTTTCTAGTTTTCCTGCTGTGTGTTCAGGCTAAGAGAAATGTAATGCCAGCTAAGGCTAGCCAGCCTTCAGTACTATAAATTATTTTCTATAGTTCAATATTTATGTTGGAACTTAATAGACATAAGACATTAAGATTTAGGAAGAGATGAAAGGGAAATTAATGAGACACTTGAAGAAGATATTTGGAAGAGAAAGGATTAATTAAGTTGGAGTGTTCTCACAACTTTTTGAGGAAAGGAGGAAAGACTCTATAGGAATTTTCTTGTCCAAAGGTAGAGAAGGATGGCATTAAATCTTTTCTATTACAAAAATAAAGGGGAAAAATTAGTACTTTTGTATAGTGATATCCAAATGTGGTTTTATGGTTGGCTATACCAGAATGTCTTTATTTTAAAATAGATAGATTCCTGAAAACTCCCAGAGAGTATAATTTATTTAGGCTGAATGTGGGGTTCCAAAATTTACATTTCTTAAAAAATACTTATAAGATGATTTTGATGGGAAGTTAATTGTGAGACACTCTTCTTGGTAATTTTGAAATCATGAGAGCAGTCCATCACCAGTGATGGAGTGAGGTGGTGGTGACTTAGTGTCCAGGTATAGAAATGAGATTGCTCCCCCCTAACCTGAAGGGGAAAAACAACCCTGTACAACCTCAAATTTTATGAATGAAGATTGCAAAAGTTTAGAGATAGCAATTTATGTGAAAGACACTTTTCTTAGTGTCTACCTCCTCTTTGATGGTACTGTTGACTTCAATATGGAGATAGAATCCCCAGGATGTTGATCAGCATCCAAGTTTGGAAGAAAACAAAAACCACACTTAGTGAAGCCAACTGGTGTTTTTCAGGGCTTCTAATGATAGATCATATTTATGAAGACAAAAGATTTATAACACATACGATATACCTGGTGCATTCCAGATGAGCGGACTTTGTGAGCTCAGGAGTGAAACGAAAGATGTGCTGCGTTGAATTTTATTGATTTTCCTCTTTGCTTATATAGTTTTATGATGTTCCATTTTCTCTTCTTTTTGGTTTGGAATTTGTGGTCTCAGTTATTTATCTTCTTCCTTCACTTTACCTTTAAAATGTGTATGTAACACTGCATCAATTTTCATGGCCACAGGTGAAAGGTCTGGGTGAGTCATCTGGTCACGAAAAGATGGTCTAGTGATAGAAGGGTTAATGCTTTTCCTTCTTAAGAAGCTCCCCCTCGTTCTCTTCCATCTTCATTTGCTCACATTTTTGGAATGGATTTATAATTTGCTTTTTTCAACTCATCACTTTCTGATTTTTAGCACTGTGATCTCACTTTCAGAGATTATATACGGATAGCTCTGAAGTTTTCCATTTGCATTCTGTACCAGATCCTTTGGTTGTGAATAGTTTCCTTCTACAACTTCTTCATGTAACTCATCCAGCAATAAGATTAAACTGCCAAATTATAATAGAAATAAGACTTTTGTTTGTGGAGGCTTGGTAATGGATGGAAATCAATTATGCTAATGAATTTGTGTTTCCTCTGGTCTTTGTTCAATGTATACTTTGATTTTAATTAGAGTATTATGCCTTTTGTATTATAAAATATTTTTCAATAATCTCAAAGTTTTAGATATGCCAGCCAATTATATACTGAAGTCATGTTGGGGCTCATAGCCCACGGCATAGAGTTTAACCTCTAATTTTGCTCCCTCCCCCAATATCTGGTGAATTAATATGCTAGATTAGAGAATGACAGTATATGGGTCATTGCTGGCTCCAAGGCTAGAATCAAGAAGCATCATTCTCCTTGTTAAAAATGATTTAAACACATAAAGGAGAGGCCAAAAGAAGAGGTTCTTCTTGTCAACTGTTAATGATATGAGCTCCTGTCAAAGGTTCTCATTATTGTGTAAATATTCCCAGATTCAGATAGTCCCATAACACCATCACACATTTTTTTATCACGTATTATCCATAGTATTATAATGAGCTTAAACTACAAAATATTGCTATTTATGTAGATTAGTTATAAGTGGACAATGAAAATTTTATATAATTCAATCTAATACTTAATATTGTGTATTGATACACTTATTTTTTTACTAATGTACAATCTTAAAAAAAGAAATTGCTTCCACAGAAGGAAAACTTGTACCACTTGTGATAAACAAATGTAACATTAAAAACAAATGCAATAAAAACAAGACAACTAAAAAGGCCAATGTCATTAAATTCTAGCTGATACTGCAGGCTGCCAAGTGCTCAGAGCTGGAAACTTGTGCATTATTTGTTAAGAGGAGAGGTTAGCAAGTGGAAAGATGCCTTAAAACTAATAAAAATCAATCTAAAGATTTTTCTCTTGAGACAATGAGTAATAAAATAAATTTTTAAAGGGGATAACTCTCTTTCAGTCTGTGATTTAATATTATTTAATTCCATACACTGGAATCACATGTCCTACATTTTGGAAAATTCCATGTTAGTTCATTTATTTTGCCTACTTTTCCCTTTTATATTCAGAGGGCACTATTAAGCATGCAAAAAATGACACAGTTATCCATGTGTTTACATTTAAGGCTGAATCTATTTTATAAATTATGACAAATGAAGAAGATGCTATCTTTCAGAGAGTTCACAACTCACTTAACATTTATCATAGCATATGGTTTAATTTAATATATTTTTAATTTATATTCTCTTTTTCCCTTCTAGCTTCTACAAATTCAGGATTTTCTTTCCTCCCTGGGTCAGTGCTAAGAAGTAAATAACTAGGTAGAAGTAGACATTTGAGTCAATGAGTACAAAAAAATATTTTAAAAAGTGGTAATGTTTAAAAAGAAAAAATTTAGTTTCATTCATTATAATTTCTGTAATACACAGCTTGAGGATGATAAAACTGGTATAGGACTTGTTGAGGTATATATATTATTTCTCACTTAACCATTTAGTGACTTCTGGAAATGAGATATTTTGGTTTCTGAAGGTATATCTTTGTGTGCTAATGAGAATGAGAAGCCACAAGATTAAGTGGAAGCATTTTTATAGCCAATGATATTACTTTATGAAGTATACATAAAACCCTAAAAACACACACAGACATGCATGAATATTATTTGAAACAGTGCAAAATTATATAAATTTAAAAATAAAAGTGAAACTTCACAAAAAAGTTTTAAGTATTCTCTTTCCACAAATAAGGGGACATTATATTGTTCTGGAAAAAAAACCTCCTAGTTAAAAAAATATAAAACTGGACCAATCTATATGTAAAAAATAATTTTGAAAGTAGTAGCAAGCTTATGAAGGGAGTGAAAATTTTCAGGACCAAGATTCTGAAAATAAGTGAATCCTTGAAAGATAAATCCAGAATTTGGAGAATTTTTTTCCATGACTGATAGCCAATTTTGAATGCCAAAATGATGGCTGAAGGTCTGAGAGGGCTACCTAAAACCTAGCAATAATGTGAGGTAGAAAAAAAACAATTGTCAGGACTAAAGCCATATTTCTAACCATTTTGGTTACTAATTGAGTTAAGGTGATTGCTCTTATTATATCAGCCAGACAGTAGAAAATGTAAATCTTATTAGGAGAAATATAGTGTCATTCAAAATATAATTTTAAATAATTTGTATGTAATATTTAATAATTAAATGTAATCTGATATGTGGAAAGATGACAATTCACTGAAAATTAAAGAGAATAAAATTGGAAATGAAAATAAATTTATGAGAGATGCAC
This sequence comes from Molossus molossus, assembly GCF_014108415.1. Classification (NCBI taxonomy): domain Eukaryota; kingdom Metazoa; phylum Chordata; class Mammalia; order Chiroptera; family Molossidae; genus Molossus; species Molossus molossus. Next base: position 15,720,390 of record NW_023425344.1, on the reverse strand, counting down.
AAATTGAAATTATTAGAAATACATTAGAAACAGATGAAAAAATGCTTATGCTTACTAGTTATAAGTAAATACATGACAAAATAGAGAACTATGTCAGAGAAAAAGTATAATTAAAAATAAAATAAAAATAATAGAACTGAAAGTAGAATAATTAAAATTAAGAAGGCAAAGGATGTTTTGAGATTAAAGACAGCTGAATAGAAAGTTACTAAACAGGATAATGAGTCAGAAGAAAATACATAGATTGAATTATGAGAAAACAATGGATAAAAAGTAGAGGAGATATGTTATAGGCAAGTGTGATACAGTGAAAAATTCTACAGGATGTAATGGAATATCAGAAGGAGAGAAGGTGATTGAAATAGAAGCAATATTTAAAGACATAATAATCTTATAATAGATCACTGATCAATGGAAGAATTACAAGTTTCAAACAAGATAAATGCAGATGAATAAACAAATATATAAAAAATTTACAAACACACACACAGGTATATTACAGTAAATTGTTAAAAAAAAAACCCCTCAAAATACAAAATATTAAAAGAAAGCAAGGGGAAAAATATAACTGCAAACTTAAAATTCAATAGTAGGAATTCATGCTTAAAAATACATAAGATGCTTACAGACAAAATAAATAAATAAATAAAGAAAGAAAGACTTGGCTGCGATCATCATCCAGTAAATGAAATACTAAAAGTCAGGCATAGCCCTGGCCGGTTTGGCTCAACGGTTAGAGCGTCCGCCTGCGGTCCGGAGAGGCCCGGGTTCGGTTCCTGCTAAGGGCACGTACCTCAGTTGCAGTTTGTCCCCAACCCTGGTTGGTCGTGCGGGTGGCAGCCACTCGATGTGTCCCTTTCACATCGATGTTTCCCTCTCTCTCTCTTCCTCTCTCTCCCTCCCACTCTGTCTGTACAAAAAACGGAAAAATGTCCTCGGATGAGGATTAAAAAAAAAAAAGAAAAGTCAGGCGTAAAGAAAATTATACCAAGAATAGAGTGAGTAAAATGGCTAAACATATTTGTAAATACAAATAGACATTGATTATTTAAAACAACAACAGTAATATTGGCTTATACACATAGAATTAAAACATGTGACAAAATTTGTCCATAAATCAGGAAGGGAGAATATCAAATAAAAATATTTTAAAGCATTTGTATTTTCCTGATAATTGTAAAAGTGATCATTTGTATTATACCGTATTAAGGCAGGAATCCATGTTATAATCTCAAGTAAAATGATTGAAATGATAGAAAAATTATAAATTATATTTATCTATCTATATGTGTGTCTTAGTATCTATAAAATTGTATGTATTTATACACCATATATATATAATATATATATATATAATATATATATATTAGTATATATATATAAAATCTCCAGGGAATCAGGCAATTGAATAATACAAATATAAGGGAGAGAGAAAATCAGGACAAACAATAAATAAATAGTAAGTTGGTAGATTTAAACCAAATATACCTATACCTACATGAACTATAAGTAGCGTAATACTACAGAGAAATGTAAGCATTTTCAGACTGGATAATAAAACAAAACTCATATATATGATGATTAAAGGAGACATGCTTTAAATACAGAGGTTTTGAAATGTTGAAAGTAAAAATACAGAAAAGGCATACCATCTAAACATCATGCAAATATTAGACAGAGAGTGTTGAAAATAAAAACATACATGTTAGAGATAAAGGGACATTTCATTGATATAATGGTAAATTAATCAGAGAGATAAAATAATTCTAAAATTACATTTCGCAATCAGCTGCTTTAAAAAATAAAATATTAACATTGTTAAGAAGAAATACACAAATGTACATCACAGTGGGAATTTTGACATACTTTATTACAGGAGAACAAATAGAGAAAATATATCAATCAATAAATAGAAATATACTTGACCTAATTGACAAATACAAAACACTGAGCTTAAAAATTTTAGTATATACTATGATTAAAACAAAACAACAACAAAAAACACATGTTAGAGTATATACTTTGCTTTTTATGTACATATAGAACATTTGTCAAAATTTACTGTGTGCTAGGTCAAAATATATTTAGTATATATTGAGCCATATAAAAAATGTCAAAAGATTGAAAACTTAAAGAATATGCTTTGACTAAAGTGTAGTTAAACTAGAAAACAATGATCAAATATAATTTTATAATGTTCATGTAGCTTGAAAATAAATAAATTAGAATGTTTGTTGCCTTATTCTAATAATAATTTAATTTACCAATAATAAGTCTAGAATTCATTGAGTGCTTACTATGAGCCATATACTGTTTAATTTTAGAAAATATATTTTATATCTATTAGTAAAATTAACCATTCTGGGGAGAAAAACAGTGAGATCATCATGGTAAATAATAATAATTAATGTTTAGTTAGCACACAGCACTGTCTGGCATCATAACAATAAATATTTTCACAGCATTATCTTATCTAATTCTTAAAAATAAATGTAATAGAAACATTATCACATACAGTATTCAGATGAAAAATCACATGTTTAAATTAATGGAATAATTTTCTTAGAATAATGTTATCTATGAGTGGCAAAGTTGGTATCAGAACACAAACTGAATGATTTTAGATTTCATGCTAATACATCTGCTATTACTATTCTTAAAAAAATGGGTAGTGAGTCAAATTTAAAATTCATTCTGTTCAAATAAAAAATCAATTTAAAATAAAATGTACAAATACTAAGCATTACAAATAATCTATTCTAAACAAAAATATTTTTAAAGCAAATCAATAGGAATAGTCATGTCAAAGTGAATGCAGGGAAATTTTGTTATGATCCATGCCTCCAACCCACTCCAAAGTTGAACAATGTGCCTGGAGGGCTTTCCAATGTACTTGAGCACAAACATAACATTTGTTATAAATATTGAACATTTAAGCACAACAACATTATTTGTAGACATTATTATTGTATAACTATATAACAAAAGGAAATCAACTGAACAATTATTTAAAGTAATAAGTGTATTCAAAATGTGAACACTGTAAAATTTTTTTTTTAAAAAAAGAGCTTTCTTAGATACCAATATCAACCAGGTGGAAAATATGTTGAAGAAAAAATATCCTATTCAAACAGTAAGAGACAGAATGAGCACCTAGAAATAAATATAACAAGAAATGTAGGGTGCCCTTATGAGGATATTAACAGAAAACTTAATGAAGGACATGAATAAGATGATTAAATGAAAAAGATACATAATTTTGAATTAACATGTATTTACTGCCAATTAAACCCATAATGGAATTATTTTTGGAAAACTATATGTGAAGCTCATTTGGAAAAAAAAAAAAAAAAAACATTCACAACTACTTAAAACAAAGTTTGAAAAGGAAGAGTAATAAATATGAATTTATTTATCAGATATTGAAATAGGTGCTAAAGTTGCAACAACTAGGTATTTCCTATTGCAGGAGTAAACAATGTGTGACTAAATTCTAATATATTAGAAATATCAGAAAACAATAACCACATATGCTAATTTAAAGTATAATAAAAGTGAAAATGACAATGAACGATGCCGAATAACTGCCTGATTCTTTGGGATAAAGTTATATCCCTGACACCTTATATCAAAATCAGAACTAGTGTTTTGCAGCTACCTGCATTGCCTGACTCGGAGCTCCTAGCCAGCAGCCCCTGCTCCCACCGTCACATCGCTTCTCTGACCCTGCCGCCTGCCGCCCCACCTCCCTCTTCCACTTAGAAGGATCCTTGTAATTACAGTGGGCTCACCTGAATAATCCGGGATAATCTTCCCATCTCACGGTCCTGAATTGAATCACCTGAGAAGCCCCTCTGCTATAGACAGTAATGTATTCACACGTTCTGAGGATTAATATGTGGACATCTTTGAGGGAGGAAGACATTACTCTGTATACCACATCTCATTTTATGGAAACCAGGAGTGAAAAAATAGACAAGATGGGCTTTTCTCAAAATTCCCCAGGTTTTTGTTCTGTTTGCCCATTGAACTCAACCCTTAAACCAATTAAAGATTCGGCAGCTGGAGCTTGGCCTCTATCAGGGTTGCTCCGCACCCCTCCCCCACTCCCAGGCGGTGTTCCTCCAGTGACAGCCTGGGGGTTTTATCCTGGGACCAGCTCTGAGCACTTCAGACTATCCTTATCAATGTATAAAATGGATCAGGGTTCTATGCTATATAATTAATTCAGGGTCAATCTTTAACCACAGTTGAAAATTCATTTCCCAGTGTATTTCTCCTCCCAGTGTTTGACCAGTCAGCCACATCTTCCCACTGAGCATATTCTAAATATATTGGTCAGATTAGATGACAACAAGATACTCCGACAGTAAAATACACAAGAAAGGGACAATGGTGCAGCACCCACACCAGAACTGTCTCAACTTCTATTTAAACCCTACCTCATCAATACATTGATAAAGAGAAATAAAACTACAACCATAACAACCCCTGGAAAATTAAAGTCAAAGGCCAAAATAACAATGTCGAAAGTCTAATTCTCTTTCTCTGTGTGCTTCAAGTTCAAAGAATTTTGTTTTCTACATTTCCTTTTCGGTATGGTCTCAGCCAGAGATATTTCCAGTTGCTGGTGGCACTGAGGTTTCAGCAGCAGCTGTAACCCGGACTATCTCTCAGAAAGATCTGTGTACTTTCTTCAGGGTCTCAGAAGCTGTGTTAACTTATTCCCAAGGCTCGGATGTTTCTAACCTTTTAAAGATTACAAGGAATTAATGGGACACACGAGGTTTTCATAGCGCAGGCCCACACCATCATTTTGGAGAATGAGCCAATTATCTGCCTCAAGGCGCGGTTATCCCAGGTAAAAATCACATTCCAAGATCCCAGACCTGTGTGGCCAGGGACTGTGGCAGTCAGTGGCATTGGGTAAGGGTGACAAATGGAGAAAATCTGGGTGTTCACATCACAGAATTAATGAGTCCTGGTTAGCTGTCTTTTTAAATTTTTTTTTTTTTCCTGGGATGCATACTTGGTAAATTTAAACTTATTTTTGGAGAAACTTCTGAGCAAAAGATTAATTTTGGCTCTGCCCATTTACCAGTCTGTTTCAGGGGTACACATACATGTCTACACAGTTCGTCTTCTCCCAGAGAATGTCCTTGTCTCTTTTTGTTTTGCTTTTATAATCCAGCCGTTTGCAATGTAGACAGCCTTGGTCTTGAGGACTGACCTAAGGTGTCTTGCTTTTTTCATTCAGCCTATTCAGAATCTCTCCATTTCCATTCTGCATTTTTAGTGTCCTACATGAACCTTTCTAGTGATATTCTGACCACACTCTCCCATGAGCAAACATTGTCCATCCTGTTTTCATCAGTTCTTGGTAAGGAATTATTTAGGTGTAAAACTCCTATCTCTTAGGAGTGTTTTCCTTAAGTAATTAACCAGGTCAGAACCAATAATAAGACCTTATGTTGTGGTGTTACTCTTGAGTTTATAACACAAAACATCTCTTTTTTTTTTATCTTTCTTCTTCCTGACAATGAAGAGAATTATCCAAGGGTGTCTCCTTCACCATTTTCTCTTTTTGCTACTAATAGCCCACATACCTCCATAGCCTCAACCCTAAATTTTTACAAATTTATCTTTCCTTGCTCAGACCTCTCATTTATTCTCCAAAATGTAATTTCAGCTTTATAATGAAATAGACCTTTGTCTTCTTACCATCATCTTAAATTTAACATGCCCCAAATTAAATTAAGGATTGCTCCCCTCCTTCCAACAAGCTGGCGCCCAAATTGATTCTGCAGGGTCTTCAAATGAAGATGCTATACTTTGCCACCCAGCCTTGACAATTCTGGATCATTTTTGTCTGTTCTTGATCTATGCAAAATGTATTTATCCTTTTAAGTCTGATTCAGCCTATATATCTTCCATTAAGTCTTTTCTCCCAATTAATGTGTGTATATCACACACACATGTAATTCATGGACATTAAATACGTATATATATGCACACACACACATATATATGCATGTGTGTGTGTTTGTGCATATATATGCATATATATATATATATATATATAGAGAGAGAGAGAGAGAGAGAGAGAAAGAGAGAGAGAGAGAAGTGAGGGAAAGAGAGAAACAGAGGGGAAGAGGGAAAGAGGGGAGAGAGAGAGAGAGAGAAATTCTAACTGAATTCAATTATTTTCCAACTCCATCTCCTAACTTACCCTAGTCCTTATGAAGCATTACACAACATTTTCCTTATGGATACCTGTACCTCATCTTTTGTCAAATCTAAGCGTTATGTCTATGCTGCTGCACCTGTATCCTCTTACCTTCTCTAGGTCTTTTCTTCATTAGCTATCTCCTCTATTTCACAGATTGTATTTTTTATTAAACCTAAAAATATATTTAGTCTCAAACTTAATCCTCCATTCTATTTTGAGTAATGATCTCACCATTGACTGAATTCCTCTAACCAAGAGCCAAGAAATTATCCTTAGGGCCTTCAGTTTTATCACTCATATCCAAGTAGTTGTGAAGCCTTATCTCCAATATATTTCTCTTTGTCACCCTACTTCATCTCTTCTTACTCATTAGGATTATTTTAAGTTACCCACACAGTCCTGACCTCAGAAACTCCCCTATACTCCAATTAATTCTTCACACCACTGACAGATTTATTATTCTAAAATAAAACCATGATCATGTTGCATCACTTCCTTGCTTAAAATATTTCAGTGGCTCCCTAGCTTACTGGCTAAAGCCCAAATTTCTTGAGGTGACATGCAGAACTACCTTGGAGATCTGATGCGATCCTCATCTCCTGCTACTTCCTCCCGTACTCCGATCAAATAGACTATTTCTCAATAATAATATTTCCCCCTCTCTTTTATGCATCGTGTTGTCTCTGCACGTAAGTGGTGCTTCAGTCCAAATCACATTTTTTTCCTTCCTTTTCAGCCAAGTACTTAAAAATAATAATAATAATTCTACCTTTTTTAGGCCCCTAATAAATATTAGGCATTTTCTCTTCCGCATTCCTAATTTTTAAAGAGTTCTTGCTTGTTGTATTGGAACACAGTTATTGCATTATTTTGGTCATTACTCATTCCTCTGCTCTCAATTTTTCATGCTTTCCACATTTAGAAAAAATCCAAATGTCTCTTAATGTTCTGTGAGGATCTGATCTCGCCTTTGGCTACTTTCCTGACCTCATTTCCTTCCACCTTTTTCCCAACGACTCTGCTCCAGCAGCATTGGCCTCCTTCCTACTTCCTTGCACATTCCCATGTTCGGTCTTTTGTGGTTGCTGTTCCTCTGCCTCTTGTCCTGCCCCCCAGGTATTTGTAGGGCTGCTGTCCTCCTTCCATCCAGAGAGGTTTCTGCTCATGCACGGCTTCCCTCTGAAGATTGTTTTTTGCTGAGTATGAAGTTTAGAATGCCCTGTGCCTCATGTTGCCCAGGCATCTTGAATTACATCCACCATAATAATACATTCCCAGCCTGCCTTCTAAATTATAATCCTTTGACTTGTCCGTAAGGGTATATGTGCAACTTGTTGATCATGTTGTAAGCATCCTGGCACGGGCCAAGCATGGCTGGTGTTGGAGTTTTCTTTTGAAAATAATACTACAGCCAAGTTTGTGTTTAAAGGTTAAGATTAACTATGGATTAACTTAAACTCAAAACAGCCTTTTGGAATTTTTGAGTACTGTTAATAAGGATGGCATGTAATGTCACAGAATGTTTATCTGGGCTTATTGTATAAGCAAACATGCCTTCAGGCCACTCAGAACCTATGCACATTATTTTTTAAACTAATTTCACAATGTGGGCAGTAGCTTTACAGGCTACATAATTTATAATATGATATGCATAACTAAGTTGAATTTTGCAGCAGATGGTGGATTAGCACTGTTGTGTTCTCATAGATTTTATACAAAAGTGAGGTTTGCCACAAGAGTAGCTTATAGTTTAGATTATCAGTACTTGCTTTGGACCGAAGAAATCCAGGGGATCCTTACTGTGAGGCTGAATGTTGGCTCGTACTGACCAGCATACTAAGTGTGTAAACAAGGATCACTACAGCATCTGTTTAGAACAGACAGATGTTGTCATGCACACCTTCATCAGCATGCTCCTTCACAGTTAAAAGGAGTGACCGACTCCCAGGCATTGAGCTTATAAAAACAAGCACTACATGGAGAGAAAAAGCAAAAGTCTCCAGAATGTTTTGAATAAGAGGTCTCAAGACCAGAGAAAGAAGGAAGGAAACAGAATGGGGATCAGTATCTGTGCTGAGTGGAAACAGTATCATCATGAAGTCTCCAGCTACATACAAAGTTTGTCTCAAGTGGGCTTTTATAACTGTATAAAAATCCACGACACTGTTTCATTGCAAACAGGAGGATGCTATATAAAAAAATCTGGAGAAACAGCATGCAACTCATAAAAGACATGCAGTTGGAATTTACCCATGCATCCATCATGGGGTCGTGTGCACCAAGCGGCAGATCAAGACGGTTAATAGGAATGGAAGGAGGTGCTTCCCTCTCCGAAGCAAAGGCATTTCAGTCATAGCCAAGCTGCTGAGACACCCAGGCATCACCAAGGAGAGGGCTTCTTCAGGACAATAAAGAAGAGCAGTTGACAGTCGACTTTAACAAACGGACAAAGCAGGCTGACAGTAGTTTCTCTGTTAAGAAAGAAACACAAAGGTCCTTATGTAGGTAAAGGTCTTTTTATGCAGGCAACATTTATTTTTTCCCCCACATCTTGTTCCTTGGCTGGACCCTGAGAGTAACAGGTGGTCAGAGCTTTTATGCCAAGTTCGTTCTTGACCACAGAGCTGTCTCTAGTGGGTTTTATGATTCAGGGCCTGGGAAGAAGGAAAGGGCATAGCTATCAACTGGTCACTGACATAAAAATGAACATCAGCATGTGACTCTCAGGGCCTCCCCTTGGAAGTTGGCTTTGACCCAAAACCACTTTCATCTACTGATAACAGATTGTGATATTTGTGCTCCAGCTCCGTTGATCAAGGCTGCCAGCAAGGTTTATCTTAGATTTTCTCTATGTGACAGAGACAGTCAGATGAACTTGGCACCATGGGATCTGTTTGGTTCCTTGACCCTGCCTAGGTATGGTGGCTCCTGGCAGCTGAGTGTTCTGTGCTCTCGGGTTTATATCCAGGCCCCAACCTTGCAGCTGCATCAAGGGGAAACTTCCTTGCACTTTCTGTCAAGCCCACCTCACATTTGAATGTTCTTTCCAGAGGCCGGCAAAGGACAAATCAAACCATTTGCTCACACAGACCTCCTTTTATCAGCAAAAAAAAAAACTGCTGTAAACACTCTTCCTAAAGGCAGGCTAATTACATAGTTTCAAATTGTAATTTGGTGATTTTCAAGGAAATCTAAAAGCTACAGAAAATCCAAATGGTTCTGTAAGTCTTTAGAATGCACACTTACACCGACATAAACGAGGGCTCCTCTCCCATTAGGGAACTGGAGTCTGTTACGTTATCCCCATTGACTCTCCTAATGTCCCTGGCTCAGCACCACACGCAACAGATGCAAAGGGTCACCAGTGAAGGGCAAAATCTTTTTGAAAAGAATAGAACTGTGCTCTCTGCAGAGCCCGTTGTCCCCTCTCTGCACTTCGAGTGCTATCGCCTCGCTTCGTGGAGTGATATTTTTTTTTTAATTTGGTGGATTGTTTTGTTTTTTTTTTTTTTTTTTTAATATGATGGAAAGACAGAAAGAAAAAGAAAGTCAAGCTCTCTTTGTTTTTCATCCAAGTATTAACCAAGCACTGTCCAGAGCCAGCTTTAAATGGGTTTTTCATCCCAAAGCATTGAGTTTCCTTGACCTCTTCCTAAACCTGAGTGATTTGTTTAGGTAGTCAGTCATCCATAATATATTAACAGGCAGGGGAAAAAAATGGCTAAAAATTAGAAAAGGCTGCATCTCTTTTCTACATTCTGGGAGAACTGCAGAAGTCATTTCTAGGGTAGATGCTGTTTTGTTTAGGAAGACTTCCTGATGGGATCTTTAGGCCTGGAATTAGGCCTCCAGGACCAGTGTGTGGGGGGTGGGGGGGGGGAGTCGAGAAAGAAGAGGGAGATTCTTCTGCATGATCAAGGGTGAAGAATTTTGTTTGTGTACTCTGCTGGTGTTGAAGGGGGGTGGTGATGGTGTAGTCTAGAACTGGAGAAGATAGAAATAGACAACATTATATACACACCGTCACACAGAAGCATCCGAAAATCATGGCCATCTAGATTCTGAGCAGGAAGATTTGAGAGACATTTCTTGGGGTAGAGATGACGGAAAAAAAATATAACAGCCACGGAGACTAGTAATCTTATGCTGTTTCCCATTCTGATTGGATACACCCTCCCCACCTAGGACCTCTGCATAGTCCTTCTATTGTGCAGTTAGTATGTCCTATATTCTAAACCACCTGGAACAGGGTTCTTCCAGGAAAGAAGGCGGTGGGGCTGTGTCGGCACAGGAGCCAGGTCACTACCTACAAAGTTCAGGAGATGCCGACACAAATAAGGACTTTTCAAAGCAGAGACACGCATGGAGATCCAGAAGTCAGAAGGCAGGAATCTCATGCACCGGAATGAGCAGGAATTCCCAGGCAATGGAGAAGGGGGCAGGCGGCCTCACAGTGGAGATGAGGGCACATTATTTTATCTGAATATTAAAAGGTGCAGCTATAGTAGGTTGCTGTCTTGTCACAAATGGAATAGCTCTAAGTGTTTCTTGGTGGCCCCACTCCTGAGACTCACGTTTGAGCCTGGCTGTTCGAACCCCACTGTCTCCTAGCACCATCTGTAACAAGCCCATGTTCCGACTTGTGTTGAACCATTTTCCTCTCTCTGAAAAGTCCTGGGCTTCCATCCTTGGCTTATTCACATTCCACCCATTCTTCAAGGGCCAATTAAAATTCCACCTTTATTATTATTTTTTTATGAAGTGGATCTTGGCTTTCAGAACCTACCTTTCGATGTCCCATTTCTGAAGTCCTGTTCATGTCAGGAAAATCCTGATCCAGCAAAGTGAGAGTCAGAGTCTAGTTTCTGTTTCTTCTACCTTCATTTCGTTTCCCCCAAACAACAATCAAAATGTGTAGGGTAAAGCAAAGGTGTCATTTATTTCTCCTGTATTTCTCAACTCTACCTAGCCTATTTTTGAAACTCTACTTACTTCTCAATTAGCTTTTGGTTAATGGGCAAGGGATCACATCAGTCTTCAAAATAAGCATTTGTTACCCCCCTAAAAATCTCACTAGTGGAAGTGATACTGCCTTAGTGGGTCCAGTCAAGCTGTATTTCTCAGTTCATGTTGCTTAGGTGGGCCACTGTAGTAAATTAAATTCTCAGAATAAGAAGTTGTAAGACGTTCTGATTTCTTCCTTTCTTTATGGTGCTGTCCAATCCAGCATAGCCTCACCTCTTACTACTTATAAGTGACTTATTTCCAATGTAACTTACGAGAAGGCAAAATAAAGTAAAACTGAACAACTTTCTTTAATCAAATAGCGATTCCACTTGGGAGAACTTGTGAAACCTTTTAATAATTATTTAAGTGCTGAGAGTACAATTAGCTTAATGAGAGACTAGTATTTCAAACCTCAGATCAGCTTGAGTACTGCAAGTTAAAGCATTAAAGTACAACCAAAGACACAAATAAGTGTGTATTTTAAACAATTCTATTTGCTACATGAGTCAAGGACACCAGAAAACCTATAAAATTCATTTTGTGCCTCCATTTTTATTGCTAGTTCCCTGTTCATGCTTCCACTCATTGCATTTTTTTTTTTTTCCTCTTGCACTTTCTCTTTTGCTCCAAGCTTTTTTATTTTTGTCTGCACATTGTTCTGCATCTGACATTCTGGTGGCTTCTGACAGCGTTTTCTTTTACGAGCTGCCATTGGGCTACCACCATCATATGCAAAAAAAGCTGTATCCACTGAGCACAACAGGAAGCAAAAAGAAAGCACCACTTACATGAGGATTAGAATGTAAGGTCAGAGCATAAGTAAGAAGAAAATTGTGTGTTACTGAATTACCCAGAAACCTGCTTTAGGTAGATGCTAGGTAGAAGATCTTTAACCAAGTTGAGCAGTCAGTTTTTCCTCTAACATAGATTCATTCACTCTTTATTCAGGTGAACTACAGATAAAGGAATTGGCTACTTTATACAGGCCATGTGATTCTTTAAACACATGTGATGGGATGAGAAGCTCAGGTTCTGAGACATACACGAAAATGAAGACCCTGGCAGGTGGCACATTCTGGGCTCTGAGTTTAGGCTAGTTCTGGAGCATCTGCAGACTGAATGGCTATATGGCTTGAATATTGAGTGTTCATTAAATGAGTAATTTCTCTTGTCTGTTTCCTTTCATCCTCTTTCCTTGCATCTCTCCCATCCAAATGTGTGTGTCTGTGATGTAACTCTATCCTATATCAGGATGGAAGTGCCCACTGCCCTGAAAACAGAGTCATAGATTGTTCTTGCTAGTTCATTTGAAAATAATTAAAGCTATATACAAAGCTTTTGCACATCAAATGTGACAACTTACAGAATCTGGCAGGTGGGTTTTCGGTCTTAACATTTCACTGTCTCTCATGTTTGAATCATGTCACTAGATCTGGTTAAACAGAAAAGTTGCAACAACTATTTTGGCATTATTAAATAGCTTTTCTCTCCTTTATTGCCTTGATACTGTGCTGCCTCTAAGTCTGTTTTTCCCTGTATTCCTCAGTCAAGATGCAATGGCTGGAGATGTCGGTGACCTTGTCACAGCACTGTTGAAGTAACCCATGTGGCCTCAGCTGTCCTCGTAGCTCTTCTTAAAACATTTAGTTTATTTCTTATAACAGACTTATTGAAATATAATTCACATACCATATGACTCATCCATATTAGATGTACGATTCAGTGATTTTAGTATATTCAGAGTTGTGTACCCATCACTGTAATCAATTTTAGAACCTTTTCATTACCCCCAAAAGAAACCCATAAGCTTTAGCTAGCACACTCAAGATTCCCTCTCCTATACCCCCCCGCCTCCCGCCTCAGGCAACCATGACTCTACTTTCTGTCCCTGTAGATTTGATTGGCCTATTCTGGACATTTCATTTTAACGAAATGTAAGTGAGGAGAAGAAGCTCTATGGCATCGAGAGTCTGGCAGAGCTTACATTAGACAGAAGGAAACATATGCAGATCTGTGTACTTCAAACCAGTCTGGATGACTCAGTGAATTGGTTTTCAGAAATAAAAACCCCATCTCAGCATAGAGCTGTTGTACATCGTGGGCACAGATGCAACCTATCTTGGAGCAGTCACTACAAATAAACCTTGAAGCTCCTGCAATACATACTTTGATTGTAGATCAATAGCAGGTGTATATCAATATTTTCTCAATAACTGTAATAAATTTACTGACACATAAAGATATATTAGACCATTCTTGTCATTCATTTGACAGATTTGAAGAAAACTGTATGACCCTTATTAAATTCATTTTCAAATGGTGGCTTTATCATTTAAGGACATTAAAAAATAGATTACTCAATGAAGAAAATGTTTTCCCCAAATATAAAAATAAAATTTAAGAGAAACAATTTTCCTTGTCAATAATTTTTCTAATTGGATCTCAAGAATATTTCTTTTATTTTAAAATTCAACATGATAACTATAATTGAGTCACTTAAGGTTTTGTTAATTTTTATGTATATATTAGTATGATTTAAAGGTTTATTCACAGTATTGACCTGAGAAGCAAGCTACACACACACACACACGCACACACACACACATTTATTTAAATATATATATATATATATATATATATACACACACACACACATTGAGATATTTTATACCTTTAAGCATATCTCAATTTATATTTGTAGTAATTGGAAACTCTCAAAACCTAGATGGCAATAGAAGGGATCAGTAATCTTTTAATCATGGCGATAGCACCACTTGCGAAGTGCCTATTACAGAGCACATGATAATATATTGCCACATTAATCTTTACAACATCCCTGTGAGGTTAAGGGAGTTACCCTCACTTCTAACTGACGTCCCATATATGAGGAAAGCAGCTTCAGCGTATTCAGCCTGTTGGTGACATAGCCCATCATCACAATTGGTTCAATTTTTTCCCCATATTTCCTGCTGCCTTTTGACTTGGAGTTAACTCTTCAATCTCTCAAATCTGAAACAATAAACAAAAATTCATCACGTTGGACATGGTGGTATTGTAGACCAGTTAGATTTCTAAGGTAGGTTGAGATGAGCTGCGAGATTGTAAAGTGTTACCTGATGGATGTCCAAGTTGTGACTCACCCACATCCAAGACTGGCAAGACTGCTAGCCAGGAAGATTCTGGCATCAATACTCTTTCCTATTCTCAGACCTCTAGGAAAATATACTGGGCTTATTTGCACTAAAATTGTTAAAGAATTCTGATCTGCCTAGTCTTTATAATGTGTCTAACATGACCATTAGACACATTTTTTTTTTCTTTTTGGTTTTTTTTCTTATGACAACTTTTTTTTTTAATGAATTGTTTTTTTGTTACAGATGTTTCTCCTTTTTCCCCCATTGACACCCTCCTCCCCATCTCCCCCGCTCCATCCCCAGCTTTCTTGTCTATGTCCATTGGTCATGCATACATGTATGTAAGTTCTGTGGTTTATCTCTCTCCCCCAAACCCCCCTCCTCTGAGGTTTGTCAGTCTGCACCCCACTTCTATGTCTCTGGGTCAATTTCATTCATCAGTTTGTTTAGTTCATTATTTTCCACAAATAAGTGAGATCATGAGATATTTGTCTTTCTCTGCTTGGCTTGTTTCACTTAGCATAATACTTTCCAGGTCCTTCTATGCCATTTCAAAGGACAAGAGATTGTTCTTTCTTATAGCTGCATTGTATTCCATTGTATACATGTACCACAGCTATTTTATCCACTTATCTACTGATGGACACTTGGGTTGTTTCCAGATTTTAGCTATTGTAAATAGTGCTGCTATAAACATAGGGGTACATATATTTTTTCTGATTGGTGTTTCAGGATTCTTAGGGTATTTTCCTAGAAGTGGGATCACTGACTGGGTCAAATAGCAGTTTAATTTTTAACTTTTTGAGGTAACACCATAGTGTTACATCATACACAAGAGTAAACTCAAAATGGATAAAATACTTAAATGTAACTCATGAATTCATAAAAATTCTAGAAGAAAGTGCAGGCAACAAAATTTCAGACATCATACATAGCAGAATTTTCACTGATACAACACCTAAGGCAGCGATTCTCAACCTGTGGGTCACAACCCCTTTGGGAGTCAAACGACCCTTTCACAAGGGTTGCCTAAGACATTCAGAAAACACATATTTCTGATGGTTTTAAGAACCAAGACACCATTCCTCTATCCAGCTCCAGGCAGGTCTGCCCACGCGCAGATATGCCCATATACAAAATGAGGAACTGTATTAAAGGGTTGTGGCATTAGGAAGGTTGAGAACTACTGATCTAAGGCAAGAGAAACAAAGGAAAAAATGAACACATGGGACTACATCAAACTCAACAGCTTCGGCACAGCAAAAAAAACAATCATCAAAATGGAAAGAGATCCCACTATATGGGAGACCATAATTGCCAATTATGCATCAGATAAAGAGTTAATTTCCAAAATATATAGAGTGCTCATACAACTCAACAAAAGGAAGACAAAGAACCCAATTAAAAAATGGGCAGAGGACCTAAATAGACACCTCTCCGAAAAGGACATACAAATGGCCAAGAGACATGAAAAAAATGTTCAATGTCTTGAATCATCAGAGAGATGCAAATTAAAACAACCATGAGGTATCACCTTACACCTGTTGGAATGGCTGCCATCAACAAATCATCAAACAACCAGTGTCGGCGAGGGTATAGAGAAAAGGGGACTCTAGTACACTGCTAGTAGGAATGCAGACTGGTGCAGCCCTGTCTTATGACAACTTTTATTTTCCTTTGGTTTATTAAAGGAGACTATTTTGCAGGAAAATGAAGAATTTAGACTGTCTAAACATCAGGCAGTAAGTGTTTACTGATTATCCACTGTGGGAGATGATGTAGAGGATTCAGAAGAAGCATGCAAAATTAGTCTAACTTTTGAAGAAGCTTCAGACCAGCTGAGGAGGCACATGTGTCTGTGAAATGAACAGCACTGAAGCACGGTATGACTAAGTGGAAAATGACTGGTGCAGAAAAGGAGGGTGGCCCTCAATCGTGTGCAATTTTAAATGAAGAAACCTAGTTAAAATGTGTTTTTCTCCATAATATAGGAAGTAATTAGTGTCAGGGACATGTTTATAAAAGTTTCAGGCTTCCTAACACTAAATATGCAATCTTTGGAGTTGGATGGCCTGGATTTGAATCGGCCACTGCTCTGACATTCATCAGCTGTGTGATTTTAGATAATCGTTTAACCTCTCTAGACCTTACTTCCTCATCTGTAAATCAGGGATACAGTGTTCACAGATTGTGTTATTTATGTGATGTGACCATGCTTATTTTGCCATACTGTTCTAAGGCTAAATATGCTATGAGCCATTGACTCAGACGGTTGCTATTCATTAAACACTTAGCAGGAGCTATTAAATGTTCATACTCTTTGACTAAATTTCTCTCATGCATATTTACTAAAAGAAGGAAGTTTAGGGGTAGGGTCAATTAACATTAGTTGAGACTATACCGGGAAAAGTCTACAGCATATTTTAAAATTTTAATCCCAGTGAAAACCCTGTGATCTAGGTCTAGGAAGCCCAGAGAGGTCAATTACTTTTCTGGTAGGTAAAGAATAAAGTTAGCTTTCAAATCATACCTTTATGAGTACAAAGCTCCTCATGTAAACACTACTCACGTCATGTCTAGTTACACAAACAAGTTTTAGAAAAAGAATCTTTTACAATTAAAATAATTGGAAGCAATTTAAATGGCAAACATAAAAGAACTAGCTTAGTTAAATATGGTAAATGACATGAACTCAATGAAGTTATTAAAATTATAATTAAGTATAATGATTATTAAAAGTATTTATAAAGAGCATAATAAAATAATATGAATTATATAATACAATTTATAACCATGGATGGTATAAGCTAGTATAAAATTAATGGTATGCATTATATATGATTTTATTTAGTTCAGCCTATATTACCTTTTACATAGAACTTCTGAAGACAGAAATTGTGAGGTAACTTAGTTTGTGCATTATTAAAGGTCATTCATTTGTTTATAAAATTATTTTAAGACTTAATAAAGTAACTACTCTATGTTTGCTACTGAGGTGAGTTGTGTGTGTATCATGATAGTAAAACAAAGTTACTTCCCTCAAGGAACTTGCAATCTACTGAATTCAACAAAGGCATTTATATTTTTAAAACATATTTTCTTTCCTCCAAATTGAAATCTAGTTGGTCCAAACATATTTAAAATTTTCTAAAAACAGGAGAATGTTTACTATATAAACCTGGAGTGTATGGTACATGTTAACAGAAAAAAACATAACACCATGGAATAAATTACTGGCAAATTCAATTATATGATAATATTTTTGCACGGCAAAAATTACCACAAATGAAGACAAAATAAAATGGGACTGGGGAATCAAATGAGTAGAACATAGGGCAAATTAATTTACTATATAAGATTAGGCAAATGGTAAAGAATTATCAGAGAACTGGGAAAACAGCAAATAAATAACATAATACAACATAGAAAGATTAAGATTTTTTACAGAATTACCTCTATTTAGAACATCAGAAACAGAATATGGAGGAAATGGGTCAAAGCCTCTTACCAAAAAGAAACATATCTAAAAATGTTCCTGAATTGATGAAAATCAGCCATCTTTAATTTCAAAATAAATAAAAAGCAATCCATCCAGAGACATATTTTTTCCAAAGAGCTATACATCACAGACAAACCAAAGATATTTGAAACATCCAGAGAAGAAAAACAGACCACCAGGGAACAGATAGTTAGATGGTCATCTGATTTCTCAACATCTACCAGGAAAATCAGAACATAGTGCAATGATGATCAGAAAGTTAATGGAATGGAAAAAAAAAAAAAAAAAGTTTAACTAGTTTGAGTCTCTGTACAATTCTGTCTTTAAAAGAATCGTGGCCAAAACAAACAAACAAACAAACAAACAAACAAAAAGACTTATAAATACAAACAAAAATTTATAGAATAAATTACGCTGAAGAAAAACGACATACACTGGAAAGGGAAAACAACGTAGTTTTAGAAGCAAATTCAAATTGGCAAGAGAATCATGAAATAAAAAGAGAAAATATTTTTGTATATTAAACAAACACTGGTTGTTAAAAAGAATAAGAATAATTTCCAATGAATATGGTTTAAAAAATATATCTAGAGGAATTCCAAAATGGTGATAGAGTGAATGGAAACTACATAGACCATCTCCCAGGACCAAACTGGAATTACAACTGAAACACAGACAAGCAGCTTGCGAGGACCATATAACCAGGGACACTGACTAGATCCTGGTAGGATTGCGAAGGTGCAAGATAGGGGCTGGGAGCCCACAGAGAGCAGCAGCCTTAGATGGGAGCAGCGCCCTCGGTTTAAACTCCCAAGCTGCTCCACAGTGCAGAGCCGGGACAGAGGCTAAAATAGCACAGCCACTCACTTTGGGCTCCAGCAGAGGGAGGACAGACTGGACTGGAGCTGTGTGGGGACACTCGAGATTTAGAGGGCGCTCAGAGTTTTTGCTGAGTTGCAGCCACGCAGGAGGTGGCCATATTGCTCCTTCCCAGGGCTCTGGGGAGATGTGGTGGCCCCTCCCTTGGAGATTCAACCCCAACCTGTGAGCTATTAAAATGCAAATTGAGGCTCACTAACAACCAGCATCTGCCCCACCCTCTGGAAATCTCCTTTCTCTGAGCACCTGAGGGAGTTTTTCAATCAACTAATGACCCAAAACTCTTCAATTAACCTGGTCTAACCAGGAAAGTAAGACTTGACAGTGGTGTTTAACATGGGTCCTCCCTCTCTCATCTAAACCCAGGAGAGGGAGCACTAACAGCAGAACACCAATACCCACAGGGAAAACTTGGCAGGATCCAAAGCCCACTGTGATAGCCAAAATGGTGAAACACAGAAACAGAAGCCAAATGAAAGAATGAGAGACCTCCACCGAAGATGATGTCAATGTGGAGCAGTTAGGCAAGTTAACAGAGCTAGAATTCAGAGCCATGATCTTGAGGAAGCTCAACAGCATGAGTAAGGACATAGAGATGCTGAAAATAAACCAACTGGAAATTAAAAACCACCAAGAAGCAATCAAGAGTGACATAACAGAAATAAAGAACACAATGGAAGGTCTAAAGGGCATAGTAGAGGAAGCTGAGGACCGGATCAGTGAATTAGAAGACAGGGTAGAAAAAAATCAACCAATCAGAAAACCAAAAGGAAAAAAACGATTAAAAAACAGAAAGACATCTTAAGAGAACTGTGGGACAACTGGAAACATAATAATATTTGCATCATAGGAGTCCCCGAAGAAGAAGAAAATGAGCAAGGGTTAGAGAATATATTCAAAGAAATAGTGACAGAAAACTTTCCTAATTTGGTGAAGGAAGAAGGCATTCAAGTTCAAGAAGCACAGAGAACCCCAAGCAAGAAGAACCCAAACAGGCCCACTCCAAGACACATAGTAATGAAAATGCCAAAAAATAAAGACAAAGAGAGAATACTAAAAGCAGCAAGAAATAAGCAACAGGTTACCTAAAGGAAACCCCATAAGGCTCTCAGTTGACTTCTCACAAGAAACACTACAGCCCAGAAGGGAATGGCATGAAGTAATCAAGGTCATGAAAAACAAGGATCTGAATCCAAGACTACTCTACCCAGCAATGCTGTCATTCAAAATGGAAGGTCAAATAAAGAATTTCCCAGACAAAAATAGGCTAAGGGAATACATTAGCATCAAACCAGCACTGCAAGAAATGTTAAAAGGACTGCTGTAATTAGTAGAAGAAATAGGAAGAAAAATAGAACCAAACTAAACAAAAATGGGAATAAATAAGTACATATCAATAATCACCTTAAATGTAAATGGATTGAATGCTCCCATAAGAAAACACCGAGTAGCTGATTGGATAAAAAAGCATGACTCATCTATATGTTGTTTACAAGAGACCCACCTCACAACAAAAGACTCACATAGGTTGAAAGTGAAGGGATGGAAAAAAATTTTCCAAGCAAATGGAAAGCAATGAAAAGCTGGGGTAGCAATACTCATGTCTGATAAAATAGATTTCAAAATGAAGACCAGAACTAGAGACAAAGAAGGCCACTACATAATATTGAAAGGAGTTATCCAACAGGAGGATATAACCTTGATAAACATATATGCACCCAATATAGGAGCACCAAAATATATTAAAAATCTTCTGGAGGAATTCCAAGGAGAAATCGACAGCAATACAATCATAGCAGGGGACTTCAACACCCTGTTAACACCTCTGGATAGATCTTCTAGACAAAAAATTAGCAAGGAAACATAGACTCTAAATGAAGCACTATACCAAATGGATTTAATAGATATCTACAGAAAATTACAAACCAAAACTACAGAATTCACGTTCTCCTCAAGTGCACATGGGACATTCTCAAAGATAGACCACATGATAGGACACAAACTAAGTCTCTACAAGTTCAAGAAGATTGAAATTATATCAAGCATCTTCTCAGATCACAGTGGCATAAAACTAGAAATCAATTGCAACAAAAACATGCAAAGACATTTGAACACATGGAGGCTAAATAGCATATTATTAAACAATAAATGCATTGCCAAGGAGATCAAGGAAGAAATTTAAAACTTCCTGGAAACCAATGAAAATGAAGACACAACAACACTATGGGATGCAGCAAAAGCAGTTCTGAGCAGGAAGTTCATAGCACTACAGGTCTACCTTAAGAAACAAGAAAAATTTCTAATTGACTGTCTAACAGCACAACTTAAAGAATTAGATAAAAATGAAAAGAAAACCCCAGAGCAAATAAAAGGAAGTAAATAGTAAAGATCAGAGCAGAAATAAATGACATAGAGACCAAAAAAAACAATTCAAAGGATCAATGAAACAAAGATCTGGTTTGTCGAAAAGATAAACAAGATTGATGCACCCTTAACTAGATTCACCAAAAAACAAAGAGAGAGAACCCAAATGCACAAAATCAGAAATGAAAGAGGAGGAGTAACAACTGACACCACAGAAATACAAAAGATCATTAACAGCTACTATGAAAAATTATATGGCAACTAATTTGACAATCTAAGCGAAATGGACAAATTTTTAAAAACACACAGTCTCCCAAAGCTGGACAGGGAAGAGATAGAAAACTTGAACAGACCAATAACAACTAAGGAAATTGAAGATGTAATCAAGACTCTCCCAGCAAACAAAAGCCCAGGCCCAGATGGCTTCAAGGGGGAGTTTTACTGAACATTCAAAAAAGAACTAACACCCATTCTCCTCAAACTATTTCAAAAAATTCAAGAAGAAGGAAGACTTCCAAACTCATTCTATGAGGCCAGCATAATTCTAATTCCAAAACCATAAAAAGACACTACAAAGAAAGAAAACTACAGGCCAATATCCCTGATGAACATAGATGCCAAAATCCTGAACAAAATACTAGCAAATCGGATGCAGCAATACATCAAAAAAAATTATTCACCATGACCAAGTGGGATTCATCCCAGGGATACAAGGCTGGTACAATATTTGCAAATCAATAAATGTGATACACCACATAAACAAAATGAAGAATAAAAACCACATGATCGTATCAACAGACACTGAAAAAGCATTTGACAAAATCAAGCATCCACTTCTGATAAAAACAATCAGCAATGTGGGAATAGAGGAATCATATCTCGACATAATAAAGGCTATATATGAAAGACCTATGGCCAACACCATACTCAATAGGCAGAAACTAAAAACGTTTCCCTTAAGAACAGGAATAAGACAGGGATGTCCACTTTTACCACTCTTATTTAACATTGTACTGGAAGTCTTAGCCACAGCAGTCAGACAGGACGAAAAAATAAAAGGGATCCAAATTGGAAAAGAGGAAGTGAAACTGTCATTATTTGCAGATGACATGATAATATACATAGAAAACGCTAAAGACTCCATCAGAAATTTACTAGACTTAATAAATGAATTTGGCAAAGTAGCAGGATACAAAATTAATGTTAAGAAATCGGCAGCATTCTTATATACCAATGATGAACTCACAGAAAGAAAAACTAAAAAAAAATTCCATTTACCGTTGCGGCAAAAAAATTAAGATACCTAGGAATAAACTTAACCAAAGAAGTGAAGGACCTATTTGCAGAAAATTACAGGACATTGAAAAAAGAAATAGAGGAAGATATAAAATAGCGGAAGCATATACCTTGTTCATTGATTAGAAGAATTAACATCATTAAAATGTCCATATTACCCCAAACAATCTATAGATTCAATGCAATCCCCATCAAAATACCAATGACATATTTCACAGAACTAGAACAAATACTTCAACAGTTCATATGGAACCAAAAAGACCCCGAATGGCCACAGAAATTTTGAAAAAGAAGGACAAAGTAGGTGGGATCACAATACTAGATATCAGGTTATACTACAAAGTGACTATAATCAAAACAGCCTGGTACTGGCACAAGAACAGGCATATAGACAAGTGGAACAGAATAGAGAACCCAGAAATGAACCCAAGGCAATATGCTCAATTAATATTTGACAAAGGTGTCAAGAGCATACAGTGGAGTAAAGACAGCCTCTTTAATAAATGGTGTTGGGAAAATTGGACAACTACATGCAAAAAAAAAAAAAAAAGAAAGAAAGAAACTAGACTATCAACTAACACCATACACAAGAATAAACTCAAAATGGGTAAAAGACTTAAATGTGACCCGTGAATCCATAAAAATTCTAGAAGAAAATATAGGCAACAAAATTTCAGACATCATACGCAGCAGAATTTTCACTGATACATCACCTAAGGCAACAGAAACAAAGGAAAAAATGAACACATGAGACTACAGTAAACTCAAAAGCTCCTGCACAGCATAAGAAACAACCATCAAAATGGAAAGGCAACCCATTGTATGGAGAACATCATTGCCAATGATACATCAGATAGTGGGTTGATTTCCAAAATATGTAGAGTACTCATACAACTCAACAAAAGGAAAACAAAGAAACCAGTTAAAAAATGGGCAGAGGAACTAAATAGACACCTCTCCAAACAGGACATACAAATGGCCAAGAGACATATGAAGAAATGTTCAACATCACTAATCATCAGAGAGATGCAAATTAAAACACCAATGAAGTATCACCTCACACCTGTCAGAAAGGCCACCATCAACAAATCATCAAACAAGTGTTGGCGAGGGTGTGGAGAAAAGGGGACTCTAGTGCACTGCTGGTGGGAATGCAGACTGGTGCAGCCACTATGGAAAACAATATGGTGTTACCTCAAAAAATTAAAAATTGAATTTCCATTTGACCCAGTGATCCCACTTCTAGGAATATACCCTAAGAAGCCTGAAACACCAATCAGAAAGAATATATGTACCCCCATGTTCACAGCAGCATTATTTACAATAGCTAACATCTGGAAACAGCCCAAGTGTCCATCAGTAGACGAATGGATAAAAAAGCAGTGGTACATATACACAATGGAGTACTATGCAGCTGTAAGAAAGAAAGATGTCTTATCCTTTGAGACGACATGGAAGGACCTGGAAAGTATTATCCTAAGTGAAACAAGCCAAGCAGAAAAAGACAAATACCACATGATCTCACATATATGGAATATAATGAATATAACAGTCTGAGGAATAGGGTAGACCCAGAAACGCGAAGTAAGGTACAGACTGACAACCCTCAGAAGAGGGGGTGGTGGGAGGTGGGAATAGATAAACCACAGAACTTATATGCATGTATGCATAACCAATGGACATGGACAACAAAACTGGGGACGGGGCAGGGGGGATAGGGAGGAGGGTGTCAATGGGGTAATAAAGGAGAAACATCTGTAACAAAAATAATGTTTTAAAAAAATTAAAAATAAATAAATATCAATAATATGAAAACCCCAGCCAAAGTATAGCAGTTGGAAAACAATCATTAGAGTTGACACATTGAGCTATTTTAATTTATTTGTATTGTTAAAAATTTCAAGGGCTGAATTTTTTTTCTTTATTGATTTTAAAGAGAGAGGAAGAGGGAGAAAGAGAGAGATAGAAACATTGATGAGAGAGAACATCGATTGGCTGCCTCCTACATGTATTTGGTCCACAACCTGGGCATATGCCCTGACCAGAAATCAAACCAGTGACCTCTTGTTGCATGGGTTGATGCTTAACCAATGAGCCACACTGGCTAGGCACAAGGATGAAACATTAATGGGAATACAAAGTATATAACTTTAAAGGGAAAAACAAATTTTGGGGGAAATATTACACCCAAAATCAACCATTAAAAGAAAAAAATGGTGGAGGAAATAAAATGAAGAATATATGAGAAAAAAATTAAAATAAAAACTAATATCATAGAAATAAAACAAAATATCTGGGTTGTCTCAATCATGGTTCATGGACTAATCAATTAGTAAAATTCAAATTTTTATTTCACTGGGTTAAAAAGAAGACTTCTGGTAGTTCTATTAAATAAACACAGCAAACAGTTCAGAAAAATGCAACACAATTATAAGTCAATGATGAAAAAATCCTTGGAACCCAACAATCGATGGAACCCTAATCTAGTCATAGACTATATAGCAAAATAATCTATAGTTGAGAAGCTTTATTAGAGGTAAGTAGAATCAACACAGAACAATTTTCCATTATGAAAAAGATACATAATTCTACCTTTATAATTACTAGAAATTAAATATATCTTGGAAGTAAAAAAAATTCACACAAATTACATGATTTGGCTAAACAAGGTCTAATTAATTTTTAAAAATTAAATTTATAATCTTTGATCAAATGCAGTTTAGCTAGAAATCAAAACCAAAGATATGACTCAAAGCTTTTCTATTGTTAGAAATTTAAAATATATTTAAAAAAATATATTTAAAAAAAAATCAGCATCAAAAAAGAAATCATATGGAAATTCAAAAATACTTAAAATAACAATGAAAACTCTGTGCATCAAATTCTATTAGAAGCAGCTCTATTTCACAGTAATTAGAGGACAATATTTAGTTCTTAAATTCCTAATTGGAAAAGAAGAAAACTTGAATGTTAACACATTAAGCATTTATCCAACTTTAGAAAAAGAGAAAGAATAAACTAAAAAAAGAACAATAAAGCAAACGATACAGAAGTATTGAAGTAGAAAAAATACACTATATTATGTATTGATTCAATAAAACCATAAAAAATAGTTACTTCAAAAAGGTTAGTGAATATACATAGATCTAGAATGACAACCTAACAGGATGCACTGGAGACTGAAATGATAACAAAATAATATTATCAACTAAAAAACACAGAAATGAATAACTAAAACTTCTGTAGAAGAAACAGAAAATCTGGGTTATACTGTAACTATTAAAGAATGAAGTCAGTAGTTAAAACATCTTCTCATAAACAAAATAATGCCTAAATGCTTTTCTATGTGAATTTAATAAAAAACTCAAGGAGCAGATAATCCAACCATATACAATGTTATTTCAGGTCATAAAATAATAAGACAAAACATCCAAATCACTTTATGGGCCTACTGTAAACCTGATACCAAATCCAGAGGAAGACAGCTTTAGAAGAGAAAATTACAGGCCAGCCTTACTTATGAGTAAATGAAAAAGACTAAATGGCAATCCCCAATGCAGCAATGTATAACAAAGGCACTTCATCATAACCACTCTGCTGGTAAGAATGCAAATTGTTTCAACATTAGAAGAACTACAACGCAATTATCCACATTAGTAGATAGAGAAAAATCATGTAATCATTTCAATAGAAGCTTAAAAAGTTTGTGATATCTATATAAAAAATTCCCAGCAAACTAGAAATAAAAATATGCCTCCTTAGCCCTGGCTGCTTTGGGTCAGCGGTTAGAGCATCAGCCTGTGGACCACAGAGACCCAGGTCCGGTTACTGCTATGGGCACGTACCTTGGTTGCAGTTTGTCCCTGGCCTCGGTTGGAGTTGTGTGGGTGGCAACTAGTCAATGTGTCTCTCTCTCATCGATGTTTCTCTGTCTCTCTTCCTCCCTCTCTCCCTCCTGCTCTATCTGAAGATAAATGCAAGAATGTCCTCGGGTGAAGATTAAAAAAAAATTTTTTTTTAAATATGCTTCCTTAGTCGGAGAAAGGGAATTAAAGAATATTTTTAAAAATGATTAGAATAAATAAAATTTAGCAGCGTTTGCTGATAAAATAGCAATATAGAAATTTCAACTATATTGTATATACCAATACCATTTTCCATATACAATATTAATATATAGACATAATACACACACTCAATTCAGTACACAAAATTTGATTTTAATTGTATATACCAGTATCATTTTCAATAAAAACAAATACAAACACAATTAGTTACCAAGAAACAAAATAAAATATGTGCAAAATTTTATAAATGAGAAAGTTGTAAGTTTATAGAAAGATAAAAAATGAAACACAAAAATAATATACATAAAAGTCATATGCATGAATAAAATAATTCAGTATTTAAAATGTAACTTCTTCCTACATGATCCAGAGATTAATGGGTAATTCTAACAATTATTTCACAGAATGATCAAACAGCTGAGTATGAATAGTATACACAGTACCCTGAAGAGCCAAAAGCAGCTGAGCTGTTTCTAAAGAAGAAACAGACCAGGACTCATGTTGTTGATATAAAATTCACTATCAATATACAGAATAGAGCAAAAATAGGTTTACAGTTGTTTGTATGGAAAATAATACTACAATAATTAATAAATAAAAATACAAGAATAAATTTTGTGTTTCACATACTCACAACTGTACACTTACTCTTGCCACACCCTGTATAAATATTAAGACAATATTTTATGGGATAGAGAGGCGAGAACCCTAACCACCATGTGTAAAAACCTAACACATACTAATACATCAATTACATTATTAGTGATAAAATGATAAGATAATTATTAAACAATGTATGGAATGCTTGTTTAAAAAACAAATAGATCTTTACCTAATAGCATATACGAAACTGAATGCCAGATAGATCATGGATTTAAATATAGAAGTCGAACTTAACAAAGAAGAGATAGAATGAGGTATTTGTGACTTTAGACTTGAGAAACTTCTTAAACAAGATAAAAAAGTTGACCCACAAAAGAAAAACTAAACTAAAATTAAGATCTGCTTCTCAAAAGACATCACACAGAGATTATAGAGAGAAAACTTGAAACAACATTTGCAATACGGAAAACCAGAAAAAGTCTAATGTACAAAATTTGTAAACACCTTATTAAAAGCAGTAAGAAAAAGACAAACAATCCAATATAAAACTGGACAAAGCAGGTGAACAAACATTTTAGATTGGGACAAACACAAATGTATTCAAAATCATGTGAAAATATTCTCAAGTGTATTAGAAATCAGAGAACCACTCATTAAAATCTTTGCTTTTATACTATTGCAACATCTGAAAATATTAAGTACTCTCAAGCAACGGAAGCCATCACCAAAAGTGAGGGTCCAACCTGAAAGAATGGCTCCAACAATTAGTTTTTCTCTTATACAAGAGCTTCTTATTTTAATCTATTACACATCGACCAATAAAACCATTGGTTGTGTTATACTCTCTTAATCGCTGGCTAATGCTTCAGTGCAAAGCAACAGGAAAGCACACTTTTCGTCAGCGATGTGCTATCCCCCAGAGACCTCCATGGAGTGCCAAGACATCTTTATTCATAGAGAAAGGATGTGGGGAAGCAAACAGACACTTATGTTGAGTACCCACCATCTACCACGCGCTGTGCTAGCTCTTTACATCTATCTCATTTAATAAACATACTCACCCTCAGAGAAATAATGGATATCTGCCCCGCTGTGATTTGAGGCTGGTTAGCACATATGTTCAATCCCACTTTTCCTGTACTGATTTAGCTCCCATTCTGATATCCAGAGATAGTCAACCGCTTGAGAGCAAGAACTGTGTCTCTTCTTCTTCATATCTTTAAACTGTGGGCACAGATTCGGCTTTGAATGTGCTCACTAAATGCTCAGTTAATGACTTATCACCGGGAGTTTGAGGACTGGCATTTTTGGCTTGTCTATTCTTTGTGAGTCATAATGGCCAGAACAAAAGAGGAACATTTTAAACTATCTGATTCAATGAGTTCACACTGTATTTAAGTAAACTGAGGTTTGCAGTGATCACTTGGCACATCCATGACACTATACCCTGAGAACCAGGTGGGAGATTCATTTTCATGTCTCTCTTCTCCTGGGCTTGTTCAACACCTCCTGCTGCGGATGTGGCTACTTTTCCAGTGTGGAGTTGGGTACGGACCAGTGTAAGAGTTTAATTCAGATCTGTTCATCCAATCCATCCCCTGACTTAGGTATTTTCCTTAGTGAATTGAGTTGAGGACATTCTAATTAATTTATTATGTCCCTTCAATTAGAAGACCCAATTAATAATTGAAATGGGTTTTTAATTGGTTTATATCCTCTAGGGTATCATATTAATAACATAAATAAACTAACAAGTTTGCATTAAATTAGGATTCATCTATATGCATATCTGTTGCCTCCCAATACATTATCTATTCTTAACCTCCAGAGCTGAGTGTAACTTTTTAAACAAAGATGCTCTGATGCACTAGTTTGTTGTTGTTGTTGTTGTTGTTGTTCCACTTTGAGGCAAGGTCAGGCTTTTCCAGGTGAGATGAAAAATGTTAAGCCTATTTTTTGTCACTGGATTTGGGATTCCTCCAGTCCTCCAGTCTGATGGTGGTGAAATCACCTGTGGATCGTCTGCCTTCTCCAGTCTTCCATCTCATCACAGATGTGTGCAGCGTCCCAGAAAGACAGATCCTTAGAGATCATTTGTTCTCAGCCAATGAAGTAGAAAACCACAGAGGTTACATGGTGTGCCCAAGCTCACACAGAAGGTAGTAATAAAGGAGTGGTCTCTATTTAGACATCTTAAAGATTTTTCTCTGAAATGTCATTTATTTTGGCCCTTCATTCCCCCTTTGAACCACACAAGGCCACACTTGGATTGGTCATCCTTTCTCTTGAAAATAACCAAATGATTTATTTATTTATTTATTTTTTTATCCTCACCCGAGGACATTTTTCCATTTTTTGTTCAGATAGAGTGGGAGGGAGAGAGAGAGAGAGAAACATCGATGTGAAGGGACACATCGAGTGGCTGCCACCCGCACGACCAACCAGGGCCGGGGACAAACTGCAACTGAGGTACGTGCCCTTAGCGGGAACCGAACCTAGGTCTCTCCAAACCGCAGGCCGACGCTCTAACCGCTGAGCCAAACCGGCCAGGGCCCAAATGATTTATTTTTAAGACAAACAAACATCAAACATATTTCTGTTAGTCCCAGCACTTAGCAAAATATCCAGGACAACAGTGTCTCTCTTACAAGTTATTTGGATGATCTGCCCAAAATCTTTTAGCAGTTTCTCCTGCCTACAGCATTAACTCCAGGTACCCTCAGCCTGGCATCCTAGTAGAATCCCCCTCTGAGTCTTGATCTAATTGTACTTTTCCCACTGTGTTCCTGATGTTTCTCTGACACAGGTTCTCTTTTGTATCTAAATGTCTCCCTTTCCCATTGAACCTCACTAGCTCATTCTTTCTTCCTTGCCTCTCGTCCTGAGGGTTTCTCTAACTGGATGGTTTCCGAAAGGTAGTTCTCAGACCATGGTCTGGAACTTGCTACAAATGCTCATTCTTGCCCCTCCTCCCCACTAGCTCGGTGCTGGGGCTTTGCAATCTGTTTTTATAAGTTCTCCAGGTGACCTTGATGCACACTCAAGTTCAAGGACCACTGCTCTAACTTGGATAAGGGAAGGATTCCTAACCAACTCTTACATGGTTTTTAAGATTTCATTTTTCCTAAATGGTAAAAGGAAGCCCTAACACTAACATCAAAATTTTCTTTAACAGAATCGTATTTTGTGTATTTGCAGGACACGCCTTATTATTCCCAAGTGAAAGCTGAGGGCAAGTGTCCTATCCTTTATTCCCAATTATTCCTCCACAAAAGGCCTCACACTTGCTAGTGCATAGTGACACTTTGTGAATTACTAAGGGAACAATAGTGATGGTGATGATAGTCATTATTCCAGTGGATATTTGTCCTGTGCGTGGCCCTATGGCATCTTTTCCACATTCTTTTTAGGTTTGGAAATTTCTAAACCTAAAAAGATGTTATAGATTCTAATTTCTCACAATAAAAGGCCAAAGTTACCCAATTTCTCTTATAGCTAGTACATGGCTATACCAACCAGAGAACTTAAAGACCTGGTGATACAGAAAGGAAGGATGGAGAAGTCCTTTCCCCTTTAATAGTGAGGGCAGTAGCAATGACAATATATTTTTTCAATTACAGTTGACATAATAATGGTATATTAGTTTCAGGTGTACAACACAGTGATTAGACATTTATATAACTTAGGAAGTAAGTGATCATCCTGACAAGTTTAGTGGCCATCTCACACCATGTGTAGTTATTACAATATTATTGACTATATTCCTTGTGCTGTACTTGACATCCTCATGACTGTTTTTTTTTTTTTTTAATTTTTTTTTTTTTTATCCTTACTCGAGGATATTTTTCCATTTTTTGTACAGATAGAGTGGGAGGGAGAGAGAGGAAGGGAGAGAGAAAGAGAAACATCGACGTGAAGGAACACATCGAGTGGCTGCCACCCGCACAACCAACCAGGGCCGGGGACAAACTGCAACCGAGGTACGTGCCCTTAGCGGGAACCGAACCCGGGTCTCTCAGGACCGCAGGCCGACGCTCTAACCGCTGAGCCAAACTGGCCAGGGCCTCATGACTGTTTTTAAACCTGGCTATTTGTACATCTTAATCCCTTACCCTTTGTCACTCATCCCCAGCCCCACCCCCACCCCCATCTAGCAACCATCAAAATGTTCTCTGTATGTATGAGTTTGCTTATTTTTTATTTATTTATTTTGCTCTTTAGATTACATATACGAGTAAAATTATATGGTATTTGTCTTTCTCTGATTGACTTATTTTACTCTTTGTATCCATCCATGCTGTTGTAAATGTCAAGATTTCATACTTTTTTACGGCTCAGTAATATTCCTTGTATATATATACCACATCTTTTTTATCCACTCATCTATCAGTGGGCACCTACGTTGCTTCCATATTTGGCTACTAGTAGTACACAATGCTGCAAGGCAATGACAATAATTTGAATTCCTGGCAAGGAAGAGGCATTGTTGTTGGAGGTACTTGCAGTTAGTTCAAGTTCCTTAGAAATGGCAGGTTCCAAGAGGGCCGTGGCAGCTAAGTTTCATTTGTGGCACTAGCTGTTTCTTTTACTCACCAGACTTGTTCTTGAAAATTAGCACCTAGCATGGTTCTCTAGGACATCCAATGATTATGTGGGCTACCTAATATCTTATCAATAAACTCTTTTTCTTAATAAGCAAGTCATCTTTTTTTTTGCTTGCAACACAGAACCCTGACTGATGCAGTAATAATAATCACTGCTATATTTCATGGATTGGTTGATATGTCTATTAAGCTGCCTCAGATCCCCAAATATAGCAGAAAATTGACTAGTTTGAAAAAAGCAGAATAAGTCACATTTATTGGCCTTCTGTCAGGCCTCCATATATGAATATGAATATCAGCCACTCTCATTGCTCCAGAAGGACAGAATGAGGTAAAGGTGAAGGCATTCTTTTATGTTATAAACTACATCATCATTCCTCAAGGGGACCGTAGGCATCGCCACCCACCACGTGGGTGTTGCTAAGGTCTTTGCTTTGTTAGCTCACATTGCTCATCTCGAAGGTCAAGGTTCTCTGCACTTGGCTCCTCTTAGATGGGTAAAAGGAAGCATCATTCACATACCAGCGTTCAGACAGCATGACTTGGAAAATCACCCATTTGACTCCGAGGGACTCTCTTCCCGGAAAAGTACTGAATTACACCCAACTATAAAAATTTCTCTTAGAAGTGTCTAACATGAATCTCACTCAACGTTCACAACCCTCTGAGGTGGGCATAGTTGGCTTTATCCTCACTTCACAAATGAGACTTGGGTGAAATCAAGGTCACGATTACATAGCTCAGTGTGAGCAGGACTAGAATTTAATTTCATTTTGATCTAAGTCAACAGCCTTTATTCTTCCTGCTGAAAAGGCTGTCTTGCAAGAAAAGCCTCCTCCATGAGGTTTTTCTGAGTGTTCCTCTCCTCCTCCCAAGTCCCATCGAACACATTCTTGTTTAAGTCCCCAATATACTTCTGTTATGATACACAGAACACTTTACTGCTCATAGTTATTTGTGTGCATATCTACCTGTCTGGACTGTAAGTTACTGAGATCACACATTATGCTTTATTTATTTTATCCATATTTTTCCATGTTCCTAGTGTAATAGTAGTTGCTCAATAAATATTTATTACATGAATGAATGGGCAAATAAAAGCAGAGGGAAAAAACCCAGTTTTGTATAGGTAACCATCAAATATTCACTTAGCATTCCCCAAATACACACAACTCAAAGACAGCCGAGCACTCTGGTCCTGCCCCTTAAACCAGCATGAACTCCTCTGGCCCACTTCACAGAAAACAACTGCCCTCTACTTGATCGTGACTCATAAACCCAGCTAGCCAAAGCATTCCAGTGCAGCTGGTATTCCTGGCAGCCATGTGGCCCCTCCAGTACCTCGCACATGGCCTTTCACTACTGCCAAGGGTGCCATGGAACCACACATAGAGCTGTGTGTGGAGGCCGAAGCGGCACCGTACCGCTGCTGTGTGGTAACGGAAGAGTCCTTTCTGATCTGGGGCAGGAGCTCCTGACAGTGAACCCTGACCAACAGGCCCATCAGGCACTTCTCAAAGCCTGTGAGCCCCTTGCTTCCTCAGGACTCTGGGGATTGGCATGGAACCAGCATGCATGCTGTGGCCACTTGGGGAATTTAAAGCTGCAGCCCTTATGGTAACGAGGAATTAAAAACAAACTAAGAAGTGGCCAGGCAATGTGACAGCATTGCACTCCACTTGGGGAAATCCCATCTGTGAAGGGGGGGCAAGAAAATAGTCCCTTTTTCTTTCTTTGCTTTAAAGGAGGTGGCAGAGTAGAGAACATGACTAAGATTTCAATTTGGTTTTCTCTCTCATTTCTTGTTGACTTTTGGAAAGCTTCTTCCTGCCCCTGAGACTCCAATTACATTTCTGCAAAATCCATGCTATAACATCTCCCTCTCATTCTGCTAGCAAGGATTAAATGAAATAATGTGTGAAGTATCTGCTGCTTTGTAGGTACTTGGTGCAATGTGGGTTTTATTTTATGCTTTCTTTCTTCATTGAACGCCCATTTCTCCTTTTCCTCCTCACTCCCTCCTTCAGTGCAGATGTGCATTCTACTGGGGAGGCCTGCAGGGCTGGCTGAAAGAGAAGGCAAAAGCCAAGGGAAATGAGAACTTAAACAACTGCACCTTTCCTCCAAGGATGAACATTCTACAGGCAGGAGAAAGGAACCCATGGAGACCTGGACAGACTGTGCACTAATGTTTGTGCTACAGAAGACGTTTCCTTTAAAGTGCTTCTGCATCTCCAGAGCTCCGCATTGAAGGCCCGACGCCATTCCTTTCGCTGAGAGAGACCGAGACATCTGCCTTGACTGCTACACGTGTGAAAGGTCTTCGATGGCTTGACAGTGGCTTGGTGGGCAATGGCTTTCCCACTGGTCCTGGGCCATTCCAATCATGGCAAAGCAGGTGGGACAGAGTATTTCACTTCTCATTTCCCCGTGTGGCCTCCCTGCGGTACACAGGGCGGTGGGCAAAGTAGTCTTTGAGGTGGAGAAGGTCACTATTTGTGGGGGGCCACTTGGGGTCTTGTTGCTTTTAGGTAAATTAGTATTAAAGGCCTTTTGGTCCATAAGTGTTCAGTTCCAGAGCTGGACTTTGGCCCGTCCACGGGCACAGCTAAGAGGGTCTTCACATGTACTTTAAAAACTCCACTGAAGAATACTATTTTGTATTTGAAACCAAACATTTCTTTCCACTGATTGGGACAGAATCATTAAATAAAACAGTGATTTCTGCTTCTTAGGGCTCTTCGTCCACTACATTGAAATTGATCCTCTGAGTTACTCTATGCAGTTGGATGGGACAGATGAGAAGAGCGAGGCCCCGAACACCGTCTACAATGATACAGCTGGTTCGTAGTAGCGTCAGCACCAGAATCCCCATCAATACCACGTCTCCAAGGTGGACACAGATTGTGTGGGCCTCAGGCCTTCATTCACTATAAATAAAAATAGAATAAATATTCTACTTTGTAAATTTTATAAAGCGTGTGACTGGATGAACACATTTCTGGGGTTGCTTCTAGGACCGCGGACAAGGCCTGGACAAGTGAGGGCCCCAGGGTGTAATCTTCACCATTTTCTCAGTAAATCCTTCCTGCTACCACAAAGGAAGGTGCTAGAAAGACAGCTGCCCCTGGCATAGTACACCTGTTCATTAACTAGTAGTTATCATGATCCTCTCTTTGACCTTATGTCATCTCTACAGTGACCTGGAGGTATGTTTCTAAGGAGGGGAGCAATGGGTGAGCTGGGTGGGCCCTGCCGGAATGCACTGCTATCTCCAGCACACCTGTACCTGCCCTACCTTCTCTCCTCCACTCAGCCTTCCCTTCTTGGGGCTGCCTTCCTTCCTCAGAACCTGTTCTGCTTGGACAATGCCTCTGGTCCCATGACTTTACAGAATGAACATAGCTGCCCCTCACAATACTCATAACCTGGTTCAACTAAGAGCCTACTCACCCCCCTTCTTCATTCTTTTGTATCTCCCTTCATTTTTAGAAATTTGTATTGTTTCATCATCTCATTTGCAAAGGTCACGACTCTCTTTTCTTCTGGTTCTCCTTTTGCAGCTCTAAACAATGGCTCTCTTTGTCCTTGGCACTCCGTGGAAGCTTCGTAAGCACCCGCTGCCTGGTCCGTGTAGCGCGGTCGTCATCCCTCATCAGGAGCCGTGCTGGGCTCCTGCAGGATGCAGAGAGCGGGGTGCACTGGTGTCAGGAGACTCTAATCTCGGCCTTGCCTCTGTCTTCTTTCTGACCTTGCATCAGATGGTGACCTTTTCAGCGTCTGGAAATAGCAGAATCAGAGTGGATCATATTGGGAGGAAACTTTAAACATTTTCATTTAAGGTTTCCATTTGGCTGCATTAGAAAAACATGATACACTTTTTAAAAATGCAGATTCCCAGGCTCCATCTCAGACCTTGAGAGTTATAGGAAGAGACAGATAGTCACCACAGTGCTTCCCAAAGCGTCATCATCAGCCAAATAAAGCAGATGGCCATTCCAATATACCATAGATAAGTCAGACATTTGGGGACTATTTCGTTTCTTTCCTTTTGTACAGATGGGATAACATCATATCAACACTTTGAGAAAGGAGAAGAGAGGGCTTATAAACCCTTTTCATCTAAATCTCAGATAATTATCCAGCTGAATGTGAACTTTGATCTGTCAGCCATGCACAGTTCTAATAGGCACCTTTGGGGCTCTGCTAGGCCAAGCCAGCCAATTGGTGCCTCCTTACTGAGCTTCCATTGGTGTTGGCAGCAAGATTCCTAGGGATGGCAAGCCTCCCCAGGGGCAGAGCTGCTCTTTGAAATGCCATAGGTGGTGTCCTTGTGCATATTGGGGCACAAATGAGGCAGAGATCTGAGTGGCGCCTACTCTGAAATGCCACTGCTGAGCCTGTGAATGATCCAAGAGTGGATCAGATTCCCAAGGCCCCAGCTGGCGGGTCTGTAGGAAAATCAGATTCCTGTGAGTCCTTAGAGGTCACAGTAGGGAGTGTGACTGCTGCTGGGCAGAGGCAGGGTGGCTCAGGTCAGAGACAGGAAAGGAGTGAACAGGGTAAATTGAACTGTGACCAGGAGAAACGGACTCCAGTTTTGATTTCCAGTCCGGCGATCCTAGGTGGTGTGTGTTTGTGAGGACTATGGAGAGGGAGTCTTTAATTTCAGCAGTCACAATCACACATCAAAGGACAACACACATGCACAAACACTCACTAATGAACACACCCCTTGTGTGAATAATTGTCCGTTCATGAACCTCACCAGAAACAGCAGTAGCAGCAACTAAACAGTACATGTGTGCACAAACACACACACACACAAACTCATAGACTTATAGCCCCCTTGCCTGGCTGGACCTCAAACTGCAACCAATTATTCATCTTTGATTAGACTCAAGGCCA
Source organism: Molossus molossus (assembly GCF_014108415.1). Classification (NCBI taxonomy): domain Eukaryota; kingdom Metazoa; phylum Chordata; class Mammalia; order Chiroptera; family Molossidae; genus Molossus; species Molossus molossus. The sequence continues at coordinate 15,683,800 of NW_023425344.1, read as the reverse complement.
TCAGGGCTAAGAGCTGTATGGTTCATTCATGTTGACATGTCCCCAAATGCAGTGCCTGGCACCCTGTAGACAACATTTGTAGGATAAATTAATAGAGGTACAAGAGATGATTTGATATATCTTTCTTAGTATTGAAAGGTAGACATGATAAAAGCCTCCAAAATCCCACATGTGATGGATTGTAGCAACATAAAAATGTTCATTACATTTTTAAACAGAGGATGCTAGGCATCCATGAGATTTGAGCTCTTTCTGCTGAAAGCAAATGAACTTAGTCAAATCCATGCAATGCATTAACTCCAAGACAGATTCATAAGAAATAAAAACTCATAAAGTCATCTGTGGTAAATAGCATGAGAATGATCACACTGTGCGCATATTTGTTGCATAAAATTGTCTCTTCTACTAAAACAGTAGCTCACTGCGTCACTCCTGTCTGTCACCCTGGTGCCTAGCAGCGTGTGTCAGATACAGAAAGAGAGCATTTTGTACTGATTAAAGGGTACAGAAATGTAAATATTGACCAAAAAACTATTTGTAGTGTATGTTTACTTCAACATTACATATGTTCCTCTTCCAATTGACCTTGCAAATGAAATGCTTTGCAGTGGAAGGGAAACAATAGAATGTGTACAGAGATTTTCCAGTGTTTATTTTTACATTGAACATCAACTAGGCCCCAAGGCCAATGCTATTGACCTGTAACACGCATAGAGATACGCAAAGCAACTGGTCACTTGGTCAGCGAGCTGAAAGGCCAGGCGGATCCTGTCCTCAATAGGACACTGCCATCTGGTGTATGCCCCAGGTTAGACGGCCAGTGAAGGGATGTAGCCCAGCATCAGGAAAGTTGGGAGGAAGAGCTAGCACTTAAGTGCACATTTCAAACAGATGCCTTATAGACAAGAATGACCACCTATTACGTTGGAATCTTGGAGCTGAAGGCTTAAATTATCCAGAGATGTGATGGAAAGATGCCAAATAGGACGGAATAAAAATGTCCTCAGTGCCTGCAGTAGGTGGAGCATTTGCCATTGGTTATTTCACTTAATCCTCAGTCACTCAACAAGGTAAACATTAAAATGGTCATACCACAGTAAGAAAATGGAGGACCAGAGAAGTTTAATACCTTTCCTGAGGTCACATAGGTGGAATTATAATCAGACCACTGCTTTTCCCATGCTCTGTCCTCTCTCTGACCTCTCATTTCAGTAAATATCCTTTTAAGAAGAGAAATGCTTTTCTCTTTGTCCAAATGCAGTTTTAAATAGGGTTAAATAGTCCTCAGTGATCAATCATCTACTGCCATAGTAAGGACACCCAGAGTTCCTGCCTTCTCATGACTTACCATCTAGGTGGAGAGAAAGAATCACACATTGAAGTGATTTAACACTTAAAAGTCAGTGCAACATCAAGGCCAAAAATTTTATTGCACAAATAATATAAGTAATGTTTGCCATTGATCTATTAAGAAATTCAGGAGGCTTTGGCTGGTTTGGCTCAGCAGTTAGAGTGTCAGCCTCTGGACCAAAGGGTCCTGGGTTTGATTCCGGCCAAGGGAATGTACCTTGGTTGCAGTTTGTCCCTGGCCCCGGTTGGGATTGTGCTGGTGGCAACCAATCGATGTGTCTCTTTCACATCGAAGTTTCTCTCTCTCTCTCTCTCTCTCTCTTCCTCTCACTCTGTCTGAAGATAAAGGTATAAATATCACCAGGTGTACTAGAGTTCCCTTTTGTCCATTTGACCCAGTGATCCCGCTTCTAGGAATATACCCTAAGAAGCCTGAAACACCAATCAGGAAGAATATATGTACCTCCATGTTCATAGCAGCACTATTTACAATAGCTAAGATCTGGAAACAGCCCAAGTGTCCATCAGTAGACGAATGGATAATAAAGCTGTGGTACATATACACGATGGAGTACTATGCAGCTGTAAGAAAGAAAGATCTCTCATCCTTTGAGACGACATTGAGAGACCTGGAAAGGGTTATCCTAAGTGAAATAAGCCAAGCAGAAAAAGACAAATATCACATGATCTCACTTATATATGGAATATAATGAACATAGGTCTGAGGAATACGGTAGACCCAAAAACATGGAAGTAGGGCACAGACTGACATCCCTCAGAATAGGGGGTGGGGGGTGGGAAGAGATAAACCACAGAACTTATATGCATGTATGCATAACCAATGGACATGGACAACAAAGCCGGGGATGGGGCGGGGGGGGGGTGGGGATGGGGCGGGGGGGGGGGTGGGGATGGGAAGAGGGTGTCAATGAGGTAAAAAAGGAGAAACATCTGTAACAAAAATAAATAAATAAAATTTTTTTAAAAAAACGCAAAAAATTAAAAAAAATATCTCCAGGTGAAGATTAAAAAAAAAAAAAAAAAGCAGGATTTAAGAAAAATAGGTAATGTTAATTCTGTCTTGATTTAAAATGTTGATATTTTGTTCATTATGTAGTTTTGTATTAATTTTGATGGTTTGCTCTGCAAATACATTTTTAAGCTTTCCTGAGACACAATTGACATTACACAGAGATGTAAATGACAGTACAACACAGTGTAAGTTTAAGGTGTACAACTTGTTGGTGTGATGCATTTTTGGATTGCATAATGACTACCCCAGAGCGTCAGCTAATACCTCCATCTGGTCCCATATGACTGTCTTTTCTGTGGTGAAAACATTTAAGATCTACACTTTTAGCAACTTTCAAGTATATGCTAAGTATTACTAACTATAATTGCCATGTTTTACATCAGCCCCCCAGGACCTGGTGATCTGAAAACTGGAAGTTTGTGCTCTTTGACCAACATCTCCCATTTCTCCCACTCCAGCCCCTGGAAATCACCATTCTTCTCTGTTTCTGTGCGTTGGGCTTCCTTAGATTTTACGTGTAAGTTAGAGCATACAGTATTTTTTCTGACATTGCTTTAATCTGCTCATCCATTTATAGGCACACAGGTGGTTTCTATATCATGGCTATTGTGAGTAACGCTGCAATGAACATGGGTGTGCAGATCTCTCTATGAGCTTCTGGTTTTAATTCTTTTGGACATATACTCAGAAGTGGGATTGCTGAATCATAGTTCTATTTTTAATTTTTTTTTTTTTTTTAGGAAACTCCATACTATTTTTCATAGTGGCTGCATCATAATTTAGATTTTTAACTATGACTTTAAAATGCTATTTATATAGATTACTAAGGGTTTGGATTTTTTGCCCCCTTACATTTTATACCGAGGGAGAGAGCATAAGTAGCCCTGGTCCTGAGGGATTCGTAGTTGAAAAGAGAGCAACAGTCTATAAAAAGTCGTAGTTTGGCATGACTGTCAAAGAGATTTTGGCTTGTGTACTGTTACCACAATGCACCTCATTTTCTCACATGAAAATATTATATCACTATAACATTCTTACTCATGATAAGACATTGGTAGAAAATAATAAGATAATATTATAAACCCTATATACCTCTGGGCTTTTATGTGTTTTATATGAATAACCACTGTTTACCTATACTCAAGCTTAAATTGGAAAATTAGCAGAGTTATTTGATGTAACATCTCAATTACAAAGAACAGTACCTGTGTTTTAGGGCTGTTAATCATAGAATAATAGACACTTGCTATTATGGCACCTCAAAAAATGTGTGTGTGTGTGTGTGTGTGTGTGTGTGTGTGTGCAGTGTTGATGCAGAATATGCTGTTGTATCTGATGTTCAAATTAAACCATAAATATCGCCAGGAAAATGTTTTTTTACCAACACATTGCAAATTTAGAATAACTAAAGTGTCAACCCACAGGTTTTTACTAAAAGCGGGTTGGTAGAAAAAAGTCACATTAAGTAGGACAAAGTCCTCTTTAATGGAAGATGTCTGAGGTACCTTTCATGCAACAATAAATCAAGGGCATCCTTAAATCACAAGCCATCTCAAATAAGTGTCTTGCAGAGACTCAGACACAGATTTAAACTATTTCCAAACAATATAGTTTCCCCTGAGAAATCCCCTATTGATGACTGGGGATTTGGGCCAAAGGGCACAAATCATGAAACTGAAGAGACACTGTCAAGACGCTTTTTTTTTTTCTTTCTTTCTTTCTTTTCTTTTTTTTTTTTTTTTTAAAGTTAAGGCTTAGTTCTGTTCAGCTCAAGGAATACTAATTTTATTTCAACTTATAGCAAGCAGAAGTTAAGAGGGATGCGTCATGGTGAATGACTAGCTCCCAACCCCTCATGTAGTGGGCACAATCCAGATCTTACTTCTGAGAAGGTTTAGCTGAAACTCTCCTCCATACCTCCTAGTAAGACTCCACTGAACAATCCATTAGAAAAGCAGAGCGTTTGGAAAACAAGATGAAGAAAATTTTCAGAAGAACTCAAAACAGGCTGGAGGGAGGGCCCTATTTTCATATTAACCTTGAGACTAAGTCACAGTCTGGGTAAAGTTGTGCAAATTCCTTTGTAATTTATCTGGCAGAATAAGATCTCAGTCAGATAAGGTACTTACAGTTGAGAGACTAGCTTCTCTTCAGCCCTAAAGCAGGCTAATTGGAAAGCTGTAGGCAGAATTCCTGCCAAAAAGCAGGGAATCTTCTCAAAAATTAATGATGCCCTCCTGTCAAACTTTTGGATGCTGTCATGAATCTGGTGGCTTACAGTTTTATGGCATTTTATCATGTCTTTGATCTTGTTGTTGGTGCACCCTGAGGAAGCTATACTGTCCTGTGGTGGGATGGTGAGGCACAATCTAGAAGTGTGTGTGTGTGTGTGTGTGTGTGTGTGTAACAGAGAGAGAGAGGGGGCAGGGGGAGAGGGAGAGAGAAAGAGAGAGATTTGGGCTGGTAATTATGCATGTAGACAAATCTCGTAAAGGTGAAATGTATTACAAGACTAAAACAGATACTGATGAATGAGTTTAGGAGGAGTCATACTAAGCTCCTTACTGAATTTAAATTGTTCTAAACATAGAGTATGTGGCTGGCATGGATACCCAGCGTAGAAGAGAATGGGAAGAATGGCACTGAGAAATTTCTTTGGAGATTGTAACACAGCAAATGATCATGTGGGAAAAGCAAGGAGTCTTCCAACTCAGCTGGGAACATTTTTAAGAGGAGGAGAACATCGGCTGTGAGGTGCAGCGGACTGATCACATAAGCAGAGGATGGGATGCCGAAGTGCTCCTAACTTATTTTTGAGCAGCTTAACACAATTAATGCTGTTTCTCCAGATGCCTAATTTCCTCCGCAGAAGTGTTCTCTGCATCAAGTCTAAACCAGAAGTTGATTTGGCACCTGGCAGGCATGCACCTTGGCAACTGGAAACATCAACAATGAGAGGAGAGCCTGCAACCTTCCTCTCTGCCCAGGAAGAGGTGAGAACCTTGGCACATCGCTTTGGGGAGATTACCAACCCTGGGTTTTAGGCAGCGCATTTAAATGCTTTATCCAAACTTCTTGTTACTCCACAGCTAGGGGTCTCTTCATTCAGCCCCAGTGGTCAGACAGACATGTGATGAGTATTTGAGTTATTATGCCAAAGCAAATTTTGGCTTTTGTTTTTGGATACTTGTGAGAGCAACTGTCAACTCAATTCCTTGAAAAATTTGTTGCAAAGATGGTTTCTGTAGGTGAAAACTTAAAGTTCTTATGAAGGCATTGCAGAGTAAAAATTTCCGTGTGAAAGAATGGTATAAGAAAACGCATAATAAATCCTCACATTTATATAGCTCTTTATAGTTTAATATAATGGTTAAGAGCACAGGCGTTGGAGTTAGACTGAATTAGGTTCTTGAGTTAACGCCTATGAAAATCAATTGGTGAAATTTAGATTCCATAATGTCTTAAGGGCTTTGCCATTTACTAGCTATGTGGCTTTGGGCAAATTTTCTAACCTCTCCACGATCTTGTTGGTAAGATGGAGATACCTAATGCCTATGTAATAGAGTTGATACGAGGATTCGAAAGTATGCTATAATATGCTTGGCCAGTGTGGCTCAGTGGATTGAGCATTGTTCTATGCACCAAGAGTTTGCTGGTTTGATTCCTGGTCAGGGCACATGCCTGATCTAAAAATCAATTTAAAAAACATATTAAAAAGTATGCTATAATATAATATGTGTAAACATAATTTTATAGTATAGTTCCTTGCAAGTAAGTAACCAATGATAGATAGTCAATTTTATATATTATGAAGACCTTCTCTTCAACCCTTTAGAATCAGGAATGAAATTTTTGAGGATGGTCCAGACAAATTTGTCAAGATAGCCAGGCTATTTAAACTTTCTTCAGATTAAAACAACAACAACAACAACAACAAAAAAAAACAACAACTACAAATGAACATGTAAATGAACTATGATACCACTAGTAAGAGACACTTTTATACATCAGTTACTGGCACATAGATGATATATTAGCCATCTATTCATGGCTTGGTTAAGTCCCATATTTTGCCATAACACTAAACTGCATGTGGGGTTATGGTGTCAGGTAAGTTTAATTTGTGCCTTGGTTGACTGCTAACTGACTGTGTAATCTTGAAAAACTAATTCAACCTTTCTAATTCTCACCTATAAAACAGTTTTTAGCTCACAGGGTTTGGAGAATTCAATAAGACAATACTTAAAAAGAACTAAGTATTGAGAACTTTATAGGAATACAATAAATATTAACTATAATTATTCCATCTATAAGAATAAAAGAGGACAGGAAGCAAAACAAAAATGCATTGAGTACCAACACTCTGCCAGATGCTTTCTGCATATTATTATTTTTTTTATTCTCTCAACCTCTCTGAAGATGGGTAGTGTAGTTCTCCTCTTTATGAAGAGTAGGAAGAAGAATCTGAGGCTCAGACAGGTTATGCAACAGTTAAATACATTAATTGCCCATGTGTTGCATCAAAGAAACATGTACTGGGTGCCTATTCATTGTCAGGTACTATTCTAGGTATTGTGAACACCTCATATTCTGTCTTCACAGTGTAACTCTGTGGTGAGTAGAGAGAGAGAGCTTAGTTCAGAGAGGTACCAGGGAGCTAGAGAGGTTGAGGCACATCGGTCGTCAGAACCTTGCAGGCCAGTGTGAGGATTTGCCTTTGACTTTTAGGAGGACAGGACCTTGAGGACATTTGTACTTGCTTTAATGGTCTGTAAGTTTTTTCCTCATCTTTTTTCCCCAAAATGTCATCTTATTGGTTAATTAAACATGAAGATCCTGGCTCAGAGTTTGCAACCTAGAACCCTAGCAAAGGTTGGAGAGCCATATCAGGCAGCCACTGTGAAAGAAGCCCTGGCATGCATTTTTGGGCAGGCAGTGGTGTAACACCAGGTGCTCCTCCACCCTGACAACTGCTTCAACACACCCAGTGGCCTCCTCTGCCACTCGGGCTATCCCAGCGTTGTGGGCAGTGACCGGGATCAACCAGAAGAAAGGCTGAGGTCGGAGAGACTTGACTTTGACTGACATGATTTTTCTGTTCATGATTTTCCAGGTGTCCTGACTTAGACACCTCTTTGCTTCGTGTATCAGGATGCCTCAGATGATGCCAGATCCAGGATTAGCAATTAGTGTCCCTATGGATATTCAACCTCCACAGTGAAGAACTAATAAATCATGTTCAGTAGAGAAACAGGAAATTCTTTAATAGATGACTATGCAGCCTCCTTACTATCAATCAAAATTTACCTGCCCTGTACAATTTCCTTTAGTAGACAAACTATTAAGATATACCAATTTACTCAATAGTGTCCACAGAGACCTAGGCCAGACACAACTTTTTGTGTCTTGACTTTATAGGAGACACATGCTGTTAGAAGCATTCTTTAAAAATGCTGAAACCTAAAGGAATGGCGATTCTCAGCGTGGAAATTATAGGCATCATGGAAGGCTGGGCAAAGAAATGGATTTTTCAGAACATAAATATATCTTTAAGTCAGTTTTGGAATTTGACCATAAAATTCTCCTTTAATAGATGCTTTAAAAAAAAATGTGCTCTTACGAAGACAAGAGCATCTTCTCTATTCCCTGACTTTCTAAAATGGGAATACCTTGGACATAAAATTGATGGCTTGTCATTTGCTCCATCTTAGTTGCCAATTCAGAGCACTGCAGAGTCATTGTATAAAAACTTAGTGAGAGGAACACTCAAACGGGCACACAAAGCAGGGGGTTCTGGGGATACATCTGATCACAACCATAGTCTCCAGCCTACCTTCCTGACGGGAAGGAAAAGACTACCTGAAGGATTGACCAGTCATTTAGGGCAAGATAGTGTTGCTCTCCCAGCTTTATAAAGGAAACAGTGGCAGAGAGAGTGCCTAGAATACAGGTGTGCATTTAACACATACATCACACACACACACACACACACACACACACACACACACACACACACACACACACCATAGGCATGCTGGAGACTCTATCTGCAGCCACGAAAATAACGTATTTTTCAATGTGAGTAAGTGACCTTCGCTGTTCCCTCCAGGCACCTTGTTTTCCCAAGCATCTGAACATTCCTTCTCTGCTGTAAACACCCAGCATTAATCCAGTGCCTCTCATTAAGCACGGCGAGTGTTCTTTCTGACATAGTAAAACTAAAGCTAGTGTAATGTGTGCGTGCCAACGGGTAGACTTCCTTGCCGGAGGGGTTTTCCCTGCTGCATATGGAAGGTGCTTAACTTGTGTCCTCTTGGCAAGAGGTGATGATCACGCACCGTATATCAATGCATAAACAATTTTATGGAGTGTGACACACTCCCTATGGGTTTCTGGAGAGATTAACCAGACTCCTCTATTTTCTAGACTTGACATTTTTAAATTGAGGAGCATGTAACTTTCGGCTCAACATAAGCGTTGAGTCCTACATCTCCAGTGACTGCAGAAAAGAAGGATAACCCATGAAACTCCTTTTGAAAAGATATACTGAGCAATAACCATTAGCATAACAGAGTGTGGATGTTATTTCCGTAACTCATTCTTTTTCTACTTTTTCTCTGTACATCTATGCAGTTTTATATATGAAGTCATCTATCGTCTATCTATCTATCTATCTATCTATCTATCTATCTATCTATCTATCTTGTAAAATTTTTATACAATGTAAGATTTCCCTTCCAAAGAACCTCAGAATTACTGCCAAAGACCTGGGAATTTTTGGTAATTCTGATATGTATCTGGAATAGTCCCTTAACTCATTGAACCTTAGTCTTTTTATCAGAACAAAAAGGGAATAACCACTTTTACCCTCTCAACCAAACCAGATTGAAGGATAAAACCAATAATGCGGAAGTACTTGGAAACCTGAAGCCCATTTCAGATCCTAGACAGGGTTTGGGGGAATTAGAATGTAAGAATGTAAATGTCTATAGCATATTTGCATGAATTTCAATTTAGTAGTACCTTTAAAGAGAAATGTGTTCATCTTCAGCCATAATTCTTAAAATTACTTTACATTCTGCAGTTGCTATTTGGTGCATTATACATGAGGTAGGACGAGTTTCACAGCTGGACTTGATAGCATGGCAGCACTCGGAATATTTTTGTGGATAATGTAGTCCTCTTACACGTTTCTGTCCTTAAATTTTGAAACTAAAAGATTATAAAAGTATTATATTTCCATGCCCAACAAATTCAAATTAGTTTAGGACATGTTTGAATTAATGCCAAATTTCCTACTTTCTCCCCTTCTCACTTATAATGAGACATTCACAGATTAAAACTCCAGTCCATACTTGGGCTAACTCAAGGAGTCCAGAAGTAACATCTTGGGAAATAATGCAAAAGATATATGAACAAATAAATAAATACATCAAATCTAGTTCCTCATTCAGAAGAACGTGCTGAAGCATTTGGAAATGTAAGAAATATTGATGTAGGTCCACCCTGACTCAGGTAATGGCAGGTTGGCGTTTACAAGTCAGTGAGAGTGGTGAGGCCACCTCTAGGGCACTCACCTGCCACATTTCATGGCAAAAGGGCTTCCTCCACGTACCTCACTCAAAGGTCTCTTTGTAGGCGATGTCATTCCTATTTTTCAAATAAGAAAACCTAGGCTCAAGCAATTATGTAATTATTATTTTATATATTAATTTTCATTTATATCCATTCTTGTGCCAGAATGAATTTAAGGAAGACAAATACATGTAAATATCTATGTTCCAATCATCTTACCAATGTAAGAGCTTCTTGCTAGTGTTACTCCTTCCAGTTTCTTACTCTTCCGTGGTAGAGTAGGAAACCGTTTCTGAAGCAACCAGATGGTAAGTTATTTTACATTTGCAGCTGCACCAATCCTGTTGTAACTAAGCAGTTCTTCCACTGTAGGATGAAAGCAGGTGTCAATTAGACATATGCAAATGGACACCCGGCTGGTGTGGCTCAGTGGTTGAGCGTCGACCCATGTACCAAGGGTCACTGGTTTGATTCCCAGTTAGGGCACATGCCCAGGTTGTGGGCCTGATCCCTAGTGGGGGGCATGCAGGAGGCAGCCAATCGATGTTTTCATCTCTCTCTCCCTCTCCTGTCTTCTCTCTCTAAAATCAATGAAGAAAAAAAAAAGACATCAGCAAATGGACATGCTGGTACACCAATAAATCTTTATTTACAAAAGCAGCCAGATTTGGACTATAATTTATCAACTCCTGAGCTAAGCTATCTTGCCAATGTCATGAATTCTTTTCTTCAAATTTTCATTCAAAGCTCACTTCCATCAAATTATTTCTGAGCAGCTTTAACCAATAATCATCCCAACATGCCAAGAAACCCCACATTCCCACACCTTTTATGCAGTTTTGGGGGTGTGTGTGTATGTGTTTTATAAAATATTTTAGAATTTCTCTCTCTCTCTTTAGGTTGTATCCTTTTTAAAGACAAAGGGCCTATTCTCTTATTGTGACTGGACTTGCTCCTATAATAAATCCATTACAGTGATGAGTGTTCAACAACTGTGGTGGAATACTAAAAGGGAATAAAGGAGCTCAAATTTATTGTGAATTTAAATACAATGTAAGAACATAAAACTTGTGTGAGAAGAGTAATAGGAATTCTTCTTTAGGAATATGAAAATGGAATGCATGTATGGTCATTGACATTTCCTAAAACTCCTAGATTTGGGCAGGAGGGTCACAAAAGTTATTTTGCTTTGGAGGGGATTGTTCTCCGCCCAATAATAATACTTACGGTGCTATTGCATCAGTAGCTCCAAGGCACACCATTCATACTGCATTCTACGTAAAACCCCGACGAGTAGACAATGGCTGGTCAATTTGCTGTTCTGTTCTGGGCTGTTCCTCAGTTTGGGGACATTTTTGGCCTTCATTAAATGCCAATATAATACACCCTGCTGAATTCTATAAATAAAAAATGTACTTGGGCCAGTTTAGCTATAGTTCTTGTGTCTGTCAATTTGATTCAACTTCTACTTCAATAACTTTATTGTCATGACAAGGTAAACATGAGCTCAAGAGTTGCCAAAGCCAATAAATCAACACTTGGGTCTGGAGATGGCTTCTGTGCTGATTTTCTCACTATTTCGAATGAGAGATAGACCAACTGGCACATGTTTAGAAAGGCTCCTTTGGCCTTGTATAAAAACAATCCATCAGAACTAATGCTCCCCTTCAGACCAGCAGAGAGAAATGCCCTTACTTGTTGGGCTTGCTTGCATGGGCCAGTCAGCTAAACATTCTGTTGTCAAAGCCAACCCTAAGTGATGGAACAAGGAAGAATAGTTTTTGATGCACATAACACTTAAAAGTAATGAGTATTCCTGTGGTTGTTATTCGTCATTTTATAGGCCAGAGGTCAGAAAACTTTTTATTAAAGGGCCAGACAGTAAATCTTTCAGGCTTGCAAAACTTAACAGTTTCTATCATAACTACTCAACTCTGCCATTGTAGTAGAAAAGTACCCATAGGTAAAACTTAAAATAAATGGACAGAGAATTGCTCCAATAAAAGTGTGTTTATAAAAACATGCAGCTGGTCCACAAGCCATAGTTTTCCAGCTCCTGGCTGAGACTTTGCATCATAAGTTGGTCTAAGCACCATACAAAGGTATCATTCTTTACTTCCTGAACTACAATTTAACTCCTATAGGGCTCTTTGCATGCACTTTGGTAACACACATCACACTTGCAATTACTTTGCTAGCATCTGGATTATTTGTATGTGTAACCTGAGTGTCTACCACAGGCTCTGGCAAAGAGCAGGCACATCACAAATATTTATGGAAAAATGAGTTGCCCAATATATGTATTAGTATATAACCTAGAATGTAAGGTACATCATTCAAGAATAAAGGGTGCCCTATCATACTTGAAATACTTAATGGGTGTGTTTTCACTTCTTTAGATCCAGGGATATTTTTAAGGTCCTTTGTTTTGTATCCCCTTAAAGGTCTAGCCATGAGTTATAGAAAAACGGTGCATAATAGCAGCTAATGTAAAAATACTATTAAGAGGTAGATAGCTCAAAACCAGTAGTATGTAAAATAGTTGCAATGTCACCAGCACTGGGAAAGGTGCAAGGGGCAGTACGTGAAGCATTCTACCCTGTTTCACAAAAATCCCAGAAGCAGCTCTGTGACATCTTTTTCCCTCTAATGCCACTCATGGTATTCTCTTCGGATAACGTCTTCTATTGCACACACACTGTCCTAAGCAACATTCTAGACTTTGAGGAGAGTAGAGAAGAAAAAAAATAGCTCTGCCTTTTATATTCTCTGTTTAGTTGGGCAGACAGTTAAGTAATATAATGATCAACTAGAAGTGCAAGAGAGTGCAAAAGAGTGAAGAGGTGAAGGAGAAAATAAGCATTTAGATTGCCTTAATTTATGTAAGGGAGAATCTTGTCTACACCACTTAAATTTTATCATAATTCTGTAGTGCATTTACTTTTTGATACCAAGACTCAATTACAATGTTATTTGAAAGGTAACCAGTTTAAAAATCTTGCTGGGCATCTCTTGAAAACATATCCAGAATCCAAGCTCTTCTTAGGATTTCCAAGCCAATACCTTTGTTTGTGCCCACATCCTTTCTCTATCTGCTTTCTCTGTTTCTGCCGTGCCCTCCTCCCAAGTATTGTCCTAAAAAACATAAGTTTGATCATGCCACTCTTTCCTCAAAGCAGCGAGTGGGTTCTGATCTCACTCATAATCATAGTCTTTCGGATGCTCTCCCAGGCTCTGCATGACATGTTCTTCCTCCTCTCATTGCCTCTCTCTCCCACTCTTCTTCAGTCACAGTCACCTTAGTACTCTGCAAGAATACCAGGCATGCTCCTGCCTGAGGGTTCTGGCACATTCTCTTCTCTCTGTCTAGCATGCTCGTCCAATAGTTATTTGTATGATGGGGTTACCCTCTTAACTACTTCACATAGTTACTAAAGTTTCATATTTCCAGTGAAACCTTCCCCAAGAAGCTTGTACACAGTTGCAGCCATTCCATTCCAGACCATCTCCAACCACCTTTCTCACTCTGATATTATCCATCAGGTGCATGTCCATGACATATGAGCATTAGAACCGAAAGTTTCTGAAGAAAGATAAATCTATTCACTCCTATATCGTCAGTGCATAGACCATTTCTCGATACATAGTAGCGTTTCATCATGTGAAAAGGATTAAATGAATCATTAAGTGATAGACATTATTACTGCTCACCAACTATTACCATTTCTCTTGCAGGCATATGGTAGAAGCTAAGCATGACCATGTGACTTGCTTTAACCCAGGATTTGTGAGCAGAAGTAGCAAATGGGTGCAATGTACGTAACTCACCACATTCTCTTGGTAGATATACATGTCAAGAGAAAGCCTCTCTTGCACTTTATCCCTGCGCAAGAAATAAACTCTTTTTAGCCACTGAGACTTGGGATTATTTTATTCTAGCAACATAACCTAACCTAAACCTAAGTGACACACAAGCATTTTTAATACTTGTTGGCCCTGGCTGGGTTATGCCAAGGTTGTGGGTTTGATCCTGTCAGGGCAATACAAGTATCAACCAATGAATGTATCAATAAATCAACAAGTGGAATAATAAATTGATGTTTCTCTCTCTTTTTCTTCCTTTCTCTAAAATCAATAAAAGACCATTTCTTCACATATAAATCCTCAGTCTTCTTCCACATCTGCTAGCCCTATAAGAGTCTGAATTTTGAACAGCCTAAAAAGGTATTAATATTACTCAGATAAGAGAAATAGAAAAGTCCCCAACCAGTTTCCCCAAAGTCAACTAGATATAGAAGGAGAATCTTGTACACAGAAGTTGGTGAGGACTATAGACCCTGCTGGAATATCACCCTTGTATCCTTCAATCCTGACACACAGGATGACAGTAATATCAGGAAGAGCTATGCAGAAGTCTTTGGTGTATTGGGGGGCCTTTCATGAGTAAAATGAACATGGGTAGAGATAATGAAGGGTGTTTCTCTTCATGCAAATCACAATATATAATTAATATTAATATAGATTCCCAAAGTAATCACTGTATAGTATGATTAGAGCTTAAAACTTGCTCTTGTCATATGGCATGTTATTAACAAAGCTTTATAAATAATGATTATCTCCATTTTAAAGAGAAAATTTAACATGAGTAACCAGGGTTATACAACTACTAAATATCATAAACTAGACTCAATTACAAGGGAGTTTAGCAGTGGTACTTTGTTCTCACTTTCATTCACCTCTTGTATACTTATTACATACTTGTTATTTTAAACCATTGGTCTCATTTATAATTTAAGTATGCGAAACCTTCCCTGGCTCTACTGAAGGATAAATTTCAATAAGTGAACAGGTAGAATACATTGCCTTGTGCAGCATTTCAAAATCCAGAAATCTCAGTCAATGAGAAGCTCTGCATATTTCTGGGTCTTATGGTCCTACAATCCAGAGGGTCTGGCACACAGACGGTGCTCAGTCAGTAGTCCTTGATGACCTTGATGATCATGATGACCGCGGGACTTCCCATCATCCTAAAGTGCCACCCAATAGTATAATAAGCAGGGGATCATTTTGGTGCAACGTTGGTGTTAACAACTGAATTGTATGCCCTCAAATCCATATGTTAAAATTCGAACCCGCAGGACCTCAGAAAGTGACCATATTTGGAGACAGGGCCTTTCAAAAGGTTACTGAGTTAAAGTAAGGTCATTAGATTGGCTCTGTTCTAATATGATTGATCTTTGTTTTATTAGTATTTTTCTTCTTTTTTTGCATTTATCTTCAGACAGAGAGGGGGGAGGAGAGAGAGAGAGACATCGACACAAGAGAGACACATCGACTGGTTGCCACCCACACGATCCCATCCAGGGCCGGGGACAAACTGCAATGGAGGTACGTGCCCTTGGTGGGAACCAAACCCGGACTTTCTGGTCCGCAAGCCGATGCTCTAACCGTTGAGCCAAACTGGCCAGGACTGATTGATGTTTTTATAAAAAGAGGAGATCAGAAAACAGATGTGCACAGAAGGAGGACTATGTGAAGACATAGGGAGAAGAGGGGCCCTCTGTAAGCTAAGGAGAAAGGTCTCAGAAGAAACCAATCCTGCCAATGCTCAGACTTCCAGTCTCTAGAACCACAAGAAAATGAATTTCTGTTGTTTAAGCTACCCACTCTATGGAACTTTGTCATGGCAGCCCCAGCAAATGAACACAGTTGAATTCAAAATATGCATTATTATTCATAGTGAAATTGCTTATTTACGTGCCAAATTACTTACAGTGGCACACAGGGACTGAAGGGGGTGGAATATAGCCAAATGGTATCAAAGGTACCATAAATATTCATTTGGCTCTAGAAATAGTCTTGTCACTAACATGTACTGATGTATCCCTATTTTCACTTACACGTGTAATTTTTACAAATCTCAGTCTACAAGTTTAGATGAGAATGAAATGTAACTTTATTCTTAAGTTGAAATGAATCTGTCCACCCCAATTTGTTGCGGTGAAATAAATTGAATTTCAGCACAACTGGGGCTCCTGTATCCTTTTCCTGGAATTGTATCAAGTTCTTAGGGACCTCATAAGTCTTTAATAATGGAAGGGCTTACACAGTATTACATAGCAAGGAAGATAATTTCTCAACTTGTTGATTTTCATCTGCCTCTGTTGTACCTCCCTCTTGGCCTCGGGGTCTTCTGGGACATGGATATCTATTAGGTAACTTTGGATGAGCTGGCATTCAGGAATCCCTCCAATATTGCCGGGTAACCATGGCTTCTTGAGAACTGTGAGCCCATTCACTTCCATTTCCAATCTTGGGTTACTAGGTTCCTTCAGTTATTGGTTTTTCCATTGCTACCATATGGGTCCACTGGTTGAAACTGCCATTTCATGCACACTATCTATTTTCTCCTTATCTTTGTTAAAAAACAAACAAATTTCATTTTGTTTAGAAGTAGCAATATGCCGAATAAAACACTATATATATTTTTTGCATCCTTTAAACCAAATGTGGTGATGTGAATTCAGGTGTGAATGGAAGTTGTGTAGGACCTTGAAAGGGGGAATACTCTTTTGCTTTCTCTCTCTCTCTCTCTTTATCTTTTAAATCTCCTTCCTGCTTTTAAATATGACTCTGATGGCTCATAGAGTCATTATGGAAAATAAGAAACATGATAATGACGGTAATAAAGAAATCTGTTACCTGATAATTATAGAATTATTATAAATAGATTTCTCAAACAGTAAGAATCTCTTACTTATTTGAGCCTCCATTATTTTATTTGTTTGTTTATTTATTTGCACAAATGAAGCAAATCCTAAATGTTCCAGGAATTAACTCTTAGACAAATCACAAGGTGATTCCTACTCGTAGGGAACTTGCCCTGTCGTGGGTATAATTGGGAACAGAGCACAACTTCACTCTTCTCTCAGATTTTCTCTAAACATATCTTGATTTTCTTATCTGTTCTCCCCAAAGCTCAGCCCCTGAAAGATGTAGTAGTTATTGAGCCTCCTCTCAAGAAACTACTGCAACTTAATTCTTCATGCCTTCCCCCCTGATGACCCTCTTTGTCTATAGCCAGTGCCAGGTTGGATTCAGCAGGGCACCAGCTTAAACACAGAGGGCCTGGATCTGCCATAGTATGTGTGTGAACTTGAAAACTGTACTCTGTCTCTCTGTGCCTTTGTTTCCTCACATGTAGGATAAGGAGTACACAATTCATATAAAAACTTTAAGACAATACTTGTACAGCACTGAGAAAAGTATCTGCGATAGAGCAAGCACCCAAAATGTTTTAGTTGTCAATATCATCATGTTCAGTGCTGTCGATTCTTATTTATACATCCTCATGAATGTTACCAGACTTATCGTTCCCATTTCTTTGAGGAACTAAACTTTAAATAGACACAAAAACAACTACTTATTCTGTATTGGACACTCTATCTTGGGGAAAAGAAATGAGCAAAGAATGGCCTGACTAGTTCTAAGAAAGGTCACCGTGTATAAGCAAAAATGAGGGAGAAAATCTCTGGGTAATATTTTAAAATAGTGTCCACTTCATGCTAGTATATTCTTTTAAAATATTTGAGTTAGCAAACCTGTACATAAAGCCATAACATGAACCAACTATGCGGTATTTTGAAAAGAACCTAGGGCTTGGTTAGGTGATCAGTTGTCCCAGTCTTCTCGGGATTGACAGAATGCAAGACTTTCAGTTAAAACAGAAAGCCCTAGGAATTGCTCGTGTTAGAATTATGTCAGATAGAGCTAAGACTAAAGCCTGGTCAGTTCATTTCTTCACAGAAGCTGTACAGTTCCCTTCATGCCACTCTATACCCAAACAGATATGCGTCACCCATTTGGTCCTTAGCTTATTCATCCGGAAAATGGGAATACTGTTATAAGGTACCTTGGGCAAAACATGTGGAACAGAGAAACAATAATGATTAATAATACATATTATTTCCTTCCACTCCTTGTGATACGCGAAGGCTAAATTTCTCCAGCAATAAACTTGGGAAAGTCAGGACTGAACTCACCATCGGGTGTCTTCAGTCATGTATGACCTGAATAAAACTTTTAACAAAAACAAATGACATACCGCACCTTCAACAGTGATATGCAGAAACCTTCCATAAAATACCCTATTTTAAAACCAATGAAAAGAAACTCCATCACTCTAGTTGAATGAACATAGTCATCAGCAACTGAAAATGGAAATTAGTTAGCAGAGGGCCCCTGGAAACCTGCGGAGAAATGACTTAATAATGACAATGACTGAGACAGAGGTTTCTTTTTTCACCATAGCAAATAAAAAGAAATGTGAAAAATATACTTTCCTGGGCTTTTAGAAATAGCTTATTTAAAACTAACTTATTTATAATAGATGCTTACAATTGAAAAGTGACTAGGGAAAAAATAATCTGAATTCAGAAGAAGACATTGAACCACATTTTATAAATGCTGGTACATCTATTGTAATAAGTATAAACACTCTGTTATCCATTGTGGTCATGAGGTGAAGTTTCCCACTTAATCAACTATTCTGCCTAGTAAGAAAATATTTTGTCTTTCTACCATTTGTCCTAAGAATCAGGGTTTCCTGCAACATTCTTTCCCAATTTTCTTTATTTCACTTAGTCTGGAAATCCAAACTGGAGGAGAATTCACCTTGGAGTACACATGATAGCTTCTCTCCTCTCCTTGAGCACCTGACTGCCTGATACACACACAGAAATAAGATATTTCTCTGCAAATAGAACTGTGCAACTAATGTGGAATATATTTGAATAGAAACATGGAAAGTCATCTTAGAAAAATACAGAGGGTTGCCTTGGCCAGTTTGGCTCAGCGGTTGGAGTGTTGGCCTGCGGACCAGAGAGTCCTGGGTTCGGTTCCCTCTAGGACCTAGCAGTTAGAGACACGTACCAAAAAAGAAAAAGAAAAAAGAAAAATACAGACGGTCTCTCTCTGGTTAGTAAGACCAAACTCTAAGTATGTTGATTGTATTAAAAAAACAAACAAACAAACAAACAAAAAAACCTAAAGAAAATGAATCTGCCAGAGGAAGAATTATTTAATCATGGAAGCCACCCCCCCCCCCCAAAAGTTAGAAAGTCAGTCCTGAGAAATGCTCATACAAGCTCATACATGAACTTTCAAAGTCACAGCACGTGGTTGGCCAATGTGAACAGCCCTTCTGTCAAAGTGTGAAGACACTAAACATCGGATTCCAGCAGAAATATTCCCATCATGCTAAAGAACATCATATTGACTTCATTTGACACTTGCCACGTCTTTTGAAAATATCTTAGCCTATAGTATTAGTTTTCTCAGGCTGCCGTACAAAACATCATGGACTGGATGCCTCTCAAAATAACAGAAATTTAGATTCTCAGAGTTCTGGAGGCTGAACGCCCGAGATGACAATGCCAGCAACGCTGGTTTGGTGAGGCTGCTCTTCCTGCTGGTAGACGGGCACCTTGTTGCTCTGTCCTCACATGGCCTTTCCTGGGTGCACACACTCCTGGTACCTCTTCCTCTTGTGATAAGGACACAATTTAATTAGCTTCTTGAAGGCCTCATCTCCAAACACAGTCACATTAGCCCTGCAGTTTAGAAATGTGAGGGGCACACAACTCAGCCCGTAACACCTGTGGTGTCTGAGTTGGCCAAAGTCTACCCATTAAAGTCAATTCACTTCTATGACACCAAATAATTGAAAGCAATTATAAGAATTTGTTATTAGATAGATATTAAGTTAATATTTTCAAAGTACTATCTATAGAGTATGTTCATTAGAAAAAAAAGACTGAGAAGTTTGTTAAAAATTCAAATTTCTTGACCTCATTCAATATCTCAGGGATGAAGATCATCATTTTAATTACTTTCTCAGGTATTTTTTTAATATACTTTAAAATATGAAAAATAGCTATAGGCAGTTTAGATTAAATTAGACTTGAGTTTCAAGATATTAGTTAAAGAAACTTTTCCTAGGACCCAAAATAGAAAAATGAGTCATATACTATGACTTTATATTCAGGAGTCTTCCAAAACGTATCCCCTATGAAACAAGCTCCTTGTAATGGTGTTCCCTGTTCCTTAAAATCTGATAATCTGACCTGGTTACCTCTGGGTTTGAGAGAGCTCAAAATAGCACTTTCTTTGCGTTTCTCAAAAGGAGGAGGAGTCTACACCCATAAACACAAAATCTGATTATTCACCCTCTCAATATTACATATCCTGACAGCTTCTAGCAATCCTATGCTGTTAAGTTATAGGAATAGAAGAAATGAAGAACAAGCCTTATCATAGACATCTGTGACCATCATATAGCACCAGGAGACAACGTTCACCCTTTTTCTGTGCAGTGTGCAATGACCCTATATCTCCCAGTGAGTTTAAGTATCTATGCAACAACCCATTCTTGCCCTAGGCCATTTACCCCTGCCATTTGTAATGTATAAATAAAGACCCACATACTACATTTTTATAAGTTTCAAAGTTACAAATTAAATTCACAAGCCATTAAATAAAGTCTATTTAATGAAGTGCCATGAGAACATTGAGTCTCTAAAAGGGCAGTGGTGGAAATGCTGATTTGTAGCATTTGCTGATTTCTATGGTATAGTTTCACCATGGCCAATTGTAGGCCAACATGATGTCACTGAACATGGGGTTGGGAAGAGATTATAACAAACAGCTCTCCCAAGACCTTATGATGTGTCTGCAGCACACCACTGCCTCTATCTTCCTTCCTTGATGGATATAACTTTATAATGACCTCTAAGTTTCAGTTGAAATTTCGAGCCTTGGATTCCTGCGAACTCTACGCCAGAACTAGGCCCCTTCCACCATTGGCCTCTCGTAACATCCCTCAGTTACAGACAATTTCTCTTTCTTTTCCCACCCCAGCTCCACTGCATTCAGGTAGGGACCTGAATGCTTACGTGTTGACAACCAGTACATACATCTAAGTTTTATTCATACTGACTCCATCCAGCTCCAAATCTTGCACACAGCTGCCCTTGTGGACGCTTTTTGGGAAAAACATACATATACCCTGAAACAAGAATTTGGGACAATTGGGGAAGAAATTCCAGGATTTGAGGTTTCTATGATTTTTTGAGGTAGGAGCAGTGGTACATGACCTCTTGTGAGGTCATGTTTCCTAGCTCCTATGGACATCTTCCTCTGCAGAGGGCCGCATGACCAAAGGACAACCAGAGGAGAGGTCCCTAAAAGCTAAAGCCCAGGGCAGTGTCCTTTGCCTGAGTTTGAGACTGAGACGAAGGCCCTGAGGGCAACAAGCTTCAGGTACTAGTGCATAAATCTCCAGGCACAAATGGCTTTTGTAGTATTGATGAACAAGCCTGAACATCGCGTACCCAGTTTTAGGAATTTCTGAGTCCTCTCCAGTGAGGATGGCAGCACCAATAGGTAGCCTGGATCTCCCCAGCATGGGGCAGTGGGATCTGAGAGAAAGCACTGAGATCCTGTTTTAGAGGAGCCCTGTCTAGCCTTGGGAACTATTTCCAGCACTTTATTTAGCTTTATCCCACCTATCTTTTAACCTTCACTTTGCTCCAGCTACCTGGGTACAGGCAATCTCTGAAGGTGCCAGGCTCTCTCTCAGCACTCTGCCTTTGTGGCTACATGTGAATTCCCTTCCCTCTCCTGTCCCTGGTCCATGCACACCTCACTCTGATTGATGCTTGTTCAGCTTTTGGGCACCATGCAGGTCCCAAGAGACCTCCTCAAATTTTTGCACTAATTCCTTTAACCAGAGAATACTGACCATAGTTCTAAAGACCTAAGATATAGGTCCACAAAAGAGAAATGATTCTCCTTTTTTTAAAGACTTCCTGTTTTATGTTTTAAAAATCAACATTGTCAACACTAAAAACTCCATCGTCATCATGGTTATTTTTTTTTAATCTTTATGTGTTTGTCTTTCCCATTAGATGGGCACCAGATTCCTTGAGGAAATATTTTCTACCATATTGATTTTGAATCATCAGCATTTTGCAATTTCTGGTACATGGTAGGACTCCATAACTATCTATCAAATTAATGAATAAGAGAATAATTAAACACAATGATACAAGAAGAAAAGAAAAGAAGCAGTGAAGAAAAAAAAGAGGTACAAAGATGGAGGGAAGAAGTAGAAAGACTATGTTAATGAATAAATGAAAGGCATCTCAGAAAATGATTTTAGTATTGGGGATATTGACCACAACTGCTTTTGTACTGTACCAGGAATATTGAATCTTGTAATTTAAATAATTAAAATGTGTTATCTCTTGTCTATTTCTATATGTTGTTGAGTAGAAATGAATTAAACAACACAATGTCTTGTGAACAGAGTGCTTTTAGTGTGATTTGACAATGTTAGAGTAGCAAAATTAATTATAGCATGAGCCTCTAGACAAAAGTTCACATGTGTACAAGCTACATTTGTGCCCATTTTGTGAATAATGCATTGATGAAAAAGTAAGGTGTCACATGAAAGAAATAAACATTCAGTGCTCATTTCCCAGTAGTAAATATTAAAAAGTATTGTCAGATGGTGTTTCATTGGTACATCTTTTTTCAAAGCCTGCTCTTGAGGGCATTGGTGTAGGCTTAAAAATTATTAACTACTTAGCAGATACATGGCAATTAGGAAAATTTAAACTGATGGAGAACAAACAACTGGATATCCAAAAGTCTGTGCAAAAATTTAAATACAGCCATAGGTATGAAGGTACCAATGTGGGTACTGAATACTCCTTTAAAAATATATATTTTTTCCTTTATTGATTTGAGAGAGAGAGGAAGTGAGGAGAGAGAGCTAGAAACATCAATGAGTGGGGACATTGACTGGCCACCTCCTGCATGCTCCCCACTGGAGATTTGGCCCACAACCTGGGCATGTGCTCTGACTAGGAATCCAACCAGCGACCTCTTAGTGCATGGGTTGATGCTCAACCACTGAGCCACACCAGCCGAACTCCTTTTTTTAAAATGGGAATATGTTTATTATTGATATTTTAAATAATACAATGTAACATGTACTCATAAAAAGAGTCAGTAAGAGCCTGGCCCATGTGGCTTAGTGGGTGAGCATCGACCCACGCTCCAAGAGGATGCCAGTTTGATTCCTGGTCAGGGCACATGCCCAGGTTGTGGGAGGCATGCAGGAGGCAGCCAATTGATGTTCTCACTCATTGATGTTTCTAGTTCTCTCTCTAAAATCAATAAAGAAAAAAAAAGAGTCAATAAAAAATAGCTTTGCGCATTTCCTTCTACATTTTTGTACATCTGTACTACATGTTTGTACATATTAAATTTACTTTTTGTGTTTTAACAGTACACATACTCATATACTTTCATGTCAATAACTGTAAAGTCACACTATAAGTAATAAGGACTGTGTAATACTTACCCACAACTTATCTAAGTAGCTTTATCGTGATGGCCATCTAAAAATTCCTCATTTTTTTTAACCTTGAAAGTGATGAATAGTTTTTCTCATACATACATCTCTCTGGACAAGCCCAATAAAGATAAATTTCTAAAAGCTGAAACCTTATTTATCACATGTAAAAACTGACATTTAAGGTTTTCAGAATTGTTTTCGATAATGTGAAGTCATCTGGAATGTCTGTATTCTACCTCTACCTCTGGATGTATCCTGGATATTACTCCTTATCATCAATTCTGCCATGTTCACCCTAACCCAAGCTTCTACCACCTCTTTCCTGGACCCTTGCAATGGATGTCTTTTACACCTGCCCCACACAGTATAGTCCTGACATAGAAGCCAGACTAATACTTTTAAATTATGAGTCAAATTATGTAATTTCTCTGTATAAAATTCTCCATTGGCTTCTCCTCTCACTTGAGGAGTATAATCCTGTCTCCCTACTCCAGTTAGCAAAGCCCTGATTGGCCAGCCTGTCTCATTTTCAGCTCACCCTTCTTCCCCTCTCTCGGCGACTGCTCTCTTTCCTATTCTACCGGAAGCAAAGGCGAATAATCCCTCCCTTTGGTCTTTGTACTTGCTCTCCTTTTAGCTTTAAATGTTCTTATCCTTCCTTTAAGGATGGCACGGTTGACCTAGCAATTCAGGTCTTACTGTTAACTTCTTAGAGGAGTCTTCCTTGGCCAGTCATAAAAGCAAAACAAAACAAACCATCCATCTGGCCATTCTCTAACAAGGCACGTGTTTTGTCTCTGTTGAGCACTCATCACCGTATGAAGTTTTCCTTATTTCCTTATTATTTATTTATTTATTTATTTATTTATTTATTTATTGAATGCCTGGCTTCCTCTACTCCCCCCTCCCCATTAGAATATCACTTCCACAAGAGAGAGGATCTTGCCTTCTTATTCCTTATAGCACCTGGCAGATAGTAGGAGCTCTACACTTTAAATTGAATTTGTGTTTCTCCTGGAGTGTTTCCTCTTAGATTCAAGAAATGCACTGAGGTGAAGGAATATAGCCTGGGATATAATTGCTCATTAAAAACAAATCTGCCCTGGCCAGTTTGGCTCAGCGGTTGGAGCATCGGCCTGCGGTCCGGAGAGACCCGGGTTTGGTTCCTGCTAAGGGCACGTACCTCGGTTGCAGTTTGTCCCTGGCCCTGGTTGGTCGTGCAGGTGGCAGCCACTTGATGTGTCCCTTTCACGTCGATGTTTCTCTCTCTCTCTCTCTTCTTCTCCCTCCCTCCCACTCTATCTGAACAAAAAATGGAAAAATGTCCTCGGGTAAGGATAAACAAGCAAACAAACAAACAAAAAACAATCATCCCAGTCGGTGTGGCTCAGTGGTTGAGCATATGCCTGTGCACCAAGAGGTCACTGGTTCGATTCCTGGTCAGAGCACATGCCCAGGTTGTGGGCCCGATCCCCAATGGGGGACATGCAGGAGGCAGCCAATCGATGTTCTCGCTCATCGATGTTTCTCTCTCTCTCTCATTCTCCCTTCCTCTCTCTCTAAAATCAATAAAGAAACAAAATTTAAAAAGAACAAAACAAATCAGACCTATATTAGAATAAAATTGTCTTCATGAAAACGTTTATCCAGAAAGGGTAAGTATAAGGTAGCTAAGGACACATTATTTATTATACTTTTGATCATGCAACAATCTTTACAATTAAATACAGCTTTTTGAAAATCATCTTTACATTACAGGGCGATCAGGGACATAAATAAGAACCTGTGGCCCAAACTTGGGCACATAGGTAACATCATGTTTCAATCAGTGAAGTTTACGGGCAGCTCTTGTGCAACTTTGAATTTAAGACACTGCCTGTCAGAACTATTTCATTAGGTTCCAATAAAACTGGGCAGCTTTTTCTTCTCCGGTGATATTCTTGGTTTGGAGAAGGATGTGGGCGGCATCCCTCAGAGATATCAAAAATCTGTTTGTTAAGAAGATTAAGAAAAATGCTAAGAAGATTTTTCATATCTATATTTTTCTTTTCTAAAAGATCATATGCTCTTTCAAGGCTAGAACCACGTCATGTATTTCTGGTAACAGGGAAAAAAATGAACTAAGTACATCGCGATCCTTTATTCCTTGTCGTTCATTTTCTAATGATCAACCAGGCATGTTGTTTTCCATATTGTGTGCAGTTATTCATCATTACTCTATCAGACCATCAATAAAACAAGTCTCAGAACTGCTCTGCAGATGAGTCTAGAGAGGTCGCTCACTAACAATGACTACCTCCTTTCTTTCAGCCCCCACATGAATGATCTAAATGCCACCAAAATATCCAGCCCAGTGTGGTGTCCCAACAGGCAGTTTCTGTGTGGTTTATCAGAGGCCCTGAGTTTGGGCATGGCTCCAGCCCTGGAGTACCTCATCCTGATATCTATTAAGCTGTGAGATGTGAGTCCTTGTCTCACTTTCCAGCTTGAAGTCATCCGTTTATGCTTATTTCCATCCTTCAATTGATAGATTGATCTAGAAACTCAAATACGTCATTTGTTTTTCCCTCCATTCCCTTTGCAGCAGTGGGGATTCACTGCTGGTGCCAGATTGAGTCCGGGGTGATTTTAAAGTCTAATAAAGCCAGGAAAATCTCTTCTCCTGGTTGGATTTTTTTTTCTTCCACATTTGTTAATATGCAGCAATCGTGGGAGAGATAGAGTCTGTGGCTCATTTTCAAGGGAAGAATCCAATTTGGATTTTATGGATGTTGCTGTCACTGGTCGGACATTGCTTTATTCCTCCACCAAGGATGCGGCAGCAGGGTTTACTGCTGTGCCCGCTAATGTAGATCGCACTGCTGTTTGGGTTGAGAGCATTTCCGTTTTTATGTATTGAAGTAATTAGCCCTCCTGACCATATCTCAGGAAGTGTCTGGATTGGAGGATTAGGATAAACATCTTCAGTCAGGCTTTCTAGTGTGATCAATGTGGGGCGGTAGCATCTCATTTGGTGTGTTTTTATCTGGGCAGTGGGGTTTCCTAGCTCTCCCTTTGAAGAGGCTCTCTTTCATTTCTTGAATCACCAGGGCTGGGCTTAAATGACTGGGACAAAGTTAAAGATGCTTTTTCTAGCAATTTATATGTTCCAGGCCCACTTCATCCAGGCCTCTTCCTGGGTTCTTTTCTAAGCTCCCACAAGTGGGTGTGAACTCTGACTGACCTTTGCTCCTCCAGAACTACAGTTCTTAGAGACTCTCCAAAACACCATCTACCAAATACAACTTTGGTTCGTATGATAGACTGATCAGGCTATCGACTCTTCCTGGGCAGGACCTTTGCGCCATGTATTCTTTCTCTCAACAAAGTATTTGTGGATCACCAGCTAGTTATTAGGTAGTGTTCAGGTGAGGAGGATACAGTAATTGGCATAAGAGATAAAGGTCATGCCTTTATGGAGGTTACAACTTAGTCAAGCAAATGAGCAATAAACAAATTTGGGGCGGGGGGCAGACAGCGGCATTAGGAAAAAGTACTTTGAGAAGAATAACAGGGTCTTATAATAAAAAAATGTCTACAAACAGAGTGGCAATTTTTGTTATTTTGTTCATCCTCACCTGAGGATATTTTTCCATTGATTTTCAGAGAGAGTAGAAGGGGAGGTGGGGAGAAAGAGAGAGAGAAGCATCGATATAAAAGAACACGTTGATTGGCTTCCCCCCATAGGCACACCAACCAGGGCTGGGGATCGAGCCTGCTACCCACGTATGTGCTCTTGTCCAGGAATCAAACTTGTGACTCATTGTTGTGCAGGCCGACGCTCTAACCACTGAGCACACTGGCAAAGGCCGGAATGGCAATATTTTATGTGACAACCAGATGGGATGACGTGGATGGAGAGAATTCTAAGCACCGCACCTATCCATGTGGCCTTAAGTAAACAACTTACTCTCTCTGAATCTTGGTTTCCCCTAGCACTATCTGAAGATAATAATAATAGTTTCTAAGAGTAAATAAGTTAATGTGCATAAAACACAATGCTTTACACAATAGCAGTCACTAATGGTTGCTAAATCATTAATAACAACAACAACAACAATAATAATATTGTCTCTATTAAGATACATTTCATTCTAATTTTAAAGTAAAATCACTGGCATGTTTTCAGTATGGGTACACTGGGATCCTAACACTGCTTAGCATAGTACCTGCTAATTAGTTCATTTCTTATCCTCTAATTTTCTTTCTGAACTTTCTAATTTAGACTAGCTACTTTGTCTATAGTTTCCACTGCAGAGAATACAGACTATGAGACATGCACCTTGATTGCAGACATTTTGCCTTTAGTTGAGAATTTTAGAAAGTGTGTGGTCCTTTTCGTAAAATGTATCATATTGGCTCCTCTGTCTTGATTGACAGTGCTTACTTGTTTCAGTCTTTCTTCTTTCATGAAGAATGATAATGTTTATGAAGAAATTAAAATAAGTTCATAGTAAACTATATGGGATTGGTTAAATAAATTATAAGCATGTTTACTTCTACCAATAAATATCAGGCTGTATAACAAATCATAATCTTATGACAGATATATTTTATAAAAATAAAGTGGGTTATAAAATAATTCTGAAAGGAAATGCTTCAAAAGGTAGTAGTGATTAAGTCTAGGTAGTGGGATGGTTGGGTTATGGATTACTTTAATTTCTTTCTTTGAACTTTTCTGTGTTTTTTTCAACATCTCAAGATAGGTATGCATTTGTTTTATAATCCAATAAAGTAAATCAATTACAGACAAGTATCACATGATCTCACTTAACTGTGGGATTTAATGAGCAAAATAAACTGATGAACAAAATAGATCCAGAGACATGGAAATTGGGAACAGACTGACAAACCTCAAAGGGAAGGGGGTGGAGGGCCTGGAAGAGATAAACCAAAGAACTGGTATGCACATATGCACAACCAATGGACACAGACAACAGTGCCATGAAGGCAGGGTGGGGCTGAAACGGGGAGGATGGGGCCAAAGGGGGGAAAAAGGAGATATATGTAATACTTTCTACAATACAGATAAAAGTTTTTACAAAGTAAATTAATTACCAGCAAGATTAAAGAAAATAAGAAGAATCACTATCACTACAAAATAAATTCAGAGAAAATGATAGCACATTATGTAATTTAACATGATACAACCCTAGGCTAAAGTATGACCCACATTTTCAGTTAAATCCCAACATCTTTTATGGTCTTGGGTCAATAGATCCTCTTTTGAAGACACACAGAAAATCCTCTGGTTAGGTCTAACCATTCCCTGGCCAAAGATCAAACAGGAAATGACTTGACCAGCCCCTGCTTACTTCTCTACACTGCCCTCTGTCCATATTTATGTCATCAAAATAGACCTAAGTATGATGAGACATGAGAAGAATATTCTATTCCCTGCCTCATCCTACTCTGAACTGCCCTTCAGTCCCTTCCTACCATGCTGAGCCTGTGCTTAGTTACAGTCGCTAATGAGTCCATTGTTCTCTCTAGAGCTCGGCCTCCAGGGAGCTGCACAGGTAGTCAAGACCCTCTTGTGAACCCTGGTGCCTTTACAGAGCCTGTTCTGTTAGTGCTACATAAATGTTTGCAGAACTTATTGAGTTGCTAGCATTTTCTTCCAAATTCCCTCTAGAGGTCATACGTATGGGACTCGGTAAACTCTTTAACACTAGATTCCATAAAAACCTAAGTGCCAAGGTGCTGGTATCTTTAAGAACACCTGTATATTGTACTCACATTTCAATAGTGTCCTTGCTTCCAGGCTTTCTTTTCCTGTTTAGAAAGTCCTGGAAATTAAAAATTTTAGGAAGCAGCCCAGCGTCTGGCAAATCTTTGGTTGGTTGTTTGTTTTGACCTGTAACAGAAATCCATCTCTCAACAAGAGAGCAAGTCTCTACCTACAGGCCAGAGTGCAGAACCTTACTGTAAAGATCAACTGCAAGAACCCTAAAAAGGAGACTGGGGAGGAGGGTAAAGTCATGTGACGAGATTTCTACTGGTCTCAGCCTCTCTTTTTGGTATTTAGAAGAACTGAATGACAGGTGAAATACAGGGCTTAGGCTGCCAGGAAAAAAAAATGTGGTCATTTTAGTCATTTGCCCAAGTCTTTAAATATCCTGTATAGCTTTCAGGCAAAAAGCAATCTTCCTATAGAGAAACAAACCCAGGATGTGGTTACAAGGTAGAGTTCTACCCCTTTATCTTAAAGTGCCTTAATGATCTAGAAAAAAAAAAAAAAAAAAAGATTTGCATAAATGCTACTTATGGAAAGCACTTAACACAATAGATGCTCAAGACAAACTTCAGCACAAGTGGATGTAACCAACGTGATGAATCATCCTGTGTGGTTTAAAGCCACCACAAGTGAATGTCTTTTAATTCAGCTTTCATGAGCCCAGAACACCTTTTATAAGACTTAGAGAGTAACCATGACATTGAAAAAAAAATGCATTTAGCTGTTTAGCTATTTGATTGAATCATAAGATTGAAGGACAATCTGATTTAAAAATAATTCAGGTAAGTGGTTTATGAATGCCAAAGCCTCCATTGACATCAGCCTGGAGCTTTGCTTTTTCTCTCCAGGTCTCATGTCATAAGATACACACACAGTGACATCATCTTAAGATATGAGTAATATAGTTGGGATAGAAATATAATTGACGACAATATCTTCCCATGGAAGCCCATTAGGGATGCTTACATCATCTTTTGGCATCAATCATTCCCTGGAGTCAGAGTATGGTTTTCTGTTTCAGTTTCAAAGCTCTAGTCTAGAATAAACCTTGATCTTGAAAGAAAGGTACGATGTAAGATGTTTATTACTATATTGACAATGTCTTTGATGCTTTTCTTCAAATTATTTAAAGATACCCCGAGATATTTAAACCACTGGTGAGAAAGCCTGCCCTAATGGTCATTACCATGCCCTGGCAGTCCCTAGTAATTGATCATGGCATTTCTTTCTGTTGACAAGAGACAGGATCAGCAAACTGAATCAAGAACACATGGAAAATCCACTAGAATAATCATGAGAAATAAAATCTTCTTTTCATTCACAGCATATATGAGATAACCTTAAAAATCAAGGTTGTGATTTTTGGGTATTCATCTATTACTTGACTAAACATTTGGTAGCACCAGGTTCTATAACAATAATTATTATTACAGGTCCTCGTTGTTACTTTATTTTTCTAGTTTGTAATGAGTTGTCTCCCTAACATACATTGTTTTCATTCTGCATTCCTTGTAGTTCACAGCACAATATGGATCCCACTGTAACCTTTAAAAGTGTGTTGACCAAATAATGATATGGTGATGATTCATCAAAAAGATGTTTTGGTCTAAAGGGAAGAATTTTGCACCCAGAGTCAAAATATTTGAGTTCTACTTTCCTTTATCCCTACAACCAGCTGTGGCTGGTGCATGTGTTTCAGCTTCTCTGGACCCTGGTTTCCTCGGTTATGAAAATGGGGCAAGGAGTTCAATACATGCTAGAACTCCTTTCATTGGAAAATGAATTAATTCTATTGAGACATATGAATGGATGACTATTCAAGCACTTTAAAACGAGTAAGGTGCAAAAAGTATCTAATTTCAAAGGTACAACTCTTTTGTATTGTCTTTCCATTTTTATTCTCCACATCTCCCACATTTGTTGACTCAATACTACTTCCACTAGAGTCCCAATTTTCAGGTAGGTCCAGTTGTGAGAAATGATACAACATCTCTCTCCTATATACACTCCATCAAATACACACACATACACAAAATGAGCAGAGTATGATTTCCTTGAGTGACTGATTTCCTAAAAGTTCGATTCAGTCTTCTTCACTACCAAAAGGAATTATTTAGGAACCAGTAATCACACAGCCGGGGAAAACCCCACCCTTCCTGAAATATTGCTTACCACCCTGGCATGTTACTCACTTTCCCAGAAAACAAACATCCTTTTAGCAGGGAAATGGCTGTCTCCTCCAACACCAAGCCAGAGAGCCAGCTCCTCAATGAAGACTTTGTAATTGGACTTGGCAACTGAATGCTTTGTCTGCAGTGTTTTCTTAGTATTCTAATCATACCTCTGGGAAAGCAGTTACATATTGTAATTTTAAAATATATGTTCATACTTCTGTCTCTCTCCACTATTTAAAAGCAGTCATAGTCCAGGCTAGTGATTTCCAACCTTTTTCCATCTCATGGCACACATAAACTAATTACAAAAATTCTGTGGTACACCAGAAAAATATATTGTACATTTTGCTGATCTGACAAAAAAATAAGTTTAATTTTGATTTGTTCACACTAGGTGGCTATTGTGTTGCTTGTCATTTTTTTTTTTTTTTTGACAACCTAAGGGAAAAGAGGTCAGTACCCCTAACTAAATAGTCAGATGTGGCATGTTTTTAAAAAATTATTTTTTTATTGATTTTTAGAGAGAGAGAAAGGGAGAGGGAGAGAGAGATAGAAACATTGATGGGAGAGAACATTGATTGGTTATCTCTGCATGTCCCCTACTGGGGATTGGGCCCACAACCTGGGCATGTACCCTGACCAGGAATCAAACCGGTGACCCCTTGGTGCATGGGTCAATGCTCAACCACTGAGTCACACTAGCTGGGCTGGTATGGTATGTTTTAAACATTCTTGCAGTGCACCAGCTGAGAATCTCTGGTGTAGGCACATCTAGTTTATCTTTCGGGAATATATAATACATGGTTCTGTAAGATTCTGGAGCCCACCTAAGCTCCTATTTCAAGGTAATTCCAAGAATGCACTTCTATTACAATAAAAAATGGCCTCTGATACTTATGTATTTCAAGGCCAGAATCTTCCTTAAGAATGTCCCCAAAATTTTTAGCCTTTTGAAAAATGAAGCTTATCAAAGAAGAGGGTGAACAAGAAGGCAGTACTGTTATGTGTTAATTATTTTTAAAGAATAATAGATTATCATATTTTAAAAGTAAAATAATAATTTTTCTTCATGTGACTTCTCTGATTGTCTGCATGTATTATTGGAAAACCTGCCATCTGAATTCTTCAAGCCTCGTTCCTGGTCTTCGAGTTGTCACAAGAAAGCTGACTTGCACAACTCCCTATCTGGCATTTGACAATTCCCAAAGGGGTTATTTTCAAACTATGGCATTTGCATTAATTTCCTCATCTCTCAATTTACCTCAGACAGCTGTCTTCACATGGGTGTGAGTCTGTGTGTACAGCTTTCATGTTTAACAGTATATTAGATCACAGGTTTAAAGCATTAATGAGCATCTAGCCCAAAATGGCAAATACACCTGCCTACTGCTTAGAAAATGACTGCTTTCTTCTCCACCTCCAACAACACCTCTTCCCAGACAAATCACCGTAATGGTGATCCTTGGCAACAGACCTTTTTGAGTCTGACTTTGTCATTTACTTGGTAGACACATTGGCTGCAGCAAACAATCCCCTATCTTCAAGTTTTCCAGATGTTCGCACAGTGGGTTCAGTGTTTTTAAACTATCTAAATGAAGGTCCCACATGACAAATGTTCATTTTCAAAATTAAAGCTTATTACGAATTACCTGCCAAGTAGAATGTGTCAGGAGAGACTGAATGAATTAGAAATTTTGTCCATTGAGAATGAATGAATAAGAAAAAAACATAAATGAGGCAAGCTATTACACATCCAGGAGGTACACAGAAAGAATGTAAATAACAGTCATTTACTAAAAGCTGTGCATTAATACTTATGAATCACTTTTAAAAGGCCCGTCCCTCCCTATTGCCATGAGTCAGGCTTCAAGTTTGTTAATGAAAAAGAATAATGACTAGGAAACACAAGGATAGTTTCCAACATTAACCTGTTTTTCTCTTTTTGATCATCATTTACACAGGCTAAACTTATCAAAGCTGGGAAGAAAAAAATATGACCTGATAGAGCCATCAAAAGATTGAACCCAGTTCTTTCTCTGCTGTCTTATAGCTGTGTGGTCTACTTCCAGTCACTAATCCTTGCACCCATTTCCTCCACTGAAATGTGGGATAATCTCATTTCAACGGGTTGTTGTGGAAATTAAATACATAAAAATACTTTCTCAACGTGCTTTATAAACTGTAAAGTAGAATGCGTTCATACTGGTTTCAAAATCCCATTAATTTCACACTTACTGTGTGCCAGATACTCTGTAAGTCTTCACATATAATAGCTTATTCAATTTGCACACTTGTTTCAGGTAGGTAATATCATCTCCATCCTATAGATGAAAAACTGAGCTTTGTACAGAGGTTAAGCAACTGACCCGAGTAAGTGCCAACTTGTGTTGGGATCGGAACCAAAACGTCTGACCTCAAAAGCATTTCCTCAACCTGTATGATGAGCTACTGACCTTTAATCATTAAAGCCTAATGCTCAGTGATGCCACTTTGGCTCAAAACATTATAACTCTGTAGATAACTCTTCTTTTTGACCCCAAAGGCCATTATCCGGTCAGATCATCCTGTCTTCTAGGTAGGATGGCGATGAATATGCACAGCCAAGGTCCTATCATTCAGAAGATGATGAGATTGGAATTCCTTTTGAAGATGGATCTGGACCTTCTTCACACTTCCATAATGCTGAGTATAACATCAATTATAACGCTAGCCACCTAGTATTTTAACTCTTTACTTACAGATACAACTTTTGACTAGCCAGAATTTTTAATTACTCTACCCCAGAGCTAAGAATAGAAGTTTTTTACTAGCATTTGAAGAAGTAAACAATGCACATTTTTGCTTTCCTGCCCAGGAACATTTTTGGACCCAGAGAGAGAAATATGAAACCAGACTGACCACAGAGTCAGGGATTGCTCCATAGGACAAAATAGAACATCTAGATTTTCCATCTTTAAAATTATAATCAGCAGCAGGAAGCAAAGCAATACCACTGTCCCTGTTACAGGCATCTAAAGGCTTTTTATAGAATGCACAGCGGCAAATGTTATCGCTATGCTTGAAAACACCATTTTCATTATCAGTTGCCTTTTTTTCCCAATTGATTATGACTTTTCCTTTAAAAAATGCATTTAGGCAAAAAATTTTCTATGCTTGATTTAGCCCAAGGGAAATATTTTTTGGGGGGTCGGGAGGGGGAGAGTAGTCTGAACTGATTCCTCTGCTGCCTTGGAGCTATGCATACATGGACAAAATACATTGCATTCCACTGACATTTGTTTAACACCCGTTACTTAGAAAGAGCTTAACAATGAAAAATCCAGCTTTATGGTATAACAGTTCTTGTTGTGTAAGACAATCAAGAGGGACAAGGTTAAGGTTCTTTTTTTAAGTTATGAAGATTTGAGTGGCAAGAGAGAGGATGCTCTTAAAGTCATTTTCTTCTTGGTTTAAAGGTGTTGTGTTGGACTGAAGCCTCTTAAAATCATTGAGGATGCACCAATTGATGTTAGAAACCTCCAAGGTGAAAACCATCTAAGTTAAGGCTGGCATTTAGTTAAGACAAACTGAATTCATGGGGCTCACTCAAGGTGAACCATGAATGTATTTGTGTGTCTTGTTCAGCCTAAGGCTCCTCTAACTGTGGAGGGAGGGCTAGAGATAGGGATTTTTTTAAAGCTGATCAAAGCTTTGTGGATTTTTCAGAAAAATTACAAAGATGAGACATCTGAGTCTCTACCCATTATGCTGAACAAACAGGTTGTACTCCCTCAGAGCAAATACTAAGTAAGACATGTTGGAGCAAAGCAGGCAATTTAGAAGTCTAGGACAAAACAGTCTTTCCATTCCATAGAAAAGACAAATAATTTCAGAATAACATTTGATTTAGTAGCTGTAAAGGACCTCTGAATTTAAATTTCAATATATAAATCCCAATTTTGCCATGTAAAATTAATAATGGATTTCTCTAAAGCCAAACCCTCTTCAGCTCCTGCTGTAATTCTCTTAAGAAAGCATTAAATGAAAGCATTTCACTTTAGTTGAAAATCAATGGCACTTCAGTGAAGCATGCATCTCCCAAGTATTATGGAGGCGAGAATCATGCAGTTCTGTTAGTAAGACATAGAGCTCTAGCTTTGGTGGTAATAACTTTGCACAACATAGGAGCCTTTGAAAAGAAATTAATACAAAATGAAAGGATTGAAAATCCAATGTGCATGTGCTCAAATTCTTTTTGAAATGTCAATGCAATTATATCATAATGTAATTAATGACGATGCTATGATAATAATAGAAATAAAGATAATAATAAGTAGAAATAATATTTAATTATTGCTTAGTATAGACTAAACACTTGCTAAATACTTCATAGGCACCCTCTCATTTGATTCTTCTCAAGAGCCTGTGACTTGGTATTATTAGACATATTTTCAGAATAGATGTGAAGAAGCAAGATCTACATGAGAAGACATACAATAAATTTTACATGGGTTAAAATAGTTCTTTATACATTAATCTATGACCACTTTGACAATGAATCAAAAGGTATAAATTCCATAGACTTAAAAAGATCTTTCTCCCTTTGCATACTGATAACATGCTATTCATCTTTCAATGTGGCAGGTATAAGGATGAATAAGACATAGACCCTGCCCTCCAGGAACTCACAATCTGAGAAGGAAATAAAACATGAATTAAAAGTCTAAGTGTAATTCATGGTGATTTGTAGTAAACTCTGTAATGTAAATGTGTTGAAAGCTATGGGTAGTTATAAGAACAGAAAAAAAAATTCTTAGAGCTGGGGGTTGAGTTAGAGGAAGACAAGAGTAGAGATATTTATTTACAGAAAAAAGCAGTTCATTTGGGTTTGGAAGGTGGGTAGAGTTTCAACAGATAGATATGAGGCCCAGAGAAATGTTGATGTGCAATGCCTTCAAGCATAGGGTATATCAGAATGACAATGTTGTTGAAATTGTTGACATATGAATGAGCAATAATGTTGATAAGGACAAAATTATAGAAGACTTTTACTGATCTTCACTTATACATTTTTGTTACTTTGTTAATCAATAATTTTTGTCTTGTTTTCATGTGCTAGGACTTACACTAGGCAATGGGGATATAATGATGAATGTGACTATCTGTTTTTACAGAAATTATAATAATAAAATTTAAACATGAAACAGAATAATTTTATCAAGACTATAAGAGAGAAAGTGCAGAATAGCACTTTTTCTAGCATTGTAGTAATAGGAAAAACTTCCTGAAGAAATGGATGTTGAATTATATGTATGGTACGTATGTGTAGACATATGCAAGTTTATTGGGTAAGAGAGTTAATCTATGAAAAGGCTCAGAGGAAAAACTTTTGGGGGGAACTTGATGTAGGATTATTTGCTTCCTAAACACATAGATTCTTAATAATCTCAGTTATGTACATAGTGTTCCTGGCTGTTTCATCTTGCAGAGAGGGCTTGACCATCAGTCAACTTCCAGGAGAACCAATCAAGCATTATGAACAAGGACCTTATGAAAGCAAATTCTGTTGGATTGAATTGACTCTCTTCATAGACCTTGAAATCATCTGGTTTGATTTAAAAAAAAAAAAAATAACTACTAAATATGAATAATTCAGTCAAGCCTGAAATCAGCACCTTGATTGAGTGTGGCTTTTTCAGTCACTCAGTTATTCAGTATGTATTTATTGTTTATCGGCATCGTGGGACACTGCACTAAGCACTTGCCTTATCTAATGCTTTAGTCATAATTAATCATTTGCTCTAAATACGTATCCTCATTTTTTCTGTACTTCCTTATAACACTTTCTGTAGTTGGAGTCTGTCACTGTAAGTCGTGTATATGGGTATCCTCCAGTGGACTGTGGCAAAGGGAGGAATTGTATCTTCATCCCTGCTTTCCATTCAGCCAAAGACACAGATACAATGGCATTTCTGTAAATGTTTGTTGGGCGGATAGATGAATGAATGGATGGATGGATGGAGACAGACATGAATAAGAATTTTTTCTGTCCTCATGAATTTATAATGTAATACAGACTAGCATGCATAGTTAAATAGATATAGTTTTCACTACTCAATCTATAATATTTTCTCTTTTCAATGTATGTTTACTGTTGTTCTGCCACAAACTTAGCATGATCCTGAAGATACTATGAAAAAACTCACCATAGGATGTTTTGAGTTTAAAATTGGTCTCTATTCCATGTAACCCAAAGCTTGATTTTTAAGTCTTCAAATGTACTGACTCCTGAGTTTTCACTTTAAACTCATCAAAAAAGCAGCTCCCAATTCCCCATCAAACCATTTTAATATGCTGCTTCTTTTCCTCCAGTTAGATGGAATTGAGGCAGGCAAAATCAGAATCAGAATTTTAGAAAATGTCTGCAGTCATCATTAACCAAGAAAAAAACATAAGTATGACTTTGCCTTTGCACATAAAAGAATTAGCATTAGCCCTGGCTCAGCGGTTAGAGTGTCGGCCCAAGGACCAGAGAGTGTCAGGTTCAGTTCCCGCTAAGGGCACGTACCCCAGTTTCAGTTTGCCCCCAGCCCTGGTTGGGGTCGTGCGGGTGGCTACCACTCGATGTGTCTCTCTCACATCAAAGTTTCTCTCTCTCTCTTCCTCCCTTTCTCCCTCCCACCCTGTCTAAAGATAAATGCAAAAATGTCCTCGGGTGAGGATAAAAAAAAAAGAATTAACATCATTCCCAACTTCTCTATTTAGTGTTCTCATTTGATTGTCATTTTCCTAAAAGTACTGCCATGTTTTTGTCTTTCCATTCATTCATTCAGAACATCTTTATTGACTACTCCATGCAATAGACATTGGTCTGGTCCTCAAGGCATAAAGATTCTAAAATGTCAATGGGATTATCTATGTTGACTTTTGTTGCTCAATAACTTATTTTGAGAACAATTAAGATTGTTCTTATTTTTGTATGCATTATTGGAGAAGCAAATCTTTATATTTCATTAGAGTAAAATTATTCAATATGACAAGAGTGCCTTCCTCCTTAAAATCAAGAGAAGTTAACTATGTAACACAATCTAGAAGTTAAGAAATTGCATCATGTAACATGAAGGAGATGATAGAGATGAAAGAATTATAGTCAGAGATACTCAAATCAGAATCCCAGATATCCTACTACCCTGAACTGGGGCTAATTTCTTAATCTTAGTGAGCTTCAGATTCATTTTTTGAAAAATAGTAATAAATTTACAATAGTGTTATAATAGCATGGTAAGAATTATAAAAGACACTAGATAACAAAATATCTTATTCTAGAATGTGGTAAACTGTCATGTGTGTGTAACGAGTATGCTAGGCCCTCTATCTGTGTTTTCTCATTTATTATTTCCCCAAACTCTATGAAGCAGATCCTGTTTTAGTCATTTTTAAAATATGTTTTTATTGATTTTTTTTAGAGAGAGTGGAAGGGGGAGAGATAGAAACATTGATGTGTGAGAGAAACATTGATCAGCTACCTCTTGCACGCCCCCTACTGAGGATTAAGCCCACAACCTAGGCATGTGCCCTGACAGAGAATTGAACTGGGTCCTCTCAGTCCATGGGACTATGCTCAATCCACTGAACCACCCCAGTCAGGCTTACTCACTACTTTAAAAGTAAATTAATTTTTTAAAAAAGTTGCCATAGATCACAGAACTATGCATGGCAAACGCAGTATTCAAACTTCAGTTGTGGGGTGTAAGTAACTAAAGGTCATGTTGAAATTTCTGGGCCATCCCTTTTGGGTTTTCCTTCTGCCAAATAAAAGCAAATCTGGACCTAGAAAGGAGAGACTTTATTTGAATGGGGGGTGGGTAGGAAAGGACTATTCCAATAGGGAAAATGCTCCGACCATCAAATCAGCAAGTGACTCAGAGGTTAGGCTAAAAAGGGTTTTTCTTTGACAATGAGAAGGCAACAAAGGCAAGAACAAATCGAGTGTGAGATACACGGGTTATATGATTTGATAGTAGATCAGAGAGCATTTTATTCTGAGGCCAGCCTATTCTCAGGAGGAAGATACATGTTATCTTAGATGTATGAGGGTGGGTCAAAATTTGAAGGTCTGGGGGAAGAGGAGAAACTTAGCCAAAGTCTGATTAGCACATATTTTACTTCAAATGATCACTGGGAATAAGCAATTTAGCTAATTATTTATGAGGCAAAAAAAAAGGAATTTGGAGTCTATGTCTAGCCTTTCATAGGTAAATAAGGGAGCATTCAGCAGTCTTTTCTGTCATACTGGGAAGGGTGATTCTTTGCAATAGGCCATTTCCTAGAACATAAAATGGCAGGAGTATTTTTTACCTTTCACAGTTTTCTAGGTTCATAGGACTCAGGTGAAAGCCAACATTTTTACTTCCCACTGGCTAGATCTGATGACGATGAGACAGGCTTGCAGGCCAAATGTTGAGGGTAGCAAGATTCCTGGATGACCTTGTGAACTGCCTGTCCTGGAGTGTTACCTGAGTCCGTATGTTTGGGGGATCTTTCGGCATAGCAGCTCAGCCAGTACCCTAAATAATAAAGTGCTCAATGTAAAAACCTACGCCCATTGTGATTTGAGTTTTCATCTCAACTCAAGAAGCTTAGTTTTCTTATCTTCTAAATGATGGAGTTGGAACTAGACAAATCCGTGTAGTGTCTTCTAGCTTTCAACTTCAAAAATTTATGAAGACATAAAGATTTGTCCAAGTGCCCTGTGGTTTAATGTGTGAAATTAAAGGCTGAACCATGCTTTAGTCTTTCTCCCAATCCTCGGGCAGCAGCAGGATAAGAGCCACTTAGGAGCGCTCTGGCTTTGGATGGCAGTGACCACATACAGCGCTTTCATCAACAATGCA
This sequence comes from Molossus molossus, assembly GCF_014108415.1. NCBI lineage: Eukaryota > Metazoa > Chordata > Mammalia > Chiroptera > Molossidae > Molossus > Molossus molossus. The sequence goes on along the minus strand of NW_023425344.1, from coordinate 15,643,596 downwards.
GAATCATGCTGTCCAGGTTGCTTTTGTCTTCCATTCTCCCAATTAGTGATTTGTTCTTCCTAAACTTGTAGTACTCCCTTTGCATTGCCTTGCACAAATGGTTTGATGCTTGTATTTCTTTTTCCTAGCTTTTCTTATTTTCTATATTTTTCTTCCACAGGCTCTCTGAAATGTTTTCGGTGTCGTGCAAACTCAGTTTTAGGTGTTGTATCATGCTTTCCCAATGGCTGCAGTCACTTTCCTACTTAATATTCAAGAAGCATTCTTTTTTTTTTTTTTTTTTTCATCCTCACCTGAGGACATTTTTCCATTTTTTGTACAGATAGAGTGGGAGGGAGAGAGAGGAAGAGAGAGAGAGAAACATCGATGTGAAAGGGACACATCGAGTGGCTGCCACCCGCACGACCAACCAGGGCCAGGGACAAACTGCAACCGAGGTACATGCTCTTAGCGGGAACCGAACCCGGGTCTGTCTGGACCACAGGCCGACGCTCTAACTGCTGAGCCAAACCGGCCAGGGCTCAAGAAGCATTCTTGAAGCTCATCTCTTCCAGAAAAAACTCGTGAAACCCACCACTGCTCAGCTGGTGCCTCATTTCCAGCTGTGCTATTTTCTGCACTCAGATTCTTAGTCTTAAGTCAGTTGAAGAAGGATGATGAGGGTCTTATGAATCACCCAGGGCCTTCAGCAGAGCATTGTAATAGATATCAAAATTACTCATTTTCCAAATCTTTAGAAATACTTGGATTTTTAAAAAATGTATAATGCTAGTAAGTGTACTTTGTTTTACAAATAAAGGTAAATTATAACTTTAACTGAGTAGAGCACCCAAATGTCACTCCTGTTTTGGTCCAAAGTTTTGGGAAGCAGCGAGGACAATCATGGTAGATAGTGGACGGTGACAAGGAAAGGCAAGGAGGCGCAGAGGTCACCTTACAGCTTTTGGGTAGAACAGAGGGGAAAAGAAAGAAATCCAGTCCTGTAGGTGATCTATGGTCTGTGCAAACTTGAAGTAGTTAATTTATCTCTCTCATCTTAGTTTTCTCAAGTGTAAAATAAGGACAACGATAATTACCTAAAAAGACGGTAGAAGGGAATGCATAAAATTATGTGTCTAAAATACTTTTTGTTTAGTAGGCACCTTATAGATATCCATTCATGTTGGAGTTGTTGTTCACGTCATATCGTTAATTAACATTGACTCACCCAGCTGAACTTATAGGAATGCACTGGTCAACACTGTCATTTATGAAGCCAGAAGGTAGGAGATGGGATCTCTGAGCTCTGAGTGGGGACTACCTTGTGGATCTGAAAGAGAAATGGTTTCCCATGTGGAAAGTGAAACAGAGAAATATGAGGAGAGATGCTTACAAACAGCATTCGTGTTAGGCTGGTTAAACTCGTCTTTTCACCACAGTCAATATCAACCTTTGATTTCTTTTCTCATTACCTGTCCTGCTCATATCACCAGATCCTCGTCTATTCCCTGCCTGCTATTTACCACTCCTGGGCTCCCTGAAGACTGCCACATTCAGGTCATGTTTTCAGATGGAAATTCCTCTTCTTTATCGTGCTGGAGCTCTGTGAGGAGACAAAAATAAACACGGGGGACTCAAAGCCCTAAAGGGAGGAAAAACTACATAGAAATATATGTGAAAAGAGAGGCTGACTTTTGCTGGTTCATTTGGTCAAAGAAGAAAATTTGGATGGTTGGGTTACATGGTTTGGAGTTATAAAGAGCACATCTTTATTAGATAATATAAATCTCTCCCACTTACTTTGAGTTAATACCTTCAATCCCTAAAGCTCAGTGCTGTCAAATGCTGGAGTTATATAATCAAAAGAAGAAACAATAATCTCAGGAACAAAAAAAAAAAAAAAAAATGATTCATTAAACAAAGTAAATACTTTGTCCTTAGGAAGTTCTTAAGTATACTTGTCTGGTCATTGCTACATGGAAACTTTTTGAATGTTGGTGGCAGTCAAAGGACAGAAATGAATCATTTGGGGCTGGTTTCTAGCAGTGGCTTCCATCCCTAAATGGTTTGCCAAGTTTCTGTTAAACACCTCACATTATTGAAGATACAAGTCAAAGTTACTTATCAGCAGTCCTTCTAAATAGTGAGGAACATATATTAAAGAGGCCATGAAGGAAGTTCTAATGAGAAAAAACGCTCTTACTTTTTGAGACATTAACTGCTCCAATAAATTGAAAAGATAAAGTAGGAAAAGTTATCACAATAATGTCTGTTGTAATAAAACTAAACTGTACAGCTGATAACAGTTAAAATGCCAGAAGGTGAGTTAATGAAATACCATTCTCCTAAGAGCTCCTTGGTCCTCACTCTGAAATAGAATTCTGACACTGGTATATAAAGGACACGGTGGGAGCTGCAAGACACTACTGCATGTGAACATGTTCTACTGATTCATTGCCTATGAACTTTTGAATATATATAAAGTTTAAAAAGCAGAGTGTATTAAAGGAAACTTATTGGGAAGGTGAAATAAAATAACCCCAGGACCTAAAATTGATTCTTAAAGTGCAAAAGAGATGAAAGTCTGTGGAGAGAGAAATCAGGCTGAATTGCTAGCTGACATTGGAAAATTTCTATCAAAAGCCAAGGGAATGGGGCAGACCCAGAGTCACTGATGTCTCCCTAACACCTTCTGTGGACTCATGGAGGTAGGAGAGGCCCGAAGCTTCTGTTATGATTTTCTGCTGTCAAATTCCTAGGCAAGCTACAGATGGTAGCAGTGCAGAGGAATTCATATGGATAATGAGAGAGCAGAAAAGAAAACAAACAGACTAGCACAAATAGAAATTGGAATAAGTAGGAGAGTTTGGGGCTAATCATTTTACTATTCATTATTAAACTTCTCTCATGCATAGCAATGATCAAAATGCCCTGAATGGTAAAAAAAAACATGTGGTGTGTGTGTGTGTGTGGTGTGTGTGTGTTTGTGTGTGTGTTTGTGTGTGTGTATGTCCAGGCAATCAGAATGAGAGAAAAAGAGAGCAGGAAAGGATAATGGAGAGGAGGGGAGGGAATGGGAGGAGGTAAAGAAAGGGAAGGAGATGGGAGGGGGGAGGGAGGATACCACCAAGTTGAGAAAGGCTTAAAGAGCCAAAGACACTCTGTGCATACATGCTCAGACACCAGGTGAAAACCTGAGGGCCAGGTCCTTGACACATGGTGAAAGTCTAACGGTCCAGGGCACCTTTCAAACAAACAGCAGAAGGGAAATGCACCAGGCCATCTCCAGTTACCAGGAGTTCAAGTGGAACCAGGCAAGTGCCTTGTACACACAACCACATTCTGACCAATGAAGTAAAGACAACAACAAAAACAGCAGAACCATGATCAAAGAAATAAGGAAATCGAAACCCCCCAAAACGCTCTAAGAAAAGGCGCGAGGAAATAGGGAAAGGGTGACAGAAACCACCTCTCTGCTCCGAGCTCGCTGTGCCACCCATCAGTGGGTAACACTGTGACTCTGACGAGCAATATAACTAATCAAAGGAAGAGCTTGAAGAAGACATAGCAACACTAATAGATTCTTGTCTGGGTTTCTAGTCTTTGTTTATGGATAATTATAATTTGGCGAAGTGTTCCGAAGCCCATCATATCAATGTGTCCCTTGTGTCTTCTGTAAGCAATGGCTCACAGAGGACTTACTTCAGTTTGCCACCGTGCCAACTAAATGCTGGTAGAAGCAGAAAACCTCCAAGTGATGTGCGGATTTACAATTATGAGTTGGTTTAATGCATGACAGTGAATTCTCCAACCAGAATTTCAGTTAAGTGTGTTTAATAGCTTACTTGTCCACTGAAAGTAATTTTAGTTGTCTTACATATTTGGAACAAATGTTTCCTTAAAGTTATGGCCATTTAATCTTACTCCTGTTTTAGAGTTTGTTTCCATATAGTCCCAAATTTATCCTTATGTATCCTTGTATTTGTTGAATGTCAAAGAAATGCAAGGTGAGAAAAACATGACTTTGATGTACACAGGACAGCCTATTCTGAGAAGCAGCAGCATTTCGTGGAAGAAATATGAAAAATAAGCTGGTTAAACTACTCTCATTTCTAGCAAGTCAGGTGTACCTTCAAATATGGCTTACCCTTTTGTTAGAAATAAATTCTCAGAATATCAATGTAGCAATTTGTGTTCTCTGGTTGCATGTGATGGACAAATTCTGGTTAATTTGAGCAAAAATAGAAATGTATTAGGAAGAATATAGAATTGCTCAGTGACTCAAAGGGAGAGTTGAGGGTGGGGCAGAGGAGGCAGTTCCAGGAATCTAGGCAACAAAAATTAATGAGCAGTTTCTTTAAAGCGAAATCCTTAGGGTGAATGAAATCTGACAATTTCAGTCTCTGTTGCTCAGCTCAGTATTCAAATTCCTTAAAGCAGCAGTTCTCAACCTTCCTAATGCCACGGCCCTTTAATACAGTTCTGCATATTGTGGTGACCCCCAACCATAAAATTATTTTCATTGCTACTTCATAACTGTAATTTTGCTACTGTTATGTCTTAGGCAACTCCTGTGAAAGGGTCATGTGACCCCCAAAGGGGTCGCGACCCACAGGTTGAGAACCACTGCCCCAAAGAGAACTTAGTTATGACCTAGCTTGAATTGTTTCTGTACCCCTTGCCAACAGGAAGGCTGAGCCACAGTGTTGGTCAGTTTAGCAAGACTAGCCAGTAAAGAATACCAAGCTCCTGCTATCAGAAGAAAAGGAAATAGATGCTGGGAAGTCGTAAAGCTATTCAAAGCTTAAATATATTTATGATCAGTAGTTAGTATATAAAATATTATGCAAAACTCAACATGATAAATAGATTACAGGACAGTTTGTTTTCTAAATTTTAATTTATAACTGCCCCATTAAAAATAATGAAGAAAATTATGTTAAATGCATTCATATTGAACCAATATTTATTAAGGCTATATACGGGGTTAGGTACTGTAGTAAGTAGTTTTTACATGTATCATCTCATTAAATTATTACCTGAAGTTCCTGTTAGGATTAATATTTCTACTTAGTGCTTATAAAAATGGAGGGTCAGAAAGTTATACTGACTTATTTATTATCACTCCATAAGTAATTGTGGTCTATTTTTGTTACATTTCCTTTCTTTTTCTTTCTATGGTTTATATTTCTATTATTTGTGCAGAGTGACTTCATTGAACTAATAGTTTCAAAGCACTAACCTTGTATCACTACAGTAAATAAGACCTGGGTAATAATGCATAAAAGACAGAACACTGTCTTTAGATAGCCATCAGTGCTGAAACTACATGTATAAATTTAGAATCTTATATATAGCATGATGAATTCAGCTATACATAGCAGATTGAACACACACTTACCACCACTCTTTCCCAAAATGTCACTAAAATGAGAATAAAGTAAGGGTATAAAACCACCGGGGAACCACCAGTAAACCAGAGAGAACAATAAATTTTTGGAACATAGGAAGCAGAAGAGTAGTTAAGAAGACAGAGAAAGTAGAATACTAATATATTTTCAGAATCTAAGATGACATATATTATAAGAAGTACCTTTAGTTTGTTTCATTAAGGAAGAAAAATCACTGCTAAATCTAACTGTAAATTTATGACTGTAAATGTCCAGTTATTTATTGTTGTATAACAAACCACCCCAAACTTAGTAGCTGAAGTCAACAATGATAATTTTATTATTGTCTCTCTCAGTTCTGGGGGTTGACTGGACCTCACTGGGTCCAGATCTCTCCTGCAGTTGTGATCAGATATTGGCTGGGGCTAGAGTCATCTCAGAAACTTCTTTATTCATCTGGAAATTCAAATGGGCCTATTGACCAAGACACTTACATGCACCTATTCAGGTAGCCTGGGCTTCCTCACAGCATGGTAGCTGTGTTATGAGAGCAAACATCCCAAGAGAGAGAGAGCTGGGCAGAGCCATATTACTCATTAGGACCTATTGGCTCATTCACTCAGCGTCCCTTTCACATCGCACTCTTGGTTGAGGCATTCACAGAGGTTGAACCAAGGTCAAGGACAGAAAACATACATTCCATGTCTGGATGAAAGACTTACAAGGTCACAGGGAAAAAAAGAGCATATGAAATAGAAAACATCACTGCAGTCATCTTTGGGAAATATCACATCTTCAAACAATTGATGTGAGCGTGATTCCAAATATTCAAAAATGTTCAAGTAATAAAAGTATTTATCTTAGAAACAATATATTAATTCTTAAGAAATCTTAATTCTCTACAGTTGAGAAGATATCAAATGAGAAGCAGGCAAGTTTATCTTGCAGAACCTTAGAAAGCTCGGAAACTTGAGGCATTTGAGGTTTCTTAAAACTAGTTGAAAGGTTAAATAAGGAGCAGGAAGATTCATGGGACTCTATCCTCACCCTGTAGAGCTGGGTTGCTATCCCTTTCACTCTTGGTAAGAGAAAACTTGCTACATGGAAGAATTAATCCATGTTTCTCCAGATCTTGCAGATGAGAAGCATGGTATTGAAAATAGAGATATGTAGAAAAGTCTACATATTAAACATTAAGATCCTCATCCTTCTCATTTTTAGCTCTAAGAACTTTGGCATGGAGGTTTATTCTTATCCTTTCCTCTCTATTGTCCTTTATTGGCAGTGGATTGGAAGATTCTTCAGAAATAGAAGGGTGATTACTAAGGAAGTAATATGCCTAGAGAGTGCATAGAAAGATGTACAAAAGTTGACATTTAGGTACAGTGGGGCAGAGTGCTATGATCCCAATCCAATCACTTTAAAGTAAAGCCTTGTCATATGTATCTTCCAATCATCTATTTTCTGCTTTAATTTTAAATATACATGGGTAGTCGGGAATAATCAGACATGCATAGCAAGACTCAGTATGACATATGTATATTGATGTAAATAACAGTCAGAGAAAACTTTGCATAAACACACAAACAGACTGTCAAGTCCCACCTTCCTGGCTAAAGCTGCTAGCCCAGGAATGGTACAGCTATCCTCCAGCTTTTTGCCTGGAGGCTATCAGTAGCAGTTACTTGAAGAGCCTTGGGTTCTCAGTTGAATGCAAAACTCCCTCAGGTGCTCAGCATAAGGGGATTTCCCAAGGGTGGGGCAGATGCTGGTTGTAAATGGGCATCAATTTGCATTTCAATGGTTGAATCTCCGAGGGAGGGGCCCCCGCTTCTCCCCAGAGCCCTGGGAAGGAGCAGTATGGCCACCGTCCTGCGTGGCTGCAATTCGGCAAAAGCTCTGAGCCCCCTCTAAATCCTGAGTGTCCCCACACAGTTCCAGTCCAGTCTGCCCTCCTTCTGCCGGAGCCCAAGGTGAGTGGCTGTGGCTGTTTCAGCCTCTGTCCCGGCTGCGCTGTGGAGCCGCCTGGGAGTGTGACCCGAGGGCGCTGCTCCCATCTAAGGCCGCTGCTGTCTGTGGGCCCCCAACCCCCCGTCTTGTGCCTTTGCAATCCTACCAGGATCGAGTCAGTGTCCCTGGTTATATGGTCCTCACAAGCTGCTTTTCTGTAGCATTTCCCTGTCAATTTGTCTGTGTTATAGTTGTAATTCCAGTTTGGTTCTGGGAGACGGTCTGTGTAGCTCCGTTCACTCCGCCGCCATTTTGGAATCCCAGAATTTAGAATAAGTCTTAAATGAACAAATTACCACACATTTTTAACTTTGAAGAGTAAAGAGAAGATATTGCATTCTCAAAATATGAATAGGGGTATATAAAAAAGAAATAATTAGAGAACAACGATGACTTGAAAAAATAGTGTCAATTAAAAATTCAACACAGATCCCTTACTATTTTTGTAAGAACATTAATGAACTCTATCCTAATAGATTTTTATGTGTACAAAGCAGCATTGTCATCTGTAGACAGTGTTGTACAGCAGATCTCTAGAACTTAGTCATCATGTATAACTGAAATTTTATACAGATTGATTAGCAACTCCCAATTTCTCTCTCCCTCCAGCCCCTGGCGACAACCATTATATTCTTTGATTCTATGAGTTTGACTATTTAAATACCTCATAAAGTAGAAGTGTCCTTCTTTGATTGGATTATTTGTTTCATTTAGTAGAATGTTCTCAAGATCCATCCATGTTGTCTCATGTTGTATAATTTCCTTCTTTTTAAAGGCTGAGTAATAGTCCATTATACGTATTTATTATATGTTTTACATTCATCTGTTCACAGATAGTTAGGTTGTTTTCATATCTAGGTTATTATAATAGCACTGCAATGGACTATGAGTGTTACTATCTCTTTCATATCCTGGCTTTATTTTTGGATAAATAATCAGAAGTGGAGTTTCTGAAGTATATGATAGTTCTATTTTTAATTTTTGAAGGAATCTCTGTATCATTTTCCATAGTGGCTAATCCACTTAGCATTCCTAATAATAGATTTCAATAGTCCAATACTTGTCTTTTTTTAAAAATAACTATTCTAACAGTGTGTGATGATATACCATTGTGGCTTTGATTTACACTCCCGTGATGATTACTATCATTGAGCATCTTTCATATACCTGTTGGCCTTACTAGAAATTAAGAAAGTAGACTCAAAAGAACAAGATTTTTAAAAAGTAGATAGAAAAAAAGATTATTTTTATAATAAGTGATACTCCTGGTTTATCACCTAACTAAATCAAATTTCAGAACAAAAGAACAAGAAAAATTAAAAAGAAAAAATTACCAAAAATATAACATAAGAAAATTTCTTAGACTTGAAGACCCACTGGTGTGCAGATTAACGAGGGACAAGAGAAAAAGAAAACTAAAATGCTCACACTAAGGCATATCATCATGTTTCTGAAAATGAAATAAATTAAGATTCAAATATCACCGTGGAGTTAAAAATAAAAACAGGCCATATAGTAAGAGATCTTACTAAGATCTTAGGCAAACTGAGATCTTAGGCAAAATTGTATATATAATGTCCGTGGGTGTGGCTCACTGGTGGAGCGTCGACTCATGCACCAAGAAGTCACTGGTTCAATTCCCGGTCAGGGCACAATCCCAGGTTGTGGGCCCAATCCCCAGTTGGGGGCATGCAGGAGGCGGCAAATTGATGTTCTCTCTCATTGATGTTTCTCTCTCCCCCTCTCCCTTCCTCTTTGTCTAAAAACATCAATAAACATATAAAAAACCTGTATATATAATAATGCTTTAAAAGTCCTCAATATATATATTTTTTATTTCAACACAGAATTCTATAGTTAGCCAACTTGGTATGGATCAATTATGAGGGTAGAAGAAACATTTTTGGACCGGTAAGTTTTTTGCCAGTCACCTTTTCTTAGGCAACAAATACTGGCATCTCATATTGTGTTTCCAACCAAATATGGAGGTAACTAAGAAAGAGGACCCGTAGTCCAGGAACGAGGGGTCCACCATGAAGGGAGGGGAAAGGTAGTCTTTGACGAGAGTAGGACAGCAGTCCTGAGACGCAAGATGAGGAGGAAGTATGATAATGGGGCCCATAAGGAACTCTGTCCTCACGGAGAATGGAGAAACAGACGACCCAAAGTGTTTGACCACGTAAAATAGGAGGATTTGAAAGTGGTTCGGTATTTTTTAAAGAGTTTATGAAAAATTAATGAAAAGGGCATAGAAAGTTAAGCAAAATTAATTTTAAAAATATTGCACAGGAAAGGTAATTGAAAGTGCTTGCCTTGGCTTAGGAGTGAAAAATAATTACTAAGCAACTACAATGTAAACATTGAAAATTGCTTTATCTGAACAATTTTGATACAACTTTATTGGGCAAATGAAACAATGCAAAGTAGATGGTAGCAACTTTTGGGTGTTAACTCTCAATATTTCATATTAGGAAGACAATAAATAATGTCTTGAATTAATAAATCAAGAAATTAAAATATTAGCATGTTATTGGAATTAGGAATGAATAGGAAAAGGGTTGTTGCCTTTCACATTTGTTTTAAGGCGGCTTGTACTATTTATTATATTTTACAGATGATGTACAGGTGTTACGGTGATAAAAATAATTTTTAAGAAGATAAGAGTACAGACTTTCAAGTCACAGAAATATAGTCTGAATCCCGATTCTTCCACTTGTGACTTATTTGTCAGAGGCAAGGTGTTTTTCTTCTATAGCCTCAGTTTGGGGTACACGAAAGAAGAAAATAGCAGCAGTTACCGTGTGTAACACTTTGTCATGATAAACACTTGGATACTTTAATTCATTTAATCATCATAAAGTTCCCATGATTTCCATGCTCTTATTACCCCCACCTTACATATGGGGTCAATGAAGCACAGAAAGGTTAAACAATTTGTCCAGGTTAATGTAATAAATAAATGATGAAAATGGAATTTCAACTCAGGTAGCAAAATGTGCCAGAAATATGCCCGATTCCTACCATTACAAAATAAATATGGAATTTAAAGGAGAGCAACTGGCACTTTACTTGGCAGAGTAAATGCTCAATGAATATTTGTAAATGAATGAGTAAATGTTCATTTAAAAACTTCATTAAATGCTTAAAACACATATTATGGTCCACTTTATAATACTGATGTATTGAACTCACACAGTAGTTTTCCGGGCCTTCCCAGAGTTTTAGTGCATAATTTAGACACTTGAGCTGAAATGTATAACCATACAACCACCCAAGTATCTGCAATATAATTAATTATACTATAATGGCAGATCACTATTAATTTATACTGCTACTTAGTCCAACGAAGGTTTGCAGTTTGGGAGGGATACTTTTTATAATAAAACCTTGAGCAGGTAATGAAGCTTCTACTGTAAAATACTACCCAGGAATTATGTTTTCAAGAAGGAAATGCTCCACTGTCAGCTCTTCCTTCTCATCTTTGTACTGGATCAATTTCCGTATCGATTATGCTAATGTGCGTTACATCAGACTTGCCACCCAGAAGCGGGGATGTCTAGAATTTGTTGTTTTTGTTCTAGTTTTGTGAAAAGTGGCATTGGTATTTTGATAGGGACTGCACTGAATCTATAGATTGCTTTAGGTAGTATGAACATTTTAATGGTTTTAATTCTTATCCATGAGCACAGTGTATGCTTCCACTGATTTGTATCTTCTTTAGTTCCTTTTTTCACTGTCTTATAATTTTCTGCATACAGGTCTTTCACTTCCTTGGTTATATTTATTCTTAGTTTTTTTGTTTTTTTTTTGATGCAATTGTAAATGGGATTGTTTTCTTAATTTGTCTTTCTGATAGTTTGTTATTGGTGTATAAAAATGTAACTGATTTCTGAATATTAATTTTGTATCTTGCTACTTTCATGAGTTCATTTATCATGCTAACAGTTGCTTTTGGGTGGGCTTTTAGGGTTCTCTCTATATAGTATTACGTATTCAGTCTTGAAGTCTCTGTTTTTCATGGCCTCCTCATCACTGAGGTTTCCTGGCTTCCTGGACCAGACACCAAGCAGAATATAAAATAAGATCTTACCTCTTAGACCTGGTCAAGAGAAGCCCCTGCCCTGGGCTTCATGCTCTAGAAGGTACCATATATTCAAACCACAACAGAACTAAATCTATTAAAACCCAGGGGTGTTTCTGTCACTTGGGATTCAGCATTCAGCGCTGGCTCAGAGCAACTAGTCACCCTTAACACACCTCCTGGGACTACCCCAGAGAAACACTTCTCCACAGTCTGATAAGAGGTATGAGTGGGTTTTTTATCACCTTGTCTAGGTTGGGCTTTTTACAATAATTTCATCAATCATTGAAGAAGAATGTTATCAAAGCCAGTTCATATATCATTTCAGTCAACAGCTAATTCTTATATAACCACGGAAGTTCTGTCATTAGGTCTTTAAAATCTTGTATGCCTCAAAGAGATTTTAAAGAATGGCAATCAATCAGTCAATCAATCAATAGTTTTGAAGATGTAAAAGACTATAAGAAATAATTTGTTAGCCACATATAGAATTAGACTCAAGAAACTTGGCATTTTAAAAATATTGAAAAAGAAGTGCTGAGAGGCATTTCTTTACTGCTCAGAGCTGTTTAATGGGCCATATTTAGGAAGTATAATTTGAAACAGGAAACTCTTATTTAAGTCCCATTTTTTCCTCTATGTCATATTGCCAGCTATTATGAAAAAGTCCCAGTGAATATTATGATTGTAGAATCAAATCATTAAAGATTACTTAATTTGAATGTTAAATTTTAAAAAAGCCTATCATTGGCTACTCATAGATGTCCACATGATACCTTGTTAAAAAATCCCAGGAGTTTAAATCAGCAATCTTTTAACAAGGTTTTTATTACCAGATATGCAAACCAATTTCAAATTACTGTTCATGACTACCAGACTCTGAGAATTGGTTTTGTTACCATCTGGGTATTAAAAGAATTAGTTTTAGCCCTGGCCGGTTTGGCTCAGCAGTTAGAGCGTCGGCCTGCGGTCCCGAGAGACCCGGGTTCGGTTCCCGCTAAGGGCATGTACCTCGGTTGCAGTTTGTCCCCGGCCCTGGTCGGTTGTGTGGGTGGCAGCCACTCGATGTGTCCCTTTCACGTCGATGTTTCTCTCTCTCTCTCTCTGTTCCTCTCTCTCCCTCCCGCTCTACCTGAACAGAAAGTGGAAAATGTCCTCGGGTGAGGATAAAAAAAAAAAAAAAAAGAATTAGTTTTAAATGAAGAAATCTAAACTAAAATAAATAGCCTTGATTTTAAAAGGATGGCTATTAAGAAATCTTACTTTATTATTATTTTTTTATGGGAATTATCACACGGCCTGAAGTTTTTTTGGAACATACCTTGGCATTTTTTCATATGGTACATCGTGTAATGTATGCTCATTCTAACCTCTCTTAGGCAAAATAAATAAAATTCTGAATTTTAGCATAATACCTGAGGGATACTGTACTTGAAGTAATTTTTGGTTTACTTCTTGCTGGTTGAAAATGGCAACTGGATGTTAATTTTAAAAATGGTTTATTACTCAGCAACTTCCAGATATATGTCATGGGTCATTTTTTTTAACATATTCAACCTCTTTTCTATCCTTAGTAATAAAAATATTACCAATTATTATAAAACACAACACCTCTTAGCAATTATTTTGCTAGTCAAAATTTAGTAGGGAACTCCTATACTTAAAAGAATGTAGGTAGATAATCCAGATCATTCAGGTTTGAATTTACTCCCAACATCATCTTACAACTGACTATACTTACCAAGAAAACAGAAAGGGAAATTCTGCAAATATCTTCAAGATGTATCTGCTTGGAGAAAACATGATATAAAAAGTGCATATAGGATGACCACCTTATTGGGATCTAATAATTAGAACATATTTGATCACCTTGAATGACTTCAGAAAAATTAACATCAATATCTAAGCAAATGATTCCTTGGGCCAAATGATTGTGGAAAGGAAAAATTAGAATCTGAGAAAAGTCCAAAAAAGATGGTACTTGAATTTGGTTCTGAATCCATTTAAATGTTACCATTGCTACTGGTTAGGAATATCTCCTAATAGGAGAATTCATTGATCTAAGAAGTGATCCATCTAAGGAACTATCCCAACATGGAGCAGATTGCTTAGGGACTTAGACCACAGATTGGCTTGTGGCTGGGTAAGTTGGCGAGATCTTCCTGACACCACAGTGGACCAGAGCAGCGCAGGCCTGCAGCTTGGTGCTCCACAGCATGCCTCTGTAATCTGCATACAGGTCGGTGGAGGAGCACCGAATCAAGACAACTACACTTTGACAGGTCTAACGTATAGTCTATTTTGGTTAACCAAAAGGAACACATACATTAGGAAAATTTCCATTATTTTTCTCTCAGCCATGAAAATCGATTTTGATGTGATTACACTCAGAGACTGCCTGATGGGCCTCTGACAGGAAGAAATGGAAAGAGAGTGGGTGGTGTACAATGTGGCAAGTCATGAGTAAATTGAACTCTGTGTCAAACAAAAAATAGTAGGTGTCAAATACCAATTTGAATTATTTGCATAAAAATGGACCTAGGATGAAATAACTTTGATGATGCTATATTTAAATGGTAAGGAAAAATACTTCAGTACATTAAGTAACCAAAGGGTTTTATTATTTATTTTTACTGTAAGCTCTATTTAGAGAAGCACACGGATCACTAATGGTAACCAGTGAATATTTTATTTATCTCTTTGATAAAAACAGTGAGCCTTTATTATATATAAAGCATTTAAGAAATATGTGTTGAAGTTTAGATTTTATTTAAAAAAATGAAAATTAGAGACTGTGTGGTTGTAACTAAAAAGTTCAATTTTATTCCTTTTCAGAACTCTTCTCTTACTATTTATAAAACTCTATTCACTTTCATTAATTCAATAACTATTTATTGAGCATCCATAGGCAATGCATTTGGCTAGGTATCTGGGACACAAGAATAAACAAAGTAGACAGTATGTGTTCTCGTGGGATGTGTAGTGTGGTTGGGAATGCAAACAAATGTGAAGAGAAATTACAATATAGTGTGATAAGTGCTGTAATAAGAGTATCTAGAAGCATGAAGGGTGAAGAGAGTTGATTCAGTAGAGGTTTCCAGCAATGGGGATAGGAATCTGTGAGGAGGGAAGATATCTGGAAGAGGAAACAGCACTGTCAGAGGTCAAGAGGACAGAGCACATGACAAAAGGAAACAGATGCACTTAGATTGCCTGGACTGTAGAAAGTGAGGTGGGGTGTGGTCATAAAAGGAGAAGATCAGAGTGGATACAATGGTCATACATACCACAGGAGAAAGCCATCATAAGAGCCATGACAGAAAGAGATTATTGGATGATATCATCTATATCTAGTTCTCTATCTATATAAACTTTAGTAAGATAACTGTAATTGTATTGGAAAAAAAATGGATCAGATGTAAACCAGGTTGGAAACAGAAAAAGTTAAGGGGTGTTCAAGCAATCCAGACAGAAAATGGTGGTAATATTTACAGACATATTGACAGTGGATATGAGAAAAAGTAGCATATTTGAAAGGCTTTGGCTTTTAATTTTTTGTTTGTTCATTTGTTTGGATGATGAATGAATATTAATACGCAGTTGATTGTATCTGGGGATTATGGAAGAGTCCAAATGACTGCAACAAATCAACTAAATCCTATAATGAATATAATATGGGGCATTGCTAGCTTTACAAGAGGTAGGAATAATTCCTAAGATCTCCATATCTATTTATTTAAAAGAAAGAATGAAAGAAAGACAGGAATCATGGAAAAAAGAAAGGAAGGAAGGGTGTAAGGAAGAAAGGAGAAGTGGAATAAAGGAAGAAGGAAAGATAAAAGAAAGCTACAAAGAAACAAATAAAATATGCAAACTGAGACTGAAGACACAGAGCTAAGGCTAAAAAGCCAGTGGGAAACCAGACTTGCTGGAAGGTCAATAATTGTGTTATCAGTGCGGTACTCTCTGTTTCCCCACCTGGAACTCTTGGAATATCATGGAAACACAAATTTCCTAAGGCCCCCATGGCAGGATGAGGTATTGTGGAAAACTTTATTGATGAGGTAACATTAAGAGAGTTCCCCTCCAAGGTCCTGCCTCCCTCTGTCCCACCATAGAAAAGTCCCATTTTGTCTTCAGCAGAGCTAGAATCAAAGCCAGTTCCCAGAGTCTTTGCTTCATATTAAAGTCCAGCCCAGAACCTGGCTAGCTTACCTTGTGTTCCCAGCTGCAGTCCATTGTGTGTGGGGTCTGCTTGGCCATGGGTCATGCAGCTTCTAGGGCCCACTGGCTACGGAGGAAGCATGGGCCAGTGCTGGTCACAGAATCAGTGAGCATAAGGGCAAGCAAGCAAGAGAGAGAAGTTCCTTTGTCTGGGGATTTTCACTAGAAGCATAATTAATGAATCCTTCAGATTTCCTGTGCTTGCTGTGGCTCCACCCTTCTAGCCAATGATCTTTGTTCCTCAGGCTAGACTGACAGGCAAGCACCTTCCCTACATCACCCTGACTTCACTGCACCTGAGCCCATCTCCATTCCCTCAGTAATTTTCAGGGAATAAACCAGTGGTTTCCTGGGGAGTGTAAAGTTGCAGCCTCTTGGTGAAGTTGTCCAGATGACCATGTCTGGCCTTCCCTCTACTTTCTTCCTATTATTATTATGAATAACTAGCTAATTATGACAGTAACAACTGTAGTCCCCCGAGGAATCAGCAATGGCAGCAAATAACACAAGAAAAAGGCTTGGAGGGGAACTTAAGTCTCCAGTGCTGAGCCTCAGAAAGAGTTGAAATGCCCTAGGTTTCTGGAATCCATTGGCTATTAGCACAATATTCCAAGCTCTTAATTTATGCTCATAGGACTGTTACTGATTAAATTCAAACAATCAACACATAATTCAACAGAAGGAAACAAGCATTTATGTCTGAGGATCAGCAGAAAGGAAAAAATAATT
This sequence comes from Molossus molossus, assembly GCF_014108415.1. Lineage (NCBI taxonomy): Eukaryota > Metazoa > Chordata > Mammalia > Chiroptera > Molossidae > Molossus > Molossus molossus. The sequence continues at coordinate 15,627,183 of NW_023425344.1, read as the reverse complement.
AGGAATAAAACTAAAAATCCCTGCAGTTGATTGAAATGTCAGACACAGGATATAGAAGTGCATGTACTTGAGGTACAATAAGATGGAAACTGCAGCATTAAATGTACTCAATTAAGAAGTACACTTGGCAGTTACAAAACAGTCACAGGGATATAAAGAATAGCATAGAAAATAGAGTCAATAATGTTGTAATAACTATGTATGGTGCCAGGTGGGTACTAAACTTATTAGAGGAGGGGGTCACTTTGTGAATTACATATATGTCTAACCACTACGCAATACAGCTGAAACAAATATAAAATCATATTGATTTCAACTGTAATTAACAAATAAGAAATAAAGAAAGGTCTCTTATTAAAAGTTTATTAGAAATGAACAGATACATTTTAAGCTGCTGTAACTTTTAAACCTAAATATATAGTGGTTGAAATAAAAATTCAATGGACTAATATTAAACAGCAGAATGGTTATAGCTGAAGAGAGAATTAGTGAACTAGAATATATGTCCCAAAGCTATTATTGGGAACTAGAGAAATAAAAGATGAAAAATATGAATAAGAGGCTACAAGATATAAATGGTAATATAAGCAATTTTAGCATACATGTAGCTTAGTCCCAGATGGAGAGAATAGAGAGATGATACTTAAAAAGACAACAGATTTTTCAGTATTGATGAAAATATAGGTCTGCAAAGTCCAGGAAATGATCTGTTCCTCAAGCAGGACAAGTATCAAGAAATTAAAACAAAAACATATTGTAGTGAAATTGCAGAAGAATAAAAACAAAGAGAAACCTTTAAAAACAGACTAAGAGACATGGTAAGTGTTCAGTGTTAGTTGGACCTCAGCAGCTGAAGCAGCTCATGCACAGGTCCAACCAGCAGTCCCAGTTAGAGGTAAAATAAGGACACTTTTCTTGAGTGGCATAATCTCTTGGTTACTTCTCTGTACTAGGCACTCAGCTGTTTCTACATGCTGCCCCATTCAGTCCTCTCGGCAACCTTGAGGTTGGCATTGTTGTCCTCACTGGAAAAGGACTTGAGGAGACTTTGTGACTTGCCCAAGGTCATATAAATAAGAAGTGACAAAGCAGTGACTCAAATCTTGGACTTCTGACTCCAGACCGATTTTCTTCTCAACGTAGTCCCTGTAGTGACACGTCTTTTATTCCTTATTCTAATAAGTCCTACATTATAATATCTTCAAGTTTAAAAATGGAAGTGGGAAGATATTCCAAAATGCCCAGAAAAATAACTGCTAATTAGAATGATGTAACAAGCAAAATCTAATTTTGGAGAAAACTGTAAAAGAAAAAAAAACATGTGAAGATGAACAATACTGAGAAGTTGCCACAAAGAAAAATGAACTAAAGAAAATTCTAAATCATGTATTTTAGGAATTGGGAAAGTCAAACTAAAACATGGCATATAGCCCCCCCCCCCCCAGGCCTGTATGGCTCAGTTAGTGAACATCATTTTATACACTGAAAGGTTAATAGTTTGAGTCCTGGTCAGAGCACATACCCAGGTTGCAGGTTCGATCCCCATTAGTGGTTGTATAGGAGACAACCATTCAGTGTTTTTCTCTCACATTGAAATTTCTCTATCCCTCTTCTTTCCTCTTTCTCTAAAATCAAGAAAAATATATTTAAAAGTAGCTCTGGCCAGTTTAGCTCAGTGTTTAGAGTGTCGGCCTGTGGACCAGAGGAGTCCTGGATTTGGTTCCTGCTAGGGCATATACCTTGGTTGCAGTTTGTCCCTGGCCCCGGTTGGGGTCATGTGGGTGGCAACCACTAGATGTGTCTCTCTCACATTGATGTCTCTCTCTCTCTCTCTCCCCTTCCCGCTCTATCTGAAGATAAATGCAAATATATATATATATATATATAAAAGCAACAATAATAAAAAATATGGCATTTGTATATTATGCAAGCCAGGAGGAGACTGATCAAATTTAAAGGATTTTGTGATTCTTAAATTGTTATGAAAGGGGATTAAGATATTGTTAAATTTTGGACTTTCTAAAACTAAATTTACATGATAAAATTTCAGTGTCTATAAAAAGTAAAATATAGCATAACAAACAAATATGCATTTAAGTAGTACGAAGAATGGTAAAAGGAAGACAAGTAAAACTTAAAACTTTTACAAAAGATGATAGAAAAAGTCCTTATATATCATAATTACAGAAATGAATATACATATTATACTCCTCTAGATACAGAAATGATCAAACTGAATTTTAAAGTGCAGCTATATACTGTTTATAAAGACATAGCTAAAACTTAAAGAGAAGAACCATTTTAGAGTAGAATGATGGGGGAAATATACAAAACAAATACTAATCAAAAGAAAGCTGACATGACTATTTTAGTAGAGAAAAATATATCTGTAAGATCAAAAGCATTTTTAGGGCTATAAATTGTTAGCATATAATGATAAAAGACTAACTATAGTAGGATTCTCTAATTACTGTGTTCCTGATAAACTATCTCAAAATAAATAAATAAATAAAATCATTGATAAAGCTACTGAGAAAAGTCAACAAGTCTTTCTTCCTTATGGAAAAATTAAAGTACTTTCCCCAATTTGTGATAGATTAAGCTGAAAAGATAATAAGTTAAAATGCAGAACATTTGAACAAAGTTATGAATCTAGATTTAATAGAGTTATATGGGGCCCTGTACCCCAAAATAATAGAATGCAAATTCTTCTCAAATATCTGGAACGTTGACCAAAATCATGTACTGGGTCATAATGCAGGTGTCAGTGTTCTTAAAATATGTCAATATAAAGACCATATTTTCTGACAATAAGTCCATTAATAGCAAAAAGACACACACACACACACACACACACACACACACTTCTAAATAACTTGTCTATTATACTAAATTTGTTATAACTGAATGATAACAAAACTACTGCATATTAAAATTTGTACTTAGAAGGAAATTTACTAAGTGCTTATGTTTTTAAAAAGCTGAATATTAAAGAGTTGAATGTGCACTTAAAGAAGATGAAACAAAAAACTTGGCATAAAAAGGACATAAAAAACCTCAGAGCAGAATCATAAAATATTTCAAAAACACCCGTAAGTTGGTTCCTTGAAGGCACTAATAAATAGACAAAACTGAATGAATTCATCAAAGAAAAAAGAGAGAAGCCAAAATATATATATATATATAGAAATGGAAATGGTAACATAATTGCAAGTACACAGAAATTAAAAAGATATTAAAGAAGAGGGTGGTGTTGGGAATGAAGTTTTTATTAGGTAACTGTGCTACTCACTGAGTAAGGAAGCACATAAAGAGAAGGAGGCTTGGGTATTCAGACATTGAAGTTAAGCTTTATATAGGACAAACAAATGGTGGTATCATATTGCCAATCATCATACAGACTATAGAAGATCTATAGGTAGAGGCAATCAACAATAGATAAAAGATATTAAATACTTTTCATAAGTCACCAATACTCTTAAGCAATGTATAAATATTTTCTTAATTAGTATATGAAACAAATTATTCTCATTACAAAACAGTCATGGGGATGTAAAGTATAACATAGGGAATATAGTGAATAATATAGTAATAACTGTGATGTCAGATGGGTACTAGACTTAGAGGGTTCACTGAGAATTTATATAAATGTCTAACTACTATGCTATACACTTGAAACTAATATAATATTGAATGTGAACGGTAATTAAAAATTATTTAAGAAACACATTATTCTCAACATTATTTTACAAGTAACTGATCTAAAGCTTAAACAAGTAATTTATCTATCACATACATAGTAACTGGCATAGTACATATACAAACCTTGCACATAGGTCTGCTGTCTCCAGATTTCATGCTCGTAAGCACTGCCCACACTCCCGCATCTGAGCTGGAGATTTATAGATGGGGGTCCATCATGTTATAGATGGAAATTGATGCCCTGGAAACAGAAAATTTTAGCCAGAAGGATTATTTAAAATAAGGAGGTAAAAGGGCTTAGGGCAGGATTCTTAAGATTGCCAATAATTAGAGGGTAGGCCAAGGAGAAGAGAAGCTTACGAAAAGAGACAAAATGCACCAGTCAGAGGAGTCTACAGCAAACAAGGAGCGCTCGGGAACAGATAAGTCATAGGGAGAGGGCATTTCAAGAAAGAAGAAGCAGTCAATAGTGTCAAAGTCTGCCAAGTGTTCAGGTAGATAAGGCCTGGAAATTATTTATTGGATTTAACTACAAGGCCATCATCACTGACATTGACAAGAGCAGGTTCAGCAGAGTGGGGGAAGTCGAATCCAGATTTCGGAAGGTTGTGGAGTGAAAAGGAGAAACAGAAGTGGGGACAGAATTCACACTGTTCTGATAGTTTTGACTGTGAATGGGGGAAGAAAAATGTTGGTTTCCAAAGGAGAACTTGGAGATGATATATATTTTTGTCATAGACTGTGTGTAAATGCTGATTAGTGGAAGTGAATATAGTGGTAGAAATTAAATACAAAGAAGTGAGAGGATTATTTGTCAACCACTTGTGTTATGTTTCTACCAAGGTCTTTATAAATGTTAACTTTTTCAATTCTCACCATGACTCAATGCTTAGATCAAATGCTCATGGTCACCCAGTCAATTAGTTAGGAGCGGCCGTTCAAATCCAGACTGTGACTGCTCCATTAGGCTAGTTATCTATGAACAAGTAACAAAGCAAAGCCAAAGGGAGTCAGCAAACACAATGAGAGGTGAGCCTTAGATAGGAGGAGGGATTTTCTTAAGTTGTAATAGAAGGAAAGAGGTGAACTTGTGCAGAAAACAAGTTTGCATGTTTAAGGCTATAGTAGTTCAAGGAGTTTCCCTGAAAGAATTCTGTTCTTACTGTGAAATTGTCATTTAAGGGCACTTATGAGAGATGGGAAAGGTGATAGTGTTAGAGGTTTGAATCAAATGGAGGTGGTTTGACATACGTGTCACACAGTAAAAGAAACACATGCTTTTACGGACACAGTAGCACTGCAGGACAGCCATGTATACTGATGACTACCAATTAATGATATTACCAGTGGGCAAATTCATGTGTTTTTCATCTAGCAGTGTTTTGAAATTCTGGGCATTCATTCCCAAAGAGGGCTCCAACTTTGCTAGGTGGAAGTACAAGGGATTACAGAAGGGAGATGAGAATATTGACAATAGAGCAATTTGAAGTGAGGAGACTTGGAATCCAGCTGGAAAGAAAAGGCAGTGAAGAGAGAAATGTAAGCAGAGTACCACGGGGCAGCGGTTCTTAACCTGCCTGCACAGTTCAAAGCCTAAATCCAAAGGCCAGAGATTCTGAAATAATAGGTCTTTGCTGGGACAAAAGCCATCCCCGTTTTCTTAAAGCTCACAGGTTGATTTAAATGTGTAGCTTGTCCCAGTCGCAGCCTCGGGTGTTCCAATTAGGTGAAAGGAGTGAGGTAGAAAGAGCTAGTTCAGGAGCTGGAAGAATGGGAGGTTGGATGAGAGAAGAAGTCATTGAGTTAATGATTTCAGAGATAAGGCTTTCTCGGCTAAGGACAGAAGCCCAAGTGGCAGCCACTTTGTGGCTCTTGGCCAGTATTGCATGCAGTCTCTATCTGGCCTAGAGGGTCACCATGGATTACGGTATAATTTCCAACTGAAAGAAAGTGTGAACTTTTTTTAGTTGAGTAAGTCTTTATTAGAATAAGAGGATTTGAAGGGCCAAAATCTTCAGTTGAATAAGAGGATTACCCCGGACGATTTCAGATAGCAAGGAAGAAGAATTCAGAATGATTTCGGGATATGGCATATGCTTCAAAATAGAAACTTTGGGGATCTATTTTTTTCTTTATTTATGGAGATGAAGGTATAAGGGGCAGAAGATACATGTTTAAGATCGTTGGACCCTGAATCCAGACCTTGAGATGTTTCACTGGGTATAAAACAGGAAAATGAAAAGGGAACCCACTATATGGGAGAACATATTTGCCAGTGACAAATCTGATAATGGCTTGATTTCCAAAATATATAAAGAACTTACACAATTCAACACGAGGAAGTCAATCTAATTAAAAAATGGGCAAAGGATCCGAATAGAAACTTCTCCAAAGTGGACATACAGAAGGCCAATATATACATTGCTCTTTTAAAAAGAAATGCTCAACATCACTAATCATCAGAAATGCAAATTAAAACCACAATGAGATATCACTTCACACCTGCCAGATTGGCTACTATCGATAAATAAACAAACAGCAGGTGCTGGCCAGGATGTGGGAAAAAAGGGAACCCCAGTGCACTGTTGGTGGGAATGCAAACTGGTGCAGCCACTGTGGAAAACAGTATGGAGTTTCCCTGCAAAATTAAAAGTGGAACTGCCTTTGGACCCAGCGATCCCACTTCTGGAAATGTATCCAAAGAATCCTGAACACCAATTTGAAAGAATATAGCAGCGTTATTTATAAGAGCCAAGTGCCTATTGGTGGATGAGTGGATAAAAAAGCCATGGTACCTTTACTCATTAGAATACTATGTGGGCCATGGAAAGGAAGGAACTCTTACCTTTTGCAACAGCATGGAAGGACTTGGAGATTGTTATGCTAAGTGAAATAAGCCATTTGGTGAAAGGCAAATACCATATCATCTCACTAATATGTGGAATCTAATGAGAAAAATAAATTGACAAACAAAATAGAACCAGAGGCATGGATACATGGAATAGAGTGACAGCTGTCAGAGGGAGGGTTCCGGGACGGGGAGAACTGGATGAAAGAAGAAAGGATTCTCCTGGCCAGTGTGGCTCACTGGTTGAGCATTGACCCATGCATCAAGAGGTCACTGGTTCGATTCCAGGTCAGGGAACATGCCCTGCTTGATTCCTGGTGAGGGTCGTGCAGGAGGCAGCCAATCGATGTTTCTCTCATCGGCGTTTTTATCTCTCTCTCCCTTTCCCTTTCTTTCTGTTAAAATCAATAAAAATATATTTTAAAAAGAAGACAAAGGGATTAGCCAAAGAACTATGAGTTATATGATAACTCATAGACACAGACAATAGTGTGGTGGTGGCCAGAAGGAAGGGGGGGTAAGGTAAAAGGAGTGATGGAAATCGGAACATCTGTAATAGTGTCAACAATAAAAATAGAGTAAAGAATATAAGATAAAAAAACAACTGAAAATAGCCCTGGCCGGTTTGGCTCAGCAGTTAGAGTGCTGGCCCGTGGTCCAGAGAGACCCGGGTTCAGTTCCCGCTAAGGGCACATGCCTCGGTTGCAGTTTGTCCCTGGCCCTTGTTGGGTTGTGCAGGTGGCAGCCACCCGATGTGTCTCTTTCACGTTGATGTTTCTCTCTCTCTCTCTCTCTCTCTCTCTCTCTCTCTCTCTCTCTTCCCCTCTCTCCCTTCCTCTCTATCTGAACAAAAAAAATGGAAAAATGTCCTCAGGTGAGGATAAAAAACAAAACAAACTGAAAATAAATAGATAGATAAAAGAACTCATTTCATTTACCTCATTTCAGAAAACAAAACAAAACAAAAAAACAGCAGCTGCCATTTAAGAAAATGAAATCTTCCAGGAAAAACCAAGTTGTAGTTAACATCAGATGCAAAGAATAAAATCAGGCAAAATGTTGAAGTTGTAACATAGCTTTCTAATAAAGATGGGGAATTAATAGGAAAAGGAAGCAAATGAAGACCTGTCATTAAAGTTGAATGCAAGAAATTGAAGGGATAAGAATAGCTTGGAAAGGTGGATAATTGGACAGATAAAAATATTGACTGTGGAGCATTCACATGAAATGACAAATAAGACAGGAATGCAGCTTACCGCTTAATCATTCTAATAATTCCAAAAGCATTTCAATTTGTTGTAATTGTTTTTCACTTGATTCTATTGCATTGTCAGGGTGAATTATCATATCAACTATACATAATAATTATTTTGTTTCTTTGCCAATATGTGTGCCTCCATTGCTATTTATGTTGTTTTACTATTAAATAAAATTTTTTTTTTTTATATAGATGTTCTTTAATGTATAAGGAAGTTTCCATTCAAAATGTTTATGAGAACTGAACACTTAATTTTTATGAAATGCCTTTGGCAACTTTCAAGATATTTACACGGTTTTTCTCTTTTGAACAATTGATTATACATGCATATGGTATATTAACATAAAATAAACAATTAATTGCCTTTGAATTTTTTGACTCAGTCCATTTCATGAAGTTATATTGCTTCTTTAACATAATATTAGGCACAAATTGGTAGTGATTTTTTGAGGATTTTCAAATCTATAATCCTAAACACAGTTGTAATATGGTCTACTTTTATATGCTATTTCAAAGAGTTTTGGATCAATTTTTTGTCTGCTTCATAAAGTATTTTCTGTGTTCTGAAACAGTCTCAATAGCATTAGAATTTTCTTGACATAACCTTTTTGTAATATCATCTGAGTCATGGTTCCTTGGCACAACTTTTAAGACATTTTTTCAAGTTTTATAGTTATGTGTCTTTATATGATTTTCATGTCTTAAGTTAATTTTGTAACACATTTTTATAGTCTATGACATATATTTTCTAATTTTTAGTTAATAGTGATGTTACATTAAAAATAACGTTTTCTAGCCCAGCCAGTGTGGCTCAGTGGTTGAACATTGACCCATGCACCAAGAGGTCACTAGTTCGATTACTGGTCAGAGCACATGCCCAGGTTGTGGGCCAAATCCCTAGTGGGGGGCATGCAGAGGGTAGCCAGTAGATGTTCTCTCTCATTGATGTTTCTATCTCTCTCCCTCACCCTTCCTCTCTCTCTAAAATCAATAAAGAAAATTTTTTTAAGAAAATAACATTTTCTATAATATTAATCCATTTTTTTATTCCTTTACTTCATAATTGTGAATTCCTCCACTGACATTTCTTTTCTCTCAATTAACATTACCAGGTTTGACTATTCTATTTTTTTAAATCATTTGTTATATTTTTTATTCTCTTCTGCTGTATTTTGACTTTTTAACTATTTCTTTCTGTGTTTATTCTTATATATTAATTATTTTATCCTGCTTTATTCATTTAATTTTTGTTTTAATTTGTTGTGAATTCTTGAGTTGAATGTTTGCTTCTTTTGTTTATAGTATTTTTTGCATAAAACATGTGCATTTGGGCTTATAACTTTCCATCTAATTAGAGATGCTCCTTCATCTTCTTAATGTAATATATGGTTCTTTCATTTACATTGTGTTCTAAGTAGCTGTTATGATAAATTTGATTTCTGCTTTGACCTCAGGTGTTTATATTTTTATTTATTTTTAAATAATTTTTAAACAAATAATTCTTATTAATATCTAGTTTTATTGTATTATTATCAGATACTATGTCCCATTAACTATTTTTTTTTTAATTATTGAGGATTTTTGGTGGCCTACTATATGTTCAATTTTTGTAAAAGATCTGTAATGTTTACCAATGTATATTTTCTTTTTGGTAGAATAGAATGTTTGGTATGTATATATAATACATTATATACAGGGTGGGACAAAGATAGGTTTATAGTTGTAAGTACAGGAAACAGAGTTTATTCTTGTATTATTATTTATTAATTATTTTATTATTTTCCATACAAACAACTGTGAACTTACTTTTGCCCTACCCTGTATAATAAAATAGAATATAATAAAATTGTTTATTTGTGGAATAGAATGTTTGGTATGTATGTATATCTAAGGTATTATATATAATAAAATAGCATATAATAACTACATCATATGCTATAATAAAATATATTTATATAATATAATTCATTATATAATATAACATATATATTATGTAAATTTAACATTAATTGGTATATAACAAAATAATATGTAGTGTATTATAAATTACAAATTTATGAGTTTCATATCCTGATACTTTTGTTAACTAGATTTGTCAAAGGTATAGCTAAGTGTATATTAGCTCATTAATATATTTCAACTTCTCCACTTCTATAAATATCAAGCTCATTTTATTTCCTAGCAGATATTTATATTACTGTGAATTTATATTACTGTGAGCCATTATTTTTATAAAATAAATTTTTGTTTTGCAAATTGTTTTTTGCCTTGAGTTTTATTTGACTAAATATTAATATCGTGACTTCTGTTTACTAGATACTATTTATATTTACCTGAAAATGTATTTGCTCGTTTTGGTTTTTACTCACTTAGTTTCACTTGTGTTTTTACTTCAATCAAATCACAAGGCTGGCCTTGCAGGACAGGTCTGCGAGCCTTGGCGCTTCTGCCCGGGCCTCGCCGGGAGCCTGCAGCGTGACTGCCCTCGCGAGAGTCAGTTTGTCTGCTTGGTCCTCGGCTGTGTTCTCTGCGCTTGATTCACACTTTTCTCGGGGCGAGTCCGTTGCTGCATTCGTATTTTCACATGCGCCCTCCCACACTTCTCTTCTCCTTGAGGACAGGAATTGTGACTTGATTATAAAATAAACAAATGAGCAAATGAGTGGATGGAAGTGCCTGTGGGAAACATCAGGAAATGAAGGGCTTCCAGCCTTTGGAGGAGGTATTCCAACAATGACTGAGTGACTAGATTCTAGGCATTACAAGTAATATACATATATAGATCTTCGTTAATTTATATATATTTATGTATCTCCTTATATTTATATATGCATACTATATGCATATATAACATATTTGTGTGTATGTATACACACAGGTATATTTATTATGTACACTAAGTTTTTTTATTCTAACCCAGGTAACTTTATGTGAAGGCAGAAATATTTCTATATTTGTAGAGTGAAAAGTTTTCTTTTATGCCTTAGAGGACAAAAATATCAGGGAATCTCTTTTTGTTTCCTATAATATTCCCCTTAATACTTTTATTCCGACTTTATCGAGAAATTGATATTTTTCTTAAATATCAAGCCATGAACACTTTCTATTTTATTATTTTCCACACCATTTATGGAAGTAGAAAACTTCTATCACATGGGAGAAGGAAAATATTCTTATTGCCAGCTTGTTAAATTTAACTTATAAACCTAAGTCTCATGCAGAGTTAGTTAGATGCACTTCCTAAACAAGTCCCTATAGTTTATAATCACTTGTTCAGATCTTCAAATAAAATAAATTAAGAAACTTAACAACCAAATCTTGCAAACGTCAAACCTGAATGAAATGTTTTAATAACCAATATACATTGATCTTATATTGTGTAACTATACTACTATTCTAAATTAAAAATAGCGTTGATTCTCTCTGGGATGCCCATGGGTATAGTGTTGTTTGACAGGTACATATTAAGATTAATGGGAGCTATGTTTAGTATTAAATGAAAAACGAGAATTACCTCCTTAAGATTATGCTTTTCATACTGTGTTGCAAATCACTTCATGGTTGAATAGGAATTTGATCATCCAATTTTCTTGCATACCCTGCAAATGTATCCTTTGATATGAAGAGTTATCACATGTAATGCACTCTTAGACCCCTTTGTGTGTTAACTGACCATTTTGAGATTTTCTTCCATCTACTTTATTCTGCATACTTGGGAAGACATAAATACAGCAGACAACTCTATAATGTGTACCTCTGGTTTGATAGTAACTATAACATAATAAATTTCCACTGACATTTTCTGTTCTCATTGTTAACCCAGGTGCACATAGTCTGGCTCAGGGGATGGATAATGTAGTACTCTATTACAAACCTTGAAGCCAAGGGTGCTACCCGTCACAGACCTTGTAATGCTGTGCAAAGGACACCCCTTTGTATTCTAGTCCTAGTGCTGTCAGTCATTGTGTGAACTTGCATTGTCTCTGTACCCCTGAGTCTTGATTTCTTCAACAGATAAAATGGGAAGTTTGTTATGGAAAAATTGGAATCTCAGTGAAGTCTTGAGAGATTAATACAATGAGAAAACTAGTAATAGGCAGATGGAAGTATTCTAGGCATAGAGGATGGCAGAAGCAAGTACTACAAGGTAGAAATTCAGTGGGGATATTAACCAAAACGCTCAGCAATAGAAAATAAAGTAGAATATGTTATTTTGGGCCAACTTGTGGAAATGTGGAATGTCACATAATATTTAATTTAGATTATTTATATGCTAATGTTGGTATGGTCTTTTCTTATTTTTTATTTTTTGAGAGTTGATTAAATTTCCCTCTTATTTCCACCTATATTTTTTTTTGTTTTTTTCTTATTTATTTTCACTTTCTTCTGCTATATCCTGCTTTTGTTGTTAGTTTGTTTAACTTTTCTTCTTTCTCAATATTCCACCTCTAAAACTCTGATGACTACCTTTCCTCATATACAAAAGATGTATAAAAAGTAACAGATATCTTTGATGTTCAAAATATGTTGATGTTAGAAATTTTCAAGTATTTTCCAACAATCTTCCATGGATTTATTCAGCACTTCTATTTAATGGACAGGTAAATAAATGTACAATTTATTGTGTTGCATTAATAAAGACAAATCTGTCAACTAAAAATATCTGGAAAGAGTAATATTGTTTTTATTTGTCCATAAACCCAATAATCCATTTATTCATTATTCATGTATTTATGGAGCCCTTTCTATGTGATATTCACTTTGCTAGGGACTGGAGACATGGTCTCTATTCTCTAAACACTTAAAATCTCATGTGGTAAACAGGAGACAAGTAAACAAAGACTTAAGTATAAAAGTTTAAATTGTGCTATCGAGGAAGGAGTAAGGTGTTATGGTAGACTACCAGGGGTGAACATAATTTATATTGGGTAGTCAGTTCAGGCCTTATTAAATATTATTTTCTTAATTACAGGTCATGGTTTTAACTTCCAGACAAGTAAATTTTGGGGGAAACACTGATCCCTCTTTAGCAACTATAGTAACTATTATCTTTTAGGTCAACTACTAGGACATTCAATAAAAATTTTTGGTGATACTTGAACTTTTCATGTCATTAATGTGTTTGATTCAATTGAACTTGCTCTGGAAATGTATTAAGATATACCCTAATTTGTAGTTTTAAATTTGAAATAGAAAAACACAACTAGTTTTCTTTTAATTTTAGTAAAAAGTAAATACCTTATTTTTTTCTAAGGATAGACAATTTGCAATACCGTTTTTATTTCGTCTTATAGTTAGTTTTTACATGCCAACAATAGTTATAAGAACAATTTAACAGGAATTTCTGTTCCTATGTACTCTGATTTAATTTAATTTATTTTTGTCCCTATAATAGTTCTGTATATTGGGTAAGACCATTATTTTATGGATGAGAAAACTGAATCTAGACATTAAACTACCTTTCTAAGATCAGCAATGTAACAAATGGTAATGCTCCAATTGAAATAGTTAGCTTCGTAAATTTCTAGCCTATACTTTTCTTCTCTGTTAAATAGCTGAGTAAAACTGGTCATTAATCCAATTGGACAATTTCCCTTTAAGACAATATGGAGACACAGACACGTTAGGAGAGAACACCCTGTAACAACCCAGCAAAAGTGCTGTAGCCACAAGCCAAGGGATGCCCAGGAGTCCCAGCAAACTACCTGAAGCTGGAAGGGACCAGGAATAATTTTTCCTTACAGGTAATGGAGGGAACATAACCCTTTTCCTTCAATATTGGAGCAAAGGTAGCTAGGAGGGAGGGAAATTTAAGTAATGGTAGTACAGGTCTGCTTAGTATAGCTGAATCCATAGAAAGACACATACAAGTCAACTGCTTCTGAGAAACCTGTCCATTTCTTCTCCAGGTGCCCCTTTATAGCTAGACTGAGAGAGAGGCAGTCCCTGCTTCAACTTTGCAGGATGAGATTTGGCATAGATGTTTACTTTACCGTGCCAACCTCATTAGGAATGACAGACATAGCGATCTTTGTCTTTCTGGTATCAGGCAAGACATCGATTCTTGCATGTGAACATGACTGCAAATTTGATTTTTATAAATAAGCCATTATTAACTTCTCTCTGTTCAAATGTCATTTTCTCAGAGAATCATTTCCGACCACCCATCTCACTTCCAGCTCATGTTACATTTTACTCCTTCCTTCTGCCTTATTTAACATTAGATTCATGTACTTTTTCTTCCTCTTTTTCTCCCTCCCACCTTTCCTTCTTCTTTCATTGCTTTATTTTCTTTATTTTATGTTGTCTTATTCAGAACTGAATCCTTAGCATCTTAAGAGTGTCTGTGCCCACGGTCATGTGCTCAAGAAATATGGATTAAATAAGTAAATTTAAATATGTACATGTTTGTAGAAAGACATAGAAACAGTTATGTTTTATGTAAATCACAAATTGCCAGTAATACTACTTAATAGGGACTTGAATGAATAAGTCCAAAAAGATTTCTAAGCAATCAAAAAGTTGTCTGTTTACACCAGCCATAAGATATGAACCATTAAAGTAATGCTGGTTATAAGCAACATAGACAAAGTAAGCATCTGATAAGCCAATGGTAAGTAACACATAAAATAATAAGTAATTTAGAAAAGGTTTACAAACTTGCAAATAGGTATAGCAGTTAAGCAAAATGAGGAAAAGCAGGTACACTTGAAAGAATGCAATAAATTTCAATATGGTTCTTACCTTGAACTTCCATGTATTTAAAACTATTCTTCTGAGAAGGTTTCAAAAGACTGCCCAAATGGTCCATGGCACAAAACAGGTTAAAACCCCTACCCTGGGGTGATCTCTGAGGACAATGATAGGCAGTCCTAATGAGTCATAGCTGTGACTCTAGTTAACACACAAGAGTGAAGTCAGGCAGTGCAAAGTGTTTTTGATTATTTTAAGTGAAAGATTTAAAGAAATACATGATATGCTATTATTGTCAGTTTGAAGGGTACAGTTTTGGCCATTCCAACATTTTTTCCCCAAGTACTCATGGCTGTGATGGAGGTCCTCTCTGTCCTCTTTTGTCAAGTTAGACTTGATAGATATTTCCAACTGTTCATTAAATAATATCTAAATCATAAAGCAATAACCATCATATGACTCTCACATAACTATCTGTTTCCAAAAGAATTATAGCACTGATGGCTTTTAATGGCCATTTACAATGCCAGAATACTCTTAGGTGATCTCTCGTGGAATCAGTCCAAATTGGTTACCCAGTGGATTTGATCTTTAGCTAAAGGTCAAATTCAATTTTACCTTCAAAATTGGATGTGAAGGTTGCTTCTTAATACTATCTTTAGTGTAAAATTTACTCTATATTCATTTTAAAAAATCTTTAGGTTGAAGAAAAAGAATAATGCCATTCTTCTCCCACCCCTAATTTCAAGAGGATTGACAGCTTGGCATGGGGAGTATCATATAAAAATTTAAATTATCACATTCATTCTATATAAAGCTCTTTAGCAAAGTATCTATCAACTTCAGCAATCAAGACTTACTAACACTTCACCAAAGATTTAAGTTTGCTCATCTAATCAAACACAATTGCTGAACAGACATAGATGACACCTCTCTTGGCGGCTTGGCTCTTTTTAAACCTTACATTACAGAGAATTAGAGAATGCATTTTTTTTTCCCCTGCCAGTAATGTGGTTCCCAAAATAAAAGAATAAAAGGTCTGGCTAAGCTGAGCATATCGACTTCCTTTTCCCAAACTCTGTTAAATAATGTATTGCTTTGGAATGATAGAGACCAGAAGTCCCTCCACATAGAAAAACAAACAAACAAAAAAACCCAAAAAACAAAGTGGAGTGAATCTCTAATAGTCATTTCAATCTTAACATGTCTGATACCGAGATCCTAATCTTCCCACCAGCCTCCTCACAGCATCCCTCCATCCTTCCTCCCTATTTTTCCGTATCTTCCAATGGTAAATTTGTCCTCGACGCCTCTTTTTTCACATACCCCACCTCACGGCAGGTCTACCTGGGTTAAGACTTGATATCCAAAGTCTATTCTCAATACTGCAAGTTGAGTATCTTTGTTAAAACAAAGGTTAGATCTTGGCACTGCTCCACACAAACCCTGCAGTGACTCTCATTGTCCTGGACATAAGCCAATTCCTCTCAGTGGCTTACAAGGCCCTGGATAGTCTGTGACTTGTTATTCCTCCGGTGTCCTGTTCTAATACCTTGTCCCTTATTGATCTGTTTCAGCCCCACCTGTTTTCTCATGGTTCCTTCAGCCCCCAGGCACGCACCTACCCTACAGTCTTTGCTCTAGCTGTTCTTTCTGCCTAAAGAAATCTTCCCTCAATTATCTGCTTGGCTGATTCCTTCTCTTTGCTCAAGTGTTTACCCAATGTCACCTACTCAAGGAGGGATATCCTGCTCATTTATTACCATAACTTTACCCTGTTGACCTTTTCACACAATACCTTTTTATCATTTGTTTTTTTCAAAGCATGTAACAATATATAACATCATATACATTATCTGTTTGTTTCTTCACTGTTTACTGTCTGCATAGCATCATTATATTTTAGGTTCTATAAGAGTAGGAATATTTATTTTGTTCATTGTTTTAATTCAAGCACCTAGCCTAATGTATAGCCCACAGAAAGCACTCGGTATGTGTCTGTTGAATGAATAAATCTATCACATTGAATCTACTTTAAAAATAGGTCCTGAAGGGATTAAGAATATTAATTGGTTTTGAGACTGATGAACCTCAAAAGAAAGGGTTCATGAAGAGATAAACCAAAGGGATGAGGGGTTAATAGGGGAAAAGGTTTGGGGGGGGGGCATCTGTAATACTTTCAACAATAAAGACAAGTTAAAAAGTAAATAAATTGCCCTAGCCAGTTTGGCTCAGGGGTCAAGGTGTCGGCCCACAGATCCGAGAGTCCTGGGTTCGGTTCCTGCTAAGGGCACATACCTCAGTTTCAGTTTGTTCCCGGGGCTGTGTGGGTGGCAACCAGTTGATGTTTCTCTCTCTCTTCCCCCTCTCTCCCTCCTGCTCTGTCTGAAGATAAATGCAAAAATGTCCCCAGGTAAGGATAAAAAAAAAGTAAATAATTAAAAAAAATGAAATATAAATAAATTAGGTCTTGAATCTGATCTCTTCACACCACATCATCAACTCCATTGCCACTAATTTGGTTTTAGCCATTATCATCATTTGTCTGGATTATTGCTGTTAACTTCTTAAATAAATAGTAATTATACCTTTGCTTGTCCTTCATCATTCTAAAATACACACATACACACACCCTAATACAACAAATTGAAAATTAAATCAGACTGTGTCAGTTCAGACTCTCCAATGTCCTCCTTTTTTTCACACTGAGTGAAATCAACTGTCTTTACAGTGACCCGTTTATGTTCTACAGAACCTGTCCTCCTCCCCTCCCCTCCCCTCTCCCCTCCCCTCCCCTCCCCTCCCCTCCCCTCCCCTCCCCTCCTCTCCTCTCCTCTCCTTCTCTTCTCCTGCCTGACTTACTCCACTCCATCTCTCTGGCCTCTGTATGGCTCCTTGAAAACAGCAGGCTCATGCTGATGTCGGCGATTTGAATGTACTAGTCTCTTTTTCTGGTCTCCTCTTTTACCAGAAGTCTTCATGGCGGGCTCCCTTCCTTCTTTCATGTTTAAATGTAAATTTCTCAGTGGACCAACTCTGACTACCCACTTGAAATTTCAAATCCCTGCAACATTGCTATTCCCCTACCCTGATTTATTTTTCTTCATAATACTCATTGTAATGGTTTATATAATTTGCACATTTATTTTATTTATTGCCATCCCAACTAGGATGTAAGCTTCACAAGGCATTGGTTTTCATGTATTTTGTTCACGGGCACGTGGTAGGCACTCAATTAATTGTAGGGGGAAAAATGAAGTATACACCTGAGGCATTCAAAAATACTCAGAGGAAATACACGTGTGCTAGTCAGTTTTCCATCAAAAACAAAGTTTCCAAGTTAAACAAATTTGAGCAGAATTTAACAAAAACACTATTTGCAAAGGTGAGGTCAGGGCAACATAGGGAAGTATTTTATTCCTCTGACTAGAATCATTACCATCCCATCCACACCCTCCACTGGAAGCCAGAAAGCAAGAAAGCCCTTTGATTGATCAGCCTTCCGGGCGTTAAGCAATAGGGAGGGCCAGGGCAATATTTTATACAGAGAGAAGAGAAAGTGTACAGACAAATTTTGGGAACAAATACATCAGTGGATTCAGAGCATAATGTGTGAAGGAATTAGGGGAGGAAGAAATGAGGTATAAAGTTCAGCAGGGATCAACCAGATGACTTGATAGGTTATTGAAGAAGTTGATATTTTATTCAAAATTTATCAAGAAGCCATTGAAGGGCTTTGAACTTGGAAATACCAAAATCTAATATACAGTTAAAAACATTCTTTGGCCAATCTGTGAAGAATATGACAACCATTTATTTTTGTTAAATTGTGACTGTAATATCTCTCTCATCACTTTATCTCCCACATTTATGTCATTTGTTTTAGATCTTTCTCTCTCTTTTTGTTTTTGCACCTTCATAACAGTTTTTGAACTCAATAAATCCAACACTGTTATTTGAATTGTAATCCATTCCAGAAATGTTAAGAATGTTATGTTATATCTAGACACACTATAAGAATCAGGTGTCTACTGTTCCTGAGTAGTGCATGCCAATTTTTTAATAAAAACTAAAGACAGTTTAAAGTGGAATATCAAAAGTGAAAATACACAACCATGATCCAGACTCATGAAAAATATCATCCACAGATGCTCAATATTTCCTAAACAATGCCAAGAAAATTATATTTATTTTCCTCTTTATTCTTTCCTGCATTCCTGGTTTTCAATCTGGGATTATTTTCCTTTAGACTTAATAACTCATTCTAGTATCTTGATTTTTCTTGTTCAAGTTGGCTAAGAAATGTTTCACTTAAGAGTTTTCTTAAAGCATCATGATTTTGGACAATATTGCTCTTGGGTATAAAATTCTGGTTTGACATGATATTTCTTTTAGCATTTAAAAAAATGATGCTCTGTTGATTAGCCTTACTCTTGCTTATTTTGTCTGTGTGTTTTCTAAACTCTTTTATATTATGTGGTTTTGGACCATAAAGTAGCTGTCTCTTGAACGACATGTTCTTAATATTTATTTAAAATTTTGTCTTCTTATCTATATTTTCCTTAAATTGATATCAACCATCTTATTTTGGTTTCTTCTCCATGCTATTTCTTTTTTGGTGATACTCTCTGAATTTTTTCATCTTTTGTAGAATTGATGAAGGGTTTTGCAGTTTAATCATCTTCTCTTTGTTTGGATATTATATATGTTCCTTCTCTTTTTGTATTAATTTGCAATTAATTTGTAGCATTTAAATTTAAAAATCATAGTAGTTATATGCATAAACTCAAGAGCTAAACTCATGCATTTAACTTTAACTCTACAACTCAGTACCCGTGTGATATTGGGAACATTATTTGAACTCTGTGCTTTACTTTCCTTATTAGTAAGAGGAAAATAATAGCACATAGTTCATTGGGATTTTGAGAAGGTTACATTGGTTAATATATAAATGCATTTGGTGCTTAATATACTGTTATTACTATAAGTGTTGGTTTTGTTTTTTTAAATAAATTTTAAGACATTGTAGAGGTTGAATTGTGACCTCCCAAAATATATGTCTACATGTAAATATAAATGTTTTTGGCAAAATAATCTTTGTAGATATAATTCACATGATAATGTCAAAATAATATCATTCTGGGTTAGGATGGGCTTTAAATCCAAAGATGGGTGTCATTAAAAGAGACCAAGAAAGACACACAAAGTGGAAGGACATATGAAGATGGAAGTAGAGATTGAAGTGATGCCCACAAGCCCAAAACAATTAGAATTGCTGGCTGCCACCAAAAGCTGGAAGGTAGGGAGGCATGAAACAGATTTCTTTTTCAGATCCTCCAAAAGAACCTCCATCAGAACTGGTTTAGTCCTGATGATGCCTTGATTTTAGACTTCTGGCCCCCAGACTGTGAGAAAATAAATTTCTGTTGGTTTAAGTCATTCAGTCTGTGGTAACATTATGGCAGCCCCAGAAAACTAACACAAACATTCACAGTGTTTAAAAGGATTTCAATTCCTTCCTCAAACCAAGGCAGAAGTTCAGCTTGCTATTAACTTGCTCTCCTGTATCCAATGCCATCCCATGTTGTCAAACTCATCCAGTGAGCTACTGGCACCTCTTTTAACATTCCAAGGCTACTATGAATTTATTCCTATGTTTTTTAATCATTCTGATGCAATTTTGAAAAAAAAAAGTTTAAAAATGTTTTTGATCAACCACGTTGAATCAGAATAGAGGTGTATTTCTGGGAGAACTTAATGACATAAGTTTAAGATATTTACAGTATTTGGGGTAGAATTAGTATATTGATCTAAAACTGGGAGGGAAGCCCAAGTTAAAGACTTGGAGTCATCAACCAATAAAGGATAGTAGGGACCATGAAAATAAATGAGATTATCAAGAGAGAGCAAAGGATAGTCCCCCAATACATGACCTCTACAATTTTGAAAGAAATATGCTTTTGCTATTTTAATAAACATTGGAAGTTCACAATATGTAAGTCAACATGTGACAAAATAGGCAATGTGTAAAAGATAATGTGTCCAGATATGTTTCTCTTAGGGGGATTTAAATAGAAACCATTTGGTATGTGGAGCCCTCACAATTGGGTTTATAAGGTATAAAATAGTAAACCTCTCTTAATCTACTACTTTTCCTGTAAAATGGGGATGAAATATCTAGTATAAATTGATATGTGTAAAATATAATTTGTGTACTCTGTTATGATTATTATCATAAGTGTTTGTATTATCATCACCATATTTAAGGTAACATGGAATATACAGTTTCAAACACTTCCACTGCAAGAATAACAGGTGAAAATGCAGCCCTGGCCAGTGTGGCTCAGTTGGTTGAGCATTGTCCCATGTATGAAAAGGCTGCTAGTTTGATTCTTGGTCAGGGTACACACCCAGGTTGTAGGTTTGATCCCTGGTCAAGGTGCATACGGAGGCAACCAATCCATGATTCTCTCTGACATTGATGCTTCTCTCCCTTTCTCTCTCCCCTGTCCCTTTCTTTTCCTCTCTCTCTAAAGTCAAGAAAGACATATTTAAAAAAAGAAGAAGAATTGCAGATTTTGGAGGGATCATGTGTGTGTTTGCATATATGTGTAATTACTTTTCAGTACCTTTTCTACTTATCTCTTCCTTTACGTAAAGACTTAGTCTGAGGGCCAATTACTCAGACGTAAATTAAAAGAGGGGAGAAATGCTCCCGTCTATCATGTTTCTGATTTCCATAAAGTAGATCAGTAGATCATTAGAGGAGTGCAGCTGCTTTTCCTTTTCTGCTCAATTATTTACACATTTTTTGGGAATAGGTGACAGAAATATCAACACCTTTAAAATGTATATTCACTAATTTCTAAATGAAATTGCTTAAACTTCCCAGAAGAGTGTTTGAAACCTTCCATTGGCAATACAAGTTGGTAATACTGCCAACTGTCTCATATTTCATTGATTTAAAGTGAGTTCCTGGGCCACATCCATCTTCCCCCAGCCAGCCATTCATTCAACAAAGATCTCTGAACACCTGCCCTGTGGTGGACCCTGTTATTGGCACAGGTATCCCAGAAGGAGAAGAAAACAAAGCTCCCGCTCTCATCAAGCTTCCATTCTAGCAGGATTTTACAGACCATAGATTAGCAAGCAAATGAAAGGTGTTAGTTGAGATAATCATAAATGTCACAAAGAAACATATTGTGAGACGGGCAGTGTGAACTTGCTTTTCTGATAAGATTTGAAGATACTCTGTGCATGTCTATGCTTTCTAGCTGGTGTTTCATTTGTAATTTTATTTTTCTATTTTGCTGAAGTCAACCCAGGACAGGAAAGTGCCAGGAAACATCAAGAAATGGCTGTAAAAAGAAGAGGGAGGAAGTGTCTCACTGAGTCAAAATAGAGGAGTTCACAAGCAGTGAATATGGTCAATGACTCAAGATCCTCAGGAAGAGAGGCATGGTGAGTACAAGTCAACCCAAGGAATGTGTGACCTTCCTTGAAGATTAGGAGATTAGAAGAATGGTTATGTCTACACTGTAGCTGAGTATGACAAAGAACTTTTAGATTTCAATTCCAGAAATTGAGAAGATTAAAAAAAAACAGAGGTAGTGGTTTTTTAGTAGACTATTATCAGCTCAGTCATCTATGACTGTTTTATTCTGATTTATACATGATATAAATATATATGTAATGTGCTTAATATTTTAGAACCTGTTTACTCTTTTTATTAGTGCAGATTATCAGAAAAATGCTAGGATTTTAAAAATTCTTATATTTCCTACATTACTTAATTTCTCTTGAGAAAATTCACTTGGATTTATGCTTTCTGAATTGCCTATTGCTTTAGTCAAATTTCTAAGTCATTGTTTAAATTGCAAAACAGATATTAAAGAAAAAAAAATCAAGAATGAAGGAAAGTAGGGCATGCTGGGATGCAGAATCAATTTTAGCGATCAAGGGGCACCTTTAGGCAGCATCAGTGTCCAAGATCCTAAAAGAGATGAGGACCCTAAGAGAAAAAAACATATTAAAGACTAAGTTTACTCCCTTGAACATTTTTTTTTTCTGAAATTGCCAAGCTGTTCTTTTTCTGGAGAAGAGCATCATATTTTTCTATATTTTAATAATCCATCTTTTACACATTAATGCTCATTAAGTCAGTTTTTAAACAGGCCCACAGGTTTCAGTACTATCTTTAATGATAATGACTTTATTTTTGCTATTTAAAATGTATACTAAGCAGATCAGACTACTCTTAACTGTATGACATGCACGGAATAGCCAGTCTCCCTTAGGAGCAAAAGACCCTTTTGTGTCTCATACCAACCAGATTTTCTTACAACTGCAGCACATGCTAATATTTTTAATCTCATGCACACCCCTTTTAGGACAAAATTCTGAAATAAGATCTCTCAGCATTTTCTCTTTTTCTGATCTTATTGGCATTACTGTAAAACATGGTTCATTCTTATTCCACAAAAGCAGCAGAATGTTCACCCTCATCATTTTATATTGATTTGATGGGTATAAAATGCAGGTAAATCTTGACATCCATGTTGATACTCCATTGCAATGGAAAGCTATTGACACCAGTTGCAGGTATCCATATGCCTTTTAAAGTGGCTCAATAACTTGTAAAACACTTTTTTTCCCCTGTTCTCAAATATCCTATAAGAGATGCCTCCTCAAACAGACTGGTCTCTCCCTTCAAATGTGTGTACACGATTTGTTAACATTCACAGGACTGACACACCCTTGTTGAGCTATTCAGGTCCCTGGTAAGATCATACAAAAGCACAGTAATCCATGACATTCAAAAATGAAGTTGAGAAGTCCCACATTAAAAGTGGAATGTTTCCCAAATATCTCTTTGTGATATTTAGGGACTTGGAGACATTTAGAGTTTCATGGACTTGGGGACATTCTCCCATGGACCTATTGTTCTACTATGGCAGTCTCAGTTAGCACTTCCTCTGATGGTATGAGGGATGGTGGAGGGGAGCAAATGAAGGGAGAGGCCTTCCAATCCCATGACAACCAGAATACGCTTTATCTCATTTGTTTAATTGCTTATACTTTGTGCTAAAATGTCACAGTCAAAAAAGAAGTCAAAAACTATTGTGCCACCTTCCTTGTTCATCCTTAGGAAATTCTAGGTATTCTCAAATTCCCTAGCTACAAAACACCTAAATATGCTCATCAAATCTCACTTTAAAACTTCTTCTCAGTACCTAAGTACCATGCCAAAAAAAAAAGGGGGGGGGAATTCATAGTAGTCAAGACCCCAAACAGAAGCAAATACAGTATGGTAGGTGGGCAAGGATGGTAAGAGCATCCCTACTGCTTTAAGCACATATGACAAATAAGCATATGAAAAGATGTTCTGCATCATATAGCATCAGATAAATGCAAAGTAAAACAACAATGAGATGTTATTGCACATCTGTTAGAATGGCCAAACTCAGAAACACTGACACCACCAAATGCTGGCTAGAATGTTGAATAACAGGAAAACAGGAACTCACATTTGTCAATGGGAATGCAAAATGGCACAGGCACTAGGGAAGATGACCTCACAATTTCTTATAAAACTAAATACACTTTTTCCATACACACCAGAAATCATACCTCTGTGTATTTATTCAATGTAGTTAAAAACTTATGTCAAAAAACCCTGCACACAGATGCTGATAGCAGCTTTATTTATTATTGCCAACACTTGGAAGCAACCAAGATATTAGATGAATGGACAAACAAATGGTGGTACATTCAGACAATGGATACTGTTCAGTGCTAAAAAGAAGTGATCTATCAAGCAATGAAAAGACATGGAGGAACCTTAAATGCATTTTTTACTAAATGAAAGAACTCAATCTGAAAAGGCTACATAATGTATGACTCCAACTATATAACATTCTGGACAAGGATAAACGGTGGAGACAGTAAGATCAGTGATTGCCAGGGGTTGAAGTGATAAAGGATAAATAGGTGGAATACAGAGAATTTTTATAGCAGCAAAAATACTCTGCATAATACTGTAATGATGGATACATGTTATCATACATTTATTTAAACCATAGAATGTACAATACCAAGAGCAAATCATAATGTAAAATGTGGACTTTGAGCGATTATGACGTGGCAATGTAAGTTCATCAATAGGAACAAATGTTCCATTCTAGTGGGAGATATTGATAAAGGGGGAGGCTATGTATGTGAGGTTCAGGAGATATATGGAAAATCTCTTTACCTTTCTCTAAAACTGCTGTAAAAACAAAGTCTTAAAAATAAACAAAGGCCTTTTACCTCCTTGGTTAAGCTTATTTCTAAGTATCTTAATTTTTTTGCTACAATAGTAAATGGGATTGCTTTTATAGTTTCTCTTTCTGAGTGCTCACTATTGATGTATAAAAATGCAATAGATTTCTGGGTGTTAATTTTGTATCCTTCTACATTGCTAAATTTATTTATTAAAACTAGTAGTTTTTTGGTGGAGTCTTTAGGGTTTTCTGTGTATAATATCACTTCATCTGCAAATAAGGACAGTTTTACTCCCGATTTCTAATTTGGATGCTTTTATTTTTTCTTCATGTCTGATCACTGTGGCTAGAACTTCCAGTACTATGTTGAATAGAAGTGATGAATGCAGGCATCCCTGTCTTGTTCCTGTTCTTAGGAAAAATGCTTTTAGTTTTTTTGCCCATGAAGTATGGTATTGGCTATAGGTTTGTTATATAAGGCATCTATTATGTTGAGGTATGATCCCTCTATTCCTACTTTGCTGAGAGTTTTTATTAAAAATGGCTATTGGATTTTGTTGAATGCTTTTTCCATGCCTATTAATATGATCATGTGATTTTTATCTTTCAATTAGTTTATGTGATGTCTTACATCTATTGATTTGTGAATAAAGTACCAGCCTTGTATCACTAGAATAAATCCCACCTGGTCATTGTGTAAAACTACAGGATGCTTAAAAGGAGATAGAAGAATCTATAAACAAGTTGAATAATAGACTGTGTTCATGAATTAGAAGAATTAACATCCTTAAAATGTCCATAATACCCAAAGGAATATACAGATTCAATGCAATCTCTATTAAAATACCAATGACATATTTCACAGATCTATAACAAAGACTCCAAAAATGTATATGGAACCAAAAAGGACCCCAAATAGCCATAGCAATCTTGAGAAAGAAGAACAAAGTAGAAGTGTTCACAAAACTGGGTATCAAGTTATACTACAAAGCCACTGTAATCAAAACATCCTGGTACTGGCACAAGATCAGACATATAGATTAGTGAAAAGAACAGAGAACCTAGAAGTCAACCCAAGCCCATATGTTCATTAAATATTTGACAAAGGAGGCAAGAGAATAAAATGGAGTAAAGACAGTCTCTTCAATAAATGGTGTTGGAAAAACTGGACAGGTGCATGCAAATAAATGAAACTAGACTACCAACTTACACCATATATAAGAATAAACTTAAAATGGATGAAAGATTTAAATTTAAGTCATGAAACCATAAAAATCTTAGAAGAAAATGTAGGGAGCAAAATCTCAGACATTTCTTGTGGCAGAATTTTCACTGACACATAGCCTAGAGCAAGAACAACAAAGGAAAACAAACAAATGGAACTACATCAAACTAAAAAGCTTCTGCACAGCAAAAGAAACCAGCATAAAAATGAAGAGGAAACCCACTGTTTGGGAGAACACATTTGCCAATGATACATTGGCTAAGGGGTTAATCTCCAAAATATATAAAATACTCATACAACTCAACAAAAGGGAGATAAACAATCCAATTAAAAAATTAGCTGAGGCCTGGCTGGTGTGGCTCACTGGCTGAGCGTTGACCCATGCACCAAAAGGTTGCCAGTTTG
Source organism: Molossus molossus (assembly GCF_014108415.1). Classification (NCBI taxonomy): domain Eukaryota; kingdom Metazoa; phylum Chordata; class Mammalia; order Chiroptera; family Molossidae; genus Molossus; species Molossus molossus. The sequence continues at coordinate 15,600,790 of NW_023425344.1, read as the reverse complement.
ATTCCAGGTCAGGCCACATGCCCAGGTTGTGGGCCAAATCCCCAGTGGGAGGCATGCAGGAAGTGGCCAATCGATGTTCTCTCTCATCAATGTTTCTATCTCTCTCTCCCTTCTCTTCCCCTCTTTCTAAAATCAATAATAAAAAAAAAAAAGAGATGAGGACATGAATAAACACTTCTGTAAACAGAATATGTGGATAGCCAAGAAGCATGTAAAAATAAATGCTCGAAGTCATTAATCATCAGAGAAATGCAAATTAAAATGACAATGAGGTACCACCACACATTTGCCAGAATGGCTACCATCAATAAATCATCAAACAAGTGCTGACAAGGGTGTGGAAAAAAGGGAACCCTAGTACCCTGCTGGTGAGATTGCAGACCAGTGCAGCCACTATGGAAAACATATGGTATTCCCTGAAAAACTTAAAAATTGAACCTTCATTTTACCCAATGATCCGACTCTTAGGAATATATCCTAAGAAGCATGAAACACCAATCAGAGAGAATGTATGCTCCCCTGTGTTCATAGGAACACTATTCACAATAGCTAAGATCTAGAAACAACAAAAGTGCCCATCAGTAGATGAGTGGATAAAAAAGCTGTGGCACATATACACAATGGAATACTATACAGATGTGAAAAAGAAGGATCTATTTCCATTTGAGACAGCATGGAGGGACCTGGAGAGTTTATGCTAAGTGAAATAAGCCAGTCAGAGAAAGCCAAGTATCAAATGATCTCACTTATATGTGAAATCTAATGAACAAAATAAACTGATGAATAAAATAGAATCAGAGGCATGGTGACATGGAACAGACTGAGGAATCTCAGAGGGAAGGGGGAGGTGGGAAAAGATTAACCAAAGAATTTCTGTGCATATATATATGTATATATATATACATAAACCAAGAACACAGACAAAAGGTTGGTGAAAGCATGTGGTAGGGCAGGAACCAGAAGGAAGGGGGCAATGAAGGAAAAAATAGTGGGCATCTATAATATTCACAAAAAATAAAATAAAATAAAATAAATAATAAGCAAAGGGAGTCCAACCGGTGTGGCCCAGTGGTTGAGCATCGACCCATGCATCAAGAGATCGCCGGTTCAATTCCTGGTCAGGACACATGCCCAGGTTGTGGGCCCCATCCCCAGTGTGGGGCATGCAGGAGGTGGCCAATTGATGTTCTCTCTCATCAATGTTTCTATCTCTCTCTTCCTCTCAAATCAATAAAGGAACAAAAATTAAAAAAAAAAAAAAAAAAAGAATAAGCAAAGGGACATAGGACATCTTTTGGAAGTGATAGATACATTTATTACCTTAATTGTGGTGATAGTATCACAGGTATATGTACATGTCCAAACTCATCAAAACGTATACATTAAACATGGGAAATTGTTTGCATATTAAATGTATCTCAATAAAGCTGAAAAATAAACATAGAAATTTGTACAATTTTATCTATTAAGTATACATAAAACCATACATCCAAAAATTTAAGAGTATACACTTTTATTTAGTGTTTAGTTAATTACTGAGTCATGAAGTATGCCTCAAGAAATCTCAAAGAGTCAGAAGAGTCAGTATTATTCAGAGCATATTCTGAGACATGATGCAATTAAATAAATAAATAATAAAATTTAACTTTAAAATGCTAGGAAAATTGAAATTGAAAGATACACATTTCCAAATAACTCATGGGTCAAAGGAAAATATCAAACTGGAAATAAAAATATTCTAAAAATTGAATGATAATAAAAATACTGTATAATCAAAGATGTAATTCAAAAGAAATATACTAATATAAATATTCATATTTGAAAGGACTAAACACTGAATATTTACTAGAAATTAAATGAATAACAAAGGTTAAATGCAGCAAAAATAAAAATAAATAAACAAATAAAATATAGGGGATATAATAATGAGGATTGACAAAGTCAATTTATATCCTTTAAAAAAGCTGATAAAGTAGATAAGCCTTCATAAGGGTTGGCCAGAAAAGGAGGGGGTGGGGAATGAATGAACCATTGTCAGAATGTAAGGAAGAATATAGCTAAAAAAACACATTCAGTATTTACGTTAAAAAATTATAAAGTCTTATATGTAATACATTTAAAACCTAGATTAAATTTATAATTTTCTAGCAAATTAGAACTTATCAAAACTCTCTCAGGAAGGTAGGGAGAACTAATTGTTTTATTACCATTAAAAAATATATCACTAATTTAAAATCATATGATGGAGAATACACTGTCTCAAAATTTTTATAAGCAAATTTGACAGAACATTCCAGAAGTAGATGATTCTTGCATTATTCATATCTTTTAGGGAAAAAAAAAAAGAGGGAGTGTGAAAATTATCCACCTAATTTTATGAGGTCAGCAGACAAGAACTACTATCAGAGAGGGATATCATAAACTGATTTTACTCATTGATATACCTACAAAAATCTCAAAAATAGACTTTGAAAAAAAAATAATATGCCATGATCCATCAGTATTTATCTCAGGAATGTGAGTCTCATTACTTTTTTAGGAAATCTATTAATTCACCATAAAACATATTAAAGAAAATAGAGGCATAAACTGCATTACATAAAATTTAATCACCATTCATGATAAAAACTTTTGACAAACCAAGCAAAGGAAGGAATGTCTTAAAATGATAAAGAGTATCTAACCAAAAACTACAGCGAGATAACATATAATAAGACACTACATTTATTCCCTTTAAACTCAGAAATAAGGTGAGAATGTCCACTGAGTATACTTCTTTACATGATTTGTTTTTTAGTCATCATTTATAGGATGTCCTAGTGGTAAGTCACTGAATAAACTGAAATAATGGTTTTAGAAGAATAAAGAATAACGTCACTATTTATAATAAATACAATTATCTGCAAAGAAAACCCATGTGAATATGCTAATAATTTCTTAAAATTAATAAGATATTTTATTATATTTTCTGGGTACAAGAATAATATATAAAAATCATCTGCATTACTATGACGCAACAGACAGAAAATGTAATTGTAAGAGAAGATAAAACTGTATGCTACATAGAAATAGAATTAATGAAAGAGGCAATGATCTTTGTAAGAAAATTTTCAAACTTTACTATTAGATAAAAAATGACCTAAATAATATAAAGTTATATGCCGTTTACATGAATGGAATGGCTCAACATTTTAAAATGTCAATTTATCCAAATTAATGTATAAATTCAATCTAATTCCAATAAAAATTCCAATAGATTTACCCATAGAATTAGACAAGTTGATTATAAATTTAATATGGGTGGGAAAAGGGCCAACAATAGAATTCATTTTTGAAGAAGAATCAGCTGAGGGTACCTGTTACACATATATTAAGAATTTTAATAAAAGTATAATAATTAAGACATTATTGGCACAGATTGGGACAAAGAGAGCAATCATAAGAATGAAAAGTTTGGCCTGGCCGGTGTGGCTCAGTGGTTGAGTATCCACCCATGCACAAAGAGGTCACTGGGTCTATTCCTGGTCAGGACACATGCCCAGGTTTTGGGCCAAATCCCCAGGAGGGGGCCAATCGATGATGTTCTTGCTCATCGATGTTTCTATCTCTCTTCCTTTCTCTCTAATATCAATAAAGAAAAAAAAAAAAAAAAGAACAGAACAGAATATCTGCCTGGCCGGTGTGGCTCAGTGGATTGAGTGTTGCCAGTGTACCAAGATATCACAGGTTTGATTCTCAGTCAGGGCACATACCCAGGTTGCAGGTTTGATTCCCAGGAAGGGGTGTGTAGGAAGCAGCCACTTGATATTTTTCTCTCATTGATGTTTCTATCTCCCTCCCCTTCCTCTCTCTAAAAACATATTTTAAAAACAAAATGAAAATTTCAAAAAATAGACACATACTTTTATGAAAACTTGATATATGATAGCAGTGACATTTCAGAGCAGTGAGAACATAGTGGAATTTTCAATAAATGCTACTGGGTTATCTATATGGAAAAACATACAATTGTATCTCTACCTCAAACACTTTCTTTGGTTTTAGAAGATACATTCAAAATGTAGACTTTCACACTTTTAGAATGAAATGTAGAAGAATATCTTCATGAATTTGGTGCAGAGAAGCAATTCTTAATACACATAACCATAAAAATGTAAATTTATTTAAAAATTTCTAAACTTCTGGTTATCAAAAGGTACCATATAAAAGTGAACAGATAAGACATGAACTGCAAGAAGATTTCTGTAGAACAGAGTCTTTAAAGGACTCAAATTCAAAATACGTCACAAAATCCTGTATTTACTAACTCATTAAAAGACAAACAACCCAATAGAAAAGTGGATAAAATACACGAACAGGCACTTGACAAAAGACAAAACCCATATCGTAAATAAATATATAATCAGATGCATATTAGAGAAAGAAAAATAAAATTCAGCATGAGGTACCATTTTACAGATTGAATAAAAGCAAAAACTGTTGACGATGGCCCAGGCAAGTGAGGATATGAAGTAATGGAGAATCTCACACACTGTTGCTACAAACAATTTTTAGGAAAAATACTTGATGTTATTCAGTAGTGCTGAAGATGTGAGTATCTTCCAGCCCCTCAATTTCTCCTACAGATGTATATAAATTTTACCCATTTGTATTGGAGGACATGTTCAGTCACTCAGCATTAGAATGTTTAATTTTTTTTCTTTATTGATTTTTAGAGAAAGAGGAGAGGAGAAGGAGAGAGCAAGAGAAACATTGATGAGAGAGAACATTGATTGGCTGCCTCCTGCATGCCCCCCCACTGAGGGCATGTGCCCTGACTGGGAATCAAACCGGTAACCTCTTGGTGCATGGCTTGACACTTAGCCACGTAGCTGCACTGGCCAGGCAGCAGTAAAATGTTTAAATAAACTGTGGTTTTTTCATAAAAAAGGAATACTATGCAATTAGAAAAATAAATTATATAGATTACACTTATGATCCATTACCAAAAAGTAAAATTTTGAAAAATAGTACAGTACTTTAATGATAATCAAAAACAGGCAGATTTAAAGTAAACATAAAATTCAGGTTAGCGCTTTAATCTGGAATGTAAAGACAAAGGTAGAAAGAGCCAAGTCACAGAATGTTTCAGTCGCACTAATAATGTTCTATTTCTTCAGCCAGAATTACTTGATGATTTGTTATAACATACACTAGGCATTAAGGCAAGCCTACTTCATCATTCAGGACTTCTCTGGTTACAAGGGAAATAAAACACAACGCAAATTGACCTAAGCAGAAAAGGAATACATTGGTTTAGGTCATTGAAACTGCAGGCTGAAAACGATGGTTTAAATTATGTTCTTAAGATTTAATCTCTTTGCTGTTTCTTGCTCTGTTCTACTACTGGCTTCATTTTCGGTCTTTTTGTGGTGGTGAGATAGCTATAGTAGCTCCACGTTTGAAGTCTCTCAGGTTCAAGTCCAACAGGACAAGAAGAATCCCTTTTTATGATCTCACAAAAGACACCTCTGGAGTTTGTTTTGACTGAGCTTGACCCTCGGGTTGAGCCATCTGCTTGTCCATTCCTGAACCACTCACTGTGGTAACCGGAGCAGCAAATGCTCTCACCTGCTAGGTGTGAGCTCTGTGTTCCATGTCTGGAATCAGAGGTGGAAGTACTCAACTGAGTTTCAGAGTGTTGTTTTCCCAAATCCGATTTAGGATACTAAAATCAGGAAATCGGTAAATGCAATGGAGTAGGGAAAGGTGCCCAATATACCCACAAAAGCCTATTTAAATTCAAATGAACTATAGCTCAAGTAGAACCTAATTACCATTCAGTAATTAATTTATGGAAAGAGCATGCATTATAGTGGTTAAGAGCTTGGGGTTTGGATTCAGACAGAACTGGGTCAAGTCCCAGCTTTTCCCCATGCTACTGTGTAAACTTGTGACTGTCTAAAGCATAGAAATTATATTTCTACCTTCCTAGCATGTTGTGAAGTTCAAATAATATGAAAATTGAGTTACTACAACATAGCATATATGCAATAAATGTAAATAAACTATCTTCATCATTATTGTCATCATCATAAACTTCATTTTCATCACCATCATCAATACCATCATCATCATCCCTATTATCATTAACTTAATATTCACCAGGAATATGTTTCTTTAGGGAGTAATTTTCAGGTTATGAGAAAAGATCTTTTCTATACCTCATATATTTTTACTATTTTTTACATTTTTATATTATGTTACTTTTTATAATATATTATAATTGTGTTTATATGTCTATTGTCTGACCAGACTGAGATCTTCTTATAGACAATATTTAATCCGTCATTGTATCACCTAGTATATAGTTTCTTGTAGATGATGGGCAGAATGGGGGATTATGGCATGAGAATGAATTCATATTGATTAGAAGTCTAGTATATGTAAAATACTACATAATGTATATTATATACATCATGGTATTCCTTCTCTATAACAACTCCATTACATAGGTAGTGTTATTCTTATTTTTATTTATTATTTTTTCAAAGGCAATTTTATAACTTTACTCAACAATCAACAGTCAGTTCTCATCCACATTAACTGTAGATTTTTGAAAGTGGTAACAGGTACATAGGTGACCAATGTATATAGCTTGTTTGGTGAATCTTCATCCTCATTACATTTTCTGGACAACCGCACCCAAGACGGTATGGCATGTTCCTTATTCCTTTGGCCCAAACAGCTTTGTTCAGCCTGGTGTCAATGCGCACATCTGGAGTTCCCATCTCCTTCAAAGCACAGTTCTGGATCTCCTTGAGTGCTCGAGGGGCACACTTCTTGAAACCCACTCCATGGATGCGCTTGTGAATGCTGATGGTATACTCTCAGGTCACTACCTCACTGATGCAGAACGGCCCTTCTTCTCCCCATCCTTCTTTGCAGGAGCCATTATGCCAGCCCAAGTTGGAAAGAAAGAGACCAAGGTCTTGTGGGAGAGGGTATTCTCATTTTTAAATGACTTAATATCTTTAAGTCATCTAATCTGGCATAAATAAATAAATAAATAAATAAATAAATAAATAAATAAATAAATAAATCTTGTAAATTTTAGATCCACGATTAGAATTCTGATCTCTTTTAATCTCAAAACTATTCGTTTCCCTTCTATGCTAGCATTTCTGAAACTACAGCATAAGGTCTTTGGGACTCTTCATATAAATTTGTGTAGGTCTACAGGACCTCTGTAAATTTTTTTGCTTGAGTTTCAATGATGATATTAAAAATAAATAAAAACATATTCTTGATGATCAACCTACAACTCTGTGCTGGTATAATATTTCAAAGGTTCACATTTGAATTTGTTTTCAACATCACTGTTATCAAGGGAACAAGTAAAGTGACAGTCTTTAACTTTTATGGCAGTGTCTCACAGACTGGCATCTGTAGGCCCCTGAGGATCACAGCACTTGACTTGATAAATGCTGGTTGGATAAGCAAATGATTAAGTTCTCTCCAGAGAATGGAGCTTCCTGTGGCAGTATTTGGGACTTTCTCTTCCCCAAATGTCTTCCTACTCATCAGTCAATGTCAATTGGGACTCCTCAATTTTATTTCAAGCTTTACTTTCCAGAGCCTTGAGAAGACAGGGGCTAGGCTGAAGATGGAGAAGGACCTGGGAGACTAAGCAACAGATGTAAATAAAGACTTCTTTACCAAACCCATGAAGGTTAAGACCCTGTGGAATCCTGAGTTTGGGTTCCTTTATCCAGTGTATCTTTTAGGGACACATATCAATCTGTCTATTTTAGTCCTACTACTCTATGAATAGAATAACCCTTTAAAAGCATAGGGATTAAGTTGCCCCGTTCTCCTCCATTATCCTTCTCTTCCTGGCTTCATTGTCCCTGATGAAAACAAAGGAATTCTGAGGCTTTCCAGGGAATGAGTCTACTGTGATACCTAAACGCATGTACAACAATACGCATTTAGTCCTATAAGTCTTTACCTTACATACCAGTATTTTCTATCTTATTCCCTCCTCCTCCAGAGACGGGGACAGATCAACTAACTTTGGTTAGTGAGAGCCTGACTTCCATAAAACTACACTTTTACGAGTGCGTGTGGGCACTGTGCAGCCCATCACTGCTCACGCTGGGCACGGGCTCTTGCTCTCTTGGAACCACTTGCATTTATGGGGAGTGAGCTTTCCTCCTCTGTCCTCTGTTCCCATGAGATAAGTGTCCTGAAGGAGACCTGCCATTTCTCCTCTTGCACTCTCTGGTAATCATGTGTGAGGCAGACCCAAAGATCTCTCAGCAGCTGGTTCTGTATCACTGGAGTCTGTTTTGCTGACCCAGCTCTCCCTATAGGTCTCATTTTGGAATGAAAACAGAATGTTTTTATTAGGCTTTATTTTTAAGCTACTTTCTCTAACATAATTTATCAAGAGCCCTGTAGTAGGAAGACAATTGGGCATCTGATTAGCCATTAGCAAAGCTAATATCTTACTGCATTTAGCTACTGATCCTTGTGTCTTCTCTTTATTTTTGTGACATGGTGGGAAAGAGGAATGATATGTCTTAAAGCCTGTAATCTCCAAAATCAGATTTTACGAGCTTTTTCTTTATGTCATGCTCTATCTTTTCTTACTTAGATGTAGAGAGGCAAAGGTACAAATAGATAATATTCTCTGGCAGATAAAAAGTGGCCTGAAACCTTTGTGCAAGAGATCATGATAACCAAAGATCACCCCAAAATATAAACTGCACTGAGATTAAAAGGAAGATGCTGGAACAGAAGGAATAACAGTGATTTGTTAGGGAAAATTTATCTTGAATATCTGCTTTGTTACCTTCTCTAATTAATTCCTTGAGGGGCCTATAGAAAGGTAGCAAACTGTCAGTTGGAAGCATCCTTTTAGTCAAGAAAATAAAAATATCTACAATAACATAAATCAAAATCCCCAGCTCTTAAGCTACTGAGTCTAGAACCCACCAATTTAAATATTGGCATTATCGCTACTTTTAGAAAATTTAGTGTTTTCTATCATATCTTTACCTGCACACTTGTAATATTACTATGTGGAAACAATTTCAGATATGAAGATACTCTTTCAGTTGCTTGAAATATGTCGAACTAGTAAGTTACTTATTAGTAAATGAATATGGCCACTAAAGTTGTCCTGCAGAGAATGAAACTGAGAATTTGATGAAAATGCTCTGACATCTAAATTTTATAAGGCCCTAATTTACTACAATAAATGCAAAGAATATATTTTGGGTAAACTTGGTTCTCAAGCTGAGGATGTTTAGTGAATATAGCTTCTCAAATATTCACAATCAAGGATTGGAAGAAATAAAGGAAGAGAGAGAGAAAAAAGAATGGAAGGGAAGGAGGAAGGGAGGGAGGGACAGAGAACTGTTATAGTTTATTTGAACTGTACTCGCTTCTTTCTGCATTTCCCTAAAGTTTATAAGATGTAGAAACATAATATTCAAGCAGTAGATTTTAAACAGTGTTGGGTTCCAATTACACCTTTGCCTAATATTAACTGAATATCCTCAGGATTAGCTTCCTTTTCTTCAAAACATTATCTTATCTATTTCATAAAATGGTTTCTAGGATTAAACAAGTTAACAAAGTCCCTGTTGTATAATAGGCATATAACAAAGTTTTACTTCCCTCCTTTTAACTTTACTCCCCTTAAATATTCCACTAGACCACAAAATCCTTGAGGAGTAGACTTGCAAATCATATTCTGTGATTTGTACAAAGTAGTTGTTCAAGAAATAATTATTGAGAGTATTAAGGTTTAGCTTAAGCCTAAACTGATCTTACTAATATAAAACATCTTGGGCATAAGGAAGCTTTTCCAAGTGATAAAGTTGACCACTTGCAGAAATCTAGTTATAGAAGAATCAAGAAGCTTCTAAGAAAATAGAACTAAGTCCCTTACATGGGGGCAAGTGCAAGGTCATGAGATGAACTTGGTATAGTGTAGTGGGACATCATTTTATTTGAAAAAAAAATTGGGGTGGTGGTACACTTCATCCTCTTCCAGAAGAAAACATCTATACTTTTCTCACCAAGGGATATTTAGGTGCAAATGTGTAAGAAATTAGATTTAAGTCTGACATTATTTACTAGGTACTTAAGAACCAAATTGTGAGGCAATATGTTTGTCCAGGACTTTTAATAGTTTTCAAAGTAGGGGCCAATATTCAAAAATCAAGAGAGTTCACATACAAGTCTAGATTTAGATTTTACCCAAAAATGTAGAACTGCTAGTATTTGGCCAACATCCTAGCCTAAACTGATCTTACTCAGCTCAAGTTGAAGGATACTCCCTTTAAATAGAGAATATAATTTATTTCTTTGCTAGAGTCCCCTCCCAGCCTGATTTACTAACTTATCTACTCTCAACCTTTGTAGGCCCATGTACCTCTTAGTCCATGGAAAGAGAGAGTCAAGGAGACAAGCTTTGCCCAGTTAGGGGCATTTTTTAAAAGAAACTGATGGGTGATGCATAGATTTTGCTTGAATGTGTCTCCTGGTTCATTTTATCATACTCCTGTCAGAGATGCATGGAGAGGCAAGGACTGAAACTAAAACCTAAACAGGTTAGTATCAATTCTAATACTTCTGAGGGGACCAAGGGTTCTGAATGAATGCCCATGTACCCAAGTTCACATTAATTAAAAGGGGGTGGGGAGTTATCCCCACAACTACCTGGAACACAGTTTCTGTTTATAAGATTTCCAGAGGAGTCTACAAGTTGTCCCACAGTGGTGCAAAGGTACTTGAGCAGTGCCCCTTAAGAGATGATGTAACAGGGTAACAGAGTGGCCAGAATATGTAAAAGTGACTAGGAGAAGAAATCAGACTTAGCTTTGAGAAAGAAGCTATAGAAACCATAAAGTGGGACCTGTATATAAGTATATATATGACCATGCCCCACCCCCACCTAATAAACCTTGGAAATGCATCCTTGGTAGAATGAGCTGCAGAAGCTGGAGTCTCTGTTTAAGCCCATGGGAGTGACAGCTAAGGAAATGCAGGACACAAAGAAATGAATGGTAATTTGCAGGCAAGCTACTACTGTCTAATATTATTTTTGGACCTCTCTGCACCATTACTTTTGGATAAAGTGGAGAGGAATGAGTGTTAATACAAGTGTAGAATTACACGACAAGTTCTATTTGTGTGTAGCCCTGCCGTTCAGGCAAAAAAGGTAATAATCACTTGGAGATCAGATTGGCTCACTGGAGCACAGCAGTGGCAAAGAAAAGTCCCAAATGATTTACACAGAAGAAAGAAAAGGAAGGCAAGATTGGCCTGTTTTATATTCAGCCACATTTCCTTCACTTAGTCTTACTAGCAGCTCTTAAAAAATTCTATTCACCAAAATATTTGATCCATGAATTAATTCATGAGGGATAAATGAAGACATTTTTAATTTCTTGGGAAACTGAGAATGTGAATTACTACTTTTCATTTTTTAAGATATTCATCACAATTACTTTGAAGGAGGATTTTGTATTTCAAATGGTCAATGATCTCCACTCTTCCTTCCCATCCTCAGCGGTCCGTTGACCCAGCCACCACAGATGTCCAGAAGGTACTCCTCATCACCAGATACAGATAAGGATACGTAAACATTTGTACGTGTGCTTATTTCAACATCAAATGTATCTTAGTGATTCATCTTCTTTGCCTCTTTAAAGAATTTCAATTAATTGTATAGAATCTACAATTTCCCTTTTCTCTCACATTTAATCAGTATACCCATATAACTGAGTCACACAATTACATTAATAAGCACACTGGCACAAGAAAAAAAGTAGGAAAAAACATGATTGGTTCTTCATAATTCCATAACTCAGCTGCATGGAAGCCATTGTAAGCATTTAGTGTGCTGAGGGCAGTAGTCTGTATGTTCAGAGGGGGATGGAAGGGCTGGATAATCCGTCAAGGTGGCAGGTTGAGACCGGTTGGAGAGAGCCTTTTGTGTACTGCCTCCTCTTACGTACAGATTCAGTAAAAGGCTATGTGAAGACACAGAAGCCATTAGAATTCTTTGTTCTCTAATAAAACCCAATGCCTAGAAGCATCTGATGTATAAAAACATCCTAATTAGTATTTGTTGAATGAAGAGATGATATACATACACATTTTCATGTAAATGTGAAATCCAGGTATCTTCACTAAGCACCTATCATTAATTTGCTGCTAAAATACTTACATTATTTTATAAACAATTTTGCTAATTCCAAAACGCTGGAGCTCTGGCAACATAGCAAACTCCAACCCAGCATCTACCGGATCACATTTGAAAATGCTATTTTTCCAAACGCGGATATTCTTTGTACCAGCGTCATTGTCAAATTTGCCATCCTCTGCATGGTTGTTGCTGCTACTGGCTGGTTGCCACAATTCCTACTTTTCAAAAACAGAGAAGGGCACAAGTAAGAGAGAGAACAGGGACAGTGTCTACCCCCCTGTAGCAAGCATGCTTTGGCAAGAAGAAACATCTGTGGAATGAATAAATGAATGCACCGCTCTCCACCTCCAGGACAAAGTCCAGAGTACAGATACGTTCCCCTCAATGTCATATTGGCAACGCCAGCTAGAGAGCCCTGAAACTCAGCCCTATGTTCCTATCTAGATTAAAAGGAGAAAAAAGAGAACTTTGATTTCAAGGGGAAAAAAAATATCTGGGGGTGGGGAGTTCAGAAGGAGGGTGTCAATGGAGGAAAAAGGAGAAACATCTATAACCAAAAGAAATTGATAAAAAAGAATTTTTTTTAATCCATACATTTCCATGATGAAATAGAGTAATTTAAGAGTGGTTGCCACAGTTCTGAGTTATAAGAAAGACCTTCAGGTGATTTCTTGAGGATGTGATTTAAATGGAATAAAGACCTGGGTGCAAAGTCATGGAACTCTGTTAGCAAAGGGCCCTGGATGGTCTCTGAATTAGCACATCTGGCCTTGACACCCAAACTCCAATGGCAGCTCTAGAAACAAACTTGTATTAGGTGGCAGTATGCTTGATCTGTGAGGAGATAAAGGCATCTCCACTGCCCCTGCTATGTTGCTCACATCCCACCCCTACTTCCTCTTCAGGTGTGTGAGCATTTGGCCACATGACCAAGGTGTCAATTCATTACCTCCAGGACTGGGATCCCCCTTTAAGCCAGGAGTGACATAGTGAGAACTCATTGATAATAATTTGCAGGCAGATTGAACATTATCCTGGGCAAGTCTGACTTCACATTATAAAATATTTGGGACCCACGTTGAATGAATCAGACCTTTGCTAGCCTAACCAAGATCTCTGTATTTGGCAGATCAAAAGCTGTTGGCAGATCCCTGGCCTGTTTGGTTCAGCCATTAGAGCATGGACCCATGGATTGAAGGGTCATGCGTTTGATTCCAGTCAAGGGCATGTACCTGGGTTGCAGGTTTGATTCCTTGACTGGGGTCACAAGGGAGGCAAACAATCAATGTATCTCTCTCACATAAATTCATCTCTCTCTCTCTCGCTCTCTCTCTCTCTCTCTCTCTCTCTCTTTCTTTCTTCTACTTTCTCTAAAAATCAATGGAAAAATATCCTGGGATGAGGATTAACAAAAAGCTCTTGGAGGGGAACTTTAACACAATGAATGTTTTCAAAGTAAAAAGAGTGGTTCAGTAAGTTGACAGAAAAGACTAAACAAGAGCGTGAATAGGGCTGAGAAAGCGGGCAGGCATTTCCAGTGTGGGACAGGGACAAGTTCATCAACGGGACTTTCAAAAATCCTTTCTTGCCCTGGCCAGTTGGCTCAGCGGTTAGAGCAGCGTCCCATGGTCCAGAGAGTTCTGGGTTTGGTTCCCACTAAGGGCACGTACCTCGGCGGCAGTTCATCCCCAACCCCGGTTGGGGTCGTGTGGGTGGCAGCCAGTTGATGTGTCTTTCTCACATGGATGTTTCTCTCTCTCTTCCTCCCTCTCCCCTCTCTTCCTCCTGCTCTATCTGAAGATAAATGCAAAAAAAAAAAAAAAGTCCTTGGGTAAAGATAAAATAATCCTTTCTTTATAGCATGTTTTCACTATTTCATGTAAACTAGCATGAATTTCTAGATGATCAGGAGTGTCTGTTTTTATAAATTAGTTAAAAACATATCTCCATATAAAATAAAACATATAAAATGATTATTAGGCTTTAATATTCATTTCAGATTCTCTAGACATCAATACTCCCCTGTGAGTCTTATACTGATAATAGCAATCACCCCTTACTGAGCTTTTTAAACTGTGCCAGGCACCCTGCTGAGCTCTCTATACATATTCTTTTTTAGTCCTCCCAACAACCTCTATTAATTTAGGCATCCTTCTCATTATACTGATGAGGAAACCAAGACTCAAAGCAGTTTAATAACTTGCCTGAGCCACACACATACAGCTAAGACTTAGCAGCGCCAGTGATGAAACCCAGCTTTGTTGGACATGACACCGAAGCGTGTGTTTTTCCTTCCTACTCGCAGACACTCTCCACGAATCCATTGCAGGCATTTGTGTAATATTCTGAAACATGCTGGGCACAGAAGAAAGAGGAACAAGTGACAAAGATGTGGGGACAGCATCAGATGACTTGACTTTTCAGGCAGCTGTGCTGTGCTACAGAGTGCTTTTCAGATCATTCTTGTTAGTATTTCCATGGACTAGCATCCAGAACACCCCTCTGTTGAGCAGGCAGATAAAAGGGGCCCGTTTCTGTGTCTGTGGAATAAAATAAAATGCCTTGGAGGTGAATTGACATAACATAGAAGAGGCGTGAAACCCTATTAGACACTGGACTTGGTGGTTAAACACGAGTCTTTTATTTCCCTTCCTTTACAAACCAGGAAGCAGACTGGCAACCGGAAAAACTGGAAACCCTCCCTCACCATCCTCTCTCTTTTAAATCAGGAAAAAAAGAAGAGAAACAAACAATCTTTATAAATAAATTAAAATTCTAACTAAAAAGCTAATTATAAGTGTATTTGTTTTGTTGGAGGTAAGGCACATCTATTATCACAAAGATAATTAACTCAGTCTGACAGATCTAATAAACGGACAAGTTTGGCACTAGCTTAGCCGGAAGCCAAAGGCAAGCAATTCTTATAATTACTAGTTATTGTAACTGGGCTCAGAGAAAATGATCTGTGATATTTAAACAGTAATGTTAATTTGCATTTAGACCTGTCCTTTTTTCCAATGAAAGAATAAGTAAAAACGTATGAAAGCGCCCGGAATAAAAGTCTCTTCATCTACAAAGTCCAGAATTTCTCTGAACAGATAATGAGTGTCCTTACAATGTAAATGTCTTAACAGTCACCAAGCGATTAAATAACTGAACCCAACTTTGCAACACATCGGAGAAATCTATCCAATCTACGACGAGGGTAAAACCATTCCATTCTGACCCTGTTCCATGCTCCCGTTCATAGACGTGCATAGTTGTGTCTATCTTGGCTAACCCTTGAATTGAGGGGATCAACAATGATAATTAAATCAAAACCATTGCAAATAGACAAGTGAGAATACTGACTTTCTAGCCAATTACTTGGAGTTGTAGAAAGATGAGGGAATTTTAAAAATCAAACAGGTAGCATGCCCCGGAGATGAATGGGTTCCATCGTCACCGGGCAGCTGCCCTTAAATAAAGCTTGTCTCAACATTTCACAGCAGACTCCTTCCTGGAGCAAAACAAATCAACCTTTTTAAGAGTGGAAGTTACTCTTTAACTGCTCCTGTAATAAAGGCTATAGAATTGAGTAATAACCAGTGTCAGAAAATAAGTTCATAATACACTAAGGAAAGCACTTTGAGGTAAAAATACCTGATAGTCAAGCACACGTTTTATTATGTTCTACAAATACGGTGATAGAATCAGCCCATTACATTTGGTAAATATGTTGTATAATTTCTCCCCATAATTCCCTGTCCATTCTCCTGTTCCCAAGGTGAATATTTAACCCAGCAGCCTAACTAATTGTATTACAAATACTTGTACAAAAATGCTAGCAAATTGTACGGCAAATAGCCCTTCTTCCTGAAGCCACTCAAGAGTGGTTTCTGGTTTATGTTTTATTCATCTTTTCTTTGGCTTTATGTCATTTTAAACCATTTTTTTTTCCTTCAGTTTTCTGAGATATAATTGGGAAAGCAAGTTTGACATAATTTCTTGGTTTCACCTTTGCACTGAGGAGTTATCCTCTTTAATGAGGAAAAAATAGAAAGACAATCCTGTAAAGGATGACACCTTTGTTCCAACATTCTTCCCTTATCTCCATTTTCATTTATTTCTCTATTGGCTCCCACCTCTAACCTTTAATGGTCTCATATATTCACTATATCATATTTTTATTACATGCCTTCATGATGCACTTTCAACTAATACCCATTAATGCATCAGATTTTGAGATAGATGCTCAAAAAAGGAAAACAGGAGGGAAAAAAGAGAAAGAAAGTAAAATAGAGCTTCTCCCCTCATGGTGCTTAGGCCTACAGTTGGAAACCAACATAGAATTAGGCACTCACAGTACAATGGGAGACATGCAGCTAGGGGTAAGTACAGGTTGCTGTGGCAAAATTGGGCCCCATAAACCAAACTTACAAAATCAGTAGATCCAGAAGGAATCCTAGGAGAAAGAGAGAGCCAAAACACTTTCTGGAGGATGAATAGAAGGAAAGACAAGGACATGCTAGAAAGACAGGCAAAGTCAGTGAGCCTAGAGAGAGTGAAATTATTAATAGAAACCTTCACAATGTCTATTTATTATTTAAGATTCTTTCTGTCCAACTCTATCTGACTCATGTTAAAATTAGATATTTTATGCATTTGTGTATTTTTATATTTATCTTTTGATTCTAAGCTCTTAAAAATCAAAGACTACCTCTATTACTTCAGTGACAGAACAAAAATCTACAAAACGCCAACAAGCTATTGAATGCCTGTTACTAAGATATCAGGGTAAGAGAAATTTAAAATATCGAAACACTCCATAGCACAGATAGGGTACTTAATTCTTAGTCTCATCAGCCTCCACACTGCCCCAGTGTGGTAGATTTGAAGCATCAAAATGAAGCCTTCGGCTTTTATGGTAGTAAGGTAATAAATAAATCTTTAAATGTATGAGATTTCAGATAATTTCCCTTTACCCTGATGTCTGTGAAATAGACAAACTAGAATTGATTCTATATTTTTTCAAGGTCCCATTCCAGGTCATTGCCAGGAATGTACCAGTGCCAATGAAGCTTGAAAGATGGGGGAAAACTGATAGAATAGGAGTCTCCAACCTTTCTCCACATCTGGGTGGGCAGAGCACATGCTTCCTTTATGATTGCCAGGGGTCACTGTGTAAAGGCAGGGTTCACCTGCCTGAAACCAAAACCAAACTGGTGATTATTTGTATCGTCTCAGATAAGAGTGCTTTGCTTTGTGTGGAGGAAAACTGTTCAGAGATAAGGGCTGACAAGTCAGCACTCAGTCCACATCCTAGTCTTACATCACAAAGAACAAATAACATCAGAGGATGGAGAGTAGGTAGGAGGTCCCTGTAGGTAGAGCAGTTCACTGAAGATGTGTGGCCAGGACCTTTACGTTGCAGAGTATGACAACAGTGGAGTTGGGCTGTTGGACTGTCAGATTGCTTCCGGACAAGGTGTGGCACTTGGAGAAGGCTCTGTCTCTTTACCCAAGAGTGGAAAGATCAGCAAGGAAGAGAGAAGACGAAAGGCGCAGATAGATAGGAAGAGAGAAGACCGAAATTGCATACGGGTCCTGACTTTGCTTCCACTCAACCTTTTTATTTTATTTTATTTTACTTTGTCATTGAATGCAAAGTATAACCATTTACCAAGACTGTAAACACTGAGTCAAGAGAAAAAGAAGACTTCAATGAGTATATTTTCTTATCATTTCCTCTTAGAAACACACCTGTGTATGTATTGGTGAGAAGGAATCTGGAAGAGCCCGACCTCACTGAAATTTTACTGAAGCCATTTCATCCTCATTTTCACAGCAGTATAATGGGTGAGACTCCCAGGAAAGAGGTTTTCTAGTTTTAACTGTGATTCATTAGTGGAATCAGTCACCGGAGGTGGGGCCACACTGCCTACTCTCAGTGTTAAACAAAGGCTGTGCGTTTTATTATTATCCATAATTTCTCAGACAACAGTCCTGTTACACAAAGCTGCACAGAATTAGTGTGCAATTCCTCCTCAGCTTTTAATGCAGGTCAACTTGGGGGGCTTCTGTGATGAACTGTGGCCCGTTTAAAACAGTCTTACAGTTGTGCTGCGTAATTAATCACAGCAACTGAAGAAAAATATATTGCTTCCTTGCTGAGAATAGCATGTTTTCTTTGCTTATGAATTGATCCCTCCAACATTCCTCATGGGATCCTGTTTTTCCCTTCTCATGCAAACTGACTTTAAACTACAGATGTGCTAATCTATCCATAGGAAGTTGCAGGGCTCATTGATTGTGGGATGCGTAGGTATTCATCTACTCTAGATGGAAAACTGAAAGAAGACAATTAGTTAAGTCATCCTGCAGTTATTTTTCAAAACTGTAACATATGCAGTGACGGAAAAACTCCCAAATCTTTAGAGTTTGGATTTGGTTTGGATAAGCATTTGAACTTTTGTAAATTGGGTTGACTTGAGGGAAAAAATAAAAAACATATTGCATTGTGCATTAAGGAACGTACACACTATACCTCTCATGTAGAGATTATCTCATTCAGCCTTCAGTTTGAGTGGCAAGTGTGATGGTGTGAATCTTTTTGTGTGTTTCTGGGTATATAATCTCCCCTAGTTGATCGCATGCACCATTCTACATGTTGCTCAGTGCTCAGATAATACTCTCCATTGCATCTGAGTCACCCATACCGTAAATCTTCAATGAAACACGCATTCAATTATTTCCTTCTAACAAACATTAATTGAGCATACATCAAGCATCATCTCTAGGCTGAGGGAGCTCACAATTAGTAGAAACTCATAATAATTACTTAGGGATAAGTAAATGATATTTTCTAAAGCCAATCTTGTAGTTTTATAAAAGCAATGAGTTTTTGAGAAGACATATTCCCACAAACACATTTTGTGCACTATGCCTCAAATCATTTTAGAACTAGACAGGATATAAATATGAAACTAAAAAGATTGTTAGTAGCCCTGGCCTGTTTGGCTCAGTGGTAAGAGCATAGGCCTGTGGTCCAGAGAGACCCATGTTCGGTTCCTGCTAGGGGCGCGTACCTCGGTTGCAGTTTGTCCCCTGCCCTGGTTGGTCCTGCGGGTGGCAGCCACTCAATATGTCCCTTTCATGTCGATGTTTCTCTCTCTCTCTTCCTCTCTCACCCTCCCACTCTATCTGAACAAAAGATGGAAAAATGTCCTCAGGTGAGGATAAAAAAAAAAGATTGTTAGTAGAGCCCTGGCCGGTTTTGCTCAGCGGTCAGAGCATCAGCCCGTAGAACAGACAATCTGAGTTCAGAAAGTACCTCGGTTGTGGTTTGTTCCCTGCTCTGGTTGGGGTCATGTGGGTAGCAACCACTCAATGTGTCTCTCTCACACTGATGTTTCTCTCTCTCTCTCTCTCCCTCCCACTCTATCTGAAGATAAATGCAAAAAAAAAGTCTTCATGTGAGGATTAAAAAAAAAAAAGATTGTTAGTACACCATAGTAGAAATTCAGCTAACCTATATTGGGCACCAACAAAATGCAAAGGGAAAAGTTAATCTATTGGTAGCATATCTGTTAGAGACTTCAAAGATAGCAACCAGAAAGATCCTTCAAAAATGCACATTTAATAAATCCACTGACCAGTAAAGAAACAGTCAATGAAGCCCCAACTCTTCAACATGGCTGATGTGGCCTCCATACTATGGACCCTTCTCTGTGGTCTTCCCTTGTCTTCATTGTTCCTGTGTCCTGTGACTCCAGTCATTCTGATGGCCTTCCAGTTCCTTGAAGGTTCCCAGTTCTGTCTCACCACTGGACCTTGGCAGATACCATAAGTTTTGTCTGAAACCTCCTCCTCTGCCATTCTATTCCCTACCTTCAGGCCTCCACTTAAACTTTATTCTGTTTCCCTAAACCTGCCGTTATTTCTAGACTGGAGTTCACGCATGGATAGAGTCCAGAACATATATGGACGGTTTCTACTATCTTAATACCCAATGTATATGATGGATTTTGGTTTAGGGTCTGTCTTCTCTGATTGATTGTGAGCTCCATGGAGTCAGGATCATACCCTTAGCAAATAGAATGGAGCCTGGTATTTAATATGCACTTAGTAAATATTAGTTGTGTGAATACATAGGAAATTATATACTCTATTGCCAAATTTGAACAAAATTATTATAGAACAAAACATGTTAAACATTACATATACAAAAACACATTTGAAAATTTCTTTTATTTAGAAAATGCATTGGGATTTCTCAGTGACTGTGGACAATGTTATGAATGGAAATAATCATTTTACTTAGAATTAAAGTAGGTGGGTTGTTTGTTTGTTTGTTTGTTTTGTATCAAAATAGTTTGAACAGTTCTTTCTTTCTTTTTGTAGTACAATTTAAAATATGGAGCTAACCTCTTTAACACACCTTGGCAAACTACTATATACCTTTCTAAGATTGTATCACCTTCTGAAAGTTTATCTTTTGCTATTACAGTGTCATGAAAAATCTGTGATTTTCTCTAATATGAAAGTTTTGATGGCATGGCATTCCCTAGGATAGGGCCATTTTTCCATCATAACCACTTTCTTCATGTGTGTTGATAAGTTCACTTCGCTAATATCATCTGGCTTCTTATCTAGAATCTTTCAAATAATGACAGGGTCTACTATAACACTGGAAAGCATAGATATAGAAAATATGGAGTGATATGTTGGGAGTGAGGATGAATGAGGGTAAACCCCTTATTTTCAAGGTAAAATGAATTGACAGGAGAGGTTTTTAAGGTTCTGTGAGTCAGCATTGCTTCTAGAGATGGTTGCTACATGGATAGTCTTTTTCAGGTTTACAGTAACTAGAAATACAAGTTGATGGGAGAGACCAGCATAACCATCTCAAATCTATGTTGTTTAGACCATGAAGGATCATGGTTAATAGGGAATATTATCTGAGAGACCACAACAGTCACACTCAAAGTAACTGGCAGAGATAATTTTAAATTCAGGTTTTTGGCCTTGAACTTTCATGCTCTTTAACCAATATCACACTGTTTATTCATAGCTTCAGACAAATCTATTATAATCAAGATTTTATTCATAGGCTCAAATTCAAATTTCACCATTTAATATGTGTGTGGTTTGGGAATAATAATAACCTACCTCAGGTGGGTTTTGAAAGGGTTAAAAGAGATAAATAATGTATATAAAATTTCTAGTCAGATTAGTAATACTTCAAGGAACTCTTACTTGCATCGCAATCTTCCATTTCTTAATATCAATTTTATAGTAATATTACACCTATGAATATTTCATCATAATTATTTAAGATGGCAGAGATCTTTGCTTTATTCCATAGTCTATATTCCAAGATCCTAAAATTGTACTCAAAACACAATAGTTGCTTAATTTAATTCTGTTAAATGAATAAATGACTCCTCCTCTTAGCCCTAGTTCAAAGTCCTCATTCTCCATAAAGACAACCCAGAGAATTTTTAAAGCATTAGAACAATTATGGGAGCATGAGAACGATGTTTGCGTGTTGTGCAAAATGCCAACGTGTTGTCTCAGTCTGGGGTGAGGAGCTGGGATGAACTCACTGGAAAAATTCTCAGTGGAGGAGATGGCCACCTAAAAAAGCTGAAGAGCTCAGCATTATATATTATGGGATAAAAACAGTGTAGGCAGGGGAAAATGTAAATTCAAGAAAAGAAGCAAAGGCTACAACTAGAGAAGTGCGAGAGGGTGAACACATCAAAAGGTCAGAAGTTAGAAGAATGAAGTGCAAATTAGAGAATGGAGAGTGAGATGGATCCAGGCAAGTGGTATAGGAATAACGCTATAAAAATTTGATGCCCCATGGTGCTCTCTGCATGGTGCTAAGCCTTGCCGGATTGAAAAATTTTTCTTGCATGCATTTTAAATGCTTTGATTTGTACTTAATGATAGGGAACTTGTATGTGCCACTCAGTAAAGATGGATTTGTCCGAGGCCCTGCTAAATCAATGCATATTCACTGAAATCTCTTGTCATTGTTCTGTCAGAGAAAGCCCTGCATCCATTCTGCCACATGGAGATCTGGCTAGTCTGTATCTGTGTTTGTAACCAGCTGGGACTTTCACTGTCTTCATTATGCCATTTATTTTATCAGTAGACAGTTTTTCTCCAGTCTTTGTTTTCCTTGGTGGAAGCTATGCTCCCTTTGTTTGTGTTATAATAGAGAACAAGCCATTTCCTTTTCAACATCAACAAGCCCATCAGTCATGTACTTTGACTTATAAATTTTGAGTGCCTTTCAGCACTTTTAAGACCAAGAAAAGATGACTTTATTCTGAGCCACAACATTATGAGGGCAAGAAATTCCCTCAAGAGGTCATATAATCTAATCCTCTGACTCCAATTGAACATTAGCTTTTGAAGAGCTCATCACTTATAGATAAAATCTTCCTCGTTGCTTTATATTCACATGACACTGAAGGGGGGCTACGTTTTCTGTGAGCCTAGCGGAAGAGAAAATGGCTTTCTTCAGGCCAAGGAATTTCACCTCCGTCTTTTACTAAGATTTACAACCTGGCAAAGAACTGTAAATGGATCATCTCCAGGTCACAGTTCTAACTATACCTAGTAGTTGAAGAGCTAGGTTGGTGTATTTGCCTTCTCCTGCTTTATAACAAATTACCACAAATTTATCTAAAACAGTAGAAATAACTATCT
Source organism: Molossus molossus (assembly GCF_014108415.1). NCBI lineage: Eukaryota > Metazoa > Chordata > Mammalia > Chiroptera > Molossidae > Molossus > Molossus molossus. Next base: position 15,577,884 of record NW_023425344.1, on the reverse strand, counting down.
CACAATTTCCATGAGTCAGGAGTCCAGGAATCTCTAGAGTTTTCTCAGAGTCTCATGAAGTTGAAATCCATGGGCTGATTGAAGCTGCAATCTCATCTGGGCTCAGGATCCTCTTCCAAGTTACTGGTGTTGAAAGTTTTCACCTGAGGACTAAGTTCTCATTTTCCTGCTGGTAGTCACCTGAGGGCTGTTCTTAAAAAGCAGTCCACTGTTCCTGGTCAGCTCTACACCATTTGAGATTCTTTTTTCAAGGCCAAAATAGAGTCTCTGCCTCTGTTTCCAGGCCCTCTGATATCTTTTATGGACACAGCTTATTAGGTCAGGTCCACCCAGGATAATCTGCCCTTTTATTAACTAAAATCATAGACCTTAATTACATCTTAAAAACCCTTCACCTTTACCTAATTACAGGATTGATATACCCTTATATTCCTAGATTATACAGGGCATACAGAAGACAAGAATCTTGGGAAACAATTTAGAATTCAGCCTATCATGGTTGGAGATGCAGTAGCCCAATATGTTGGTGTTTGATGCTTATAAGTTGCCTTTAAACTTAATGGCTGAAAGCAATAATAATTGATTATAAGCTTACAATTCTTTGAGTTTGCAACATGGGCTGAACTCAACTGAAAAGTTCTGATCATCTCAGCTGGATTTACTCATAAAATTGCAATGAAGCTGTTGGGTTGACTTGGGCTTCTTGGTCCTAGATGGTCATATTTATGATGACTGATAATATGACCACCTTTCTTCAGAATGTAGAAAGCTAGTTCAGACTTTTTCACAAGAAGCAGCAAGAGGAATGGAAAGAATCTTTCAAACATGTTTCCTAATGTCATTTTGGCCAAAGCAAGTCACCTGTCCAAGCCAAGATTCATAAAGTGGAGAAATGTAATCTCAAAGGTAGGAGCTAAAAACTAGTACAGCCACTTTTAAAAATCTGCTACACCTATCGGAAATTTAAAATCAAACAGATTTAGAAAAAGCCACTGAGATCAACACTACCACAACACACATATACTCAACTTCTGTAAAGAAAAAAATTATTCTGTAATTTATTTGAAAAGCTTCTTTTAGTTCATATTTTGAAATTAGGCCATTCTTTTTGAAGCTTGGGTTTTTCTATATTTATTTCAATTTCTATTATTCTTCTGTTTGTTTGTTTGTTTTTTAAGTAATTTTTCCTCTGGAAAATATATTGAAAGGTATAAGTCACTATTTCTCCATTACCTCGTGAAATATTTTGTAATTACATGCACCCTTATGACCCCTTATCATTTCAGCTTCATTAAAAATTAGGAGGTACAATTAAAATACGTAATTTGACTCAAATATATTCAAAACCAACCGGATTTGGACCTCAGCTCTAATGACATTGAAGCCCTCAGCATTCAAAGAAAATTACACATGAATCAGCAAATTTAATGATACTGCAGGCAGCTCTCCTATTCTGATCAAAGACTACAAGGAACAATGAAAACCAAGCCAAAGAAAAGATAACAGGAGGGAAATATATGTATTTGGTTTCATCTTGTCAATAAAAATAAATAAAAATGAAGATGATCTCCAGTGTAGTTTCTGGGAAAGTAGAAGGACAGAGGAATGCTGATTTAATTGAAAAAGGAGTTCTGTGACATGGGATTCTGAAAAAAAAAATATGTTTAAGGTGAAAATCTCAGCATGAAAGAGAAGGGAAGCAAAAGTAAGAGAAAAGAGGCTGGATAGTATTTCTGTGGTAAATGCAAATCCTTCAGTTACATGTGCTTGAGACGTTTAAGTGTGTACCACATTACTACACTTAGGTTTCCAAAGGACCTGTGATCATGAGAACTTTATAGAGACACACCTCCCCTTAATATTACCAGCAGAATTACATTTTTAAACACAGGTGTGTTTGTATTACTCACTTGCTTCAAAGCAAAAACAAAAGCATTTTAAGGTTCTGTATCATCCATAGGATAAAGGTCAAACTCCCTAAATTTTCAAACAACCAGGCTACGATCTAATGCATACAGGAAAAAAACTCTCACAGCTGTACCTAGTATACCCAAGGGAAGTTATTTAATATTTCTGTATTTTTGCTTTACTTTTTCCACATTCACCTGAAGGATTCATTATTGTATTCAAATTTACAGAAAAGGGTAAAATTTCCCCCCATCCTTAGCACTTCACAAACCAGAGATTATTTCTCTAATGACATTTATACCTCTGCACAGTAAATATTAGTTTATTAGTCTTTATTGGAATGACTCTCGGGCAGGGATGGTACCTGGTTCATTGCTGAACTTGCAGAACAGAGCCTGAAACGTAGCAGGTGCTCATTTGGTGGGAATAAATGAGTGAATCAATCAAGAGTAAATGAGTGAAGTTTTTGTTGAGGTATAAGGGAATCATGGGTAGTGATGGGAGTGCCATGTGTCCACCACCTTCCTGGAAGGAAGATAATCTTTTCTTAAAACTGCACAACTTTGACCACGGCATCACAAGAACAGTCTTCCGCTTTACTCTCTGCAACCAGTGAGAGATCATTTCTATATAACACCTCCTTTCCCTGAAATTAATTCTGTCCTTCCTTCAGTCTCTTCCACATAGAATTCTTCTCCTCACCTTTTTCAGGTAGTTTACAAAATTTGCGAATATTATCCATTGTTTCAGGGCAAGTTTAAGATAACATTTCAGAAATGGACAGCAGACCACATCTGTTCTCCAATTCAGCATCTCTCTCCGTACCCAAGGACATTTTTTTCTGTCAGAGACCAGCCATGCTACCTCAATCCACGTTGAGAGAATCCACAGGAACAAAGATAGCCTATAAACTATTTGTAGCACCACTATTTCTATACTGGTTTTGAGATGATAAAAAGGAAAACCCAGGTCAGGAACTTGAGGAGGAGGAAAGCTGTTGGTCTGTGGCAGAAATAGTTAAAAAATAAGGCTACAGGGCTTCAGTGACGACAGATGAAAGTTCCAAAAGAATAAACCTTAAAATTCAGGCATATAACCAGCTCATCTTGAAACTACTTAATACTTTATTCTTATACAACTGATATTTAAAAGCTTTCCATATTTCCCCAGTCCCCAAGAGCCTTCTTAAAAACATTCAAGCCCGGCCGGTTGTGGCTCAGTGGTTGAGTGTTGACCCATGCACCAGGAGGTCACTGGTTCGATCCCTAGTCAGGGCACATGCCCAGGTTGCGGGCCCGATCCCCAGTTGGGGGGTTGTGCAGGAGGTGGCCAATCGATGTTCTCTCTCATCAGTGTTTCTATCTCTCTGTCCCTTTCTCTTCCTCTCTCTCTAAAATCAATAAAAAAAATTTTTTAATAAAAAAAAATACTTTCACCCTGGCTGGTTTGGCTCAGAGGTTAGAGCGTCAGCCTGTGGTCCAGAGAGGCCCAGGTTCGGTTCCTGCTAAGGGCATGTACCTCAGTTGCAGTTTGTCTCCGGCCTTGATTGGGTCATGCGGGTGGCAACCACTCGATGTGTCCCTTTCATGTCGATGTTTCTCTCTCTCTCTCCCTTCCACTCTATCTGAACAAAATATCAAAAAATGTCCTGGGGTGAGGATAAAACAAAAAAACAAAACAAAAAAAACTAAAAAACTTTCAAGAGTGTAAGCAAGTTTGGTCAGCCTAAAAGAAAAAAAAAAGTGGAACTGGGTCTAAAATGGGTCTCATTCTGCCACTATGGACTTAGGAATATCCCTTCACCTCCTAAGCCTCCGTTTCTTCATCATTGGTATGAGATCTTTTCTTTTTTTTTTTTAAATCCTCACCTGAAGGTACTTTTTCCACTTATATTCGGATAGAGTTGAAGGGAGGAAGGGAAGGAGGGAGGAAGAGAGAGAGACGTATTGACTGGTCACCTCCTGCACGACCCTGACCAGGGCCCTTGACTAGAATTGAATTCGAGATTCTTTGGTCCATGAACCAAACCAGCCAGGGCTGGTATGGGATCTTAACCTAGATGCTGCATTAATTAAGGGGCACACGTTTCTAAAAACTATAATAAATAACTGTATACTGAACTATTCAGGAACTTGGATAGAATTTTTCGCATTTGTAACCATGTTAACAGAATCAAGACTAACAACTTCTAAAGTCCTCAGAAACATTACAATTCGATGGTTCTATGTAATCTTTTAATTCAACTATTCCTCTATATTTAAGATCATAAAGACCTTAGAATGTTGAATTCCAATTTCTTTTTCTAAAAATTGTTAACATTATTACAGATGTCCCCCATTTCCCCCCTTTACCCACCTCCACCCAATCCCTGACTCCACCACCCCCCAGTAGAAGAGTGGATTAAAATGCTGAATTCTAATTTCTAATAAAAAAAATTGGCCATAAAAATTATAGCCCAGAATTAATTTCCCAGAAACTAATGAGCAAGTGAAAACAAAGATAATAAGAGTCTACCTAACATGGACTACCAAGGTGATTACAATCCCACAAAATGCTTCCTACTGACAGACATCATATTAACTCTAATATTAAACAAATTATTGCCAGAGTTTCCAACCAGATGGTCAGCAATCACAAGCTTCTTGCTGAGCAATTCTTGAAGGGGTGCCAAAGCAGTTGCGTGGTTCTCCTGATCTTTCTGGATGTCAGCCCTGTTGTGCCCCATGTGACTTAGGTCCTGGGGACAAACACCAGCCAGAAATGGTCAAAGCACGGTCACTGAGCCGAAATACCACATGACCAGGAGTTGCTTCTTGAACTGAGATGGAGGTAAATGCATATATTTATCTAAACTCAATAATGAAAATCTACCTTTATAGTGGTATTGGTAAAGAATTGAATGGAATGCTTTTTAGGAACCAAGATATCCAAATACATGTCTACAGAAATCTTGTTACCTGGCCCATTTCATTTCCACCAAGGATTTTGAAACCAAAATATTCTTTGTGGTTTTTGTCATTGGGAAGGTATTTGCGCCTTTTACTTGACATTGGTTGGGAATAGCTCCCAATTTGATAAGAATCTTATAATCTTAGATCATTTAATAATTTTACTTTTAAAAATATTACTACACTCCTTTCAGATGGCTTTGTGCTAAAAACTGCACTGTGAGTCAGGTTTGGAGAATTTAGATTCTTAGTATTTATAACTACCTGGACATATTGTTTTATGACAGTTGACAAGTCATTCACTTTCTTGAGACTCAGTAACATAAGTGAGGAAACCAAAGGTCTTGTGGTGTCTCCACTACCCAGATGTCAATGGTTCATAAGAAATAGAGAGATTTTAATGTGTTGAGATGCATATATTTGTCACAAGACTAGAAGATCCTTCTTTAAGCTTCTGTAGTATTGGGAAGGAGGAAGTTGAATGAAGGAAAGGGAGAGTGTATACATCTTTTTTCCTTGCAATATTTAAGTAAATTTAACATTTATTTATTTCTGATTACAAATGTAATCAATCTTCATCGTAAAAGCATTGAAAATTATAGAGTATCATAACAATAAATAAAAATAGCCAATAACTACCAAAATAGAAATAAACACTGTTGAAATTTTGAAAGAGTTCTCTAGTCTTTTTACTTTTTCATCTCATATACATATACCTTTAACTACTCATGTTTTTCTTTGACCAAATTGAGATATCTCCTTACTGTTTGTCATCTTATTTTATGATTTGGAACTCACCTTGAACATCTTCTATGCCATTACATATTTTCATCATTATGAATTTATATGTACCTTATACCTTCTTATGGCTAAAGAATAATTTATGTATTTAACCACGTTTTAAAAATATGTTTTTATTGATTTTATAGAGTGTGAGGAAGGGAGAGATAGAAACATGGATGTGAGAGAGAAACATCGGTCAGCTTCCTCCTGCATGCCCCCCACTGAGAACTGAGCCCACAACCCGGGCATGTGCCCCGACCAGGAATTATACCGGGACCTCTCGGTCCCTGGGGTAATGCTCAGTCCACTGAGCCACACAGGCTGGTGCATTTAACCACTCTTTATTGTGAGGTTAGTTTGTTCCCAACTTTTACCACTGAAATAAATATCTTGATAGATACTCTTGGCAAATGACACATTATTTTTTTATGTACATTTTCAAAAGTGAAATTACTAAATCAAGTGCCAAGATGGATTAGAATGTATTGAAATATTCGTGGAATATATTTAATAAGAAAACAACAGGGTAAAGAACTTCTTGATGTACAGAGCACCACAGAGACCATAGAAAAGATCTAACTCTCATCTCAATATGAGAAAACCTGCTCCCGAGTGAGTAAATGTGTTTCTTCACAAGTTTTTGCTAGAGCCTAAGATTAGAGTAATAGTCTAAATCTTAATTTAGTATCCTTGTGTTCAAAACAAAGTCTTTCTCCTTTCCCTGATAAATAATTTCCTTTTCATTATTGTGTTGGTAATAATAAGGTGGAGGCGTCCTCACAACCTGAGCACTGGGTGCCCCTCCAAGGTGAGTACCGGGTGGAGGAAGTCAGTGTGCTGTCACTATCTGAGTACCAGCGTGGGACCAAAACAGACCTGGACTCAGCACCCCTCCCGTGCTCTCTGAAGACAGAGCTGCTGGGGTGAGACCGCCCTTTCCTCCCCCTGACACTATCTTATCAGTTTCCTCTCCTGATCCCCTGTGGATGCAGGGGAATTGTCAGCATAAACCCTCCCCTAAACAACTCAGTCAGCTGAAGTACCAAAATTAAGCTTCTTAATTTAGCACTTGATTCAAAAACCTTCTTCACTCTCAGTTCCAAGTCAGGTATTTATAAAAGTTTTCATTTATCTGACAGAGTTCAGCCTCTTTCAAAAAACTTTCCCCTCCCTTGGGGAGGCATAGACTCAGTCCTTCGCCTTGGAGCAATGAAGAAAACCATCCTGGGGATGAAGGACTCCGGAATTTGTCAGAAATGAAGGAACTCCAGACGAGAAGAACCTGACAACATAGAATTCAACATAATAAGGCAAAAGTACCCCGGAAGTCACTAAAACCATCACTGCTTCCTATTTACTGAATACGTGTTTATTGGACACCTGTTTGGATCTTGGGACAAGGAGATTGCAATCTGAAATTCACAAATGTTGTTCACTCACAGCCTCTATGTGAATCAGACTCGGTGAAATTATAGCTAAAAAAGACATCAGAGATGATCTATTCTAGTATCTCAAAGATGCCGGTATATTGGGTTATTGGGCATATAAATTCTGCATTTTCATATTGCAGCTACAAAGGAGATATTTAATACAATTATGCCAAGCACTCGTCATGCCTCAAATACTCTTTCAATTACTAAAGAAAAAGTAAATGAATTTTAATACATTTATGCAAACTCTTTCAGTGTATTCTTACCTTTAGAAGTCTAGATAGTTTTTATACTGCCTAGTTATATTTAATATTTTATAAATACTGTATAATGTATACACAATTTCTCCTTTTTGCTTTTGGTTCTTGGAAGCTGAGAGGTGAATATAAAATTCAGTTAAGGTCTAAACTGACCTTTATAATCTGTATTTTTTGTGTTTACATGTTCTTAATTTTCTACTTATATTTTATTTATATTAAAACTGCCTTAAAATTCTTCATGTAATAAGTAAAATGCATACCAGATTAAGTTAAATGCCTGGCATTTCAGTTCAATGAGAAAGGTTAAGTTACTGCAGCATTAACAAAAACCTTTCATAACTGGGTTAGAGGGTGCAGTGGAAAGTAGAATAAAATCTTATGTTTGAAATGGCTTTGAACAAATTAAAAAATATGCAGTTGAAAAGTTTATATACTGTATCTAAGGCATTACTCTATTCATCAGGATGCTTAGGTTAATCATTTCTCACCTGCCCTTGAATTAAATAGGTGTTTCTGTATGATAAGGTGAATCTGCCACCATAGTCATTGTCAGTCTTTGGGTCCAATCACTGAGATAAACTCACAGTTTTGTTTTAATGGAAAAAAAATATCAAAGTGGTCAAATATATGAGTGTGATTTTTTTAATCTATAAAGAACTCTTTCTATATCAATTAGCACTTTGAGCAAAGTCAGTGAGAAGAAAAAGACAGCATGTCTAACCATAATTACTTACCATACTTGTTGTTCATTTATCAAGTTCATTATATGGGGATCAGTGATAATAATGAAGGTCATAGTGGGCCAGTCATAGCTGGATGCATATAAACAAAGGTCAGAACACAAGTCAGGCAAGGCCTCATGCTGACGTAGCACAGAGTCAGAGAAAGTCTTGAAACTGGAAGTAAAAGAATGTGAGTTATAATTCCAGCTCCACCTTCTCCTGTTTGGTGTTGGGCAAGTCACTTCCTTGTGGGAGGCTTTCTTCTTTTGCTCTGTGAAATAAGGGCGCTGCAGAAGGTGGTCCTGCAGGTGACAGTGCTCTTGGGATTGAGGATTCTACTAATGCTTATCAATCAGAAAGAGAGAAGAAGACAGAGGTCCCGTTCTGACATTTGTAAATGAACAGTAGGGAGACCATGAGTTTCCCGTAAGTGGAGAACATAAATTTGATTGAAGACCTGATGCAACATTGAAGGCGAAGTGGCCGTGTCTCTGCTGACTGCTGAGTGACAGGCTCCACGGGTGGCCCTGCTGGCCCAGAGAAGACAAATTGCAGTAGCAGGCAGCATGGAACAGACTGCAGGTCAGGAATGAGGCCTCTTTAGCCACACTTGAATGACTGGAGAGAAGCCTGGTCAGATGTGTCTGTGTCAGTGCCGAGAATGGTGACAGACATATGCTGGCTGTCCTCCTCACCCGTTGACATTCTAGATATTCAGGAACAATGTCTGTGGTTCAAGAATTGAGAAGCCAGTTGCTTTTTGTTGACGATTTTGCTGTTCAAATGCAAACTTATAATACTCAAATATTAAATTATCCTCCCCTGTGATCACTTCTTTCTACTTCTGAGTAAGCAACTTAAAACTTCTTCCCCAGACCGAGTCCTGAGATTTTGCTAAATGGTTTGATGTCTTGTTGCCTCCGTGGTGTTCATAACAACAAGAAGTTCCATTCTCTTTGAAGCAGGTTTGTTCAAAAGGGATGGCTAATTATCTACTCTTAGTTTGAAATCTCTACCTTCCTGTACTTTCTAACCAACCCAAATGTAGGTATAAAAACTCCTGATGAGAATTGAACAGATACACCGATGCACAAATCAGCACATACACAAACTTGCAAATGAAAAAAGAGAAAAATGAGTTACAATAAAATTGGAATGAAGAAAACCTTCTGATGAGGACTAAATAAGTAGAAATGCAAGTAAGTTTCAAAAATTATAGGAGTGTAGAGCTGACAGGAGCTGAAGGTTAAGAAACAAGAAACCTGGGGAACTCAAGATGATAAAATGACCTGCTCATAATTAGTCAGCTAGTTAGTAGTAAAACCAGAATTGGAATTCAGGCCTTGATGACTTATTTATTCCATTTGAAATGACCAAAATGAGAGGTCTAGTCTATGCTTGTATATATGTAATGATTTTTTAGAAATACTCTTAGAAAAAATACATAAAAATTAATCTTTGGGGGAAAATATGTCACTTCATATTAATTTTATGAAAGTGAACCTTAAAACCAAGTGTCAGGATGTTCCTTAAAGTATATACTTTTTCCCATTGGAATTACATAGTGAGGAATTTACATAATTAAAATTTCTGTGGCAGGTATCATAAAAAGCTATCCTCAACCTAAAACCATGAACCAAACCATGAACATTTTTCTCCCTGGAGAGCTCCAAAAGGTGTTAAGGAGTATGGGAGAGAAATAAACCCAAGGATCCGAATATACCAGAGCTCAGAATAATAAGGATAGGCACCACAAAATGAATTCTATAATAAAGTGATCATATAGTAGATAAGTTTAACCTGGGTAGTCATCTCATTGATGTGTTGCAATTTATTCCTAAGACTAGGAAAGACAATGTGGATGGATCACTAAGAATCCATCACAATAGCTGAAACACCAACTTCAAGTTCTCATCCAACAAGATGCAATGTATAATCATCACTCACATTTATCTCCCAGATATAGGTACACATACACATACCAAAATGAACTATGCAGACTAATACATATTGGATGTCAAAAGAACGATACAGAGAGTAAAAAAAAGCCAGAAAAGGAGGGGGGAAAGAAAAACAACATTTGAGCAGGATGTTCTCTGGGTCAGAGAACAATGGTATACATGCTATTTGCACATAATTACATTTCAATTTCCCAATAAGCAAGTAAAGTGAATAGTACTCTTCCCACTTCACCAATAAAGAGGCTGACATTCCGGAAGTTTAAATAACCTTTCCTGGAACATACAATATTATAAGTGACAGAGTCAGAATTCAAAACTCTTCTGATATTTGAAAATGTAGAAATGAAAATAAGAACATTTTCTGGGATGCTCCAAGGAGAAGGAATCAACAGCTATCATTAGCCTGGGCACGTCTGCAGCAGAGTTTTGAGACACAGCAACACTGTTGTAATGGATTCTTAGTGATCTATCCACATGGTCTTTCCCAGTCTCAGGAAGCACTTAGCTCAGTGAAGCAAACTCTCCATCGGCAGGAGTAGTAACAGAGGCTCCAGCCATGATTCTTCCCAGAGGCTTCTTAAGGAATTGCTACAGTGGAGAGAGATTGGTCTCCTCTGTTTCTAAGATAACATGATTCTGTGTTGTAAAGGCCTGAAATTTTAGATTCCATGGTTTTCCACCTTGATGGGACTCAAAGGTGATACACAATACACATTAATCAGTAGCAGTAGAATAAAACAGCACCGTTTCATTAACATTTCCGGGGTAATGGCTTTCACTACACATTTCAAGTTTGTTTTGAGACAGCCCAAACTTTTGGGCTGTGTGGTCATACAGTCACCATCCACTGCTGATTCTTCATTTCAACCCTGATATCACAGATTCATTAGATCCAAAATACTCACCTCCTGGTTCTGTTTGTTGTTTGCCAAGACAGACAAAAAGCACAAAAGCTGAAGTGTTTCAATAAAACATGTTAATCCCAGTACAATAACAGAGATTTTTCCAGCTCTGGAAGATTTTCAAAGGCAGAGTGCCATCTGGGCCCACGGTGGAGTTAGTTTTACAATGAAGCGGAGTGATTTTCAACCTTGAAGGCACTGGGTGGGGATTACTAGGTTCAACAATGTTCTTGCATCAAACTCTATGTGATGGAAGAGGATTATGGTAATGTGCTTCGTATTTAAAACAAAACTGAATATAAAAATACAAAAATACAAAAATGTTTTTAAGTATACTATAAACAAATCTGAAGATGACTTTTGCATATAATTCTATGGGTATATATATCCTACAGTCTTCCTCTGTCTTCTTTTATTTTTCCTCTTCTAACCATGTCAACGTGATTGTTAGAAGCTCCTTAACCAGAAGGGCAGGGGTTGAAGAAAAGGATAGTTGTGAATATCAGTTCAGATACTGCCCTAATAAAATTCCAGCAAAGACAGTTGAAATTATTGGTTGGAGGTTTCATATCTTCTATGCACACTTTCCTCTATTAGTGGGTATAATGGAGAGTTATCTCTGTGTGAGTTCCATGAACCACTTCAGGAATTACGATGTTTCTTTGCACTTAAATATTTTTTTAAAAAGCCATAAAATATTTTAAGCTATTGCCTGAGTGAAAGATTTTCTTTAGATTCCACTTAAAATGCAATATTCTTTAGCTCTGTGTATTATTTGTCTTAAACAGTTGATAAATTTGAATTTAGAAAATGACCTCTAGAAAACTAGTCATTCAAGGCAGGGGGTGGGGGTGGGGGGGAGCGGGGTAGAAGAAGAGAAAGAAGGAGAACATTTTACAACCAGCAGGTAGATCTAAGATTTGAAGTAAAGATTAACTTCTCGGGTGGCAAACAGTGGATACATTCTGAGAAAAACCCAAGGGAAAGAGTAAAGGAATTTTAAGCCTTATTAAACCCAGGGCACAGTCTTCTTAGAGAGATGTTTTTTTCTGGTGGCCTTACTGGAAGGCAAGGTGAGCTTGATGTAATGAATTGTAGCTCCTTCTAACTCAGTGATCCTGGGCAAATCATTTCAAGCCTCTTTTCCTTAAAAAGTCACCTGCACACGAGTCCCTGCCTTTGTGAAATCTTTATGATATTGCTGATGAATTCTTATATGCATGGTAGTGTAAAAAGTCACTTCTGTTTAGACTCAAGAAAGACTACCATCAAAGCCCATTCTGCTATTTCAAGCAGGATTTCCATAAGAACTGTTCAAACGGCATGCCGATTATATTACGGAAACACACACATAAATAAGAAAGGCACACAAAAAATCACCTTTCAAAACTCTAAAATAATCTCTGAATAGAGCAGTGGTTTAGAAAGTTATAAACACACTGAAGCCACATTGATTTATATTCCACTGTTATGAAATTTGTAATGATTACTTGACAAGTAGATCTGGAAAAAAAAAGTTTTTTATGTAATTAGGTAGTATAAACAGCATGGCTGGGATAAATCAAGTGTATGAATTAATTTTGAAATATTAATATGGAGGCAAATGATTGGCCAATGGCAATGTCATCTACTACTGATTAGGCTCAAACACTAATTTGTAATCATTTCTCCTCAAACCTGGTTCTCTTTCAGTTTTTCTTGATATCATTAAATCAAGTCACCATCTATCATTTTCCATGACATAAGTCATGGTTGCTATTTCCATTTTCTATGATTCATACCCTTTAATAAATCCTGTCCTGCTTTTTTTTTTTTTTTGGAGAGGGAGGAAGGGAGAGGGAGAGAGAGATAGAAACATCAATGAGAGAGAACATCGATTGGCTGCCTCCTGCATGCCCCCCACTGGGGATCAGGCCCACAACCTGGGCATGTGCCCTGACCGGAAATCAAACCAGTGACCTCTTGGTGCATGGGTCAATGCTTAACCACTGAGCCATACCGGCTGGGCACAAATCCTGTCCTTTTAATGTACTAAGTAGCTCTCATGCCTGTCTTTGTCTCCCCATCACCACTACTGTCACCACCCTAGTCCCACTACTATCACCTCAGCCTGTACTTCCACAATAATTTCTAAACCCTTCTCCTTTTTCTATTGTTTTGTCCTCACAACAGCTATAATTAGCTTTTAAAAATGTCATCTTCAATATATGCTTTCTAAATTCTTTACTGACTTCTCACTCCTAAGATAAAGATAGACTTCTTTAAAGTCACCTTTAAGACCAACCTCAAGTGTCTAGTCCTGTCTACATCTTTATCCTCTACCTGAAAACACTTTTCCTCTATTTTGGGGGGTTCGGGGGTTTACTCGTTGCCTACATCCTGTTTCCTGGTGCTGAGCCGTCCATGAGGAGTACGTGCTCAGCCTCTGTGCTGCCCTCAACTGTCTGCTGCTTCAGCCTCTGCTGGTTCTGGGCTCCTCTGAAGAAGAGACAGACATTTAATGTTGACCACGTAACACTGCAGCAGAATTTCTTTCCTCTCACCACTCCAGCTTTCTGTCTTCTGCTACAGATTTGTTTTTATGCTGTAGTCTCTGCGCTGGACATACGCCCCTTCTCTTCTTACTTCTCATGTTTGATTTCAAGTTTTCTGCTATGTCTCCCTGAGGCAAAGTCTTGCTTCGTAGGCACTTTCAGCCGGTTCATGCTTACTACAGTACCAAGGTCACACGTTTTCTGGTACCACTTTGAGTAATTTCCACCTTTTCGCTACTCTGGAAACTTTCTAAAGGCAGGAACTACCTCGTTCTATTCTCCACTGAATCTAGCACCTAGGGATCCTTAAACATGTGTTGATTGGCTGAATGACTGGATGAATGTCAAACATTCTTACATAATAATTGAAATGATAATGAAAACTCAATTTGATATCACTCTGTAGGCCTATGCACACTGTAAAGTTGATCAAATAAGCAGAACTTTAAAGTTAGAAGGAACTTTGGATGAATTGGTATTCATCAAATATTTCAATAATTCACATTTTTTTCAATTTAGTATAGATCTCCCCCTACACACACTATGTTATATTGCCAAGGTTCTACTTTAGGTAAATAATTAAATATGAGGAATACTAAAAGAGAGGGCTAGGGAGTAATTCATTAATTGATTCATAAAATATTTGCAAAGTGCCTGTCTTACATTTGGACAAATTGCTTAATATCTGACAGGTGAGCCTCATTTCTTTAAAAGTGAAGATGATGTCTGTGTCACATGACCACCGTTAGAATGAAATAAAAAGCTAAAGTATGTCAAATGTCCTGCGTATCACCTTCTCCTTGTTGCCTCTGAGTGACTATATTTTTGTATTTGTTGTATAACACTATTTTATTTTATTTTTATAGTAACTAGGCCACAAAAGAATAATTTTCATTACCTTCATTTTATAGATCAAACATTTCAAAAAGTTTAAGGGGCTTATCTACTGTTACCCAAGGAATTAGGAAGAGAACCCATGACAAAAGTCAGTTCTCCTGATTTCTACTCTACTATAGAATTATTTTTAATAGGGATGTGTGGCTAAAACTTAAACTGGCACAACCTAAGACTTGCCATGTGATAAAAGAGTGAGATGTTGTTCAGTAACTATGGAGATAACTTTAGGCTTGATCCATTTTGATATTTACAGTCAGCGGAGATAATACCTTTTTCTAGACTTGAAAGATTCACAAGTAAAATGGCCTTAGTAATTAAATAAAGCAAAAACAAAGAAACTAAAACAATAACTGTATCCCATTTCAGAAACAGAAGAAGTTAAAGAGATAATAAATAAAATGTAGTCACATATTTTTGCCTTCAATTTTTCTCTTTTTCTATCTGTTTTGAAAGGTTTCCCTTTCTGTTTCCAGTGATTTCATTTTATATGTTTTGAGTATATTGTGACCCTCCCTGTGACTATCTTTGCCTCTCCAGATACTCCACAGATAGGTTCCCACCATAACTACCCTCCCACTTGTGGTGCCCACATTACCAGACGTCTCCAGCACTTCCCCCAATCTTCACTGGCATCTTCTCTGTGCCCTTAACTTGTTATGCACTTGTTTCATTTATGTGTTTTACACTGTATTCATTGCCAAGACATCTGGTTCCCTCCAGTGATTAAAAACACACAGAAAGAAAGAATATGTATTTCTCCAATGAAAAACATTTATGCGGTTAAATAAATTTAAAATCTCAATTATTTGTTGTTCCCTTTTATTTCCTAATCTTATCTACCATGATTGAATATCTCCACACCTGCATTTCTGCCCTCCTTTCTGAAATGTTTGCTGTTATGTTCCACTCCCTTCCTTCCTTGGGATTGAAAATGCAGGGATGCTAGATATAGTAGAGAGAGAGCAGTGTGTGCATACATCTGTGTGTGTGGTGTGCTTGTGAGTGTGTGTGTTTCCTGCCCTCAAAGATCAGAAGGGAAGACAAATAACTACAATTAAAAGTATCAGTGTAAACAAAGTATAATCTACTTCTTTTTCTCATGACACTTAGGCAGCATCTGCTGGGCTGAACCATATGGAATTTTCAATAGTCAACTGTTTCTGACCATAAAAATGGCTTTGTCATCGTGTTCAATCTAATAAAGGCATTAAAACCATCAGTCAAAAAGTCAAAACTGTTGTCTCCCAACTATATTCAGTTGTTTTGTCATTATGAACTCATATAACTGAACCTCACTTCTTAAATGAACTAAAAAATTGACCTGTGTGGGCCGCCCATAGAAATGTTTCATTTAAGTGAACTTTTGTCTCAGTGCTATTTCACTCACATATGGATTGTGTAGTTAATACAAAGGCAAATGATAGTGACCCGCTGATTGGCCACCTCCTTTCACCCTCTTCCAGTGAAGTAGGGCACAGGAGAGAACTCACACGCTCCCCCACTGTTTTTTCACCCTTCTCTCCGACCATGCTGCACCGCCAGCTTAAGCAAATGTTCTGTTTTTGTTAGTTGTGGTTCCCCATCCCCCCACCCCCACACAGTCAGGCAACATTTATCCTAATCAACATTTACCCAAATCGATACATTTTAATTGAAACTAATGGAAGTTACCTTAAACCAACAGATTTTTCACTGGCCTAAGTACATTAAATCAATGTATTTCTCAAAATTGCTATATCTTATGTAAAACAATGAATTTTCATTTTATCCAGGACACATTTTTATTCCTCTCTAATCGGCCAAGTTAAAGAGTCAGACTGAAGTAATAGATTTCTTTTTTTTCATACTAGCCCTAAGATCTTGAATGAAAGAAACATATTAATCACTCAGATATATGAATTCGATTGCATTCGATTTAATGTAACAGACATTTATTGAGCTCCTACTGTTTGTGAAATACTGTGTTTGACACTCTGGAGGGTACAAAGTGATTAAGATAGAGTTTCTGCCCATAGAAGCTCATAATTTAGTGGTGAATACCTCCATGGACAGAATTAATTATAACATAATACACAGCTAGGAAAATGTAATGGAGGAAAATATTAACTGTGACTGAGGGACTCAGGAAGATATGTGAAGGAGGTTGCATTTATGCTCATCTTTGAAGGATGAATACCTGTACTGGGAAGAACATGCTAGATAGATAGGACAGGTAAAATGATACATTAGTTAGGTAATACCCGCTACTATAACTAAATATACACCCTAAATTTTAGTAGCTTACCAGAACAGAGATTAATTTCTCACTCATACACGAGTCTACAGTGACTGTTTCTGATCAAAAGTCAACTATCGTTAACTTGATGTTTCTAAGATGAACTGTCCTTCCAACTGGTGGTTCAGCATTCCCTAGCACTTTGATTGCTCTGCCTCCAGTAAGGGGAAGGGCAAAGAGCTTGGAGAAGGCACATTTGCTTCTAACGGCCTTAGCTGAGAAGTGACACCAATCACTTCTGCCTATGTTCCATGGATGAAAAACTGACCTCACTGCTTCTTCCTTAATGGACATGGACTGAGAGATGTAGACCTTATCTGAGAAGTCACATCCCAGCGATAACTATACTATGGAAGTAACAACATGACCTTCAGTTGACAGCCAGCTACTTGGCTACAATCAAATTCACTAGATGAGAATTACAGAGGGTTATGAATATGACATAGAAAATGCATGATAAATATTTTAAGAGATAAGCAAGGCCAGAACATGAAGAGTGCTCTATACTATCCTAGAGTGTTAATTCTGCACAGAAATGGGAGCCACTGGATGGAATTGGTGTCCTTATTTGAAAACAAACAGAGAGATTCCTCAGATAACGACAGAGTAAGAAGTCAGAAGTTTGTAGCCCGGGAGAAAGCCTTCACCAGAACCTGACCATGCTGGTATATACTGATAGTCTTCAACTCCCTGCCTCCAAAACGGTGAGAAATCACTTCCTGTTGTGGTAGTTTGTTGTAAGAGCCCAGATGGGCTAAAACAGACCCTTAGTTAATGTTCTCATCAGTAAAATGGAGCATACACCATCACGTACACAGGGTTGTTTACCTGTGATTTCCTCTGGATTACCCAAGAGAGCAAGAAGGTGGCCTTCTAGAATCATTTCTCTTCAAATAACAATGTATGTTTACATCTTTCAGGTTATAGATATAAATGATATAGATTCATACAGATATAGATATAGGTATAGCTCAAGAAAAACAATTAATATGATAATAATGCAGCCATCATCTGTTGAGGAAGTACTTGAAGTGTGCTGTATGTATTTATTTATTTTTGATATTTTGTTCAGAAAGAGTGGGAGGGAGAGAGAGAGAAACATCGATGTGAAAGGGACACATCGAGTGGCTGCCACCCACACAAACCAACCAGGGCTGGGGATAAACTGCAACCGAGGTACGTGCCCTTAGTGGGAACCGAACCTGGGTCTCTCCAGACCACAGTCCAATGCTCTAACTGCTGAGCCAAACCGTCTAGGGCTGTATACATTTATTTTTGATCCTTACATATTTAAAACCCACCCCACTTTGGGATACACTTCACTTAATGGTTTTGCCTTCACATAGGCTTGTCTACCTGCTTCATTTATTTTATTGAATTTCAGCAGTATCATTGGGATATGAATAAAGTTTCTAAATGTTCTGTTTTCAAGAAGGTGTGTCTGTATGGCATTGGGCAAAGCTGGCCATTGCATGTCTAATGGGGCACAGGATTCTACTCTGCCACTGGGCCAGCATTTCCAGCAGGGGGCGCGCACAAGAAATAAAATTAAGTCTTGGCAAGAGAGCGCAAACTATTGGGGGTTGCGGTCATCTCTGAGCATTCAATAACACATACACAAGCTTATTCGCTGCTCGGTTGTGCCCCTAAAATTCACTCATGAATTTACTTGTTTAATTGTGATTTATTGAAAATGGCCAGGTTTGCAAAGCTTTGGAGCTGACATTTTCCTCCAGTAAAATTCACAAGGGCTAATATATGTGATATTTACATTGGTCACAGTATGTATGCATTTATTTATTTGTAAGAAGTGTCACTTTCTCTAATAATGAGAAAAAAACCCTTCACTCTCACTCCCCAATGCATTTCTGATACGTTTCCACTTTGCCAAATGGAGCATTTCCCACTCTTTGCTTCTCCCAATATGGTTGATTTGAAAAGAGTCTTTTCTGTTGTTTTTATTTTTTAATTTTTTTCTTTATTGATTTTAGAGAGAGAGAAACGTCAATGAGAGAGAGCATTGATTGGCCACCTCCTGCATGCCCCCTACTGAGGATTGGGTCCATAACCTGGGCATGTGTCCTGATGGGGAATTGAACTAGTGACCTCTTGGTGCATGGGGTCGAAGCTGAACCACTGAGCCACAGTGGACGGGTTCTCTTTCTTGTTTTTGAGAAAGGATGAGCCTGGGTGTTGTGTTAGTTTTTAAAGTGATCATGATGTCTGAGAACACAGATACTTTATCTTCAATTTTCATAACATAAAAGGTTGCAGCTTCTGCTGAGCTTACTAAAGGTCACTGAGGAACTCAGCGGATTCATGGACCTCAACTTGATATATTGACTTGAGTCCTTCATGTGAATCTCAAAATACAAATATCAGTTATGGGACATGACCTATTGAATTTTTAAAATGTACCATCATCTATCATTCTTAATTTTTTACATATATGTGAGAGTACTATACTACATGTGAACTTTGAACTGAACACCCTGGGTCTATATTCCTGTCCTACAATTTACTGGTCACGTGATTGAGAACAAACACTAAACTCCTGAGCTTCTGCTCCCTCTTCTGTATGAAAAGCATTCCTAGTATTTAGTTTATAAACTGTTTCATTGAGTACCCTTAGAGCATATGGAGAGGGTCTCCTATAATGCCAGACCTAATAGTCTTTAAACTATTAATATGAATCTGTATAATGATATGATGATACTGAATGATTAAATGTAATGATTTATATGTCATATATAAATATATAGCACAAAATTCAGTGGGATGTTTCCTGTTGCCCTGCATTTAGTGCCTGAAGCCCAAAACTGGAAAAAAAATGGTACTGAGCCCCTACATGCCAGAGAGAACTTGCAACAACGATGTCCTGAAAGCTCCTGCAAGTCTTAATTTAAGGCAATAGAAGTGGCCAAAATAGAATCCTCCACAATCCTCTTCCTGGCTCAAAAACTAGACTGGAAAGAGGAGAATGGTAGTTAAAATAGCTAACACCCTAGGGCATGCAGAGTGGATGGTCAGAGAGGAAGTGATCACCGCTCCTCCGCAAAGCTGTCATGCTGTTAGGAAGAGAACTCCTCTTAGAGACTGGTGTTGTCTGAAAGGAGGAAAGACTTGCATCTCTGTTCCCTGTTAGATGAGTGATGAACAACAGAATGAATCAAGGTGGACCTAAAAGAGTTATTCGGAGAGAATGAGGTGCATTTTCTGAAGGTCGGGGGCTTGTAAGAGCATTGAGACGGGTCTGGTTACAGTCTGGAGATCGCCAGAAGGGTTCGCAGGATCCCCTCTCTAGGAAGATGGGAAAACATCCCTTTCCATCCCAGTTTTCTGCAGCCCTTCAAGGGTATTAATGAAGAAAATAGCTGCACCTGATTCCAAAGAGCCTGATGCTTTGAGGTAGAAGCAGTTACCCTGGGCTGGCCAAGGGTTCCAAACTATGTTGGAAGCATGGATCACTGGTAAGAGCTGAAGAGAGTCACCGCTCCCTTTCTAAACGGGCTAAGTGTGATAGCAAGTGTTAGATGATAGCCGATCATGGCCTCAGCAAAACTACAAGGTCTCCATGTAGAGAACAATCCACTGACGGGAATGCCAACAATGGACAGAATGGACAAAACCAGAGTGACATGAGAAATACTACTCTGCAACCAAGTCTGAGCAAATGGTTTCTTCCTTCCTAATTTCCCCCTCCTAGTCTTCATACCTGATGAGGCTTTGAAAGGGGTAGAGAGTATAATAGGATGAAGAAGTAAAACGATGGCCTGTCTCAACTTCACATCTCTTAGAGCCATGGGGAAGTGTGTGTCGGGGAAGAGATAAAATAATAGTAATGAAAATACTAATTATTATGATAATAGCTAACACATATTCCTCTCACTCTTTGCCAGGCAGTATTCCAAGTTCTCCACATGGAGCACATCATAAAAGCCATATGATGAAGGTTATTTTATTATCCACTTTTTAAAAACAATATTTTTTCTTTATTGATTTTAGAGAGAGGAAGGGAAAGGAACAGAGAGATAGAAGCATCGATGAGAGAGAACACCAATTGGCCGCCTCCTGCAGGCCCCTCACTGGGGATCGGGCTCACAACCTCAGCATGTGCCCTCACCAGGAATCAAGCAGGTGACCTCTTGGTGCATGGGTCGACGCTCAACCACTGAGCCATATCGGCTGGGCTATTGTCTACTTTTGACTGCTGAGGAGACGGAGCCCATCTGAGTTTGAGTGATTAACCCAAGAAACCAGAGCTAGTGCATGGTGGTTCTGGGATTGAAATCCATAGAATCTGGCTCTAGCATCTATGCTCCTAAACTTGAGTTCAAAATTATAATCTGGACTGAAATTTTAATAATCAAATTGTACACAGAATTTCACATTCTGAAGGATGTGGGAAGATAATTTGACAGAGCAAGTTTGAAGAGAGACATTAGAGAAAAGTAAAAGCATCTCATACTTATACTTCACCCAGTTAAAACTGCTTGATAAACTCTCAATACACTGATTTTAAAAGGTTAGTAATGCATATGATATATTATATACATATGTTTTATATAAGTGTACATATATGCAGGGTGGGGCAAATGTAGGTTTACAGTTGTTTGTATGGAAAATAATACTGTAACTAATAAATAATACAAGAATAAACTCTGTGTTTTGCATACTTACTGCAAATCTATTTTTGTCCCACCCTGTATATATTATAAATTGAAGAATCATAAGGGCACCCAATAAATTTTTGTTTAAAAATAATGCTAATAATATAACAATGACTACTATAATGTGTATTGTTTACATAACATGTGAAATCTATGCAAATATTAGAGATAATTATTGATTATCATTGAAATTATTGATCAATATATTAGATTACCGAGCAATAGATTTATCTTTATTTTCTAGATATTCACCATAAACTTTCTTCACTGAAAAGCTAGAGAAGCCAAACATAGATGCATCCTCTTAAGACACCGACTCCCATTCTTCATATTTATGTCATTACTGTGGAAACAGTAGATGCTTGATCACAGGGGAAGCTTAATATTAGATTGAAGAAAATATTAAAAAGTACAGCAGACTGGTTAAAACAAGTCTGTACAGGCTCAGGGGAGGGTCCTGGTGACATGCTAGGTCTTCTCCACATCCAATTTTGATAATATGATTGATGATGTGATTTCTCATAAGTGGTGGAGAGAAACAGCATCAAAACTAATCACATTATGCTGGCATTTGGAAGTCTAAATAAAAGGTATGTGAACTCATTACAGGAAGATATTTTTTCATTTGAAATTTAAATTCGCCAGCCCATCTGTATTTGTCTGGAAAACTTGTGAATTTGTTTGCAGATGAAAATGACCAGAGTTGAATAATCAGTTGCAACTGATTACAGGTAATAATCGGCAGCCCAGGGACTTCCTGGCAGTTACAGATCTGCCCTAACAACTCAAGAACGGGGAGGATGAAGCGGTGCCCTGAGTCTGTAGCCATGTTTTTCTGTCTCTTCAAAGGAAGAAGTGATCCTAAAGCTGCTAATAGAATTTCTCTTTGCAAATTTAGCTTCCTCTGTGGTTTGGTTTTTAAAATTTTTATTTTAGATTTAATTTATATTTTTTAAAGTAGTACAGATGTCTCTTTTTTTTCTTCTCCATTGGCTCCCTCCTCTCTACTCCTGGCCCGCACCCTGCCTTCACCACACTGTTGTCTGTGTCCATTGATTGTGCATATATGCATGTAAGTTCTTTGGTTTATCTCTTCCCACCCTACCTCCCCTCTTCTCTCTGAGGTTGTCAGTCTCTGGATCTATTTTGTTCATCAGCTTATTTTGTTCATTTTATTCACAAATAAGTGAGATCATGTGGTATGTGTCTTTCTCTGACTGGCTTATTTCACGTCACATTATACTACTCTCCAGGTCCCTCCATATCGTCTCAGAGGGTAAGAGATCTGTCTTTCTTACAGCTGCATAGTATTCCATTGTGTACCACAGCTTTTTTATCTACTCCTTTATTAATGGACACTTGGGTTGTTTTCAGATCTTAGCTATTGTAAATAGTGTTGCTATGAACATAGGGGTACATATATTTTTTCTGGTTGGTATTTCAGGCTTCTTAGGATATATTCCTAGAACTGAGATCACTGGATCAAATGGAAGTTCAACTTTTAATTTTTTGAGGAAACACCATATTGTTTTCCATAGTGGCTGCACCAGTCTGCATTCCCACCAGCAGTGTACTAGAGTCCCCTTTTCTCCACACCCTCACCAGCACTAGTTGTTTTTTTTATGGCAGCCAGTCTGGTAGGTGTGAGGTGATACCTCATAGTCATTTTAATTTGCATATCTCTGATGATTAATGATGTTGAGCATTTTTTCATTTGTCTCTTGGCTATTTGTATGTCCTCTTTGGAGAAGTATCTATTTAGGTCCTCTGCCCATTTTTTTTTGTTTGTTTTTTTGTTATTCCTCACCTGACGATATTTCTCCATTGATTTATAGATAGAGAGGAAGGAAGGAAGGAAGGAAGGAAGGAAGGAAGGAAGGAAGGAAGGAAGGAAGGAAGGAAGGGAGGGAGGGAGGGAGGGAGGGAGGGAGGGAGGGAGGAGAGAGAGAGAAAGAGAAAGAGAAAGAGAGAATCATTGATATGAGAGAGACACATTGACTGGTTGCTTTCTTCACGACCCATCCAGGGCCAGGAATTGAATCTGTAACCTAGGTAACATGCTTATGACTAGGAATCACACCTGAGATTCTTTGGTCTGTGGGCCAGTGCTCTAATACTCAGCAAGACTGGCCAGGGATCTCTGCTCATTTTTTAAATTGGATTGTTTTTCTTCCTTCTGTTGAACTGTATGAGTACTTTATATATTTTGGATATTAATGTTTTATCCAATGTATCATTGGCAAATATGTTTTCACAAAGTGTGGGTTTTCTTTTCACTTTGATGCTGGCTTCTTTTGCCATGCAGAAGATTTTTAGTTTGATGTAGTTCCATTTATTAATCTTTTTACTGTTTCTCTTGCCTTAGGAGATGTATCAGTGAAAATTCTGTTGCATGTTATGTCTGAGAAGGTGTTAATTTTTTTAATGAAGATGTTGAACAGTTTTAAGTTGAGAGGATAGTATGCCTTTATTTTGTAGACTTTTCAATGATACAGTCATGGCTGTGCGACAGTTTCTACCAAGGGGAAATTAACATTAATATAAAAACACACAGCTAAGAGAACTCGAGAAGTCTATCATTTTTCCAATATGCAGTATTCAAAACTCACAGTTGCACACCCTACACTTAAGCTATCAAGAAATTTAGGCTATTTGAAATGTTACAAATGTGCAGGCAACACCCATTATCCTAGATGGGTGATACCATTTATGGACGACATAATAAATAGAGGGAAATCTAGTATGTTTGTTCAATATGGAGTAGGTAATTGAAGTACAGGATCCAAAGTAAAACCATAAACAATAATTAGATAGTGAAAATGTGGAAAGTTGACTGTGACCCACATAATAATACAGCTGAGCATCAGCAAAGACAGAAGCTGCCTTGCATTTGGAAGCAGATTATAAAGGGAACGTATGCTTAATAAACATCTGGGGGAACTGGGATAATATCCGAAGAAAAATCTCCTAGAGGAGGGAACTCTCTAACCTTAACCTTACAGTCTTCATTTGTGGAGGAACATATGATTACATAGATGTTATTATGTACATCTGGCGCAGAGTTAGTGTGATGTCTCTGTGAGTCTCAACACTGAGTCAATTGCAACAAAAATGCGCGTTGCTTAGTATGGCTAGTACCACTGATAAATTCCACGTTAAAAAGTCTCTTATACAGTTTGAGGTCTTGGGTACAAATAACAGAAAAAGATTCTGTTTATTTGAACAAAAGTAGGATTTAATGGAAGGATATGAGAGGCTCAGAGGATTCCTGAGAGGTTAGAGAATTGGATTGGAAAAAACAAGAAGGGTTAGGCAGCGGGAACAGCCAGGATAATATACTGTCATTTCAGCTGTAATATACACTTTCCATCCGGTGTCTACCACACACTCAAGAGTCAACGTAGCAGGAGAGGACACCTGACTGCTTGATGATAAATTGAACATCACCCTTTCGTTGTCCTGGGACAGGCAGAATGTCTCTTGAAAATTTCCCCAGAAAGCATATGTTTTTAATGCCTAGTATATGATTATATTATGTAATAGATAATTTTAGTGTCTAAATGTAATCATATAATAGGTCTCTTGAGTGTCTGTTATATAATCACATTATATAATATGCAACAATGACACTATATAATAAACATTCTGCCTAGCACAGGGATGCAAAGGTTCTGCCTTTTAGAAATTTCTTCTTTACAGGAATCATCGCAGGAAGTAGGAGTAGGGATCAGTGTGAGGGGAACATAAAGAGGGCACTACTTTTCATGCCTGAGGAAAGCAAAGCCTAGAAGGTGAAATAAAGTGTCACATATTACACAGCTTGAAAGGAAGGCAATGAATAGCATGTGTAATATACACAGATGCAATTAGGTGGCCATAATTTATTGACCAAATTGGAACCTTTGTTCAAGAATCAAATGAGCACTGTTCATATTCGTTCCAGGATAGCCAGCTTCAGTGGTAGCATCCTTAGCTCTTTACGTCTTTGGCATCAGAATGCAATACACCCGAGGAAGACTACAGTCCATGAAGGCACTGCTTACTTCAGTCAGAGGCAACCAGAACAGTATCATCCAATGGAACATTCTAGAGGGATGGAAATTTTTTATTTCCATATATCCAATATGTGGAGTCTGTTCAAAGTATGGCAGCTACTAACCACAGTTGGCTATTGACCCCTTGAAATGTGGCTAGTATGGCTAAGGAACTAAATTTTAAATTATTTATTTTTCATTAATTTAAATGTAAGTAGCTACATATGCCTAGCGGCTACCAAAACACTAGCATAGAACTAAATTGTGGTATTATCTTGGGGTTTATTGGATTAAAATTTTATTTTCTTTATTGATTTTTAAAGGGAGAGGGAGAGAGATAGAAACATAGATGAGAAAGAACATCAATTAGCCGCCTCCTGCATGTCCTACACTGGGGATCGGGCCCACAACATGGGCATGTGCCCTGACTGGGAATTGAACCGGTGTCATCTGGGTGCATGGGGCGACACTCAACCACTGAGCCACAGCAGTCAGGTGGTTCATTGGATTTTTCTAACATGTTTTAATGTGAGGCTTTATCATGACAAAGAGATTATGGTTGTCGTAGACTAAATATGCTCTTCAGTTGGAATAAGTGAAGAAATATACAGTAAATATGGCAAATGATACACACCAAGGCTCTGGTATTTATTTCTAAATCCACTGCACTAAGAAATTGTCAAGCTCTGGATATTCTCTGTTGCCCCAGGGGAGGGGAAAATAATTTCTCTTCTCCTTTTCTAGGTTCTTGGCTTAGATTCCCTTGTAAGAAAAGACAGAGTAACAAGAGAAAAGCAAACAGAAGAGTAACAACATGTGTGCCTCCTGTTTACGTGGAAGGGACCCAGGAAGATCGCGTGACTCTCCAAAATGGCCTCTTCTTTTCTCTCCTACATCGTGGCGGTGCCGGGTCTCGCTTGGCTTTGCAGTGACTGGTCCTCCACTCTGGAAGTCACGCAGTACAACAGGGGCTCCAGCAGCACCGATGACATTTGAAAAATAATCCAATCAATTACTCTGGATGGTCTTGGGAAATGACTTAACCTTCTTAAGTCTGTCTCCTCGCCTATAAAACAAGTTGAAGAAATTTCTGTCCTTGCCGCGTTACAGTGAAGCTGTGCTAAAGAGCCAAGCACAGCTTGTGTGCAGTCCGGCCTTAGGCAGGCAGTGCCCACACTTTAACTGCATCTAAAATGTGTTGCTTCTTTGTTCGGGCTTTTGTTTTGCATTTTTTACAACATATTCACTGATCTGTAGCTATTTTCTGGAGTATGTCCTCATCTGAGAGCCAATGTAGTGTCATCATAAGCTTTCCCGTCATTATTTATGCATTTGGTCAATAAGAATGTAGTGAGTCCAACACACTGAACTTGCTAGACGTACATGGTGAATAAACCAGATGAGGCTCCTGCCCTCTCACGGTTTATGACCTGGAGTGTGGCTGATGGTCACACAACCTATGATGGTGGGCAGCCTTCTCAGATACACCCTGAGAGTGTGCATGGTATGCCTGTCATCTCCCCTGTGTGCGGGCCAATGTTTCTCGAACTGTCAGGGCTGAAGGACCAGTTGCTTTGTTTTCTGATCCATCTCATGCTAGATGCAATCCACTACCCCAGACAGACGGCACTACCACCAGTCAGGCTATGGGTAATGGCACAAGTTCATGGACACTGGGCTTGAATATCAGAGCAATGGCAAATTGCCATACACCTTTGTAGACACTTTTCATTTGTGTGCAGCAATAAACAGTGTGTGTACCAATTCCTGTCCACAGATTATATGGTGAAAAGCAGTGATATAGATTAAAATAATCCAGGAATACTTAGCATGGAGAGGGCGGGGCGAAGGAGGAGACATCCGTTCATTCTAATGGCCTGTGTACGGGATGCGCTGCATATCGCTTGCACACTGTTCTTACTGAGATTGTAATTGTACACCTACATTCACAGCAAATAAAATGCTCTACCATTCCACTCCATTGAGCCCTATACAGTGAATCCAGATGAAAAAGCTCTGCAGCTATTGGAGGACAGGGTTGTGGAAAGAAGTTCACAACTTGCTCTTTTTATTAAATTGTCTTTTTCTTTTTCCTATATTTATTTTAGAGAGAGAGGGGAAAAAGAGAGACAGAAACATCAATGAGAAAGAACATCGACTGGCTGCCTCCTGCATGCCCTCCACTGGGGATCGGACCCACAACCTGGGCATGTGTCCTGACTGGAAATTGAACCAGTGACCTCTTGGTGCATGGGTCAATGTTCAACCACTGAGCCACACCGGCCAGACACAACTTGCTTTTATAGATGACTCAGGAAAATAAATGCAAACAATTTAGATTTCTAACGGACAGTACAGCAAGGGATCGATAACAGTAGCTATTGTTATAACTGCATAATTTAGTATCCTGAAAGTGAAAATCTGTTCATCACTGGCTGAGAAAAATTAATGCTACTTTTATAATCACTTATTTTGCTCCCAAAGATGATCAGCTTCATCAAATAGATGGTACCCCATTGGTCATCATTTAGAAAGGAAAAGCAAATGTAATAAACTAGTTTATGACATATTTTTAAATACCACCAATAAAAATGCATTATCTAATTTTTTATATTAAAAACTAAAAAGACATGGTATAAGTATTGGACTTTGTCAGGGGGCGCTGACAACATTCATTAGGAACATTTGTACGTGCCACTCATTCCCAACTCCTCAAAATTCTTGTTCATGCTGTTAGATATTATACAATGACACTTAATATTTTTTTTTTTTTTAAAGAAATGTAAAGAATCATAGAATCTAAAATTACCCATAATTCCCGCATCTGAACTCAAACACTAAATTTATCTTGTGGTGTATTCAGCTCTATTTTTTCAATAACACTGGTTTTTGTGCTTGAAATAACTAGGCTTGCCTTACATTTCCCATCCCATAGTAATAGGTTTCTGTGGGAAATGAGGACTCAAACATCACAGCAGAACTTTGAATAACAAGCCCTTTGTTGATGTAACCACTACAAGTTTGGCTGCACTGCTCCTGTGAATAAGACCCTGATACTCACAAAAGAAGAAATTACCTGGAGCTTTATAGCTCAGCAAGAATCAATTCTTAGGTCATCTCTGAATTTCTGTAAATTCAGAATTAGTGGGGTCTGCGTTAATGAGGTCCGATTGTATCCTGGGCTGTTGATAAAATTGCTATCACAGATTCAACGCAGTTAAGGCCCTTTGCTTCTTCAACAAGGGTTGAAGAGGGCAGATTCTTCCTGGGACCAACATCAGCGATTTTTAATTACATGATTATGTGGCGTGAGGTGGACCTATAGGATGACCTCCTAGAGGAAGTCAGCATTTTTTGAGTAAGCACCAGCATATTTTTCACTTGGCTCTGCAGCCCCCATTCACTTTCAAATGGGTCAGGTTTCCTTTCTTTGGATCTTTAGCTTTTTGTCCATTAGAGTTTTCCCCAAGGACTATTTTATCAAACAAAGCAAAACACTTTAGGAAAGAGTCTACGTTCTTTGCAGAGTTATAGCTGATGCTTTGTTTATGTATAGTGAACACGTACGGAGTTAGCACTCCCCGAAGGAAAATCTGGGGAGATATCAGAAAAATGTTTTCAGTAATTGCTACTTGGTTTGATCTTTTGGTACTTTGTGGTGTTTTATGCAGCATTAATGGTATCACCTGAGATTCTTAGGCTACAAAAGAACTTCTAAGTAAAGGTCCATTATCAAATGTAAGGGAGACATTTTCCAACCTCTGAGGGAATCAAGTAAAAAACTATTTAAATGTTGTTCTTGGGGGAGTGTGACAGCAACATGCTTCCAGACAGTTTGGTCCATTTTTTATGCCCATGTGTACGAGTGTGTGAGTGTGTGTGTACGTGCACACACCTAAGTACAAATGCTGTGGGTAGTGATCCAGCTCCTCTCCGTCCAGCACACAGAAAAATATGATCAAGTTTATTTCATTTTTTTTTTTTAGGCAAACCAGCCAATTAACTTTCAGTATCCTTCTAATACATGCCTAAAATTTATTCAAAAAGTCTTTCAACTTCATTTAATTTGCTATTCGGGGTCTTCAAAGCTTGAATATTTTTGCTCACAAACACTTGGGACTTGGAGAGTGACAGGAGAGACAGGCTGAGGGTCATGGCCAAGTTCACATCACTTACCGTCTTGGATAGTTCACTAAGTTCAGCTGCCCAGTGACTGAACGCTTCTGCCAGACCCGAATTCCGGTCATAACAACGGGTAATAAAAATGCCCATTTGTTGGGTGGAAATGTAAGCACATTCCAGTTTGTGTAGTCTTCAGGACACTGTGTCTTTACTCCAAATTCTGTATCTTTATGTTGAGGTAGCTTTATGCTTGGCCATACCAAGTGTATACCACTGGAGCGTAGGAGGGCCAGGCAGACTCTGCCTGTATTTGGCATCTAGTCCTACAGGGGTGAGGGCTCAGGCTAAGAATCAGCCGCTGAATTCCAGCTAAGATGGGCACGGAGAACTGCTTTTCTGAAGGTAGGTGCGGACAGAAGCACACTGTTAAGGATCTGGTTTTCGAGATGAATCTTCTGAATCCGCTTGCTGAGCTCCCTGGCTGCCCTCTCCCACCTCAGCTCTCCGCTGCTGTGCGATGGACTCAGTGTTGCCGCAGCATAATAGATGCGGAGTGTTAAGAACTCAACGTGGATGGTTGAAAAAAGAGACAGAATCACTGACACCTTCACAAATGAAAGAAAAGAGAAATATAGGTATCTGATATGAACATAAAAAGTGACTCTATAAACCACTTGTTAGGAAGTGTTGGGGTTCACGGGGAGGGTGTACCTGTCTCTCCATCGGGTGGAACATGGACCCTGGGAGTCCACAGTCACATCCCTCATGCCCTCAGATTTTACAGAACATGCGTGAAAACCACAGATAATCATAGTAAATGGAGTGACAATAACTAATACAGACAGTGAATTTCCAAGGAGTAGGCTCTGTGATAAGATGCTTAACTATATTATCTTATATAATCATTTCAGCATTAACAGTAGTAGCTAATATTTATTGAGCACTGACAAGGTCCAGGAAATATTCCAAATGTTTGATTTAAGCTAAAAACTAATAATCCTTTGAGGTAGATATGTTATTATATGCACTTTGAGAAGTGAGGGAACAGAGGCACAGGTGGGCTGACTTATTTTACTAGCCAGTGTTATATGGCTGGTAAACAGCAACACCAGATTAGGAATCTGAGTAGTAGGATTTAAGTATAGACCCTTACTGCCCAGATCCCCCAAAGAGCATTCTATCCCCACCCCACACCCTGCTTTTTATATAAATGTCAATGTGTTTATTTTTTTAAAAAACAACTATGTCAACCTTTTGTGTGGCTTCAAAACGTGAAAGAAAGTAATTGTGTTTTATATGTCAAAAGTGGCAATCTGGTTAAACTAGACGTTAGAAGGGACCACAAGAGAGTGACATTGGTGGCTGAGTGTATAGGTTCTAGCTACACACTTCGTTTCAAATCTAGCTCTGCTTCTTCTTAGACATTACTTCTCCTTTCTAGCTTACCTTAAAAAAAAGAAGAAGAAGAAAAGGCTTACTAATACCATCTTATAGATTTCCCTGAGTTAATATTTACATTAATGTGCTTAATGTATTTATTTATTTTTATCAAATTTTTTCTTTATTGATTTTAGAGAGAGATGAAGGGAGAGGGAGAGCGAGATAGAAACATGGTTAAGAGAGAACATGGATTGGCCGCCTCCTGCACACCCCCCAATGGGGATTAGGCCCACAACCTGGGCATGTGCCCTGACCGGGAATCGAACTCGGCGACCTCTTGGTGCATGGGTCAACACTCAACCAGTGAGCCACACTGGCTGTGCTGCTGAACGTATTGAGAACCATGCCTGACCCAGAAAGTAATGTTAGGCTAGTTAATATCATCACTTGGCTCCATGTGTGGAGCTAGAATCCAAAGGTAGACATTTCCGGAAACAGATTTCAACTCACTAAGAAGAATGTATTCAAAAGATTGTCCAAAGACCAAACCAGGAGAAATAAGATTCTCATCATCAGAGGCAACCAAAGAACCTGGATTTGGTATGGATTCTGAAAAGTCTATTTACTCACTGGACTGCTGTCAGACCAGCTTGTTAGAAACTAACTTTGTTTAGAGGTTCTGTGCCTCTCTCACCTTTTGTCATCTTTATTAAGGATGACCACCAAGTGCTGGTCAGTGCAGGAGAATGAGAAGTGAAGGAGCTGGAACCGTGAGGTGCAGTAGGAAAGAGATACAGGTTTAAGTCAGCCGAGGACTTGACGATCTGACACTGTGGAAATCGATCTGACACTGTGGAAATCCCCTAAGTGCCATGCATCTTACTAAGAGAAAGACAGACGACGGGTGTGGGGATACAGTGTATATAAAATTACTTAGAACCTGGAAAGAACTAGAGATGAGGACTGCATTTGATATCAGGGAGAAGTCAACAGAAGGTAGAGTAACTCCATACAGGGTGATCTAGGGCTAAGCAAGCAGAGACTCAGGAGGAAACTGGTTCGCTGGAGGGTTAGATTAAGCAAGAGAGAAGAGCTCAGAAAGGGAGGGGAAGCCAGGTCTGAAAGCTAAGCTAGTTGCTGGATAAACCTCCCTGAGACATCTGGCAAGAACTCTGCCTCCTTTTTTTGAGAAACAGCGCTATCTGGGTTTCCCAGTCCTAGCCTAGCCTAAAGAACACCGGTGAACTAAATAACACCCCCATCCACGTTTCTGCGGTCTCTGGCTACAATATTATAGAAGCCATGGTTCTTAAAGAGTGTCATCTTTTATTTATTAGCATCAGGAAACATCCTGGAAATAACTGAATTATGCGATCAAAGTCAGTGCTAATCAAAGTTATCAACGTCGAGTGTTCTCTTCTCCACATGGCGTGGTTCTTGCTGGGCCCATGATGCCAATTGCATGATTTGTACAGAGCCCTAATTTGCTGATTACACGGATCTTCTTGGTTCCTGCTATTCTGAGTCCTTACCCCCTCGCTATTTTTGGTTTCGGTTAACATTGATATTAGGGAAATGCCATTCGAAAGAACAAGGTATTCAGAATAAAATCCAGCCAAATCAACTTTAGAGCTTCAAATAAGTGAATTTCTGGAGTATCTGAGTTATTAACCAGTAAATGTTTAATCAATAATTCAATTAAATGAGGAGGAAAACTGATGTTAAAATATATACATGTATTTCACGTATTAGCCTCGGTCAGAATTGGACTGGAATCAGTAAGTCACTTGCTAGGTACAGGAAATAGTTCTCATAAAAAACGCATCTTGTCTTGTTTTACTTAGTCTCAGGTGCTAACTACAAGTTCGTACATAAATGTGTTAGAACAATCAGTGCATAACACTCAATTTCTTGTTAGACAGAAGGGAGTTTCTGAGAAGGAGGCGATTCAAGGGCGGGTGAAGGGGCATGAATGATAAGGTGCTCAATGGGGGCAAACCTGTCCCATGTCACGGAGCCGGAGGAGACTCTCCTGTTCAGCTCTTCCTATTGTCCCCCGTGAAGCGGAACAAAAGAAAAACATCTCTGCCACTTGCTGTGCTGTGTGGCCTTGGGCATTTTCTTTCATATCCTATGAGAAATGTCTATTTCCCAGGGGTTATAAGGATGAAACAAACCAGCAAACGAGAGCTCCCTGGTGCAGGGTTGGGCATAATACACAGTGAGTCCTAATGGTCTGACCTCCCTTTCCGACTGACACCTCTCCCCTACTTCTTCACCTGTGGCACGCGTGTGACCTGGCTGTAGCACAGCTAAGGCGTGGGTGGGGCTGAGAGCTGAAAGGGGGGGTATTCTACGCTCGGCTCACCACTGTGACGGTTCAGCTTTCCGGCTTCGGAACTGAGTTCCCCGCTGCATTCCTTTTTAACATTTACAGCTGTGAATGGAAAAAGTCCTTACCACAGTGTCCCGGTTTCATTTTCAAAAGAACCTTGGTTCTTGTTTTTTCTGATTATAATGTTATTGCCTATTTAATATTATACATTTAGATTTTAAAAGAAGACCATAAAGGAAACAAAAATTATCCGTAATTCCACAGCTCATTGTTAACATTCTGATGCTGTATATTTTTTCTGGTTTCTGTCTTTCCATCTATCTATGTGTCCATACGTACCTGCATAGATATATAGATATAGATAAATACAACTCTATACATTTATACCCATATAATATACCTATGAGTTAAAAAAAAGTCTGTAAAATAAAACTGACGTGCTCGGGGGCTTGAGGAGGCTCATAGCAGACCTGACAAGCTCAGTGGCCAAAGGAACCACACAGGATGGTCTGATCATAAACCCCCATCTGGGCCGCGCAGAGAGGGAGCCACATCCCAGGCCTCTCGCTTCCTTCACAAGTGTCCATCTTTACCTTTAGCGGGCCAGGTCCATTGTTCTTATGCCCCTAGGGTAACATACCCTTAAAATGTCAGAGTAACTTCTTCTTCTGGACTCCTCACAGGCATAACCACAGGCACCAGACCAAAGACCCCCAGAGCCCGGGACCACAGAACCCTCATTGTCATCCTGTTTCTCGAGTATCATCTCTCTGTGCTGTAAATGTTAATTATTAGCTATCCTGTACCTACTAATGTAAAAAACTATGTGTTTCTTCGTTTTGCCTTTTTTTTTTTTTTTAAGTCCTCACCTGAGTACATTTTTGCATTTATCTTCAGATAGAGCAAGAGGAAGAGAGGGAGGAAGAGAGAGAGAAAAATCGACGTGAGAGAGAGACACATCAAATGGCTGCCACCCACACGACCCCAACCAGGCCTGGGACAAACTACAACCAAGGTACGTGCCCTTAGCAGGAACCGAACCTGGGACTCTCTGGTCTATAAGCCGACACTCTAACCACTGAGCCAAATGGGCCAGAGCTCTTTGTTTTGCTTTTTCACAATCCTTGAGATTTCCCTCCTTGCTTTATCCAGGCCCCTTAGTCTAGCACCAATGGATTCCAAGTAACTTTCCTTAGGTTTTGTCCTTTGATTCCAATGTGTAAAAGGAGCTGCAAAACTACCATTCCCCAGAGCATGGATATGTCATCAAAATGTGGCTCAGACAGGCTCTCTTGAAACTTTTCTGTAGACTGGACATTCTTTTGTTGACACACTTATAGGTAAACATATATGCAGAGATGTGCATAAAAATACAAATAAATGCATATATATATCTTATATGCATACAGATATTTAAATCTATGTATATGTAGAATAATTGTTTATGTCAGTGGTGGATATGTGTATGTGCCCATGTATGTATATGATCTGTTAGATTGTTTCCAACTTTTTCTCTGTTGTCAATAATGCTGTAACCTATATATTATAAACATGTATCTTAATTTATACTGTAACCTTGAATTTCAAAATGTAGACTTACTAAATCCATAGCACGTCTAATTT
Source organism: Molossus molossus (assembly GCF_014108415.1). Lineage (NCBI taxonomy): Eukaryota > Metazoa > Chordata > Mammalia > Chiroptera > Molossidae > Molossus > Molossus molossus. Next base: position 15,543,100 of record NW_023425344.1, on the reverse strand, counting down.
TTAGCGGCTATGCATCCAAGGGCATCTCTGCTGGCATTTATTTGGACTACTTGGTAGGAATGCCATACCTACAGCTTAATATTAGGAATAAGAACTGTGTTCTAAGAGTATGGAGATTTCAAAATGTGTTGCTCTTTACAAGAGGTTTTTACAACTCAGTCTGCAGAAGCCCCCACCCCAAGCTGGGAAAATGAAATACACTGGGGTAACTTGAAGCTATCCACTTGCAAACTCATGGACCACAAATTCATCACAAAGGTTTATTCGGTAGAATGTAATGTAACAACTATTAAATCTGTTGATTGACTCAAAGTAACCCACTTTGCAGTGCCCGGGCTCACTCCAGGCACCCAGAAAGGCAAGTGGCTTCCTGCATTCTGCGGTCTCCCCGTGGCTCCCCCCTCTCCCATCCCCAGCCTGCCCGTGGGCCCTGTCTCCTCACGGCCATTACGCTTGCTTTCTGTTGGACAGGCTCTCATCACCATTTCCACCTTACCTCAGTTCTCCAGAATCTTCTTTAGTCTTACTTGCAGGGAGAAGGACCCCATTCCCAGGTCTTCTTTGCGGACCGCCACGTCTTGTCCCTGAGGTGGGACACGGCCGCCTGCTGGGACGGGTGGCACACACATCACCGCTCCCTCGGCCCTCCCTCGGTGGCTTCACTGCCTCTTACCCTGGGGCAGGCCTCTTTCCCAGTGGGTGATAAAAAGATAAAACTCTTCCGATGCCCTGAGAATGACATAATAGGATTGATTGTGTTCTATTGGCCTTCAATAAAATAAATCTGAAGGTTAAATATAAGCATGTGAAATAAGAACTTTAAATACAGAGATTAAACAAATAAGTGGATGACAAATCGACCTTTATTTTTCTATAACCATCTACTCTTCTTCAGAAGCTCCTTCCCCATAGAAAGTCAAGGAGTTTACAAAACTTGCCAATTATGTAGATACCCCTCTCTTTCCATTTCCGTCCGTTTCTACATTGCAAATATTCCATCAAGACCTTCTCCCTTCCGTTGCTCTCTACCTCTGGCTCCTGCGCTCCACGTCAGGGCAGCTGGTCTGAGTGAGCACGCGGCATCTTCTGGAATACACGTGTGGTGCAAGCTCTGACTTTTCTGCTGGCGCGTGCTGCTGCCTGGCCCTGGCGCTCTTGTGGTTTGTCCACTTGACTTTGCCCAGGCTCCCAGCACCATCTCTCTTCTTGGGGTGTTGTGATGCCTCTAGAGACCAGGCTGTGACCGTTAGACCATCCCTGGTCTGGGTGCTGCTCAGTTGCCTTCACTTACGTAACTGTTACAGAGTCACATCCTCCAGTGAGAACAGCGATCCCTATTGCGTTTCCCAGTCAGTCCATCAGCACGTTTTATCCCCTGGGCCATCACAGCCTCACGCATACTTTGTCAGGCCCTTGCCACTCACAGCTCAATGTCCAGCAGCTCTGGATTATTAATGTGGATTTACCCTCGACCACTGCTGCTCATTCCACCTCTTCATGTTGGAGAGGGACCACACAACACAGAGAAACCCTCTAAGGAATATAAGGAAGAGAACATGGAAGTGCCGTTGCTTTCATCTTTCTCTTGACTGTAGAACTGGGACTGCTTTCGGGGACCACACATCATGAACGATACTAGCAAACCAAGGTCCGCTTAGATGAGGACCACCTAAGTAACTTAGGGTATTAAAAGCAAACTCCCAATCAGAGTTTGAAGTAGCTGAGGACATTTAAACTGGAAAACAGAAGAAGATAGTGATCTCCAGACCCTCAGAAAGTAGTGAGAAACCACAAACAGACATGATTGGTGCCCTGGGACTACAGCCCTCCCAGACGTCTCTTGGGGGGCACTCTACTTTTCAGTTAGTAGGTGAATCTCAAGGCATGTGTTACTAAAAGCAATTAAAGACCACAAGTCTGGGATTGAGTCTTACTTGTTATAAATTAGAGAAGATTGGAGCTGTTCCTATAACATCACTTTTGTTCATTCTCTATTGAGAGAGCTACATGTGAATTTGTATCTAGTGTAAGAGGAATTACACAGAAACTCGGTTATTCTCAAGGGGACTCCGTGAACCACTGGAGAAGGTGGAACCAGTGCCTGGGAATTACAGAGTCTGACTTCAATTCAATATACTGATATGGGGTCTAATAGTCAGAACATAACCTGAAAATATAGATACTGTTAGATGGATCCTGATCTTCAGAGTGTGGTAGGACTTGGTGATGTCTAACTTAACTTTAAATAAAATGATATATTTTTATTGGAAAAAAATAGTATTTCCTGACTTTTTATCCTGCTTTTATCTCTAGGATTCACCTTACTCCTCCTAAATGTTTATTTCATAGAGCCCAACTTTTTCTAAATCATGGAGTATATGTTATGTAATGTATAATTTCAGCAAGTTTTTGAAATGGATTTAGTTCTTGGTACATAAAATCCAAATCAAATAGAAAGATACCTTCTCAATTCTCTTTTAGTCTTTTTAAAACAAGGAGAAATTTTCAGTTTAGTCTTGTCCATCTATAATACATCTTAAGTTCTTACCCATCTTCCTGTGCTCAAAACACTTTTAGGCAACCATGTCTAAAACATTGCGTTTTCACTTTATCTTTTGTATAGTTAATTTCTGTGTAACTGACTTCCATTTATGCTGGTAATATAAATTTCCCTTTTACATAAAACTAGTTCAACAATAAAGTAAATCAACATAAAGGACATTAAGTAACATTACAGTGGTATAGGACATGACCAAATTTGAAAATACAGTTTGATAATGGGAAATACTGGACTATCTTTCTAAAACTCCCCATTTTAATTCTGCAACACATAAAAATAGTGTGACAGAGAAATGTGTAGATTGTTAATTTTCACTTCAGCATCTCTTCTTCTAGTTAGATAAGTAGCTTTTCCCCCTCCTCATTTACACAGGGTTTTCATGGCAACTTGTAAGTATCCCCAGTAGGGAACATGGCCTTCTGCACTTAATGACTGTTCACTAGTCTATCTACTCTTCTCTTCCAGAATGTAAGTTCCTCACAAACAAAAAGCAATAGACTTTGAGTCACTACTCTTTTTTTCCCCCAGTAAAATGTATATGAAATATACTACATGCTTAATAACTTTGGTTGGATAAATAAAATGACCCCCAAATAGAATCATGATTTGCATACCCCTAATTGAGCACGTGGATACTTTTCCCCCTGGAGCTATGCTATACCGTGAACTCATTTCTCACTTGGAGGACTTCACGCACCAAGACCTCTATTACAATATTCTGCTTTCAGGTACTACGTTGGTGTAATGTATTTATTATGCTTCCAAAGTGTTTAGGTTTTGTATGGCAGTTTTGTTTGTTCTCAGAATAGAAGTTTTTGAAGGCTAACGTAGAGAAAATGTCAAATTTTTTCTGCCATCAAACCAAATGCAATAACAAATGAAGGATATCATGAGTGCATTCTATACCATATGCATTTAACTCATTCAGAAAATGGCCACTAGTGGTGTGATCAAACATGTTGCGCACTTTGATATTGCTGGTCTCAGAAGTAAATAGCTGTATTTATGGGACTTTTTAAGTCCCTAGGACTTAATCCTGTAATTGAGGAAGTGCACTTATGAGTAAGAATCATTAAATATACTACTTAATTCAATAACTTTTTAAAAATAGTAACCTAAGTTCTTTGGGGCACCTCTGCTTACTGCCCATGTTCCAACTGTGATGAACTATTATTTATTTTATGCTTGATTTATAAGATGCTGCTTTTCCTCTCTCCAGAAAAAACACAGTTTTTAAAACCACTGTCATGTCTGTCATTTCTCCTGCCATGTTCTTGAACTTAAGGCCTGAATGCTTGATTTATTGAGACTGCTTCTAAAGTTGACCATGTTTTACTATACATTTCTTTATCACTTATCTTGGAAAAGTATTCTATTTCCCAAGGTAATAGTGACTCACCTCCTTATCCATAAAGTTATGGGAACAAAACTCTGTTTAAACCTCACTTTTTACTCAGTTCTGTGGGCTCAAAATGTATTTAAAGTGACAAAACCATCACAAGCCTAGCAGCTAAACTGCCAGAGTTCTCCTCCTCAAAATGACATATTATCCCATCTTTCTTGTTCCAGATGTGGTAATTCATCTTTAAATAAATGTTTCATGTGATTTTAAAGTGTTTTCTCCCTCTTCTCAGACTCCAGCTTGTTTTATTTCTTCTTCTATGTTCTAAGAAAAAGATGAGGGTCTATTTCTCATTGGAAACAAATCAAATGAGAGGACAGTAGAGCAATATCATTAAAGCACTGTGAGAGAACACTGTCAACTTGGAATTTTATATCTGGTGAAAATATCTTTGGGAAACAAAGGCAAGACTTCTGGTTTCAGCTTCAGCATCTGAGTTCTTAGAAGTCATAATTCTCTTCCTTAGAACAAGAAGAAAGCTGAAAAAACTGATAATGAAAAAACTTTCCTTAAACCTAATAGAGGTTATAGAGCCAATGACAACACCCAAAACTAAAGAGACAGGAGACGACTTAGGAGAAAGTCACAGCCGAGATCACCAACACATTGGAGCCCTAAAGTAGTAAGAATGCTTAAAAGGTAATTTTGACAAAATGCTAAAGCTTAAGTGTGGCTTAGAATGAGAATAAAACATTCCCAGGGGCTGCAGTTTTAGACCCCTCCACGGCACACACACATATATTTGTATAGGTGTCATGTCCATTAGGCTCTGAAGTTGAAGATACAAGAAACACCCCCTTGGATTTCAGGCAAAAGGAGAGGAAAGAAACTGTGTGAATTGTACTCAAAGCATTCTCTATAACAAGTTCTGTTTCCAAGAAGGTCTGCACGTAAGAGCCTTACCTGCCTGTTGGAAGAGCTATTAGCCAACTCGATCGCCTTCTACCCTCTTTACTCATTGAAAGGAGGGGAAGAAAAACTTAAGAAACACTTCTGAGGTCACAACTCAAGTTTCATCCCATCTAAAAGACTAATACTTAAACATAATGGTATTGAATGCTTTCTTTCCCTCAGACTTGATCATCAGTAATGCTCTTGGGTGATAGCAATGGATGACAACTAAAAGAATGAAAGACACAGACTTTATTTTAGGAGAGGTTCTTAAGGGAATCCAGAGACAACAGAGGAGGGGAAATATAACCAAAAATACTGAAGGAAACGGTATCCCCTGGTAGTTAGAGATACAACAAGCATTCTAGCTCCTGGCTGAATTAATATAAAACCTCATAATAGATCTCTTTACCCCAATTCTTATTACCCAATACATCATACAGTGATACCTCGGTTCTCGAACGCCTTGACTTTCGACCAAATCGGTATTCGACCAGGAGATTCGAGAAACTTTTGTCTTGGAATCCGAACAAATATTTGGAACTCGAACTTCCGAGATGAGCCGAGTTGAGCCGAATGGCGTTCATTCGGCCCAGCGCGCCTTGCTTGCGTCATCAGTGTGAGTGCAGAGAGAGAGTCACGCTTTGTGGAGAGAGTCACGCTTTACACTGAATTTAACCCTTAGACATACTGTACACTTTTATTTCTTGTTGAGACTTATGTTTTTCTACATATTATATACAAATTAGGCCAGTAAATAGGCATTTTCTGGGGCTTGGAACGAATTAATCCAGTTTCCATTATTTCCTATTGGGTTTCATTGCTTCGGTTCTCGAACAATTTGGTTCTCGACCGTCCTCCTGGAACGAATTATGTTCGAGAACCGAGGTATCACTGTATTCAGCTTTCAACAAACAAGTGCAAGGTATGGTAAAGGCACAAAAAAATTAACATAGGAGTCAGAATAAGCATCAGAAGCAGACTCAGATAAGGACACAGATTTTGGAATTATTAGATAGGGAATTTAAAATAATCATAATTAACATCTTAAGTGCCCTAGTGGGAAAAGTATATTACATGTAAGAATAGATATCTGTAGCCCAAACAGTGTGGCTCTGGTTGAGCATTGACCCATGCTCCAAGAGGTTGCCAGTTTGATTCCCAGTCAAGGCACATACCCAAGCTGTGGCCCCAATCCCCAGTGGGGGACATATAGGGGGTGACCAATCGATGTTCTCTCTCATCCATGTTTCTATCTCTCTCTCCCTCTCCCTTTCTCTCTCTTTAAAATCAATAAAGAAAAAAATGTTTTTAAAGAATAGATGTATGTTGAAAGGTGTAAACTCTATGAGAAAAATCAAAAGGGATTTGTAGAAATAAAAAAATACTCTAACAGAAATAAATAATGCCTTTGATGGGCTCATCTGTAGACTAGACATAGCCAATAAGAGAGTCAGTAAGTTTGAAGATACATGACTAGAAACATCCTAAATAAAATGTAAAGTGAAAAAAATAATAATAAGCAAAACAAAATATACCTGGACTATGGGACAATTACAAATGTGTTATCTATGTATGATTGTATATAAAAAAGAAGAATGAGAGAAAGGGGAAGAATTACTTAGATTATCAATGGGTGAACACTTTTCAAAATCAGTGACAGACATCAAACCACAGATCCAGGAAGCTCAGAAAACACTAAACAAGATAAGTTTTAAATTAAAAAGCAAACTTACATATAAGCAAATCATATTCAAGTTGCTATAAATAAAAGACAAAAAGAAAATAGCAAAAGAAAAAAACAAGTCAGATGAGGAAAATAAGTACCTTACCTACAAGAAACAAATGTAAGAATTATAGCAGCCTTCTCACCAGAAACAATGTAAACAATAAGAAAATGGAGTAAAATATTTATTGTGTAGAAATAAAAACATAAGCAAAATCTAAAATTTTATATCCAGTGAAATTATCCTTCAAAAGTGAAGGAGAAATAAAGTCTTTCTCAGACAAACAGGAAAGTATGGAATTTATTGTCAGAAGATTTATTCTGCAAGAAAAGTTAAAAAAAAAAAAAAAAAGATGTCTTCATAGAAAAGTCAGAGACTGAGAAAAACATAAAGGAAAGAAGAACAATGCAACAGAATAAATGTAGGCAAAATAAAATATTGTATTTTTAAAGTTTTTAGTTGTTCTAATAGATAATTGTCTAGTAGATCATTGTTCAAAGAAATAAAAGCAACAATGTATTAGGTGATCATAAGATATGAATAAGTGAAATAAGTTGAAAAAATCTTTGTTACAAAGTACTTGGCACTACTCATGACAGTATAGTGTTATTTGGGAGTAGATTTAGATTAGTTTTAAATATAAATTGCAAATTTATAGTCGACCACTAGAAAACCTTAGAAAGAAATATAACTGACAAGCTAAGAGAAGAGGAAAATAGAATCATGTAAAAATGTTCAATTAAAGCCAAAAAAGGCAGGGAAAGGGGAGACATCTTTAAAAACAGAAATGAAATACAAGTGCAACAAATATAGAACAATTATAAACATTGTAGACATAAATAAAAATATATTAACAATCATATTAAATGTAAATGGTCTAAATACAATTAAAAGACAGACTGTCAGATTGATTTAAATATAAAGGCACAATTATAAGTAGTCTACAAGAACCCACTTTAAATAGATACAGAGACTAAAAGGAGAGATGGAGAAAGCTATGCCATGCTAACACTAATCAAAAAATGTAGAAGTGGCTATGTTATTTCCAGACAAAGCAAATTTTAGAACAAAAAAATTTATCAGAGTAATACATACTAATTAAGAAATAACTCTTGCCCTGGCCAGTTTTCCCAGTGGTTAGAGCATCAGCCCACAGACCAAAGAGTCATGGGTTTGATTCTAGTCAAGGCTCATACCTTGGTTGTGGTTTGATCCCCAGCCCTGGTCAGGGTCATGCGGGAAGCAACCAGTCGATGTGTCTCTCTCACAAAGATGCTTTTTTTCTCTCTCTCCCTCCTCCCACTCTATCTGAAAAAAATAAAATAAAATAATAAATGGAAAAATATCCTCAGGTGAGAATTAAAAAAAGAAATTAATTCTTTAAAAAGACATAATAATTATTAATGCTTATGCACCTAAAAAATAAAACATTAAAATATATGTAGTAAAAACTGATAGAAAAGCAACACAAAATAGATAAGTCCACAATTATAGTTAGTGACTTTAATAACTTTCTTTCAGTAATTAATAGATACAGCTGACAGAAAATCAGTCAAGGTGTAGTTGAAATGAACACCACCATTAATCAGCTGAATCTATTTGACATTTATAGAATACTTCATTCAACAATAGTGAAATACAGATTCTTCTTCAGCCAAATAGAACACTCACCAAGATAGACACATTTGGCCATTAAAACGCCTTAACACATTTAAAGGAATAGAAGTTATACAAAATATGTTCTCAGACCATAGTGGAATTAAACTAGAATTCAACAGAAAGACAGATGGAAAATCTTAAAATATTTGGAGCTCATATAACATAATTTTAAATAACATAAGTCATATAACAACAACAAAATTCAAGGGAAATTTTCAAATAATTTAGACTAAGTAAAATTAAAATACAACTTACCAAGATTTGTGAGATGCATCAACAGTAATGTTCATAAATAAATTTATAGGACTGAAGGCATATATTTAAGAAGAGAAAAGATCTAAAATTAATCATCTATGGTTCAATCTAGGACAACTGAAATGAAAAACAGCAATTTAATTCTGATGCAAACAGAAAGAAATAAGTAGTACAAATTAAAGCAGAAATAAATTAAATTAAAATCAGAAAATAAAGTTTGCAAAACCAAATGTTATTTTCTTTTAAATCAATACAATTGATAAACCCCTAGCTAGGAGCAGGAAGAGAGAAGCCAAAGAACTTATATGCATATATGCATAACCAATAGACACAGACAATAGTGTGGGGATGGGGGTGGGAGTGGGGAGGAGAGGGTAAATGGGGGGGGGGGAGGAATGCCATCTGTAATAAAGATAACAATAAAGATAAGTTAAAAAATAAAATAAAAAAACAAACCTCTAGCTAGACTACCTACGAGAGAGAGAGAGAAAGAGAGAGAGACAAATTATCAATACCACAAATAAAAGAAATGTCATCACCACAGATCCCATAGACATTAAAAGGATAATAAAAGAATATTATGAGCAACTCTAGGCCCATATATGTGATAAGGGATAAAATGGACCATTTCTTTGAAAGACACACATTACCATAATTCTCATAAATGGAGAAATACATAATCTGAATAGGCCTATAATTATTAATGAAAATGGATAAAATAATTAATGATCTTCTTGAACAGACAGCCATTTAATAAAGAAAAAATACCACATTTTTACAATTTCTCTCAGAAACTAGAAATGAAAGAAACATTTTCAAAGTCATTCTATGATGCCAGCATTATACTAATATCAAAATCTGAGACATAAAAATAGAGAAAAACTACAAATCAATATTTTTTATGAAATTAGATATAAAAATCCACAACAAAATATTAGCAAATTGAATACTACAATGTACAAAGCAAATTATACAAATTGGCAAAGTGGAATTTATTAGTAGTATGCAAGGCTGGTTCCACATTTGAAAATCAATTTATGTAATCCCCTATATCAACAGGGTAAAGAAGAAAAATCATATCAATGGATGCAGAAAATGCAGTGGACAAAATTCAACACACAATCATGATAAAAACTTTTATTGTTATCTTTACCTTTATTGTTATCTTTATTGTAGAAAATTAAGGATAGAGGGTAATTTTCATATTTTTATTTAAAAAAATGTATCTAGCCCTGGCTTGATGGCTCAGTTGGTTGAAGCATCATCCCCTACACCAAAAAGGTTATGGGTTTCAATTCCCGGTCAGAGCACATACCTAGGTTGAGGATCCCACTCCTGGTTGCTTTCTTTCTCTCTCTCTCTCTCTCTCTCTCTCTCTCTCTCTCTCTCTCTTTCTCTCTCTCAAATTTTTCATCTCTCTGGTGAGGATTAAAAAAAAGAAAAGAAATGATAATAAAGGTATAAGATTGGGAAGAAAAAAATGAAACAGTCTTTTTTCACACATGACAGAAATTTCTATGTAGAAAATTCAAAACCATTAACAAAAAATGAGGAACTAATGAGTAATTAGAGCAAGGTCACAGGACACAAAGTTAATATACAATATCAATTGCTTTCTTTTATACCAGCAATGAACAATGACAATTTAAAAGTAAAGTGCAATACCATTTACATTAACACAAAAAATTAAATATTTAGGTAGATAGATATAGATATATAGATATATGAGATCTATATGGGGAAAACTAAAAAACTCTGATGAAAAAAATTTTAAATCTAAATAAATGAAGAGATATTATACATCTATGGTTTGGAAGACTTAGTATGGCCCAGGTGCCGATTCTTCCCACTTGATCTACAGATTCAATACAACTCATTAAAAATATTAGCAAGCTATTTTGTGGATGCTGACAAACTGATCCGAAGGTTTATATGAAGACAAGAACATCCAGGGTAGCCAACACAACACTGAAGAACAAAGTTGAAGGCTGATCTTACCCATGGTCTCAATGTCTCTTGTATCCTTTGACATAGCCCCATCATAATAGGGTTTTAATTTTTTTTCTTAGCCTTCTCTTAACTCTGGCACTAAAAAAATACTTCAGGCTTACCTTTAGTATTTTCTGTCCCTATCTCTGAATCAGTCATTTCTCTAAGGATCCTAGACCCTCTTATTGAAGAATGGTACTTGGTAACAAGAGATGGGTATTAGATGAACTTGTTAATAATGGGATATTGTTATTCCTAGGCTACCTCAGCTAAGAGATCAAGCAAATATATGTGTATATACTAACCTGTGTATCTAAACTTCTGTAAATATTTCTATATGTTACTATCTGCATATATATTGTTAAATGTGAGTTCATAGTGATGTCCTCAATTTGAATCCATTAAAGCACAGATTACTGTAGCCTTTTTCCTTTGCTTATCTGTAAATTTCTACTTCCCACCTGGCTCCCAATTTCTACGATCCATTTACTTAATTGTTCTATTCTTGTATGTAGGTATAGCAGTATGATCATTTTAAACTAATATCCTTGTAGGAAACAACATTATCAACTAAATTACAGTAATTATGTACTGTTCTTGCCTTTAGTTTTACAGATTCCACTAATTTCCAAAGCTACTTAGATCAGCACATTTTTTTTCTCATCTCTTTTAGTGAGGTTGTTTCCAAATGTTTAATACAGTAGATTGTTGTGTTATATTCAGTATTCCATCCTGTGACTTCCCAGCCACCTACATGATTTTTTAAATTTGTATAATGTATGTAGATAACCCATTCTTAAGAAAGTGGACCATAACTCCCCACCTCCTGAGTGTGCACAACACATAATGACTTCCCTCTGAAGAGTCTCGTATTGAAAGCAGGGAAGATAGAAGTAACTTTACTGCAGAGAAACCTGCCAAATACTACCTTAGCCAGACGATCCAAGCTAACGGTCACAGTGGTAAGTCCTGTTGAGAGCATGCACCTTAGCTATTAAATCATACAAATGGCACTTATGGTCTTCCTCCCAAACACATACAACCCTTAGTAGCCATGAAAAAAGTATCAGATAAATCCCTTTGAAGGGCACTAGACAAAATATCTGACCACTGCTCCTCAAAACTCTCAAATTCATTCAAAACAAGGAAAATTATAGAAAATATTAATGTCAAGAGGAGTCTAAGGAGTCTATGGAATCCTGGAACCAAAAGAAAAGGATATTATCTAATGCCCAAGGAATTTTGAATAAAGGATGGATTTTAATGATACTGGACAATATCAGTTCATGAATTGTAACAAATGTCCCATTAAATGTAACAAATGTAAGATGTTAATGGTGAAAACAATGTAGGTTTTATGGAGACCCTCCATATTATATTTACAATTCTTCTATATATATAAACTATTCTAAAATATTTAAAATGGCATATATCTAATCACTCTCTCTTGATAACTACAACAAATTTACCTTTCTCTTTCACATCAATGTTTCTATCTCTTTCTCCCTTCCTCTTTCTCTAAAAATCAATTTAAAATTTTTAAAAATTTAAAATAAAACTTATTTTCCCACCAAACACTGTTAGAACTAAGAAATGAATTCAGTAAAGTTGCAAGATACAAAATCAATATGCAGAAATGCATTGTGTTTCTATATACTAATAAACTATGAGAAAGATTAAGAAATCAATCCCAATTATAATTAAATCAAAGAATAAAATACCTTGGGATAAATTTATTTAAAAAGGTAGATGAATAGATTAAGAAAATACAAACACATACACACACACACTGGAATATTATGCATCCATAAATAATAAAATTTTGTCATTCCATCAACATGGGTGGGCCTTGAGGGCAATATGCTAAGTGGAATAAGTCAGAGGAAGGCAAATACCATAGGGCCTCACTTATATGTGGAATATAAACAAACAAAAAACAAGTTTATAGATACAAAGAAGACTGGTGGTTGGCAGAGTTGGGGGGCAGGAGGGGGCAAATGGGTGAAGGGAGTCAAAAAACAAACTTTTAGTTGTAAAATAAATAAATCATAGCAATATAATATACAACATGGCACCTAGAATTAATAATACTGGATTGCATATTTGAAAGTTGCTAAGAGAGTAGATCTTAAAACTTCTCATCAAAAGAAAAAAATCTGTAACTATACATAGTGATGGATGGTAACTAGACTTATTGTGGTGATCACTTCGCAATATTTACAAATACTGAACACACGATGAAATAAACAGATGGTGTATTATAGAATGGTACACTTGAAACCTATATCCTTTTATTAACCAATGTCTTCCCATTAATTAATTAATAAATTAATCTATTTATTTATTTTTTATCCTCACCTGAGGACATTTTTGCATTTATCTTCAGATAGAGCGGGAGGGAGGGAGGGAGGAAGGGAGGGAGGAAGAAAGAGAGAGAAACAGCAACAAAAGAGAGACACATCGACCAGCTGCCACCCACACGACCCCAACCGGGGCCAGGGACAAACTACAACCAAGGCAGGTGCCCTTAGTGGGAGCTGAACCCAGGACTCTTTGGTCCACAGGCTGACACTCTAACCACTGAGCCAAACCGGCCAGGGCTGTCTTCCCATTAATTTAAAAATGAAAGAAAATAAATTAAATTAGTATATTACACACAGGAAACTAATATGTTATATGTCAATTATACCTCAATGTTAAAAAAAATGCATTCTCATATTGAAATTCAAATCCTACATTAAAAGTAGCTGCTTGGGAAATGGTTTTACTGGTGTATTGCTCACTGATACTTAGCTAACACTATGTCTTCAGCAAGTTGGTCCATGTCACGTCTGTGGGTGGTGTATATACTTTGAGTCCTTTACATATTTTCCATTCTTTTATTGTCCATCAACAATAAAAATTAAAAACAAAAACTTTTCCACTTAAATATTTCTTTTTTCATGTTATCCTGGAGGAGGATGGGCTAGGTGGAGTGTTTCCCTCAGTATCTTCATGCAGCAAGCCTTGAGCAGTGAAGAGCTACTAGGGGAGAGCAGGTACATTGAGACATGAGAACACGGAACATGCAGAACGCAGTCTGATCAACACGTGGTACCATAGCAAGAAGAATCCACAAGGGTATTAATCACAGGAAGCACTGTGTTGTAAACCAGACTTTTCAGTATTCATCCTGGCAGTAACTTAGAAGATAAATTGGAGGAAATGGAGACAAGAGGAAAGGATTGCAAATAGAAAATACTTGCAAGTATCTCAGGTAAAAACATGCAAAACTATGCTAAGGCAATACCAGTGGATCTTGAGAGGAAAAGATAAGTTAGAGTGTGTTTCCCTAAACATCATCATTTGCATATCTTTCTCATGATTATCCATATCTTAGCATAGCAATGTATCATAATTTAATACTTTTCTTAAAATTAACTATTGTCATGTAAATACATTTGTATAAAGAAAATTGTATTCATGCTACAAATGTAAGACAAGCATCATTTATCATAAATAGAATGTTAATATACAATTGATGAAGTCAACCCTCTTCAAGTCTAACTTGCCAAAGGTGCTGTAACTTATTTTTGTTAAAATAAGAGTATCCAAAGTGTTACAGATGCACTAAAGACACATTAAGCCCAAAACAGAAATGTTCTTCTTGATGTAATCTGAAAAATTTGAATAAAAAAATGAAAGGGGATATCATTTTCATGATGTAATTCAATGGTATCTACTGCTATGGTCGTACATAAAATTATCCTGTGTATGACAATAGTGGTGTCATTTATTGAGACAAAGGACACAAGAAAGGGACAGCTTTGTCGTGAATCAGACAATAGATTCAGTGGCCTGCATTTTAAAGTTGGATCCCTGAGGGATAGTCAAGTGGAGATGTTCAGTAAACAATTAGATATGCTAGTTTAGAGTCAGACTAATTGCTCAGGTGGCAGGTATTTTTGTAAATGTGAATTCTCAGAAAGTAGTAGTGGAAACTTTGAGAAAATTTAGATTAAGAAGAAAAAAACACTCAAGGGGGAAACTATTTGACAGATATCAACATTAAGTGCGAAGGAGAGGAGACAAGTTGGAGCAACCACAGCCCGAAGAGGGGCCTCGGGAGACTGCGGTGCTCCCTGAACAGGGAGAGAGAATTTCAACTAGTCTGCAACCTGCAACCGACAGTTTCGGGGGTGGGGGTGTTGCTTGGCAGGAGAGCGAACACTACTGACCACCTCTTAGAAGCCTTCCATATTATATTTCATGTATGATTCCACAGATCCTGCTTAGATTAAATCATTGCCATTGTCCCTTAACAGAACACGAAACTGAAGCTCAGTGAGTCACAGTGCTGAGAAGATGAAAAATCAAAGCTGAAACCCCAGCGTGTAGACACAAAGTTCACACTCTCTTCCCTTCTCAGGGTACAATAAGTGGTACAAAAAAGAGATGTTTTTAGACACATTTCCAACCCAATGCTGATGGGAGAACCTAGATTGTCAGAACCTTGAGAAAGTTATTGGAGATGAGAACATAAACATTATGAGGATAGATTATTTTTTTTAAAAAGAAAAATAAGGCCTAAAGTCAAGAAAAAAGTTGTGAAAAAGGAAAACAAAGTTACAACAAAAGTACCTGCTTGATTAAGTTTAATAATCTTGGACAAAGAACAAGTAGATGAGAGACTGGAGATACAGAAATGGAGGTGACTCCGAGATGGCAAGAGGAATGGAAGTCGAGAAAGGGAATAGGTTGCCTTCAGAAAGGAAATGTTTTTCACTGTCAATGAAGGGAACAGTGAAAGGTGTGCATCCACACATGCTGTTTTACCATTTTATAGGCGGAAAGGGAGAAGTTTGTGAGCTAGGAAATCACACCCCAATGGCAATTTGCATTGTTTTTCCTGGTGATGTCAAAGGCGGGGGTGCGGTGCATGAGCGGGTGATAAAGGTATTCTATGTTGGGTGAAATGAGGAAAGGACTTAGCATGGATAGTCCTGCCTGCAGTCTGAAGGCCTCCTGAAGATGGGGAACATGAGTTTAGATGTGGGAACAGACAGGGCATGCGGATTATAGGGTGGATTTGGACATAAGACTACAGGGAAGAACCATTTAGCAAAAGAGTGGAGTAAGTCATATACCCAAGAATGCTAAGAATAACTAGAATGAATAAAAAGGGGGTGGGTATAGGGGTTATGCACTAAAGAACAGTTGCCATCCAATAATACCCAAATTGGTGGTCTGTGGATCACTAGGCTCCATCATTAGTTTTTAATTACTCACATACATTTAGCATTTAGTTAAGGTTGTCACAAAATGTGAATTATTCTGAAGAAATACTAGTGTACTGGTTCTCTTTTATTGACCCTATTCTCCTAGATTTATTTGACTATGCACCATTGACTCTTCCTCTGTGTAGATTCTAACACAGTAAAACACACATGTTCCAACTGACAACCCAACTTGGTCACCGCTCATGGAAAGAAAGTAGAGAAATGAGGAAACTGGCAATGAGTATATAATGGTCACAGCATGGAGTATGTGAGCCTAAGTGTCCAGAGCTGGGACAGGTGTGCCTACAAGGTGCAGGCTAGTTGGTGTATACAAACAATTAGGCACTTTAAGTGGACTGCAGCAGGAGGTCACTGGATTTGAAGAAGTCCAAGAAAAAATGGGGTTGATTTTGGGGTGGTTTGCCCAGGTGGATGCAGAGGTAATGTATGGTCAGGCCAAAGTCTGATGTGAGAAAATCTCTGTAAGCCATCTGCCAAAGTAGTGGTCAGAGGTTGGGATTACCTTTGAGGTTGTTTGATGAGACTATGGCAGAAGGGTAGATGTATAGCTGGTTCTAAAAGATGTGTAAGAGGCCAATGTTAGCCAATGTGATAACTCAGGAACTTCTTTAGTAATAATGAAAAATGCACTCTTGTTTCCAGAAGCTATGCTGTGAGAATCACAGGAGTGTGAGGGGCCTCTTCCCTGCAAGATCAGCAGAAGACAGGGTAACACCAGTGGGAAGATGTTAGTTTTGTATTGTTGTCTTTATAGTTGTGTAAATAGAAGATGCTGTTACAGGTTGAATTCTGTTTCCCCAATATTCACATGTTGAAGCCCTATCCACAAAGGGCCTTGGAATGTGAGTTTATTTATAGAGAGGGACTTTACAAAGGTTGCCATGAGATTATCAGGATGGACCCTAATCCAACATGACTGATGTCTTTATGAAAAAAAGAAAAGTCTGAAATTTGGACACAGAGACATACATAGAGAGAAAACAGCGTGAACAGACGTGAACAGAAATCGTGGCATCCCCAAGGAAGGAGAGAGGCCGGGGGCAGACCCTTCCCTCCCAGCCCCAGAAGGAACCAACTCTGCTGACACCATGATTTAGGGCTTCCGACCTCAGAACTGTGAGATAAAAAATTCCTGTTGTTCAAGCCACTCAGTTTGTGGTGATTTGTAACAGCCCTAGCAAACTAACACAGATGCAGTTAGTCAAAAGGTTGAGGATGAAGAGAAAGTGACCGGAGTTTGGGAGTGGTTGTATTATTATTATTATTACTATTTAGCATGGAATGAGTGTTTCCAAGAACATAAAGTCTGGGAGACGACATCGGGAGCTGGTTCTCTCTCCCCTAGAAAGCTGAGCCTGAGCCTTAGACACTCAGGAGGCAGTGCTGGATGGGTCGGTCATCGTTGCTTCTTGGTTGGTAAGAGTAAGGAATTTACTGTGAGCTGTGTCCTTTTCCTTTGATCAATGTGCTGCAAATGGTTCAACATCACGGAGGGGTAGAGATGACTTACATGCTGTAATACAATCTTCCTTCTGACTGTCATTTCCTTTGGTGAAAACGAATCCTTAGCCAATTAGCTGGCATTTTCCGTTTCAGAGAGGGAATCAGAAGTGTCTCTTCATCATGGGAGCCATTCTGTCCACATCCTCCTCCTGCTGCATTTACTTGCTCACTGTCTCAGGCGCTTGCTACGCAGAGATTCATGTTTGGAGAGAATATGTTTTTCATTGCACATGACACCTGAATGGTAATCCAGGAGCCTATGATCCGCTGATGTGAACAGAACTTGAGATTTTAGCGCATTGGTCCACTGGGGCTTGGGATTTTTCTGTGCACTCTAAAATATTTCTGTTCCTGGGAGACAGCAGGCAGAAGAGCTGCTGTTTGAATCAGAGTCAGGTGTAGTAGGTTTTTTTTTTTTTTTTTTTTTTTTTAATATATATAAAAATGAATGCTGTGCAGACCGAGGTGGCTCCTTTTCCATCTGTCAGCACATTCTTTACAACCATGCATAAACCTTATTATCACACTCAGTGTGTTACTGCAAAAATTATCCCAGATCAGTCCCTCTGCAGCTCTGAGTGGAATTCAAACTTCGGTGCCGTTAATGTATAAACAAGCAACCTATCAATGAGGACGGAAAGCAATAGACGTTTTCCTGTCACGGAAAATTTGCTGGAGCTCCTTCGTTTCAGCGTATGGACAAGGGTACACATTTTGCATTGGATAAAATAGTGGCTGGTGACAAGCATTTGGCCTTGATCAAATTTTCCACTGTACTCACGTGTATTAACCTTTGACGAAAAGAGCACGAAGGCAAAAGGCACGAGAGGAATATGTCCTGATTTCAGGGTTTTGTTGTTTGTTGGTTGGTTGGTTCCAACAGTAACCTTTGCGTTCTGACCTGTTGCAGTTCCGTGGCTGGGGGTCTGTTTGGATGGAGACATTACTGCCATCCTGTTCATATTTATGGGCCTGACCTTTGTGTTATAGTAGCCGGCTTCAAAGCCCAGTTATTTTTAATTGCTTTATGTGCCCACGGAGACCGTGCTTTGCCTCCGTCAGTTATATACAGTACCCTGGCACATATGTTTGCTCAATGAATCTTTCAATGGCTGAAATTTATAACCGTATCTGAATACAGGAGGAGGAAATGTTAGATTTTGGGATGGTGTGTGCCTTGCGTGTTGGTGCAAAAATGTGTTTTACAGTCAATGTTGATGTATACTTAACGAGGTGACAGGAAGAATTAAAGGTGACAGATTGTTTTGGCTGCACTGGGGCCAGCTGAGGGACCGTCTCCTATCATGCGGCTCTGTAGACCCAGCCCGTGGGAAGCCCTCCACGGATGACTCCTGGATGCAGCAGGGCTACTCACAGGTTTAAGGAGACGTGGTCCTGGGCTGAGCAGCAGGAGGTTGAGCCTGCTGTCAGAAGACAGTGAACAGAGCTGTATGCCAAAGCCAGGCCTGGGGTGGGCAGGGGTACCTTGATCACCAGAGTCTCTACGCCCATTATTCTATCTGTGCCCGATTAGGTGCTGGACAGAATGACTGTCAGAAAAGTGTGACTCAGGATGGCTCATTGGAAACAAGAGTGTCCCCTTCCTTTCTGCCTGAAATCATGTGCTCTGTGCTCTATTAGATGATCAGCTAGGTACAGTGGCAAGAGAGGACACAGGAGGACTCAAGAAACCCAGTTTATAGAGTCATAGTCCCCCAGAGAGGGTATCACTACATGCCCCCAGGGTCACAGGGGAAGCGCCAGGTTTCGGTCAAGTGACAGAAGACAGGATTGGGAGAAAGCTCAAGCCGAAGCTTCACGGGGAATTCCACAGGGAAGGCCAACCAGGGCACAGGACACAGCGTGGAATTGGCTGATTGGAATAATTTCCATGGGCGTCGGGCTGTTGGCTGGGTCTCCAGCGGCCTGTAGCTGACCCTGGGATGATTCGGGGGGAGCAATGTTGCTTCCGGGATGTACAGGCCAGAAAGGGGAGGTCGGGCCCTACACTGGCTAGTTTGCAGATCAAAGGTGTGCTCCCCGCTGAGTCCTTCCCTACATCTAAGAACTGGATTCCCTGGGAGGGACAGTCCCCTGCCAGAAAGGTTTTTGTTGTTGTTGTTGTTAATTCTCACCGGAGGATATTTTTTCATTGACTTTTAGACAGAGTGGAAGGGAGGGAGGCAGGGAGGAAGAGACATAGAGAGAGAAAGAGACATCAGTGTGAGAGAGACACCGTGATTGGTTTCCTCCCATATGCACTCTGATCAGGACTGGGGATGAATCTGCAACCCAGCTACTTGCCCCTGACCAGGAATCCAACCCAAGACCCTCCGTGCATGGCCGGATGCTCTAACCACTGAGCATACAGGCCAGGGCCAGAAAGGTATTTTTTTAAGGTGGCCAAACATCATAATATATAAAAAATACAACACAGCATATCCATAAAGTTTCTTCTGCAAATAGCCTACTAGATTGTGACAAGGATATCTTCAGATTCCAATTGATGGTGAACTGAGCTGAGCCAATGCTGCTGAAAATGGGGTCTGTGTGGCATCAGCCCCCTATCCCTGAGAGCTTGCTAGGAAAGCATATTCTCTCCCCATCCCAGATCTCTTGAATCAGAATTTCCAGGGTCTGGGAAGAGAAGGATGAGAGGAATCTATGTTTTATAAGCTTTCTGGATAGCCATTCTGCAAACTGAACTATAGCATCGTATGGATGACACACAGGAATACAAGAAATGAGAAAATAAAAGTAATTCTGCTCATCAGGGATTCAGTTGCATTTAGGGTAAAAGTTCAGTTGATGAGAATGGAGTGCAATCCTGAAGACAACATGTATTCTTACTCTACTGTGTGTCCACTGGGACCCCGGTAAGCCACAACCTATCCGAGATTCAGCCTCCCGGTGAGTAAAATGAGAAAGATAATGATACCTACTTTTTGAAATTTATGAGAATTAAAGAAAATCATGCATTTAAATTCATTTTGAAAACAGTAGAGTGTAGACAGATTTAGTCATGCTTACTATTGAACACTCCTGATTGGCAATACTGATCAATCGCAATGCAACAAGCTCACAAGACTGGGCAATACCAGCCTTCTGTTGCTTAGTCTTCCTGCGGACCAGACTCTGAGTTAAGCACAGCATATACCTTACCCCATTTAATTCCCAAAACAACCACATTAAGGAGATTGTAAAATTTTATCACCACAGTTTTTTAAAAGAGTAGGGTGAAGGAAAGGAGCTAAGCAATCTGTAGAAAGACACACAGATGGTAAGTCCCATTCCTGTGATTCCCACACAGAACTGTCCGGCTTCCTGTACTTCTTAACCCCAACACAAGTTCTTCTCGAGGAAAAGACCATTTTCACCATCATCTCTAGCACCATAATGTTATCTATGTTTTGGTCTACAGTCCCATAGTTAATGAGCAAAAATGATGCCCATGAATTACAGTAAGATGCCTTGAAATTAAAAAGTAAACAAAGAATGTGGTCACTATTTTCTGAGCCATAAAGTTAAAAAAAAATCATTTAAAGTATTTTCTTATTGTAATAATATGAACAGATATTATGAAGAGTTATCTTGCGGCCTTGCTGTTAAATGATGCTCATGTAAAGCATCTTAGTTATGCAGGTTCTCACTGCCTTACATAAATAATAGACAGCGTATCCTATTGGTCCCCCCACCCCAGAACCATTCTGTGATTCCTGATATTCACAGTTTGACTCTTCAAAAATATAGGTATAAAATAAAAGATCAAGAGATACTTAAATCACAGATTTTTCTAAAGTCAAGAGCTTATCCATCCTTATAGCAAGTTCCCAGAGCTCGACAATGTAAGCTGTTCCCTGTTTGGTTAGATTTCTCACTACCCAGGGAAACAGGGTTTGGAGTATTTAACACGACTTCCTACTATTGAATCAACACAGCCTGTGAGTCCCAGGGCTGACACCACCTCCTTCTCTTTCTTCGTGTGTTAGGAAGTGAAGAAGGGGTCTCTCTTTCTCTCTCTCTTTTTGTCTTAAGAAGCCTGCCCAGGCATTGCTATCAACAATTTTCTTTGTAAACCAGACACTGGAGAAAACTAAAGCAGGCTAAGGGCCGGAGCCAGGAGCGAAGCGGAGCACCAGGAAAACTCGGCGACAGCGCCCTCCTGAAAGGAGAGTCCGGCCCCACACAATGGCCCGGGCCCTTCGCCGCCCAGGGCGGCCGCGCGCCAACGTGGCTTTGCCCGCATCCTGTAGTGTGAAAAGGGCTGTCCTAGTTTCTGGCATTTCCTTTCATTCCTCCACTCAAAGGGGCGAAGGAACAGAAATGAGGTCTGTGCAGCAGGGCTCTCTGAGCAGGCGGCAGAGGATGTGGCCTTGCATCCTACGCCTGTCCTGGGACCGTGTCTGAGCCCGAGGGAAGCGTTGCGCCCGGAGAGGCAGCTCTTGCGGGTGACAGCATCGTGCTCTCCAAGTTCTTAGCCGTCACCTACGGTCACGATGACCCCCGCATAGTCCACTGGCTACCAGTGACGGAGCATTCACATAACACCACCAAGTCCCCGAAGGTTCTAAACCACTCCTTTCCGTTCTCACTCCCTTTCTCTTGCTTATTTGATCCATGAGACACTGCACACTGGGAGGTAACGTTATGGTGGAATAGATGTTTTCAAAGCCCTACGAGCCCAGCGGATGTGGCGCAGTGGTTGAGCATCGACTCATGCACCAAGAGGTGACCGGTTCGATCCCGGTCAGGGCACACGCCCAGGTTGTGGGCCCGATCCCCAGTGGGGGGCATGCAGGAGGCGGCCAATCCATGTTCTCTCTCATTGATGTTTCTATCTCTCTCTTCCTCTCCTTCCTCTCACAATAAAATCAATAAAGGAAAAAAAAAACATATTTTTAAAAACCTGAGTTTCAATTTCTTAATATGTGATCAGAATATTGATCACAGGTGTTTGTGAGGTTTAAGTTAGATGTGATACTAAATTATTTCTTCCTTCATTAATTTGGGCAACAAACCTTTTAAGTACTCACTATGTTTCAATACTATACGAGACATGAGTATATTAAAATGAAAACCCAAAAGACCTTCTGGTCTAAAACAACAACAAAGATTCTAGAATTCAGGTTCTCCATAGAATTGGTTTCAAATAATAATTACAGCTTTATTTTCACTTGCC
Source organism: Molossus molossus (assembly GCF_014108415.1). Taxonomy (NCBI): domain Eukaryota; kingdom Metazoa; phylum Chordata; class Mammalia; order Chiroptera; family Molossidae; genus Molossus; species Molossus molossus. Next base: position 15,520,656 of record NW_023425344.1, on the reverse strand, counting down.
TCTAGAATTTAGCATTTTAAAAAATTATGAATGTAGACAACAAGCCACAACAGTACTTTGTCACAAGTAGAAATTACAGCTATCATAACAGAGTGGTAGAGAATACCATAAAACATTGCTTTTACTTACCACTACTTTGAAATTATAATACAGTAATTAGTGGATTTGCTGTGGACTTTGTTAGTTAATGCTTTAATAAATGAATATATATACACATACATATAAATAATGTAGTATATCACAATATATTTTGTTAATGTTTTAGTAACTGTATTTCATTATAATTTATTTTTTTGCAATCATATTTTAATTTATGTTTGAAAACATGATTCTGAGAATGGGTCTATGGGCTTCATCATATTGTCAAAGAGGTTTCTGGTATGAAAGGGTTAAGAATTATGGCTGTAGAAGAAGAGATATTTAAGGAAATCAACAATCCCGATACAATATAATTCATATTACTGCAGCAGTATAGCTAATGTAATGGTAGGGATATTGTAGGATCTCAGCTTAGGTCAGTATGTGTGCGTGCGTGTGTATGTGCGTGTGTGTGTGCATTATGTGTGTGTGTGTGTGTGTGTGTGTAGTCAGGGTGTTGGGAAGAGCAGTCCTTGGGACTTAGTCTTGTAAGATTTCAATGGTATATAATGCTAGCTAAGCCTTAAGGAGGATGTGAGAATCAGCCAGGCCAAAAAGAGAGGACCAGGTGAAAGATGAGGCATGGGAAGAGGTTTGGACACTGCAGTGTGTCAAAAAGCAGGATGTGTGAGAAGACAGTGTGCTGCAAATCTGCACAACCAGGGCCCAGGTGTCCTGGCGGAGCATGGGAGATAAGGCCAGGGGGGTCAGCAAGGGCCAGACCATGGAAGGGTTCAGATGCCTTATGGAAGCTGGAACCTGACCCTGGATGTGGTGCCACAGGAAAAGAATATGGTCATCAGATGTGTGTTTTAGAAAGATTGCTGGCAGCAATTCAGAAGATGAATTACAAGCGTGCAGCAATTGTAGTGGTGGTGGGACGTAGTCAGGGGAGGAACCAGAGCCGCTGTGAGTCCACAGTAGCATCCAGACAAGAAGCACTAAGGGCCTGACTGCAGCAGTGGCAGAGTGTGAAAGTCCACCGTGGAGTTACAGGAAGGAAGGGGGGGACAAAAAGAAACAAGGGAAAGAGGAAAAAGAGGAGGAGGGAAGAACTGAAACAAACAATGCAGAAAATAGGGGAAAGTAGGGGATGGAGAGGAATCATAGTCCTTGGCTAAGCAGACATTTGAAGTCAAAGTGTTTCATTAAACTACAATCACAACTGTTGGTCTACCCTGGAGGTATGATGGGATTACCTGTACACCGGGTCTAAGCCAATGAGCCAGATGGCCACTAATGGTTCTACTAAAAACTAATCAGAACCCTTCTTCATGGGTTCAGTTGCTACGCAAATAGCCACAGCCAAGGTGAGCTCAGTGGGTAAAAGCTATTGCTATACTGCTGCAATAATATAAGTTATACACATTCAAAAGGCAACAGGAGGGGCAACATGATTTCTTTCTGACAGTCAGCAGAAGGAAGGTGAATTTACAAATTCCCAGAGACTGACACCACACATACACAGGCACCTACTCACACGCACACATACGGATGGTGTTTTTTATTTAAGGAACATCATGTAGGCAGTTTCTTACTGGAGAAACTTGCAGAAGCACATCTAAGGGTATAATCTGACCCAGAAGAAGTAAATCAATGCACACCCATTCTAACATACAAAATGTGAAGGAATACAAAATTCTAAAGCTGTCTTGCAAAGTAATATCTGAGGATGAATTCAAGAGTATCACATTGTTCTGATAGGATCTATTATGTCAGTTTTCTTTAATTATTTTTCTTTTTTTTTTTTTTTCCCCTTTCTCTTTGTTGGATGTTAAGTATTGGTGTCAAGTAGAAATCACTTATTATTCACCATTGAAGCTATGTTTAAGAACTTTGAGCTTATTGAAACTTGTTCTTTTATGTAACTCTATTTCTAACAATGGCATTTTGTTATTGTTAGAAACAAATTCTTGCCTAATTGAACAATTGTCCAGAATACACCAAGTCTGATTTTGAAAAATACTCAAAGTAAAAGATGATGAGAGGGAGTCCCCATTCAAAAAACATAGCTATGCAAACAAATGCAGTTACATCTAACTCTAGACAAGATCTTAATTTAAGCAACTCTCCCCATTCTGCTCCAAAGGGTCTATTCAAAACTCACAATTCTGCAAATCCAAATTCACTTTTCAATGGATTAGCTTTTGTATGGGAGGAGGAATAGAACAAAGATAGTTGATGCCAAATAAAGCAAGAAAAGCAAAGGAAACCCTTAGTATGAAAGTTCATGAAAGTAATGACATCACAAAATACACAATTACATTAAAAAAAAAAAAAAAAAGATGTCAACATAAAGAGCTGTTTTGGGATAAAACTTATATGAAGGGTGCCATTTCCCTATTAGGTAGATTAACATTTAAATTCATCTTTTAAACAATTTTGATGATACTTCTGTAGCTGAAGCCTGCTGCATTCTTGTTCCCAAGACTTAAGATTAAAAAATGCATGCTAGTTCTATACATGAAACCCTTTCCATTGTGAGGAACTGGGTTTGTCTGAATCTCTGCCAGCCCAGCAGAAAGAAACGCTCTCATGTTGCACAGTTTTGATAGAGTCGGGAGCATTTGCAGCACATTCCAAAAGCCCCTAATGATCCTTCACCCAGTTCAGCCTCCTGAAGCTTGGTACATAATTAATGAGGCCATGGAAATTTTCCAGAATTAGTTTTCATCTAAATAAAGGTGCCCGATGTTTATCTTTACCCTTTGTAGTCATTGTTACCTTGAATATACCAAGCTTCCTGTTGGTACAGGGAACTATCGATTTGCTGACTAATCTTTTTATCTGATCATTATAGATTGTAACTCTCAGTCTATAACCTTTACACACATTGCTATTGTGGTTAAATAAAACACAATACAAAATAATTAACATATTCCCGTATTGATATTTCTCTTTCAGACAAAAGAAGAAGACTTGGATTTGACAATAAGACGCCTGTATTTTTAGAGGAAAGCATAAATAGAAGATAATATACAATCTTTCTTTCCTTAATATAAATTGATCAGGAAGAAATAGTATGTAGCCTGGTGGAAATCAACAGCTCCTTCAATTGGATTGCCCCTGTCACTGTATGGACACAGTCTTGTTTGATGTCCTCCCATCATTTGTCTTGTATGGAGTCTTTTATCTAAATCCAAAGTAATGCGGTCATCAGGGCTGCGATTCAATAATGGCTCCATGGGAGCTGTCATCCACAGTTTGCTATTCATCTTGTAAAAGGCTTTCAGTTTTCAAAGTACCACCTAAGGTTGGCATTTCAATGCCTGGGACAGATAGCTTAAAGTTCTTTTGTGTTCACAAGAAAGGGAGTGAAATTGAGAGTAGGGGGAGTTAAATGGTCAACCTGCTACTCTACCTGACTACCGAGAGGTAACCCAGGCTACCTGAGGGAGCAAAGACATTAGATGATCTGACCCACTCTGTAGCAAGACATTGTGATGAATGGGGGGATGCACTGAGTGGTGTTTAATCCACACTGAGCATCACTGCCATGATTCAGAGACAATATATTTATGGAAATTGGCCAGAAAAAGGAAAGGTGTTTTTGTTTGTTTTTTTAAAAATCAATGATGAGAAAAAGAACGGTTTTAAAACATTTTTAGAGTTAAAACATTTTAGGGTTAAGGGCATCTTTAATAGATTTAGAGATGGATGATAAAGCTGAAAATGTGAAGTAATAGGTACAAGTTCTCATGGGTGGCTGTTTTGTTATGTTAACAGCCTCGGCTTATCATCATGGAATCCAACTGCGGAAGCTCTTTGGCTGGACATACAGATATTTTCTGTTCCATTCAGACTCAATATTCTAGTTCTTCCGGGACCATAGTATATATGTAGAGAACAACTAGCCTAAGAAAACATGAACTAGAAAGGAATTAACTCAAATACAACTTCACCAGATCCTGCCTGGCTGATGTGGCTCAGTGGATTGAGCGTTGTCCCATGGACTGAGAGGTCCCAGTTCGATTCCCAGTCAGGGCACATGCCCAAGTTGCAGACTCTATTCCCCATAGAGGACATGTAGGAGGCAGCCAATTGATGTATCTCTCTCACATCAAGGTTTCTCTCTCTCTCTCTCCCTTCCTCTCTCTAAAAGGAAAAAAAATCAATGAAAGCATATTAAAAAACAAAACAAAACACAACTTTACCAAATCCCGCGACACACTACTATTTGTTTGATGGCCCCTGAGTATGGAGGAGGATGGAGACACTTACCTAATGACTGAAGCCACTCAACTCCTGCACAGTTCACCGTGACTCTGCTCCTCAGCTTGCCTTTCTGAAGGAGGAGGTTGGCCGAGCGGCGCTCTGACATGACACCAAGAGTTCAGAGTGGTAGTAGAGACCTAGACTCTAAGACCAGCTCTGTCATTTTGATTAACTGCCTGATCTCAGGCAAGTCTTTTAATTTCTAGGCTTTGATTTCCTTATCTAAATAATGAGGGATTTAAAATAAATGATTTCAAAGGTACCTTTCTTCTCAAACATACTATGATCCTGTGAATGTCATAGGCGATGAGCATATTTTCTGCACGGGTCATAGGTTCACTCATCCGTTCATGCGTGCAACATCATTAACAACATCAACCCGTAGGCATTGATTCTTCGAATTGCCAAGTGCTGTGCTGGTAGCTAAAAATAAAATGGGCTCCAAAAGCATATCTTGTTCCTGCCCTCATGAAACTTGCAGCGTGGTGACAGAAGCAGACATTGTATCCATAATGGCACGAGTTGTACATTTTACAATTATGACAAATGTGAAAACTGTGAAGAACCGAAAGTGCTGGGCCTGTGCCTGGTTGAAGAGGTGAAGAAAGCTTCCCTGAGGATATAATAACAAGTGAGGCATAAAGGCTGGCGAGGGGATCTTGTCTGCCCTGATCAGTCTAACCCTCATCCTGACCAGAGTCAAGAACTAGTGGAACATTTCAAGCAGAATATAGCACAATCAGATCTGCATTTGCATGAGATTTTAGAAAGACCATTCTGTTGAAAGTCCACAAAAAGAGTTGAAAGGGAGCAAAACTAGAGGCGCATTAATCTTCTGCATAAGACAAGTAAAACTGATTTTCGGCAGGAATGTTAGGAGATACAATCGTGTTCACTCTGTTAAGACCAAAAATTGAGCAGGACACAGGTGGAACTTTGTGTGACCATTCCCTTCTCAGGGTTGGACACTAACTTACAAGTACATTTTCTTGCTGTGGAAAGCCATGTCTTAAAGTTTTCTATCAATTTGCAAATGTGAGTTTGAAGATACGTACATAAGTTGACTTTAAAGAAAAAAGTATTTCTTCATCTCTCTCTTCATTTAATGATGGGTTGCCATGGGAGCAGGTGTTAATATCTGTAGCACTAATAGATCATTCTGGAGAATTCCAGAGCTGAATGAATCTTATAATGGTTGGGGCAAAATGAGCATCCCACATAATTTTGCCAGTCCTACAGTATAGTCCATAATCTGTTAAACATTATTTTGTGAACATGTTTTTCAGAAAGGTCACAGGTAATTGGAAACCCTGATTGATCACTTAAAATCCTGTGCCTGTGATGAATATATTACTAAAAAGGAAAAATTTTCAAGCAGATCCAAAATATTTCTTCGGAGTAACTTCTGGGTGTTCTGCCATATTCATAGTTAAAGCAAGGAAGGTAACATTTTGGCTTGAACCGCCCTCCCCAATGGTATTACTCACAATACTTTGCATGGATATATTCATCTTTCCAAATCTCTCAGTGTTAATTGATTTGGACTAATTTTTCTAAACTGTGGCCAAATCTACTGGCTGCTCTGTAGCATAAGGATTCCTAAAATCAAGAGGTAATATGGTGATCAGGGAAATAAAATAGAGTCGGAATTATAAAACCTGGCCAGAAATCTCTACTGCTACTTAGGGCATTCATGTAGTGAATACAGCCTTTGCTAAAGTTAATGTTTTGGACAATTATTAGAGGATTTTATGGTATTAACTAGATATTAATAAAACTTAAGAGGCGGTCACATTCAGCCTTCCCAGAACTCATCAAATTATAGCTTCCATGACTTCCCTTGAAAACCTCAAGAACAAAAAGAATATGGAACCTCAAACTCATTGAGGATTTGGACAATTATTAAAGATCTTAAAGAGCATGAAAAGTGCATTTGCAAAGCTGACCTCATAGTGCCTTTGGAAAGGGACCCAGAGGTATTTCCCGACTACTTTTTGGAAAGTGCCAAACTAGGTGTTTAGTAACTAGTGTTGCTTGATATTAGGTGGCTTCCAAAAATACAAATGTGAATTATAACTACTCACAGGCAAACTTGCATCTCAGACACCTGTTTATGAGTAGAAACCTTTCCAGAATTCTCAGCTCAGATAAAGCATCGAAATGATGGGGGGGGGGGGATTTGGCTTTAAGTAATTTGATTAAACATATATCAAAATCCATTTGTCTTTCCTATACTTTATTTATTGGCTATAATCATCTGAAGGAAAATAACAAATGTAAGTTTGTCCATTTATATTGGCATATAATCTATACTTATTGATAGATCACAAAGAGTAAAACATTGATTTCTCTCTCTCTCTCTCTCTCTCTCTCTCTCTCTCTCTCTCTTTGAGTAAGGTCTGAAAATTGCAATGTAAACTTTCAACTTAGACTGTCTGCAGAGACGCAGGAGGTGTCACCTTGACGGCAGGGCAGTAGTGCTGTCTCACTGACACTGCGAACTGCCCTGAGTTTCCTTCACAAAGGAGAGCCTGGCCTATTTTCTGAAACGCCCCAGAGGACATTTCAGGTATCAGTATCGCTGTGTCAGACAATTTATTAAGATATTCTTTAAAAATGGTTTCGCAAGAATTATTCATTCCTATTCTGTAAAGTATCACCTCTATACTTTTTAAACAAGAATACTTTCTCTGAGGGAAGGATTTAACAAAAGTTCCCATATACCCAGAGTGGCAGAGATGGTGGTTAAAAGTCAGATTCAGTGGATCCTCCATGGGGTTGTTAGGATAAGATTTGGGGTAATAAAACTCACACCTGGTCCCAGAGAGAGCGCATCTCAGAGAACCAACAGCGGCCGACAAAGCTGGAGCGCTGCCAGCAGGGGGAGACAGCGAGCCCCTCGCCAAGCCCGGCCAGAGCAAGAACAAAGTTCACCAGCAGCAGGCCCAGTGCAGACACAACCAAGCCCGAGACAAACCCCCTTTTCTTTTGCCAGGATAACAGGTAAACCCTGCTAAGACCTTAAAGAAATAGAAAAAGGAGGATTCTGAATCAGAGACTTTATTTAAAACGGAAGCTCCTAAGTTGACCTTGAATTGACAAGATTGCTTTCTGTTGGTGGGCAGCATAGAGCCTTGAAAACCAAGTTTATTTCGGTTGTAGAGAAATAAAAGTAAGTTTTTGCACTTTGCACGTACAGAACATTGTGATGGTGAATTTTATACCTGTTACATGAGAATATAAAATTCTTGCTCAGGACCACCCTACTGATGGCAAAATACTAATTAATGGGGACAAACTTGAAAGCAAGACCATCAAGCCCAAGCCTTCATTTTTACTTTAACACTTATGACTTTCAAATATAGTATATTATTTTTTTTGTATATATATACACACACACGTGTGTGTGTGTGTGTGTGTGTGTGAAGATATAAGGAGAGAGACATATTGATTGGTGGCCTCCTGAACATGCCCCAACTGAGGATTTAACCTGCAACCTGGTTATGTGCCCTAATTGGGAATTGAACCCACCACCTTGGGAGGAACTCCAACCAACTGAGCCACACTGGCAGGGGCCGTATTTATACATATTTTTATTGTCTGTCACTTTCTTCTCCGCCCCCACCCAAGGGTAAACTGTGTGAGAATAGGGAGTATGTCTGCTTCATTATAGTACATCAGTGCCTGGCACTCATTAAATGCTCAATAAATATTTGTTGAGTGAATGAATGATTTGACAAATGAATTACTTAATCAGAATCTTCTGGGAAAGTCACAGTACAGCCCTCTGCCCCCAGCCCCAGGGAATCCTGACTGTATTATTAACAAGCTCCCCAGATGATTCTGAAGCACTTTGAAGTTCAAGGATGATTGTGTGCCTGGGCTGGTGGAAATAGAAACGGGCTGAAGAAAGTGGCATTTTAAGAGAACATAGTTGGAAAAGGGGACTTACTGTGCACTAGGTCTTAAATCTCTCCATAAAATTACCCTAATAGCCAGCTTTCGTTTTAATTTTTACCTTAATGAATTGTGATTTTTACATTTACAAAGATCAGAGAAAACAGCGCCTCAGGTAGCACAAATTTGAAAGGTGATTGTCTGCATCTTGACAGCTTTTTCATGTTTCCAATAGTATTTTTTATTTTTTTTTCTCTGGGATGTCATTTTATCTTCACTGGAAGGTCTCATATGTATTTCAAAATTAATATGTCCTACATACAATTTTTCATGCCTATCCAACCCAAAATAATTAATATTTCATAGAAAACCTTATAGTTTATAGCAGTAATTCCAATTTGCAATTACATTTACATCTGCTTATTGTTTTAAATTTTGTTATTGTGATAACAACTCTTAATATGAGATCTACCATCTTGACAGTGTTTTAAAGGCGACATCACATTATTGTTGACTATAGGTAAAATGGACAGCTGATGTCTAGCGCTTAGTCATCTTGCTTGACTGAAACTTTATGCTCATTGATAGCTAACTCTTTATTTCTCCCTTCCTCTAGTCCTTGGCAACAGTTTTATCCTTGGATTCTATAAATTTGATCATTTCGGATGTCTCATATAAGTGGAATTACATAGTATTTGTCTTTCTGTGATTGGCTTTTTTTCACTTAGCATAACATGCTCAGGTTCATCGATGTTGTCGCATAGAATAAAGCTGAGTAGCACATCCCACTGTATGTCTACTTTGCTTTATCCATTCATCTATTGATGGATGTGTAGGTTATTTTCACATCTTGACTATTGTGAATAGTGCTGCAAAGAACAAAGGAGTGTTAATATCTCTTCGAGATTCTGATTTCATTTGTTTTGGATAATTACCCAAAAGTATGAGATTTCTCAATTATATGGAGGTTCCACATTTCATGTTTCAAGGAAGCTCCATACTGGTTTCCATAGTAACTGCACCGTTTTCATCCCCAACAACAGTGTGCGGGTGTTCCAGTTGCTCCACATCCGTCCCAACACTTGTCTTCTGTCAGTTTGTTATTTATGTCGGTTATGCCAGAAGGTAAGCTTGATGAGGGGCAGTCAGGGACTGTGTATGCCCACAACCTAGAATAGTGTCTGATATGGAACCGACTCTCAACAGTATGTGATGAGTGAACACATGGGTGAAGGAGCGATTAGAGGTGGACCCTGAACAAGTGCTTTGTGTGTGTACACAGAGAAATGCAGGCACCGCGGGGCACAGCCAATAACTGGCGAAACACACGCCTACGTGTGAACAGAACAGTGATGGAGTTCTTGAGGTGTAGCTTCCTGGGGTTCTAAAGGGAATATCAGATTCTGGCAGATCAGGCCAGATTTGGGTCAAAATGTGAACTCCATTAATAAAAAGATACAGAAATTTAAACGTACACCCTTGAGCAAAGGACTGACCAGATGAAAGCAGGATCGTGGAAATATTCATCTGGCAGACACTTCAGGAGTGGATGGCCTTGTAAACTGTCCTCCAGGGCTTCCTCGTCCATGCCCCTGAGGCAGCAGAGGCAGACAAACTGCTCCTGTTCTCAGAAATTCAGTCCGATTTTGTCACTAGTCCCCTCACCAGCATTATTCATGGGTCATTCTGATGCCTGGTTCCTTCAAATCTACAAAGGTCGTGGAATGAGTCTTCTTAAACCAGGATATTCAAAAGTGTGAAAATAAAACGCCAGATAAAGTTGACTGAATTGCCAATCGAATGTGAATTTGAAACATGTAAATTACAAACACATTGATTAATCACGTTTTCCTGCTCTTGAATCTTGGTGGTGGGTTGACTCTGGTTCTGCGCATTTCTAAAACATGTAAGAAGAAGGGGGCTGAAAGCAGCAGACCCCTGTTGCTTATAGAGTTAGGTCTGCTGATTGACTCGGAAAAGGATCTAAAGGGCCACTTCAAATGGTGTTTGAAACAATAAAGACGTGGAAATAATAGGAAAGGTCTACACTGTACATGTATTAACTCAACTAATGCTCAATCTCCACCGATAGAGAGTTTATATTTCAATCCCCACTTTACAGATAAGAAAAATAAAGGTTCAAACTGTTAAACAGTGTGTCCATCTCACATTGCCTGTGACATGAACCACTACACTGTCTGGGTGGCCAAATGCACAGAATGTCTTACATTTTCATGGGGCGTGAGTTTAAAAAATGTCTCTGTGCACACTGTCTTCCTACCACTCCCACGAGGCAGACATTAGTGTCGCCGTACTGCAGATGAAGAAACTGGGGCTTACAGAAGATACGTGACTTGTCCAAGGCCACACAGTTTGCTAGCAGCAAAGCCATATTTGAAACGTGATGTGCCTGTTGCTTTCATACTTCATTTAGTTTTCCCTGCCCCCTACATGTTATCCTTGGTATGCTGTTCCCCCACATAGCTAATGTAGATATAGAAAGAAGTCATAATCCCAGTTATAAATAAAACATCAGTGTTTACTCAATCCAGTATCTCTCTCATCTGGCCAGAAGCCTTATAGAATTCTAACCTTCAGCTGTAGGCTTCAGTCTGGAGTGTACCTAAGATTTTCCAGCGCTGTCATGGTAGCTCTCATAGTCCCAACTCTAAACCCAGTTCATTTGACTCTCACACGTTCTCTAATAATTTGCTTAACAGAAACGTTTCACAAGCGAGGCTCTATATTTTTACCTGATTAGAGGCAGAAAGTCAGGGGCGTAAGGCACTACATGAGACAGGTGCAAAAAGAGGAGTGTGATGTATGATAGTGAAGTAGAAAGAGTAAAAAGGAAAAAAATGCTGGATAGAAAATATTCTAACTCTTAGAAATAAAGTATTCTATTATTTTATAAATGGTGATACTGAGTTATGAAGAAAAATCTGAAGTATACCCAAATACACTCTTCTAAGAAGTCAGTTGATTTGTATATTGATTTCTATTAAAAAGCGTTTTCAAAACCTGTCCCTTGCAAACTTCAACTAATTAAAAATTTGTTATGAACTTTAAAAATGATAGACCAGTGAAAACATTACTATTACCAGCTCTCATTCTTGTTCGAGTAACACATTCGACAGTCTCCTAATGGACATGGTCAACGTCCCTACTTTCTTTGCTTTCAAATACTCTTTATTAGTCCCTAAGTTCAGGGGGTTTTTGCTCCCTATATAAGACCATCATCAGCCCTGGCCAGTTTTGCTCAGTGGTTAGAGCGTCAGCCTGTGGTCCAGACAGACCCGGGTTCAGTTCCTGCTAAGGGCACATACCTCAGTTGCAGTTTGTCCCTGGCCCTGGTTGTGTCGTGCAGGTGGCAACCACTTGATGTGTCCCTTTCACGTCGATGTTTCTCTCTCTCTCTCTCTCCCTCCCACTCTATCTGAACAAAATATCAAAAAATGTCCTCGGGTGAGGATAAAAAAAAATAATAATAATAAATAAAACCATCATCCAAACCAGTGCATCATCTATCCCTGCCTTCCAAATTTCCCTGTCATGGTCTAGGTCCTCATAGCAGTACCCCTGTCTTACAGACATTGCCACCTTGGCATCCATTCTCTCTGTTCTTAGTACAGCGCCCTACCCTGGGCTCAGGTATTAATTGGTGCACCTCATAGCCCACATGCTTCAGAGAAGCTCACTTATTTCCTGTCTTAGAGGTAGAACTTGTGAGATCTCAGCCATGGGGCCTCAGCAAACTTTTGTGGAGGAAAACATGACTTAGGAGCCAATAAAAATGAAGTGCAAGACTTTGGTTGCATGGTTGAGAAAAGAGATACCTCATCTTCTCTGCATATGTAGAAAGGGCATGACCCTTCAAGGTTCAGGCAGCCATCTGGAGACAATATGAAAATATTGCTGACCCTGGATATAAGACTGAATAAATGGAGAAATCAGGCCCTGGTCATTGATTAAGACTTGAGAGAAGCCAGCCATGTGATCCAACAAATTCTTTCATTTAAACACATTAATATTGGGATTTTTGTTATATCTGACCAAATATATCTTTATTCATATAGTCTGTCCTTCCTGCCTCTGTTCCAATTAATTTTTATACCTTTGTCTTAATAACTGTCCAGCAATATGTTGTTCCCCTTCTTCCTGGGTCATAGAAACTCCTTCTTTGGCTGTTTCACCAAAGATCCCCAGATTCCTATCACATCAAACCTTTTTTCTTTTAGTGGTTCATATGAATAAATTGTTTGCTAAAACCAAGCTAGTAAGCTCACAATCCTAAAAAAAAAAAAAAAAAAACCAACCATTTTCATACTCTATGTTTTGCAGATACCAGTCCCCCCTTCATCATCTCTCACTGCAGTACCCTAGCTCTAAAATTGCTGACTCAGCAAACAGACGGATGTTTCGTATTTGAATCCTATACATCCCATTAGGCCCCTTAGTCATCAAGGGATATGTGAATATGTGAATTATATTTCACTTAAATACAGTATTAAAATTTTAGGAGCACATTTATGTACATTACTTCATTTGAACAGCACTGTTTTTTTTTAATTACAAGAAGTAATTACAAATTTTTATCTACTCTATATACATATTATGGTATAATGGAAATAGAAAATATTTTTGCATAGAATAAACAGAGTTTCTTCACGTTTTGTCACATGATCATTGTGTGATCTTGTGCAAATCACACACACAAATCTAAACTTTCCATGTTTTAAAAATGGAATGGTCACATAATATAATCAAATATGAGGGTATTTTAACTTTTATTTTATAATATTTATGTTTCCTAATGCATAAATATCAATGTAACTTTTAAAGTTTTTCAAATAAAAACAATACAACCATATTTTTAAAGATTTTGCACATTTCTATTATTTGGATCAAGAATATATTTTTTTATTTGATTTTTTGAATATATATATATATATATTTACTTTGCAAAAGTAAACACATACATTGTAGACATACATATACACTGTAGTATTACACATAGGGATACATTATATGTGTACTAACACATGAACATTATCAAAATTTTAGGAAATACAGATGGACCAGAAGAAGAAAATAATTACATCATTTAAGAAATAACCATTGAGAATATTCTGGCACATATCCTGTTCTTTATTGTTGTTGTCATTGTTATTGTCAAACACTTAACATGAGGTCTACCCTCAGCAGATTTTAAATGTACAATGCAGTACTGTTGACAACAGGGTTGATGTTTCACAGCAGATCTAGGACTTCATCCACTTGCTTACCTGAAACTTGATGCCCATTGATTAGTAACTCCCCAAGAAATGTATTTTTAAACTGACATTTTATACACCAATTCTGAAAATTTGTTTTTTTTAAGTATTTTCAATAGTTTGCAACAACTTCACCTATTCCCAGGATGGAGTTGAAATCTTAAGACTGCCTTTTTTCTGTTGTTAGGACAATCATTTTATCTTGAAAGGATTCCCTTCTCAGAATTCTTCTGACAAGCATTTGATATCTGATGTTTTCCCCTCTCCAAATCAAAGCTGGACTTCAGTGTTCCTTGGCTATCTCTGTAACTTGTTTTGGACACATCACTATCTGACTCTTCTCCCATTCTAATTCTCGACCATTATGCAGTTCGAGGAAGTCATGAGAATAGATCTGGCCAGCGGTTGTGGTCACATAAGACATGATATTTCTGGGCAGAAGTATGAAAGAACTGGTCAGTGCCTTTCCAGTTGTTCCTTCCTCGACAATGTTGACAGAGTAGATTCTTTATTCTTGTTGCTATAGGTGCAGCATGATGATATATCCTCAGTCTGTATGCCGCCTTAGAAAGCGGATGATAGTTCCCTTCAGTTGTGGCCAAAGAGACAAGTTCTAATTTGTGAAGGAAAATGGACTTCTTCATATGTACCTAGAATGGTAATAGCATGTAACATCCTTGGGAGAATTAAAAAAATATACATATTGAATCTTGAAAAGCTGCCCCATAGAAGGTGCCAGACTTGCAATGGACTTTGCTTGAGTGAGAAATCAACGAGTTTAGCCACTGAGATTTTGGTTTGTTGTTAGTTTGTTTTGTGGGGGAGGGTTGTTTGTTTTCTGCTTGCACAGAATAATGATGTTTATCCCAGTACTGGTGTTTTAGAAAAATCCTACCTTGAATAGCCATTTCAAATTGTCTCAGTTTGAGGAATCACAAACCAACTTCTTTCACATTCGGGTAATTTAATTCTTCACATTACACCTTGAAATGGCTAAAATATATCAATTTTCCCTATTCTCAGAGACTACATCTCCAGGCCTCTGTATTCTTAGAGCACTTATCTGAATTATCCTATGTATTTATATTACAATTCTCCTCTTGAAGTATACTTGAGTAATATTTAGCTAACTCTTACAATTCCGGCCTGAAAGAGAACATCTGTGATGGCCATAAATATGGTCTATGACGCTGAGTTTCCATTCAACATTGTTTCTAAAGAGGTAAGCATTCTGCCTCCCTCTCCTCTCCAGGCAGGGTCCCAAGCGCCTCATGTGAGTTCCTTGGCAGCGGTTCAAATTGTGCTAAAGCTCCTACTGCCAACCTCATCCCTACCCGCTACCTGAGTCTCCTGCTTCTCTGCCTTGTGACCTGACCTTGACATTGCTGCTGGAGTGTGACTGATACCACGCCCCACATTTTGTCACTCCCTCCGTCAGTTCCAATACTCCTTGTTGAGGTAAAGGAGGTGCCTCTATTTTTACCCCCACCCAGTGCTACCAAAGAACACAAGGAGAAATCTTGACTCATGTTTTGGGCTAACTCACAAGGTTGAACTGTCTTTAATGTTCTTTAGTTAGCAATGACCTTTCGATCCTTCGACTGGGAAAAATGACAGAATTCTGATGTCCATTGGACGGAGGAGCTAAGATTTCGGGAGCTACTTAGTGCCTCAGTCCAGATGACTCCAAAGACCAAGACACAACTGAGTTTCCTCCAGCAGACCTCTCAATGAGAATGGGACTTGGGGGTCTGGCAGAAAACAGAGGTGGGAGGATCAAAGTGGGAAAAGAGGAACATGGAGCATTTTAAATAAAATGAGTCTGAGGTAACTGAGATGGAACTACTCTAATACAGACTCTGGAAACCCAGTGAATCTTAAACATGATTAATAAGAAATACTTAGGTACATCAGAATAAAACAATAAGAGTACAACAAAAGAAAAATCTTAATCAGAAACCAAGTTGTATATATTCTTCCTTTAATATGTTTCTCACAGTTGACTCCTTTTTCCAGCCTTCATCACAGATACCCAAGTCAACATGTCTGTTATCCTTACCATGAACAGTGAAATAGCTTCCTAACTGGTCTCCAATCCCCTTCTCCTGGCCCTGCTCCAAATCTTTCCCCACCTATCATAAACTGTGATCTTTAAAAAGTGGAAGCCCATTACTACCATACTTCTGCTGCATAATTTGAATGAAATTCCATTTATCCTGGATATGGTTCAGACTTTATAACAAGATTTTGAAGGTTTTCATCCATAGGTCCGTGCCTACCTTACCAGTTCTGTGCCTTGCTATTCTCACTATCTCTAGCCATACCAGACTTACTTTATTTCATTTAATGAATTGTTCTCTTATTTCCAGGTATTCTAACGTTCTTTTTATTTACCTGGGATGCTTCCTTTTCCACCTAAATCCCTTTTATGCATGTTTGGGTCTCGGTTTAGATGTTCTTTCACCAAAGACATTTCCTCAGCTAACCAAGATTTATTTTAGTATTTGAGCTGCCACTTGGGAAGCATTCACAATTCTCCCACAGTAGATGCGTTTTACTTCTACTTAAACAAAATTTTATCTTTGCTTTTGAAGCATTTATTATGATAATTATTAGTTTCACTCTATCCTGGGTTTGAACCTTAGTTTGTATCTTGAGGATTGGGTTTATAAACTTCTTAAAAGCAATATACCGAATATAGTTGCCAGTGTACAGTAGGTGCTTAATAAATATTATTAGAATTAGCTTGACTAAATGAATGAATGAATTAATCAATCAATCAATCAATCAATCAATCAAAAGTATATAGAGTGAGACTATGTTTCAGGAACTGTTCTGTTTATTTTAAAGATGATTACTGAACACCAGATTGGCATTTAATTTTGGTCTTCATCAGAAAAATAATCAAATCTTGGCAATTAAGGTAAAATTACCAAAAACCTCATCATGCCTAATTTACTCTAAGACTTCAGGTATATAAAGTTGTGTTGATCAAAAGCTTTGGTATTGTAATAATTGGTATAGACATGATCTTTATTTTCTTATTTGTTTAGTTATTCATCTATTCACACACACATTCATCCATCCAATTGTAGTGGCTTTATAATGAACACTTGTGAAGGCTCTACCAAACTCAAGTTGTACATTGCTTCCTACAGACACTCTTGTACATGTCCTTTATGATAAATGTGAAGGTATTTTCCTTGGGTCTATATGTAAGTGACAATGCCAAGTTGTTCTCCATTATGTTCACACAAACAATGTGTGTGAGATCATGTCGATTTACAATGTATCTGACGCTTGGTATTATCAGACTTCTAATTTTTGCCAATAAAAATGTAACAAAATGTATTTTCTTGTGGTTTTCTTTTTTATTTTTATTTTTGCTTTCCAATATTATAAAATATTCAAATCAAAACAGCCTATTTATAAGTTAGTGAGTTCCCTGCTTTTAAAATGTTCAAAGATTAATTAAATATTCACCTTATAGGCTTTCTTCTTTGATCCAGAGGTTGAACCATTCATCACTCATTCAACAAACATAATTTAGCATCGTGTTGGGTGCTGAGGGAATGCCAGGGAACAAGATAAGCATGGTTGCTGCTGTGTTGGAGTGAGATTCTAATAATTAATTATTAATGTAATGAGTGTCATAAAGAAGTATAAGAAGTTGTAGAGTGAATAACAGAAATACCAAATTCTGATTAGAAGGAGGGAAGGGTTTAGGAGAATGCTTCTCATGGGAAGTGACCCTGAAAGCTTCATCTTGAATAATTTCACCTAAGCAAAGGGAGACTGGGGACTTGGTAGTAGGCTCTTCCTAATAGAGGAAGTAACATGTAAAAAGATTGCCTTAGACTTTCTTCTCTCCCAAGATTTACACAGAATTCTAGGGTCCAAGATAGAAATGAGTGCCTCAAAGAGCCATTTGTAGGTTTCCCCAACTTTTTTTTAAAATCCTCACTGGAGGATATTTTTTCATTTATCTTTAGATAGAGTAGGAGGAAGGGGGAGAGGGGGGGGGGAGAAACAGCAATGTGAGAGGGACACATTGACTGGTTGCTTCCCGCGTAACCCTGACCAGGGCTGGGGATGAACCGAAACCTAGGTGTGTGCCCTTGGCTGGCCTCTAACGTGGGTCTCATTGGTCTGTGGGCTGATGCTCTAACCACTGAGCAAAATCAGCCAGGGCTCCCCCCCTCCCCGGCAGAATTTATCTCTGCCAAGAAACCCAGATCCACACCTTCTGATTAGGACCCTGCTGTCGGTCCATCGGGTGGAAGCACATGGTGCCTCCAGCTGGGAAGTTTAACTACAATTAAAACATAATTACTGAGCATTCCTGAGAAAGGAATGCGAACGTCAGAAAATTTGGGGGAGACAGATTTCCCATAAGATCGGCTCTAACGTGGGAGCGAACTTAACGTTAATATATGGTTTAGATAAAAAAGTGATAATGAAAATGGAAGGGTTTTCTTTGGCATTAAACTTCAATATTTCTAATTATATAGATTTTATTCTCTGAGACTATTTCTATGATTTTCATTTTTGAGTTGTTTTCAATTCAATGTGCTGAGCAAAACTAAAGAGTTGAAACTCATTATAGGAAGGTGTTTTTAGTTTTTCAGTTTTTTTGTCATGACATCAGACAAACCCAATCAATAATCAAGAATGGTTTTTGTGAGCCTACTAGGTATGTACTACTAATCTATGGTCTAAAATAAATCAGACAAATATAAGGTGCCATATATGAACCTCCAAAATATTCATCTTATTGGGTATACTTATTTACATATATGTATATTCTTTTATTTAAACTGTTTACATACTACATAAATATATATATAATTATAAATTAATATTTGCACTTCTTTATTTATATTTTTTATATACAATACTTTTTCTTCTGAGGCCTTAATTCGGAAAATGAAGCGTGGCCTTCTAATATTCTTTGTGAAAACTATTTGATAATAACAAACTTTTCTCTTTTAATCCTTGAGACAAACAGTAATTCCAATTTACTTAAGTCTTAGTTTTCTGACTATTAATGTGTGATGGGTCATATTGTGAAATAAAGGCTTAACAAATGTCCTGTTTGGAATATCAATGAGTTACTTTTAGTCATCACAAAGAAAATGCAAAGAATCTTTTTGAAAAGTAATATATGAGTCAAAGAACTCATTTGAAGAAAAATAAATGAAAGAATATTCATTTGTAACTACCTAACTTACGGCTTGTTTTACAGTTATAAATATGGAAGGGGCCTAGAGCTCCCCAAAAAATAATACATTCCATTTACCACCACCCCATTCCACAGACAAGGACACTGAGGCCGGGACAATCAGTACCAATCCAAAGCCACACAGCGACCCTGATGCAATGTCTGACATGGGATCCATGCCTTTGACACCAGATTGATTGCTCGTTTCAATTCATACTATGGTTTTCCTTTGAGAAGCAATTTTATCCCAGAGAAATATTTATGACCGTAGTGAAATTGTAAAAGATAAAAAAAAAAAAAAAATGAGCTGGTGGGGTGGGTATCATTTTTCGGAAATTTTCTTGTAGTGGCATTTCTGCTACTCAACCACCACACACACACAAACACACACACGCATATATGCAAATACAAACATGAATAAATGATTATGAGATACTGGAAGATGAGCAGTCTCTTATCCTTCGTAATCCCGCAGGAAAAAACCTAGTTCCTTGCACATAATTAAGCTGAACTGAAATTCTCTAAGCACATTTTAGCATCCTAAAGCACCCGGTGTACCCATTGTATATTGTCAGCTTGTCTTGACACTCCTCATTTCCATCCTCCCTCTTACTTGGTGTTGGGATGGGTGGCCGTCTGGTGTGGGCAAAGGAGCGCAGAATTTAAAGTCAGACAAAACTGGGTTAAAAGCTTTACTTATGTTTGATGACATGAGCTGTTTGGGGGCAGTTAATACCAGAACATTAAACCCTCAGTTGTCTGGCCCTAGTTCTGCAGGAGATTGTTGCATAATCAGGTGAGATGGGGCTGTGGCTGTCAGATGTCTCACCGCGTGCTCTCGGGCCCTACATGTGTGTGCACGCCAGCCCGACGGCTCACTCAGAGCATCTTCATCCTTTTGCTGAGGACTTGTGTACACAACAGGGTGAAGGTCCCTAGGAATTCCCTCCCCATCGACACCCTCACGCCCTTAGGAACAGTTCCCGAAACCAGTGAATGGGTCTTGGTGTAGAAATAACCCTGCTCCCTTATCCTTCAGCTGAAACAGGGCTGAGGCACATGTGTGACATTGATGCCCAGAGGGCCTCAGCGGGGGGCTGCTGCTGCCCCCATGCAGGCTCTGCTGCTTCCTTCCCCCCTCGGCCACCTCTCCATCCCTGCCAGAGCCGCCGGGACTCAGCTCCAACAAACTGCCTCACCTGAGTCCTGGAGTCGGGAGAGCTTCCTCGTGAACTCAGGTGGAGACAGACAGGCAAGCAAATAGCTCATGACACAATAATGTGCTAAGTGCTATAAAAAAGTTAAGAATGATTATCCTGAATATACCAAATACAGAGTGTAAGGAGCTTTGTTCAAAGAGGATTTCCTAGAGTAGGTGGTTAGTGGAGTTGAATTTTTAAAAATGTGAAAAGGGTAGCCAGACCAAAAAAAACAAAAATAAAGGAAAGAAAAAAGTGTAAGGTCAAAGTCCTGGAGGCGTGGGACAGCACGTTTCCGTGTTTAAGGAGTTGAAGGGGTGAGTGTGCCCAGCATAGCAGTGAACGGGTGAAGGGCAGCTGGGGAGAAGGCTCCTGTGAGCCAAGCCAGAGGTGCTTCTGTACGCGGAGCCAGCAGAGGTGTTCCGGGAAGCGCAGCTGAGCAGTGATCGGATGTCCGCTTCAGAGACATTCCCACTTGACGGCACTGAGAAGAACCATTGCAGAGATCGAGATAAAAAGCGGGAAGACCCATGAGAAGCCTGTGGCAGTAACCCAGGTAGGAAATGATATAAATCTGAACCCAGTTAATGGTAGAGGAATAGAAAACAGAGGACACATCTCAGAGACACCGCATGGGTCAAATCCACAGGCCTTGGTGAGTGACCGACTGCAGGGAAGAGGGAGAGCCGGCACGGACACTAGCTCCAGGCTCCTGGCATCGGTCAGTCGGGGATGTCACTCTGCCTGGGAGCTGGTAGTTACGGGGGAAGGGATGTTGAGAAAGTCCGATTGTAAATGCCATGTTGGACATGTCGAGGGTCATATGCCTGTGGGAAATTCACACGAACTGGATAGAGGTCTGGCTGAAGAGGAAAAGAAGCCAGGTCCAAAGATGTAGACAGAGTCACCCTCACGCAACAAAGTGAGGCCAAACGCAGATGCCGCCGACCTTGAAGAAAACGTGAAGTGTGAAGGTATACAGTTCGTATGTACCCTGGGGAATGCCAACATTTAAGGGGCAGGCAGAGAGAGCAGAGTCCTATTAGGAGACTGAAATGTTGGCAAAAATGGAAGTGCCAAGAGTGTGGCCAAAACGCCCCCTAAACCCATTTTTGCACCCATAGCACACAGAGAAGTCTATCCCAGACCACCTGCACACGGCGCCCGGCTTGGCCTGGCGTCTTCCTCCACGCAGCGCGCCGGAGGTGCCAAGGGTGGTAATTGCAAAGAGCTATCGTGGGAAGTGGGCACAGGAACCGACCAAGGGCCACGTGGAAATTGCAAGGAATTGCTGAGGACCTGGGCGTGGCTGGACACCAGAGATGAATGCTCCTAAATAGTGCCGATTGAATCGTAGTCTCATTTTCTTTCAAATATGAGACATGAAAACACACACACGCACACCCCACAACAGGAAAAAGGAATCAAGGGAAATAACGGTCACAGATAAAACAATCATTATGCTAGGTGTGTTCCATAAATGATGCAAACTTCATGGAAACTGTGTGCATGGATATTCATTTACATTTTTCAGATGAATAACTGAGGCTCCAGTGTGTGCCAAAGAAATCTCCATTTCTTTAATAATAGCATACACATTTCAGCTGCTTTCTTCTCCGTCCTGACAGTTCGCTCCTCACATTTAAGGGAATTCCTTCCGAGGCAGCTATGACGGGAACACTAGGCTGCTGGCAATGATTCCCGTCCACCTCTGTTGCAATGTTGTTTATTTCTCCTCATGCTCTTGTGGAATATTTGATTTACTTCCGTTGATTTTGTTTTAATGCAAAAAAAATGCCTTTGTCATTTTTTGGAGAGGAATATCCCCAAACAAAAGACATTTCAATAACATCTTAATATTTACACATATAATTCTTTTCTCTGTTCTCATTCTTCCTCCCTTTCTCTCTCTCTCTCTCTCTCCCTCTCTCTTTCTCTGAATCTGTCTTCATCTATCCATGTATCCAGTTGATTCTCATTATTCACATTAGCTGTGTTCTACAAAGTCTCCATAAACATTAAGTTGATGAATGCTGAACACCGCTTCTAGGAGAAATACCGTGTTTGGCTCCTATGAGCCTCTGGTCACAATATTTTTGTCAGCTCATCAATACATCACCATGTTTTACGTGTCTTCTGTTTAGAAACACCTTACTTAACATTCCCGTGGATTCACTCACGTGGACGCATGGCCGGCGGCTCTCTGGGTCCTTCCTGAACACAGCTGCGCTGATGGGGACCGAGCTCCTGAAGGCAGGCGCGGCTCAGCCTGGTTGCACTTACACACAATAGAAGGCACCTCCTCCTGATGCTCGAGGGTCGTCTTAAATGGTGAAGTGACCAAAAAAGCACGAAGATGTGAAAACGTGGCCCTGAACAGACCGCAGTCAGGACACGCACCTACATCAGGGGAGCTGAGCCAGGATGGCAGAGCACCAGTTGTTCAAGGTAGCTGCTGTCGAGGTGGACTTCCCTCCCTCCAGACCTAGACTGAATGACCCAAACATTCCACAAGTGCGGGTTTGGGGTTTCGAAGGACTCTTAACAAGCAGGGGGTTTCACAAACACCAAATCTGGGAAAACGAGGGTTCACCGTGTTTGGGTATGTGTGTGTATTGGGTATTGTCCCACATTGAAAAAAAAATACTAGTGCCACCTAGTATTTCTTTATGTCTTCAAAACTGTCCCAGGCCACGAACAGAAGGAGCTGTGTATTATTGACGGAGGTTCTTTGTGAAGTTTCCTTAGGACAGGATGCTCAGGAAATGCTCAGGACAGGATGCTCAGGAAAGCTCGTAGAATCTGAAAACTGCTAGAGAACAAACTCTAATCTTTGAACTGCTTTTTTTCTTTTTAAATAATATGCCTCCTTCGAACTGTCTTCTTTCTGTGAATGTTTCTATCTCTGCATCTCATTCAACAGTAGAACGTCAGCGTGACGTCGACATTCTGAGCACACAAATGTGCCCCCCGGGACTGGAAATGATTTGAACCCTTTCTGCTTCTGCCAGAGCATTAGAAGCTAGCTCTTGGCTTTTACTTCTGTGACACTGGTTGTCGGCAGACACTAATATACATGTCTGGCCGGCCCTTCACCTAATGGCACTACTTCTTTTCCTTCAACGTTTGGCTGCTGCTGTCAGAGGCTTCTGCTCACTGTCATTGAGAACACAGCAGCAAATAGGATTTGAACTCGGCAGCAAAGGAGAATTCATTTGCAGTGTACGTCTCCTCCCCTTCAGAAACAAAGTAGAGAATCTTGGATGATAGTTCTGGGCTTATTGCTTTTCTGGTTAGTCATGTTTTGTATAAAAATTATAACAACTCTTTTCTGCGAGCGGTTGCAGAAACCATGTTTTGAGCTTCTCGGTGATGCTCAGAATGACTGTACAGTCCCCTAGCTGTCCTCGACGTCATGTGGCATCCTGCAGCCACATTATCTTCTTTTGCTACATCTTGGGTATTATGGTCAAATTCCATCCATAGCCTAAATAATTTCATATCAAAATTGAGTGTATTTCCATTAGGCCTTGATATTTAAAATCTCTTTTTGAGAACTCTCTATCCTGTAGCCAGCTTCACTGAGTGTTACAGTAAAAGCCGCTCCAAGTACATTTCTTGTGTCCAGAATATCATTGCAAGTTACCAGCACTTGGCTGTCCCCTCCCCAAACACCAAACACGGAGGCCTTTTTCGTTAGGAACAATTCACCCCTCTAGTGGAAGGATGTGGGTATTGCAGCTTTGGCTCTGACACATAACTAAGCTATGGCTGAAAGAGCATCTCTAGACTTTTTTACTACAAGGCTCTGTTTTTTATGCTGGTTTGTTATTATATGTAACCCAACAGAGACATTTATTTAAAATGTTAATTTTCTTTCTAATGTTTACAGATAGGACAAGCTTACAGCTCTACACAGGCAATGCTAACACTGACTTACAGGTTTTCTGTTCACACTCATCTCTAGTTTTCCCTTGTTTAGAGTCTAGAAATTGACTGGAAAAAAATGTTGTTGGTATACTTTACAGAGTTAAAAATAATGGAGGATGCTTTTTCCATATGCTTCCTATACACAGTGAGGTTCTGTTAAAATCCATAATTTGAAACCAAAGAGATAAACTAACCAGCTCAACTGAATTATAACAGAAAAACAATGATATGACTACCAGTGAATACAGAATAGCCCTTGTGGGAATACAGCAAAAATTCTGGTATCAGTCTGCTATTTTGATGTCTTTTTCAGTAAAAATGTTGGAACTGAAAACATGCTTTCAAGAATTACTAGCCCAAAAGTTCTGAGAGGTAAAATAATTTGTCCAAGGTTATACAATGGAGGATTGTATAACTGTTCAATCCTGATTGAATATCTCCTGAATCATAAATCATAACTGTTCGTAGGACACCCTCCGGATAAGGATGGCACAACTCTGAAGCCAGACGCAATGCGTTGGAACCCCACCTTGACTGTGGTCTGCCGGGATGGCGAGGGACCACAGTCTCAAGCACTCTGCACTCCCCAGTTCTCTCTGCACCGGGAGGATCATGCTCATCTCAGAGATGTTTCTATAGGGATTAAAATGAGAGGCTGCAGGACAGTTGCTCCGCTTAGGACATGATGCATACGTCCTCAGTGTGGGCTGACAATCGCTCCACTTATATTGTTATTACTGTAGGCTTTCCTGCTGCTGTTTTGGGGGCATTCTAAAAACAGAACTACTTTTCACTCCCAGGAGTAAATGAGTATGTAAATTAGGGAAATTTAAGTCTTTGTTTTTTATCCTATTACTCATAAGTATTTTATTATGAGCGCATTACTAATCTTACCCTTCATTTATACAGTAATACAAGGGTGATAACAGCTGTTTTAGGGAAAGATCTTGATTTTTTTTTCAGAGCATGATATGCATTGCCTCTATTAAGCCATATTTGTAAAATAATTCTAGCATAATTTAGATACTATGGCATATTAGAAACCAAAGATTATAAACTGCAAATGAGATTTTTTCTTTGTGCTGCTGACATCATAACAGTTTTCACAGAGCTATTATCGTCGCAATGGGTACGGATGTCATGTAGTCATTATCCTCAGATCATAACGAGGTGGACCATTAGTGCCTCCTTCGAAGACCTTATGGTCTGAGATGTTAATGAGCCTTTGGGGAACCCTAAATCCTGAGGTGGTTGGCAGCGTACTCCAGACCAGAACAGGACTTTCTTTGCAATGACAATGGATCCTGTCAATTTCTATTAAAGAGATTCTCAATTCTCCAATCATTAAGATAGTGGAAGGACTTATTATGCTGGCCTACAATTAAGGAAGCTTTCAGCCATAAATCCCTCTGTAGAGCCCTTCCCTTTACTCAGTATGGAGTGAGTAGAGGGTACGGCTTCCCCAATGGAGACACCATCTATCTCAGCAAAGTCTTGCAGGATGAGCATTCTCTCTGGTTCCCCCCAAAATTCCCTCAGCCCCTACTCACCCCTTGGTAAATGCACAGAAAGCAGCAAAACCCTTAAATGAAAGCCAGAGGTCTCCTGCAACTGATGCAGTGGACATCTCTTGTCCTGATTGTTTGGATTGAACTGCGATTGAGTATTTATCTAAGCCCCACCACAGAGAAACATGGGCTTAAACCACGATCTCTGCCCCTAAATAATTCACAATCTTATTAGAATGAGTGGATGATAAAAGCACTGTGATGACATCAGAATGCAAGGCAAGGGTGCAGAGACGAACAGAGGCATTCTCTCGGGTGATTCTCCAACAATTAGTACAAAGACTATGTGCTATGAATTAAATGAGAAAATATGTGTGGAAGTAGATGCTTAATGAGTATGGCATGCCTTCCTACTTTCAAGGAGGGTGAGTTCCACGTGAACTCTTTGCTACGTACTTCTTTACGCCTCAGTTTTGTAACAGATAAATGGCTGGATTAATGCATCTTGCTATAAAATATTACTAGAAGATCAAATGATCAGGTGACACTGTTGTTCGTTTCTAAAAAGGAACATAATCTCTGGTATGCTAAAGTGACAGGTACTATAAAAATATTCAGATAGGGAGACCTATGGCTTGACTCGGGTGAGGTTTTTACTATCGTAACCCAAAATGTATTGCTTAAAAAAAAAAAAAAGCAGGGCACCAACTAGAAACAGAAATTAGGTGCTGCCATAAAAATAAAAAATGATAGAATCCAACCCGTTGACCTTGAATGTACAGAAACTCAAAGTTCCCTCATTCTTTTTGATAATCCGGACTTTTCATCTAAATTTCATTCGACCTCAAGCAGACCTGCATTTGGCTTATGACGGGAATTTCCCGTGTCAGAAGTTTCCTAATCAGAAGTTCAATGTATAAAAAATCTCCCCTATACTGAAGAAGAACTAAATGTCTGCTTCTGCGTGTTGTGCTGTGGAGATTTCAGTTGGTTTTATTGTGCTGTTTCTAAATCGGGTCTTCAAGACCAGCAGAAAGAAATCACACAGGACTCATCTCTGAGTCAAAGTCCTGAATGGGTGGAGAATGTATACAGGGGTCTGAGCTTGCTGTTAAGTTGTTAGTACAGAACTCCTGGGTCTTGGTCTCTCTCATCTTAGGTAAATTCAGACACCAAGGTCTACGATACGATATTCCCAGATATTCTTTGTTGTTCTATTTAAGTTGCTTAAGGCAATTCATCTTTGCTGCTGTTGTTTCTCCTTTGCTTGCAATCACTTTGTATTTGACTATCATGTCAGGGAAATCTGAGGAGCTCCCCTGAGCCCTAAAGGTAGGTACAGTAAGCAAGCTGGTTTGAACATTTTCAGCTTCCAAGGGCATTTCACGAGTGGTCCTCAAGTTCATCCATCATACCCACTCCTACTTCTCATAACAGAAAAGGTCTTTTAAAATACTGACCGCTCTCCACAGTGCTAAGCATTCCCTATGTGACCACACAGCCTTCTGGCCACAAAGTGTTTTGAAATAAAATGTGAAAAGCAAGAACAACAATAGCAACAAATAAAGAGTAAGGCACATGGCTTCTGGCTCCCTGCCTGTCTCCTGGGGCCTCATATGACCACACACACACACACACACACACACACAGAGGGGTTGTTCCTTCATCTACTTATACCCCCCGCAAAGGACTTCTGTCATGAGCAGCTTTGTGGGGGTTTTTTTGTGTGTTTTTTTTTTAGTTTTATTTTTTTCTTTTATTGATTTGAGAGAGAGAAGAAGGGAGAGGGAGAGAGAGATAGAAACATCAGTGAGAGAGAACACTGATTGCTGTCTCCTGCTCACCCCCCACTGGGGATTTGGCCCACAACCTGGGCATGTGCCCTGACCGGGAATCAATCCAGCTACCTCTTGGTGCATGGGTCGACGCTCAACCATTGAGCCACAGCAGCCGGGCATGAGAAGCATTTATTTAGAAAGCCAGAGAGCATTGCAGAAGTCCACTGGATATCCGAATTAAGCCCAGGTTTAGACAAGTTCTAAATCAGGAACGGAGTACCTTCTCCTTAAAGGGACTTCAGCAACTGCAGAAGCACCCTCTGTCTGCATCATCCGAGAGAGCATGTCCCTGGCTCAACCTGCAGGTGTGGGCGATGCACATTAATGGGAGGATACACTGGCGCTGTGAGAAGATGTGACATTACCCCCGATCAAATTAGAGATTAAAATAAATAAATAATCAATAAATAATAAATAAATAAAAAACACTGAACCAAATATAAGCCCTTAACGTGCAGATGTAAATCGGATAAGCTTCAATATTACAAGACCACCAGGAAAGAATCTGAGACCAGAATGGCAAGCGGAGTACATCCACTCTAAGATGCTGCTCAAGAAAAAGAGCACAACCCGGGCCACGCTGGCTGCTCTCCCCGCTTATACAGAAAGGCAATGTCTAGGCACCCTTGGGAGACCATGGAGTTATTGGTAAGGGCTAAATCTTCCTCCAGAAGGTGTCCAGTTATACCGAGATGAGAACAAGCTGGGTCAGCACTGGGTGGGGGGAGGAGGTAGGAAATAGAAGCTGATCTCAAGCACAAGTGTCTTCCAACTTGGGTGTGAAGGATGCTGTCTCCTAGCCTGCTAATAATACTCCAGCTAGTGCTGCCCGTAGGCATTTGCTGCTGTCATGGAACATGTTCAATGCAGCACGACAGCCACTGGCCGCATCTGGCCACTGAGCTCAGGAATTCTGGTTCATGCCACTGAGAAAAGAAATATTTAGTTTTATATAATAATCAATTTACATTTAAATATCCATCAGTGTCTCGCGCCTACCATATTGGGCTGCGCCACTGTAGGAGATAAGTATCATGACAGAGATTCTTACACAACCACATAATGTCAGGATGATCTCAATCCCCACCTTTAGAGCTGTGGGAACATGAACAGATTATTCAGCTTCTCAGAGCCTCGGATTCCTTGTCTATAAATATTCTGAGACAACACCTAGTTCGTGAGGTTGTGAGGATTACATGAGGGATGTGTGGGTTAGTGCCTAGACCACACACATGGTGTTCCCGCATCGCTGCCACATCTGAGTCTGCTTCTGATCCCTACCATTTCTTCCCGCTGAGGTTGTGCTTTTGAGTACGCCTTGTGATTGCTCAGGCCTCCACACTGGGGGCACTGGTAAGAGAAGCTGTGGCGGACAGTTCTGTAGCAATGCAGAGGGGAGGTGTGGGGGAGGGGAGCATTCTGCAGTCCCAGGATTAGGTTTCAGTCCTTGAGTGAGGAGCCTCTGCCTGGCACTGGGAACTCCGCATGCTTCCTCAGCCTCCTCCCCAAACCCACCCGAGGGGACAGCAGGGCCAGAGTGGGCTGGAGCTGGGGATGTCCCTTCCCCAGGTCAGCTAGACGCAGATAAAATTCCAATAATTGTAGGCTCTGGAAAGTAGTGTCTCCTCAGGGGAGGTCTGTTAAGTACAAGGTTGTAATAACTACATCTGGTGTCAGGTGGTGCAAGACTTGTTGAGGTGAGCGCATTTTATACATAAATGTCCAACCTCTATGCTGTACACCTCAAACCAATATAATATTGAATGTCAACGCTGAGAAATTTCTTAAATGAACAAATAACAAAATAAATAGAATCACACACACACACACAAAAGAATAGAGCACTTTGGTATATTTTTAAATGGCTACTTTCCCCCCTCGTCCTGCCGGAAGCACGAGGGCATTTTTCTCCAATATCCACTCGTCACCAAGCTCCTGGAGGAATAGCCCAGAAAAGTGTGGGGGTCCCCATGACAGGGCCTTCCTGGAGCTTTGCGTCTCAGACCTGTCTGCACGGAGCCTCCAGCAGGTCACCAACGGCAGGTCATGCTTCCCTGCCCTGGCACTGATTCCCACCAGGAAGTCTGCTTCAGTCCGCTGGGAGTCTCTGATGCGCCCATCTGTCTTCCCAATTTGGGAAAACCACAGATTTCCCTGTGACCTCACCTTTCTGATAGATCTACGGGCTGGTGATTTTTCAGTTGGTTTAACGTTTTACTTGTCAGAATGGAGGGATGATTCCCAAGCTCCCAACACGCCAACCAGAGACGAGATATCCACATGGTATTACTTTGCAAAGCTGGGTAATGAAAGAGGAGAGAGAGGAGAAGATAATGGATGGGAAGGGGTAGAGAGAGAAGGAAGGGCATTTAAGTGGTATCAGAGGCTACAAGGGGTCTATGCAGGAGGGGAGGGAGAGGAAAGGGAAGAAGGAAATGGGAAGGAAAGGAAGAAGCAAATGGAGCACAAGAAGGAAGAGCAAAGGTTGACCTACCAGAGTGTCAGGCACACAGGAGGCAGTTAATACATGTGAGTTCCCCTCCCTTTTTCTTGATGATGCCTCACAAGACAGAAAGAAGGCATTCCTCTCCCTGACCACCACGCCATGACACCTGCTGGTTCCTTCCCGGATGTCCCTCCTTTGGAATATGTATGTTCACCACCTCATGAAAAGGGTCAATCATTCTAGGTCACAGGGAAGCCAAGTGTCAGATGAAGAAGATGACAACGGAATGGCCTTTGAGACCTTCAAGGTCCCATCTACCTCAGAGACTTTCTGACTAAAGTGATTAGGTGACTAGGTATGTCTTGGGATTAAGCACCCAGACAACTGCCTTCATTTCAACATGGCCCCCTCTCTGGTCTCAGCAATTCACATCTCAAAAGGAGACTCCGTTAAGGTACTGTTAATAGATAATAACTTGGCATAGATCCAATTATAAGAATGTGTTAATTCACTTTCACTTGCCCAATAGGTACCAAGTGCTCACACGATGCCAGACAATACATCAGGTATGGGGTTGTCACCGCCGGCCAAGGCATGCAGTCACTTTCGTCACTGAGCTCAGGTGGTGGAGAGGAGAGTCTGAGTGAGTGACAGGAAACCTCAAACACGGAGGCCAGGCCTACACTGTGCAAAACCCACCACATCCTGGAGAACAGGAGGAGGAACCAGAAAGTCAGAACCGAGTCTCGAACCGGTAATTGGTTGTCCTGGCGGGTTTCACAGCTGTGTTTCAGGATGGCGCTGTCTGTGTTCAAAAAAGCTGCACATTTGTATTCAGTAAAGTTTGAAAAGGATGGTTAGCAGGAAATCACATCCTAGAGGCAGACCAAAGTTTAATCTGGCTAAGGACAACTCTGAACACAGAGGCCGCACACAGCATCCAGACGAGATTTCCTAATTCTCAACTAAAGAAACCTGCTAATTCTAAGTTGGAACAGGAAACAAGTTGAATTGGGAACATCTTGGGGTGTCAGTAAGGAATAAAGTGCTCAAAACGCAGAATGATGGAGGCATAACAAAGGGACACAGGACCCACTGAAAGAGCTCCCACTGGCCCAGCGGGGACACTCTGAGCAACAAAATAGGTAACATAGAACTGTACTATGACTCAAAGTATAAAATAAATACCCACATGTCCATACTGATACACATAAGTGGTTGAATAAATCAGTACATGGAGAGAAGACACATCTCCCACACAGAAAAATTCCAAATGATGTCTATAGATGCATCACTTTCAAGGTTTAATGTCTGTGGTTTATTTCATTTCTTACACTTATTTACTTATTTTTATTATTGCTGTTTTTGCGTTTTGTAATATTGTCAACTCAGGACTTGGCACACTGTTTTACTGTTCGTTTTGGTTTAAATTAGGGGAGAGTAAAAAGGCTCAGTGATATGGGTGGTTGTCAACAAGAAACGTTACTCAAGACCCATTCAATTGAGTGGACCAGTGTATGGAGAAGGAACAAGAATTATTGGTAAACTAGTGACCACAAAGGGGTGTCATCCACCAAACACCAGGTTGCATCATGATGCTTTAGGTGTTGGGATGAGATTGCTGTTGGTGTGGTCTCACCCAGAAAGAAAGTACATTGACTTGGGAAAATTAGTGGTGTTTCATTTTTCTGCAATTTCACTCCAATGTCTATACCAGAAGAAACATCTATGTGGGAAAGAAATTTGCTCCAAAAGCGCAAAACCCTTTTAAACTCAACTTCATTAATCTTCCCAGCACCATCTGTGTCCGGGGCAAGCTCTGTGCTTGGGAGCTGCTGTCCCCAGGAGACTCGGTTGATGAACTTATTAGGGCATGTGGTGAAGCCGAGACGGACCTGGTGTTTGAATACTGGGCAACTTCTTAGGCTGAAGAATCCTCAGAAGTAAGGACCACTGCTTTCATCTGCATTTGGCACTACGTAAGTGTGACAAGCGCATTTTCTTAATGAGTGTGCATGTAGAGAGAGGTTAAATGAGTGAGTCCCTCAATGACTCAGCAGTGCTCCGAGGCAATATGTAGATGGCCTCGCAGCTTCTTCTGGGGAATCTTTCTAAAATGAAAATCAGAAACCAAGTCATAAGCATGTTCTCCCACCACCTGCTTCAACATCATCAATGTCTCCCTTGATACCTTGGGATAAAATGCGACACTTATTCTCAGCACCCCCTGAGCATCGGTTTCAGTTACCCACGGTCAACCAGGGTCTGGAAATATTAAATGCAAAAATTCAGAAATCAAAAATTCATTAGTTTTAAATTGTGCACAGTTCCGAAAAGTATGGAAATCTTTCGCCATCCCGCGTTATCCTGCCCTGGGCACGAATCTTCCCTCTGTCCACAGTCTCACAGCGCGTACGCTGCTTGCCAGTTAATCACTTCTTAGTTATTTTGGTTATCGGCTCACTATTTATTGCAGGATCACCGTGCTTGTGTTCAAGTAGCCCTTGTTTTACTTAGTAATGGCCCGAGGCACAAGAGTAGCCGTGCTGGTACTTCTGAGAAGTCATAAAGTGCTCTCCTTAACTGAAAAGGTACGTATGTGTAGGAGAAATCAAGGTATCTATAGCGTTTGGTACTATCCGTGGTTTCAGGCATCCACTGGGGGTCTTGCCCTTGGATAAGGAATGTATTGCCCTTGGATAAGGGGGAATCACTGTCTAAGGCAGGCCCTTTATGACCCAGAACCCCCCCTTCAGACTCACCTTCCACAACTCCTTCATGCTTTTCTACAAATAAAATAAGTCCATGCTCGAAGCCGCAATCCGTGTTGTGCCCACTCGGCATAGCTCCCTCTACCATTCAAATCTCTCATCTGACATTTCTACTTCCATGGAGGGTGACCAACCATCCCGGTTTGCATGGGACTAAGGGGTCTTCGGGGTTTCAAAGTTTCTGTGCTGAGACTGGGAAAATGCCCAGCATGCTGGGATAAGTCGACCACACTAACCCACCCTCTCTGACAGAATGTTTCTCTTGGCTCTCATTGTCCCACACGTGTTTATTTCTCATGTCACTAGCGGGGGCACATGGCATGGATTTATGCACCCCTTCCCGATTAGAGAGTAAACTAGGGCCGGGAAGGAGTTCTGCGTCCTTGTAGCCCTAAGCAGTAGTCCTTAAGGGCAGCAGCAGGTCAGAATCCCCTGGAAAGGTTGCTGTTGTTGTTTTCCCTTTTTTAAAATACCTTCCGACTCCCAGAGATTCTGATTTAATTGATCCTAGGCGAGCCCCGAGTTATGTTTTGAAGCTTAACCAATGTGCAGTCGAGGCTGCGAACACCTGCTCTAGGGTAATGATCCTCAGCTGGGGCGGTTTGTGCATCAGAACTAAACATCTCACCCTGGGCCCCACCACCCACAGCTTCCCGTTTAATTCATCAGGAATGGGGTCCAGGCAGCTGTAGCTTTAAGATCAGGCGATTCTAATTCATAGCTATTATTAACCCCTGTTTAAATGCACAGTAAGTCCTCACGTAACATCATCCGTAAGCTCTAGGAAACTATGACTTGAAGTGAATGAACATTTAATAACACCGATTTTACCGCAGGCTAATTGATGGAAATGAGAGCTAAGTTCCCAGAGCATATTTCTGGTCACAACAATATCATCGAACTTCTAAATAAAGACCCCAAATACTTCTAATATTAAACCGTGAAATCAATGCGAGCTATAGATACATTGAAGAAAAATTGATAAAAGTCCGTCAGATAGTGATTTTTCAGCGCACTGATTCTAGTTCGGGTTCACAGGGGGCGGCGTGGGGCGCCTATCCCGTAGCTCCGGGAGCAAAGCGGGACCCACCGTGGCCAGGCCCCCCTCCGGCACAGGGCCCGTCACACCCACTCAGACCAGACAATTCAGACGGCCAGTTCACAGCGCAGCTCTGGGTGTGAGGACACCGGGACCCGGGACAACGCCTGCAGACACGGTGAGAACTTGCCAGCTCCACACAGACGGTGGCCAGGCCTGGAGTCGATTCCCCCTCACCAACATTATAACAAAGCATCATTGGAGGGCCCGCTGTACACGTGCCACGACCAAACCCAACTCCAGGCCACTCCGATTGCCCTGAACCATGCCAGGCCTCCGGACAGTAAGTGCTGATCATAAACAGACCTTAAGATGGAATGGAATCCCTGTCTTCAGTTTTGGCGCGTGCCATCCTAGAAGCTGGTCTTCCTCACAAGTCTCTCCAAGCTGTCTGTCTCCTCCATGCCCAGGGCAAGTGCACCCTCCTCGGCCTCCAGGCCCTCACTCATTGCCGGCCCTTCTTAGAGTGCCTCCCAGTCTCCCGCTCCCGCTCCCACGCGGTTTCCTCCCCTCCCCTCCCGCGCTAACACCTGCGCGCAGAATGGGTTTCCGCCTCCGCTTGGCCTGCTCTTTCTCTCCGGACCCCGCAGCCGCCACCATGACCACCCCAGTCCGCGAACACACGGGGTTCTTTGTCCCTCGAACCCACTAGGCCATTCCCCAAATCAGAAATCGTTCCCATTGTCCGGAAGGATTTGCTCAGAGATTTTCGAGCGTCCTGGCTCGCTCATGTCACTAAGGTGTGAGGTCACCTCTGCAGAGAGGCCAGCGTCTCGGGCCGCCCAACCGGACTCACCCTCTGTCCCCGCTCTGTTCCTTCGCAGGCCGGTCATCCTCCGCGACTCTCTTGGTCTGATACCTGTTTGGCTTTTCCTGTCTGACTCCCCTTTATGGAATGTAAGCTCCCTGAGGAAAAAGACTGTGCATTTTGTTTCCTGCTCTATCACCAACACCTGCGAAAACACCTGGCCAAGGACATCGCGGTAACGCA
Organism: Molossus molossus; assembly: GCF_014108415.1. Classification (NCBI taxonomy): domain Eukaryota; kingdom Metazoa; phylum Chordata; class Mammalia; order Chiroptera; family Molossidae; genus Molossus; species Molossus molossus. Next base: position 15,486,130 of record NW_023425344.1, on the reverse strand, counting down.
ACGAACACAGATCGGCCATCCCCGCTTTTTGGAAGTTTGCTTCCTGCCACTGTGCTTGCATGAAAGACATGTTACTGCCTGTTTTGCTAACAGAAAAACAGCGGAAGAGAATTTTTGTTTTTACAAAAAAAAAAAAAAAAAAAAAAAGGTTAGAATGAAAAGTTCAAATAGCATTTAGTCTTTTGGAGCCAACGTTATGGAGGCCAGGTGCCCCCACCGGCTCCTCCCCCAGGAACTACACTCAGCATCTCCGCCTCAGGCCCCGGGGCTTTGAACTGTGCCTGAACCTCTCTCTGCCTGTATCTCCATCCATTGTGTGTGTCCCCCAGCAAGCTGTGTCCTAAGGTATCAGAAAAGCCTAAGAGACATTAATAAAAGAAACTTCCGGACAGGATGGTGGCATAGGAAAACTGGCATCGCATTCTCCCACAACACATCAAAATTACAACTAAACTACAGAACTGCCTGACATCAAGCTAAATGGAAATCCTAGAACAACCAGATTAAAGAAGCAGCCACATGGAGACTGGTAGGAGGGCGGAGGTGGACAGGCTAGTCCCACACCCATGTGTGGTAGATAAAAATCAGGAGGACACCTTGGCTGGGAAGGTCCTCTCTGAGGAGTGAGGGGTCCCTGTCCCACACCAGGTGCTCAGCTCAGTGTCCCAGTGCCAGGAAGAGAATCCCCATCACTTCTGGCTGTAAAACTAGCGGGAACTGAGGCTGAGGAAGGCTGAGGCTTCTGGAGCCCCAGGCAGCTCCTTTTAAAGGGCCCGTGCACAGACTTGCTTGGACTTGTTCCCTCTAAGCTCAGAGGGGAAGCAGATTGAGTGTCACCAGAGACATACAGGGAAGAACTGAACTGTTTGGCCTTGGGATGAGGGCTTCGGAGGTGGCTTTCTCCTGAATAGATGTGCTGGCGGAGGCTGATATTCCTTTGGTGGGCCCTTCCCCTGGTGGCAGAGGGCTGCCATATCTGGGACTCCAGCAACCTGGCTCACACTGTTTGCCCCGCCCTGGAGATTCCCTGAGGCCCCACCCCACCCAGCTTTCGGGACCACCCAAAGGCTCTACCATAGGATTGGCCTGCCTTGGATCCTGCTTCAGAGTTTCCTAAAATCTCTCAAACAAGCAGCATCTGGTCTCAGCGAGCCCCATACCTCTCGTTAAGTGGACCAGGCCTAGCACTAGAAGCAGCCAGCCTTGGTTCACAACTTGGCTTTTTCTGGACACCTCCAAGCCCAGCACAAAGAGCAGCCATCTACAGATCACTTTGTAGCTTATGCCTGGTGGCCTTGGGTAGAACACAGGCAGTGGCTGACCTTGCCCCAGAGCCAGCGCACCCAGTGGACAGCTCCAGACCACATCGAAAAACCACCACCCAACCACTTCCACAAATGACACATTCAATGAGCAGACTCAGTGGGTACCAGAGCCCTGATGTAGTAAGTCTTGCTCTGTGTGTTGGGCCCCTACACCACTGATCCTCCAAGGTAGTCAGAGGCCAGTGGGCACAGCCAGTCCTTGCAGCTGATCAGCCTGAATAAATCCCTCCCATTAACGTGCCAACAGCAATCAAAACTCGGTCACAACAGAAGGGTGTATAGTTCACATGAGCGTGTACCTCGAGGGCCCAGCTCGGATGATCAGGGAGGCTGTGCCACTGGATCCTACAGGACACCTACAGCAATAGGGCACGCTACAAAGCCTAAGAGGCATAGCAATTCTACCCAATGCATAGAAACAACCACAGGGAAGCAGCCAAAATGAGGAGACAAAGAAACATGTCCCAAATGAAAGAAAAGAACAAAACTCTAGAAAAAGAATTAAACAAAATGGAGGTAAGCAATTAATCAGATGCAGAGTTCAAAACACTGGTTATAAGGTTGCTCAAGGAACTTGGTGAGACATTCAAGGAACTTAGCGAGACCTGCAAGAAACTTAAGGAGACTTCCAAGGAACTTAGTGAGAATATCAACAACATAAAAAAGGACCAGTCAGAAATAAAGGAAGCACTACCTGAAATAAATAATAATCTACAGGGAATCAATAGTAGAGTAGGTAAAGCCAAGAAGCAAATCATTGATTTGGAATATAAGGAAGCAAAAAGCACCCAATCAGAACAGCAAAAAGAAAAAAAGAATTCAAAAAAATGAGGATAGTGTAAGGAGCCTCTGGGACAACTTCAAGTGTGTCAACATTCACATCATAGGGGTGCCAGAAGGAGAAGAAAGGGAACAAAAAACTGAAAACCTATTTGAAATAATAATGACAGAAAATTTTCAAAAATTGGTGAAGAAAACAGACATGCAAGTCCAGGAAGCACAGAAAGTCCCAAACAAGATGAACACAAAGAGGTCCACACCAAGACGCATCATCATCAAAATGCCAAAGGTTAAATACAAAGAGAGAATCTTAAAACCAGCAAGAGGAAAGCAGTTTGTTATTTACAAAGGAGCTCCCATATGACTGTCAGCTGATTTCTCAAAAGAAACTTTGCAAGCCAGAAAGGAGTGGCAAGAGATATTCAAGGTGATGAAAAGCAACGACCTACAACCAAGATTACTCTATCCTGCAAAGCTATCATTTAGAATCGATGGACATATCAAGAGTTTCCCAGACAAGAAAAAGCTAAAAGAGTTCATCACCACCAAGCCAGTATTATATGAAATGTTGAAGGGTCTTCTTGAAGAAGAAGAAGAACAAAGACATGTACAATAAAATGGCAATTAATACATATCTATCAACAATTGAATCTACAAACAAAATGAGCAAGCAGAACAGAAACAGACTCCTAGATACAGAGAACATTTTGTTGCTTGCCAGATGGGTGGGGACTGGGGAAATGGGTAAAAAGATGAAGGAATTAAGAAGTACAAATTGGTTGTTAGACTGATGAACCTCAAAGGGGCAGGGAGGGTGGGATGAGATAAACCAAAGAACTTCTATGCATATATTCATAACCAATGGACACTGACAGTAGTGTGGGAAGGCAGGAGGGGGGCAGGAATAGAGAGGAGGAAGTCAATGAGGAAAAAAAGGGGGGACATCTGTAATACATTCAACAATTAAGATGAATTAAAAAAGAAAAGAAATAAAATAAAAAAAGAAAAGCCATCACACTTAGCGTAAAACTGATGGACAGTAAGTAGGTGTTTCCATTGTGGTCAATGAAATGAAGACATTTCACTTGCATCAAAGTTGCCTGTGTCCAGCATTCACAGTATTGACACATAGAGAGAAAGAATCTTGAACACTCCTGAAGTGACTGTTGGTTCTGCTAGTAGCAGAGTGGTCTCTTTAATCAGCCTCCGGTAATGGATAAGATGGAAAGTCTACTGTTTGAGTAGATGGGTGTACAAAGCATTGTGTGTATCTATGTCATTTCTGCTTTTTAGTGTTATTTGAGGATTTATGCATTATTTGACATGATTTGGTAGGTTATTTTATGCATCTGGAAATATTAAAAAATTCCCCTGTAATTATTGGCAATTGCTTCTTTGCATTATGCCATTTCAGCTTATGGGAGGTTTTACAGTTTCAGATAGCGGGGGAAACCGGTAGTGCACCCTGAGGTGAGACACACTTTGGCCGAATTCTCCCTGTCCCTTCCTTGCTGTATCCCTAGGGCAGCTTTGCTCGGTGACCATCAACATCAGCATCACCTCCGAGCTTGCCGGAAGTGCAGATACTTGGGCCCCTCTCCGGACCTGCTGAATCAGAAGGTGGTGCCCAAGAAAATGTTCCATCAGGGTATCATTCTCACTCTTTTTTCTTTCTTTATTGATTTTAGAGAGAGAGGATGGGAGGGGGGAGAGAGATAGAAATATCAATGAGAGAGAACATCCATTGGCCACCTCCTGCATGCCACCCCCCCACTGGGGATTTGGCCCCCAACCTGGGCATGTGTCCTGACTTGGAATTGAACCAGCAAACTCTTGGTACATGGGTCAATGCTCAACCACTGAGCCGCACCAGCCGGGTGTGATTCTTATGTATACTAAATTTTGGGAAGCACTGACCTAGGTCAAATGAGGAAACCCTCTGAGCCCCAGGAACTCCATGTTGTGAAAACTGTTAAGCAGGCAAATGATAATGATGTATGCAGAAATGCTTAGCACATGGGAGGTATTCAAAAGATAAAGGTTTCCTTTTACTTTTAAGAAGAAAAAAAAATGTAGATCTAATTTCTTTCCGTTGGGCAGAATTCTGACAATATGCCCTCCCCCGCCCCCCTGGATGTTCAAGCCACTAGGTCTGGAGAGAAGCCTGCACTATTGAAAGCAAGCTGACTGCCTCTCCATGAGGCGTGTGTCCACCTGGGGCCGTTTAAGACAGGGGCAAACGGCCCTTCACACTTCAGTAGCCCCCATACCACAGCACAGTTTAATAATTGATGTCCATAATGATGATCCTGCATTATTAAGAAATTGCAAAATTCTTCTCCGGAGTCTCTGCTCAAGTGTGTTCACCTTCTATTAGAAAGATTTCCATTTGAAATATTTAAATCACTTTTTAGGGGCCCCAAATGGGACAAGCTTTGGCTACTTGGAATATTTTACCTGATAAAATTATCTTACTCTCTGCAGATTTCAGAAGAATTAGATATTAGTATCTATTTGTCAACATATTTCCCCGGGTGCTCAGGGTCCTTTTTCACAGAAGGGGTTATGTCTTCTCTGTCCTTGGAGTCTCTCAGCACCTAGTTCAAGCAACTCCACACTAAAGGTCCCCAGAAGGACTGCAGTGTGAGAGGCTGGTTGACCTCAGTGATCTGAGTTTTCTGCTGTGAAGAGGATGGGTCATCACTGCAATCCGTGCCCTCTCGGATACCCTTTAAGCTTTTGCTCTTGCCAGATAAGCTAAAGAGATGACAATTCTTAAAGTCACTGGCATTTATTGAAGGCCAAAGAAATTAGTGAGCTCTGACATTTATAGGTCTGAAACATTAAAGAAGTCAAAAGTGGTCTGAGCAAGGTTCAAGTTTTAAATGTAATGCCATGCGTGGTGCTGTTAATTCTGCAGTAATTACTCGGTTTATTATTTCAACAGCCTGGTTTACAGTTCTAGTTAGCCCTAACTTTAACAACAAGGTCCCGCACCTTCCAAACTTTTCAATGTTCCAGTGACCTATGTTGTCTCTTAGGAATAAGGAATAAGGAATAAGGAGTGATGAGGCATTCCTTAAAGGTTCACAGTTTTGAACACTCACTATAGTTGATTCACATATATTAACTTATTTAATCTTCACAATAACCCAATAAGGTAGGGACTATTATGGAATGTGTTTTACACCTGAGGATTCACAAGCACACAGAGGCTATGTAATTGATTCCAGGTGACACAGCGAGTGGGTGGCAGAGCTGTGATTCACACTCAGCATCTGTATGTTTAATTACTCGGCAATACTGTCCTCCAATGAGACCAGTTTCCATTGAGGAGAAAACAGTAAACTATGAAGTATTCACTGTGTGGGACAGAAGTCACAAAGCTGACTCAGGAAAACTGGAATGCAGGGACGCTTTTCTGTCCTGCTGGCACTTACCCTCCTTCTTGGCTCCAGAACCTGTATCTCCATCCTCAACAACCCTGAGAATGGATGGAACTGTCCCTCAAATCCGCGTAAAGCAACAGCATGACTTCTCTGTGGCATTTGCTGTTCCAAACTCAGCACAGGTATTCTGGTTAGCAAGAGCTTTGGGAAAAGATTGTGCTGCAGGTGAGGTCAAAATCATTATTAATAGGTGGTTCGGGCAGTCTTCTGACCCAACTCAACTATTCCTGGTCCCAGCATCCATTAGCATCGATAATTGATGCCTGGCTACCTTTCTTTAGAAACTATTAATACTTATACATGTATATATATACTTACATACATATGGATAGATATGTAAGATGTACATAGATGGATATGATATATATGTGTGTGTATATATATAAATATTTTATATATATACATATATATAAACATATATATAAACATATATATGTATATATATAAATCTGCAAGGCTAACACCTCATAGGAGAAAAAGTAAAGTTAATACTGGTGCAAAACTAATTCAGAAAGGAGGCAGGCATTTGCTTACTAATAGAGAACTAAGTAAATCAAACCTGCCCCACAGGCTTGAACAATAAACATAATAAAACCTCTGGTGAGCACAGCAGGTTCATCCTTGAAAGAAGCCATTTTGTCCAGACGGGTCTGGAGCCTGACGTTCGATGGAAGAGCAGATAGGAGCATCTCTTTCAACATTTCTGGGGAAGCTGCAGGGCTTGGTCGGCATGGGTGAATGAGAAAACTCTTTGGCTTTTCAGTGAATACAGAATAAATGTCACTTTCTTTGGAAATGACCTTTCTGCTATTCTCATCTTTGTATATCAAGTTGCTGTGTGAGAAAAATCCATGCCTATGAATTTCATTTCTGAAGGTACAACAGAATCATTCCATAGACATTTTCAAGATGGATGGACTAAAAAGTATCAGAAGCAGAGATGAGAGTCGATTTCTTCAGTGATCTTGAAAGAATCAACATCATCAGGTTCTCGTCCAGTGTAATTCAGTAGGGGTTTTAGATTCTCATCAGATGAGTGTTTGGATTGAGAAATACGGTGCATTTCTCAGAAAGGGGTTTGTCTGGAAGTGTTCGGCTTTCATTCACCCCCACACACAAATTAATAGCATATATCTGTCACTGGGCACTGTTCTTGGCCTTTCTGCCCATAAAACACAGTGAGCTCAAATTAATTACCTTGAAATTTTGAAGATGGGCATATTCAGGATGGTTTAATGAAAAACAAAAGTGTGTACTCTGTTGTAGAATTGCCAGAAACAACGGAGGTCTAACACACAGGTCGTCAGTGGCCAGCATTTGTAAGTAATGGATATTCTAGCTGAGAATTGCTACAAGTGCGTTGCATTCTTGCAGGACTAATGATGCAATGCCAAAAGCAATCAAGCTTTAAAAAAATCTCAGCTGTCCAGCAAATGGATGATCGTTATTATAGCAAATCACTATGCACCTAAGAACAAATGAATTTACAGTTCAGTGTAATTCAATGGCCAGGTTTCACCACCGGCTCTCCAAAGTAGTGCAATCTGTCATAGAAATACAATTTGTAATTTCAATTAGAAGACCTTACCAAGGTCTAATTAAGCAACACCAGCAATCTCCTCCCTTCCTTTTTATACCCCACACCCACCTTCTGGAAGCTTCCTTATCTTAGTATGGTTCTTTTGGGGGGTATTCTTTCAAAATCTGTCCAGCAATCTCCCCGTTTCATGCCAGGCTTCACCTTAAAACACTGATGTCAGCTTTCAGATGCAAAAGAAATAAAACACAGTGTATATAAGTACTACCCCTAGGTTGCAAACTCTTTGAAAGAAGTAACTGGCTCTTGTTCACTAAAATAGTACCATTTTAGTCCCAGCATTATGCCTACGACTCAGCATTGCATAAAATAACAAATCGGTATATAATAAAATGCCATTTACTCAGAATACTTTAATTCAGGATTTAACTCGTACTAGTCTTAAACTTGGGTTTTGACCAGCAACCTTTTAGGTTGAGAAGCCAATTATTGTTCACTCATTTAGGACTAGTACCTTGACAGGTTGCAGATGTGGGTTGCTAAGCTCTGTTATACAGTAGAATTTTCAATGCATTATTTATTTACAAATACTTGTTATGCTAACATCACAGAATCTCCATACTCATTAACACAGATACAAAGAATCAGCGCGGTGTGGTGGAAAGGTATTCGAAGGGTAATCAGGAGCCCTGGGCTCTGACCCCAGCTCCACCACTCATTACCAGTGTCACCTTGGCCAAGTCACTTAACCCCTGAGTCTGTTTCCTCACCTGTTAAATGAAGAGATTGAACTAGAGCATTATAAGTGCCCTTGCAGCCTTAACATTTTATGACTGTATGATCCTGGTGAGTGCCCACGTGGCAGCCTCACTCGCCTTTTACTTCACCTTATGCACGATTTTCCCTCTTATCACAGGCTTGGTGTTTTGCAGGTGATGTTCTCTGAGACTGAGATCTTCTTTCTTCCCATGTTCACACCTCCCTTGCAGTTATTAATTCCTCTGTTCCTTCAGGAAGCCAGTTGCTCAGCAAAGCCGTCCTTGATTTCTCAAGTTAGGTTCTAAATACAGTCTTTGCCCAGCCACACCCCTGTCCTTCCTGGTTCCTATCTTCCATCATCTCAACTAGATGGTCGTTCCATGAGGACAGGACAGGGACAGGGTCTGTTTTTCCTAATCATGGCATCGCGAGCACCTTCCATGATGCCTGTCACAGAGTACGCACTGAACACACAGCGCTGGAATGAACACTTGAGTGAATGAGCGAACATGTAGCACAGTGGCAACATTAATAGATGTATTTACAGAAAAGAGAGGAGGGGGGTGGCCTCTTCGCCAGATGTTCATTACTATGTGAATTTAAAAGTAATACCTGTTTCCTCTTTCAATTGCACTCCACTTTTTAATTGGATTATTTGTAAGTTGCTCCCAGGTAAAAAGACTTCTTGCACTAGTTTTTGTGTCAGAAGTGATATAATATGAACTTGAACCGATATTTGTATTTATTTATATGGTGACATTTGCAGAAAGAGAAAGATGCTATGGCTTATGCCAACATAAATTTGAATCTCCAGTTTTTCTTCCATAAATGCTGCCATTATCATGTTAGAAAGCATATACAGTTTCAGCCTTGGGGTTTTCCTATCATAGTTTCTTCCATACATTCATGATCATTGGTGACGTTTTTATACGTACATATATATAAAATCTTACTAAACTGTCTTAATGCCAGATCATTCTTTTCGGGCTTATTTCATGTTTCCCTTGTTTTTCAAGCCTGTTATGTTTTCCGGCAGCTTTCCCGAGTCATTTTCTCTGTTTTAAACCTTTCCATTGGTAATGAATTTCGATCGCAAAGCAGAGAAATTTCACATTTCCAGAAGTTCACAGTATGAATATATTTCATGCTATTAACTCTAGTCTCAAATCACATGTAACTAAGCACAGGTGGCCCCTGTCATCTTTGTCTTCCACCCCTTTTTCATTCCAGAAAAAAAAGAAAAAGAAAAAGAAATTGTGATTTATATTAAATCATGGCATAAAAAAAAATGTCTCATATGTCTCCTTTTGTAATTGTTCTGAACTTGAAGGATGACATGTAATAATAAATAGCCAGGTTTTAAAGGTAACAGTTTAGAATTTCAAGGAAGAGAAATGACCTATCAAATACAGTAGTTCCCCCTTGTCCACAGAGGATACCTTCTAAGACCCTCAGTAGATGCCTGGAACAATGGGTAGTACCAAATCCTATACAGGGTGGGCAAAAGTAGGCTTGCAGTTGTGAGTACATAAGACATAGAGTTTATTCTTGTATTATTATTTATTAATTATTGTATTATTTTTCATACAATTACAAACCTACTTTTGCTCCACCTTATATATACCCCTTTTTCCTATCCATGCATACCTATGATAAAGCTTGATTGATAAATTAGGCACAGTAAGGGATTAACAACAATAGCTAATACAATAGAATGATTACGACAATGTACCGTCATAAAGGTTATGTGCATACGGTCGCTGTTTTCAGGGCATGCCTTGCTGACATCTTCCCACAGTCTCAATGCTTTCTGGTGCAGCACGTTGCTATCAATCAGAACACATTTTCTCTTTATTTCTTCCACCCACAAATTTAATGCCTTTTCCATCTTAACTAAGCACTTATCACTGACTGTGGCCGTAACTTCTACAGTTTGAGGTGTGACAGCCAAACTAGCATGCATTTCTCGTTCCTTCTCCACAATTTCACCAACAGATTTGTTCTAATCCTACATCTTAGCAACCTCAGCATACAATTTTGTTTCTTTTCTTATTAAGTAAGTCAAGAACTTTCGCCTTTTCACTTAAAAACAGCCCTTCACAGCTTCTCTTTGGCATATCCGAATTGCTAGCATTACTACTCTTGAGCTTTGGGGCCATTGTTAAGTAAAATAAGGGTTAGTTGAACACAGTTGATCTAATAACCAAGAGGGTTACCTACTGACCAATGGGCAGGCAACATATAGAACAGGGAGACTCAGGACAAAGGGATGATTCACACCCTGGGTGGGATGGAATGGGATTACATCACACTACTCTGTTCACGTGCAATTTAAGACTTACCAATTGCTTATTTCTGGACTTTTCTATTTAACATTTTTAGATCATGGTTGACTGCAGGTAACAAACCATAGAATGCGAAACCATGGATAAAAGGGGACTACTTTAGCAATATTACCATCAGAAGTTTGGTGACATAGGTTGAGACAAATTCGTCTAATTCATTACTTTTGTAGGTAAGCCCCTGGCTATTGATCCCCAAACCATCTCTTCTTATTTTCACACAGAATAGAAGTTTTTACCCACCACCGTTAGGGAGCCTGCAATGTATGTAAACATCACATATATAATGCAGGTTTCTTTGAATGTTGAACTTTTTAAACCCATAATCAACAGCCTTTTCAAATGTTGGGGATGGTTAAAAGTTGAATTTGGGACTCACTCTCCAAAAATATGTTACTTGCAGTAACAATGCCATCATCCTGTTAATGTGTTTATAGATCAGACATGCAAAAAACATTTTATCATCATCAATTTTGCTGGTTTTTATTTAGATTGCGTCTTGCAATTTCTGCTTTTAGTGGTTAAGAGTCTTTGTGTGAAATCAAAATGTAGAGGCAAAATTCCTGTCAATGTTGAAGAAAGATATTTAGGAACTGTTCAAATCAAATTTATATTTCAGTCACTTAATTTCCCTCAAATGGAGGAAAAAACCTAATCAACAGAAGAGCTTTTTCCCAGTGGTTCATAATTCTGTTTAAGTGAGGACTCAAGTAACACATTTTCCCAGCACCACACTGAGAAGAGAAGAAACTCCCTGAAGACACATTAAAGCAACGGGTGAGAGACATTAGGGGAGAGAGGAGAACTCGCCACAGTGGACAACCCATTGGCCCACAGCAGTCAGAACTGGGATGGCTGTTTCACTAAAGCCTCATGAACTGAGAAGCAGTGGTTCCAGCCTCCGACCCAGGGACACTCAGTGAGGAGTACCAACTGTGTCCGGTTGGTTTGAAGACATGGAAATCCAAGGAGGAGGGGGCAAAAATGCCACTGTCCCTGTGGTGATAAAGAACAACAGCCAAGCATCCCACTCTGTGTTTTCAAAAGTTTCCCTTTTGAAATGGTGCTGAGCAAAACCTCATAAATTTGGACCCTATTATAGGCCCTTTCTCCCAACAGTCACAATAGTTTCCTGGGAAAGTTTTATTGCCCCGCTATAGTCGAGGAACTCGGTGGGAAAGACTGATGTGACAGCGTGAGTTTGTCTTGCAGAAGTACATTTTTATCCAGGCTTCTTTCAGTCATAAAGCCTCCTGCTCCTTGAACATATAACAGGATGGGAAACTCTGCTTTTTATGGGGACTTATCTCCTTTTTGTTATAAGATTCTGGCTTGAGCTGGGGTCTCTGCTCAAATTCACCTCCTCATTAGAGACATTGACTATCCAAATGGCACAAGCCCCATCCAACACCTCATTTTGTTTTCTTAGTAGCTCTTTTTACCACCCAAAGCCATCCTGCTATTTACTTGTTTGCTATCTGTCTCCCCTATGAAAATGGGTGCTCCAGGAAAGCAGGGGCATATTGGGAGTTGTTCAGAACTGTATCCTTAGTTATTAGAAGAATGCCTGGCAAATAGAAGGTGCTCAACAACTATTCTTAAGTGAATGAATGAATGAATGAATTAATTAATTAATTAACTAAGTAGTGTGGGTAGACACTATGTTACATAAAGATAGGTAGTGAGAGAAGGTACTTAATAAGGATTTTGCTCCCCAATACCCATGTGTGTGAGGAGAGAGGGGGGCTGGGAAGGGGTTCCTCTACACTGATAAGCAATGCCTAGACACCAGCTGGTTTTCCTATAATTCAACTCAATTCTGACTCTATCTGTCTCCCTGGAGCTAGCATCAGATCCCACAGGTTAAGAGCTTGGTCTCACAAGATGGTCCCTCTGTACTCCTTCAGGCATCAGCCACAAGCTCAGGTAATAATCTGTGCATCTGACCAATCCAGCTATAAATGGGAGGTTTCAACCCTCCCCTAACTTTCGATGCTGGTCACAAGTCGAGGATGCTACCGGTATTCCTGACCAAATGGCTATAAATCACAGGTTTGCATGACCCCCTTCCTCGGATCCAATTACTTTGCTGGAATGGCTCACAGAACTCAGAGGAGCATGTTACTTACTAGATTGGTGGTCTGCTATAAAGGGACATAGCTCAGCAACAGCCAGATGTAAGAGACGCCTAGGTAAGGTCATGGAGAAGGTTGCTGGCTCCCCTGTCCTCTCAGAACATTCTGCTCTCCTCCAAATCTCGACATGTCACCAACCTGAAAGCTCTCTGAACCCTCTCCTTTTGAGTTTCTATGTAGGCTTCATTACATAGGCATCATTGATTAATTATTGGCTCTTTGAAATCAACTCTATCTCCATCCCCGCTCCCTTCCCTGAAGGTCTAGGAATGGAAGAGAAAGCTCCAACCTCTAATCACAAGGTTGATTCTCCTGCAACCAGGGGAACCCAACCTTAGGTGGGGTGAGAAAGTCACTTCATCAACATAACAAGCGATGCATTTATGCCACATGATAGGAAATTCCAAGGGTTTTGAAAGCTGCTGTGAACTAAGACCAAATATCTATATGAGGAATATATTTGGATCATCTAAAGGACCAAATATATATTTCTTATACAGTACAGTATCTCCACATCTATAAGAAGATATCATTGATGCTGACATTGAAGGCTACTGTGGGAATCGGCCAAGCCAGCAAGGGCGTGGGACTGAGCACAGGGTGAGGGAGTGGATGAAAAGGGGGGGTGGGGGGGTGGCAGGATACAGGCAGTGTAGGGTCCTGCAGGTCCCTGGCAAGGAGTTTAGGTTTTATTCTAAATTTAATGAGAATCTGACTTGCATATTTAACGTTTTCCACCATTATGGATGCATTTTTTTAAAAATGCATTCCTATGAACAACTCTGTAATGTAGCTGCTTTTTTCTCAAACCAAAATATTAGTAACCAAAGCTTTGAGCAGCTAAGTGGTTCAAAATCTCACAATTAATAGGTGACATGAAAGAAATCTCAAACACAAGTCCAACCAAACGAAAGAAGGTGTCACTTCCTCTACTCCAAACTCTTTCCAAGAAGCCATGGCATTCAAACAACTGTCACACCATTAGAATTTGCTATTTGCTGTGTGAATTACAAACCATTTTAAAGTTATTTCTTTAAAACACATCTCCCAGGGAGATCCGCTTTGAAATACTTTAGTTGGTCTAGTTTGAGTAATTACTTGCTTTTGAAAGCAGTAAGGCTGTGTAATCTATGCAGAAAGCTATTATTTCTTGAAAGTATTTAAACACTCTCCTTTTTCACTAGTCACCAATCCCAGTGATCAGTTATATGCAATTGTGGAGTTCAGTGCAGAAGGGCATTTCTGAGGGCTTGCGCTTCAGAGGAGCCCTAAGCTTCTAGAGGAGCCCAGAAACCTCAGGATCCATGCTTTTCAAGTCTGAGGAAATAGGGTCACAGACGATTTCACTTTTAAGACTGCGGGTCGTCTTTTATTTATTATTTATTTTCCGTTCCACATAAATTTCCTGGTTCAACTCTGGCGAGTGCCCTCAAGCTTTCTATCTTTTTGGAAAAATAATTGACAAAGCCTCTTTCTTTTCCTGCGGTCAGTAGTTGGTTTTGCTCCTTCGGCCCCAGTAGGAAAACACTTTGCTCCCATCTTGCCTCTGTGGCTTTGGAGACCGGAGAAAGTTCTGGAAACTGGTGCAGAGTGTGTAGGGGTGGCAGCTTCACCGCTGACCCAGAGCCCATTTCTGCCTCTGCCACAACTCGCTGCCCCTCCTCCAGGGAGTGCAGATCTGTTCAGCAACACCTGCTAACCGCTGCAAAAGGAGCATTTCCCCCAGAAGGGACAATCCCACACAGTGTTTGATCTAATGTGGCAGCCAGAACGAAGACTTGCTGTGGGGTCAGACGCACTGCTATTCTTGAACTGCCAGGCACTGCCCCAGAGCATCCTGTGAGGCCTGGGGACAGCGTGATATAGGAGTTGACAAGAGATGCTGGTAAAGATGCCACTCAAGGCTTCTGATGGTGGGGGGCGGGGCGGGGGTTCGTCCCTGCCCCCCTGCAGTGCACACGGGAGAGGGGGGTACTTTCCACATCTAAAATACCCCTTAGAGAAAGAAATAGCAGAGTGAACTGAGCAGAGTAATACTGAGTCCTTGCTTGAAAAACATCTGTTTCTGTGGGCTGGCTGCAGAGGTGACCAGGGTGGGTCGTCTCTTGCTGCTCCTTTTGAAGACTGGGTTCTAAGCGGTGTGCCTTGGCCCCCTGCCCTAAACATAATTTTATAGGTGGCTATCAATAAAATCTGATGATTTGTCAAGAATAAAGCAGGCCAGGTGCAGGGTCTCCAGGATCCCAGACACAGCCTGCTGCTAACAGAATCAACTGCTTAATGAATGAGGGGCCTTGCACAGACCCCAAGGTTCAAAGTCAACAGGGAAGGCTTCAACAACAACTTTATTAGTCAGATGTGCACCACAGTATCCCAGCCTGAAAATACTTGCCTCTCATGGCTTCTCTTCCAGTGAAGGGTTCCAGTGAACTGAGCTTAACACACACACATGTATATACAGTTCATATACCACCCAGGGTAACTTGCTTTTCAGGTGATTGAAACCACTTGGTGTTAAGACTCTGCCTTAAAATACCCCCAAGATGCACAAATAATAGGTTGACTGTACCAGCCATCATATTTATTAGGTAGAAAAAAGTTTTTTTTTTCAATGAGGGTCAATAGGAATACCAGAAAGTTACCAGTGTGGGAGTACTTAAAACAAGTTGAGAGGAATTGATACATTGCCAGTGTTATTAGACAGTTGATGAGTTTAAGAGCCAAGTTTATAAACTTAATCTTGAAAACACAGGATCTCAGTCTCATTTTAATTGGCACGACTAGTGGCTCCTCCTGTTGCCTCTCTAGTTTCCCATGAAAATTTCTAAACAGAGATGCAAAACAGTTTGACAACATCACCAATATTTAACACTAACGTCAGCTTAATGCTAGACTCTTGGAAGAATGAATACTACCAATAGGTCAATGAAAATACAGACTATACAACATAAGAAAAATAAGTGCACACCTCTTTAGAAAAGTATAAATAAACAGTCAAAATTTTTCAAAGCAGTAGTATGAAAAAGAAAAAGCCAAAAAAAGAAAAAAAACCAACAAATTTCTATATAAGGAGTGGCCAATAAAATTTAGAAATCTCCCACAATGAAGAGGAGAGAGAGAATATGCATGGCGTATTTTGATTGGGGTTGTGATACTGGTTGAAAAAAGTGATGGGATTGAAAAATACAGATTGGTTGTTACAGAACAGGCATGGGGATGTAAGGTACAGCATAGGGAATACAGTCAATAATATTGTAATAACTATGTATGGGGCCAGGTGGGTACTGAATATATCAGGGGGAACACTTTATAAAGAATATGATTGTCTAACTACTAAGCTGTACATCTGAAACTAATACAAAATGATATTGAATATAAACTGCAATTGAAAAAAAAATTTTTAAGATGAAAAGAAATTAATCATTGGAACAATAAGAAACAGACATTTCTCCAGACTCAAAAGGATATAAGGCATTAAGCTTAAAAGGCCCACTGAGAGCCAGCACAATGAATAAAAAGAAAATTACACCAAACATCATTGTAAAGTTTTAAGACCCCAAAGATAAAAGAAAGTTCCTAAAAGCATCTAGAGAGACAAAACTCATTACCCCAAAATAAGCAGTCAGATTGGCATTCTTCCAGCAATCGTAGATTTTAGGAGGCAATAGAATAGTGCCATCAATATATAAGGAAAAATTATTTTCAACCTAGAGTATGATACCCAACCAAATTATCTATAAATTCGAAGTAAAATATTTTCAAGCAAGGACTCAAAAATGCTTCCCACCTACCATTTTTAGCAGCCACATGATTCTATATTGTGCCAAAATTATACCAGCAGAAAAACCAATACCAAAATGGTCTCTTCAAAGAAGAGGGTGACAATGGAGAGGGTTGCTTTTTCTTAATTAAAACACTTAATGTAAATTATGTAAATTAGTATCAATGGACAATAGATTTAAAATATGATTTGCTTAGAAGGTAATTTTTCTCTCTTTTTCTGAGTTTCTCTTAATTAAAACATAAAAAGCATACACTAACTGACCACTACAGCAGTCACTCACAAAGTTTAGAATTCACAAGAAGTGCCTGGGTTTCGGAAGTTATGAATCAGTACATCTGAGATGAGGTCCATAAATCTGTCCCCCAAGTCAATTAGATCCAATGGCGCATGGACTACATGTTAAGCGCTCAATTGTGCATTTTGAATACAGAAATGGCATTCTTTCTCTTGACCACAGTAGCTGCAGAACATAGCGTATTTAGTGGGGACAGTATTAATACCTCTTGTTCTCTATCTAGTTCTATATGGAAATTTTCAGAAAACAACTAACAGGAAACATAAGGATGACTGGCACAGCAATCCACAGTTATAAGCCCTACAATAGGAGATTGTGAGTGAGGCAAAAGAAGGGGGAAAAAAACGAAAGCATTGAGTGCATTGGTGGTGACAGCTGCCCTGCCCTTCATCTGTTCATCAGCATGGAGGGGTGACTGGAGATGAATCCATCGCAAGCCAAAACGTAGAGCCAGATGATTGTCTGTTTGAAATTGTGAACAACTCCAGCTCTATCCAAAACAATCATTAATCAGCACTCAGGAGAAAATCATCCATCTGACTTGACCTAGGGCAGGCTCCTCTAGAAGAAGAGTCTGAGACAAGGTTGAAGGGCCATCGTTTAGTGGGAGAGGGTCCCAGGAAGCTTCAATCAGGGAACGAGGAAGTAATAAACGGGAGGGAAGACAGCCAACAAAAGTTCATGAACAAGCAAGTGCTGCTGTGAAAAACTGGGGCCCAGCGGCACTTGCAGATCTCTGGGAGAGAGCCTAGGCCGCACCTCGATGTTGGCCCAACCGAGAGGTTAAGAAGCTGGGCGGCTCCCATTGGCTGCCCTCGTGAGGACTGCTCCCAGGATGCCAGCGCGCCAGCCCTGCCGTCCACCCCCAAGCGTGCTAACGGAGACTTCCCATGGACAACCCCAGATGCTATCAGCTTGCCCGGAGACGAAGGAGTATGGCAGCCTCTATTAGGCATCTGTTTGAAAGAGGCCTCTCATTAGAATACAGAGAGCCCAACATAAAATCATGAGCTTGTGAAGGTGGGGAATATTGTAATTAGGGAAAAAAAAAATTCTTAACCATACAGAGAAGAAACACATCTCTGAAAAACATTTATTATAAAAAATGTTTTCTATTCATAGGATAAAAGCCATATGGCCTCTATGAAACCAAAGCAGAAAGCCACTGGAGAGACAACCCTGTGAGGGAAAGACCAAGAGGATGTGAGAAAAGCAGACCAAATGGGGAAAGTACTTTTGGGAGAAAGAAAGATGGAGTTAGTTGCACAGTGAAATTCTGCAGTGAAATGAGTAAATAGTACAATTGATATAAAAATATATTGGGTGATATAGACAAAAAGGTTGAGATCTTAGAAAATGCATGCAAAAAATACAACACAGTAAGATTCACCTCAAAGGAGACAAAGTTGAAATTCTCGTGGAGAGCTCTGAGATTGCCTCTCTAGCATCCTCCAGGCTCATTTAGCAACGGAGTGTCTCCGCCACTGCAACAGGAATGTGCAAGAGACAACAATGACACTCACAATGAGATAATAATGACAGTAGCTTACAGCTGCTGGGTACTTACCATGTGCCAACCCTGCTGCAATGGACTTGTGTGTGCTAACTCATTTAGCCCTCTGGCATCCACCACGGGGACAAAGGAATTCGGTGTGCACCAAGGGAGGGGCAGCCAGCAGGTAGCTAGGCGGCGAAGAGGTGAGGACCACTGAGGAAATGGACTTCTCTCACCCCCGTGCTCCGGCCTTCCCACAGCTCTTCTACACTCTTCCTTACACGGCTCCAGGACCGTACACCAAGCTTCTGTTTTTATTTACACTGGTTAGAACTGAATTTCTGTCACTAGCATCTAAAAAGTTCTTAAAAATACAGAATTGCCATCTAAGAAAAATAGAAGTACCATAGTTGGTAAGAAAGAAAACAAACTATTTGGAGAAGAACCAAAGTGAGACGTTAAGAAAATAGTTCCTGAACTGAAAGAGAGTGTGTGTGTGGTGGACACACCCTAAGGGGACTCATGCACATTCCCTCCCTTGAGCACCAGCAGAAATTCACTCCTAACCCAAGGAACATGGTAAAGGTGATGGTCGCACGGGTGATCACACTTCATTATGTACAACCCTGTCTGAGCAGCTGGAGCGAGACTCTCCTTGCTGGCTTGAAGAAGAAAGCCACTGTGTTGTGGGGGGACCTACAGAACTGGGCCTCTCCTAGGAGCTGAGGGCAACCTCCAGCCTACAGGCAGCTAAAACCCTGAGCATTCGGTCATCACTGCTGTGGGAAAATGGACTCTGCCAACAACCTGATGAGCTTGGCAGCAGATTCTTCCAAGGGCAGGTACCCTGATGAGAACGCAGCCTGGTCAACACTAAATTTCAGTCTTACGAGACCTTAAGATAGGTCCCAGTCAAGCTGTGCCCGGCCTCCTGAGCCACAGAAAATGGGGGATAATAAAAGGGTATTGTCTGTAAGATGCTAACTTTGTAATTAGGCAGAAGTAGAAAAGTAAAGCAAGGGTGATGGGCGTAGCACGTTTCCGGCAAAACAAACTAAAACTAAAAGGAATAAGCATCTGGCAAAATGTTTGTATTACAGTCTGGCAAAATAATAATAATAATAATAATAATAAATAATAATTGTATTATAATTATTTTAAAAGGTTCTACACAGACAAAACAAGGGAGAAATAAATGTTTATACCAAAACAGAAACCAAATTTGAGTATTTGTTAAAATTAGCATTGTGCTTCCCATAGGAAGTCCTGAAAGCTGAGGGCAGAGGTCGTACCAACAGAGCTGGAGAACAGGGGCTTTCATGAGAAGATTTTCTACCACATTTTCTTCTATGCTTGAAAAAATACATTCTCGGGTATATGAGAACTCAGAAACCGTTACATTTATATTTGCATATGAGAGTGTGTGTGAGTGTGTGTGTGTGTATTTTTACTTTTGATTGGCTGATATATATATATAAAGATATAGATAGACACATATGCATATCCACAAGTACATAGAAAGAGATGCATTATATGTATAAAATGGTTCCTGAGTTATATCTTTATATATCTATATTTATCTATTGCTATATCTTTATATATATATATATCTTTCTACATATATATGTATAACTTCGTGTGTGTGTGTGTGTGTGTATTATGGACTCAATGTTTACGTCACTAAAAAATGTATATGCTGTAGGTCTAACCCTTAATGTAATGTTATTTGGAGGGCGAGGGCTTTGTGGGATCATTAGGGTTAGAGGAGTCACGAGGGTGGCATCCTCGTAATGGCATGAGCTCTCATAAGAGGAGAGCAGAGCACCCACCTCTCTCTGTCTTTCTCTCTCTGCCATCTGTGGGTACGGCAAAAAGCAACTCTCTGCAAGCCAATGAGAGGGTTCTTATCAGAACTTGAGCATGGCAGAGCCCCAATTTACCAGCCTGTAGAACTGTGAGAAATAAATGTTTATTGTCTCAGCCATCCCATCGCTAGTGTTTCGTGATAGCAGCCTGAGGCGACTAAGACAGCAAGTCTACTTCAGCCAACCAGAAGTTAAACAAAATTAATACTTTATAGTGGGTAAATGTTGCTATAAGAGGGTTGTAATTTTCTTTCTATGACTATCCACTGTACCAAAAACTAACCTACTCATGAAAAGAATCTTCAGGAGAAGCATTGATTGATAAAGAAATAAATTTGACTGACTTGGTCCCAGTAGTAAATCTCCAAGAATATTGAGGCACTGATGATAGTCCATCTGGAAAAGTCTAAATGAAAAGGATTGTGTTTTGACTCATTATCTTTTATTGTAAGAATAACCTGTAATAAATAAAAGCAAATAGACATAACATTTCTTTTTTGTTGTTATTTTTTTTTAATCCTCACTTGAGGATATTTTTCCATTGCTTTTCAGATAGAGTAGGAGTGAGGGAAGGAGGGAGAGAGGGAGAGAGAAACATTGATTGAAAGAGACACATCAGTTGGTTGCCTCCCGCAGGACCCCGACCAGGGTCAGGTATCAAACAGTAACAAAAGTATGGGCCCTTGATCGGAATCAAACCCTCGACTCTTTGGTCTGCAGGCTGACGCTCTAACCACTGAGAAAACTGGCCAGGGCAAATTTCTCTCTTTTAACATCAGATTTAGAAATACAAATAAATGTGATTATAACCCTGTGAAAACCAAATAAATGCCACCTGGCTGGGGGTGGTGGGTGGGCAAAGGACTGGAACAGGTACAAGAAAATAAAGAAAACTTTGAATGTGTTTGTTTGGGTAACAGAAAAATTTTTAAATTATTTGTTTTGATTTTGCCAATTCTTCAACTATTCTTTAACAAACAGGATGATATAACCCTCCTTGCTAAGAAGAATAAATGTAAAATAAGAACTAAGATTCTTTTTAAGAACAAAATGCGCATTTAAGTGAAAATCAGAAGAAAGTTGAGAAACATCGGGTTAATCTAGAGGAAACCTTTGCAATAATCTAGTTATTATTAACAGGAAAGGAGTAAAAGGACGATTAGCTAATTTGAAACTCCAGGCCTATTCCCCTCTCATCAGTGGGGGAAGGGGCTGGACAAAAGCAGTGTAGACATATGCCCAGTCGAGTCTGAGTGACATGGGAGGTGCCTACCTGTGCACACACCTGGGAGTCAGTCAGTACCCAGAACAGGAGTAGCCACAGCAAGCAAGGAGAAGCCTAGACAAAGGAACGCTCTCTCTACCTCTTGCTGCTGCATGGGACTCCCAGCTTGCTGGGCTCCCAAGCTGGTCCTCCCACATGGCTCATGGCCAGGTGGACTCCACACAATGGACTGATAGATAAATCTAGACTAATCCTGGTCTGGACCCAGATGCACCATGGAAAGGATACTCGGTACTCTGGCCTTATTTCTAACCTTGCTGAACACACAGCGTCCCCTCTTCCAGCACTGGACTGAGGGAACTGGGATGCTATAACCCCAGAAATATGACCCCGCACCAATAAAAACCATTTGTTCTCCCATGGGGACTTCTGAAAATTCTTATTTCAGCCAGACCTCAAGAACCTCCTGTCTATGAGTGCTGGAGGGACATGGCCCCCTTATCCCTAAGGTATCACAAACAAATATAATAAATAAACCTGATGTGAATATTTCTAATATCTTATGAGCATAGGGGTCCCAGATCTTGTTTTTATTGGCTAAGTACAGCTGTATTCCTTTGTTAAGACATTTACAAGCCCTTGTCTACCTGCCCTCAAGGCTCATGGAGGCAAGAGTGATCACTAATGTGTGTAGAGTCATTTAATTTTTTTTTTACCTAAACCTATGTCAGTGTGAATGTCAACTGTTGTAAAAAATATTTTAGGTAGTTGTATCAATTCACATTTGCAAAGTATGACTATTAGTTAAACATTTAAGAGATAATGAGATATCAGAATCTCTATTTTTTTCCTTCTTTTCTACTTTGTATATTTTCCTTAGTTTAAACTATAAAAACTGTATGTCATGACTGGTGTTTGAAATAGAAAATTATTCTGTGTATCCATTCTCTTCTATGGCTCAATAAAGTATTTCTTAAAATATGATATGACTGTTTGTGTATTTGAGCTATTAATACACTCTGGGAATTTATACTAAGGAAATACTCAGAAATATAGTCAAATATTATATGCAATGGTATTTAACACGTCGTTTTTATAACAAAATTACTTACATTCTAAAAAGAAAATAGTTAAATGGATTATGTCAAATTATTGAGCAGATGACTACCATGGTAATTTAAGAAAAATGCCCATATCCAATATCTTGCCTTTTAAAAATGATACTCATGAATAAAAACAAATAAAGTAATGATTTACTTACATTTTTGTAACAGTTGTATGTGTTTATTGTGGAAACTAATAAACTAAAATACTGTATAACAAAGCAATAATTTACCCATAATCCACCACAGAGTGATATTCATCTAATATAGGTTCCCTAGATCTATCCTGCTCTCTTTTAAACAAGTAACATAGTTATCTAGCTTTCTAATTTTACTTAACATTTTACCATACAAATCAGTGCCAGATCAGAATGCGGGTGTTCAAATCCCAGCTAGATAGACCCTTATTCACTGTATGTTATTTTGGCAAGTTATTAAACCTTTTAATCAGTATATTTTCTTATTTGCAAAGTAGACGTAATAATAGTATGTATTCACAATAGTAAGCTTATACAAATAATTATTTTAAAGAATAAATAACATATATTGAGTTTAACATAGATAAAGCGAAACAGATAGACCTAAATGGAGAAATAGACAAAGAACCATTTTACTGCAGTTGGAAGTTTCACCACGTCTCTCTCAGTATCTGAAAGAACAAATAGACAAAGAATCAGTAAAGCTATAAAAGACGTGAAATTACTTGAGCTAATTGCCATTTATAGGAAATGCCACTCGGTGACAGATCGCACATTCTTTTCCACTGTAAACAAATATTCCAGAGATATTTAGATAGCCCATATTATTAGAAATACAAATCTCAATAAGTATAAAATTGAACTCTGGCATTCTGACTCTAGCACTTATTTGTATGGTAAAATACTAAGTGTAAAATTAGAAAGCTAAATAATTATGTTACTTGTTTAAAACAGAGCTGAATAGAACTGGGGAACTCACAGTGGATGGATATCATTGTGGTAGATTATGGGTGATTTACTGCTTTCAAATCATTCACATAAAATGTATTCCCTGAGTACATGGAATTAACTAAAAATCAATATAAAATATTGAAATGTCTCCAAAATGGTTAAATCCGTTGTGATAACACATGGGTCCAAGAAGAAATCACAGAGTTCTGGGGCTTCTGGTCAAGAAAGCAGAGTAGGTAAATGTTGCACTCACCTCCTTCCACAACCACATCAGAACAACCATCATTCAGAACTGTCTGAAACCTAACTGAACAGAAGACCTATAAGGATATAAAGAAGAAGCCAATTTAAGACTGGTAGAGGGGCCTGGTTGGTGTGGCTCAGTGGTTGAGCATCAACCCATGCACCAAGAGGTCGCTGGTTTGATTCCAAGTCAGGGCGCATGCCCAGGTTGTGGGCCCAATCCCCAGTGGGGGACATGCAGGAGGCAGCCAATTGATGTTCTCTCTCATCAATGTTTCTGTTTCTCCCTCTCTCTTTTTCTCTCTCTAAAATCAATAAAGAAAATATTTGTTCTTGTGTATGGTGTAAGTTGGTGTTCTAGCTTCATTTTTTTTGCAGGTAGCTGTCCAGTTTTCCCAACACCATTTATTGAAGAGACTGCCTTGACTCCACTGTATGCTCTTGCCACCTTTGTCAAATATTAATTGAGCATATTGTCTTGGGTCAATTTCTGGGTTCTCTATTCTGTTCCATTGATCTATCTGCCTATTTTTGTGCCAGTACCAGACTGTTTTAATTACAGTGGCTTTGTAGTATAACCTGAAATTTGCTAATGTGATCCCTCCTACTTTGTTCTTCTTTTTCAAGATTGCTGTGGCTATTCGGGGTCTTACCATACACGAGAATAAACTCAAAATGGATAAAAGACTTAAATAAATCTAACTCGTGAATCCATAAAAATTCTAGAAGAAAATGTAGGCAACAAAATCTCACATCATACGCAGCAGAATTTTCACTGATACAACACCTAAGGCAACAGAAACAAAGGGCAAAATGAACACATGGGACTGCATCAAACTAAAAAACTTCTGCACGGCAAAAGAAATAACCATCAAAACGAAAGGGATCCCACTATATGGGAGACCATAATCGCCAATGATGCATCAAATAAGGGGTTAATTTCTAAAATATATAGAGTGCTCATACCACTCAACAAAAGAAAGATAAAGAACTCAATTAAAAAATTGTCAGAGGACCTAAATAGACACCTCTCCAAAAAAAACCATACAAATGGCCAAGAGACATATGAAGAAATGCTCAACATCACTAATCATCAGAGAGATGCAAATTAAAAGAACTATGAGGTATCACCTCACACCTGTCAAATGGCTGCCATCAACAAATCATCAAACAACAAGTGTTAGCAAGGGTGTAGAGAAAAGGGGACTCTAGTACACTGCTGGTGGGAATGCAGACTGGTGCAGCCACTGTGGAAAACACTATGGTGTTACCTCAAAAAGTTAAAAATTGAACTGTCATTTGACCCAGTGATCCCACTCCTAGGAATATACCCTAAGAAACCTGAAACACCAATCAGAAAGAATATAGGTACCCTTATATTCATAGCAGCATTATTTACAATAGCTAAGATCTGGAAACAACCCAAGTGTCCATCAGTAGATGAGTAGATTAAAAAGCTGTGGTACATGTACACAATGGGATACTATGCAGCTATAAGAAAGAAAAATCTCTTATATTTTTTTGAGATGGCATGGAAGGACCTAGAGAGTATTATGCTAAGCGAAACAAGCCAAGCAGAGAAAGACAAATATCACATGATCTCACTTATTTGTGGAATATAATGAACTAAACAAACTGCTGAACAAAATTAACCCAGAACATGGAGGTGGGATATAGGCTGACAAGCCTCAGAGGAGGGGGTTTGTGGGGGAAGAGATAAACCACAGAACTTACATGCATGTATGCAATGAACATAGACAACAAAGCTGGGGATGGGGCAGCAGGGAAGGGGATGATGGTGTCAATGGGAGAAAAATGAGAAACATCTGTAACAAAAACAAATTAATAAATAAAAATTTTAAAAAAAGAAAGAGAGAAAAAAAAAAGAAAATATTTGAAGGAAAAAAGACTGGTAGGAGGGGCAGAGATGTAGAACGAGCTGGTGCTACACCCATGTTTTGCAGTTAAAAATTGGGAGGGATATCTGAGCTGTGGAGGTCCCCGCTGAGGGGTGAGGGATGAAGTCCCAGCCCCACATGAGGCTCCCCAGCTCGGGGTTCCATTGCCAGGAAGAGTAGTCCCCATAACTTCTGGCTATAAAAGACAGCAGGGATTGTGACTGAGTGAGATTAAGGGCTGCTGGAATCCCAAGCACGCCTCGTAAAGGGTCCCCACACAGACTCATTGACCGACTCACTCTGGGGTTCACTGCAGGGTCAGCAGCTCAAATGGTGATAGAGACCCACGAGGAGGAACTGATTGGCATCAAGGCGAGGGGTGAAGGGGCAGCTTCTCTGACAGAAGTGCTGACAGAAGCTGGTGTTCCTTTTCTAAGCCTCCCCTCTTCCACAGGGCTAGCAGTCTCCATCAACCTGGCTAATACTATTCACCAGCCCTGGTGATTCCCTGAGAGCCTGCCCCACCCAGCCTGTGGGCCCATCCTAGCTGTTTTCAGTGGCTTTTCTATACATACAGCCAGTCTTGGCTCATGCTGCAGATTGTCCTAAAATCTCTCAAACAGGCAGCATCTGCATGCCCCATACCTCTCGCTAAGAGGCCCCAGGCCCAGCACTGGCAGCAACCAGCTTTGGTTCACAGCTTGGCCTGCCTCAGGCACCCTCAAGCCCAGCACAGGGTACAGCCATGTGCAGATCACTATGCTCATTCCAGGTTGCCCTGGGCAGAACACAGGCATAGGCTGACCTCGGCTATACCTCCAAAAGCCAGTGCACCCTATGAACAGCTTCAGACTACAACAAAGCACCACTCAGCCACCTCCGTGAGTGAAACACTCAAGGGGCAGACTCAGCAGATACCATTGCTCCACTGAAGTGTGTCCTACTTCATAGGATTGGCCCGTGTTCAGCAGATCCTCCACTGTGGTCTGGGAAAGTCCTCGCAGCCCCTGTCTGGGAGTAAATCCCTCCCATTTATGTGCCAAGAGCAGTCAAGATTCAACTACACAGGAAGTGCACACAACCCACCCAGGGTGCCCCTGCAGGGGCCAGGGCTAGGCACTGGGGGACTGCGGCAGAGTGCCCCACATGACACCTACTGCATAGGCTACTCTGCTGAGACCTAGTGATGCAGCAGCCCTACCTAATACATAGAAACAAACACAGAGAGGCTGCCAAAATGAGAAGAAAAGAAACATGTCCCAAACATAATAAAAGAACAAAACTCCAGAAAAAGAACCAAACAGAACTGAGACAAGCAATCTACCAGATACAGAGTTCAAAACACTGGTTATGAGGATGCCCCATGATCTCAGTGAGAACTTCAGCAAAGAGAGAAGAAGCATAAAAAAGAACCAGTCATAAATGAAGAATACAGTAACTGAAATGAAGAATATATTACAGAAAATCAACAGTAGAGTAGATGAAGCAGAGAATCAAATCGGTGATTTGGAAGTTAAGGAGGCAGAAATCATCTCATCAGAACAACAAAAAGAAAAAGGAATCTATAAAAATGAGAATAGTTGAAGGAGCCTCTGGGTCAACTTCAAGCTTACCAAAATACGAATCATGGGGGTTCTGGAAGAAAAAGAGAGAGAACAAGAAATTGAAAATTTATGTGAAAAAGTAATGACGAAAACTTCCCTAACCTGGTGAAGAAACTAGGCATACAAATCCAGGAAGCGCTGAATCCCAAACAAGATGAACCCGAATAGGCCCATACCAAGACACATCATAATTAAAGTACCAAAGAATAAAGACAAAACAAGAATCTTACAGGCAACAAGATAAAAGCAACTAGTTACCTACAAGGAGCTCCCATAAGACTCAGCTGATTTCTCAACTGAAATTTTGCAGGCCAGACGGGATTGGCACAAAATATTCAAAGTGATGAAAAACCAAGATGAGTATGAAAGACAAATGCCATATGATTTCACTTATACGTGAGACCTAGAGAAAAACAAACAAACAAAAACAAGCAGAACAGAAACAGATTTACAGATACAGAGAATATTGTGATGGCTGCCAGATGGGAAGGAGGTTGGGGATAAAAAAGGTACAGGGATTAAGAAATACAAATTGGTGGTTACAGAATAGTCACAGGATGTAAAGTACAACATAGGGGATATAGTCAATGATATTGTAATAACTATGTATGGTGTCAGATGGGTATTAGGTTTATTGGGGTGATCACTTCATAAGTTATATAAATGTCTAATCACTGGGTTGTACGCATGAAAGTAATATAATATCTTATGTCAACTGTAATTAACAACATTTTAAAAAAGAAGAAATCACAGTGAACACTAGCAAATATTTTGAATGGAATGAAAATAAAAACATATGTCAAATTTTGTGGGAATTCAACTAAAGCAGGGCTCAAAGAGAATGTGGCAGCAATGAAATGTTTGTATTAGAAACATGATACATTTTCAAATAATACTGTTATTTTCTACCTTAAGAAACTAGAAAAAGCAAAGCAAATTCAATCCAAAGTAAGATGAAGAAAGAAAATAATATAGATGAATATTAATGTATCAATAAAAAAGAAAAATATAATAGAGAAAATTAATAAAACCAGATGCTGTTTATAAAATGTTTAATACAGTTAACAAACCTCTAGCTACACTAACAATGAAGAGAAAAAAACAAAAACAAAAAAGGAGAGAGAAGACACAAATTTTCAAGATCAGAAATAAAAGAGAAAATATCACTATTTATCCTATAAATATTAATAGTATATTAATAGTAATAAGGAAATATTATGACAACTATTGGTTTATTCAACAATGTAGATGTTATAGACAGATTCCTTGAAAGGTACAAATGACCAAAGTTTATTCAAGAGGAAACAGAAGGCTTAAATGGCACTATGTCTGCTGAAGAAATTCAATGTATAATTGAAAGCCTTTAAACAAACACAAATATAAATGGGGTGGGGATGAAGGATCTCTAAACCTGAATGGCTTCACTGATAAAATCTACCAAATATTTAAGAAAAAAAATCCTACAGATTTGACACAAACCCTTCCTATTATGAAGTTAATGTTACCCTAATACCAAAACCAGATAAAGGCAATACAAGAAAAGCAAACTACAGAGCACTACATTTTAGAAATGTAGACACAACAATCATTAAGAAAAGATTAGTAGATAGATTCCAGCAATACATAAAAATAATCATACATCATGAAAATTTGAGGTGTATCCTAAGAATGCAAGTTTGATTAAACATTTAAAAATCAATCAATATAAACTAGTATGGGAACAAACAAGAAAGACAAACCATATGATAATTTCAATCCATGCAATACAAGACCTTGACAATATTTAGCATCCATCCTGATAAACATGCACAGTGACATAAGAATACAAGGGTGCTTGTGTGACCTGATAAAAAACATGCATGAAAGTTACACATAACACACTTAATGGTGAAAGACTTACATAATTATTTAAAGAATTGTTTTAAACTATTTTTTTAAACAGAACATGATTGTATTTAATATACAACTTTGGTACACCCCAAAAATAAAACACCACAGTAAAATAATAGCAAAACGACATGAGAAATGGTTAACCTCTTCAGTCATAAACAAGCTCTTAAAAACCAGAACAGAGGCACTATAATCCTAGGGAACTGGAAAAAAGAAAATGAAATACAAATGACGACTAAGATTAAGAATACATGATTGAGCTGAACAGGAGCAGAAGAGTAATTTCTCTAATGTCACAGTGGCAAGAATAAAAACACCGACACGCAAAGTCTTTCAGTTTTGAGCAGCGTTGTCCAACTGAAGTCTCAGGAATGAACACTGGGAAAGATTGATGAGCATCTACAAATAGGGAGGGATCTACATTTGACTTAAAATATAAATTCTGAATTCCTTCATCCTAGCAATTCCAAATCATTGAAAGTATCTCTACAAAATGAAGAAATTCAAAACGCGTTCTATAAAATAATGCATAACGCAGAGAAAATATACAGCCAATATATGGGCCCAAAACACTACCTGACAATCAATTTATCAACACAAACCAAAAGGATGTGCACAAAATCCATTAATAGTAGATAACAGCATAGGGAATATGGTCAATAATCCTGTGATGACTATGTTTGGTGCCAAGTGGGTACTGGAAATATCGGGGGGACACTTTGTAAAGTATAGGATTGCCTAACCACTATGCTGTATACCTGAAACTAATACAAAATAATGCTGAATGTAAACTGTAATTGAAAAATAGAGACAGTATATAACATTGGGGAGGGGTCACATTAAAAGGAAAAAAAGTCACATAAAGTAATAACTATATATAACAAATTCCTACGTCCTCTAAAATTTCAAAACAATGATTTTTAATGAACACATTTAATTTTTTCCTATAAGTAAAAGTAGAAATATAAGCACTTAGTACTACTCATGGGAGCCCTGGAAGGAGGCCTTGCAATGGCTCTCCTAGGCTTCTAGGTATTAATGTCTCCATCACTCCATTGCCTGGAATTCATGCCTGCATACAATTCTCTCCATGTCTCCCTGTAGGTCACCAAACATGAGCTTTCTCAGTCCTTTATTTCTTATGTGCAGGGAGTGTCACTTGCAGACAATAAAATCATGTACATAGAAAATCATAAGAAATGTAAAGTTACTTCCCTGGTCAGTTTTGTTCAGTGGTTAGAGTGTCGGCCGGTGGACCAGAGAGTCCTGGGTTCGGTTCCCACTAAGGACACTTACCTTGGTTGCAGTTTGTCACTGGCCCGGTTGGGGTCGTGTGGGTGGCAACCAGTCAATGTGTCTCTCTCACATCGATGTTTCTCTCTCTCTCTCTCTCTCTCTCTCTCTCCCTTTCCCCCTCTCTCCTTCCTGCTCTATCTGAAGAAAATTGCAAAAAATAATGTCCTCAGGTAAATATTTTTTTAAAAAATTGTTAAAGCTACTAAAATTAAATATGATCTTAGCAAGGTTGCAAAATAGAGAATCAATTTTCAAAAATCAGTTGTATTTCTTCATGTTGCAAGTAAACATTTGAAAGTCAGGATTTCTTGAAATACCATTAAACACACACACCCTTGAAACACAGCAGTCCCCTCAGGTCTGTGAGAAAATGCTCCAGGACCCCCAGTGGGTGCCGGAAACCACTGAGAGCAATGGGCCCTATCTACACTATGTTTTCTCCTATGCATACCTACTGGTGATAAAGTTTAATTTATAAATCAGGCACAGTAAGAGATTAACAACAATACCATAATAAAATAGAACACTTGTAACAATATGCTATAAGAAAAAAATGTGTAAAAAGCTTCGGGCTCATTACTAAATAAAACAAGGGTGACTTGAACACACCACCATGATGCCATGACAGTAGATCTGGTAACCAAGTCAGCTGCTAGGTAATTGATAGACAGGAAGCATATATGACATGGGAAAGCTGGACTAAGGCATCGTTTATATCACACATGAGATGGAGAGGGATGGCTCGAGATTTCACCACACTACCTAGAACAATGCATGATTGAAAAATGTTTTGCCCTGGCCAGTTTGGCTCAGTGGTTAGAGTGTCAATGTGGGAACCGAAGGGTAGCAGGTTTGATTCTGGTCAAGGGCACATACCTGGGTTGCAGGTTTGATCCCCGGCCCCAGGCAAGGTCATGTGGGAGGCAACCAATTGACGTGTCTCTCTCACATCAATTTCTCTCTTTCTCTCTCTCCCCCCTTCACTCCCTCCCTCCCTCCTCCCCCCCTTCCATTTGCTCTAAAAACAAAGGGAAAAAAATATCCTCGAGTAAGGATTAACAAAAACAAACCAAAAAAAAGTTTATTTCTGGAATTTTCCAGTCGATATTTTCAAACTGCAGTTGGCCAAGGGTAACTGAAATCATAGAAAGTGAAACCCTGGATAAGGGGGATGTACTGTATTTAGGAGATAAATTTAACAAAATATGTGCAAGATCTATACACTACAAACTACAAATGTTTGCTGAGAGAAATTAAATAAATCCTTCACAAAAGCAGAGAGATGCAGAGTTCATGAATTGGAAGACTCACTGTTGTTAAAACATCAATTCTCCTCAAATCAATCTATACTTGTAGCCCATCCAGTGATAATCACAGCATGATTTTGCGGAAATTGTAGGCTACATGTAAAATGTACATGGAAATACAATAGAACTAACCTAGCACAAATCATTTTTTTAAAGAACAAAATTGGAAGAGTCCTACAACCTGATCTCAAGATTCACTGTAAATCTATAGAATCACTGGTATAAGAATAGAATTATATATAGGTCACTGGAAAAGAATAGAGAATTTATAAATAAGACTGCAACTATAAAATTAGTTGCTTTTTTTTTTAACTGAAAAGCTAAATCAATTGGGGGGAAAAACAGCCTTTTTAACAATAGTGTTGGAGCAACTGAGTAACCGTGTACACATAAATGAATCGTAACCCTTATCTTACAACATATACTAAAAGTATCTCTAAATGAATCATAGACCTAAATGTAAGAGCTAAAACTATAAAATACTTAGAGAAAATATGGAGGAAGGTCCTGGCAAACTTGGACTAGGTCAAAATCCCTTAATTAGGACTGAAATATGAGCCATAAAAGAAAATTGATATACTGGACCTAATCAAAATTTTAAACTTCTACTTCTAAAAATTGTAAAAAAAATAAATAAATAAAAGAAAGAAAATCCAAGCTGTTCATAGAGAAAAATGACTGGAAGGCATATATTACATCTAAAATCTGACGGGGGAGGCCGGCAGGAGATGGAGTGGGAATAAGTTGCAGTTGAAGTCCAAAGGCAATCAGTAAGCTGGAAAACCAAGAAGAGCTGATGTTGCAGCTGAAAGTCTCCAGGTGGGAATCCCGATTTGCTCAGTGGAGGTCAACCTTCTGCTTTCTTTAGGCCTTCAACTGATTGGATGAGACCCACCCATACAATGAAGGGCACTTTGCTTTACTCAAAGTCCACCAATATAAATGTAAATCTCATTGAAAACACCCTCACAGAAAATACTCAGAATACTTTTTGACCAACTACCTGGACATTGTGGCCCACTGAATCAGTATGATACATTAAATTAAGCATTACAGATATCTAAAATTAAAAAAACTAAAAATACCAAATGTGGGTCAAGATGTGGAACAATTCTAAATCACTTAACTGCTGGTGGGAATAGAAAATGATGTAGCCACTTGAAAACAGCATGGCCATTTCTAATAAGTTAAGTGTACATTTATAATATAACACAGCAATCCTACTCCAAGAGACAGGAAACATTTGTTCACACAAAGGCCTGAATGCAAATGTAGTGATAGTGATGTTCCTAAGAGCCAAATACTGGAAACAACCCACATTTTTAATGACTGGTAAATGGATAAATAAATTGTCTACAATGATACAATAGAAGGCTGCTCAACAGTAAAACAGAAGCAAACTACGGATAATGCAACATTGTGCATGAATCTCGGAAGCATTAGGCCATGTAAAAAAAGTCATCTGCAAAAGACTACATACTGTATAAGTCCATTTATCTGACAATCTAGGAAAGACAAAACCATAAGAATATGAAACAGTCTACTCGTTGCCAGGAGCCGAGGCAAGAGAAAGAGAGAGATTGCAAAAGGGTTCAAGGGAGCTTATGGGGGAAGAAATCATTTCATGTCTTGATGAGGACTGTTTACATTTGTCAAAACTCATCAACATGTCCACTTCAAGGGGGTAAATTTCAGTAAGGTAAATTATGTTTCAATAACCTTAACTTGTTTAAATGGACCAAGAAATGCTTCGACTAATTAAATTAACAAATTATTTAGATAACTAACTGTTAATTTTTTTTTCAAATTAAGAAAATAGAAATTATTCAAAAAATGCTCAATAAGCATTTGGTATTGTGACATTAAATTATCCTTTGAGTATAAATTAGTCTGTAAGTTAAAACTGAAAGATCTCTTTCTGTGTTTCTGTCTCTCTGTCTCTGTCTGTCTCTTTCTTTCTCTCTCTCTCTCACAGACACACACATACACAAATGCACACACTTACATAATGCACACACTTAATGCACATAAATACGTACACGCACAGTTTTCTCAAACATTGGCAGAACAAGAAAGATTTCCGTAGGACCGCCATAACAAAAATGAATGACAGGAAGTGTGTGAGTAGGGGCTGGATGCTGCTGGTGTAATAGTGCTGGCCTGGAGCAAACCCAGGGCAGCCAATTTAAGATCATGAACCTGGTAGGTCAAATCCGCAGCAGTGTTAATACCAGTGGCTATTAAAGGGCTGCTTGAGAGCAGACGCAGAGGTGGAGGAAATGTGGCAGTTGCCAGGCAGTGGTGAAAATTACATGTTCAGGATCTCTCAAGAGGAAGCCCCTGGGGTCTTCCATAAATAGTTGATGAGACATTTTTCCCTTCAATGGCAGGAAGGTGTGAGCCAGGAAGAGACATTTGACACTAACTCTAACGAGCACACAAATGCTCCAAATTCTGAAGTTTTGATCTGGGAGGTAACAGAAGCCATTTCTACACTAAGCCTTCAAGCAAACGGGAAGAAAAGGAGGCGTGATCTTGATGAACGCTTTTGAATATCAGAGCTGCGTGTTTATGTTACAGTCGGTAGACCTGACTGGCATGTGAGGACATGAAGTGATGCTCACGTGGCCTGGATTTTTGGAGCTCCTGGTTCTGCCTCCGCCTCTGTGATTGGGCGAGGAACCTGGTACATTTCATTTTCCCTACCAAACGACAGGAGAGTTTAATTAAATATAAAACTACAAAATGACTAGATTCTGGTGAGCATTTTATTTTGGCATATTATTTGGTTAAAAAATAAAATATGTTGCCAACATCGAAAAATCGAAAGATTCTCTACAACATAGAGGTTTACAGCTGCTTCGGAACACCTCAAAGATATTTAACCTTTATTTCAGCAGGAGCCCAAATGGCTGGATCTGAGTTATGGTGGCCGTGCTTAGACAAGCTGTCACTCTCCATTAGCCACTAGCCCATTCCTGAGTGCCACCTACCTGGCTGGCTCTGCAGGCATGGGTGTTCAGGATACCCGGACTGGCTGCTCCTAAGTCCCTACCATCCTTGATGTGCCATGGCTCCCATTTAATGACTGCATACAGCAAAACTAGTGAGAACGTCCACATAAAGGCTACAATCTACCAATTGCTTTCTCTAGTGTATAGTCCTCTTACTGCAGCTTTTTCCTGATCAAACAGGAAGCTATTTCATAAGAGGGAAGGAACGCAAATGCGCCGAAGGAGTATGTCCACTGCCTAGAAACCAACAGCAGAAGCCAGCCCACGCTAAAACTCCCTGACCTGGGTGACTACTCTAGCAGTTGAAATGCTGCTCCCACTGTGTCCATGAAGACTAGTGTCTTTATTCAAATTAATTGCATGAACAATCATGGCCCCTGCCGAAGACCAGACTCTGCACTATCCTATAAGAATACAGACATGCATAACACACAATCCCTGCCTCTACTGTCTCAGACCCTTCAATCCATACTTTAAAATTGTGTACTTTGCATAATACAAAATACATTTAAAATTTTAATAATTAATAATTACAAAATATTTGAGTACGTGTCTTAATAGACATAGATTTGGGACAGAGGTCACATGAAGAAAAAGTGATTCTGCAGAGTCTTTGATTTACTGTTTGTTTGTCTGGAACATTCTTCCCCTCATTTCTAGGTGACTCATTCTTTCTCCTCCTTTACATCGTTGTTCAAATGTTGCTGTTGATCAACCTGTGTACATTGAAAATACACCTCTCCCCAGCCTTAGCACTCTATCATCTTTCTCTGTAGCACCAACGGATGATCATCTTTCAGTATATATTTTTTATCTATTTTGATTATTGTTCCCTCATGGAATGTAAGCTCCATGAGGCAGGGACTTTTCAATCTTTTGTTCAAAACCATTTCCATAGTCTCTAGAATAGTGTCTGGCAACTAGGAGGCAATGGGTAAATAAATATTGGGTGAATGATTCAATGAATGAAGTAATCAGTTTTCCTCAAGAAGGTCAGGACAAGCTTCCTGGAGAGATGATGTCTGTACAGATGGGTCTGAAGGATGAATAAGAATTCACTATGTTAAATAATAAACTGGGGAGAGGAAACATTGAGAAAAGAAAGCAATATGTGCAAAGGCAAGAGTGTGAGAAAGATCACTGCACACTCAAGAAGTGTATTTATTTACAATTAGCACATGTGTACTGTTATCAGTAATAGTAATAGTGCAACAGTTACAAGTTATAGCTCCTAAGAGTGTGAGATACTTTTATAAGCCCCTTATGGACAACGTTTCATTTCACATTCATATAACCCTTTGAGGTGATTAGAATTCACACCATTTTCCAGATGATGAAATTGACACTCAGACAGGTTACAACTTGCCCCAAAGTCCATGGCTAGTAAATGCCACAATGACATTTTAGATTTGTTTGGCATCTCCAAACCTATGTTTTCACAACAGATAGACTTACATTCTGACTATTCAACAAGGGCTCTATCATCAACTAGCCAGAGGCTCACCTGAATAAAAGGCAGCTTCTCCTTCTCATGACTTGGAATCTTTTAGAAATCTTTTCATAAGGCAAAGGGCCTGGACAGCATACCAAATCTTCATTCTTTTGGTCTAACATGACTTAATTGCAAGCTGATTTGACGCGTTCCCCTCCCAAATTCCATGGCTTTATCTGTGTATCTACAGAAGCCCGGCTCTATGGTAACAAGCCAAAAGTTGCAGCAAAACAGTCTCCTCCACTCTTTGCAAGAATCCTTTATAATATTACTTTTAAAATTGAAAGGGGAAGTTAGAGAAAGAGAAAAAGATAACTTCTGATTTCAAAACCTACCAATCTTGTCTCTCTAAGGACTGCTATTAGGCATTTGTTTAGCTGGTGCTGATCTGGAAACCAATAGAATACACAGCATTTATTTCAAAGCATTATTTTACCTCTGGCACTCTGTCATTTTTTTCTGGGAGCATATTTGCATTTAGATGCTACCTGTATAAAGTGACAGATTTGACCATAAAAAATTTTGAAGACAATGAGGAAAAAAACAGTTAAAGCAAAGTGAAGGGAAAGGCAGCTGCCGAGGGAAGAAGGGAGAAGCTGCAATAAGCAAAGGAGGCGCATTGACTTTGCTTCACAAAAAATAATGGGAAATCAAAAGAGACACAGGGAAGAGGAAAGACAAGACAAAGAGAAATCAAAGGCAATGAGGGTGCTGCTTTTGTATATTAAAACATAATTAATATTCATCACGCTCTTTAAAGGGGATGTGGAAAATTGAGAGAGACAGAAAAGCAAAGGAACGGAGTAAATAAATGGTGAAGATAATATGGGGAAAACACAGAATGGAGATAGTTGGAGAAATTGTATGAACAAGGTCAGTGCATAAACAGCCCAAGAAAATGCTATTGTTATATGTTAGCAAATATTTCCAGCAGAACAATACTCCATTCCTTTAGTCCTTCCTTCATTCATTCAGCCAGTATTTGGAGGGTACCTACTGTGTACCAAGCCCTGTGCTAGACACTGGAAATACCAAGGTGAGTAGGCCTGGCCTTTCCTTCAAGACAACTAAAACTGTACACTGTAGTTCTACTCACATCTTCTGTATGAATGTAAGAAATTCAAGTCACCTTATGTTGCCTCTCCACTAAAAAAAACTTTAAAAGGTGTGACTTTTGAATGGGTGTATTTCTGCACACTTAATGACAGGCTCTTATATTTTGTTTTGTGTAATGATGCCTTTTGCCCTGTATTTCACTTGACATTCTGTGTAACCTGTGTGCGCCCTGGGTTCCCAGGACAGAAGAAGGAAGAAGCACAGGAAAAGAAAAAAAATCATAAGAGATAAACTTTGTAACCTAGATTAAAATGAAGAAGAACATAGGTCTGGCTTAAGTCATGTTTTAACCGAATAAATGGTTGTGTGTGTTTTCTGGAAGACACTCCATAGAACCAGAAAAAAACTGGGTATGTGCACATATACATGGGTGTGTGTGCACACGCACATATGTGTGTGTGTGTGGGGGGTGCACATCTCCATACACAAGGTGGTTAATTATATGGAAGCTGGTGAAGTTCTCAGTTATTGAAAGAGACACAAAAGAGTTGAGTCCGAGAAGGAATGATGGGTGTAAATGTGTGCTGGGTGAAACAAGCCCTAAAACAGTTCTGAGTCAAAGCAAAGAACATTATTTTCTACTGGATATTTGCAACAGCCTCCAAATGCTCCCCTTCGTCTTCAGTCTTTGGACATTTCATGCATTTTTCTTACTGATGCCTAATTATTTTTCATGGGCCACAGATCTGCCCACACTAGTCCCCTGCTTCGTGATGCTCCATGTTTCTTATTATTTCCGGCTGCTTATTGAGCATTCAAGATTATCCAAAACTTGACCCTACCCTCCCTTTTAAGTTTTATTTCTCATTTTACCCTTTGGCAAATCATTCCCTAATCTTAGGGAAACTCTACAATTTCCATTTCCAGGTCTGTGTCATTCTGTTCACTCTGCCTCTCTCTCTCCATCTCTTCATGCTCAAATCCGACCCATCTAAGACCCAGCTCAAAGACCCATTCAGTCCATTAAATCCTCCTTCATGTTGCTTGATGGACACAATACACTTCCACCTCTGAGCTTCTATAGTACATTTTCTGTTCTTTATCCGTGGCATTTACTATACTCGGCTTAGGTCAATGTGATTTATGCTTATCTCCCTTTCTAGATTACACTCTCATTAAAGGAAGCACCTCTTTCCAAGTCAGGTTTGTATTACATAAATGACTAAATTAGATGTGGAATGACCATATAGGTGGAATTAGATGAGAACATAGGGTGGGGTTAGAAATAGAGGGAAATCGTAGCTGGCGAGAGGGACAGACAGTGTAAGAAAATAATTTGTGGACTGATGATCCTTAACCTGCATAGCCAGGCCCCAAACACCCACAAATACTATAATATTTGTTAACACTAGAAACCATCCTAAAGAAACTGCCAGAAGCCAATGTAGAACATATATCCCATGTGCTTCCTAAATTCATTAAACAGTATCCAAACCAAGAATGACATTTTTTCAGTTGCTGTATGTTTATATAGATAAATATTTGCTGGAGTTATCAAATGTGTTTATCCATTGGGGATGCATTAAAAAATTTATACAAAAGAAATGGTACATTTGCTCATGAAAGCTCATGTTTGCTTTCTCTCCTTATATCTTTACTATCATCATCGTATTTTGAATATTTATGAATGATTGTATCATGTGCCATAACCTGGTCCCTGGGGTTGAAAAGTAAAATAAAACAGACTACAGTTAAGCTTGCCAGCATTGGTCTTACCAGATGAGAACGTCTCCCTGGGTATCTCTGGTGCATTCTAGAGTCATGATGCTGTGATTAGCTCAGCAAGTGTCTGAGGACGCACACCTGAGACTCTTCAGGTGCTCGAAACCCCTCGCTGATGGAGTATCATGTTAGGCCTTGAACAACTGCAACCCAGCTAACTCACAAGCTTTGCACATAACCTTTTATGCCTATAGCATATATGCAAAATGTATTAGATTTTGCAAGCAAATTTCATAAAGTCATAGCAAATGCTAAAATGTATTCAACCAGATAAATTCATTTTCAATTCATTTTATTAATTAATTTTTTTTTTACCTGAGGACAATTTCCCATTGATTATTAGATAGAATGGAAGGGAGGCAGGGAGGGAGAGAGAGTGTGAGAGAAACATCCATGTGAGAGAGACATATTGATTGGTTGCCTCCTGCATGGGCCCTGACCCAGGGCCAGGGATCAAACCTGAAACCCAGGTACATGCTCTTGACCAGGAATCAAACCTGCAACCCTTCAGTTGCCAGGCCTATGCTCTAACCACTGAGCAACTCTAGCCCATGCTAAATGTTGTGTTCCCTCTAGAATAGTCACCTTGAGAGTGTCTGTAATTCATTTCAGAATTAGAACCTTTTCTCACAATGTCTCTGCACACAGCATCTTTGACATCTTAGTTACGGGATCCTCTCCTTTCCCCTGGCCTCATGTTTCCTGGAGGAAACATCAGCTAGAATAAAAGTCCCACTGCTTACTCCAATGGAGTAGCTCTGAGGGAGGAGGGGTGAGCCTCTTGTTTGTTAGATGTCATTAATTGGTCCATGTTTCTCATTTCCCTGTAATGAATCTAATAAAAGCCTAGAAGCCCTGGGGACCGTCTTCCTATTCTTCTCTCTCCTCCCTCAATTATTCCAGGGCAGCAACACTGGCCTGCCCAAGACATGCACAAAGGTCCCATCACCATCTGTAAGGAGCATCGCTGCACAGAGGTTTGCTTCTGCCCAGCAGCCACTGATTGGGTGGAACATTCCGCTTCGTTTCAGGGTGCACAGATTAGTAAGGCTGCATTTCCACAGATCTCAAGTTCCATATTTCAATCAGCATGAACACTGCAAATGTGTTAAGTTGCTCTGGAACTACGCAAATCCTGCAACCATCTCTAAGGTGTTCCCAAATTCATCAAGGAAAGCTGGGGATGATATAGATCGGCACCCTGAAACTCCAACTATATTGTTCGGGTCATCTTTATAGAAAATCTCCCTTCTATAAAGAAGCCTTTATACTTTGAAATCGCCAAGCATAGTTGGTTATTCTTTGGATGAGGTAAGTTATGACAAAATTGAGGGATGCCATTTGCAACTATAAAATAGTGAGACTGGTGGTTCTCTTTGATTCCTGTAAGCTCACACTGACTCAAGATCTGCAAAAACAGTTGGCAGCCACAGTGGCCTCATTAGCACAGATTCACAACCTCCCAAGGTGATGACTTGGATGATAGTACTCATTTGGAGGTACAATTCCATTGTCTTTATTAAAAAATCAATCCTACTACTTTATAATTATACTTGAAACGAGGAGAATTGCTGTTCAATGCTTCAAGCTGGGTTTCAGGGCTTCACAATCCTCAGCTATGCTTTGGCCTTTCATGAAATTGTTCTTACAACACTGTGTCTGGCGCTTTGCCCAGGGTTAGCTTGAGAGACACCACAAGAAACGTTCAGTCACTACTTTCCACTGCGTTTGAAACAGCAGATTTCATGCTATTCCACCATGTCCCCTTCTAAGGACTCATGTAAGAACTTTCGTTGAATTTCTCACCATGTGGAAGAAAAAATAGTCCCTTTCTAAGCCAACAGGTATTTTTTCCCTGTCATATTGTATGTTTTAATATCCAAAGGCATGAAGTCCCATTTGTAACCAAGTAGAGGAGAAATAAATAGATGTAAAGAGATTTACCAAAAAAATTGGATTTACCTATGTATTATAAATCTTATTGACTGTGTTTGAAAGAAAACCTTTTATAAGCCTCTTTGGTACAGGAGCAAGATCTAAAGAACATGCTCAAATAAAAGCAACGGCAACAGCAGCAAATGTTTATTGAGCTTGTGGATGACAGCAGAAAGCATGGAGTTTAAGAGTGTACCTTTCTGCCTGAGTCCAAATGTCATCTCTGCCTCCTGCAGACTCTGACTTACATTTCCTCGAGTAAAATGAGGCTGAAAATGAAGGTACAAAAAAATTGCCTGGTGATGTTTTTAAGATTAAATGAATTAATGCATGGACAGTACTTAGAAAAATGTCTGACACATAATAAATTTTAGGGAATATTACTTGTGTTTTACCATTAAGTGCTTGTACTGTTCCAGTCATTGTCCTAAGATTTTAAAGGTTCTATGTCATTGCCCTGCCACTTCAGTCCTGTGAGACAGGTGCTATGATGTCCACTCTAAAGGTTAGAAAACCAAGGCACAGGAACGTTCTGTACTTGCTCAAGTTCATGTAGATGAGAACTGGTAGTTAGTAAACTGTATCTGAAGAAAAATGAGTCCTACTAGTAGTAGGGCTTGGAGATGTTGTGGTGGTTGTTATTTGGGAATTTGCATGTTTGAAATAAGAGGAGAGTTGCTCATGGCAGCAAATGAGATACTGAGCACTGCAGAAGAGACCCGGGCAGTGCCTGGGGAGAGGGTAAACCTGAGATCAACGCTGTCGGATCTGGGGTTTCCTAACATGAGACCTCCATTGTCCTCTGGCCCCAGGATGCATTGCCCTCCTGACACACTGAAATCTGACAATACTCAGAATATTGCCAACCGAGGAGCTCATCCAAGCTTTGGTGTCCACATAGTCATGCCCGACAGAATCACTGCGCATGCGGCTCACCTCCCAGAGGTCATGCTGCTGTCACACGGCTCACCCAACACTCTGACAATATGGTTGGTCTCTGGAATGAGCAGTCTCCATCCTGAGTTAGCATAAATGATCAGGACACACCACGAATAACACAAATACTCCTATTATTCAGGAAATTGCAATTTAGATACTTCTCCCCAGAAAATGGGAAAGGCTAGCCCAACTTTTTATTACACAGTAAGCCACTTTGGGGTGGTTTGTTATGGAGCATTACTGTGGCCATACCTGACTTAATGCCAAATGTCCATAAAAAAATAAAAAGGGTACTAAATGCCACACTTGTTTATGACAAAATTCAATGGAGATAAGGGGGCAGATAAGGGTACCTTTGGGTCCCATATGCAAGCATACAAATAAACACAACCACTTTAATATATACTGGGCTCTCATTCTAGATTTTTAAAAGGTGGCTTTCTATTCTCCAGTCCATTATATTTCAGCTGTCTCCCTTGTTTGACCTAGGCCACAAGAGTTCTTAGTGCTGCAAATTAAATGTGTGACTCTTGATGACAACTTTTCCCCCAAAGAGGTAGTTACCATTCCTCTCCTTGATTTTAAGTTTTTAAGTGTTGAAGAGGGAGTAATTCATGTGTCCCAAATTCAAGCTGGGTAGCAAA
Source organism: Molossus molossus (assembly GCF_014108415.1). Taxonomy (NCBI): domain Eukaryota; kingdom Metazoa; phylum Chordata; class Mammalia; order Chiroptera; family Molossidae; genus Molossus; species Molossus molossus. The sequence continues at coordinate 15,444,007 of NW_023425344.1, read as the reverse complement.
TTACCTAGCTAGTACCAATAACCAAGAGTATGGAATATGCTTCATGTGGAGAATTTTAAGTTTCTCCCCCAAACCCTCTTCAGGGATTCTTTTTCCCTTAGTGTATTTCAAGGTTGTTAAACCTGGTTTCAGTTTTATTTTTACATCTGTCATGTGGTGGCAAAAAGGAGCCACTGGTCTGCCCCTCAGAAAACACACCTTCGATGTTCTGTGCTTTATTAGCTGTCACTTTGAACAAGTCACTTCTTTTCACTAGACCCAGAATGCTTCGTCTACAAAATAAAAGACGAAACAGCAGATCTGAGTTCCCTACCAGCTCAAGTAACTCTGTTTCTCTCTGATTTAGCAGTGTGACCTTGGGTGAATCATTTAACCTCTTCAAGCCTGACTTTCTTCATATCTATTCCCAAATATCCTCCCTCATTGCAATTAATAGCAAATTCACCCTTGGCGTCATCCCCAACTCCTACCTCTCACATCCCACACTCAACCTGTCAACACATCCCGAGGGGACCAACTTCAGAATAATCTTGGAAGCCAACCACTTCTCACCATTCTCACATCCTGGTCTTCAAACTCTAGTGTACTCGATGCTAAGAGAACATCTCAGGTTGGACTAGCCACATCTCAAGTGTTCAACAGCCACACGTGGTTAATGGCTACTGTATTGTGCAGCAGAAGTCTCAATAAATATACATTCTCTGGCTTTACAAAAGTCCCCATTTTAAAATCCAAAATAGAACTGTGTGTTTGAAGTGAGGCTTCATGTTCTAAGGCATCACCACCACCACCACAGAGCCCCTACCGCTACCATCACCACTACCACCAGCTCTTCTCTCTTTGTGTCTTCCATTCTGGGGACTGTTCTGCTAATCTGCTAATATAATCCAAATATATTCTTGCAAGAGTGCTCATAACTAATAAATACCTTGATACATTCCTTTATTTATTCAGCCATCTTTTATTGAGCTCCTGCTACTAGCCATAAAATGTTTTTCTTCCTGACGACTGCTTCCATAAAGAAGAACACTGAAGTCATCTTTCTGCTACCCGGAGGAATAAATGGATCTGTAATGGTTAGATTCATCATGGTGGTGCAGTTGAGTTAAGGGTCAGAGCAAGCAAGAAAGAGGATAATGTAAGGCCTGGGTGGATTTTTTTTTTCTCTTATTCTTTGTATCATAAATATCGTTACTTTCTCTGCTTATGCATTACAGGAATTAAGACTTTTTTTTTCCTTTCTCATTCATTTGTTCATTACTTTAGTGATCTATTGATCACTATGTACCAACAGCAAACTAAGTGCTGTTAAAATACAGTTACATGGTGTCCATCTTTGTCAAACAAGGAAAGTTAGGATGCTTTCTCTTGGTGACCTGCGGGCACCATCTAATCATCCTAAAGGTCTGTAGCAATGAGGATCTTTCGATATGTTAGATGCACATGTACTTGCACCATGAATGACTTACATGAGGATTCTACTATAACTTGTTTTCTAAACTTTCCCCCCCTTTCTTTTATTTTTCTATGTTATTTATTTATTTATTTATTTATTTATTTTACCTTTTCAATTAATTAATTTATTTTTGTTACAGATGTTTCTCCCCCCCCACTGATTCCCCCTTCCTCCCCACCCTCTCCCCAGCTTTGTTGTCCATGTCTGTCTAAACTTTTAAAGCAAATCAAGCTGTCAAAATAATAAAAGCCATTCTATTAAGTGTGGAAGTATAAACGCCATCTGGAAGCGTGTATCCCTTCCCTGGGATTGCAGAATCTTTAGATGGTAGAATTTTGGGGACTCTGAAAGATCATAGAGCTCCACACTTTCATTCCATAGAAAACACATGGTAGCCAAAAGGGTAAGTGGCTTTTCTAAGACCATATAATTCAAAAGGATGATAGTAGGACTGTGATTTTGATACTTGATTTTATTGTTTTTAGCTCTTTGTACAATAAAAACCCTAGGAGTGTGTCCTTGTTCTCTGATTCCTTCTCCTATGAGAAATGCACAGTATCAATGGAATGACGGATTCCTTCCTTAAGAGTGGCGGTTACATGCAAGGAACAAAGGGACCTCCAAAGGTAAAAGAGCTTCAGAGGTCAAGAGAGAGGTGGTCAGGTCGAGCCACTGGAGGGCACCAAATTCTCTCTTTTAACTGGAACTGTTGGCTGAGGAGAGGAGGAAAAGCTGCAATGGACTGACATGCATGGGGGTGAAGACAGAAGCATGGACATCCCCACAATGCTGACTTTAATTCTGGCACCTAAAGCTAAAGAAGCTGAACCCAGGCCTGGTATTCCTGAGCAGGTGTTAATTCCTAGGATCAGAGGCCCTCCTGGCTTATGCCAAAAGTGGTTTGAGACCCAAGGTGACTGTGATACTCTACATGTTCACAAAATGATATTTTAGAGACCAGGAGAAGTGGGTGCAGAGGTTTTACTGAACCAGAATTATTTTTCACCTTTATTTTAAACTGTTCAGCCACAGTCATTTGCCAGTGGCTTCAGAAATATATAAGATAAATATCCATCTGTCCAGAAACCTACAGAATCATCTGTTTTCATAGAGATAGGACTCTGGTCAGCATGTCCTCTCATTTCTTACAATTCAGCCTCTTCATCCTCCAGCTGACTTGGATAGTATTTCGTAGGTGACCCTCCAAGCCCATTGATGAGTTTGATACTCCTTTTTGCTATTCTGGGTCTTCATTTGTCTGTGAGGTGATGCAGGGCAGGGAAATGCTACCTGGCATCCCTGTTCTATAGCACGGGGAGATCCCCAAGACTCCAGAGCAGTACGGGAAGGGAAGCAAGCTTCAGTATGATGCGTACAACTCAGTAGCACATCTTCAACCACGTTACGCAAAGCTTTTGTTTGTGATGGTCATCATGGAGAGAAGGGAACGAACTCTGGTTTAGCCCACTGCGTGAGAAGTGGACAGAGACCAGCCTGCATGTCTCAGTGAGAAATTAGGAAGATGGTGTTCCACTTGGCATTCACTGTGAAGCACTTTATGAAACTCTGGAAAATGCTTTGTAAAATACATTTATCCAGGACACAGCATAATTTGTTCTTCCACACTAGGGCCTGCCAAACACACTAACTTTGGAAACATGGAAATCCCAGGTATACATCTGAGTGCTTTTATATCACATTATTAAAACAGCCAGGAACTGGGAGACCCAGGTTTAACTATTGCTCTGCCATTGAGCAAATTATGGAGAAGGTGCTTGTCCAGGTTGGAACTGCACTTGTAGTCAATGCTACCTCTTAACTAAGTGTGTTGTTGATAGTATTCTATAAGAAGCTACTTCTCATTTCATTCTTGGAGAGTAACCAAAAGAATAATAATAACAATTAAAATTATGAATTCTTCTATATTCAGCAAATCATTCTTCCCCTATATCCTGCTTAATCCTTTCAACAACCCATGAAGTTAATATTATTATTCCACATTAAAAGTATAGACAAAAAAATAAAACAACGGTCAGGCACAGAGAGGTTTCCCTTTTGTATAAGGTGGTACAGTAAGTGGCCAAGTCAGAGTCTAGTCACAGACTATTGTGCTATAATATGAGTATTAGTCCTCTAGCATGTGCTCAGTTCAAATGGTGCAATTTAGTTGGAGCCTGCACACATTCACTAAGTGAAATACTACTTCTGATTATTTTTATCCCATAGGATGTTCTGTAGTGTAGACATGATTTGTAGTGTGACTATCTATTTTAGCCTTTGGGTTGTAAGCTCCTTGCAAAGCAGGGACCATGCCTTATTCACCTTTACATTCCTCCCTTTCCTCAGAGCCTAACACAGTGCCTACCCATATAATAGATCTTCAAATATGTGTTGAATTAAATTGAATGAGTTGCTATAGTAAAGTTTGTAATAATGAGGCATCTTGCCAAATGATGACTGCTTGAATTTCTTCTAAGAACAAAAATGAGTCCTGGCTGGTTTGGCTCAGTAATTAGAGTGTCAGCCTGAAGATCAAAGGGCCGTGGGTTCGATTCCTGGTCAAGGGCATGTACCTGCATTGCAGGTTCGATCCTCATGCTAGAGGCAACCAATTGATGCGTCTCTCACATCAATCTCTCAATCTCTCTCTCCCCCCGCCACCCCCTTCCATTCTATCTAAAAATTAATGGGAAATATCCTCAGGTGAGGATTAACTATATATATATAGTGAGAGAGAGTGAGAGAGAGAGAGAGATTTAATTGTGCTATACTCCATCTTGAACAAAAGGAACTTTTAAAACCCATTTAAGAACTATATTACATGCAAGGCTGGTGTGGCTCAGTGGTGGAGCGTCAACCCATGAACCAAGAAGTCGCTGGTTCAATTCTGGGTCAGGGCACAGGGCCAGGTTGTGGGCCTAATCCCCAGTGTGGGGCATCAGGAGGTGGTCAATCAATGTTCTCTCACATAAATGTTTCTCTCTCTCTCTCTAAAAATAAATAAAGAATAAAAAAGAACTATATTATGACAAACTATGAGACTCTAAGCAGTGGCCCTACCTTATGCATTGTAGACTTAAGCACCTGAAGTCATTTGAGAGGTGAAGAGCTGAGCTGGAGAGAGTTTTGTAGCAGCCAGCAAAATACAACAGTCTTGCAGGATACTTTCTTTCTGCTCTCAACAGAGAGCAGATATCTCTGGAGCAATGGATTGCTCTGCCCCGTAGGATGCATCAATGTCTATCTGGAGACTTTGGAAGAAATCCTGTGTGTTATCTGTGGACTAGTGAGTGGAAATAGTCTTCTCTTTACAGACATTCTCAGACAAAGGCTGGTGACAAACGTAATCCTGTTCACAGAGAGTAGGATGAGAATGTGTGTGTACTTGTGGGGTTGGGGATGAGGGGGAGGACAAAACCTCACATGAACAAGAGATGGAAAAAACTGGAAATGAGCACCCTGGAGGAAAGAAAAATCAAAGTATATATTTAGAGAATTTTTGACATAGACTAGGTATGACTGCTACACACAATGTACAATCACATGCCATAATTATGATTGATGATGCTCTGGACCAAAATGCAGCAGAGGCTAGCATCCTGTATACAGAAATATCCTATAATTTTTATCTTATTCTACCTGATACCTTCCCCCTGGTGAAGAATGTAGTCTCCTTTCAAGATTCAGTTCATATAAGACCTTCTCCATAAAAGGTCTCCGATTCTTCAATAGTAATCTTTATCTGCAGGTTAGTTTGTATAGACCTCTCATTCAAGACATGTCACACTCTCTTATAGCTTTTTGTCTACTTGACTGTCTCCACTAGATCGTGAGCTTGGGGTGGGATGCAAAGAATATGATTATTTTATCTTTCTAAGGCTAGTGCTTAGTACAGTGTTTAGCTTGTACTAAATCCTCAGTGAGTATTTAAGGGAAGAGGAGAAGGAGAAAGAAAAGAATAAAAAGAAAGAAAAGAGAGGGGATTCATTAGGAAAGAATTGTCTACTGGAGCTATTATGCAAGACAGAATTGAACTACAACAGTCATGTCCTGGAGCTGTTAGAGGCATAGTAGGGAATTTAATTGTGCTGCATAGGAATGGCATAGTACTTTCAACTGAGCAGCATCAAACACTCAATATTTCTATCATAACTTTTTAATTGCCCCCAATTTAATGCTTCTAAGCTCAGAGAAAATGGTGATGCTACCAAAAGACTCCAACTGCCCCCAGAGAACAAGGTCTCCGTGCAGCCCGGTTAAAGAGACAGAGAGCTGCAGCGTCTGGCAGGCTATGGAGCCAACTGCTCAAGTCTGGGAGCTTCAGGGATTTGCATGAAGAGAACTGAAGAGAGAAAACAGTGCCCCGGCAGAAAGCAAAAGGCAAGAGTGGCTTGGAATGCCCATCAAAGGACAGAGACCAGGCCAGAACAACAGAAAGACATTATTCTTGCTTACACTGCATAAACATCGTCACCCATGTGTTCATGAAGAGGAAGTAGAGGCTGACATTAGGACACCTGCAACCATCCTACATAGCGTATTGTGTGTATATGGAATAAACCATATACACTTCCCCCTCAGGGATGGGTTTAGCATTCTCATCAAAACTTTCCTTTTATGAAGTCCCAAGTTAACATACCTATCTAAAAAATATCTCCTGTAAATATAAACAGATATATACCTGGAAAAGATGACTTCTACCTGAAGAAAGAGGTCAAGATTTTAATGCTTACTGTGTATAAAACAGGTAAGGAATTGTCCTTCCAGAACTCTCTAACAAGGGCTTCTTTGGTGATTGTGTAATATATCCAAGAAGACCTTCAACAGCAGTTTCTCTGCTTCTATTTCCAAATTTGCTTCGTATTCCTGTCATAGATGAGTGTACCGACACTGACATTCTGGTCTTCCTCTATCCCATGACCAGGACTTATAACAATGCTTGAGTCCCCTAGCTCTATGACGGGCTGTGCACAATTTTTGGCTGTTTCTGGGGACAAAGGCTTCAGATCCTGGGCCATTGATGTGATCTCAGGGACTCACTGCTCCCCAGCATTTTCTGCCATGAGTTGTTGACATCTGGGACAATGCATTCAACAGGCCTTTCAGAAAAGTGTACAAGAAAAGTGTTGTTCCCTTCCTTCATCAATTAAAAACAAGTCTGGGCCCTGGACAGTTTTTCTCACTGGTTAGAGCGTCAGCCTGAGGACCAAAGAGTCAGGGGTTCAATTCTGGTCAAGGGCATGTAGGCATGTACCTTGGTTGCGGTTCGGTCCCTGGCCCTGCTCATACAGGAGGCAACCAATCAATGTGTCTAAGACTGGCCCTGGCCAGTGTGGTTCAGTTGGTTGAGTGTCGTCCCATGAACCAAGATGTCACTGGTTTGATTCCCGGTCAGGGCACATGCCCAGGTTGTGGGCTTGATCCCCAGTAGGAGGTGTGCAGAAAGCAGTCAATTAATCTCTCTCTCTCTTTAAAATCAATAAAAACATTATGTTTTAAAAGGACTCCATGAGGAAGCTTTGAAAATTATAAAAAGGTTTTTTTCACTTGCTGAATTCCAAAATCATCCCTGACACAAATTTCTATACCTTCACCACACTTCAAAAATTATTGCCCAGGCTTCCTGCTCCGGAAAGAAGCATCCTGGAGATGCAAGTGCATCGAGGAAGGTGCCCAGTTGGTCACTGCAGGGAGGACGCAGAGCTGATGCTCCCACCACCCTGCAACAGCTCAGCCCCTGCACTACTACAACCTTCTTCTATGTGAAATTACACAGCTTCAAAGATGCTGCCTAACAACGTTCATAAATGTTTTATGTTGGAAAAGTGTATCTTTGAAATGCCATCTGCACTCATGGTGATATGATTTTAAAAGGCTCTGTACTCTGTGCTGCAGTCATGGTCATCAAAGTCGTTTTTCAAACACCAGCTCACTTGGACGACAATCGCCATATTAGAGGTTCGCAGTGAACACTTGAAAGCCCGGTCATTTCAGTGTGAAAAGCCTGGCATTCTAACCCCACGAAGCTGAAAGAGCTTTAATGTCATTAGCCTGGTCAGCTGTTTAGAAATTGGATGCTTCTGAGACAGTTGCGAGACTACACGAAGAACCCAACGTTGCAAGCTTACTGAAGGGATATTAATGGTGATTTCAATGGGGGGGGGGGGTGTGAATGCCCCAAAAGTCCTATTCAGTCCTCAGAGAACCCCATCAGCATCCAGTTGTGATGGCTCCAGTCAGCAGTTCGCTGGTTCAGACAAACCGCTGCACAGCTGCCAGCTATTTCTGATCAAAGCCTTGAAGCCAAGTATTAGTAATAGAATTCAGACCTGCCCTTTGATCACTCTCCAAGGAAGCTGTGTAGTTTCCTATGGCTGCAGCAACAAACTACAAAAGAAGAAAGAAAGGAAGGAGGGAAGGAGGGAGGGAGGGAGGGAGGGAGGGAGGGAGGGAGAGAAGGAAGGAAGGAAGGAAGGAAGGAAGGAAGGAAGGAAGGAAGGAAGGAAGGAAGGAAGGAAGGAAGGAAGGAAGGAAGGAAGGAAGGAAGGAAGGAAGGAAGACTGGGTGACTAAACCAGAAATTTACTGTCTCCTAGTTCTGGAGGCTAGAACTACAAATTCAAAGAAGTCTAAAATTCTAGGTGGAATCCTTGGCACCTTGGGGCTTGTAGAGCATCATTCCAGTCACATGGCCATCTTCTGTCTGTGTGTCTTCTATTCTTCCTTCAGTTGATATCCAAGTTTCCCCTCTTCAGAAGGACACCAGACATATTGGAACAGGACACATGCAAATAACCTCGTTTTAACTGGAGTCCCTGTGTGAAGACCTTATCTCCAAATAAGGTCACCTTTTGAAATCATAGGGATTAGGATTTCAACATATCTTGTTTGGGGAGCACAAATCAATCTATACTAGAAGCCTAAAAAAAAAAATAAAATCCTCGGGAAAAATGCGCTTCCAAAAAAATGATGGTTTTTAAATTGCATTCGTAAGAGGGAAAAATCGAAGCTTATGTTTTCTTAAATGCTCTCAATTCTTACCAACAATTTGAATGAGAATGTAAGGCAAATAATTTATTTTGGGAAGTCAAATCTACAAATTAAGGGAATTCTGTGTCATTCTAAACTCATCCCTCTTCTCTGTTCCCATGGCCACTCTCCTACCACTCACATGGTATTTATCATTATGTTAACACACATACGGCTCTTCCTCTGGACTGTGAGATCTTAGATCAGAGACTACTTTATTTTTCTTATCTCCAATGCCTAGCAGAATACCTGGAACATTAGGTCACTTAAGAAACATTTGTTAAATGAAGTAATGAATTGCCAAAAAGTAGAGACAATCTTGTGTTCATAAAATAAGATCTTTGGAACTCAGTATTCTTGGATCTGGTCCATAGGCTGCTACTATTGAGCTCTGTGTGATCTTGGGCAAATCACTTCACCTCTCTGGGTCTGTTTTTATCATCTGTGTGATGACAGTGTTTAAGTAAATGACCTCTAAGGTCCTTACGGGCTCTCACATTGGAGAGTTTAAGTGATTTTTATGCCACCTGAAATAGATAGCAGTTAATATCATCTTTTAACTGCCCAAGAATTTTTCTGCACTTTTGCAATTGACTGATGCAGGCAAGGAAATACAATGAAACACTAAGGCCTCTAGCTCCCACTAGGTCATTATAACCACTTGCCCCTTCGACCTCACACACATTTCCCTTTGACACTTTTGACCAGGTTCAGATCTCTCATTCCCTGAGAGAGATCACTGTGCACATCCTTCCTTTGCTCTTTGCCCAGAAATCCCTTGATCTACTTCTGATGTTCTTTTGGCCAGTTAGTTCTTCCAAAGGTGCATCGAACTGTCTGTTAGTTACGGGTCATGACCCATTGTTTCTTTCAAAGAGAACAGAATACACACTTGCATTTTCATCAACACGCTGACTGTGCTCTCTCCCCCTTCCAAAATAGATCATGATTCAACACTTTAGTATGTCAGTCAATTTTAATATTTTAGGCAAGGGTTATAAATACATCTATGATGGTAGAAGAATTTTCAAAAAAAAAAAATTCATTTCTGGGTTCAAGCTTAGTCCAATAGGTTCTATATTAGCTTCTTACTGGTTAGTATTTTATCTCTCATTCTTATTTCCATCATATTCTGGAAAATAACCTGTTCTAGATCAGAGATGGAAGGTGAGAAAAGAGACAAAACTTTATTTTTTCAGAAGTGCATGTAACACAGGAATAAAAGGCAACAATATATACTCCCTCTCTCTCAGTGCCTCAGTTTCCCATTAGCAAAATGAGTTCAATAATATTAGCTACCCATTTCAAAGACTTTTTGGGAGAATTGATTAGGTAATTACCAAACCCTCTGATCTTCTCCAAAATGCATTAAGCAGTGAACTAACGATTTAGAAGTCTGTCTCTGGGCCTTTCAGAGGCCCCAGACTGAGATTCATTCACAATCAAAAGCTGTATTCAGTAGGGCTTTATTGATTGTCATCCAACTGAACTAAGATTTAGCTGTAAGAGCCTAAGTTATAACTACAGCTGGACATAAGGGATGTCATGGTTGGTCATGAAAAGAGATTCATCTCTAGACCCTCAAGCCCTGGGACAAAAAGACATTCAACCGCCCTTTTAAAATCAGGCAGCTTCCTTCAATGATTCAAAAAATATATAGAAGCTTATAAAAACCGATTTAGAAAAAAGAAAAAATAGTGACATGTCTGACTTGTGGCTTCAGGAAAAGGTGCACTGATATCTCTTTACTTCTTGAGAAAAATTTTTGTCAAGTTTCAACTAAAAAGACTTTTTGAAGATTTATGAGCATCCCTCTTTGCTTTATGGATAGGAGGTCTATCTGTATACAAACTAAGGTGGAAATTCTAAGCTCATGTTTTGAAAAAAGAAAAACACTTGACTCCTGTAGGTTTGTGCCACAGGGGACAAGGGGGTTGGCTTTGGGCAGTGGAGGAAATAAAGAAACAGGACTCAGTACCCTTTGGGTAGGTAGAAGACATCACCAAGTTGCTTAACCCTCTCGGTATCAGTCTATTTATCTGCCAATAGAAGCTATGGTAGTTGCTCTGGTACCTTGGAGAGTTTAGCTTTTCTGACCCAGTTATCCCAGTTTGATGTTCTTTGATAGTTTTATTTTGTGTCTATCTTCCAGGTTCTGCTCTTGATTTTTAGATGCTGGATGCATGTGAGGGCTCCCTGTGTTGTCATGCTGGTTTCCATTGTGGCCTGGGGTCATACTTTCAGAACTACAGCTTAAAGCTTCCTGTCATTACTTCTTGAGCCATCTCTCCCTTTAGAAGCTCTGATCATAGAAGCGTGTCTCTTCATTGCCTGCGTCTGTATTAACTGGCTCATTGTAGATGCTCTGTAACTCTGTGGAATGAGTGCTGAATGAAATCTGATTTCCTAAAGTACTCGACTTTACCCAAAATTTTATTTCTTGGCTGTCAAAGCTCTTAGAAGTTCATTACGTTCACTCTCTCCCAAGGTTCTCATCTCTGTTGCTTCACAAGAGTGAAGTCCTGGGCAGCAGTGTTCTGGTTAGCATACTCTATCTTAAAACTAATGACATTAGAGGCAAGGGAGTCAAAATTCATTAGATTATCTCTATTTCCAAGAAAAATATGCCCAATTATTGAAATGTCTCTTTCACTGCTCAACCCCAAAAATCACAGAGGCTCCCTCTTCAGGGAGACAAGTCAGATTCTCCAAAATATTTTTCTTGGACTAAATCTGTGCCTTTGTTTCGTTGTCTTTTTTGTTTTGTTTTTAAGAGTAAATAATGGGCTTAGCTTAGTATTCTAGGGCTGTAGTACAAAGTATCACAAGCAATAGCTTAAATAACAGAAATTTATCATGTGGATTTGGAGGATGGACTCTAAAATCAAGGTGTCAGCAGGGTCATGATGCCTCTGATGGCTCAAGTGGAGGATCTATCCCAGGCCTCAGTCCTAGCTGCTGGTAGTGTTTCAGCTCGCAGACATAATTCCAGTCTTTGCATGGTGTCCTCCCTGTCTATATAGCAAAAAGTACAAAAGTGAGAGTGGAGGGAGTTGCTTTGTATGTTTACATGTATCTTGATATCCTTTTATGTGCCAAAGTGAAAACAGAAAATACACTTCTGGCCATAAGGTGGAGGAAAGGATAAGATGTTACTTAAGAAATCAAAAGCCATGGAGGGAAGAACATTTCTGCAGACGAGATATAAAAGGGGTGTCAAAAAGATGGGCTGACTGATACATGAGACATTTACAATATAATTTACAGGAAATTATAGCTTGAGCAAAAAAGAACAAGTCACTAAGTGAATATCAGAGAAAATAAACCAAAAAATGATATTCCTTGGAGACAAATAACCCCATAGATGCTAGCAAGAAACTGCTAACAAGAGTGTACATGGAGGAGAAAGGAGCTTAAAGTGGCATTTGTGATAATAAATGGTGATGATTGGTGAAGGAAGACAAGTCAAGGAGAGAGAGAGACTTTAACACACGCCACAGTGTTAGCATCGAGGAACACAAGACAATGCCCAACAAAACCTGCCTAAGAAATCATGCAAGGGTACCGGGACCAAAACATTAGGGCACAACCTGCATACACAAAGGAGGATCCAATTGACTGGGTTCCTTGAAAAAAAATAGCTTAGTATCCTAATTTAAAATACTAAGCTTATGAAGTTAGGGGGAGAAGGAGCAGGGAGGGGGGTGTCAATAGGGGGAAAAGGAGGTACATCTGTAATACTTTCAACAACAAAGATAAATTAAAATAAAGAAAGAAAATATTGAGCTTGCACAATCTTAGACCTGCTAATAACCTCACTGTTTTTCTTGTAATAGATATACTTTTCTTGTAGCAAAAACGCTGAAAACGCAATCCTACAACCCTACAGACTGTATTCTGAGAAATTAGAAATATGCATCAAACTGTACTGTCTTGAACCATGGGTTTGTCATGTCCTTTTTTTTGTGGGGTGGGGTACGCATACTATATTTTACTTAATTTAAAGTCTGACCATGCTCCTGATACTGTTGTAGTTAGTTATTAATAATAGATAAGAAGCAAAAGGGAGGTGAGACATTATAAGCATGGCCATTTGGGCAGCTTCACCAAGAAACTTCAATTTCACACTCCCCAGGAAACCACCAACCCATCCCTGCAGGTCACTGGAGAAATGGTCCAACAAAGGGGAACATGGGCACAAGCACAGTAAGTCAGGGTGACACAGGGTAAATGCCTGTTGGTCAAGCTGAGGGAACCATGGCTTGGCTAGAGTAGGCAGGGGCATTGCAAGCCAGTGAAAGTGTGGAGATACATAATTTCCTAAGCAAAGGAGTTTGCTCTCTTGGCTTCCTTGCATTTGCCTGTGTTCCCTCCCAGCCATGAGGCCCCGTGGACCCTGCATGCAATGGACTGCAGTGGGGAACACATGCTCCACTAGCCTGGGGCTGGACTAAATTCTGCTCCAGCATGGAAATAAAACTCTGGACACTGGCTCTGATTCTAGCTCTGCTGAAGCCACAGCTATACTTCTTCCTTAGCAGGACAAGGGGAAATGGGACCTTAGGACCTCAGGGGTGTAATTCCACAGAAATAAAGCTTTATACAATACCTCTCCTCCTGTGAGTCACAGAAAATTTCTTTTCTCAGGATATCACTAAAAGCCCACTCCCACTAGTAACCAGGGGAGACATAGAACTCTCGCCACCAATAACACTACCTTTATGGAAACATAGCTAAGGACTAAAAAATAAACATGGAAGTCCTTTGAAGAGTCAAAGAGGAGTCTCAAATGTGTTCCATCAAAGATCATGCAGTTTCCTCTTGGGAAGATGCTCTGTTCCTCCTTCTGAAACTCTCTGCCCATGCCTCACACATAGCTACAGCATGCGTGATTATCTGCTTTCCCAACTAGTGTTAGGTGAGGAGCAAGTGATTGAAAGGACACAGTATATCAATTCATGGTGACACACTGATAGCTGCTGGAAATGACAGTTGACAGCAAATGAGAAATCACAGAAATGATATAAATGAAACTCAAGAACGAAAAAAGCACAACAATGATGTGATGCCATTTAATAAATGGAAACAGCTCTATTCCTCTCAATTATTCCAACAGCATCACTGACCCACAGAATGACATCAGAACAGGTGACTGTAACAATGACCCTGAGCCATCAAGGGAAAGATAAGCGCATCTTTTAAGGTAGAAGAACAATGTACAATAAAATTTTAGAAAGATCTTCATTCAAATGGTTATTCTTTTAAAGTAATAAGCCCTTACTATTAAAAAATTCAGCTCTTAAAAGTGACTAATTTTTTGTGGGATTCATAAAATATCATATCATATTTCTGCAACCCTGACCTGTCTTCTGAGTTCTAGATTTAGGTTTGAAAAAGTTTGCCAATATTTCTGTTTACGTGTCTCACTAGTTCCTCCTGTGACATGTCTGAGCTCAGATTATGACATCCAGCCTCAAAGCTTCTCCTTGTATCAGCTGAGTGCCACTAAGCATGTAGTGATCCAAATTAGAATTATTAACCCCAGCCTCAAGTATTCCTTCTGCCTGCCCCATACAATTAGCCAATCCAGTTTTTCTACCTTGACCTAGCCAATTTTGTATCTATGTTCCTATTTTCTACCTCAGTACCTTTGCCTGAGTTAGCACTATGCAAGCACCTCTTTCTCATACTCACCCTATGTTAGAGTAACACCAGATTATTTTCCATTTGCCATCCAATCTAATTCTTTCATGCCCTGCTTTCTGTCTCATCAGAATGAGCCAGGTGTCTTCTTATTTAGGTAACTGAATTTGCATGTGTGTATTTATTTATATGTCAGGTTTTTTTTGTAAGACAGTGAGATATTTGAGGTTGGGCACCATGTCTTAGGCACTTAGTAAATATCTCTTGAAATATTTACTGAGCAGCTAATATGAGCCAAATAGTCTGCTAAGCACTGGAGGAACAGCAGTGAATAAGATAGACCAGTAAATTTCTGCAATGTACAGTATATAGAATTAACACATTTATAAGATGTCCAATTATCATAGTGCTTCCATATCTATTGTTTATTTTTAATGAACATAGTATATAAGCAGTTAGTCAAGTTTAAAACACTTTATACATATCTTTATAGAACACAGTCTTTTCATTGGATCATCTCATTTGTTCCTCAAAACAGCTTTCTAACAGATATCTGTACTATCCTGGTTGTCATTAAAAAATTTTTTAAAAAAAGTCAAGACTCATGGAGGTTCCAGTGCCAAGTTTACATTACTAAGATATGACCAATGTAAAGGAGGACACAGTTCTCTAACTTAGTCTAGTATACTTTCCTTTGCATCTTCTCCTCTGCCCAACTGCTTATCCGTCAAAACATAATTTGATCAAATATCAAAACCTTAATGCAGAGAAACACAAACATTTAGTGAAGAGAAACTGCTTTTGATTTCTTGAACTATGGGTAAGTATTAGTGATTCCGTCTACAAAAGGAATCTGCCTCGGCTGAGATATTGGTCCACTCAAAAGATTAATAGAGGAAACCTCAATGAGGCTATTATTTATAAAGAGAGAAGGTCAAGGTTACCAGCATCCCAGAACTACCAACAGTGGGAAGCTGTCATCCGAGGTGTAAAAGATCAGGGGTTGGAATGATGTTACTGGTATTCAAAAAAGTGTGTTGAAGGCAGGGGGAGGGGCAGGAGAGGGGAGGAGGGGGCGGATGGGGAAAAAAGTAGGGACATCTGTAATATTTTCAACAATAAAGATAATTTTTTTAAAGTTGAAGCAAGGGAAGAGGAACCACCCCATCAGAGGTATGGCCATAGAAAAAAGAACACAGTTACTGCCAAAATCAACAGGGGAAAGCAGAGAAGAAAATCTGGTAGACCTTCCCCCATCTCTTCCTCCAATTTCATGCCAGTGCCTGTCCTTGGCAGAACCCAGTTGGAAGTAGAGAGAAGTAGAGCTCACGAGATGTGAGTCTTGAGATCAGATTTTTGGGGCAGAGGGCAGGAATGAGAAAGGCAAACAATGGACCTGGGTGGAAAATGGAGAACTGTCAGCTCAGAGACTCCTCTACGTGCTGGAGAAAGGAAGCATGGCATTCTCTCATTAATTCTTGGGATTTTCATGGTACTAGGATAAGGGTTCTGTGATTCGGTGGTTTTTTATGAGAATTAGATATGTCAAGTGCTCTTGGTTTAATGAGACCACATTTAAGATCATGGACCTTGGAATCTGCCCAAGCAATTTCCTCCATTCAACAGCACTGTAAATAGGCAAGTTCCTTCATTTCTCTGGTACACATGGTAGGAGTTCAATACACACTTGTAACTTTAAAGCCATGTTTAAAAGAGTAAGTGATACCCAAGGAGCTCCATCCCCAAATTTGTATTAGGTATAGAAGGCATGTGAAAACTCTAAAGAGTTTAATTACTGCAATGAATTTATTTTAATTTTTATTCAGGAGTTTTTAACCATGTCTGTGCCACAACTTTGTAAACTTGATGAAACCTGTGGAAGATAATATATCTCAGAATAAAGTATTTTAATGCATAAATAAAATTTATAATTCTATAAATTATAAAAATATGTGTATATCTATAGAAGCCAACCAGAAATAATTAAGGAATATATTTAGGATATAGTAGTGTATATTCTTTTTAGTAATACATTACAGAATAAGATCTAATAATCACCCTAATAAGTAACATAAGTAACATAACTTTGAAATAGTAACAAAGGTAACATTTTTAGATATTGACAATAACTACGATTTGATAAGAAAATATGTGTGCTTTCTAAGACTGACAGAAATCACAGATACTGCTAATACTGCTAAATGTGTTACTTTATATTCACAACTGAAATAATTAGTGATTAGTTAATAAGAGACTAGTGTAAGAAAAGATTTACTTTTCCTATGCAAGTTCACAGATCAAATTTGGTTTTATCCACGCAGTGTTCGATGTTCAAGGAACTCCTGCTCTGGAATCTAACACAATTACTGGTAAGTAGAACACATTTAAAAATGTGTGCTGAACTGAAATAAACCTAAACCAAAGAATCATACTTATAGACACAAAGTATTAGTAAGAATGTCTTGTAGATAGTGAATTACTCTTAGTAAGCCAATAAGATTGAACTCATGCCAACAAGATTTCATTAGCTCCCACTGTAGGTACCACCAAGCACAGACATGAAATATCCGTGGGTGGAACAGAACCAGCCCTTTGAGTTACCCAGCAACCACAAGGCATTGTTGGAAGACATAAAACATGAAGAATATCTACGGAATAAGCTAAGGAATAGACATTTTGAATTTCACAATAAAGGAAAAAATAACCGGGAGTTTTGCTTTGATACATAAAGTATTTTTTCTGAGGAAGAAAAAAATTATCATAAGTCCATAAGTGACTCCAATCAACATGGAAACCAGTCTGTGAACACATACTATCCTCCCTGAAAAGCAAAGCAGTAGGACTTGAAAAATAACTAGACACTCCTCCTATCTACCAAATCATCATGAAGAGAAAATGCTGGGAAGGTTATGATGAAATGGAAAGTTTTCATATCTTGCTTGTAAGAATGTAAATTGGAACAACCATCTGAGGAATAATTCAACAACAGATATCAAAACCTCAAACAGTATTCAAGAGCTTTATGTACAATATTTCAATACTACGCCAACCCTGTGAAACAGATACAAGTCTCCATTTCACAAATGAAGACCCACAGGATGTGTAAGTTAAGTGATGTGTCCAAGCCCCAGAGCTAGGGAGAAGCAGAAACAAGATTCCAATCCAAGTCTCCATACAAACAAAGCCCATGCCCATGTTCTATCTACCACATCACACCACCTAACTTTTGGTTAAGTAATTAGATCTTTGCTCATTCGACCTAATACAATAATTTGAAAACAAAAATGTTACATGCACCAAGACAGTTATTGAGACATTGCATATAATATTAAAGGCAAACTCAAAGCTCAACAGTAGAGAAAAGGTTAAGAAAATTATCCTGAATTTCTTTTCTAATTAGTCTGCAGCTATTTAAAATTGTATTGTGAAGTGCGATGATAACTTCGAGAAATATTTGTGGTACTTTAAGTAAGAAATGAGAGTAGAAAATAGTATGATCACAACCATGAAAAGTTTTAAAAATAGTTACACATAAAAAATAACTAAAAACGTTAAATGTTAGCAGTAGTTTACTCTGAGTAGTTGGCCCTCAGTATGTTTTTTTCTCTCTGCTTTCTTCTTTCCTAGATTTTCACATTTTCTGTTATGGGCATTGGTAACTTTTATGATCAAAAATTTTAAATTTATGTTTAAAAGTTGAAATTAGGTGTTAAACAGATAGCTAATATATTTCAATTGTATAAGAGCCTAAATATCGTAATACTAAGTCATAATAGTTTCATCAAACCTAGCACTATATCTCTGTGACTTTTTAATGTCATTCTTGAAAGCACTGACACCTACAGGGAATGGGAATAAAGGCCATTGTAGGAACATGGAAGCAACACGGAGCTGAAAGTCCTCAGTTTGTCCCTGAACTCTGCACCTTATTCATCAGTTTTGTAATTTGGGGCAAAGTCCTGAAATTTTCTGAACCTTATCTACAAAAGATTGCTATCATTAAATTATTATTAATATATTTACAAAACGCATCTTCTGTACTATACGTACTATTCTAGATGACATAAAGCTATCGGTGATAGAGTGGAAGTCATCATTCCACACAGATATTTAATTACACCCACCTCTTCTCAAAGCATGTGAAATAAAATTAGCTAGATGACAGAAGAAACAAACATAATATAGTTAAGTATATGGGAATAACAATTTAGTATGGTCAAATAAGAAAATCAGCCCTGGCCGGTTTGGCTCAGCGGTTTCGGTTCCCGCTAAGGGCATGTACCTCAGTTGCAGTTTGTCCCCGGCCCTGGTTGGTCGTGTGGGAGGCAGCCACTCGATGTGTCCCTTTCCTGTCGATGTTTCGCTCTGTCCTCCTCTCTCTCTGTCTGAACAACAACAACAACAAACCAGTGAGTCAAAGACATTTCTGTGACTAGACATCAAGTCTGGCTCTGGGTTTCCAGCAGCCGATGCACAGCTAGTTCCATAACGTTAATGATCAGATAGAAGGAAACAGGCTAGTGCTTCAAGGGACCATAGGTATTACCAGAAAAAACTATTTCTTTTCCTGTGTGGGGTATGATGCTGAAGAATTGAATAAAATAATGGACAGTGCTCACAAATACTGTTTCACAGCAAATGGAGTCGATACCACAGGACTGGTTTTTAGAGTGACTTTTGTGACAAGAATTTAACATGCATCCGTACGCCGGTGAAGACAATTCCATAAGAACTCCAGTGATGTCAACCAGGACTGTCGGCCTCCAGTTCTCGTTTCTTCCCAGGCCCTTATTTTTTTCCCTTTTGCTCTCTCCCCTCTTTCAGCTCATCTGGAAGCAGCTGTTAAAAGTAGCTAAGAATGTGGACTCTTGGATCAGATTACTTGGTTGAAAATCTTACTTCCTTATGAACTATTGATTGACCCTGTGCATATTATTCAATCACCCAGTATTCTCATTTGTAAAATGGTGTTAATTACAATACCTATGTGCACGGGATTTGTGTTAAATTAGAGAATGCATGCAAACTGCTTAAAATAGTGCCTAATGCATAGAAGGTAGCCCATAGAGGTCAATTATAATGATGATGATGATGATGATGATGATGATGATGATGATAAATAATTAATTTTTTCTTGGCAATCATTTTAGAATGCCCATTATGTATCAGGTAACGTGCTAAATGTTGACTGTTCAAAAGTAAATTGTTTCCTGATCTCAAGAAAGTTACATATAATATAGCAACAGGCATTTAAACAGACAATTCTAAAACAAGTTAATATTATACATCATTATAAAAAAAGCACCAAACTCAATTTGGTAAAAAGAAGAGTAGGAGTTAAAGAAAGCTTCCTGGAGGAGGTGATGTCTGAGGCAAATATAATAAGAAAAATATTTGCATAATGATTTACCTTATACCAGGCACTGTTCCAGATCCTTCACTATCTTAACTCATTTTGTTCTCCCAACAATCCTGTGATAGGCATGTATTTCTATTTTACAGATAGGGAAACTAAGGCATAAAGAAATTAAATAACTTGCCCAAGGGCTTATAGCTAGAAAATGACAGCTGAGTGGCCATGTTCTTAATAATTATAATCGTACCTATGGTGTCTTAAACTTTAAAGGACATATGGTGGTTACCCAGGCAGAGTAAAGCAAGTCTCTGCAGACAGTGTAGGTGCAAGAAGCAAATGAAGGGAACCACATGGTCTGGGGACAGCGGGCAGCATTTCTTAGCGGCAGACAATAGGAGTGTAGCAGGAGGAAGCGACGAGGGTGGAGGTGTAGGGAATGGGAGGTCATGAAGCATTTTGCATGACATGCTAAAGAATCTGAACTTGATCCTGCTGGACCTGAAAATGATTATATGGGAATTTGAAACATGCCACTTGAGTGAGAATTTTGCTCTGTATGACCATGAGCAGTTACTAAGTATCTGTGAATTTTAATTTCATTAAGGAAAAGTGGGACAAGTAAAAATTTATATTGCAGGGCAAGCAACAATGTATGCATACATGCAAAGTATATAGTACCTAACAAACATTCAAGAAGTGATCGTTATGTGTCCCTTCACATCGATGTTTCTCTCTCTCTCTCTCTCTTCCTCTCTCTCCCTCCTGCTCTATCTGAACAAAAAATGGAAAAATGTCCTCGGGTGAGGATAAAAAAAAAAAAGAAGTGATCATTATTTTTGCAAAGCACAATATGAGCAGCTTGAGTAGAGAAACAGAGGACATCTGTGCCCAAGGTTCTACTGGTGTCAACATGAAATGCAGAGGACTTACATCCCAAATAGAATTGGGCCTAGTGAGCAATCACTATGGTTGAATGTTCAGGCCTCCCAAAAATTGATGTTGAAATGCTAACTGCTAAAGTTGGTGGTATTAATAGATGGAGACTTTGGGAGGTGAGGAAGTCATGAGAGTGGAGCCCTCGTGAATGGTTAGTGCCCTTATAAAGAAATCCCACAGAAGTCTCTTGCCCTTTCTGTCATGTGAAGATGCAACAAGAAGTGTGTGACCTGAGAGAACCCTTACCCACCTATGCTGGCCACCCTGATTTCAGACTTCTAGCCCCCAGGGCTGTGAGCAGTACATTTCTGTTGTTTATAAGCTACTCGGTCTGTGATGTTTTGTTACAGTAGACTGAACATACTAAGACAGCAGGCAGAGATCACATGATGCTAAAAACTATCCTTGACATTCCTTTAGGAAGTTGCTGACATATGAACTCTCAACAAGTGCAATGTTCAAGATCTATTACCGTTGTTGCCCAGCCAGTGTGTGAGCATTGACCCATGCACTAAGAGGTCACCAGTTCAATTCCTGGTCAGGGCACATGCCCAGATTGTGGGCCAAACCCCAGTAGGAGTATGCTGGAGGCAGCCAATTGATGTTCTCTTTCACCGATGTTTCTATCTCTCTCTCCCTCTCTCTCTTTCTAAAATCAATAAAGAAAAAAAATTATATTACTGTTGCTTCTATCAATGAGGGAGACTTACTCATATTTGTCTACTTATCTGTGTCCTCTTTCTTGCTTTGTGTCTATCCTACTGAATGAATATAGCTGAACTCACATAAATTAAGTGAAGATATAATTTGAGTCCTTAAATATGCCAACAAGAAAAACAAACACACAAAAACCATCATATGATTTTTCCTATTAAGAGAAAAAATACCTAAGTAGACCATCTGATATTAACTGAGTCAAAATAAAATCTTCATATACCTATTTTACATTTTTAAGGGAACTCTTACAAAACTTACTTTATTGCCATCTCATAAATCCCTGGGACTCCATTGTACCGAGATGAGAAAAAGGACTAGAAAGGAGTTGACAGTTTCAGCATTAAAATCAGAGACCCTACTAGGAAACTTGGGGCGTCACACACTCCCTTCCCCAGTCAGTGCTTCTCCAGGCTGTCTCACGCTGGACAGAGGTCTTGGTGCAGAGATACTGGACATCTCACCCAAAACCATCAGGGAGTAACGGCAGGTGTGAATCATGTAGGCCCAGAGCTAATAAAGCAGGGAAGAAAGGGAAAGAAACATGAATATACAGGGGTCAAAATACTATGATTTTACCCCAAAATTCAAGTCTTCGTGGGAAAGAAATAGAAGGACTTTAAGAACCAAACTCACCAAATAGGGGTAGACAGTACAACCACCCTATATCTTATCATGAAACTGGACTAGAAAACCCCTGACCCAGGTATCTGTGTTTAAAGAGAGCATCGCAGAGAAGACTGTGATAAATGGAAGAAGGTTGGTTGGATGACATCAAGATAGGAAATGGTCTATGTACTCCTATCTGTCCCAAGAAAGTCCTGGAAACAGATAAGCCCTTTGAAACATTTTTATGCCCCCAAAGCTGATGAGATCTACACACTGAAAATAAAGATGAAAGAGATACACTTTCAAAAGGTTATTTCAGCAAGAAACCATTTTGAAATGTTCCTCATATAATATTTACAATGAGGCTGATTGTTTAAAAGTAGGGTTTTGGATATGTTTAAAGCATTACCAGCATTACAAATTATACACAGCTGTATCTAGAGAAAGACAAAAAATCAATTACACATATTGACACACCAGTAAGGTTGTGATGTCCTCATAGGTGGGCTCAGTGTCGCCCTCTACTGGCCTAGTTGAAGGCTGTCAAAAAGTAGCAGAAAGGGAATTTAAAGCCAAGTCTAAAGCCTCCAAATATTTCTTTCACATAATACTGAAAACCAAACAAATAATGTCAGAGGAAATAAGACAGCTTATGTAAGAAGCTGGGGAAACAAATGTGTCAGGAGAGGAACAAAAATGGAATAAACAGAGACAGAGCAAGATTAATGAATGAAAACAGAGCAAGATTAGAATACCATGGAGAGAAGAAAGCAATCTGTCTTGTGAGGAAGATTTTCCTTTTCTGATTATTTAAAATACAAGTAGAGTTTTCAGGCTCACAAGTTTTAGTCTGAGTCCTGGAACCTAAGAATAATTCCTTTCCAAGCTACATCAAAATTCCAGAAGCTTACAGATTTTGTTCTCACTTTACATGTTGGTGGCTGGGGTTCAGCTGTGTCTTGATGTGCATGTCTTCTGACTCCACTGCCCAGGTGGACAGGCAGCCTCTTGCTGGGACATTCGTTTCTCAAGGCAACGGGAGAAAAGCAAGAGACTTGGAGGAAACTCAAGATATGTCCCAAAGCTCCTGCTGACCTGAGGTTAAATCAAGCCAGTGGACATTCACTGGCCAAAGCTCGCCAGGTGTCCACTCCCAATATCAGTGGGACAGAAAGCACCTTTCCCATAAAAAGGGCAGTAGTGAGAACATATAATCATCTTGCAGAAAAAGGAGGAGCCAGTAGACAGGGGTAATAATGCAACCTATTGCAGTCCACTTACATAGTCACAAACATTGTCCTCCTTCCCACAGGCATTTGCTCAACATCTATCCATGGAATGCTACACTAAGGATTCACCTAGTCACAGCATTGGGGTGGATCTTTGGATCTCCTGGTCTGTAACTTGCTTTTGGCTCCACTTAACTCAGAGTCCTTTGAACTAAAAAAAAAAAAAAGGCTGTTTACCCTCTACCTGATGCTTAGTTTCCAAAAAGGAAGAGTCAGAGTGATCAGAAAGCAGAACTTGAAACACAAGCAGTACTGGTCCAAAGCGATTCTGAAGTCCTTCCTGCTGCTTTATTCTTTGTGACCATATCTGAATAAGAATGTACCCTCAACCCTGTCTCAGCCCTGTAGGGAAGTGTGGACTGAAAGGACATTTTATGTTTTCAACAGGAATAATCTATCAGCACCTCCAGGCTGTCAGCACATCGGATGGTTCAATATTCTGAACAATTTTGCTAGTGTCTGTTTGTTTGACTCTAGTCATCTTTACATGCCAATAGCAAACACTCTCAACTCTTCCAAACAGTCCTCTCTCTAGAGAGGGCGAACCTGGAACCACACTCCTAGTACCTTTTTCCTTGAGTCATTTTTTGCCTGGTAAGAGCTGACTGACTTGCCCCTTAATTCATTCAGGGGTTTTAACAGAAGTGTGACAGCCATATTGAGAAATTCAACATTGTAGTACCACATGTCAAAGCTATTTTGTCATGTTTGGAGGCATCTTTAAAGCAAATCCAGCACATTATCATGGCACACCGGAGCTGTCCAATTGCACATATCAACTGTGCTTTGGTGAAATACCCCCTTATTCACAAGAAATACATTCCAAGAACCCCAGCGGATGCCTCAAACCATGAACGGTACTGAACCCTATATATATGATGTTTTTTCCTATGCATACATACCTATGATTGTTTAATTTATAAATTAGGCACAGTAACAGATGAGCACCAATAACTAATAATACAATAGAACAAGTATAAAAATATACTATAATAAAAGTTATATGAATGTGGTGTATCTCTGATTACTGAGATAGCTGACTAGCAGGTAGTGTATACAGGTGAAGTTGCGGGACGAAGCAATGATTGACCTCTGGGGCAGGACAGAGTGGGTGGCACACGATTTTATCACACTATTCAGAATGACCCGCAATTTAAAACTTATTGTTTATTTTTGGAATTTTCCATTTAATATTTTTGTACCACAGATGACCACAGGTAACTGAAACCTCAGATAGCCAAACTGTAGATAAGGGAGTAGGGGTGGGAGGAGCTACTGTACAGCAGCATTTAGAAGATTCTGCAAAGAAAAATGAATGGTGATATATATGTATATACAATTAAAATGTGCTTTGCTGCAATGGATGATGGAAGCACAGTGCTGAGAGCTTTTTACAATGACGTTTATAAAATTACATGAGTAGTATAGTTGAGTAATTTTTTGAGAAGCAGAGTTGCTGGGGCCTGGTGGTTTCCCCAATAAATTACCAATCCATCATTCTGCATAAGAATATATTTGCATATTCACAAGCATGTTTTGCAAATTATCCCTTTAGACAGGACTACATAAGATTTAAACCTTCCTTTTTTGTTTTTTGAAGGATGAAAAATTAAAGTAAGATTTAGGAAATCAAGGACTCCAGTCAACAGAAACCTAGAGAGCTTTCATGGATTAATATTAGTATCAGGAAACTATGCATGTACAAGTCTACAGAATTGTCACGTGGTTAAGACTCCTTGAAGCTTGTTTACAGATTCTCCGAGGGTACCAGAAGCCTCCAGGTAAGAGTGACTGGGGTCTCTCTGTCCATGTAATCTATGAATGTATAAATGTTTTTGGCAATAATTTTTATTTTCTAGTTCCTCTTGCTCTGCTACCCTGGGTCATGCCAGGACTCAGTCCCGAGATCCCTTATCTTTCCACGCTACTGCCCTCTCTAAAGGACTGCACCAATCATATGATTCTAAACATCCTTAGATGTTGCTATTTCTAAATTTGTATTCTCAGCATAGATTTTTTGTCTAACCTTTAGTTGCCTCTTTGACATGTAAACTTATGAAATAAAATGTCACCAGCATCTAAAGCTTAGCATGTCTCCCACAGACATGTATCTGTCACGGAATGAAACTGACTTCCATTCACCCAGATAATCACATCACAAACCCAAGACTTCTCCCTGGTGCCTCCCTCTCATTTCACATTTCCATACCAGCATCAGCAAGCTGTATTGCTGCTCTCCTCAAATGACAACTCAAGTCTGCCCATATACGCCTACCTCCAACATCCCCCCATTGGTCCAAGCATGAGCATCTTTCTCAGAGTACTACAACTGCCTCCTGAATTACTCCTTTTTCACACTTGCCTCCCATTGTCCACAAAACTGCCAAAAGGATATTTATAAAATCTACAGTAGGTGATGTCATTCCCATACATGTGCATAAAGCCATTCAATATTTACTAATAAACCGTAGACTTAAATCTCAACCTTGCCGTGATATACAAGTCCAAACTTCATCATGTCCCTTCATCTTCCACTCATGCCACTTTCCATCTCTGTATTCTCCAGACACTTCAACTAACTCTCTGTCGATTCCTTGAACAAACCATGTTCTTTCTACCACAGGACACTTGCACAGGCTTTTCCCTATGCTGGAAATGTTCTTGTCTCTGTCATGACAATGAGTGAATTCCTCATTATACTTCAAGCCTGAGCTTAGATGACACTTCCTCAGAAAAGTCTTCTTTGATTCCTCAATAAAAATGAACATGTTTTGTAATAATCTCTCAAAGTTCTAATTATTTATCTGCAGCAACTTGTAATTACATAGTTTGTGAATACTTGTTTGATTTCTGACTACCTACTTTACCAGGTTGGAGGCTAGATACAATTATCTAGAAACAATTATGGCAGAAACAATTATGATATTTTAAATAAAATACACTGTTACATTTTCCACATCTAACACTCACTGCTGTTTATTACATGCTCAAATGCATGGGTAAGACATTGAGTTGTAGCTAAGGATGTGTTTATTAATTTAACTATAAGTTAATTTTAACTATAAGTGTATTGAATGTCTGCTCTGTGCCAGGTCCTAGGGATACAGTGGTGACAAAGCCGGACCCATTCCCTGGCCTCATGGATCTTGCAGAACCACCTGATCATCCGATTTCCTAAGGACAATTGTCCAAAGCCTCTTTAAAATGTCAGGATGGCATTTATGCTCCTAACTTCCACCTTGAAAGGACAACAGTTCACAGTAGAAACACCAAGTCTAAGTGGAAATTCTGCCTTCAGTTCCAGCTACTTTCTCATTCATTCACTCTGCCTATGCCAGCAAATCAAAGAGGGACAGGTCATTGACTTTGATCTCAGATTTCTTTTGTTCATTTGTGTCAGAACTGTGATGTTCTTTAACCTTTGCTTTTTGTGCTTAATGGATATGAGTGTTCTGATAAATGCAATGCAGCAGTCAATAACACGCCAAAGCCTGCCCATAATTGGCCAACTTGAGGTGCTGGGAACTAAAAGGCCCTGCTGGCTGAGTCCTAAATAATATATACTGGGCAAGTCTCAACATCATTTCATCACTGATTATAGGAATTTAGATGTTCAAATCTCAGCACTGTTAATGTGAGATATAACCTAACTGCCCAAAACCTATTTAAAAATATACCATGATCTATACTGATTTCCCTACTCCCTTCAAATTTTTACCGATTTTTTTCAGGTAAAAACTGGGTTAGTATACATCCTCAAATAAATTTTTAGCCTAGCTCAATTAAAATAAATTTAAGTTTATATAGCATCCTCCACTTTATGTATAGTGGACAATGGTCTACAAATTGACCATGTAAAAATTATAAAGATCATATTTAAATTATAGAAGAAAAAACAACAACAAATAGAACCTCAATTCCTCTCTATGTCAAACAATCTGTAATTACTTTTCACTGCCAAGTATTATGTCAGGGTATGAACTCTGTCATTTAGACTTCACTAGTAATTAACAGGAAACATCTGATGAATTTCTATGTAACTCCATATAAAGTAGCTAAGTATGCTGATCACCTAATGGTAAAAGCTTTGATGCTTCGCTAGTCTCTAAAGGCTGTGGCATGGTAATAGAGAGTCACTTTGCAATAAGGCATATAAATCAGAATATATGTGCTATGTATCAGTTTCATGTGGTATCTGAAGAATTATTTTCTGGAAATGTTTGCAATGTATGGAGATAATAAGACAGGAAAAACACATCATTCATCAACTGGAACACACCAAGGCCTGCCTTCACATGCAATTCTTGAAGGAATAATGTGTAAAAAGAAAATAACCCATTCAAATATGCAGAGTTTACTAACCCATTCTAAAGCACCAAATGGCTGATGAAAACAATTTTAATTGACACAGTGCAAATAATCTACACAACACAGGAAGCAAATAAAGATTTGAGGAAACAAAAATGGGCTTCTCGGGTTCTACACTTGGGACTGGAGATCAGGGACCCTTGAGTTCCAATAGACACCAAAAGACTAGAGTGGCTGTTTCAGCCATGTGTCTACATCTAATTCTATATCATATGTCATGTCTATTCATATGTCGTATGTCTATTCATATGTCTATGTCTATATGTCTATATCTGAGTCTACATATGTCACTAATCTAGTTAACATATATGTAGATACATGTATTCAACAACTACTATGCGTCAGACACCAATGCTTATGGTAGTATCAAACACTGAGGAACTCAACCTGATAGAACAGAGAATGACCAACAATAACTAGCACCATGAACCAGGAAGCTTTACTCATTAGGTACAACAGACAGAATGACTGAGGCCAGTGAGCTCTTCAAAAGCCCAGCAAAATAGTTGGGCCTTAAATTTAAAATCTGAATTGCTGGCTCTAAAATATGAAATCCAAACTGCCAAGTCAACACACACAAAGGTTTAAATAGATGTCTATAAACATAATATTATGTTGATTTTATTCATGGTGAAATTCAGCATTCATAAACATTTCATTACATTTGAAAACAATTTGTAGGTTAGATTTTGTTTGTTTACCAAAAAAAATCCCTGAGTGTGCAAAATGACTGCTGAGAGATCGCAGCCAGCTTTAAACCAAATGAGTGAGAGTAGCCAGACAATTTGGAAGTCCCTTATAAAAAGCATCACAAGCTTTACTGCCCAGATATATTATTTTAAACATAAGATTTAGGTACATTTTTATATAGTTGATAAAATAGGGGGTAGGGTCTCCGAAAGAAAGAAGTCTCACATGGATGTATGAAAGGGAAATGTTAGCATATATTAAAGGGCTTCTTTAGGGATGTGGAGTTTGAAATATGATTAAGAGTTTTTTCACAAAGAGATAGAAAATACATATATCTTCAAAGACAGTGCCCTGCATATTGGGCATAAGTAAAACTTTCACTGGGGCTGGAGGTCAGGTATGCATGCTGGAAGGCTAGAAAGGACTAGAGAGGTATTAAGGCCAAACAAAGAGCACCTCAGGAGAAAAGGGACCAGTGAAAGTGTCTAAACAATAAAATAACATGAATGACATGACGAGATGCACTTTTTCATATGCTAACCCTGGTGGCAACATGGGCAATAGATGTAGCAGGGATGCCCATTCAGAGGCCACTGCAATACAGAACAGACGAATGATGAGAGCCAAAGCTCTGGCTGGAAATGTCCACATTCAAGTGACATTTCAGGTTGTGAAAGCGATTCTTCGACTTGAAAAAGTTTCCTGCTCTGCCCTGAGCCTTCGAGAGCAATTCGCAGAAAGAAATGTTGAGTGGGATCATTTTCTCTGAGGCACAGGTTTTTATCAAGTGGGTAAGTCCAAGTCATGGCAACCATTAACGTATCCTTGCGCTTTTAAAAATGTGGAATGGTGCTCTTTGTTGAATCCATCAAACATCTAAGTGCCCACCATGCCAGTAACATTATTATCTTGCTAGGATTGGAGAACATAAGCAGGTGGCCACCAGATGAGTTTGGTACATGGCTCTGGTTTCTTGACTATTGTTCCGCCTATTCTTTGTACTTGGATTGGTTTTTTTGGCTTCGTTCAGTCTACTTGCCATCCCCCAACATTACTCTGATTACAAACCCAGATTGCTACCCTCACTATCCATTTCATCCTCCTACCTTCAAACCCCTGACTATGCCTAGACTGGAGCAGCCTGTACCTGGCTGGCTCACCTGCCCTAAAAACCATCAATATCCTCTATGATCACATCTCTCACTGGCTTCACTTTCAATGCTTCTATCTTTGCCTGCTAAATGTGCAACTCTCTTTCAAAGCCATATTATAAATGGTCTCAGTTCTATTGTATATAACCTAATAATATCTTAACATATTTAATAAGATCATGACAACCCATGCAATTCATTACTCTTTCTAGTCCTAAAGATGATAATAATAAAGGAAATGAAATGTGATTTATGTATCATCAGGTATCCAAGAAACCTGCTTATCCTAAGAGAGGTGGTAAAGGAAGATTTTATTATTGCCTCTTAAAAAATATAGTGACTGAGCCAGAGAAAGGTTAACCTGCCTTGGTTACCCATTATTCGGTTTCCATGCCAAGATAAAATTCATGCTTCAAATCCATTTCCACACTCTCCTCAGAGATTTTTTTTTCTCAATAATCCCTTACCTCAACGAAACCTAGCACAATTCTTATAAAGGTGTTTGTCTTATAAATTGGTGTTTGCCTCTGTGCTTCAGATATTTATTTTTGTTTTACTTAAATTGGTTTAAGTTGCATCCCCTGAAGATCATTGTTCTAACAGTCACCATAACTCTAGAGGGGCAAGAAAAAAGATAAAGGAAATAATTGGCTTTTTTCTCCTTACTGTCTCTGTCCCTGTCCCTTCTCTTCATTTCTAGGTTTCCCCATTGTTAAATCCAGTCAATAAAGTGAAAAAAAAAAGAAATATAGAAAAGAAA
Organism: Molossus molossus; assembly: GCF_014108415.1. Lineage (NCBI taxonomy): Eukaryota > Metazoa > Chordata > Mammalia > Chiroptera > Molossidae > Molossus > Molossus molossus. Next base: position 15,414,007 of record NW_023425344.1, on the reverse strand, counting down.
ATGTCAATAGTACAGAAAGTTCTCTAATTAGCCACTGAGTCATAATGGCCTTATCTAAAGTATTCTTTGGTTGGCTAAAAATTAAATATAATAATAATAGTAATAATATATCTGAGGACATTTATAACCTAGTAGGTATTCAAGAAATTTTGCCCCTAACCCCTACCCCTTTGGTGCCCTGCAACCAACCATTATAGTTCAGTTATTTTTTTTAATCCCAAATTATGTGTTATTGTAATTATGCACAGATCATACATCAACCAATACATTTTTAAATCATTGTTTTGCATATCAGCCATCTCATAATTGTATTCATTAAAATGATCCTTATTTGAACATCCATTCTATGCAACCTTCAGCTTGCTAAACATTTTTACATAACCTGGATCTATGGGCTTTATTTGACATTCTTTGTTGAATTACCAGCAAATATAGAGAACTGCTTTTGTGCAGTTTTATTTGAATTTTGAAGGCAGGTAATTTACTAATCCTTCTTTCAGATGCTTCCTTTGTTCTTTCCTGAGATGTGTATTGACTGAATGTTCCAAGGGCTTCATTGTTTAAAGTCAATTAGGAAATAAAATTCTCTTTGATAAACTAACCTTGTTGACCTAGTACTTTGCAAAAATAAAAGAAAAATCATCAGTGTATAAAATATATGTTGATGGAGGTGATTATACCTCTGGGTGAAACATGTAGCTACCTGTCTCTGTAAGAGCTGATATCTTAATAGGAGAGCATAACTTTCTCTCTTTGTTATAACTTTAACCATCCAAAGATGCTGACAATGAAGAAGAGGAAGTAGGAAGTTGATAAATACATTAATAATGCATATCCACAAATCCTCATCCCCAAAGATACTTCCTATGCTGCATCTACATTTATGCCAACAATTTACCCCTTAGAATCATTTCTAAACATTCTCCAAGGCATCCTCTCCCACAGTGACCTACATCTGGCCATTATATGCATTTTCAGCTGCTCCCCTAAAGTCTCATCCACACTTTGCACAAACTTTGGCAAGGAAGTAGTAGACAATGAGTCCTTCAGCTGCACTGCACCATTTATCCTCACTTTCATGAATCACTGAAACTAGAGATGATGATTATCTTACCTTCCTACAATTAGATGATCCCTGAATTCTCTTTCCACTTTAAGATTCATTTCAATATAAATATATGGAGTCAACTTTAAGCCTTATCAATACAAACGTCATAGTTTAAACATTGGATTCCATGCTTATGTATGTTATTAACATATTTAAGCCATCTAGGCCTATCTTTCTTATCTCACAGGGCTATTATGAGAGTCATATTGAAAAATCATAACAAGTCTGGCCACTGTGGCTCAGTTGTTGAGCATCGACCCAGCACCAAGAGGTTACCAGTTTGATTCCCAGTCAGGGCACATGCCCAGGTTGTGGGCCAAATCCATAGTGGGGGGCATGCAGGAGGTGACCAATCAATGCTCTATTTCATCAATGTTTCTCTCTCTCTAAAATCAATAAAGAAAAAATAAAAAGAAATCAAAAAATAAAAATCAAAATAATTTAAATATCTATAAAATTATGATCCAAATATAAGGGAGATCATCTTATTGTAGACTAGATAAGCAAAATATCTTAATAGCTAGCATAAAAATGTCTCTTAGGGTAGAAGTGAAGTTATCTCTATTTAGAGAAAATAACCTTGAGAGGTTGTTTGTTGGAAGAAGGTGAGGCATATGATGGGAGAAATGAACACATCAAAAGAGGCAGCTAGATTTAAACAGATTTCTGATAGCTAGACTGGAATTAAACCAAAATATGGTGTCCAGGTGTGGTCAAACAGAGAAGGGAAAGATGGAAGAATGGAGCATGCCAAACAACATGAGGGACATAAGAAGTCTCAGTTGAATTCACACTTATCACTTTGGCTTGAATGTAAATTCTCACAGCTATATGCAAAAACCCTGCTGCACACACAAAACCAGGGCATACGTTTCTGTAGTGAAAATAATGGAAAATGGGATTCTGTTTCTCAGTCCATGCATTACACTTGAAGGATAATAAAGTTCAGAAATGAGATACTCTCCTAAATTGAAATCATTTAGAAAAAGTAGAAACTCAGAAACACAGTAAAACATGAGAAGCCTTCCAACATAACCTCATGGTGGGTGTTAAATTTACTTTGAATCAAGGTCCAAATCAAACTTTTCAGATATTAAAGGTGGATGACTGACCCCAGCTGATATCTGGATGATGGTCCTGGTGGTGGTGGTGGTGGTGGTGATGATGATTACGATGATGATGATAAGTAGGAGAAGAAAGAGGAAGGAGAGGAGGATAAGGAGGAGAATGGCGATAATGTGGATGGTTATGAGAGTGTATATTTCCAGAGAAATTTAATGATAGAAGAGAAGAATCAATAAGTCCTAAGTGAAAAAGAGAATTGTCAGTGAAAAGACAACATAGTTAAGAACTGTGAACCAAAAGACCATGGATCATTTATAATGGAGAAAATAATCTGGGACAAAGGAGTGGGAAACAATCCAGACACGTGAGACCTTGAAGGAGATGCTACGAGGTTAGACTACATCTTAACATGCACAACAGGTTCTCCCAAAATTAGTATTCCTTTCTGAATCATAATTATTGTAACATTAAAGAAAATAATTGAAATGAATTAGTAGTCTTCTTCAATAAATGTCTTAGCAACTATTTCAACTAATAGAACAGCTGCATTTCCAGAATCCATTTATAATCGTAAGATGAAAAGCAACACAAAATAAAGGTGACTAATGGGGTGGAGAAAAAAAAAAAAACTGGACTTAACATTTAAAATCTAAATTTAAACCTCGTTTTAGCTATTGACAAGTATTTATTGAATTTCTATGTGCCTGAGTTTGTGTTATACACAAGGGTATAAAAATGAATGAGATGGTCCCTGGCCTATAGGAACTCCCAGTCTATTCAAACAAACATGAAAGCATAGAACTTCATTATAACCTAAATGCTATCTTAGAAATTTGAACTGTGGCGATCAACAGCACTGATCCAGAGGCTAGACCGCTAAGATTCAAATTCCTTGGCTTCTGCATTTAATGGTATTGGGTGATTTATATCCTTCTCTGTGCCTCAGTTTTCCCATTCATAGAACAGAAATATAGGACTGCTTCCTGGAGTGATTGCAAAGATTAAATGAACAGAACTTGTAAAACACTCAAAACAATTCCTGGCGCAGTAAAAGGGTTGTGTTATCACCATCCTCTTCACTATGATCATCAGCATCCTGTTCACCTACAGAAATACTAAATTGGGAGGAGCTAATCTTATCTGGAAAAAACAAAAAAGGATTCACAAAGTAAATGGACTTAAAGTGGATCTTTCAGCTAAATATATATGTACATATGTTAAAGAGCTATGTCTGAGATAGTGTCTGACCGCCTAAATGTGTAATGGAAATAAAAGAACAGAATAATGAAAAAACATTACCTGCAATACTCAAGCATTATACCAGAAAGGATAGATTTTAAAAGTAAAAAATTACTTTATAAATGCCGAATTATCCAAGAAATTAAAAGGAAAACAATTTTGATCAAGATGGTGATCACGTCCAGGAAACTTATTTCAAGATGTGTGTGATGCTTGTAAAAGTGCTATGAAAACATACAAAAAGCATGTGCTAAATCAAAATAAACTTTATTTTAGAAAGTCACTTTAAGTATGTGGTGATATAATTAAGCCTTATTAATATGCTGTTTATTTAGCAGATTAAAAATGCATAAGGAGCATGTCCCATTCATCTTAATTAGACAATATGCTTGTCAGGATTATTTGCTTTATATTTTTATTTTTTATGAACATTTTGAGGATATCTATTGATGCTATTAGAACCAACCTACCCCTTGGTTTGAAATTCTCTGATCTCAATGCCATGGCTCTCTTGAGACACTAGCCAGAATTTTTCACCTGGCCCTCTGCAATGCCTGGCTGTTAGATGTGTTCTGGGGTTGAGAACAACTACAAGAAAATGACTGCGGGATCTGGTTTTCTCAATAGTGTTCTCTCTTTTCTCCTGTGCTTCAGATTTAAAAATATTTTCACTCCCAAACATTGTACACAGCTCTAGGTATAAGATAATAGATACTGATGTGGAATATCAAATTCTATAGCTGCAAGAGATTTTTAAGATGATCCCTTCCAATTATTTCCAAACTCTATCATTGCCTCACCCCTTTTTCCACATTGCACCAACCACTGACATGTTATTAGTTTTTCTGTAAATTTATTTATATTTTTACTTAATATATTTTAAGAGGAAAGCATATACTGCTACTATAGGTGGTAAACTAGTTAAATTTGCCACAAATTGAAGATGATGATATAAATGAATATAACAAAAACAAAACAATATACAGAGGTTCTAGGTGGATGTTTTTGTCTACCTAAAGTTCAGTGCCCGAGGATCACTCACTTTGTTAGAAAAGTGAGTTCTCAAGAATGAGATTACTAGGATCTAACAGAAGTTTTCTCCTTGAACCAGAAGGATTAGAAATAAATTGCATGGCATTTGTATGCCTTCTTGGGAGAAATGTATATTCAGTTTATCTGTCCATTTTTAAATTGGAGTGTTTGTTTGTTTGATGTTGAGTTGTGTGAGTTTTTTATATATTTTGGATATTAACCAAAATAGTTCCCGTGTCGGAGCTGTTGTTTGTAAATATCTTCTCCCATTCGTTTGGTTGCATTTTTGTGTTGTTGGTGGTTTCTTCTGCTATGCAAAAGCTTTTTAGTTTGATATAGTCCCATTCATTTAATTTGCCTTTATTTCCCTTGCCTTTGGGGTCAAATTCATAAAATCCTCTCTAATACCAAGGTAAGTAATTTTAGTACCTATGTTTTCTTCTATATAATTTATTGTTTCAGGTCTTATATTTAAATATTTGATCTACTTTGAGTTAGTTTTTGTATGTGGGGACAAACAGTAGTGTAGTTTCAGTCTCTTGCAGGTGACTTTCCAGTTTTCCCAGCACCATTTATTGAAGATGATTTCTTTAATTTTATGTTTCTGTCTCCTTTGTTTAAAATTAATAGCCAGCAGATAAATGAAAAGATGCTCAACTTCACTATCTATCAAGAAAATGCAAATCAAAACTACAATGAGATGCCACCTCACACCTCATAAAATGGCTATTATCAACAAGACAAGTAATAACAGTATTGGAGAGATTATGGAGCAAAAGGTATCCTCATTCATGGCTGGCGGGATTGCAAACTGTTACTGCCACTATGGAAAACAATATAGATGCTGCTCAAAATTTTAAGAATAGAGTTACCATATGACCCAGCACTCCCTCTTCTAGGTAGCTATACAAAATTTTTGGAAACATTTATTCACAAAAAGATATGCACTCCTGTGTTCACTGCAGCATTATTCATGGTGGCCAAGACATAAACAAAAACAGAACAGAACAAAACAAACAACAGCAACAACAACAACAACAAAAACAGTGCCCTACAATAGATAATTGGATAAAGAAAAGTGGTATATATATACAACGAAAAACTACTCAGCCATTTGAAAAGATGAAATACATTTGCAACAACATAGATGGATTTTCAGGATATCATGCTAAGTAAAATAGTCAGACAGAAAAAGTCTAGAACCATATGATTTCACATATGTGGGATATAAAACTGAAAGCAACATATGAACAAACAAGGAAAACAAACAAAAACTCACAGACACAGTTAGCAGTATGATGGCTACCAAATGGGGAAAGGGGGTGGCATAGGGTAAAAGGGTCAAATATATGATTACGGAAAAAATTTTGACTTTGGGTGGTGGGCACACAACACAATATATAGATAATGTGTTACAGAATTGCACACTTGTAACCTATATAATTTTATTAACCAACATCACCCCAATAAATTTAATTTAAATAAATAAATACATAAATGGAAAAAAAATACTTGTAAAGGTATGAACACCTTCTCTATGTTATCCAGTGGACAGAGCCTTTGAGTCATTTTGGCTATTTTTAGTGGCATGGAGCCCTTTTTTGGAAAACACTTTTTACTTCTTTTCCCTCATTAAAAACACACTTATTGAGTATATTTCATGCCCAAACCTTAGTTTCTAACACCATTTCTAATAAAAGGAACCAGGAATCCTTGGAGAAATGGTTGATTCTAAGATAGAATCAAGAAATATACAAAATCAAGAAATATACAAAATGAGCCTGGTGTATCTTGTAGCTGAGGAAGTAAGGGTTTTCTGAGAGAGAGAGAGAGAGAGAGAGAGCGAGAGAGAGAGAGAGAGAGAGAGAGAGAGAAAGAAAGAAAGAAAGAAAGAAAGAAAGAAAGAAAGAAAGAAAGAAAGAAAGAAAGAAAGAAAATCAAACCACAATGATAGGAATATGCCAAAGGAACACAGGAGCCAACCAAAAGAGCTTCTAAGGGTCAAAGCTGAAACAATTTGAGCAAATAAAGTGGTATTAAATGAGAACTCAAAGTATAAAATAAATATCCATAAGTCCATGATGACAAAAAATAAATAATTGAATAAATGGGAAAAAAGAGGCAAGTCTCCCACATAGAGAATTCCAAATAATATATGTTGATATCCGGCCTTGGAGAGGTAAAATATAACTTCCATTCCTTAAGTATGGGCTGAGAATAGTGACTTTCTTCCACACTATGAAAAGAAAGAAAACTTTACAATGAAGAAACCTGACAAACATCTCAGCAACAGTGATCAAGATCAATAGCAACAATGACAAGTCATGTTGATAGTATGTACCCTTGATATGACATGATGAAAATACTCACAAGCCCAGTATAATGATGAGGAAAACCTCAAAAAAATTCCTACAGGAGGAATTCTACAAAACACATGACTAGTACTACTCAAAATGGTCAAGGTCATCAAGAACAAGGAAAGTCTAAGACACGACATCTAAATAGAACATGTTACCCTGGATAGGCACCTAGACGACATTAGGTAAAAACTACAGAAATCTGAATAACGTACGGATTTTAGTTCATAATCATAATGAACCAATATTGGTTCATTAACTGTAACTAAAGTATTGTGCTAATGTAAGATTGATAATAGGGAAGACTGAGTATGGGGTACATGAGTGAGAACTCTTTGTACTATCTTCATAGTTTTTCTATAAATCTAAAATGCTTCTAAAAAGTGAACTTTATTTATTTATTTTATCCCTTTATTGATTTTAGAGAGAGAAGGGAGAGGGAGAGAGAGAGAGAAACATTGATGAGAGAGAACATCAATTGGCCGCCTCCTGCATGCCCCCCTCCCCCCGGGGATCAGGCCCGCAACCTAGGCATGTGCCCCGACTGGGAACTGAACCAGAGACTTCTTGGTACATGGGTCAACCCTCAACCACTGAGCCAAACCAGCCAGGCAAGAACTTTATTTTTTTTAAGTACACATTTATTCTCCCACTTAACATATATTTTTCAAATATCTTATAGATGCCATGGGCCATACTAGATGCAGGCAACACAAACATGGTCATTACCCTATGGAAATAACTGACACAAAATTTAAGTGTCTCATCCAAAATCATGTTGCTGGGAAGAAAGAATCATTGAAATTTCTCCCAGACCTATGATTATGTCACTCAGCTTCAGCAGTCCCCTTCCCTTCGTATTCCTGAGATACTCAAGAATATATGTATTCTGCCCTGACCAGTTGGGCTCAGCGGTTGAGCGTTGTCGGCTTGCGGACCAGAGAGTCCCAGGTTCGGTTCCTGCTAGGAGCACATACAAAAAAAAAGAATATATGTATTCCTTGTTGAGTTATTTACAGAGAGTGTAAGTGAATCTTTGAGTAAATCAGCAAATATTAAGAATGAACCATGTTCCCATGACTGAACTACTTCATGAGGATTAAAAAAGGGAACCAGTGGACTTTTCCTCCTGTGATGCATATGATTTTTCTGTTTCTATAGAACAAGGTTATAGCTTAAGATTTAAGGATGATCCTCAATAAATTTTAAAGGGTATGGATCACAAGAGAATAGTGGTTAAATAAAATGGTAAGGTTTAAGAGAAAGAAGGGAATTGAACTAAGCTCTTATTTTCAGTAAAATTGTTTATCCAGAATAAAGATTATTCATTAAGGAGCTGTAGTGTGTTTGTTAAGAGCATGATGTCAAATTCTGGACTGAGTTTCTTCTGTTCTCTGTATCTGTGATTCAGTTTCAAGGGGATGGGGATGAGAGAGCTGGTGAAGGGATCAAGCAAAACACATTAAACAGAGGAAAAAGGCGATGGAGTGGATGGAAGCTACACAGACCATCTCCCAGGACCAAACTGGAATTACAACGAAAATAAAAATAAATCGTCAGGAAAAGGCAACCAAAACGCAGCTTGGAGGACCACATAACCAGGGACACTGATTCAATCCTGGTAGGCTTGCAAAGATGCAAGAGGGGTCTGGGAGCCCGTGGTCCGCAGCGGCCTGGGCTGGGAGCTGCGGTGGCCTTGGCTGGGACCTACGCCCTCAGCTGGGACCACCGGCAGCCTCGCCGGGAGTGACGGCCTTGGCCGGGAGGGTCGCCCTTAGCTGGGAGCGGCACCCTCAGGTTAAAGTCCCAGACAACTCCACAGCGCAGAACCAGAATAGAGGCTAAACTGGCACCAGCCACTCACCTTGGGCTCCGGAAGAGGGAGGGCAGAATGGACTGGAACTGTGTGGGGATGCTCAGGATTTGGAGGGTGCTCAGAGCTTTTGCTGAGTTGCAGCCACGCAGGACTGTGGTCATCTTACTCCTTCCCAGGGCCCTGGGGAGAGGTGGTGGCCACTTCCTCAGAGATTCAACCTCACCTGGTGGCCATTGCAATGCTAATTGAGGCCCATTTACAACCAGCATCTGCCCCACACTTGAAAAATCCTCTTACACTGAGCACCTGAGGGAGTTTTTCACTCAATTCAGAAACCAAGGTTCTTCAGGTGACCACTACTAATAGTCTCCAGGCAAAAAACGCTAGAGGATAACAACCATTCCCTGGGCTAGAAACGCTAACCAGGAAAGTAAGGCTTGACAGTGGTGTTTAAAGTGGGTCTTCCCTGCCTCATCCAAACACAGGAGAGGGAGCCACAAACAGCAGAACACCAACACCCACAGGAAAAATTTGGCAGGCTCCAAAGCCCACTGTGATAGCCAAAATGGTGAAACACAGAAACAAAAGCGAAATGAAAGAACAAGAGACCTCTACCAAAGATGAGATGAATGAGGAACAGTTAAGCAAGTTAACAGAACTAGAGTTCAGAGCCATGATCTTGAGGAAGCTCAACAGCATGTGTAAGGACATGAGCACCATGAGTAAAGACATAGAAATGTTGAAAATCAACCAGTTGGAAATTAAAAACCACCAAGAAGAAATGAAGAATGACATATCAGAAATAAAAAACACATTGGAAAGTTTAAATAGCAGAGTAGAGGAAGCAGAGGACTGGATCAGTGAATTAGAAGATAGGGTAGGGAAAAACAACCAATCAGAAAACCAAAAGGAAAAAATAATTAAAAAATAGGAAAACAGCTTAAGAAAACTGTGGGACAACTGGAAACATAATAACATTCACATCATAGGAGTCCCCAAAGAAGAAGAAAATAAGCAAGGGTTAGAGAATATATTTGAAGAAATAGTGACAGAAAACTTCCCAAATTTGGTGAAGGAAGAAGGCATTCAAGTTCAAGAAGCACGAAGAGCACCAATTAAGAAGAACCAAAACAGGCCCACACCAAGACACATAGTAATCAAAGTACCAAAAATTCAAGACAAAGAGAGAATCCTAAAAGCAGCAAGAGAGAAGCAACAGGTTACCTACAAAGGAAACCCCATAAGGCTCTCAGCTGACTTCTCAACAGAAACACTACAAACCAGAAGGGAATGGCATGAGGTAATCAAGGTTATGAAAAATAAGGATCTGAATCCAAGACTGCTTTACCCAGCAAGGCTATCATTCAAAATAGAAGGTCAAATAAAGAGCTTCCCAGACAAAAAAAAAAAAAAAAAAAAAGACTAAGGGAATACATTAGCACCAAACCAGCACTGCAAGAAATGTTAAAAGGACTGCTGTGATTAGCAGGAGAAATAAGAAGAAAAATAGAACCACACTAAACAAAAATGGCAATAAATAAGTACATATCAATAATCACCTTAAATGTAAATGGATTGAATGCTCCCATAAAAAGACACAGAGTAGCTGATTGGATAAGAAAGCATGATTCATCTATATGTTGTTTACAAGAGACCCACCTCACAACAAAAGACTCACATAGATTGAAAATGAAGAAATGGAAAAAAATCTTCCAAGCAAACAGAAAGGAAAAAAAAGCTGGGGTAGCAATACTCATATCTGATCAAATAGACTTCAAAATGAAGACCATAACTAGAGACAAAGAAGGCCACTACATAATATTGAAAGAATCTATCCAACAGGAAGATATAACCTTGATAAACATATATGCACCCAATATAGGAGTACCAACATATATTAAAAATCTTCTGCAGGACTTCAAAGGAGAAATCGAGAGCAATACAATCATAGCAGGGGACTTCAACACCCCGCTGACATCACTGGATATATCCTCTAGACAAAAAATTAGCAAGGAAATAGAGACTCTAAATGAAGCACTAGACCAAATGGATTTAATTGATATTTACAGAGAATTACATCCCAAAACCACAGAATTCACATTCTTCTCAAGTGCATATGGGACATTCTCAAGGATAGACTACATGTTAGAACACAAACTAAGTCTCTACAAGTTCAAGAAGACTGAAATTTTATCAAGCATCTTCTCAGATCACAATGGCATGAAACTAGAAATCAATTGCAACAAGAACATGCAAAGTCATTTGAACACATAGAAGCAAAATAGCATGTTTTTAAACAATAAATAGGTTACCAAGGAGAACAAGGAAGAAATTAAAAACTTCCTGGAAACCAATGAAAATGAAGACACAACAACACAAAATCTATGGGATGCAGCAAAAGCAGTTCTGAGAGGGAAGTTCATAGCACTACAGGCCTACCTCAAAAAACAAGAAACATCTCTAATAGACTATCTAACCTCACAACTTAAAGAACTAGAAAGCAAACAAAAAGAAAATCCCAGAACAAGTAGAAGGAAGGAAATAGTAAAGATCAGAGCAGAAATAAATGACATAGAGTCCAAACAAACAATTCAAAGGATCCATGAAACAAAGAGCTGTTTTTTTCAAAAAGATAAACAAGATTGATGGACCCTTAGTTGACTCACCAAGAAACAAAGAGAGAGAACCCAAATACACAAAATCAGAAATGAAAGAGGAGAAGTAACAAGTGACACCACAGAAATACAAAAGATCATTAACAAGTACTATGAACAATTATATGGCAAAAAATTTGACAATCTAAGCAAAATGGACAAATTTCTAGAAACACATAGTCTCCCCAAACCGGACCAGGAAGAGATAGAAAACTTGAGCAGACCAATAACAACAGAAGAAATTGAAGATGTAATCAAGACTCTCCCAGCAAACAAAAGCCCAGGTCCAGATGGCTTCACGGGGGAGTTTTACTGAACATTCAAAGAACTAACACCCATTCTCCTCAAACTATTTCAAAAAATTCAAGAAGAAGGAAGACTTCCAAACTTGTTTTATGAAGCCAGCATAATTCTAATTCGAAAACCAGAAAAAGACACTACAAAGAAAGAAAACTACAGGCCAATATTCCTGATGAACATGATGCCAAAATCCTGAACAAAATACTAGCAAATCAGATCTAGCAATACACCAAAAAAATTATTCACCATGATCAAGTGGGATTCATCGCAGGGATGCAAGGCTGGTACAATATTTGCAAATCAATAAACGTGATACACCACATAAATAAAATGAAGAATAAAAACCACATGATCATATCAATAGACGCCGGAAAAACCTTTGACAAAATCCAGCATCCATTTCTGATAAAAATGCTCAGCAATGTGGGAATAGAGGGATCATATCTTGACATAATAAAGGCCATATATGAAAGACCTACAGCCAACATCATACTCAATGGACAGAACCTGAAAACATTTCCCTTAAGAACATGAACAAGGCAAGGATACCTACTTTCGCCACTCTTATTTAACATAGTACTAGAAGTCTTAGCACAGCAATCAGACAGGAAGAAAAAATAAAAGGGATCCAAATTGTAAAGGAGGAAGTGAAACTGTCATTATTTGCAGATGACATGATACTATACATAGAAAACCCCAAAGACTCCATCAAAAATGTACTGGATTTAATAAATGAATTTGGAAAAGTAGCAGAATACAAAATTAACGTCAAGAAATCAATGGCATTCTTATACACCAATGATGAACTCACAGAAAGAGAAACTAAAAAACAACCCCATTTATCATTGTGGGGAAAAAATTAAGACACGTAGGAATAAACTTAACCAAAGAAATAAAGGACCTATTGGCAGAAACCTTTAGGTCATTAAAAAAGAATTAGAGGAAGATATAAAAAAGTGGAAACACATAACTTGTTCATGGATTGGAAGAATTAACATCATTAAAATGTCCATACTACCCAAAGCAATCTATAGATTCAATGCAATCCCCATCAAAATACCAATGGCATACTTCATGGAATTAGAACAAGTACTTCAAAAGTTCATATGGAACCAAAAAAGACCCCGAATAGCCATAGCAATCTTGAAAAAGAACAAAGTTGGAGGGATCACATTACCATATTTCAGGTTATACTACAAATCCACTGTAATCAAAACAGACTGGTACTGGCACAAGAACAAGCATATAAACCAGTGGAACAGAACAGAGAACCCAGAAATGGAACCAAGGCACTATGCTCAATTAATATTTGACAAAGGTGGCAAGAGCATACAGTGGAGTAAAGACAGCCTCTTTAATAAATGGTGTTGGGAAAATTGAACAGCTACATGCAGAAAAATGAAACTAGACCATCAACTTACACCCTACATAAGAATAAAATCAAAATGGATAAAAGACTTAAATGTGACTCGTGAATCCATAAAAATCCTAGGAGAAACTGTAGGCAACAAAACTTCCAACATCATACGCAGCAGAATTTTTACTGATACATCACCTAAGGCAATAGATACAAAGGAGAAAATGAACACATGGGACTACATCAAACTCAAAAGCTTCTGCACAGCGAAAGATACAATCATCAAAACGGAAAGGCTACCCACTGTATGGGAGAGCACAATTGCCAATGATATATCAGATAAGGGATTAATTTCCAATATAAATAGAGTGCTCATACAACTCAACAAAAGGAAGACAAAGAACCCAATTAAAAAATGGGCAAAGGAACTAGACACCTCTCCAAACAGGACATAAAAATGGCTCAGAGACATATGAAGAAATGCTCAACATCACTAATCATCAGAGAGATGCAAATTAAAACAACAATGAGGTATCACCTCACACCTGTCAGAATGGCCATCATCAACAAATCATCAAACAACAAGTGTTGGCGAGGGTGTGGAGAAAAGGGGACTCTAGTGCACTGCTGGATGGGAATGCAGACTGGTGCAGCCACTATGGAAAACAATATGGTGTTACCTCAAAAAATTAAAAATTGAACTTCCATTTGACCCAGTGATCTCACTTCTAGGAATATACCCTAAGAAGCCTGAAACACCAATCAGAAAGAATATATGGACCCTGATGTTTGTAGCAGCACTATTTACAAGAGCTAAGATCTGGAAACAGCCCAAGTGTCCATCAGTAGATGAATGGATAAAAAAGCTATGGTACATATACACAATGGAGTACTATGCAGCTGTAAGAAAGATCTCTTATCCTTTGAGATGACATGGAGGGACCTGGAAAAAGTATTATCCTAAGTGAAACAAGCCAAACAGAGAAAGACAAGTATCATATGATCTCACTTATTTGTGGAATATAATGAACATAACAGTCTGAGGAATGGAGTAGTCTCAGAGATGTGGAAATGGGGTACAGACTGACAATCCCCAGAAGAGGGTGTGATGGGGGAGCTATAAACCACAGAACTTATATGCATGTGTGCATGAACAATAGACATGGACAAAAAAGTTGGTGACAGGGCGGGGAGGGAGGGGGAGGGAGGATCTGTGGGGAGAAAAGGAGAAACATCTGTAACAAAAATTAATTAATTAATTAATCAATAATAAGTAAAATAAAATAAAACACATCAAACAGTGAACTCATAGTCACAGACCACAGCATGGTGATTGCCAGAGAAAAGGGGAAGGTGGAGGGAGGTCAAAGAGAGGGATAAATTGTGACAGAAGGAAACTTGGCTTTGGGTGGTGAACTCACAATATGATATACAGATGATGTGTTATAGAATTGTACACGTGAAACCTGTATACTTTTAGTAACCAATGTCACCCCAATAAATTCAATAAAAATAATTTAAAAGAAAGCTAGCCTGCCAGGTTTCTAATCCCAACTATTCCACTGACCAGATGTGTGATCTTCAGTAAATGATCAGCCCACCTGCTTTACTCATTTGTACAATGAGGCAATGATGTCTATTCCTGGTAGGGTTGACTTAAGGATTCCATGATGTGTTCACTACAGTTCCTGCTTACCCTAGGGAAAATCAAAGAGAATTTTGATTCTTTGTTATCACCTTTATGTTCTCAATATTTGGCACAGTTTCCAATATTCGGTAGGTGCTTTAAAAAAGTTGAGGTAAGGAGTGAAGATGACAGACAAGAAGCAGGGCAGCGTTGCGATGGTATGTTAGAGCAGAATGAATTGTATATACAATTGATATAAATACATCACTGGCAATGGCATGAGCTTAAATGCGCTGGAATTTGAATGTTGAAGAATAGTGAGAAATGAAGTTGCAGGGGTAGTTCCTAAAGTCTCTAGAAAACAATAATTACATTATCAAAATATATACTGCTTCATGCAAAGGCACAAATTAAGAAGTGATAAGAGACGTATTCACTCACATTTCTGTGGCTGTTAGTAAGTTCCTTTTCCTTGTGCACCTACGATGGTTAATTTTATACCAGTCTGGCTGGGTCACAAGGTGTTCAGACATCGGGTCAAACATCATTCTGAATGAGATTAACATTTGAGTGGTTAGACTTGAATAAAGCAGAATCAACCCCACCCCCACCCACACTGCCACCCCCCACTGCCACTAACGTGTGCAGGACCCATTCAATCAATTGAAGACCTTGATAGAACAAAAAGGCTGAAGATGAAAAAACTCCTTCCTGACTGTTGAGGTGGAACATCAGTCTTTTCTGGCCTTTGGGCTCTAACTGAACATCAGTTCTTCTTGAGTCTTAAGCATCTTGGCTTTTAGACTGGAACTTACGCCACCTACTCTCCCAGCTCTTGGATGTCCAGACTCAGACCAGAACTATACCACGTGCTGTCTTGAGTCTTCAGTATGCCAACTGTAGACCTTCAGATGCATCCTCCATGATTGCATAAGCCTATTCTTTATAATAAATCTCTTTTGTATAATATATTATAGAATTTCTTATAGGATGGATGGATAGATAGATGATAGATAGATAGATGATAGATAGATAGATAGATAGATAGATAGATAGATAGATAGATAGATGATAGATAGATAGAATTTTGGTTCTGTTTCTCTAAAGAATCCTGACTAATACAGAGCTTTAATTCCCTAGTTTAATAAAAAAGGAATTATTAAAATTCAGTGAGAAAACCCTATGCATAGTGGCCAGCACATAGTAGGTATTCAGTGAATGTGTTTGTTCCTTCTGCACAGTTGAGGGATGGCAAGCACCGCCCAGAGAGAGGGAAAAGGGCTATCTTTCTAGCAGACATCCTTCCTGCCTCCAGTCTTTAATAGAGTCCATTAATATCTATCAAACATTCCTGGGAATGGAAATATAAAGCTATCATTGCAGTATATGTGGCAGCCTAATGAGCCAGCTTCTCCCAGTGAGGCAATAATTTACTCAAAGGTCCCAAAGTGGTCAGAATGAGTTAAGACAGCTTTCCAAATTGACCAGTTCTTGCACAAAGAGATTTCATTATTATGCTACCCTTTCTATGTGATTTGTTCAGTGAAGCTCTGTGCAGGATAAACCAATGTGCTCTCTGCCCTCTAGGACCTGTCCCTGCAGGGATTTCAATGCCAATGTCAATCCCCTGGAAATCATGCAGTCAGCTCTCCTGGTTCCAGGCCGGTGGAGCTCTCTGAAACCACAGCTTTCTCAGACTAACTCATGTATATTCGTTTCTCCAGGAGGGGCCCGAGGCAGGATGACATTGGGCAATTTCTCAAGCTCCATTTCTCAGTGAAATGTCTCAATATTTGTGCACATAGGAGCTTTTGATGTTGGCCAGTCCATATTGGATGATGATATATGTCACATCACAGTGATGGAAGGCCCAGCTGCAGACACTGTTTTCTCAAGTCAAGGATTGCAGCCCCAGTGCCAATTCGGCAAGAGAGATATTTATGACCTTAACAAGGGAACCAGAAGGCTCTCGTCTGCCCTTCCGGGTCTGGGTAGTGCCTGCAGAAAGACTGAACTGCCCTTTCTGCGCCAGGGTTTGATATTTAAACACATTAGAAAATACTTAAAAAGCCTAAACGACGGAATAAAATGATATCAAAAAGGGATCTAGTAGAAAGAGCACTGCCTTAGAAAGCAGAAAACTGACTTGTCAGACCCGGTACAGTCTTAATAGAAGTGTCACCCTGGAGAGTCACTTAATCTTCCTGGGATGAAATTGGACGACCTGAAAAATGGGTTCATAATATCACTCTAGCTTTAAAGCCTAAAGAAAATAAGATTTCCCAAGGTTTCTTTGAAGCTCCAGTATATCTAAAAGTGTGCTTTTGATTCTGGATAAAGGCGACACAGATCAGCATCACAGCATTAATACAGGGGTGGGCAAAAATAGGGTTAGAGTTGTACATATGGAAAATAATTAATAGATAATAATACAAGAATAAACTCCTGTGTTTCACATACTCACAACTGTAAACCTACTTTTGCCTGCCCCTGAACTTGACAGATTCCCTTTGTATGGTGCCCTTTTAGTTTTGTTTTGTTTTATGTTAATCCTCACCCAAGGATATTTTTTCATTGATTTTTAGATAGAGAGGAAGGGAAGGAGGGAGACAAAGAGAGAGACATTGATGTGAGAGAAACACATTGATTGGTTGCCTCCCACATGACCCCAACCTGGCCAGGAATAGAACCTGCAACCCAGGAACCTGCAACCCAGGAACCTGCCCTTAGGCAGGAATTTAACCCAGGACTCTTCAGTTTGCCCGTCAGTGCTCTGACCATTGAGCAAAACTGGTCAGGGTTTATGGTGCTTTTGATTCAACCAAGTATTTCTATGTCCATTGCTGAATTCAATACATGCAGCATTCCTCTTAAAGATCGGCAAAGCAAAATTATCATTCCTGTCTAAAAAATGAGAAAATTCAAGCTTGGAAATGACAAATAACTTACTGCTCCATGAAGGTACCAAGCACACTGCTGCCTAAGTTCCTTGGAGATTTCCCACTCGGACACTGTTCTCTCCTCATCACGTCACTCCATCTCTCTGCTCAAAACCCACCTTAAAGAGGCATTCTGCCCTTGTTACCCTAGAGTAGGCAGCATGACTCTGTGTCTTCGCATTGCTTATTCTTCATGAAGCTTAATAGTTCAAAACAGGCCGTCATTTATGTGTTTATTGATGTATTGGGCTCTTACCTGTACTAAAAACTCAGCTCTGCATAAGTAGGACCTTTGTCATTTTTTTTTTTTTTTGCTTATTCCTATGTTCCTAACACCTAGAATAGTACCTGGTCTGTAGTAGAGACTCAATAAATAATTAATAGTAAATAAATGAGCAAATGGGTTGAAACAGGGAAGCATTTTTAGCAAAAAATAGAAGGTATCCTTATTCTGAACTAGACTACTTAATTTAATTAACTCCGTTCTGACCAGTAGTTGCTGCACATACACACCCTGGCTCATCTAAACACCAGGGACTGAAACCCAGAGGAACCATAAAAATAAAGAGATTAATGATTGCCCTGACCTCTATAACAGCTCCTCTCACCCCCTATCATATCAGTTCCCCCTTAATGGCGCCAAGGCAGTGCTAAGAGGATGTAGTTTCAGTCTTTATAAGCAGACTACAAGAATGTTTGGGACTGCTGATTTGGGAGACTTATGTCCCTGCAGCCCACAGGTGAATAAAATGCTCCTCTCATGACAATTCAGTTGTGCATCTCTGATTGTCTCACTGGCTCGTCATAACAATCCCATAATGTTGAATTTTTGGTTTATTTTCTAGGATATCTTGATTTAATTTTTTTCTTACATATACCTTTTCTCTCTCTTTCTGAAGAAAAATTAGACCCTATTTTAATCTTTTTATTCCTTAAATCATGGGGAAATATTATAATTTTTCTAGTTCAAGATTTATAGGAGTGTCCTTCAAATAGAAAATAAAAAATAAGTAACAGTGTTTTCCAAACCTGGCTGTATAGCAAACTCATCAGGGACATTTTTAAAACTCTAAATTCTTGATCTTAATTCTAAGCATGGGGTCTTCGGTAGAGCTTGGATTTGTACATGTCAAACACTTCCCAGATGGAGAACTAATGAGCTCTCTGAGAAAGATTCCTTTCTGTTCTGTGTGGGGTCACCTGAGACTTGCAAGTACTGGTTGAGTTACAGACACAATATTTGCTGTGGAAAAATAAATCGTATTAGTTTCAGGCGCAACGCTAAAGAGAGTTAGCCGGGAGGATTTCTGATTGAGTGGATTGAGGGCAAAGGTCAAGCAGGCATGTTTTCCTTATCCTCAAGATCTGTCCTCAGGGAACGGAAGCTCAGTCATTCTGCTGAGTGTGGAGTAAAACTTTAGTCCACATAAGGAAGATTGGTCAGTAAGAGGTAGGACAGAACCAAACCTAGAAGCAAGGATTAAGACAAAAACTTGGCTCAGTACACTGGGCCAACATGATGGATGTCATGAAGGTGAACCTGAGAACATTTATTCTACCTTCTGTGAATATTTATTGAGCATCTACTAGGGCCTGGAATATACCGGTGAATAAAATGTGGTTTCTATTCTCCAGATGAAAGAAGGTGAAAGGATTAGCCAAAGAAAATACATGCATAACCCACAGACACAGACAACAATGTGGTGATGACCAGAGGGAAGGGAGTGTAGTGTGGGGTGGGGGGAGTGAAGGTGGACAAAGGGAGGATGGGGACATCTGTAATAATGTTGGCAATACAAATAAAGTAGAAATAAAATGAAATAAATAAAGTGAGAGAGGGAAATATTCTAAACATAACAATACAGAGGAATGTCTACCTCAGTAATGGGATATGAAAATTAGCTCTAAGTGAAAAACTGAAGGATGGTTAAAAGTTGACAAACAGAAACTGGAAAGAGATCCAAGAAAGTGTTGCAGAAAAAAAGAAGAGCAAAGAAGATGGCCCAGTTAGAAGATACAGCTTCAACTTTTAAGAAAGTGAAAGTGTATTGGGTTGTTTGTCGTCTTTTTGTTGAGTTATATGAGTACTTTTTATATTTTGGAGATTAACCTCTTATCAGATGTATCACTGGCAAATATGTTCTCCCAAACAATGAGCTCCCTCTTCATTTTGATGCTGGTTTCTTTTGCTGTGCAGAAGCTTTTCATTTGGAGATAGTCCATTTGTTTATTTTTTCCTTTGTTTCTCTTGCCCTAGGCAATAAATCGGTAAAAATTCTGCTATGTGTGAGGTCTGAGAATTTTCTGCCTACATTTTCTTCTAGAATTTTTATGGTTTCATGACTTACATTTAAGTCTTTTATCCATTTTGAATTTTTTCTTGTGTATGGTGTAAGTTGGTGGTCTATTTTCATTTTTTTGCATCTTCCTGTCCAATTTTCCCAACACTATTTATTGAAAAGACTGTCTTTATTCCATTGTATGCCCTTGACTCCTTTATCAAATATTAATTGAGTATACTGGCTTGGCCGGGAGGAGGAGGCAAGGGGGGGGGGATGGGGGATATCTGTAATACTCACTACAATAAAGATTTTTTTAAAAAAAGAAAGTAAAAGTCTAGAAAATACAGAATAACAGAGTTTAGATGTCTGAAGTGGTACAAGACAAATTTAGGAGGCTGTACATAATATTTTTAAATGAGCTTTAAAAAGGAAACAACAAATTTTTGTTGAATTCACCTAATATTTATGTATGTCTAACATAAATCATTCATTGTTCTAGGCATCAAAAGTACAGGGGGAAACAAACACAGAACAGGTCCTACAAACCTCAAAGCTCACATCTGACTACTTGATTAGACAATAAACAAATATATAATGCAACAATAATTTAAGTGAGAAATAGTGACTTACGCTAAGTGTGGCAATGGGTATGGAGAAAATGAAGAATTCCTAAATGACCATTTGCAGGGTGTAACATGAAGAATGGGGATGGAATGGGATTCTTGCAGGGGTCACTTGATCTTTGATCTATCTGGATAAGTTACTAAATGCAAAGTTTCACTGCAGAAGAAATCACACAATTTATATTCTGCCTGCTTCAGTCCATGGATTCCAGCTCAGCGGATCCAGCTGAAATGTATTTGAAAGAACTAACAAAGAAGAATTGAAACTGGGAGTGACCCCATTTATCTTTGCAGAACAAACACATGCTATAGATTTGGAATGCTGTATAATTAAAATAAAAAATTGATGTAAATATAAGACACACAAATGCTTTTTCTAAACCCTGATGCCCATTAAACTAACCTTAAGATGATTGTGAAGGTGGAAACACAACAAAGGGTTCAAAGCCAAGGAAAAACGTACATTTATCTTGCTTTATTTCATAATGAGGTGAACTTGTTTGTTATTCCCTTGAAAATAAGATATCTGGTAGCAGTACACCTTTTGAATTATTGCATTAAGATCTTATAAATCTCTTCTCAACCTTGTGTGTGAATGATACATAGATGTAGAATAAAAGGGTTGGCTTACAGCAAATGGAGGAAAGTCTCCATAACCCAAGTGGACATAGGCAAGAAGAATTAAATCACAGTAAGACAAACAGAAGAGACAAGATCTGAATGGTTTAAGAGAGGTTAATCAAAATGTGTTCTCACTCCAGAAAAAAAAAAAAAAAAAAGGAAAGGAAAGTGTAGAATAATTGATAGCCTCAGGAGAAATACAAAAGCAATAGGTAAAAGAAAAAACTACACGCTTCTTGAAAGGGCATGTTGGGAAAAATTAAGGAAATCTGGATGCAATGGCTTTAAGAAAAGGCCTTTGTAATGAATTCAAAGTCTTGTAACTCAAGCTTGTACTTTACTTTGGGCATTTTCATTTTCTCCCCAATCACACCAAGAGCTTTCTTGTCTACCTTCCCCAGGTTTCTCTTTATCTGTTTCCTATACTCCTACTACATCAGAATAATGTTGATCTTGTGAGTTGATTTCTAAATATTCCGAAGTAGGTTCATCTTCACCATTTAAAAAGTTTTATCTGCTTTCTGCCAGACAAGCTGTTTGATCACGTCATTTAATAGCATACATTTGGGATACAGGCAAAATGAGTTGAGATCAAGCAGAGCTTTTCACTTAAAGTGAGTATGTAGTTGTTGACTGACCTCTAAGAAAACACAATGTCCTATTTTCTTTGGGAATTAGATAAGAGGGTGGTTTTCCCCCCATTTTTATGTTCCATTTCCAAGCCGATTCCAGCAGATTTCATTCAATCCACAAAACAAATGCTCATGCAGCAAAATAACATATGCAAAAATTGCATACACATTTAAATCATGATAGCTGCAAACAGACCCAAACTGAGCATTAAAAAAAAAAAACACAGGTTAATTGTAGATGCTTTTGGAAACTGAAATGGCAGCTACAGAGACATCATATCAGCATATGTGTTTTTAAAATTAAATTATAGCCTGGGTGTTTGCTTTTTGTTGTTGTTGTTGTTGTTGTTCAATGGCTCTGAAAAATTTCATCTTAAATTTAGAGAAAGTACCATGCTATAAAATGGGATGTAAGTGGCAAAATCAGCCCCCTTCATGATTTGTAATTTTGAAGAACCATACCTAATCAGTAGTAGAAAGAGAAGCAGCTGAAGAGAAATACCAGTGTAATTAATGTATGTATAGATCCCTAATCTAACTTCTGAATATCTAAATTGATAGTGTTATTTTTGTACTGCTAGATGATATCATAATTCAATGTACAGTGATATTGAAAAAGTCCCTTAAAGAAGTTATATAACAGATATAGAAAGAAATAGAAATGCAAACACCAAATTTCAAGTAGAAACTTTGAATCCAGCCTGCTTTCCCTGTTACCCTGTAATACCCCATCTAAACTGTCTCTTTCCCCTGCTAATCCTTAGCTACCTATGTAGTCTGGGATTGAAATTCAAGTTTCAGGACAGCAAAGATCTCATGGCTTTCTATTCACTGAGTTATCTTCCTGCATTACATGACAAAGTGAGTCCTGGCATTAGAAACTTGATCTATGTGGTTTAACTACCTAGGAAAACACCCTTGGTCACCTACCTTGTTAAAGAACCCTGTTTCAGCATATCATTAGCAGATACAAAGTTAAGAGGAAAACTTAGTATCTATAATGCTGGACCAAAGACTCAAAATCCCTATTTCTGCAGGAACTAAATTTTGAAAGATTCTATCAGTCCATCTTAAAGGGAAATATGATCTATGAAAGTAGAATAACATGACTGTATATTTTCGCCTCCTTCAAAATTCTGAGCCTTTGTTATCCTAATAATTTTCCCTTCAATATCCATGGAATGGAAAGCAATTAAATTCCTCTGAGAGGCAGTGAACTGACTCAATAATAATTATCTTTATTTCTCCTTTGAGGACATGCATAAAGAATAACTTTTAATGTTGCAGAAAAATAAGACTATATAGAACCAAATTCCATCAGAACAATAAAAACATATTATTAGACTAACATTTTTAAAGGTATTTCATATTCCAAATTCTAGCAATACGTGTGGTCAACTGAACCCCTAATTTCCACAAAGATGAAAGCCTAGCATTTTGAGATCCAGAGAGCTAAACCCCTCGTATCATATATGAAAAACTGGTGAGTTACACAGCTAACTAGCTGCAGAAGTGATCAAAGAAATCAAGACAGCACATATCCAGACCAGAGCTTTTTCTAACCCACCCTTCTGCCTCCCTCTGCACCTTGTCCTTGTAAAACGACTTGGACACAAAATTCAGAAGGCATGGTGATTTGCAAAGGATCACCTGAGGGCCATTGATCATGGATAAAGGCAGTGCTGAAGAAAAGAAAGAGATATCCTTGATATCCTCAGTTAGAAGACCCAGTTATTAAATAAGATAACCCACATAAGACAGTTAGAATGTTGCCTAACAGAAAGTCTGCCTGTCACTTCATAAATGTAAACCACTAGATCTTCATCACCATCATCATCACCCACCATCTACTTCACAACAACCTAAGGAAAAGAATAGGCAGGTGAAAAATTTACTACCATTAAAGAGAATATGGAATTCTTCATACTCTGAATCCACTAACAAGCAGCTTTTTCTTGATTCTTTGTCCAGTAGAAACACATTAACACATCAATATCACCTTGTTAGCTTCCTCTCTAAATTATTTTCTAGTGTAGGTGTTGAAATAAATTTCTATAGAGACAAAGACATTTTTCCAAGAGAATATGAAATGAGTAGTGTCCCTGGAAGCAGCCCTCCACCTGGAGCAAAGGGGAGGGGAGAGTTGACCAGCCTCCTCAGCAGAGACAGGCTGAACTCCATGCTCTTTGCATTCTTGGCTGCTTTGTGTGAAGAAGACACTTAATTATGACATTTCAATGTTGAAATAAAATTAGTTTGGATTTTACTCCTCAGTATTGAGAGGAAATTACGCTTCATTTTTAACTGTGCAAGACAACTGCCAATTCATCTGTGGAGTGATGAGCAGTTATTTTTACAAACATATAACTAACTTCATGCAAGTCCTGCTCAGGGCATACTTCTTGTAGGTACAATGTTGCATCTAAACTCCTTTTACAGAAGCTCCTGTGGTCACCTCACATGCCACGGGCCAGTCTTGCCAGCTACTCATGTTGGTTAAATCTCTTTAGTAACAATAAATATAGCCAATTATAATGACATTTTTCATTTGTATCTCATTTCTGTGCCTACTTATAATGGGCCATAATAAAAGGCTTACAGAATTACTTTGTCTAGTTTAGCTAAAATAGTTTTAATCCTAAACAGATTATGTGCAGTTTCATAACATCCCTGGAATATACATAGTATATTAATGCATTTTTAATATATTAGTAAAGTTTAAAAATCATGTAATGAATTAAATATTAAAGACCACATAGCCAATGTAGCTTCACTGCTCTTTAAAAGCCTCTGGCAAGGATTTAATTTAGATTTAATAAAATAGTTATTATATTATTTATTTGATTATAAATATGCTAATGTAAACGCTATGCTATAAATACTTCTGCTAATTAAATACTAGCTGACTTATAGAGGTTTATGTAGGTGCAACTAGCAGTTTATTAAGATCTATGAGTTGAAACTCAATAACCATTTTCTCAATAATCTATTGATATTTAATAGGCAATAGCCGCATTATACTCATAGTAGCATCCTTAGATGTATTCTTTCTGTTGAATGTTAGTGTAAAACTAATTTTTAGTAACATATTTACTAAGCTTTGATCATTTAAGAGATATTCATCTTAATAAAAAAGGTTGTTATGCCCCAATAGCTGTTCATAATAATCAGCTGATATATAATTAATATATAATAACTCCTTAATTAAACCTAAATTACATTCTTATTTGAAATACTCAATTTAAAATGCAACTCAAAATATCACTATAGAAAATGACACAGCCTACCCTGCATTGCTCTTACAAGCAAAAGCAAAGATGCTCCTGACTCCCCAAGGAGACTTCCATATGCAGTGGAGCATGTTAGGGTGTCTTTTAAGTTCACACATACAGATCACAAAATAAGACACATTATAAGGTAAGCAACATTTCTTATTGAGCCCGTATTTAAACGTTATTTAGTAATTAGCATTTCTAATAAAATAGAAAATAAACTACATGCAATACTAAAGCAATTGATGTTCTTACATAACATAAAGCCAATAAAGGTGAAAGGGGAGCTATACCAATTATTCTTCATTTCTTCCTGCAGACACTCTCTCCACCCTGACCCACCCAGCTCAAAGACCCAGGAGGCTGACTCCTAAGAAATGTGTCATCAGGGTCCCTCGCCCTCTAGATTCCAGCTGAGTTTGGACAATGTGAAGCACCATGGTGATACTGGCTTGAAATAGGAGAGAGAGAGAGAGGGTTTAGGATCTTTAGCCCTTCATCTCTTCTTGTTGAGTTTTGGTTTATCAAAGGTTATGTTTCTCTACATAAAAGCAAAGATTCTATCGGTTAGCCCTTCATATAGCTCTATTTCTCACAGTGTTCTGGTAACTCTTTTTCTATTTGCCAGTTCAGGTATGGGGGTGGTCATGGTTTCCCATGTCTGCTAGTCCCAAGGTGTTTCTCTGACTCTCGTACGTTCCCTTAACCCTGCCCATATCTTTATAAATAGTCTATTAATAGGATTATCTTTAGTTACTCCTTTTGAGTGTACTATTTACATTATTTAAGGACTTGGACTAAAATGCAGTTTAAAGAAATAAAAGAAATAACAGCTGGAACAGCAGTCACTAACTTTTATAAAACACGTCCATATGCATTGTTTTACTGGTTTCTTACAGGTTTTATTTTATGGCCATTTGTTAGGCAAAGAAACTGAGGCTCTTGTTTCTGCACAAAAGCACATGGTTAGTAAATGGAAAAGCCAGAAATCAAGCCCAGGTCTTCCCTGCATATCCTCAATATCTTTAATTATGTCGCATGGCCAGAAGGATTAGATCCTTCTTAGTTGAAATCAACATTATAATAATTTCTTAGTTAACAAGTTTTTTTTTAAGACATAGAATCCTTTTTTCAAACAAAATCCAAAGAGTTTCAACAGATAAAACAGAGAAGCTTTGGTTGGGTCAATCTTTGGTAATCCCATTCAGACCATGTGGGAGTGGCCCCACAACACCCTGCCCTTGGAAGTCTTACATGTCCCAAGACCGCACAGTTATAGAACTTCAGGTCTGACCACCTTGATGGGTTTACTGATGATCACGTGATCCAAACATACTCTTCCAGAGTCCTCTTAAAAAGTGGTACTTTCTTCTGGGATGTCAAGCTGAGAAGATAATGAAAGCCTCATATCTGACAGTAGTTACCTTGGCTACAATACAGAGCCAAACAGCCTGAGAATAAAGCCAAATATAGAGGACACCCAAACCAAGAGAAGGGGATCAGAGAGTCTAATAGCACCCTTTGACCCATGGATCCAACCAAGACCAAAGACGATCCCATCCTTTAAAATTATCAGGTATGCCAGTCAGTCAATCCTCTTTTTGCTTAAATTACTTTCAATTGGGTTTCTGTCACTCACAACCAATGAAATAGAACTTCACCAAATTATATAAGTAGTTAGTTTGATCCTTGTAAAGAAGTGATACACTACAAAATTTTTCAAAATATATATAACTTTTTGTTTTGTTGTAGAGTATAAAGAGCACTAAGACCTTCAACTTTGTAGCTGCATCCTTTGCAAAACCCATTGTCCTCTTCTGAACTTTGATTCCTCAATGATCAATAAATTAAAAGCATGAATCTTTCCTTTTTCCCAGGGTTATTGTGAGGCTCAAATTGGGCTTGAAAATTTTTATAATGTAGAAAAATTCTATATTGTACAATATGTAAAGCAAGCTGTTAGCACCTTAACAAATGGCAACTTTAATTATTTTTTTAAATTTTACATATAAAAGCATATCAAGTTATATGTTTGAAATAGTATATTCAAAAGGAGATAATAGCTTTAAAAATAGGTGTCACTATTTGCTTCTTTCATTCTGAACCCTGTAGTTAATGTTCTCAAGGCACTTTACAGCCATTAAGTGATAAGACTTCTTAACAGCCCTCTGACACATCAGTGTTATAAAGGGAAACCCTTCACTGTTATAATGTGGACCTGTATTTATTTTCTAGATTTTAAAAATTCACTTAGGGAAACTCTGGGCATTAAAAGTCCATTTAAAATACAATTAAACTATTAGTGTATCCAAAAGAGACCAATAGCAAAATTAGACTATGTCTATTCTTGAGCCAAATGAGTGAGGAGTGTAGGCAGACATCCAGACATGTAGGACATGATGCTGTAAAACAAGCACAGGAATAGAAAAGGGGCAGGAAGACGTGAGTTTTCCTAAATGATTCTTTCCATTGAAGTTCATGTATGATAATTCTACTCCCGTGTGCCTAGATAAACCCAACTTCTGGTTTTGTTTTCATGTTGTTATTGTTTTTTAAAACCAAATGCTTAGTTGATATATCAGAGGTAATAACATTATACTCAAGGTATTGTATTTAAGATATCTTATTTCTATTGAATTTTTAAAACTATTTGTTAGTAATTTTATAGTTTACAACTAAAGTGCATTTTCATCTTGTAGCTTCTTCCATCTACATGGTATAAATATAATTGCTATCAAACTGGGGTTCCCCTCCTCCCAACTTGGATTGACCTGATCATTTGGTGAGCCTTACTTCAAATTGCAACATCCCATTCTACCAACCTGGCTCCTAGGGGAAACAAAACAATCAGTGTTTTCTGGGTTTTGATGACTTAAAAAATGTTTTTCTAGTGACAAAAATATAAAATTGGTATATGTTTCCTTTTTGCGTATTCTACAGATATAGGAATTTAGCTAAAATATATTATTTTACCTATATCAATTATTAAGGAAGGGCAGAAGGAGAGCAAAACTTAAGCCATCTGGAGATAATGATGTGAGAGCAGCGTTAGGCACAGCCTGCTAGTGACAGCCGCTCACGCCTTCTCCAGTTCCAAGATATGTGCATTGCTACCAGCATAAACCCACTTGGGCCACTTTATCCTACTGAGCAAATAACAAATATTATAAGATGTTTTGGTTGGGCCCCGATCTCATATCTGCAGTCATATAAAATCAATAGATTGCTTGAACAAAAGCTCCATTACTATCTTTGCTCATCACATAAGAGAGTATAGAGCCATGATCAGGTGTGTGTGCTTTGGTTTCAGACTGCTTGGGTTCAAATCTCGGCCTTACCTCTCATCTTGTACTTTTTTGCATCCATTTCTTCATATGTGGAGGGGATCATAGAACCTGGCTCATGGTACTGAGATGTGTGCTTCAAATATCCTAAGTGAGCACCAAATGTTAGCAATTGCTAAACTCTGCTTGAAATACTAATTCTGCTAAAATACCACTCTGATCCTTGTCCAGTTGGTGCCTACGCAGCGTAGATCTCCTGATGCCACACAAGCCTCATTCTAGATCCTGTCTTCTTGTTCAATTCTTTCATCTCACCTTATACTTTTTTTCTGAGGTATTATACTGCCTGCTATTATGTATCTATGAGTTTTTATTAGTTTATATTTACATCCTTCATTAGATTCTAAGTTCCATAAAGGAAAAAGTATTTTTTTAAAAGAAGAGATTATATTTTGCTCACAATTTTATTTGTAGTGCCTAATGGTGTCTAATACATAGTAGGTCCTCATTAAACATTTGTTTAATAAATAAATTAATGTTTATAATATAGTTCTTAATTTTATTAATTCTTCATTTCTACATTTTTCACACTGTAAAGAACCAATTCTTCAACAATGTGGTGTTCCAATAGTCATCTTTTTCTAGAATGCCAACTTTTCTGGCCTAAATCATTGAATTTTTTTTCATAATGAAGATAGGCAAAGACTATCTTTAAAATCAGCATTTTGTAAGACTTACAATATGACTAAAACAGATTGTAAGTAATGAATTTGCTAATACTGTTCCCAAACTAATTCAAATTATTCTCTCTTTTTTATTCTGACAGCAACATAATGAAATTAAAAGTTTTCTTTATATTGACAAAAATTAATCAATAATCATTTGTTTTATGCCTACTTGGCTTAAGTACTCTGGCAAGGTGTCCTACTTACAATAGGCATTGTGGTTGTTTTAATTGCTTTCTGTAGCACATAACCATGTAAGGACTCAATGACAAATAAATACACCTTAATGTCAATGAAATAAATTGGTGGCCACAAACCAGGGCCAATTAAAGAGTTCTGGAGTCAGAATTCCAAGGAGTTTATTGCCAAAAGATATGAAACTACCTAGGAACTCTGCATGCAACGGATGCTGGAAATTACAAATGCAGTGGGAATATTGGAGGTGTCCACATCTGAGCAGAGTCATCACTATCTCCATGGAAACCATCCCCTACCCCCTTCTGGGAGAAAACAGCAGCTGTTCACCAGCACACAACCAAGAAAAATGCAAATCGGTCGAAAGTGGAAAGCTTAAGATCAATTTAAAATTGTTAAGGGGATAAAATTTGGGGTAATGGAATAAGATTAAAAAGCTATTATTTAAAATTTTTTTTTAGCAAATAAGGCTCTATTAGCCTCCCCTGCATGGTGAAGGGGAAGTCCCGTGCCACGTTGGAGTAATATATTGCAGGAATTTGCAAAATGAGATTGCAAGGACAAAATCATAGTTTTTAAGAAAGGAGCCAGGGAAAATATGTTGGGGGGTTAGTTTTGAAGAAGAAAGAAGAAAAAAAGAAAGTTAAAGCATGCCATTATGTACTAGATAGAAAGAAATCCGGAAGACGAAGGGAAATAAAAGAAGATTGTGTTCTATGGGCATAATCTTTCAACTTGATTACTTTATATGTTTCCTTCATGTGAGCTTTTATGTGTTTCTCATGAGTAAATGCTCTGCTACAAAGGTTTGATTGCTGTGTAATACTGAACACTCAAATAGAGAGCCTTACATGAAGGCCTAGATAAATACATGCCGCCACATCAGGCACTTAGGGCCATGTCAGGAAGGACGAAGAACTGGATGGTTAGGGGTTTCTCTGCATGAAGAAAGCAGGATTGCGATGAGAAGAAAAACGTGAGCACTCATAAAATTTTACCTCTTAAAAATTTGGATCTGGCCCTTGCCGGTTTGGCTCAGCAGTTAGAGCATCAGCTCACAGACCAAAAAAATCTCGGGTTCAGTTCCTGTCAAGGGTATGTACCTTGGTTGCGGTTCATCCCCAGCCCTAGATCATGTGGGAGGCAACCAGTCCATGTGTCTCTCTCACATCAACGTTTATATCTCTGTCTCTCTCCCTTCCCATCCCTTCCTCCTTCCCTGCCTTTCTATTGAAGATAAATAGGAAAATATCCTCAGGTTAGGATTAAAAAAAATTTTTTGGATCTGAAATTTCTTTAATGAACTGGACCAAGCAAAACAAGAAAGTGTAATGCAAGATTCTGCAGTAGATATGGAAAAGCAAAAAAGAGGGACAGAGAGAGAGAGAGAGAGAGAAGAAGAAGGCGGCAAGAGGGGAGAGAGAAGAGAGGGGAGGAGGGAGAGGAGAGGGGAGCAGAGCGGAGGGAGGGGCAAGGTAGACGAGCAGAAGACGTGAACAGAGACAGTTTCTAATGCCTGCCCCATTTCTGTTTCCAATCCATTCGTGCTTTCTAATCTACCTCCCAGCTATATTTATGCCTTCACATTTCTCCAAACACCTCTTTATTTTTATAGAGACCCCCTTATTATGTAATGTGGTTCAAACTGGTTTCCATTGCTGGCAGCCTAAAGGACAGATGATGACAGCCTTGTACCACACTACTAAATGCCTGGGATAAAGGGCATCTTGATCCTCCTCTGATACAAATATAAAAACCAATATGGTAACTGTTAAGGAAAAGAAGTCAGTTTTCGGGGAGAAAGATTCAAAATTTTAGACTTGTGTGAGAACAAGTACAGTAATTATAAGTGAAAAAGAATCTACTGGATTCATCAGGATTTACAAAGATATACATGCTAATTTAAAGCATAGAGATTGAATGTAGGGAACAAAAAAATGGGGGGGTAACAAAAATAATTAACATATCAAGTTTTTATTTTTATGCCACCAGCCTATAGGCTTTCACTGACTTTTCTTTGGGGAAAAAAAATTCAAATTCTTGTGAGATATAAAATACAAGCTGAAAAGTTCCATAATAAAATGTCTGTGTGAGACAGAGGTCTCAAGCAAGATTTCTTTGTGACTTAATGCAAATCATAGGGAGGTTTCATGATGACAGGTGGCTTTTCAGGAAGTTGTATCTGAGGATCAATTTTTGAATTCTTCAAACAGTGGCAGTGACACTGGACAGCTCTAAAGGAAAGTTCTGGCCTGGCTGATGTGGCTCAGTGGTTGAGCATTGACCCATGCACCAAGAGGTCGCCAGTTCAATTCCCGGTCAGGGCACATGCCCAGGTTGTGGGCCCGATCCCCAATTGGGATCCTGCAGAAGGCAGCCAATCTATGTTCTCTCTCATCGATGTTTCTATCACTCTCTCCCTCTCTATTCCTCTATCTCTAAAAAATCAGTAAAGAAAATGATAATAATAATAAAGGAAAGTTCTGCACTTTGACTTCCACTGACCAGCTGACTTTTGTGAAAGAACAGGAAGCCTGTTCCAATAGAAAATAGGAGCCTCAAGGTATCATAAATCACATGTTGGAGTACCATCATGCTTTAAAAGTTCATATTTAAAATACGAGGCTGATTTCCTGATAAAATATTAATACTGTTACTCAAATTAAGTCACTAGGTAGGAATGCAAAGCAGCCAAAGTTCTTGTTATGCTTTGCATGACAGCTTTAAGCTCTGAAAGAAAAACAGCAATGTTCACTCAATAAAAAGCACTTAGTTGATTGCCAGGTTACTCAAGTCCTTCCCAGCCCATTCTCTAGTTTCTTAGCAGCCGGGGCCATGGCTGGAGGCCGTGAATAAAAAGCCCAAGAGAAACAAAGGGTGCTGGGTCCTAAATCTGAATTAGGAAACAACCAATTTTGCTTGTCTTTCAAAACACTCATTTCTATCACTTATCTCCTGAATTCCCTCTCATGTTTTGTATTATTTATCATCTTCTGTGGGTGTGATAACTGACTTAAGATAAAAGAGGTTTGGGAGTCATATATTATTAAATGCCATATTATAAAGATGCTAATATAATCTTTAACAGTATTCATACTATATAAAGACAAATTTTTACTTTTTCCATTTAACAAGTGATGCATACTGTTTCATTTACTTTAAATTAATTATGTAATAGAAAGCATGAATTGTCAACAAATAAATTCAAAAATGATATATATTGTTTTCTGTTTGAAGAACTAATGGGTATTAAAATGTAGATTAAAATTTAGCTATTTAGCTATGCTTCATACCATCAAAAGCTAAGACAAAACACTTTCTGGTGACATAATTTGGAGTCCTTGAAAACTGCATTTTAAAGAAACAACTCGTTTATTTTTTAATTTATGCATTTTTTTTCCTACTTGATGGGATGTAAATGTTCCAGGTTGATTTTTGCCAGCAGTTTGCAAAGAGCAAACTGAGGATGTAAATATTCTTTATTCTCATAAATCAAAAGCCAAATTGGATTCAATTGTCACTATCTCTTCAAGTACCAGGTAGACCATAAAAGAATATCTGAATAAATGCAAAGGTATGTCATTTTCTGGAAGGGAAGAAGATATTGTAAAGATATTAATTTTCCCCACATTGAACTAGAATTTTCGTTAAACACCTATCAAAATCCTAACAAGATTTTTTCCATAGAACTTAATAACGTGATTCAAACTATTTCTAGAAGAGAAAACATGCCAGAGGCACTGGGAACATTTTTAAAAGTTAGAATAATGATGAGGCCTTACATCACCAGTTGACAGGATATATTATGCATCAATAGAAATTGAAACACTATGATATTGGTGTACAGACAGAGATACAGATCAAGGAAAATTATAAATTGTCTAAAAACAGATAAATATATATATATATATATATGAATGTGTTATGTATTAAATTTGATGTATTTCAAGTTTAGTTGGCATAGTGTAAAGAATTAAATAATGCTGAAGTTATTAGCTAGCTAATTCCAAGAAAATAAATAAATTATATTATACTCCACATTGGTTACAAAAATAAATAAAATAAGGAATAAAAGCCTAAATCAAAAATTTAAAGGGAAAGAAATTAGGTAAAAATGTAAGAGAATATACTGATGACTTTGGATAGAAAAATCTTTTTTTTCTTTTTTTAACCTCACCGAAGGACATTTTTGCATGTATCTTCAGATACAGTGGGAGGGAGATAGGATGGAGGAGAGAAAGAAAAACATCAATGTAAGAGAGACACATTGACTGGTTGCCATCCACAGGGTCCCAACTAGGGCCGGGGACAAACTGCAACCGAGGTACCTGCCCTTAGCGGGAACCGAACCCGGGACTCTCCGATCCGTGGGCTGATGCTCTAACTGCTGATCCAAACCAGCCAGGGCTGAATAGGAAAATCTTAAAGTGCTAAACAAGTACCAGAAATGGGTTGGGGGGAAGACATAAATTATATTTTATTAAAATACTTGTATAAATAAAAATAAAACATACGCAAGAAATGTTAGCAACATATATAACAAATAATTCATTTTAATAAAGTAGAATAAGCCTTTAAACTAAGAACAGCCAAATAATCCAATAGAAAAATGAGCAAAACATTTTAATAAAAAATTTATAGACCAGGAAATATAGATGATCAAAAAACAGAGAAAGTTGGCTAACACTAGAATAATTAGAAAAAAAATTATAGAACAATAAACCTATCTATTCATCTATCATCTAGTAAAACAAAACCTAACTGTGAATATCTAATGTTGATTACAGTGTTGAGAACAAACATTTTTATTATTGAAATTATGGGATTTGAGGAAAGAAATATGACAATATCTCATATTGGAATGCATAAAATCCATTCTCTTTTTATCAGCAATTCATTTTTAAGATGCAGTTATGCAGAAATATTAGTATATTGGAAATGCTAAGACAATAAATTTTTTTTAAAACCACAAAATCTACTCTATACATGCCCATTTGCTCACCCGTGTGTGTGTGTGTGTGTGTGTGTGTGTGTGTGTAGCTAGATACTTGGGCCCTACCCTATACTTTCTGATTCACTATCTTTGGGGAAAGTATAAAGATTTTTATTTTAAAACTGTATCTCAGATATTTTTGTGTAGTCACACTTATAAATTACTGGAGCTAAGTCAAAAATAAAGACCTCTTGGCATTTACATCATTTAGAAGTATTTATTGAATTCTTCTTATGTGCCAATCCCTGTTCTAGCCTCTGGATATACAAGTAGTGAAGAAAATAACATTGGTAACTTAATGGAGCTTCTTTATTGGGAAAAAAATAATCAAATAAACACACTTATTGAAAAAATATTCTCAAACCTAGATGTGAATTTGTAATTTCTTATTTAATAATACAAAATATTCAGCTACTTTCTTTTAATGATACTAAACATTTTTTTACATGAAAATGATGTATTCATATTGCAAACAACAACAACAAAAGAAATCACTACTACATATCTGTGTTTTCTAGCTTGTAAGCAGTATACCTCCCTAGGTTTCAAGAAATTATTCCAAAATGCTCACACCAAGTAAAGTGATAATGGTGTGTTAGTTCTGCTTATGCTGTAACAGACATTGAAGAGTTTCAAGTGTAAGCATTTTATATGAGGAGGGTTGGGGGAGCTGGGGTGTTAATTCTCCAGAACTCTAGCCACATGCGTAGTCAGATGGCCAGCAGGTGACAGAGGTCAGAGGAAGCCCTTATAAAAGACTTGTAAACACTCCAGTTGGACATTGAGTATTGAAATGGTGTGATGGTGGGTCATAAGTATCCACTTTGCTAGGCTATAGGACCCAATATTTCATCAAACACTAATCGAAGTGTTTCTGTGGAGATGATTTATAGATGTTGTTAACATCTATAATCAGTTGACTGTACGTGAAGATTACTCTCGAACAGGTGGGTGAGCCTTATCCAATTAGCTGAAGGCCTGAAGAGCAGAAACTGAAGTTTCCCAGAGAATAAGAAAGTCTGCCTTAACAATGAAATACCAATTGCCACCTGAGTTTCCAGTCTGTCCTATGGAATTCAGATGCCAGCCTCACAAGGATGAGCCAATCCTTCAAATCAATCCACCTTTCTCATAAACATTTTCTGATTCCCTGAGAACTATAACTAATGCAAACGAGAAGGGCCAGGAGAATACAGGCAGGGCATTAAAGCGCCTGCTAAAAATAATATTTATACCCATTATATTTTTTAAATTAAAACACACATAAAAGCATAAATTCCATTCCACTGCTATCATGAAAACTACAGATTCAGAGAACTTCTTAGTGTATGGTCTACTTGAACAGATGGGGACTTGAGTGGAAATCAGATAAATACATCTCGTCTCAAACACGGCACTTCAGTAAACCCTGACAGCCAGGATGACATTTATGAATACTGTACTAGGAATGTTCAGTTATATATGTTGATGCATTTTTAATTGATTCCAAAAATTACAACTGTTTAAACACAGGATTCATAAAGAACACTGCTATTTAAATAAAAATTAATAAACATGTAACAGAAATAGGAAATGAATCATAAAATAATGTATGCAGATCATTATTCTGATTAAAATCCTCTTATGAAATAGCATTATATTCTTAAAATATATTAAGTTAAACATTCAGTATGCAAATTCATTATTTTTTTAAATCTGACAATATAAAAGTATATTGATTTAAAAACAAATATAGTACTTAATGTTTCTTGCCCCTCTCATCCTTCCTCTGCATCTCAGATAAAGATAAACATTGACTGTTAGGAGTTATATTTCTCTCTCTCTCTCTCACATACACACACACACACACACACACACACACACACACAATGCAGCCCATCAATGAACTAGACTTTAGAAAACACCAAAGACCTGGAGGACCTGAGGGGATTATAACTTCTCTCTTTTTTGTATGTATTCTGTCAGCCTCTGATTTATTATATTTCTTGTTTGTAATATTATAATATAGTAGGCACTGTGTAAAAACCTACATTAAATGAATTCAATAAGTTTTACTTCCTAGCTCCAAAAATAGTATTCAACTTATGAAAACAATTACATATATATTCATGGTTTCAGGTAGACAACTGAAATTTGGCTCTCAAATGTGCTGTCCAGGACTCTAATGGCAGAACTTGAGCCAAAGACATGAATAAGATTTATAAGTATATTAACATCATGGCCAGCAAGATACTCAGTCCAAAAACACATTGAAAATGCGTGACTGAAAGTGCCTGGAACTGAGAGTAGTCATAAACTAGAACAATTATTACAGTATACTGTATGTAATACAGTGTGGTCTCTCTCTGATAACCAATCTGAGAACTGAGACGGTTCTTTAGTGGCCAGCGGGTGGCCAGCATGACTACGTTGTTTAATTCTGGAATTTGTATTTAATATTTTCAGACTGTGGTTGACCATGGGTACTGAAACCATGGGAGTAAAACTGCAGATAAGGGCGATGACTGTATTTGGAGACTGGGTCTTTGAGAGGTAATTAGGTCATGAGGGTGGAGTCCCCATGAGTGGGATTAGTGCCCTTACAAGAAGAAACCGGAGAAAGCTTACTGCTGCTGCTGCTGCTGCTGCTTTTTATTGATTTTTAGTGAGAAAAGAAGGGAGAGGAAGAGAGAGACAGAAACATCAATGCGAGAGTGAGACTGATTAGCTGCTGCTTCTATACCCTCTGCCAGGGATCAAGCCTGCAACCTAGTCATGTGCTCTGACCAGAAATCAAATGGGCAATCAAACCAGCAACCTCTGATGCACAGGAGGACACTCAACCAACAGAACCATACTGGGGCCGAGGCCAGGGCCGTTCTCCCCCCCCCTCCCCCTCCCCTCCTCCTCCCTCTCCCTCCTTCTCTCCACTATGGGAGAATACAACAGAAAGCTGTCCCTCTGCCAACCAAGAACCTAATTGGCCAGTGCTTTGATTTTGGATTTTGCAGCCTCCAAAACTGTGAAGCCAAATTTCAGTTAAAGCCACCAGTCTATGGTTTTCTGCTATAGCAGCCTGAACTTACTAAGACAAGCCCAGATGACTAACCTGAAGCTATATTGATCTAAGAGGGATGACGAAGAGCTTGAGATAGAGGCAATGCTGTAGCTAACGAGCACAGGCACCGGGGCTCAGCAGCTTTCTTGACATATAACAACAATGGACAGTTAATTAGGCAAAAACCTGTATCTAAATTACTATTAATAATGAAAAGTTTAGGTTTCATAATTCTCAATTGGTTCATGAGTAAATAATTCTGAGCTCATAAATATTCCACTTCTTGGTTTATCAGTGGCCTATTGAATATTACTCATGGCTGGTGTGCTTAGGACACACGATTCCAGATAAATCTAACGTGCTAGAGTGCCTTTTGCAGAGATCAATACATACTAAATGTTCTCCTATTTAAAAAGCTTCAAAAGCTGTAACATCCTCCAATATAAAACCCAAACATGATAAGTTGCATCAGACTAAAGGTCTAATAACAAAACTATGAATTTTAATTCACTCTCAAAATGGAATATATTCTTATAATATAAAGTAACAAAATACCCTTTATAAACTTCTTTTGATCTTTCATTTACCCATGATCAATGTCAAGTAGCAATTTTCTAAGTCTTTAGTTCTTTTTTTAATTTTTTTTTCTTTATTGATTTTAGAGAGAGAGAAAGGAAGAGAAAGAGAGAGATAGAAACACTGATGAGATAGAAACATCGATCGGCCGCCTCCTGCATGCCCCCCACTGGGGATCGGGCCCACAACCTGGTCATGTGCCCTGACCAGTAATTGAACCAGTGACCTCTTAGTGCATGGGTCGACACTCAACTACTGAGCCACACCAGCCAGGCTAAGGTTTTAGTTCTTAAGGAAAACAACATAGCACCTTTATACAACTATAATATTAAATGGATTACTTAATTAAAAATTGTTTTTCTTTTGTTGATTTTAGAGAGAGAGGAAGTGAGAGGGAGAGAGAGATAGAAACATCGATGAGAGAAAACGTTGACTGGCCACCTTCTGCATACCCAGGATGAGACCCACACTTGGCCATGTGCCCTGACCGGGAATCGAACCGGCGACCTCTTGGTGTGGGTCAATGCTCAACCACTGAGCCACACCGGCAGACTTGATTAAAATGTATAATCCTATTTATAAATTTAACATTTTTAGAACTCAGTATTTATGATTTTCGAAATAACAGGTTAAATCACATAAAAAACACCCCTAAGCTAAAAGAGTTTTTTCTATGTATAATATGTATAAGTAATATATCATACCTACATATATATCTTATATAGGTATGTATATATAAAGATGTATGTATTCACTTCAGCTTCTTTCAAATTTTTCAAGGAAATGCCATCATAGAGAATTATATTTGAGATATATATATTTATATACATACACACACATATATGTAGATATAGTTGAGATATATATACACATATACATACATGTACATATAATATGTACTGCGTACACAAGTAAGAAACAAGACATAAATATATACATAATAGGAATATGTAATTTGTATATATGTGATGCATAATATATATTCAGGGGTAGGAAGGCCCTGAATCTTTTCTTTTACTGAGAAGCAACTGAGGCCCAAAGAAAATAAATGACTCAATCAAAGTTACAGTTGTGAGAAAAGAGTAAAAACCCAAGTGTTATGATTTCAGTCCAGTGTTTTTCCCACTTATTATTCTGATTTTACATATTGAATTTCAGATATGAAGAATAAATTATAGATACTCCTTTTACTCCAGCTTCCAGATGATTTGTCTGCTGAGATTTGCCTTCTCTGAGATTTGGATTCTTATAAGGCTCTGTTTTGGAGGTATCAATTGCCATTCTAATGCAACTTACTGATCATGCAGACAGCCAGCCTCTCATAAATCATGTAAAGTACCTGAAAATATGATTTATGAGCTAAGTTATGGGAAATGGGTTCTTTAATATTTTTAACCCTTCAGAATATTGTTACCTGCCAGAGTCTCCTTCTCTGACTCGAGAGAAGGTGTGTCTGAATATTTCCATCCCAAACAGCTGCTACCCCCAACTAACACTGACTTTTACCCACTCCCTTCATCCATAAGAAATTTGCAGCCTCTTGAAGTCATCAACTGGGTGTGACTTCTTGATTCAAACTCTTTCTCCATTGTGGCTATTGTAGAGTGTGGTCCTGAGGCCTTGCTTCACATGGCAATTAAAGAACTGCACTGCATAGCATCGCACCGTAGAATTAAAAGAACAAGAGTATTGCACTTAGTTGTAGAAAGCAGTCCGTGAAATAACCCAGAAAACCCAAGATAAAACTAATTTAAACCACATGCCTTGTTGAAAAGGAACATGGGAAAAATGTCTGTAATATGCAGTAAATGAGGCTCATAACTCATTGGGGCCTCCAATGAGTTACATGTTAGATCCATATTTCACAACATGGTCATGCAGGTTTTTAAATCTCCCTGTCTATTAACACTCCTCTTTGTGTGGAAGAGTTTATAAGAAAAACATGCCTCTGTGTATATTAATATATTTACATATGCAAATAGAAATCATATACCAATAGAATTTTTTTTACCCCCTCCCTTATGGCTCAATATATTATTGCTTCACCAAAGCAACAAATTAAAAACAATTTCCACTTTCTTTCACAAATACCTCGTGGCTAAATGTTATTAATGCATTTGTCGGAAAGGCACAAATTCAAATATTGCTCACTTAGGGAAGAAGAATACACAGTGTGATTGCTTGCAATCAGTTTCAGTAATCTATATTTTCTTCACGGAGGTGAAAGTTTATCTCACCATAGAACAACGGTTATAATTTTGCTTCGACCATTCATCAACTCTGATATTTCAGAGCCTCTAATCATCACTTTCTGGAGCTACAGAGTAAGCAAGCTGTTGACTATTTTCTTTTTAGCACATTCCTTTAAAAAAAAAAAAAGTTTGCCTGCACATTATGGGTTTATCTTCTGTCTGGGAGAGACGCTAATAAATCACATTTGCTTTCAGCTATCATAGATTATTAGGCTTTTGTAATCATAAAATAAACCCAATAGACTATTGCTATTTTCAGAAGATTGAAAATCACTAGGTATTTTCCTCTTTGTGTGAGTATGTGATTTCCTCATTTTTCAGGAGGGTGGTGTGTTGTATTTAGACTCTGTCAGCATATTGCTTGTACAAGAATAGTGCTCCCAACAAATTGTGGTCCAGGGGTTGGAGAGGCGGCACAGGAAACAGAGCTCCAGGACCACGGGGCTCTAGTCTGTCTCTGCCATCCTTAAGTTACAAACCTGAAGTTTATTTCCCAGTATGAACCTCTTGAATGGTTCTCTTTCACCCTCTCTTTTCATAGACTATAATTGCTGATAATCTTTTGTAGAACAATGCTTTGAAATCATTTCAGTTTTGAGAGAGTACATGAAGGCCATCAAACAGAATAAAGCCCCTAAGGGAGGTTTACGTGAATTCTTTCTCAACACAATTACTGCAATTAGATACACGTACACCTTTGTGTCCTTAATATCATAATTTTCACAGGGCAATGATCTAAAGGAGTTCCTTACTAGAAATAGACCTAAAACACAGGGATTTGATGATATTCTCAACTAAACTAATTGTGGGAGCTGGGAACAAGGTAATGAGGACAGATGTCAAGGTCAATATAATTACTAATTTCTGAATCTGGGTTACTGTTTCCAAGGGCCTTGCATATATGTTACAATGTGTAACAGTCTCTAATAGAAAAACTAGCCTTGGTTCTCTGGTATTAATGTAATGGTTGTATTTTCTCAATTGTGTCCCAAAGTGAACT
Organism: Molossus molossus; assembly: GCF_014108415.1. Classification (NCBI taxonomy): domain Eukaryota; kingdom Metazoa; phylum Chordata; class Mammalia; order Chiroptera; family Molossidae; genus Molossus; species Molossus molossus. Next base: position 15,373,021 of record NW_023425344.1, on the reverse strand, counting down.
TGACCTGTGGAAGGAACAGAACCAAATCTCCTTTCTTGTTGACTCCTCAGCGTATCGAGAGATGCAGGTGTGAACAACAGAAGAAACACTTGGCATGATCATGGGAAGGGTGTGCGATCTGAGACAGGGCTCATGATGATCATTTATCCCTTGAGAGGAGATAGGCATGAAAGGGGCAGTTCAAGGAGGGATTGTGGGGTTGGGTTACTTACTACATTTCCCATAGTTCTAAAATTATGAGATAGCTATTTTCTTGGATCCGCTTCCCTATCAGCCACAGACTGACTGTGTGTACATCTTGTGTCATGATTGCTATGAAAGGATCTTATTCCAAATGACATTCACTTCCAGACTTTTATGCCTAAGTTGCTGGATGATCACCGTGTTTCAAAGTGATATGAGTATTCCATAAACAGTGTTTTATTTTTTTTTCTTTATTGATTTTATAGAGAGGAAGGGAGAGGTAAAGAGAGAGAGAATATCAATGAGAGAGAATATCGACTGGCCACCTCCTGCATGCCCCCCAGTGGTGATTTGGCCCACAACCTGGGCATGAGCCCTGACCGGGAATTGAACCGGCAGCCTCTTGGTTCATGGGTTAATGCTCAACCACTGAGCCACACTGGCCAGGACATAAACAGTGTTTTAGAACTCTATTCACCCATCTTGGCCAGGGCAAATCAACAAAGATAGAGAGGTGCTGATTAAAAGGCATGCTCTAATGGAAAATTATTTCTAAGCCAAAATTAATAGGAAAAGCTCAACTAAACAGATTTAGGGGCTTGGGGTGGTGGGAAGGAGGAACTCTCTCATTCATGTGCGTGTATGTGTGCACACACACAGAGAATTACCCCAAAATAATGTATATTTATTTTATGATATAGAAAACCTCTTTTTTAAAATTCTAATATTTTTTTTAAAATGTGCTTGTTGAACAGAATTCTATCAACACAATATTTCAGTGTTCCACAGGGAGTGTGGATGGCAGTTGTAACTGTCCAACAGGTTTCTGAAACTAATTGGCTAATTCAGAGTCATCTCCTGCCTTAGGGTGGACTGACTCCCCGTCTCCACAGTGTTCCACAGCCAACCTGCCTCTGTCTGTCCTGGCCTGCTCTTCTTTGACACAGCCTTGCCGTGCCGGTTGTTGAGTTCCACAAAGAAACGCTTCCCTTGTGGAACCAAATATTTAAAATCCCGATTAAAATACACTTCTGCAATTTAAAAAAGAAAGAAAGAAAAGGAAATCTTTCCATCTCCTTCTCCATATACTGACAGCTTGTCTCTCTCTATTTTTCATCCAAATAGGCAGAGCTTGTAAATTCTGTCCAGAAGACACGGACTGAAAGAATTAATCAAAGTGTTGTTTATGAGCTGCTCAGAGCAGATTTAATGTTGTGTTGACAACACAATTTGCAAATTATCTGTCAGCATCATCAACAGACACATAGCAATGAGCCAAGCCAACTGGATACCTTTGGACATGAGAGGACCATGCATTTCCTAGTCTTGCTTCTAAAACTACGTCCCTCTAAAAGAGTTTTATCCAACATTATTTGTAATTTCATTACTGCAGATTCTTTTACAATTTATTTTGGACAATGCCAATTTTATTTCTGCCACTTACCAGTCAAATTCTTATCATAATCTGACCACAAGCTTTTTCTTCCCCAGCCCCACTTTTTGACCCCACTCCAAACACCCTATATTCCAATTCACCACCAGAATCCAATTAGTTATTATATTTTTCATTCTGAAATTTTTATTTTTTCTATTAATTATTTGAACATGTTTTATATTAACTCTTAAAACATTTGTACTCATTGTTTACAGTTTGCTAATTCTCGTAGCAGTGCACTTTGGATTTGTTTCAAATATTTGTTTACTTGTTTTTTTCTACATTTGTATCTGATTTGCATTTTCCTGTTTCTTTTCATAGTTTTTTTTTTTTTAATTATATACTGAACATTGTAATAATATGGTAGACTCTAGATTCTCTTATTTCCCCCTGAGTGGTGTTTATTTTTATTTTAACAGGCATTTCAATCATGGGCTGGTCATCTTTAAATTGTATAGGGTTGGTTATGTGTGTTGTTACATGGATCTCTGCATCTGAAACATTTCTTCAGGCTCCTTAATATTGTACACTCTACCTCCCAACCCCCACTTCTAAGATCGTGCCAGGACGGGGCTTTGGCCTGGTTGAGGCAGCTCCAGGACAGATGGAGCTCTGAGGTGTGGCCCTTACTCCCGAGGGACAGGGATTCTTACAGAGCCCACTCTCGGGCATCTCAACCAGATTCCTAAAGTGTTAATGAGATTTTCTGCTCTAGCTGGGTCAGAATTCCACGGACCCTCACGTTATTTGAACTTCTGTAACCCTGCTCTTGATCAAATGCACAGCTGCTGCTTTCTGGTCAACCCAGGCAGTTTCGTTTTGGGCAAATCCGCCACGGAGAAAGTCAGGTACTCGTGGGTAACTCCTGTCCCGCAGAATCTCTGGACTTACCTGTCACGAAGAACTTCTTGATCTCCAGGATCCTGTCTTGAAGCTCCCAGTTTCTGCAGGAGGCCCACACTGGAATCTTAGCTTCTTCAGCCCAGCAGGGACTATTATTCTCCCTTTGTTCTTCCCGTAATTCCAGCTCCTTGTACCGCAGTTGGGGATCTGTTCAAGGCAAAGCACCAGGAACACCATGAGGCTCCTCTTATAAATTTCCCTTTTTGGGGGCCACTTTCTTGTGTTCAAGTGACCAGTAGTTATTAGTACAGCAAATCTGATTGCAAGAAAATAAAATTCAAGCTTGTTCCATTGAAATATGAAGAAAGGGTTTTTGTTTTGTTTTATTTTTGTATCAAAAACACCAACAGTGTCGGGGAGTGTCACAGATGGAAAGAGAAATATAATAAATTTAGGAGCTCACAACATGGGCAATGAAGATAAATTGCATTCAAGTAGCCCTGATTTTTAATATTTCACTTTGGCTAAATATTCATTTTTACCTTCACCAAATGAGCAACTGATAAATGATTTCAATATATAAGCTGCCATCAAGTGCCAAGCAGAATGCTCAGTACTTTATATGGATTATTGCACATGATTGGTACTATTTATACCCATTATACAGAAGAAATGAAGGCTTGAAGATTGTGGTGGGGATTGTGGACAGACTTTAATGTGGCACTTATATTCCCTGGTTCCTGGTGTCCATCTGTGTATCATTCTTCTTTTCTGTGTGAACTCTTTGACTTACTTTAACTAACAGGACATGTCGAATGGTAATGAATTGCTCCTGTGATTATACTATAGCATATAAAACTATATCTTGCTAACATACTCTATTGGTAGCTTTGAAGAAGCAAGTTGCCATAAATCTTATAGCCAAGAGGAAATACCACAAATCTGAAGGAGCTTGGAATTAGATAAGGAGCTTGGAATTCGATCCTTTGCCGGTTGAGCCTCTCGTGAGAAAGCAAACCTGACTCAGACCTTAGTTGCTGCCCTGCGGATACTGCTGAGAACCTGGTTAACACTTGCCTAGGCTCCTGACCCACAGTAACATTGAAATAACAAATGTTTGCTTCTTAAGCCACTAAGTTTCCAGTAACTTGTGCACCAACAGATAACTGACACAAGAATTAAGTTAACTTGTTCAAGGTCATACAGCCAAGACACGGCAATAATAACCCAACCAGACCTATTTTAATTCAAAGTGCTTGCCCTTGACTAATATTCTATATTAAACACCACCTTTCTGCTCTTTAGTTCCCAACCTCTCATCAGTGAAAACCTGTTGATGCCAAGAAGTTTCCTAATGCAACCTAGAGTTTGAAATAACTTTGAACCTTAACCATGAAATCAGCATATGAGTTTTATTTAAGATGGTGGCAAATCATTTATGAATGACAGTGATAGCTGATACTCATTGAGCTCACCATGAGTGAGGAACCATGCTCAGGAATTTCTGTGCATGATCTCATTAAACTTTTGACACTCCTATGAGGTAGAAACCATAATTATTCTGTTCTGGAGAAAACAGCAAGTGAGAGCGGTGATCAGATCTGCTGAAGGTCACACAGCTTCTACACAGCAAAATACAGATTTGAACTCAGGTGTGTTTAACCCTAACACATGGGGTTTAGTGCAGAGCAATCTCCAAGCTGTTGACAGAGCTTCGCATATGTCCTAGGAATTGAAAATTTTGGAATATGATGCACGTTGCAATTTCTAGTCTTTAATGTGACACATGTGCAATCCTCTAAGGGATATGGACACTGTCTGCTGTCCACAGTACCACACATTGGATTGAGTACTGTCTTAGTATTGATGACAACAATGAATTTCATTCACCTACACTGCAATTATTTACTGGTTTTCCAGGCACACATTAGATACTGTTCAAGAGAAAAGAGAGACATAGTATAGGATTTCATGAAACTTACAATCTATTGAAGTAGAAAGGTAAGTGAATTAATTATAATTATGCTCCAAATATTGAATCTCTTCATGTGCAGACTTGACTTTTGTATTTATTGGCAAGTGACCAAAATCAGCCCTACCCAAATGTGTGACCTCAAAGAATTATAAACCTATTAAGAGATGACATTCTTTGAAAGTGAGGTATTAGCATTGCAGGGTAAAGTTATCCCTACATTTTAATAAAGTGATTAATCAGAACAATGTACCCTGTAGGAGGTACTTAGGAGAGACATCCAGCATTTGAGAAACTTGCTTTGTTTTTTTTAAAAGGACAGTATAAATTATTCTCATTTTGGTGGATTATAGTAACTGGTTAAATCAAGTCAGAGATAGTAATTAAAATAAACAAATACATGACTATTGCTCTCTGTGCTGGACATTATTGTTCCTCCCTACCTTTTTTACCATATTTTCCCACAGGTAGCAGCTTTGCTCTTAGGGTGGGCTTTAAATGACCCATGCATTCAGAATAATGCCATTACAGTAGTAATCCAATGAGAAAAGTGTTCAGCTAATAAACATGGATACAGATGAAACACCCAGGAGCATTTGACAGCCCTTCTACCATAACTATGGACAGCATCCATTTTAGGATTAAGTCTACCATTGTCTCTCCCTACATGCAAACCAACAATTTCCCCTTTGTTTAAGCCAAAACATGTTGACTTTCCTTTTACAGATAACAAACTAGTGGCTGAGTATTGTGAAACCTTAAACTTGTTCTCACCATGAAAAGGAAATGGTAATTATGTGGCCCAACAGAGGTATTAGCTAATGTTACAGTGGTAAAAATGTTGCAATACCTAAATGTATCAAATCAGCACTTTGTATACCTTAAACTTTTACACTATTATATGTTAATTATATCCCCACAAAAATAATAATCAGTGTTTTTGATGGCTTCATCTGAATCAGTGTTTTATGGTAATGGATATTCATAGCGAACAAGTAAAAATTTTGGCATCTGACATGTGAGTCTTTGGGACAACTCAGTTGATTAGTGTGGTAGCTAGTCTTCAAGGGAGCTCCTAACGATCCTTACTTCCTAGTACTTGCACCCTTATGTGGTTTCTTCCCACAATGCATCAGGACGGGCTAAAACCAACAGCAGAAATGACAGGGTGTCATTTCCAAGTCATAAAAGGCATTAAAGCTGCTATCTTATTCTCTTGGATCTCTCCCTCAGGAGGATGATCACCATCAGGGCGTGAAGATATTTAAATATCCCCCTCGAGTGTCTAACTTGAAGAGGAAAAGAGAGGATCTGAGACCCCCCACCAGCACCCCGTGTCACTCGCCAGTTATGTGAGTGAGGCAGTTGAAGCCAGCTCCCCCATCCCAGTCAAGCTGTCGGAGGACTACACCCCAGCATACTTTTGACTATAACCTTGTTAGAAACTGGAGTCCGGACCACCAGCCAGCTGTCCCTGATTCCTGATCTACAGACATGACAATAAATTATAGCTATTTTAATTTACTCCATTTTGAAATAAGAAGCTACACAGTAATAGATAACTAATACAATCACCAGGTATTTCACAAACATGGAGTTTTTATAAAAAGAGAAATAAAATAATAAATGACATCTTCCTGGTTACAAAAAAAAGTACATTATTGAAAAGATATTAGTAACACAAATTTTTAAAAAAAGCACATTCCCTTTCATATAGTTGAAATTCAAAAATGCGTTATTAATTAACTTAGAGACTAATACATAGTAGCCTAGTAACAAAAGCTAAATAGTGTATTTCAAGAAATAGCTACGAATTTAGTCAGCTACCCATCATTTCCTACAATCAAGAAAATTGTACATGATATTTATGAGTGGATGAACATAAAAATTAGTTTAAATTATGTTTAAAAATTAAAAGTACATCTTGAGATCTTTAATTCCTAGAGTAGAAATGGAAAATCTCCTGCAGTTTGACTGGTGGTTTCTGGCTTGTTGGTGAGCAGCTTCCATGTCAGGGTTCCAGAAGCTATCCTAGAAGTGGCTTGTGAGATGCCAAAAAGCCGGAGAGCTGATACGGTGACCAATCAATAACCAATAATTTTACATATTGCTATTTGAAATGAAAAATGGTTTGCTCAAGAACCCTCAGGATTTAGCTAAGAATCAGGAAACAAAAATATATGTTGTCCCCTCACGCTACAGCATGAGCAGAGAAGAGCTGACATGAACGGAGAGTTAAGAACGTGGCATTGCCCTTGCCCGCCCAGCCACAGAGAGCCCCTGAACTGGGAACTCAGGGTCCCTCTGGCACAGAACAAAAATTTGATAAATATGTTTGCTGAGTTCTACAAGATAATTACTCTAATATGTGAAAAATGAACTCCTACAACACGGTCAGCAATTTGCGGGAGGACCAGGAGCATCTAACGCCAATGATTGCATTAAGCTATTAGATCCTCTTTGATTAAAATTAACAATGGGGGCTACACCTCCTGACAATGGGAGCTGTTCACCAGAGCAGCCAGTTGAAATACTGCGGTGTCGTCTCGCTTATCGCTGCTTCCATATGAAACTTGTGAGAATAGAGCTTCCTCAGTCCAACAGCTGGGAAACCCTACTTCTGAGATAAGAGAGGTTGTGTTCATGACGAAAAGTGCAATCTTATGAAGGAATTTGCGGAAATAATAGGATCTACGTGGAAATATTCTGAGGACAATTTAGAAAATGTGTCCAGACACTGACTTATGTTTTAAGCTTCTCCTCCAAACGGGGTCTGGCATTCACAGCTGCTCTCTACCTTGTGTGAGGCTTTTCAGCTTTAGATAATCCCATGTAGCTGTGCTCTCTGCTTCCTTCTTGTCTTTTCCAACAAGAGAAATGACATTGAGCCATCGAAACTCTGAGAAGAATCGACAACAGCCTGGTTTTCTAAATCTAATCATGTTTTGTTTTGTTTTTTTAGGTTTCTTTTTTAACAGAAATAGAAATAGCAATTTGCTAGGTACCAGATGCAACTATAAGTAATTTACTTATATCGATTCACTTGTCTCACAAGAACCCTGAGAAGTCATTTACTATGATTATCCCCATTTTACAGATAAGGAAACCAACCCATCAGAAGGTTGAATGATTCACCAAAGGTCGTATAGTGAATAAGCTTTGGCATCTGTCTCTAGACCTGTTACTGTACAACTTACTAGAATACATATCTCGATCAGGGAATCAAAACTCTGGGCAGAGATGCCTGACTTTTAGGGTTTTGACAAAGTGATTTTTTTTGTCTGTTGCTTTCTCTTTGTAAAGTGGATTCAATGTTAGCAAGCTACCAGTTTGAGCAAATATATACATTCTTCAAAACGGCTGTACAAATCCAATACATTTGTATGTTAAATGGTATTTTAAATGAACTAAGAGAGCTACTGTTTAAATTACTTTACCAAGTACACTTTAGAAATTGAAATTCCCATAACTTGGGCTTGGTTGAAGTATGTCACCTTATAAATGATTTATTTTTTTTTTTACCCTTCTGGGATAAAAGGAAAGAAAAGGAGCAAAGAAAAATGATAGAAGAAATGCCAAATTGTAATAAGAAAATATATATTTGTAATTTATTATTTAATGATATGTCCCTTGAATAAATACTAATAATTATTATTATAAACTCCTGGCTGTAGAGAACTCTGTGGTTTACAAAAATGTTTTCAAATCCATTTGTTATTTGACGCTTAAAAAGATCCTGTGATGAAAGTGCAAGTATAATTATACCCACACAGCATATGGGTAAGTGCTTGCATATTAGCTCCTGAAAGATAGGAATAGGCTTCTCTTTGTTCACTCCTGTATCCACTATGAACATAATATCAGAAACATAGTAAGCACTCAGTAGGTAGCTGCTAAATAAATGAATCAATCAATGAATGAGTTAATGTGTGGATGAGAGGTTAAGATTTTGATTTCTGGCCAGACTGCCAGGAAATGAAGTTCAGCTCTGCCATTTAAAAATTTTGTAACTTTGGGCACATTTGGTGTCTTTTATACATCTCTGAGTCTCGGTTTCCTCAGAATTAGAAGATTCAGATGCAATGAGCAAATGCATATGAAGTACACAGAATAGACCCCAACACATAGTAGGTCCTCAATAAATATTTGGTGAATGAATGAATAACACAACAATTAAGTGAAATGAAGATTCAAAATAAGTCTCTGACTCCAAGAACAAGCTACTTCTATTACCATATCACCCAATAAAACTTTAGTCATGTGAAATCCACCCTTAGCTGGATCGAAGCCATGTAGATGGTGGGCTGACCCAGATATTAAACCAAGTTCTAGATGGAGCCTCACCTGATCTGGTCAAGGGCCTCATCCCATAACTCAAAGTAACTTTCACTGAGAATTTCTTCAAGCCTTCTCTGAAACTAGCTTTATGTTTTTGGAGCCATATATCCTGAGTCCCAAAGAATGAAATTAAATGTAAATGCCTTCGTTTTATGTTCTTAAACTCTGTTCCTAATATACTGCCACCCCCTGGGAGGCAAGGGCAGCTTCAAAGTTGTTCCCTCGAGCCTAACACAGCGCATGGCACTCAGTGCGTCCTATACCAATATTTGCTGAATGAACAGACACTCCACAGAGAAGCTTCAGGTTTTCTAAAGTATTTTCTTAAAGTATTTATTTAAAAATATGTAAGTATTTCAAAACTATAATAAAAATAGCACACATGTTCAAATGCACTGTATTTCAAAGTTTCACATACTGAATACACCAATACAATGGATTGTACAGTCAGATGAGCTAGTGCAGGTACTAATTTGAAAAACACATTTCTGCCCTGACCAGTTTGGCTCAGTGGTTGGAGTATCAGCCCACATACCAGGGAGTCCCAGGTTCGGTTCCCATTAGGGGCACGTACCTCGGTTTCAGTTTGTCCCTGGACCCTGTTGGGGTCATGTGGGTGGAAGCCAGTCAATGTGTCTCTCTCACATCGATGTTTCTCTCTCTCTTTTCCTCCCTCTGTCCCTCCCGCTCTACCTGAAGATGAATGTAAAAATATCCTTGGGTGAGGATTAAAATAAATAAATAAAGAACACATTTCCTGCCTCGTGTTCTGCATTCATTTACTCACTCCTTTAATTCAATAAATATTGATTAAGCACCTTCTTGTGCCAGGAGCCATCTAGGTACTTGAGATACATTGCCAAACAAAATGGACAAAGGTGTCTACCCTCATGGGCTTACATTCTAATGTGCATACAGACAATAAGCAGCAAACTGTGTAGTTTATCATAAGGACATAAAGTGCCATGCACTAGAGTTGTGTTGGGTGGAGGAGGAGGTTGCAATTTTAATTAAGGTGATCAGGGTAGGCCTCACCAAAAAAATTACATGAGAACAGAAACTGAAAGAAAAGGAGGGAGTTTGCCCAATGGACATCTAGGGTAAAATAATTGGATGCCCACATAGAAAAATAAAAATTAAACTCATGCCTCATACCATAAACAAAAATAAATTTTGGATGGAGTAAAGATCTAAATATAAAATACAAAATAAATACTGCTCTTAGAAAATAGTATGTGAGGATAACTTTATGAAATTGAGTTGGAAAAAATAGGGCATCAGCTCTAATCATAAAGGAAATATTAATATACTTGACTCTATTATGTTCATCAAAGTCATCATTAAGACAAAAACATCTTTGTTCATCTCTGACATAAAACTAATACCCAGAATATATAAAGAACTTCCACAGATCAATATGAAATGACAGCAATCAATTAGAAGAAAATGGAGAAGAGACTAGAACAGGTACTACATAGAAGAGATGATCCAATTAGCCAGTAGACATACAAAAAGGTCGGTCCTTATTAGTCATAATAAAAATGTAAATTAAACATACATGGATTATGGCTACAGACCCAAAGAATGAAAAATATATATATTTTTAAAAGCTAAAAATACCAAGTGTTTTCATGGATATGGAACAACTGGGACGCTCATGCACAGATGGTTAGAATGCAAATTGATACATTCAAAACAGAAACTAGTGTGACATTATTTATTGAAGTTAAAAATATGTGTCCCTATGACTCAGCAATCCACATCCAGTTATATATTCCTCTGAAGTGTACACTCACACAATTTCAGAGACATGGACAAGAACATCCATGATGGCATTATTCAATATAATTCAAGTCTAAAAGCAAACCGAACACTCATCTGTGGTAGAATAGAAAAATGAACTGCAGTATATTCATCCAATGTACAGCAATGAAAGTGAATAAACTACTATTACACACAACACATAGGTAAACTCTCCCAAACACACAAGTGAAACAGGCCAGACACACAGAATACATCGGCAAAATGACTGCATAATTCCATTTACAAAGTTCAGAAACAGACAAAACTCAACTAACTCTTTAGGGATACATAAGGTGTGTAATATATATAATAAAGATATTGATATAAAAAATCAAGAATGTGATTACCTGTTAGAGGAAACAGGAGTAAGTAACAGGAAATAGGCACATTAAGGGCTTTTGAGATGCTGGCAATTCCCACTTTCTTGATCTGGATGGTTTTCATGAGAGTTCCTTCATAATAATACATTATGTTATCATTACACATCTAGGTAATTTTTCCATGTGTTATCTTTCATAACAAAAACTTCTGAAGTTATTATAAAGATATCAGAATTCTAAACAATTTTTAAAAATTGGACAGTAATGTGGTATGGAAAATCTCTATACCTTCCTCTCAATTTTGTTTTAAACATAAAACTGCTCTAAAAAAATGCACTCAATAAAAAATAGAGCTAGATACAATAATAAGTAAAAAACTGAAGGGGAAAAATTATAAATTTCAATTATAATTTATACATACTTTTGAGGAATTCTGTTTCAAGGAAGATCAAATAAATGAAACAGTAGTTATTGGGGGAAGTGTTCTCAAGAGGAGAACTGATGGGAGAAATTGATCCCATATGTAGAAAGCAAATGTAGGAGAAATTATGGAGAGTCGCTGAAGGTCTTTGAACAGACAGCAAGGATGGCATCCAGGACACAAGCAGAAGGGTTGGTGTCAGGGGGCATGGCTGCTTTGCCCATGGTAGAAGGCAGGTAGTGCTGAAAAACAGATGGTGGCAGGTGAGTGGATGCTGGTGCCCCACAAACACTCTCCTCTGTTAGCTTCTATTTTCTCAGTGGACTAGGAAAAACGGCTGTTGGCTGAAAGTGAGGATGGCAAAATTGTGGTAGAGATTAAGAAGAGAAAAAAAGGTATCAAATAGTTCTCTAGCAGAGTAAAAGCGTAAGTGGACAAAGGAAGTGTAATATAAACACCAGAGAGCAAGAGTCCTCTTCAAGTTAGTAGAAATGAATATAAAGAGAGAAGAATCAGCACAGTTTGCATTTTTCTCCAGTCCTGTTCAGTTGTAGGGATGTGGAATTTTAGCACACACACACACACATACACACACACATATACACTAAAATATATCCATTTATATGAATATGTATAAATATGTGTGTTTTGCTGTCTCATCTTATTAAAATGTAGAATTCAAAAGCCAATTAATTTTTTATCTGATATATTACTGTACTCCAAGCATCTAAAATACTGTTGGTCATATAGTAGAGTCTCAAGAAATATTTGTTGAATAAATGAGTGAAGACGTTGAATACTTTGGTTTTAAAACAAAAATTTCTACTGCACTCTACTACACATCTTTCAAACATCTGGTTCATTTCACTCAACAGGTATTTTGAGATTATACGGATGATGAACTTAAAAAACAAACAAACTAGCTATTGAAACTACTTCTGTTTCAATCACAATATTTTCAATTCTATGCAATGAAAATAAATATTCAAGTAAATTAGATGCTGAGATTGATATGATTTCAGTTGTCATTCATAAATACTAATTTGAAATTTTGTGTTCAACAATAGTCACCTCATTTAGCTAATATGAAGGACTTCATAATGAATAAATACTAATTATTTAACTTTCAAAATAAAATTATACTGACAAATGTATCTTTTATATTTTAGGATTTTGTATAACAGTTGACTTCTGTTCATGTAAGTTTTAAATCCACTACCTTGGATAATAACTAGAAAGACAGACTCATCAAATATGAGAGCGACAAGAAACTGGGGAAAGATGACAAATTCATTGGTGATTAACCAAAATTGCAAATGTTTTGACACTGATGTATTATATTAAATCTAGTGTGTTGAAATTTAACAGGAAAAAAGTGGTTATTATGGGGTCATCCAATAAACAGCTACACAAATACAGCACAGGGACAACTTGGCTTAGCAGAACACAGATGAAAATACCTGTTTTAGTTGAAAATAGGCTCAATGAGTACCTATGATGAGATGGAACAGCCCCCAAAAGCTAATGTGATCTTAAGAAGCATTAATAAATATATATATCGAACCAGGGAGATGGCAATATTTTCTCTGTGCTACTCATAACACACCTAGTGTACTCATCCAATTCTCAGTACCACAACGTAAGGCAAATTAGGACATTTTCAGAGCACATTGTATAAAATGGCAAAGGAAATCCAATGTTTTAAATCAAATCATTAAAAATTTACAAAGTTATTTACCTAAGAGAAGAGAAAAATCAGAGAAAACAACTCCTTAAAAACATCAATATACTGTGCAGTGAAGCTCATGTTGACCACCCAATACTAACCCCATGGACCCAGAAGAAAGCAATGTGACTACAGCTGCTGAGTCAAGGTTCTTCAAAGGTGAATAAGTAGCATCAGTAATGATTATGTCCCCACCTGATAGAAAGTGTTAATGGCTGAAAACACTGGATATCTGATTGGATGAACCACAGGTTGCTGCTACACCACTAAAGCTTTGTTTGCCGGTGCCATTCCCCGTCTGTGGCCCCTTAATCCTCCGTCCTTTTCTACCTTGATCTTGATTCTTTTAAGGAAAAGATAATTAAGGGTAGGTCAAAGATCTCACTGTTGTCAAGGGAGACTAAAGGCCATACTCACCCATTTAATGTGCAGGAGAACTTTGTGAAGAAAGGGAAAAAAACTTTTATGGCTTTTTTTTTTAATAAAAGTACTCAATTCACTCTCTGACCCAGTCTGATGATGTGGAGGGGGCACCTGGATTTATAAACATGACCTTGTGGATGGAGGCTTTGGGCCAATTTAATGTACTGTTCCTGTTGCTTCCACATCTGAACATGTAAGAGAAAGGGATGTATTACATGCTTATAGTTCCTCCATCCCATATGCCAGAGGAGAGTCTCCTGATTAAGAAGAACCATGTGTAGAGAAGTGCTAATAACTTTGGGACTCATAATCCTAATGACCCTTTTAAGCTAATAGACTCTGTGACTGATGATTTTGCCAACTGGAGCCTCAGGCAAAAGGTGGTAGCCCTAATCCAGAGGAACCTTCTGGGGTTTGGATGATCTTTTGTCTTTCAGAGGCACTTCTAGAACTTCTCTCATTAGGAAATCTTAGAAAAACACTGTGGTACAAGTTTCCCAAAGTATAGCAAGTAGATTAAATGACTGCTGGACCTACCATCCTCTGCCAGACAGCTCTGAACACACTGATCGCCATTTCCCTTCACCTCACTGAGAAGTCTATCAGAAACAGCAGGGGACTCCCTGGTGCCTATGCCTCCCACTCCAGACACCCATCAGCTCCTCCAGATGTCTTCATCTCAATTGTCATAGCTCTTGAACAACTGGTGGTGTAGACAAACAGGACAGATTGGATTGACTGTCCTCATGCAGTTCCTCCATGAAGAAGAACTAGACTCAATTATTCAAAGTGAATTGAGAACCCTATGGCCTTGTCGCCATCCAGGGGGCCATGTAGGAAGCACTATTGAAGAGATAGAGGCAGGTTAGGCCGTGAGGGATGGAACCATGGGAAGGGAAGGCTGACACACCTGGGGAGGTTTGCAAGGACTTAGAGCTCAGCACACAGGCAGACCCCAGTACATAGTATATCTGCAGGTTTATTTGGACTCTACAAATCTCAAAATAAAACTAAAATCAACATGGGAAATTGTCCCTCCAAGGCCAGAAACTCCCAGCCCTGGCATAGAAATGAAAAGCTTATTTTCTTGTTTGAAAATTAGAAGCTCCTGGAGGGAGCTTAGGTCAATTACATAACAACAACAACAACAACAAAAACAGAAAGGCTGATTTCAGGCAAGAGGGGAACAGAGATTGTATATAGTTCCTTTTTCTGGGTTTGCAAATGAGTTTTATTTACTGTTAAAGAATATAGTGCTGGCAATTCTGACTTATTCCTATTAGTATATCTACTGGTTTCTGGGAGCAAGGCAAAAAGATTGCTGAATGAGTTCTGCTGTGAAACTATAGAGTGTGTTTCTACTGCAGAAAGCCAGCTTACCTTAAAAAGGATTATAGGAAACCACAATTGGATTTAGAAGAGGAACCAAAGCAAGCACAGGGCTGCTCCAAGGGCGTCTCCCTCCTCCTCACTAACAGTCTGGTTGAAGTTGAAATGATCATAAAAAGGGAAGCCACTAAGGCCCCACAGATACCTGGGGCTACTTTATTTGTTCTGAACCACACCCAACTAAGTTGTCTCCTCCCTGGGAGTAAAGCTTCTGTACCAATGCCAGGGACAGCTAATCAATGTCTGATTTTAAATCAGAACCTGTCCACTTCCAAAAAGGGAATGTATGGGACAGTATATATCTTTGCTAATCAAATCTGCCCCGATTCACCTGACAGGCCAAGCTTTTCTTAAATCAGCAATGTCCACATATGCTTTTTCTAGAAGGGTAACATGAATTTAGAGCTAGATGACCTAGGGCTTGTTATAACTCAGTGCCATTGACCTAAACTCCCAGAAGCCTTCACGACAACCAAAGGGGTTGTCAGTTTACTCATTTACTGAAGAACATTCTTCACTAACTAATCCCTAAGTAATCGATAACCCTGGGGTAATAACTAGCCCTTGAGTAATCTTGGGCGGCGCCAGGGATAATCTATTGAAAACATCTTGACCTTTGAGATGTCTGGGAAACTGAGTAACAGGTAATTAACTAACTGCTAAATTCCGCTTCTGTAACATGCTTGCTTACACATAGCAACCCCCTTACAAAATCCTATAAAAAGGAGCCATTTTAGCTCTCCGGGGCCGCAGTTACTCCTGTGTGGGACATACTGCAGGTGCCTGCGGACTTAGCTCAATAAACTCCTTTTATTAAACCCCATCTTGTCGTCTGAGTTTGGTTGATCTCCTGGGTTAAAACAGGCTAAACCCAGTCAGGCGGGAAACACAAGCCCTAAAATGTATGCATGTTACTAATGCAGAATTCCTTGAAAGGACCAATTGCATATATCCACCCCTAGACAAAGCAGGCTCACCAGCAACCCATTTGGGTCCCCTCCCTGCTGCAGGAGTCTGTTTTTCAAATAAAGTTTGCTTTCGCTTGCCCTTTGTCCATGAACTCATTCGCGAGACAATGAACCCAGATCCCATCACCACCACTGGGTTTCACTGTCAACCTACGTCTCCCAAATGATGTAGGTCCCACTTGGTTGGGGATGGGTATCATTGTAAACATCTGATTTCAGGAGCACCATGTGTGCCCCCAAATCGGTAATTCTTAAATGGAAGCTAGGCATTACCTTGCCTCCCTCCCCGTAAGATGGTACTTTTCCCCGTGGTGAGGTGAGTGGGTGTGGAAGATTCCAGAGGAGTTGCTCCGAGTGTATCCGAGGCAGCACGGAGAGAAACGCGTTGGTAATTAGACCATTTTCGGATAGAATGCTTTTGTATAAAAGGAACGGAACCTCATTTTGTAGTCATATGGGAGGACTGGGGAAGTAACATGTTACGGAGGGCAGGACAGCTAGTGTGCTGAGCAGATGAGACAACTAAACTTCCTGACGTGGGTATTCTGTGACTGGAGGCACTCGAGTATGGAATAGACGGTTACGGAGTAAAAGCATTTTAAAAGAAATTCAAATGTTGCCTGCAAGACTGAACTAGATTCCCTGATATTTCTTTTCTCTCACTTTTGATCTAGGGAAAAATAAAAATACTCCAGCATATAACTGCATGCAGAAAGTTTAGACTGTGCATGTTCAAACTCCTGAGCATGTCATCAATATAAATAACCTGTGTGAATAATACCACCCTTCTCATTCACCTGAGATTCTTGAGTAAAAAAGGAATCTTGAAAATCAACCAGCTCCTCTTAATGTATTTCACAGGTAATGAAAATGATACTCAGTGCAATTAAATGGCATTCTCAAATTTTCACAAGATTAGTGACATAAAATTAGAAATTGAATATCATGATTTTCAACCAGCCTTTCTCATCTGGAGTTCCTGATCCAAACCACAGAATTCAGAAGAAAAAAAAAAAAAATTGAATAACTATTTTCTCAATTCTCCCAGCATTGGCACACGGCATTAGAGAAGTGTACCAAGTTGGAGATGCATAGGAGAGAAGGCAGGCTCATACACACGTGGCTACAAAGTATACCGGGTCTTATTCTCTCCAGAGCTGACCTTGGCAGCGGGTTGCACCTGTCATTGTGTCAACAGAAAGGGGTGCTTTCCCCTCTGCATTATCAGGTGGACCACAGAACACGAGCCACGGGTAGAATACACCGTCCGCTTTTAGCCTTTGCATTCTTTGGTAGAAATCGAAGGAAGCTCACCTAGAGAATTTGCTGGAAACTCAGTCAGTGTTCTGGCCCTTAGCCGCAAGCAGGCAAGCAACCTTACATCACCAGGCCTCGTGCTATCTCAGAAAAACACCCACATGTTCAGTGTCGATTGTTTGCTGAGCAAAATGCCCAGTTGAGCCACTTGGGGTTCCGTGCTGATTAAGTCCTTATTCTGTAAAAAGCAGCACATTTCCTGAGCACTTTCAGGGGAAGTGGGAGGCCAGGGGCGAAAGCTCAATCTGTGCCTCTCTGTTCTCTCTGTCCCTGATGAAAACAGGCTGCTCAGGTGTGCGAAAGTGTGTATTATTATTTTACTCACATTAAACACTTGATTTAAAGCATATTCCCCTTGAAGGAGGGTATAATTTGGGAATTATTTGAAGTCTCTAAGTGGTTAGAAACTGAGTTTAGCCAGATTTCTAGCTGTAAGCAAAAGTCAGCCTCTGATAAGAAGCTGTTGTACTTTATTGACGCAAAGGAGGTAAGTACCCTCTTGGGGGTTTCTCGGTTCAAGAGCATCCTGGTTGCTATTTGCAAACTGCAGTGTGCAGTTCCTAATGTTTTTGGGTACATTGGCCCCATATAACTGAATTCTCGTCAGAGGAAGCTTCCAAGGACCTGGGTGAAGTTTTAATGACATCTTGGTTGTAACTTGGGTTTTGCGAGGCAGGAAAGTTTCTCTCCATTACCTATTCATACGCAATATCGAATTATAAAATAAAGCACGGAACTGAAATAGATAGACTTTCCAACAGAGCAACAAACAGCCGCATTGCAAAGTCAATTTCGAATATGGGATCCTGCACTGAATCATTTAGCTATTTAGGAATGTGTTTCACAGCTAACTCATCCTGGCAGGCCCAACGGGACACAGTTCCTCTTAAAATAAATATGCAGTCATCAAGCAGGCATCACTGTGACAATTATCTGCTGGGCTTGAAGGAACTTTCTCTTGCCTGAAAGCAACCAGAACAAAAAGAGAGGCTCCGCGAGTCACAAGCACAGTTACATATGGGGACAAACTTTTGCAAACATCCATCTGAATAAACGCACTGCATTCTTCCTCTTTTTTGCTCAGCTCACGTAGGAAAGAAGGGTTCCACATACATGAATTTTCCAGGTAACTTGAAACTTAGTACTGAAAAATCAAAATGGAAAAAAAGATAAATAAGAGGAGGAGGGGCAGTGGGGTAGAAACACGCCTAAATATGTTAATTACACAGACCTCCATTTTCTTAAATAGAGGCTGGGTTATAAGTTCATTTTGTACATTTTTTAGTTGACATCATTCATTAGGGAAGCTCTTGAGATCAGTACAGGGAGGATTGGTTCAAGTCAGGAACAGGTGATGTAGAGAAGGGGACAGAATTAAGATATGGTTTGGAGGTGGATTGACAGAATTTAGAGATGGGTCAAATGTGGCATTTAGGCTGACGATGAAGGCAATGATGATTCTGTTTCTGACACGAGTAACTAGGAAGATGGGCGTTACTCATGGTGATGTCAAATGTAGAAGGAGGAACAGGCTGTAGAGGAAAATATCAATAAGATCAATAATGTGGAACTTAAAAGAACTCAGAAGTAAAGGGAAAGACCCCTGAGCCAGAGAAATGTCTGCAAAACTGAGACATAAGCTATAAACCAGTGTTGGCTACACCCTCACTCAGAGCATATCGACTCCTGATGCTCATTTGGAAAGTGTGAGGTTACCTGGTTGCACGGTTCTAGCAGGTTGGGAATGGTGCATGAAAGGGGAGAAGTCTTCTGAGGCCAACACACTTTGAAAGCAGTGGTTTGGAGCCTGAATGGAAAACTAGTACATTACATCATGAAGCAAATGGTCATGTTCATATAAAGTCCTCTCTGTTGGGTGAGGATTAAGTGAGCTAATAGACTCACAAGGCTTGTGGTTCACTATTTCTTTTAATACTCAGAACAGTAGATTATCAGCATTTTACAGGTGAGCCGATGGATATTAGGGAAGTTCATGCCATTTGCCCACACAGTAGTGGCCTAAGTTGCACTTTTGACGAATGTGTGCCTAAGCCCAAAGACTGGCTCTCTTTTTCTCTTAAGCTCCACGCTGAAGCCAGTGAAGGGAATGTAGGATGATATAGTAATCAGTTCTGTTAAAAACAAAAATTCTTCTGAACAATTAGAGCTTTACTTTTAAAATATTTGGCCTCATGAAATAGTGAGCCCCGTCTCCTGAATTATTCAAGGACAGGTAACCATTCATGTCCATTATGTTTTTAGGTGGGACCCTTGTAAGAGGTGGGAAGAAAAGGTGACTAAATTACTTTCAATGGCAAAATTCTATGAGTTTAGAATCCTGGTTCAATTGAAATTGTGAATAGACAAGTGTTTCCAATATTGTAAAGTGATATTCAAATATTAGTACTTTGTTATTTGAGCCAATGTGAGCACATCTACAAACCCTACTCTCTAACAGGCTGAATTATCCAATAGTTAAGTATTATAATCAGTAACCCTGCACTGCCCTGGCCCCCCTCATCCCTCTTATTCTTTCTCTCTGATTCTTTCTAGATTGCAATACATGTCATTGTAGTGGCAGGAAGGCTATTGCATTATTAATTAAAAAATTTTTGTATTAATCCTCACCCAAGGATATTTTTTTTCCATTGAATTTTAGAAAGAGTGGAAGGGTCAGAGGGAGGGAGAGAGAGAGAGAAAGGGAGAGAGAGTGAGTGACAACATGGATGGGAGAGATACACATCAATTGGTTGTGTCCCAAATGACCCGAACCAGGACCGGAAATTGAACCTGCAACTCAGGTTTGTGCACTTGACCAGGAACAAACCCATGACCTTTGGTGTGAGGGCGACACTCTAACTACTGAACCACACCTGCCAGGGCTTAATGTAAATGTTTTTCTCTATGTCTTCCTTATATCTTTTGCCCTCCTTCAAGCAATAAACAGTCTCATACCAAGAAAGATTTGTGATGAGACACCTTGCTTTTATAGTCAGAAGTCTAAGCTCATTAAGAATAGTAGTGCTTGAAGTAAGAGGGGATACCTAACAACTAGAAGATATTTCCCAGGGAAAGAGTTGATAGTAAAAAAGGCTGCATGGTTCTGTAGGCTAAGGATACCTGTCTGCTGCTTCTTTTTGATACCAGATGATGGGGCAAAACTTTGGTGAAGGACCACGTAGTGTCCCAGAGAGGCTAGGTGCTAGAGCTAGGACTCACAGCCTTACCAGGGATTCCCTAAATGCACTGTGAACCATGGAAGCTGGGACCATGTACTTCTTCTTCTTCTTCCTTTTGTTTTGGCATTTATCTTCAGATAGAGCAGGAGGGAGATGGGGAGGAAGAGAGAGAGAAACATTAAGTGGTTGCCACCCACACAACCCCAACCAGGGCTGGGGACAAACTGCAACTGAGGCACGTGCCCTTAGCAGGAACCGAACTCTGGCCTGTCTGGATCGCAGGCCAACACTAACCTCTGAGCCAAACTGGCCAGGGCATGGGACCATATACTGCTCAATAGAACCAGTGCATTGGTACATGGTAATGACCGCAGGACCTTGGCACAACTTCAGGGAAGTGGTGAAGGGAAGCCCCACAAATGTGTAGTTCAACTTTCCATAGATGAAAAAGATAGGGGCTCAAAGATGAAAGTTTAGCCCAGCCAGTCACTGGTTAAGCATTGGCCCATGCAACTAGAGGTTGCCAGTTCAATTCCTGGTAAGGGCACATGTCCAGGTTATGGGCCTTATCCCCAGCGGGGGGCATGCAGGAGGCGGCCAACCAATGTTCTCTGTCATCAATGTTTCTATCTCTGTCTTCCTCTCCCTTCCTCTCTCTCTAAAGTCAATAAAGAAAAAAAAAAATTTTTTTAAAGATGGAAATTTAGTTGATGTAAAACCAAAAGACATGAAAAAAGAAAAAAAGTGTTCCTCTAAACAATGGAGATGTAGAGAGAAACTCATATCCAGTGCAAAATCTAAAGTTTTCAGGGACAGGCAGAGGAACTGCATGGAGCCTCAAAGTGCAGTAACGCACTCTGGTAAGAAAATAAGGAGAACCAAGAGCTCCTGAGAAGATACCAGGCCATGCATGACAAGCCCTAGATAGTGAAGAATCCTGGGTTCAAAAGGGAGCTGAGTACTGCCGAAAAGGTTGGTGCAAGACCCCGAAAGAAGAGGGTGTTCTACATCCACTACACCAACTTCACATAGTTCCTGGACAACAGCCTTACCTATGAGATCCAAAGTCCTATGTTTTCATGGAAAACCCTAATTTTATCATCTCCCAAAAGGCCAAGCAGAGCCTAATTTAGTGTGACACTTTCATGTCCAAACTACTTTTGCTCTTCAGAGTGAGCTGAGTCTGAACATCAAAATGAAATTTCAAATACATTAGGTTTTTTTTCCCCTAAGCCCTCAAACTTTTGCTAGAAAATCCATGACACTATGGAAGATATTCTGCCTTATAGGAGAAATACTCCAGTTTCCTCTATGGGTAGAAGAAATTCACCCCTAAAATAAACTCCAGTAATTAACCTGCTCTATGAACAAGTGAAATCCCAAGTTTCCTTTTTGTATTTTTGGAACCTGCTGCATGTTTCCTTCCCTAATCCCATTTTGGTAGATGATCTCCAAAGGTGGCTATCATCAACTGCCCTCCTCCCTGTGCTTGTAGCTGATCCTCTCGTCAAGGGCGGGGTACATGTCAATCATTCTCTTTGAATCTGCGCTTGCCTTGCAATTAATGGAATGTGCAGATGTGATGTGCTCCTTCCAGACCTTACTTTGAAGAGCCCTGGAAGCTCCCACCTCCGCACTCTCCAGGGAAGCCAGCTTCCATGCTATGAAGGAGCTGGCTAGACTATTAAATAATGAGGCACAAAGTAGAGAGAGAGAAAGAGACAGGGGAGGGAAAGAGAGAGGCATGGAGAGAAAGAGACCACGTGGGGGTGCCAGACGTGTGCAGGAATTACTCTCGGACCTTCCAGCTGTCTAGATCTAGTTGCATGCAGCCCAAATGAGTGACCTGAGTGATGCCGTTTGAACAGAAGAAACTTCCAGGTGAGCTTTGCTAGAATTCTTGGCTGAGAAACAACAAATTGTTATTAGTTTAAGCCATTAAGTTTAGTGGTTACTTGTTTTGTAGCAATAGAGAACTGAAAGACAAGTCTAAACCTCATGAGGTATTATTTCAACCATTCCTTTGCTACCCCTTAAACTCCCACGGAAGACCCCAATTCAGTATAAATTAAAACATGTATCTCCTCCACAGGATCTGCCAGGCCCATCTGGGGAAGCCATTGCAGCTCTGTTCCCTGTCCTCATCTGGACTTCAGTTTCCCTCAACAGTTCTTCCTTAAATCCCCGGATCACTTCCGTTCCTCACAGTGGCCATCACAGATATTCACTATGCTTCCCCAGC
Source organism: Molossus molossus (assembly GCF_014108415.1). Lineage (NCBI taxonomy): Eukaryota > Metazoa > Chordata > Mammalia > Chiroptera > Molossidae > Molossus > Molossus molossus. The sequence goes on along the minus strand of NW_023425344.1, from coordinate 15,350,462 downwards.
TCTCCTAGCCCTGTCCTCACCTCCCTCAAACACAGGACAACTTCACTTTCTACTTCAAATAAGAAACAGAAAAGCCAATTCCCTCAACCTCACAAAGTTGCCTTTGGAAAAGGGACTCCCTAGATCACTGGCCTCATGTTTTCAGAATGAACTGTTTGACTAGTATGGCGGAAGGACTGGATGTGCTCATCTCAACACTTCTCCCTCTTTGAGATCCATCTGTCCACACAAAGGTACACATTATCATCTGCTCAGGTGTTCCTAGCCCTGCAATAAGGGGTCATTGTGTGTGCAGAGTTTTGGAGGTGTCTAGATATCTAGTCTTTATGTGTCTGTCTCATTCAGGGCTAGAGTATCACCAAGTCCACGTGCCCATAGTCTCAGTGCTACATTCTCCGGTCCATCCATCATTTATAAAGCTTCCATGTTGCGTTCTGCCCCTCCACCTCAGTGTGTTACTCTTCAGTTCGTTCTGAACTCAGCAGGAGAAAGACACATGATGATTTCACAAAACACTAATTTTCCTATGTATTTAATTATAAACACCACCATCCTTTCTTCTAAACTCCAGAGAACACATAATCTTTTTCTTTGGGGGGTGGGGGGCGGCTTATTCCTCTACCTATTCTCTGCATCCCAACTCCTGCCATTACCAAGGTCCGGAACAGCTTATCCTCTTTATCCTATGTCCAAATCCAACAACTGCCTTATTCCTAGGCTTCCTTTCGCCGCTTGTTTCTCGAAGACTCATCTATAATTACAATCTCTGACCATCATATCCCTTAGACTTCTCAATACACTGTATGTAGTTTGGCTTCCATCCAGAAAACTTCCCTGAATTCGTTTCTTAGTAAGTTGGGCAAACACTTGGGCTCTCCATCCCTGATCTCCCATGGCCTGTCCATAGTGTCCGGTCATGGTGGCCAAGCTGTCTGTTCCTGGCTTCCATCGCACCACCACCCATCATTATCTTCATTAATCGTTGATCAATCATTCAATATCCCACTTACAGGCAGCATTTTGTCTGCCTGACAATTAAGCAGTAACTTTCCCCAGAGCACTAACCTATCTTATCACTTTGCAGACTCTGGCAGGACCAGGACACTAATCACACAGATTTAACTGTCATTAGCAATCACTGTTTGAATCTCTATTGTCTTCCCCTCAGACTTCTGTCTTCAGTTCCACCAGTTAATTCACCTACTTTTTATTACCTCGTAACTCCTATTAGAAATTCTCAGCACAACAACCTCAACATTTCTTTAAAAAACATTACTTCCTCAAGCCTGTTTCTCTTCATTTTCCATTTATAGCTAATCAGTCACTCAGACTAAAAATGTCAGAATTATCTTTGACTGACCCTTGCTCATTTCACTTCAGATGCAGTCGCTGAATCATGCTAGCTCCTCCTTTCAAATCTTTCTCATACATAACCCTTCAGCTCTCTGATTGCATTGCCTCAAATGAACTCCCTACCAGTAGCCTACAAATGGCTTCTTAGCCTGTAGAATAGAGGCACCATTCTATTTGTCTAATGCTATAATAGTATTCCTGTATTTAAAAATTCTAATCTGATCATTCCTCCTCTACTTAAAGCTCTTCAGTGACTTCCTGTTGTCTTCAAGATAAATCGAATCTCTTTCACTTGGCAGGTAACACCCATCAGACTCCTCTTTATTACTCCACCTACACAACTTCAATGCCAACTCTGCCCTGTAGGTTTCCTGTAATATACCCAGGCAAATTGATTGCATTCTCCTTCTCTCTCTCTCTCTCTCTCTCTCTCTCTCTCTCTCTCTCTCTCTCCATATATATATGGAGAATATATATATATAGACAAAGGAGAATATATATATATATATATATATATATATATATATATACACACAAAGTGGCTTGTTCTCATACATCAGCACCTTGGCATATGCTGTTCTTCTATCTTGAATGTCCTACATTCCTCTTGACAGTCTAGTCTGCTTGGTGAACTTCTAACTTCTGATTAAGCTTCAAACTCACACACTGTTATCCTTTCTCTGAATATCCCTTCAGGTCTGTCTCCATCCCCATGCTAACAAAAGAGAAAATTTTTTAGTTTTGCTTTTAAAATAACTAAAGATCTCTATCATCACATTTATCAATTGTATTATGCTTTATTACCTTGTCTGTCTCTCTCCTTGAAATATTTATCTTATTCAATAAATATTTATTATGCATCTGCTTTTCTCAGCCACTAGTCTAGGCTCATGGAATAAATCACCGAACACACAAAGATTGCATTCTAATCAAGCTTCCATTCAAATGGGAGAAGAATGACAATAAACAACACACACAGTAAATAAGGAAATTATGTACCATGTTAAAAAGAATAAAGAAAATCCTAAATGCCAGGGTTGAGGGAGGGGCAGGAGAGTTGATTTTTTGTTTTAAATAGGGTGGTCAGTGGTCCTTGAGAAGGTGAGGCTTAAGCAGAGACTTGAAGGTGGTGATAGAGTCAGCCATTCATAGATTAAGGGAAGAACCCAAAACAAAACAAAAGAACTCCAAGTGGGAGTGTGCCTGCCTTGTGTGGAAGAGAGAGCTGAGCAGAGGAACAGAGGGCTGGCTCCTGTAGGACCTCACAGCCTCTGTATAGACTTCAGCTTAGACTTGGATCGAATGCGGAGCCAAGCAGCATGTTCTGCAGAGAAAGGGTATTAGCTGACCTATGTCCTAAAATGATCTCTCTGGCTACTGTGTTGAGTGCAGGCCATAGAGGCAAAGAAAGAATCAGGGAAACTAGTTAGAAAGCCATTGCAGCAATCCAGGTAGGAGATTAAAAGGAAAGATAAAAAGAAGAAAGAAAAGGGAGTGAGGAAGAGAAGTTGGTGGGAAAGCAGAAGAGGGTGTGAAAAGCAGAAACAATAAAGTGGGGGCGAGGGGGGTAAACAAAAATCCTCTGAACCATTTGCTAGTCCATCAGCATGATATTCTATGAGCTTCTAACTGCAGTGCGGTGCGGTGCTTACTCTTCTGTTTCTGGGTTAGCAGTTACTGTCCTGGCTATGTTTTGATTCATCTGAGGGTACTTTCTGCTGGCTGAGCTACCTGCCTGTAAGCCTGTCTGCTTTTGGAGAAACAAAAGCAGCCCCTGGGGTGAGAGCCTAAGAGAAATTAGAGTAAGTCTAATGGAAATCAGGCAACTGGCCTAAATACAGCACTGTGTCCTATATCACTCTTCAATTTCCTGCCTTGTTTTCTTGTAAAATCTGTGTTTGGGGAAAATTCTATCTGTAGGTGCTTCAAGAAAATGTTTGTGTTCTCTTAGCTCCGATGCTGAGAAATGGAGTGTTCAGCAGTGACTCAGGTGTGAAGGCAGAAGCGCTGAAAAATAGGCCAGTGGGAATCCCACTGGGGAAACCATTAGGTTTCCTGCATGAGAAACAGCACTAATTGGAATCATTTTTTTAAATATTTGGAAATAACTAGTTTGAAAAGTGGACGTGGTACTACATGAATAGCATAACTATTTTCCACGCACACTTTCTTTCAACATGCCACCTTGATTGTTAGCTGGGAAGAGGCGCTCCAGACTTCTTCGCCTTTTCCCATTGTCCTTCCAAGCAGGCAATTCATGACCATGTTGTTTTGTTCGACCCTTGCCAGGATATTTAAGGAATCGCCTTTCCTCTGTTGGCTACTGATCACGTTGAGATAATATTTACTCTTTGGTCTGCATCTATTTATCCAGTGCTTTCTTAGTGTAGTCACAACAATTACCAGAGCTAATTCTTGAAAGTCGAGCAACCCCCGTCCTGGGCTCCTCTCTATAGGTTTCCTTTCACTTTTACAAATAATGATTTATGCAAAGTCACCACACAGCCATTGCTTCCACGCAAGGTTTATTATCTCCAAGATGAACAGACAAGTCATTAAGCGCTCGTGGAAGGATTAGTGGAGAGAAAGATCACCACATTGTGATTTTCTGGTTACATGGTTCAATACAATGATGGTTTAAGAAAGTGAAAGCCAATTTTAGCACTGCCATTATGGAGCTGTGTATATCATCAATAGGCAGTTATCAAAGCTGTGACTGATAGAAATTTTCTCACTATAAAAGTTCCTCCCAGCACATACCCGCTAAGTGAGTCACATGGAAGAACTTCTGAAGAGTGTGAATAATTTCCTGGCTTTTATTTTCTGATGTATTTCTTATACACGAGCCAAGGCTATAAAGCAATAAGATAGATTCCACAATAACCTTGTGCAATTAGCCTCATTACTTTATAGCCGCATTTATGTGTGTATGTCTCCATGTACCGAGTGTGCGTTTGTGAGACTGTGATTACGTCTGCTGTCCTGAGCACGGTGCGGGCCTTTTTAAGCTCTACTACTAATGTGCCTTAGGGTGGGTGGGGCACACAGGTGGTGACAAGTGGTGAACGAATAAATGAGTGAAAGCGCCAAAACCCACGGATATGTCTAACTGGTCTCCTTGCCTCCCCCCTCCCCTCCACTTTAATTTACTCTAAATGCAAGTTAATCATTCCCTTTCCGAAAAGATTCAAAAATCCTCGATTTTGCCTGGCCAGTGTGGTCCAGGGGTTGACATTGACCTATCTATCACCAGGAGGTCCCTGGTTTAATTATTGGTCAGGGCACATGCCCCGGTTCCAGGCTCGATTCCCCAATAGGGGGCGCTCAGGAGGCAGCCGATCGGTGTCTCTCACATCAATGTTTCTATCTCTCCCTCTCCCTTCCTCTCTCTGAAATTAAAACAAACAAACAAAAAAAACCACATTAAAAAGGCCTTCAGTTGCCTCAGAACAGAGCCCTATCTTATGAGTGTGACAGAAAGGATGTGCTGGGGTCCGGTGCAAACCTCCTTCTCCAGCCCGGTTTCCTCCCCCTCAGCCCACAGCGCTCCACCTCAGCCACGCGGGCCCAGGGGCTCACATGAGCCCGAATAGACTTCCAGCTTTTCTGCTTCACTCACACTACTACTTCATCTTACTTTTGTCAACCTTGCTAGAATGTATTGGCATATAATAAAAATACCAACAAAAAATAATAGCCGTAACAGTAGTGGAACTGCTGTTTGTACAGTTGATATCGTTAATAAAGTGCACAGATTTGGGGCCAGCTGCCTGGGTTCTAATCACAGCTCTCGCAATTCCAAAACTGAGACATTTAATCTCTCTGGACCTCGGCATCTTCCTTATTTTTAAAATGAGAATAATAATGCCCCCGCTTCATGCACAGGGTTGCCGTGAAGATGAAATGTAAGTAGTGCTTAGAACTCAGTAAATGCTCAATAAAATTAGCTCTGACTACAGCGTATTTACCATGTACTAGCGATAACTAAGTCTTTTGTGTGTGCTATTTGATTCTCTCAACACTCTCTGAGGAGGAGCCCATTATTTTCCCACCGGTTTACTGATGAGGAAATGAAGGCTGGGTTACTTCTCAGAGTAACTGAATCAAGTTACTTAACTCCATTTTATACACCATGAGAGTGGTTGGGTTATAACTCAAATCCAGGCAGTCAGACTCCAGATCTGGGTTCTCAACCACTGTGATTTTCTATTTTCCCAAGAGCCGCTAGAAACCTTGCCTCCTCTTCTTTGCTTTTCTTGACTACGAGATGCTTCAATGTTCCAGACACTTATTGTTAAGATACGTGCATGAGTGTAACATTATTTGAGTATTTTTTTACATACTAAACATATAACAAAACTGCCTTCACTCATTTAATTTTATACTCACAATTTAATATTTCAAATCTCCTCTCTCCAGTGGTTAGTAAAACCATTTGTATGGTATTGGAGTGGCAGGACTTGACTCCCATGTTTCTTTGCATATCCAGTGCAAACACACAAAATATTTCTTAAACATAATAATTGCTTGTCAAAAGTATGGCCATTGCTTGTTTTGGGGTGATAATGAAATTAATAACATGTATGTATATTATTAGTAGATATAATAATTTTAATTTAAACCTGTATAAAGCAAGGTGATGAGTCTCTCAGGTTCTGGAAGGATAAAATGAAAACCGTTTTTAAGTGGATCTGCTACCAGAGTAAGAACAGAGATCCATGGGTTCAGACCCCTGCTTTGTCACAGTGTGACCTTCTGGGTGTCAGTTGCTGCTTCATACTTGAATTCCATGCAAAAAAAAAAAATGTTAGACAAATATTGGGCAGCTCTGCCCCACATTGGTGGCAAAGTCCAAATAAGATAATGTTCATAAAGGAGTTCCCCAAATATACACAATAACTCCCTGATTTGATGAGGGTTCTATATCAAGTGAGAGTTTCTTAATCTCAAATTGTGAACATCACCATAGCATACATTTCTACATAAAAAGCATTCAATTACAACTGTACATTTTTAAATTTTCTTTGAGACCTTAATTAAATTCCTGGGCATGGAATAAGAAAGGAGAACAACAAAGCTGCTTGAGCTGTGATTCATGGAGAGTCTATCAGGTTCACTCATGAACCATTTGTCACCACTTACGGTGTGCTCTGAGGTCCAGCATCACAGCAGCACCCAGGAGACAAAGGCAGAATCGCAGGCCCTTCTTCAGACCTGTTGAGTCATTGTGTGAATTTCAGTAAGGTCCTCTGGTGATATGTGCACTGTTCATGTAAATCACTGTCATAAGAATCTGTTACCCTACACATTTACCTTCCATGACAGCTGATTGGAATTCACACCTGAAAAAAAAAAAAAAAAAAAAAAAGAGCTATTGCTACATATCAGGAGAGTCCAAGATCATACCCAACACACCAAAGCCACATATCTTATGTCCCAGGAATCCCAAAGGTCGCCGAAATGGACTATATACTTAAAATATGCCATCATTACCAATAACTATTCAAAGCTATTCTAGTATCCTGTTAACCAAGCGATACTGTTTGATAATGGGGGTCATTCTTAGATTCAAAGATTTAAAAAAATCACTTTCCTGGGAAAAACCAAGATTAAGAGCATGTAAAAGAAGAGAAGCAATTAGCTCATAAATTCAGGTTGTATAGGTGGTTAATGTCCTCCTTGAAAAAAAATCTGTTTCCCAAATGAAGAAGGTCATGGCATGTCATGGTAGGTTACTAATCTACCATGTTCACAGGTGCTCAGCCTGTGCACATTGATGACTTCTGGGGGGTACTGTTCACACAATATAGTTTGGGTGAGTTAATGGAGCAAAGATTGAGTTCACTAAATAATTCACAGACTTTTGAGACAATTATTGTCAACAATTCTTTAATTCCCATATAATATTTGAACATAAAGTTTCATTACTATTATGCTAAAACAAAAATTATATTACTTCAAGAGTGTCCACTGAGAAACAGAACAGGGACCAAAAAAATTATTTAAAACATTGTGCTTTATCTTCCATTCTCCAAATTTTATTTTTTTTCAAATGAATGTTTACATGAGGTCCCAGTGGATGTTTAAGGCTGGTCAAGTCCACAGGAGCAGTAAAATGGAGTAGAGAAGCAATTATTTGCATAATTTGGGATAATTTGCTTCCACCTGAATTGTAATCAAGACAATAAGAGGAATGAGGGTTTCGTGAGGACATAAATTTTGTCTGTTACCTACTAATCTGTTCTGAGTTTCTTGAGAGCAAAGAATTTATTCTTTCCTGCTATGTCCCAAGCTCCAAAAAGCAGGCACATGGTAGGTACTCAATAAATATTCTTTGAATAAATGAATTCCAAAATTTCTTGAATCCCTAATTTTTATGGGAAAATCTAGTATCTGAAGACATATCATAATATCTCACAAGATTGTCATAAGCCAACAATGCAGGCAAGTAATTATTCTTTCTATGTATTGACTGTTTACAATTGTCTTTTATTTCATGAATTTTCTGATTATTAGATTAATCTCATCCAAGAGTGTAATATGATGGGAAACAATATGAAATAATTGAGAAAGTACAGATTGAAGTTAGACCCTGGTAAGAGTTCTAACTCATTAACTGCAAAACCTTGGGCAAGTTATTCACCCTCTAACTTTCTAATCTTTACAAAAACAAAGATAGCGGTGTCTTCTTTACAAGAATATAAAACTTAATTGTGAAACAAAACTAAAAGCATTCAGCTTGGCACTCAAGTATATCAGTTATTATTTTCACTAATGTAAAACTATTTGTGTAAGCACAACCTGAGTGAATTTCTCTGTGGGTCAATGAACATATGACCATAGTCTTAGAATACAGAATTAGTTAGAAAGGCTTAGAAGTGGAGAAAAGGCAGTGAAAAGTATTCAAGATCATAGGGCCTTACTGAAAATAGTAAGATGCATCTCTCCACCTAAGGGTCAACTCATCCAGCCTTACCAGATACTTGAGAGGTCATTAGATCTCAAAAATCCTGGAAGACTTGCTTTGATACCTTCTCTCAGCCCACCTTAAATAATTTTTGCTTTATCTTCTGCTGAATTTTGTGGCATTTTGACACAGATACAAGATTTGAGGGACAAATCAATCTCGGGATAAGATTTTTATGATAATAAACTCTTCTAAAACAATTCCACAAAATAGAGGCTACTTGCACTTGAAATGAAGCTCATAGTTACACTTGTAGCTTATCCTTTCTAGTGTGCTCAATATTTTCATAATGTGTGTAACATTGGAGACTTTTTATAACCATCAGATTTGCAACAAAATGTGAACTCATTCACTCATTGATTCCTTTATTCATTTACCCAGCTAACATTTATTAAACACTTACTGTATTCTCTTCTCTGTGCTGAGTGTTGGGGTGAAGAGATTAAAACTTCCTTCTCTCTTCACAAAGCTGGCTAGACAACTAACCCAGTACAATACACAGTTACATTTTTTTTAATACTAGGCTAAGCACAGGTGCCTTTGAAAACACAAAGGGAGGTCCCCTAACCAGAATAAATCTGCCCCAGATGGGAATATTGGATTTCAAGTGGGCTATTTCTAACTTACATTTAAGAAGAACAATCTCAGCACCTCAAGCCATCAATGAGGAGGATTGATTTGAGGAGACCTATTTGAGATCACCAGTGTTCAACAGTGACTTGGGAAGGTAACCAAAAGGCAAGAAGAAGGTGACTCTACTAGGAAAGTTTCAACAGGTCAGGTCCATTGTCCTCTATCTCCATCCCTTGTCACCAAGTTTTTATGCATCCCTCACAGAAGGAAATTTAACATATTTCATAACCAATCTACTTAATTTAGAGCTAAATAAACTAAAGCTCTAATAATTAAGTGACTGGTTAAGGTTACAGTCATTTGGTAGCAGAAAATAAGTTAGAAGTCCTTGAGATCTCTGGGGTTTTTGCTAAATATCTTACTCCTGTACATATGGAAACTAGGGCCCTACCCTTCTGGCTCATGATGAATGCTTTGAAGAGAAGGGTGACTTATCTTTCTAGGACCCACACTAAACATCACCTTCTTCTACCCCACCACCAATTTGGAGAGATGAGCAGCTCCCACATTTTGTTCACATTCTGTAACTATATCAAGATAAGAGTATTATAGTCAACTTGTTTACATAGACCTCCTCCTACTATAAACCTTTGAGGCAAGTACCGATTCCCTCTCATTCTTTGTTGCATCTTTGGCACCTATCTCAGCTCAGTGAGTGTTTGTTGAAAGAATCGATGAATGAATCCAGCACTCAACATATAGCTCCCTCCACAATTCTAGGATAACCCCTTCCCCCAAATTTCACACAATTTGGTTTGAACTCCCTCTACTCGTGAATCCAATAAAAATCCCTATGACTACTGATCTAGTTTACAACGTTGACCGAGAAAAAGAGAATGCGACCAAGCAGAAAAACAGTCTAAAGTGGACAGCAGTTCCTGAGGGAGCATTAAACTTCATCTCTAAGAGAGCGTTGCTGTGTGCAGGGAATCACTATAAAAAAGAGTGAACCTTATCGTCAATTTCACTCTCGTTGAGTCTAGGAGTAAAAAGCAGAGATTGAGAACCCTCCTGGGCTGAGATAAGAGGATGACTAATGAACTAGAAGCTGTCTAGGGTGTGTGATCCTTAATTGTACATTTCATTGCTTTTATTATTTTCTGTTACGACTTTATAGCTGGCTAACCATGTTTTCCAAGAGCCAATACTTGGCAGTGAAAATTAGTTTAAGAAAATAAAAAGAACCTCTTGACTTCCTTAGAAACTTTTCCCCCTTTAATAGATTTTCTCCTGTCTCCCCTGAAGCTGCAATTCTTTCAAAAACAAGCATACTACATTCATTTCAGAAGTGAATATGAAACTTTTTTTAATAGCTCACACTCATTTCTCCCTTCCCTTCTTAAGATTTTTCTTCCTTATATTTTAATATAAGGCAGTATCATGAGTCATAAGATTGATATCTAATTACTACAAGCAAAATAATTGCAAGTAATGGAAATGTCTTTCACTTTCCCAGTGTTGAGGAAATTCAAGTGTTTTATATGTTATGAACAATTGTTGGCTTTGAATAGTGCAGAATTTGGAAATTCTTCATTCCACTCAAGAAGGTCTCAGTTAGAGGAGGCCAGTTAAAGCACAAAAGCTCATTAAGAGCAAATATACTCATAGCCTTAAGTGCTAAAGAGAACAGAAAGGAAGGTAATAGATATTTATTTGGTGCACAGAGATGCACAAGAGATTTTCTTAAACGTAGCTCATATTTATCTCAATGTATCTTCATGGAAAACACCTTTGTTTTAAAAAAAAATAGGGGATAGGACTAGAAAGTCTAGGTCACTATTTTAAAGTCACATAGTCAATGAGTATAGAACCAGAAGAAAATGTCAGGTGTGTTGATTGTAGAAATTAAAACGATGATTGCCAGGGTTGGGGGCAGGGGTAACAGGGAGGTATTAATCGAAAAGTACATAGTTTCCATTATGCAAAAGAAATAAGTCCCAAAGATCTACTTCGTGGCCTAGTGTATAATTAACAATACTGTATTGTGTTACAAAGAAGGCAAATCTTATCCTATGTTCTTATCACAAAATAATAATAATAAATAAGAGGGTGGAAAAAGCTTTTGGAGGTGATAAAAAAATCTATGACATAGATCATGGTGCTTATTTCACAAATGTATACTTATTTCCAAATTTATCAAAGTGTATCTATTAAATATGTACAGAGTTTCATATAACAATCATGCCTCAGTAAAGCATTTTTATTTTTATTTATTTTTATTTTATTTTTTTTAAGGGTTTATTTTTTAATGTCTAGTCTTGTTACAGATATTTTACCTTTTTACCCCATTGGTACCCCCCACCCTAACCCCCCTCCACCCTGTCCCCGGCTTAGTTGTCCATGTCCATTGGTCATGCATACATGCATATAAGTTCTGTGGTTTATCTCTTCCCACCCCCCCACCCCCCATCCCCTCTTCTGAGGGATATCAGTCTGTGCCCTACTTCCATGTGTCTGGGTCTACTGTATTCCTCAGACTGTTATGTTCATTATATTCCGTATATAAGTGAGATCATGTGGTATTTGTCTTTTTCTGCTTGGCTTCTTTCACTTAGGATAATACTTTCCAGGTCCCTCCATGTCGTCTCAAAGGATAAGAGATCTTTCTTTCTTACCGCTGCATAGTACTCCATTGTGTATATGTACCACAGCTTTTTTATCCATTCGTCTACTGGTGGACACTTGGGCTGTTTCCAGATCTTAGCTATTGTAAATAGTGCTGCTATGAACATGGGGGTACATATATTCTTCCTGATTGGTGTTTCAGGCTTCTTAGGGTATATTCCCAGCAGTGGGATCACTGGGTCAAATGGAAGTTCAATTTTTAATTTTTTGAGGTAGCACCATATTGTTTTCCATAGCGGTTGCACCAGTCTGCATTCCCACCAACAGTGTATTAGAGTCCCCTTTTCTCCACACCCTCGCCAACACTTGTTGTTTGATGATTTGTTGATGGCGGCCATTCTGACAGGTGTGAGGTGATACCTCATTGTTGTTTTAATTTGCATCTCTCTGATGATTAGTGATGTTGAGCATTTCTTCATATGTCTCTTGGCCATTTGTATGTCCTGTTTGGAGAGGTGTCTATTCAGCTCCTCTGCCCATTTTTTAATTGGGTTCTTTGTCTTCCTTTTGTGGAGTTGTATGAGCACTCTATATATATTGGAAATTAACCCCTTATCTGAAACATCATTGGCAATGATGTTCTCCCATACAGTGGGTTCCCTTTCCATTTTGATGATTGTTTCCTTTGCTGTGCAGAAGCTTTTCAGTTTGATGTAGTCCCATGTGTTCATTTTCTCCTTTATTTCTGTTGCCTTAGGTGATGTATCAGTGAAAATTCTGCTCCGTATGATGTCCGAAATTTTGTTGCCTACATTTTCTTCTAGAATTTTTATGGATTCACGGGTCACATTTAAGTCTTTTATCCATTTTGACTTTATTTTTGTGTATGGTGTAAGTTGATGGTCTAGTTTCATTTTTTTGCATGTAGCTGTCCAATTTTCCCAACACCATTTATTAAAGAGGCTGTCTTTACTCCACTGTATGCTCTTGCCACCTTTGTCAAATATTAATTGAGCGTATTGCCTTGGGTCCATTTCTGGGTTTTCAGTTCTGTTCCACTGGTCTATATGCCTGTTCTTGTGCCAGTACCAGGCTGTTTTGGTTACAGTCGCTTTGTAGTATAATCTGATATCTGGTATTGTGATCCCACCTACTTTGTTCTTCTTTTTCAAGATTGCTGTGGCTATTCGGGGTCTTTTTTGGTTCCATATGAACTTTTGAAGTATTTGTTCTAGTTCTATGAAATATGTCGTTGGTATTTTGATGGGGATTGCATTGAATCTATAGATTGCTTTGGGTAGTATGGACATTTTAATGATGTTAATTCTTCCAATCCATGAACAGGGTATGTGCTTCCACTTTTTTATATCTTCCTCTATTTCTTTTTTCAATGACCTGTAGTTTTCTGCAAATAGGTCCTTTACTTCTTTGGTTAAGTTTATTCCTAGGTATCGTAATTTTTTTGGCGCAATGGTAAATGGGATTGTTTTTTCAGTTTCTCTTTCTGTGAGTTCATCATTGATGTACAAGAATGCCATCGATTTCTTGACGTTAATTTTGTATCCTGCTACTTTGCCAAATTCATTTATTAAGTCTAATAGATTTTTGATGGAGTCTTTAGGGTTTTCTATGTACAATATCATGTCATCTGCAAATAATGATAGTTTCATTTCTTCCTTTCCAATTTGGATCCCTTTTATTTTTTCTTCCTGTCTGATTGCTGTGGCTAAGACTTCCAGTACAATGTTAAATAAGAGTGGCGAAAGTGGACATCCCTGTCTTGTTCCTGTTCTTAATGGAAATGTTTTTAGTTTCTGTCCATTGAGTATGATGTTGGCTGTAGGTCTTTCATATATGGCCTTTATTATGTCGAGATATGATCCCTCTATTCCTACATTGCTGAGCGTTTTTATCAGAAATGGATGCTGGATTTTGTCGAATGCTTTTTCAGCATCTATTGATATGATCATGTGTTTTTTATTCTTCATTTTGTTGATGTGGTGTATCACATTTATTGATTTGCGAATATTGTACCAGCCTTGCATCCCTGGAATGAATCCCACTTGGTCATGGTGAATAATTTTTTTGATGTACTTCTGGATCCGATTTGCTAGTATTTTGTTCAGGATTTTGGCGTCTATGTTCATCAGGGATATTGGCCTGTAGTTTTCTTTCTTCGTAGTGTCTTTTTCTGGTTTTGGAATTAGAATTATGCTGGCCTCATAGAACGTGTTTGGAAGTCTTCCTTCTTCTTGAATTTTTTGAAATAGTTTGAGGAGAATGGGTGTTAGTTCTTTTTCGAATGTTCGGTAAAACTCCCCTGTGAAACCATCCGGGCCTGGGCTTTTGTTTGCTGGGAGAGTCTTGATTACCTCTTCAATTTCCTTGGTTGTTATTGGTCTGTTCAAGTTTTCTATCTCTTCCGGGAATAGTTTTGGGAGACTGTGTGTTTCTAGAAATTTGTCCATTTCGCTTAGATTTTCGAATTTGTTGCCATATAGTTGTTCATAGTAGTTGTTAACGATCTTCTGTATTTCCGTGGTGTTGGTTGTTACTTCTCCTCTTTCATTTCTGATTTTGTGTATTTGGGTTCTCTCTCTTTGTTTCTTGGTGAGTCTAGCTAAGGGTCCGTCAATCTTGTTTATCTTTTCGAAAAACCAGCTCTTTGTTTCATTGATCCTTTGAATTGTTTTTTTGGTCTCTATGTCATTTATTTCTGCTCTGATCTTTACTATTTCCTTCCTTCTACTTGCTCTGGGGTTTTCTTTTTGTTTGCTTTCTAGTTCCTTAAGTTGTGAGGTTAGACAGTCAATTAGAAATTTTTCTTGTTTTTTGAGGTAGGCCTGTAGTGCTATGAACTTCCCTCTCAGAACTGCTTTCGCTGCATCCCATAGATTTTGTGTTGTTGTGTGTTCATTTTCATTGGTTTCCAGGAAGTTTTTAATTTCTTCCTTGATCTCGACGGTGAACCAATCATTGTTTAATAACATGCTATTTAACCTCCATGTGTTGAAATGTCTTTGCATGTTCTTGTTGCAATTGATTTCTAGTTTCATGCCATTGTGATCTGAGAAGATGCTTGATATGATTTCAATCTTCTTGAACTTGTAGAGATTTAGTTTGTGTCCTATCATGTGGTCTATCTTTGAGAATGTCCCATGTGCACTTGAGAAGAATGTGTATTCTGTAGTTTTGGGGTGTAATTCTCTGTAGATATCTATTAAATCCATTTGGTCTAGTGCTTCATTTAGAGTCTCTGTTTCCTTGCTAATTTTTTGCCTAGAGGATCTATCCAGTGCTGTCAACGGGGTGTTGAAGTCCCCTGCTATGATTGTATTGTTGTCGATTTCTCCTTGGAAGTCCTCCAGAAGATTTTTAATATATTTTGGTGCTCCTATATTGGGTGCATATATGTTTATCAAGGTTATATCTTCCTGTTGGATAGATCCTTTCAATATTATGTAGTGGCCATCTTTGTCTCTAGTTATGGTCTTCATTTTGAAATCTATTTTATCAGATATGAGAATTGCTACCCCAGCTTTTTTTTGCTTTCCATTTGCTTGGAAAATTTTTTTCCATCCCTTCACTTTCAACCTATGTGAGTCTTTTGTTGAGAGGTGGGCCTCTTGTAGACAACATATAGATGAGTCATGCTTTCTTATCCAATCAGCTACTCTGTGTCTCTTTATGGGAGCATTCAATCCATTAACGTTTAAGGTGATTATTGATATGTACTTATTTATTGCCATTTTTTTTTTAGTGTGGTTCTATTTTTCTTCCCATTTCTACTGCTAATTACAGCAGTCCTTTTAACATTTCTTGCAGTGCTGGTTTGGTGCTAATGTATTCCCTTAGCCTTTTTTTGTCTGGGAAGCTCTTTATTTGACCTTCTATTTTGAATGATAGCCTTGCTGGGTAGAGTAGTCTTGGATTCAGATTCTTGTTTTTCATGACTTTGATTACTTCATGCCATTCTCTTCTGGCCTGTAGTGTTTCTTGTGAGAAGTCAGCGGAGAGCCTTATGGGGTTCCCTTTGTAGGTAACCTGTTGCTTATCTCTTGCTGCTTTTAGAATTCTCTCTTTGTCTTTAATTTGTGGCATTTTAATTACTATGTGTCTTGGTGTGGGCCTGTTTGGGTTCTTCTTACTTGGGACTCTCTGTGCTTCTTGAACTTGAATGCCTTCTTCCTTCACCAAATTAGGGAAGTTTTCTCTCACTATGTTTTTGAATATATTCTCTATCCCTTGCTCATTTTCTTCTTCTTCGGGGACTCCTATGATGCGAATATTATTACGTTTCCAGTTGTCCCATAGTTCTCTTAAGCTGTTTTCCTGTTTTTTAATAGTTTTTTCCTTTTGTTTTTCTGATTGGTTGATTTTTTCTACCCTGTCTTCTAATTCACTGATCCAGTCCTCAGCTTCCCCTACTTTGCTTTTTAAACCTTCCAATGTGTTCTTCATTTCTGATATGTCATTTTTTATCTCTTCTTGTTGGTTTTTAATTTCCAATTGGCTTATTTTCAGTGTCTCTATGTCCTTACTCATGCTGTTCAGCTTCCTCATGATCATGGCTCTGAATTCTAGCTCTGTTAACATGCCTAATTGCTCTGCATTGATCTCATCTTCGATGGAGGTCTCTTGCTCTTTCATTTGGCTTCTGTTTCTGTGTTTCACCATTTTGGCTATCACTGTGGGCTTTGGAGCCTGTCAAGTTCTCCCTGTGGGTGTTGGTGTTCTGCTGTTTGTGGTTCCCTCTCCTGGGTTTAGATGAGCGAGGGAGGACCCACGTTAAACACCACTGTCAAGTCTTACTTTCCTGGTTAAAGTTGCCAGCCCAGAAAACGTACTGTTATCCTCTAGCTTTTTGCCTGGAGGCTAGCAGTCTAGGTTAATTGATGAGTTTTGGGTTGTCAGTTGATTGAAAAACTCCCTCTGGTGCTCAGCCAAGGGACTTTCACGAGGGTGGGGCAGATGCTGGTTGTTAGTGAGCCTCAATTAGCACTTCAATGGCCCACAGGCTGGGGTTGGATCTCCGAGGGAGGGGCTGCTGCCTCTCTCAAAGCCCTGGGAAGGAGCAATGTGGCCACCGTCCTGAGTGGCTGCCACTCAGGAAGAGCTCTGAGCGCCCTCCAAACCCCGAGTGTCCCGACACAGCTCCAGTCCAGTCTGCCCTCCCTCCGCCGGAGCCCAAGGTGAGTGGCTGTGGCTGTTTCAGCCTCTGTCCCGGCTGCGCTGTGGGGCCGCCTGGGAGTGTGACCCGAGGGCGCTGCTCCCAGCTGAGGCCGCTGCCGAGCTGCCGACCGTGGGCTCCCAGCCCCGTCTCGCGCCTTCGCAAGCCTACCGGGATCGAGTCGGTGTCCCTCGTTGTCTGGTCCTCGCAAGCTGCTTTTCTGTTGGTTTTTCCCGTCGATTTGTCTGTGTTATACTTGTAATTCCAGTTTGGTTCTGGGAGACGGTCTGTGTAGCTCCGTTCACTCCGCCGCCATTTTTCGGTTCTCCAGTAAAGCATTTTTAAAAATATAAAATAATGCTACTCTTCTCACTAAATATTTTTGTTTTAGGAAAGTTACTTTTAATAAAAACTGTTGTTTATATGAATTTTTAAAAGCCCTTCTTATTTAAGTTGACTAACATAGGACAATCAGCAAGACATCAAATAAATTTATCAATTTGTATCAAAATGTATGACTAAATGTTAAATTAGTAATAATAAGTAATATAGAGGTAATTTCTATTAATCCTTCCTTGCTCAATGGAAACTTATGGCTCTCCATTCTCTGAAAGTTCCAACAGATTCTTATAAGTTTGTTCTTCTTTCAGTAAACAATATGCACATTAAAAAAAAAAAAAAAGAATCCAGATGTGTTGGACTCTAATGCCTCTTGATGGGGATGATAGGGATGATAGGAATTTTCTGCATGAAATGTTAGAGCTCGAAAGAATATTAGACATTCCCTCTTTTCTAGTCCCTCAGTGTCAGGAACAGTGAAGCCCAGGAGACCCTCAGACATGTCAGTCTGGGTCAGATGCAGAGGAGACCCATCCTGATAAGGTCTGTTTTAAAGCATAGATGGCCCTTTGCTTCACTTATCTGATATTTCAGGTGAAGTACTTTGAAGATCTGAGTCATCTCTGAAAATGATCCAATTCTGGCTAAAACACCAGCTGTGTCCACATGTGGTGACTGAGCTGAAGTAAGGCTTGAAATAGAGTCAAGTTGTGAGCGGAACTGCCCAAATGATCCATTTCACTAGGAAACTTCAGCCGTGCACCTCAACCAACCCTTAGTCCCACTGTTGTTTCATTACACTATTTGAAAACACACATTAAAACTGTGAGAAAAATTTTTCTTCTGAGATTCTATTTGAAAAGTGTGCCAGACTTGCCCAGAACCTTTATGTCATAACAATAACATTGTTTCTCACACATTTAAATAAATGTACTACATTCTCTGGCACTGCTGCCTCATTTAATCCCCACAACCACCCATTAGATGGGGAAAACTGGGACCCAGAGAAGTTACATGACACCTTGAAAAGCCCAATCTTTTCAGGCTAACCCCAGGACTCTGCCCACTCATCTTCCTGCCAACCAGAAAAATTGCAACTGGACACCTAGGCCCCTCACACACCTTCTCATATAATGTCCAGATAGGACCGCCTTAGCACAGTTCATCAGCACTGGCCAGAACAAGAGGGTTGGCAGCAGGAAAAATGTTCCATTCTTTTTTTCTTTTCCTTTGGGGACCAGACTCTCAGGGAGAGAAATTTCACCTTCAGGAATCTGAAGTACAAAGGGTGTCTTCACCCACAATAAAATGGAGAGATAACCAAAGACTCATAGACTCTCTTCTGAGAGGGTGAGGATGAGTTGTGTTATCACATTATCTCCCCTCTCACCTGGGGTCAATGCACATGTAGCATCTTCCATTTGGAAAACCCTCACCTTCACCATCTTCTCCTGGCCAACAAATATCTATTGTTTCTACAGATTGAAATTCCATAACAGCTTCTAAGGAAAAGCTTTTGTCCTGGTCCTCCAGGTTAGATTAAACCTCACGTCTACAAGTTCTCCTGGTACCACATACCTGTCCTTCTTAGTGTTTGTCATGATTTTAATTTTATATTTCTATTGGTGTGATGTATTGCCTAATGTCAGCCTCCTCTACTGGGGTGTAGTACCTGCATAGAGACTTCGACCAACCAAGGTTTCTCCAGCGCCTATCACAATATCTGGTATATAGCATGTGTCTATAAATATATGCTCAGTGAATGAATAAATAAACCGAGAGTACAGAGGAAAAGGATGTGCATCCTAGGATCAGATGCAGAGATAACTGGAGAATTTTCAATTATCTAATATGAATGGATACAATGAGGTATTTTATTTTAGTTGTTATTATTATTATTTTGATAATATTTGGGGGGTTTTGAGAGGGAGAGAGGAGATTTAAGGAGTAATTTGAGATAACTAGAAAAATAAATAAATAGATAAATTATTTGATATAATACTTTTTATTTTCTGCCCTAATAAATCAAGTTGCGTTGCCATTATAATGAAGCATTCTTCAAGGACTGCTTTTTTTTACCATTTCCAAAGAACAAAAAAATCCAGACAGGGTATATTTCCAATTTGCTCTTTAATTCTTTAAATAGCATAAGACTTTGAACTACAAGAATTTTCACAATTCAATTCACTTTCATCATCATGCCCTATATTCAGTTTTTAAATATTTCATCCTCAATACTACTGTATTACAGTTCACAACAGAAACGCTTGATTCCCACCCCCACCCCAAACATCTGTTTTTGCTCAAAACAAAACAAAAACCATCAATACAGTTCGAATTTGGTAAATCCTATCTACAATCCCATTATTTTTATTGGGAAATAATAACAATTCCTGAACCTAAGAATTGAATACTCCATTCCACTTCCGTAAAGATTTTAATCAGCAAAACCCAGAGCGTTCAAGTATACAATGATGTGATTAGAGTCTGCTAAAACTATTGCATTGTTCGAGTGATCAGATAGTGATTATTTGACAATCTCTGTGTTTTAAGACCTAATGAAGTTGCAGCCGGTACATATGCAAATAAAGCTGTGTAAAGAAAAAACTGCATTGTCCATATTATCAGAAACCCTCCTGTGGAAACGGAGCATTTCTGTGACTTGGGGTAGCTAATTATTACTGAAAGGGGGAGGGGGGTAGCCAGAGAAGGAAGTGCAGGTGGAGAAAATGGGCACCTGGAAAAAGTGGAGTCAACAGAAATAAAGGGGGCACTTGACTGCTGAGATGGAGAGACGAACAGCCAAAGTCGCCCTAGCTTATCTCCCAGCTGTAAAATCGGTCCAGGATCAGATGAAAAACATCATTAATTTGAATGTAATTAAATATCATTAATAAGACGCTCTGGAGTGTGTGCTGCTTAGAGATAATGGGAGTCCCTGGGCATGACCTATGGGGAGGTTGTATCTCAGCATCACACCAGCTCTGGGCTCTCACCAGGCATTGCTAGAAAAGTAAAAGTTATGCACTTGGTTAACTTTATTTATTGACTTCACAGCTCTTTCAGCAACACCTCTTCCAAAAAAGAGATCAGAGAAGATGGTACATGGCAGCCATAAAACGTATCTTCTTTGAATCAACAGAAAAGATTGCATTTTCTAAAGCCAGCCCAGGCAACCAGTTCTCCTTAACAAAACCCCTTATGGGCAAGTACAAGGCAAGCATGCTTTTGTATGGGGAAGGGCACCTTCCAGGGGTTTCCGTCCCATGTTCAGCATATAAAATCACCTATAATCAAAAGAGTTCTGGACTGGTGAGATGCTAACACATGCCTGTGAGAGATATTGATGGTTGTGAGGTCATCCCTGTTTCTCCATGAGTGTGAAACTCAATCATGACTCCCTTGGGCTGGGAGAATGGCCAATAACAGAAGTATGGACTGGAAGAACAGGAGGAGTCACCCTTCAAGTTGAATTTTATTTTCTTTTTTCCTAATTCTCCTCTCTTGCTCTCTCTCTCCCCCCTCCCTTCCTCCTTCCCTTCCTTCCCCTTTATGAATTCAGGAAAATGAAATGTACAATGATGCTATTACACTGTACTCTTCCTTCTGTCTGGAAGATCATTTCTCTCATCTCTGCTCTCACACCTCACTTCCTTCACAGCCCACTTATATCCAAGACATCCTTTGAGACTGCACTCAAGTCAATTTCTCTGCCTCTCCAAGTCTAATTTAGTTGGCCCTCTTCTGGGTTCTCTTGGAATCCTGTGTGCACCTCTATGCAATCACTTATCATCCCTAGAGAAATAACTAGCTGCTGCACTAGGCTAAGAGTTCAGCAGGCTGTGTCATGTCTCTTTGTATCATTAGCACTCAAAAAAGAGCGTGGCATCTTGGTGTTATTTGGTAAACAGGGAAGGAGAGAAAGAAGGAAGGAAGGAAGGAAGAAAAGAAGGAAGGAAGGGAGGGAGGGAGGGAGGGGAAGGGAAGGGAGGGAGGGGGAGGAAGGGGGAGGAAGGGTGGAGAGAAAGAAGAATAAGGGAAGGAAGAAAATATGAGAGATCTATGTGAACTGAGCAATTCTTCACCCCAGGGGACATCAATTTCCACATCTGGATAGTGATGGGGTGGCTACTTCCAATTTTGAGAGTATTATTCTGTGATTTCTAGACTTGGAACAACCTCACTGAGACCTAGCATCAGGCCAAAAAGAAGCAATTAAAGGAAATACTTTAGATAAGAAATAGGCTTTAAAAATAATCCAATCAGCAGAATGTATCTCAAAATATGTACACAGCTCTGAGCCACTATCTTGAACAGTTGGGAAGTAGCATGTTCAGCAGTGAAAAACTCTCTAGAGACTTGGCCAATATGAACTCACAGATGTTCCTGTTGAAGTCAGCTGAAGAGCTTCCTCCAAAGCCATGTTTAATCAGAGTCCTCAGTTCACCTTCAGGGCACAGCCCACTCAGCCCCTGCACCTTGGCTTATAAAAAAAAGAGACAGAAGGAAAGAAAGAAGGAAAGAGAGAGAAAGTTCTCTCCTAATACAAGGAACACAACTTGTATCTTATTGTTCCAAGAGTAGATGACTTCTCTCCTAAAGAAAAGTTCTTATTTGAAGTAAGAATACCAAAGCAATAGATTTACTCATTACTTATGGTTTCCCTTCACTTATCATTCTCTCTGTGCCAGAAAAGCCCAACCACTAACCCCAGACCATGGGTGTAGAGATTGGAAAGGGCATGGATTTTCTTGTCAAGGGATTTTTCTTTATTGTGGATAGGGAAGTTGGAAAGATATAGAGAAGAAATAAATAACTTGTTGTGTTGACTCTGCAGCAAAAGGTTTATATACAGTGTCTCATTAATTTTAGGCTTCATGGGATCCCTTGCAGGTACTATCAGCATTTTACAAAGAGGAGGAGATGGAAGCAAAGCGACTTCAGAAACCTTGCTGAGATCACCCAGCCAGTACGTAGCAGAAGCAGAGTTAGAGCTTCAGCCCTGGGAGATGCAAAGCCAAAAAAATTCCTCTTGACCCAACTCCCACCCCCTCAATCAGTACTCCCCTAGTTCCTCCAGAACTCCCCAAATGGATGGTCGGGGATGTGAATGAGCAGAACCTTGAATGCAGGTCCCAGAGTGGCCTGGTGGGGCCGGAAAACATGCATTCCTGGGCCCACTGCTGCCAGTCACCAGCAGCTTCGTCTGTTGATCCAGTGCTCCAAACAAATACAGCTGTGCCACGATGAGAGAGTTTGCTCTAGCCATGTCCTCTGTCACCCTACACACACAGTTATATGAGACAATAAACTTAGCATGCAAATGTATGTTTATATCATTCCTGTGTGGATGTACTCCGGATGCATCCCCTGTAGGGAATGCCTTCCCTTCTCCAGCTGATTCTTCGCTACCTACTTCAAAAGCAGTTAAATTTTGACCTCAAGCAGAGAAAGTCCATACCTCACCCCCTTTTCTTCCTCAAGCACGTTGGTTTAACCTCGGTTAGGGTACTCACCATGTAGTCCTGTAATTTACAAGCTGATGTAGCTGTCTCATCCACTTAAAGCACACAGAAGACACTCAGTAAAGACACGATGAATAAATAAGTGCACAGACTGTGGAGGGGAAAACTGCATTTTAGGTATTTAGCATTACCAGCATCTAGCTGAGCGGTACCCTATAGCTGCTCCATAAAAATGTATTAAATACATGAAATAAATACCAGGTCAAAAAAAAAAAAAGTTCTGATCATTGTAGTATCAAAATTAAAATCAGTTCACCATTAAACTACCTGAGAAATAGTCTCTAACTCAAAATAAAAAGCAAGTATTTATTAAATCATGTTCTTACTACCGTACTGAATTCTGTGAAAGAACACAAGAGAAAGATATACTATATTTGCCATTGAATGCTTGCAGTTTTGTTATTCATTCATGCATCCTATATGTATTGATTATCTATTGGATCCTAGGCCCTGGCCTTCCACATACAAAATGATCAAAGAACATATAAGTGCCACTCAGACATTAAAGCAAAGCAGGGCTGGTTTAGTCCCCAGAGCAAAACAAAATGCCTTTCTAAGAATTGCACAAGCTAAAGCAGCACTTCCAAACCTGATTTTAATTAGACAGTGTTCTACATGGATGGAACTAATGTTCAAATTAGGTAATACTATGTTGTTTTGGCAGCATATTTATAAAACAAAAAACCCAGTTTCTGTTGAGTCCGAAGCAGGTCCGGCCTCCGTCGTAAGGAACATGGAGAAAGTAGCAGGTGGAAAGGAGAAAGTAGCAGGTGGAAACAAGGGAAGGAGTACAGGCAACGTTGTGCTAGTGAATGCCTGGCAAGCAACTCTCCAAAGAAAAGAGCCTGGTTTGTATCCTCTACCCACAGCCGTGGTGTAAAAGTGCCAGCTTGGCTGTTTTCCAGCCCCCAGGGAGCTGTCCCTTAACATGAAATCGGAAAGAGCTGTGTATCAGCTATCATGAGCCAGTGCCAACTGATTCCAACGTGCTGCTGAGTACAGGGTAGAAGACCTGCAGTCTGTCTTTGAAGAACTACCCATCCGCCATTGCATGGTGGACCTGACATTGAAGGTGCCCCAAGCTAGTCTGGAGGAATAACCTTACGAACTAAGACTGGTCAGATAGATTCCCAAGAACTCGAGTCTTGAGTGGAGCACAAACAAAGAATGAAGGCTGGGGAGAAATCCTTAATAGTTTTGCTCTCCAAACCTATGCCAACCCCCTGCTCGCGTCAACCTGATTCATGAAACCCGGATCTTTCAAGTTTTCCCTTGGTCATCTGAGCTTTAACTTCTTCTAAACATTTTTTTTCCTTTCATCTGTCCACAGCCGATCTGACTTATACAAAGACTAGAGCAACAGACTTGATATTTATGAGTTCACGACAAGGTGTGCTTGAACAGTTGCTCCACAGTTCTCTTCTCGCTGACTCATTCTGAGTCTTAGGAGGAAGGGGACTGTGTAGGAGTCAAATGCAATTTATCTACAAAGACGCGAGGTGACACACCTTCTTTCTTCCCACCTTTTCTCATTATGCCAACTAATTATATCTAATGTCATAGAGAGTGGTTTGGGAGATGGGGAAATACTATATTTGAGTAAAAGCTAAATTGCTGTAACAAAGGGACTTGAAGAAATATGGGGTCTTAAAGGAAAAGAACTGTATTTCTCTGTCACATAAAAGTTTCCATGTGGGAATCCGAGCAATGCGAGCCACTCTGCTCCACTTGGTCATTCAGACATGAGGCTCATCCGCGGCTGCCCCACCCTTCCTTAGGTCTACGGCCTGTATGATGAAGTTGGCTTCCTGCCCTATCCAGTTTCCATCTATCAGGAAGCAGAACAGAGAGGAGGCATGATCACATTCCAAGGGCAAGAACTTTGCCACATGAAAGAAATATAATTAATTCTCCATCCATATATCTGGATACTATGTAGTTACAATGGAAGAGAGAAGGGGGGGGCATTGCATAGAAAACTACCCATCTCCCCAATATGAGCCTTTTAGAGCCATTTGCTGTTACTATTTTTTTTAAAGAGCACAGCAAAGATTGTGAATGTGAAACATGTTTCAAAAGATTAACACAGAAACAGTCCAATGTTCTACATGTTTTCTGTGTAATAAGTTCACGTAGGTCGGCGATTTTATACCACAGTAACATCTTAAACAGTTATGAAATATATCCTAAGAAATCTGTTATGATAATCATCAAAGTATTAAAAGTAGAAAATAATTTATTTTTGAAAAATTAGGACCAATTCAAGATTATTGCTAGAGCAATATTTCCTAACTTCCATAACTCAAGCAACTATCAGAATTTTCTCTTTAATTGCATTTTTCTTATAGCATATCTGAACTATTATGTACTTCAGGACATCTCTTTACTGTTATTTACTGAAATCTCTTTCTTTAAACCTTTTGATTTACATTTATTTATAGAAGAACCTTTTTGTCACTATTGTAAATGAAAAACCAGTATTGCTTGCCAAAATGGAAAATAAACTTAAATATAAATAAAATTACCAGACACTGTTGTCAAGCTTTAGTTAGATACTGCTGCTAGCTAAGAACTCTTGAGTCAGATCTGGTGCTTTGTTCTGTTCAAAAATAAGATAGTAAGAGCTGAGATGTTTAAAAAACACAAGCAACAAATTGAGTCGTTCCCCTTGATGTAATCTGAAGAATTGAAAGAGAATTTAAAGAGGATTAAGTGACTGTGTGGGTCAATGTTATTTGATTCCTATCTGGGAACAACCTAAAACCACTTTTTGTGGAAACCTGCCCTAAGAAAAAGACCACTCTTACTCATTTGCACAGTGATACTTTTTTTCTGTTGTTTGTTTGTTTGTTTGTTGTTTGTTTTTTGAGTGAGAGAAGGAGGTGGCATACAGGAGCACACTGAGAAGTTCTAATAATCCTGCCAGTGCCATGGGCCCTGAACATCATCACTCACGTGTGTCCTGGTGGTGGAGAAGCAAGGAAATGCTGCCCTAAATCCAGCTGTTGTCTCAGAGCCATGAACTGGAAACAAAAAAATTGTCACAAAAGATTAGTCATCCATACACATGGGGCTCAAGTCAACCATCCTTCCCTCTCAGAGGGTTTATTTGGACAAAGTTGCCTCCCTGGCTGCAGAAGGCTATTTTCCGTGACCAGACATCTTTGATGTGTTCTCTGGGATATTTGCATCTGATGCTGCCTCAAATGTTTTAATCAACCAAACACTCCTCCCATGAAAAGAAGATGATTTGAATATCTGGTCAGCAAATCTAACCTATAATCATGCTGAGTATCCGACTGCCTTTGATATTCCTAAACTTGCGCTGCACTCTAGGAAAACATTTTCCTTTTAGAAAGGCACGAAGCATGAAAATAGTTGTGACAGCCAGTCAGTCCCTTCAAGTGGCATCAAACTATTGCCAGTCCTCATGGCAACAAATAGGAAAGACTTCAACTCTCCAGGGAACTGAAACAATGGAACTCCATGGCCATGGGTAGATTAGACTGTGTAAGGGAAGTGTAGCAGAATACACCACCCCAAAATATGTCACTGTGGCATAAAGATTATTGTGAGCAAAGGCAATTGAGAAGAAGCAGATACAAGAAAAGTTTTCTGCCCTCTTTCTATTTGAATAAAACCAGGACATAATTTTCAAGGGCATCCCCTTTCCCCTCTTTACCAGGGAGGACAGATGTTCATCACTGGAGTCAACTCTAGATCCTCGTCAGCCCAGCAACTGCACCAGAAGAAGATACATGAGTAACCTTGCTACAGCTGTCCCTTATCTACCATTAGGTTCCCCACAGTTTTCCTTTCCACAAAGTGCCTCCCCAGAAGCTCAAAGTCCCTTTTCTTTGTCTTGTCACCTCTCTACAAAATTACTGTTCTTTGCTAAAATGCTACATAAGCTCAAATTCTAACTACCCTTTTTGAGTTACTACTAAATGTTCCCATGTGTACAGGTGATATACATGTTAATAAAGTTCTGTTTGTCTCTTGTTAATGTGTCTTTAATTTACAGAAACCCAGCCAATGAACCTAAGATGGGAAAAGGATAAAATAAATTCGCCCTCCCCTACACAAGAATGTATAGACTAGATGGTCAGTTTCCTAATGACAGAGATCAAGATTTAACTTAAATATCTGGTTATCATAGGAGATGCGAATTTAAATAGGAGTAAAATGCACTTGACAGTGAAATGCATTCAGAGATAACTGAGGAAATGGTGTTGATGGTGGGAATAAATGTATGATATCATTTATTGTATACCTATTCTATTCTCGTCATTGTGCTGTGTACATTATAAAAATTAGCTGATTTGTTTCTCTCTATTTTTTTAAGACTTGTAGGAGAACTATAACATGTCATTAATTTTTACTCCCCAATGGTAAGCCAATCATACACTCAGGGTCAGCATACCTTGCAGATTTCAGAAACTCTCTCAATTTCAAACATCTATAATTTCCCCCCTAAATCATTTATTCTCAACATGGAAGTGATGAGGTGCAGTATACGGAGGTGATAGCATACCTCTCTGTACTTTCCCCAAGATCCTGCTGCCCCCAAGTGCCCCTTTCCCACCACTGAGAATCGCTGCGTTAGTAAATTGATGTTACTACGGGCAGTTTGAAATACTCTTCAGGTAAATTCTGAAGTAAGAACCACTCCAACATCTGGATCAGTATGTCACCCCCGAAGGTCTAATATTGCAGAGACCTGGGCTGAATACCTAAGACTTCTCCTTCCATTTAGAAACATCAGAGAAACTTTTTTCAGATCATATTATGCTTTCTATCTTTCTCTGAGTATAGCCCACAACTCCAAAGTTGACACCTCCTCACTCCATCTAAAGTAATTTTCTTGGTGTCCCAGGGACATGTACAGAAGGACATCTCAGCATGAGCTCCACTTCTAGAATTCTATGATCCCATAATATAATCAGAAGAGAAGCCATCATTAATGTCTGTCAGGTAACAGAACCCAAATATCTGCAAACTTAAAAGAACCCTATTATAGCCTTTCCAGTGTTTCTCAAATGAGAAGAAATGACCTTATCTGGGGAATTTTTTTCAGCTTCAATTTTTAGCCAGTATAAACCAGGCTCAAAACTCATAGTTGTTGTATAAAGATCCCTAATTTACTGTAAGAAAAATATATTTAAATATCCTCACACATGTATATGTATGTATTTATTGTGTATAACTAAATTGCCTGATAAAATAAGGCTTAAAGAATGCTAACAGTGGGGAAGAGTTGTAAGTGGGAAAATGTTGCATTAGTCTGGTTCTTTAATTACAAGCTATTTGCACTGTGGGTTACATCTCGATAAATTCTTGTTTGTGTATCTACAGGACAATCTTGCATATTTGCAAATAAACTTGCGAGCAGGAAAAATATAAAGATGGTTTCATTATTCCTCCTAAAGGGGATCTTGTGATTGGATCCTGTTTTCCAAAATCACAGGGATGTAAAGTTTTAGAGTTAGAGAGGAGGTGATGTAGTTCAATTACTCAACTATTGAATTTTTCCTACAAAGTGCTTGACAAATAGTCACTCAACCCTCATCTGAGTGCCTTGAGTCAAAGGGAATTTCTGGAATAGTCTATGCATTTGCAGTAGATGACTAATGTTTTAGCTTTACATCTTGAATTTCCTCTTTGTCTGAAGGAGGTGCCTTGCTTTTCCTTTGGGGAATTGTTCTTCCTCATCTAATGCTGCCTTAATGGGACCATCAGTCAAGGTGACCTCTTCTCTGTTAGCCAAGGAGTGCTTATGTGATCCAAGTTATGACAATCTAAATCTATCCCTCGGGGATTTAAATTCTGAGTGTTAGGGGGTAAGAGAGAAAAATATTTGGAACTAATTCATCCTAATGTCAGTACCTTGAAAATTCTGATTTCCTGAAAGACCAGGTTTTTCTATTTTAATTTCATATCTGTGAGCACCTAACACTTTCTCATAAATTTGATTTTTGCCTAAAACTAAGCAAAGTCAACTTTTATTCATTGCAACCAGAAAAGTGTATCTGATACCTCACTGGTCTTGTACTTATCTCTCTGTGGCAATATAGACAGGCATACTCCCTCGTTAGTATTATAATCTTCTATATATGTGATTACTCAGCACATTTCTCTTTAATCATTCCTTACATGACTCTTTAAGAGGCCAGCTCACCTTTCTTCAACGTCTGCTCTGTGTTAAGTTTCCCTTCTTCCCTCATTCTCCCTTTTCTCCCCGACGGTCCACTTTTCCTGCAAATATCTGAAAAATAAAACAAAAACTTGCCCAGTTGCCATTCCAGCACTTTGCAATGGTTGGTAAAGGTTTTGCAGAAAGAAATATAAAACTTTATGTATGATAACCAATGAATTAACATATAATGATTGGAAACTGGAATTCCCCATGCCACAAAATTTCTTCTACTCATCTTTCCTTTTACTCTTGGTGACTGAAGTATCTCAAGTCTCCTTGCTTTGACATATGCTTTGATGTCTGCCAAATAGAATATGGTGTTTCTGGCCTTCATCATCCTTGGGACCGTGGTTATGGGTGTTATTTTCTAGGACACAGAAAATAGTTCCATTTGCTGCATAAATTGAGTTGTGTGTTTGACTACCTAAATTTCTTTGAATGTACCTCGACACATTACCAAATAATGGGATAAAGAAAAAATTATAACTCCTTTCTTTGCATGACATAATTGTTTTCTCCCCTTACATATAGCTCTCTCATCATTGCTTTTGGGAAGGTAAAGAGTCACTTCTGGCTTCTCTTGAAGTTCCTCTTCCCAGTCAATCTGCAGACCATTCCACAGTCTTACCTATGAGGGGAAGAGCCCATTGTTAGTCCACATGCTAATCACAGCATGACTTGACTCCAGCTAGGCTGCAACATTTTCAACATTTCAAGTTCTTTCACTTTTTAAAAAAATTTTTTTTCTTTATTGATTTTAGAGAGAGAGGAAGGGAGAGGGAGAGAGAGATGGAAACATCGATGAGAGAACATCAACTGGCTGCCTCCTGCATGCCCCTCACTGGGGATTTGGCCCACAACCTGGGCATATGCCCTGACCAGGAATCAAACCAGCAACCTCTTGGTACCTGGGTTGACACTCAACCACTGAGCCACACAGGCTGGGCATAAGACCTTTCACTTTTCTACTTGGTCTTCTCTAACATGTTCCCATTGGTCTGTTCCACTCAATTCCATAAGTATATACAGTCATACCTCAGAGAGATCATGGGTTCAGTTCCAGACCACTGCAATAAAGAGAGTATCACAATAAAGTGAGTCATAATCTTTCTGCTGGTGGAGAGTCTTGCCTTCCATTTGTAACAAAATACACAATGAAGCACAATAAAGCAAAATGCAATAAAACAAGATATACCTGTACTGAGTACCTACTAAGTGCCAGGCTCTGGGGATACATAATCAAATTGGACAGGGATCCGGCCCTTCAGGGCAGGTAGACATATAAGCAATGTGGCAATGCAAGGTGACAAATGAAATCGTACAACTGAGCCAGCACATGATGGCAGTGATTAAATTGGCCTGGCGAGCATGGGGTCGGGAAAAGTGTCATGAAAGACCTTGAGCTGGCTTTGGAAAGATGAATAGGAACACACCAGGCAGACAAGGGGGCATTCCTCGCACTTGAAAGTGAACGTGTTGCTCCAGGTGTGCAGAGAAAAGGGAACGACCGTTTTCTTCCATCCTCCGTAATTGCAGCCTATGATCTTATTCGTCTTTTTGGCAGCCACAACACACAGCTGGCTCAGGGATCTAAAGCCACTATCTTTCTTGCATTGTTTTGCCACATCAACTCTCATCATTCATGCCAGAAAGTCGTTATTCTTTATCAAGAAACAAAAGCAAGCCCTTAGCTCTCTCATGTGTGTCTCCCCGATCATTGCTCATGGGTTGTGGAGACCGCAGCCTTTCTGGGGTGCACTCTGCATGCGAACCCCTCCCCCCTTGCCAGTTCACCTTGCTCCTTCCTCTCATCCCCTTCTGAGAAGATGGGCCCCAGCTTGGTAGGAGGCAGAAGATAGCTTTCCGCAGTTTTACAGAGGGTTAGATGCACTTTCTGCCCAGCTGTTGTCCAGTGTTCTCCAAAACCAGTCAAAGGAAAAGAAACCAAAAACATGTTTGCAAAAATCAAATTAAAGCCAAGCCTGAAGGATCGCAGCTATCTACGCCCATACGGGCTGCCTGCCAAGAATGTTTTTAATATAATAATCGCTCATCCATAGACCCGTAATAATTGATATTTGCAATTTGATAATGCTCCTTAACAATTTTTTATTTGTTTCCAATCTCCCCGCTTCCCTCCTCACCTCACCCACCCAACAGCCCCCCTGTGTCAGCACATTTGTGGCTCTTAATGACCCTCGCAGCAGCTACTGATCAAAGTCAAATTTTAATTACTATTCTAATTTTGGAAGTTTGCTTCCTTTTCATCTAAACTTTTAGAAGGGAGTCAAATGTGGGATTGCCACAGCTCATAGGAAACACATCAAGCTCTAGGACTGTTTAATTGGACAAGTCCAACTGGTTTTGAGCTTCATGCCCTGCACCAGCTTGTATACCCCCTCAATGTGAAATACCGTCATTTAGGACTGGCATTTGGCCTGGGGAGATGGGGAGGGTAAAAAGGAGACGCGACTGTGACCACAGAACTTTGCTCTCATCATTTGAGAATGGCTATTTTGTCTCTACTACCCTCTTCTTTCCAGTTTGGTCTGAGCCCCCCTTAAGCCTTCTCTGCACTTGTGTACTAATCCCATCAACTCTTCAAGAATATTTTGTTGTAGCCTTTGGAATTGTAACCACTCTTATAAGACCACCTCAAACACTGCACTTTTGTATAGTTTTTCCTGAGCCCTTGCAGTAAAAACGACCTCCCTCCAGAAACCCCACAGCACTTATTGTTATCATCATTAATAAAACAATAGTCACGATAGCTCGCACTTATTGACTGCCAACTATATTGACAAACAGGAAGCCTCGTCTTACTTCATCCCCTCAATGACTTTATTGTGTACTATCATCCCCACTTAACAGATAAGGAAACTGGGTCTCAGACATGGAAACAAGTGTTCAAAGTCAAGTAACTATTTAGTGGTAGAGTGAGAATTTGAATGCCAGGTAGATCACTGCAAGCCCCAATAATTTATATTCCTCCTCCACACCCCAAAATAACCTCAATTAGAATGTAAGCCTGTGCAAGAAAGAAATTATTTCGCATACTTTTTTGAATCTCCGAATGTTCACAAAGTCATCATTTCATAAATATTTCTGGATGGAAATCTCCCTCTTACAACAAATGCGAACATGTTCAGAAACTTGCTCATGAGGGGGAATAGGTGACTTTTAAAACATTCTGTCCCTGCTTAAGAACGTCTTTAGTTTTGCTGTTTCAAAGACACAACCAAGGTGATACCTGTGCAGTACTGCGGGCCTCTAATGGGAAGACAGAAACTCACAGTTAGGCATCAACAGTAGCATAAGCCAGTTTCTGAGAAGTCCCTCATATGTGGGAAATACCATGCTCGGTGCTGTAGAAGACGTGGAGATGAAGATAATCGGTCTGGCCATCGAAGTGCCATCTAGTTTAGGGACACGATGAAGAGGCCGTAGGTGCTCCCTCTGGTGCTAACTGCCTTCTGAGTAGCTTAGCTAAGGATAGCAACAGTTTTAGTTCTGTAGAGCTTTGGGACAGATACGTGTGTGAGTTTGGAGTAGGAGCCAGAAGGAGAACCCAGCTGTTATGAATAATAGAGGGAGACACCGCAAGAGAGGGACACCGCCAGTAGCAAGGTTTTAGGAGGAACACACAATGCACGCTGTGGATTTTTCACTGCTGTGGGGAGTAACACACAAGGCTCTCCTCCTAAAATCTTCACTAGAGTCAACCCTGATCGCTTACTTTATGGAAATGGACTTTTCCTGGAATTAAAAACATGCTTAAGTTATAGCTCTGTCAAAGGAACCAAGTCCAGGGGCAGAACGAGGATGCCGGGAGACTGATACATTCACCAAAGCTAATCATAAAGAGCAGGTGCCATTCAAGACGGTCCCTGGACCGAGGCTCCACCCTGCCAGTCCCCTCCATGTGGAGGTGCTGGTGCCCACCCTCTTCCCTTTGGCTTCGGCTTCCTGGCTTTTCATCATGGGCCCTGCTCCCAACCCTGGACCCCATTGCTTTGATGGAATTCCCTTCAAGCGTCTCAGACTCTCCTCTGAATATTTGTGTTCACCCAGAACTTCAGAATGTGACATTATTGGGGAAGAAGGTTTTTGCAGAAGTGATTAAGTAAAACTGAGCGCTGATTTAATGGCCAGTATGAGAGGAGAGAGCTCAGGGAGAGCTCCATGTGACACGGAGGCAACAGCTGAAGTGACGTGTCGCCACGCCAAGGCTGCCGGCCACCACCAGAGGCCAGGAGAGGCCAGGAGCAGACTTCGTGAGAGCCTCCACGAGGAACACACCTGCCACCTGCCAACACCTGGATCGCAGCCGGCTGACCCCCAGAACCGCCAGCCACAAAGCCCCTGTTGTTTCAAGCCCCCGAGTGATGGCAGCCTAGGAAAATAATCCAGAACCTCCCTTTCCTGGCTCAGCTCCCGCGTCCTCCATACTCAGTGGGACAATCTGCCTCTGCCGCAGGCTCAAAACCCAGTTCCAGCCAGACCCGCCCACGAACTGAGGGGACTCCATGGGGATCCCCACGGAACACATTTAGCTTTTTCCTAAGACCCTGTCAAAGGAAAGAGAAAGGCACCTTTTTCCTATCACAACCCTCTCTGAGTCTTTCTGTAACCCTAAATCTCTGAGTTTAGAGACATCTAGTTTAGGGACACGATGAAAAGGCCACTAGGGGGCAGAAAGTACAATGTGGCAAACTGCACTGAAACTTGAAGACACAGATGCTAGGGCTGTCCCTGTCCACGTACTCATGTGTGCCGTTCTATACACTGCACGACGACAATGAATACACACTTGACTAGCGTCAGGACACCACTCTGCCATGTGGGCACTTCCTTAAAGGTCCCTGTCCAAGATTTGCTCTATTAAACATGCTCAAGATGAATACTATGCTGCTCTGATAAATTAGTCTTTATTCATTCATTTGACAAATATTTACTGAGTGTATATTATGGACCATAGTATTTGGGACTTAGTTAACAAGTTTTAAAAGTC
Source organism: Molossus molossus (assembly GCF_014108415.1). Lineage (NCBI taxonomy): Eukaryota > Metazoa > Chordata > Mammalia > Chiroptera > Molossidae > Molossus > Molossus molossus. Next base: position 15,316,703 of record NW_023425344.1, on the reverse strand, counting down.
CAGTTGGTGTGGCTCAGTGGTTGAGTGTTGACCCATGCACCAAGAGGTCCCTGGTTTGATTCCCAGTCAGGGCACATGCCCAGGTTGTGGGTCCAATCCCCAATGGGGTGCATGCAGGAGGCAGCCAATCAATATTCTCTTTCATCAATGTTTCTATCTCTCTTCCCCTCCCTTCTCTCTATTTCTAAAATCAATAAAGGGGGAAAAAGAGACGTGGGACTCGAGATACCGTTAAGGAGAAAGAGACAGTAACACTCATTTGCAACAGGAGAAACATTATGGCAAGGATACCAGGGGGTTCTTAGACTTAAGTAAAGTTTCACATATTCCGTAACCAGCTGCAGACTCTCCTAACACAAACTTGGGGAGCTGGGTTCATTGCTTATTTGCTGGGTGAGTCTAGCTACGTGTCTCTCATTAGCATCTCAACATGGGTTTGCAGTTCTATTCATTTTGTGTACACACTTACTCGAGTAAGTGATAAAAACTTTGTTTCTTTGAGGGAAATGATCCTCAAGTGAGAGATAAAACTTTAGTGCGAGATGTAAAAAGCAGATAACTTGTCTTGTGTTTCTAAAAAGTAGAAAGTACCCACAGGCCTGGAACTTAACAGGAAGGAAGTCACCTGTTCAGCACAGTCGGCCCCTTACCCATGAGATATGTTCCAAGACCCTCAAACTACGGATCGTACCAAGCACACACCGAGACTACGTTTTTCCTATCCATACGTGTCTATGATAGTTTAATTTATAATTTAGGCACAGTAAGATATTAAAAACAACAAATAATGAAATAGAACTGTTATAATAATAAAAAGTAATTAAATTAATGTGAATATGGCCTCTCTCAAAATACCTTGTTGTACTCGGCTCGCCCTTCTTATGATGTGAGATGATGTGATGTCTTCATGGTGAGAACAAGTGAGGCGGTCAGAACCGAGCGTGATTTAAAGCTTATGCATTGTTTATTTCTGAAATTTGTCACAGGACTTTTTCAGACCACACTGTACCGCGGACAGTGAACCGCAGACAGTGAACCCACGGACAGTGAACCGCAGACAAGGGGGTCGACGGCGTTGTCATTGTACACACAGGAGATATTACAAGGTGCCGTGATGGACACAGGTAAATGACGAGGCCCACTTTGTACACGTGAGGAGAGGAGCGAGACCTGCCCATGCTTTTTGAGTGACGAAGGTCTAATTGCTCTTTGGTTTGGGGGTGAGAACGTTGTGAAAGGGTCTCCTGTGAGAGTGAAACCCCTGGTCTCTCCTCCCATGGTTGCGGCTCCTCCAACAGAAGGACAAGGATGAGTAACACCGAGCAGACAGCAGGCACGTGCGCTCAGTTGTCCGGACCCCGTTTCCCGGGAGGGGGTCCTTGTGCGGCCCTTGCGGAGACAGGAGGACCGCGACTGCTGCCTTCGCGTTAACTCAGCGGGGAGCTGAAGTCAGCAGCAGGAGTCTGAGGGACTCAGTCAGGCAGACACCCCAGCTGCACCCCAACCGGTTGCCTCAGTCACAGAGCGGCGCCTCTGCTCCCAGCTTGCCTGACTCCTGGGCCTGTTCTCAGTTGGCTCCAAACACAGGAAGGAAGATAGCAGGTGTTATTCATCAACCCCTCGCACCCACTCCTCGCTGACCCCCTTCGGTGGTACCCACTGGGGTCATTTCTTTCCTCCTCTTCTCTCTCCAGCTCGGCAAGCCACGCTGCCAGGATACTCCGCTATGGAAGATGCTGGCTCTGCTCTTCCAGTGAGCGTGGATGGCAGGACCGGGGGCCTGGCTCTCCCCGCTCTGCCCCATCTGCCCTGCTGAACCCCCACTGCAGCCGTCTACCCAACCCACCCTCCCCCACTCGCAGCGCTGTGACAACAGGACTGACATCATCTTTGCGGTTCCTACCGCACCTGCTCAGTGTTCGTCTAAGGGGACACATTGGAATGCATGTCTTCCTTGCCTTAGGAATCTTTACTGTGACACCAACTTGCCCTGCTTCGCCAGTTTCAAAGAACAAATATCACAATGCCAATGAACCATTAAAATATCCCTCCGCCTCTATGAGCAGTGAGTCTGGGTTCTCCTCTGAGGGATCGCCCACACCAGTGCTCTGTTTAGAGGGACGTACTCATCCAAGGGGTCAGTGTTGTTTCCAAATGACAGTGAGAGGGAGAAACAGGATCCTTCCGGTGGTCACACAGCAACACCTAGGCATCAGAGGAGTGCTGACACTCACCCATCCTCCCCCCTCAGGGAAATTGTACTGACTTTGGGGACTTCAGGGGTCTTTTCTACCAGGAGGTCGGGACCATCTCAATCATTGAAGAGATTCAGAGTGCATCTGTTCTCACAGGAGGTACCTTGGCCCCTGTGAGAACGTGCCTGTCTCCACCTTGTCTGGTCGACCACATTCCAAGGGGCTCAGGCAGGAGAGCTGCAGGCAGAGCTCAGAATGTTCTGTCCCAGACTAATCCGTTCACACTCTTCTTGCAATTAAAAAACTGAGTAGCTCTTCCCTGAAAATACGCAGTGCTATAAACTAGCGATTTTCAACCTTTTTCATGCTGCGGCACACAAACTAATTACTAAAATTCTGCGGCACACAGATCTGACCAAAAAAAAAAAAAAAGTATAATTTTGATTCATTCACACCGGACAGCTATTATTGTTTTGGCTCTTGACAACTTTTGCATTTAATGAGCTAAGGGAAAGAGGACTGTGCCCGTCACTAAATAGGCAGGTATGGCACAATTCAGAAATTCTTGTGGCAACCAGGTGAAAATCACTGCTCAAAATACCCTGGCTGGGTCCACCTAGCAAAGCCATGCACCATCTTGATAGCTACGATGTAAAGTTAAGTGAAATAAATAAATTCTATCTCACCAGGTGCCTCATTAAAATTTCTTATGCCCAGAAAATGTGTTGTGTGTGTGTGTGTGTGTGTGTGTGTGTGTGTATTATCTTTTGTCTGTTTGCCAACACAGAGTGAAGGATTGTTTTTTAATATACATGCTTTTAGGAATCACATGTCAAAGTTCTCCACAGAATCCACTTAAACATGGAAACTCAGCTCTACGCCTGGCCCCTGTGGGCATTTGAGTTTGAGCCCTCTGCTTTATGGGTCTGCATGATCACTTATCCCCTGGGGGGTTGTGGATAAAGACACACACACACACACACCGCACAAGGTCACAAGAGTTAATGGAAAGCATATTTTTATATATTTCTGTTATTAACACTAGAGCTCTTTTTCGCTACGAGTCCTCTGAACAGCCACGGGTGAAACAATGGAGATTGAAGATTATCTACAGAGGAAGAGAAGACCACACCACCATCCTCTGTCCGGCAGAGGCTTTTCCCAGTCATGCCTGTTACTGTGATGGTGAGATTGTTTGTGGAACCATTAAGAAATCTCCTCTAAGGAATGTACTGAAGTAGGATGGTCACTGTCCTGTGAGAGGCAGCAGGGCCCACCTACAAGAGACAGGGTGGCCTGAGGGATGATAAAGGGGAGCCAGACTTCCCCACCACCACGTACCATCTTCAGTGGGAAAGGCTCTGTTTTCATTCATTTTACGTGTCGGTGGCCCCACTAGGAGAAGATGAAGCAGATGAGGAAACCGCTGGGACAGGTTAGTCATGTTTATACTCTCTTTAGAGGACTCTACACTTCAATTGTCTTGCTTACGAGAACTCGGAAATAGTGGTCCTCAACCTTACATGTGCATCAAAGTCATCAGGGGGCATGAAAAAAATATCGATGCCTGGACTCAACTCCAGAGGTTCGGATTTATCATTTGGCTCGGGTGTGACCCGAGCACTGGAGTTTTAAAGCTCCCGTAGATTTCCGACGTGCAGCAGGGTTGAGGACCGCGGTGAAAGACGGAGAGGACAGCTGTGGGTCGGGGAGGTGGGTGGGCTCCTGCCTCATCCCTAACTGTCCACAACAGACGCCATCTACCCAAACCCCTGAGCCTCCCTGTTATGCACGTATATATTCAAAAGATTTGTATGTGTGTTATTGTTCACATACCCTTTTGGTCCTCAAGAGAGTTTTGGGTACCTTAAAGAAATGCAAGAAAGTCTTGTGGGTGGGGAATGACTCTAGAGTACGACCTCTGCTCTTCCTGGAGCTTCTTGGCAGTAGGTATCAGTGAGGAAACAGATACAACCATGTGTACAGTCTATAGTTTTCTTAGGCCACTGACTGCTCAGAGAATCACCAGCAACAGGGGTTTGTCCAGAGGGTCCTCCAAAGAAGTTACTGTGTGGTGTGATAAAGAAAACCCTCAAAAGTCACAGTGAAACAGTAAGGAGTTCCACAGGGCTGAGCCTCAGTTTGCTGGGTGTGTACAATGGGACCATGATAGAGATTGCTGGTACCCGCCCCTTTTGCAGTCCCACCTTTCTCCCTAACAACAGGTGTTTTTGTTGGAACAAGTCCCCCAGGGGAGGGGGGAGAGACAAAGAGGGGAGGGGCAAAGAGGAGACGGGCAGGGAGTGTGGGAGGCCAAGGAAGCCAAGGAGGCCTCTACTTTCCCCATTTGCTTGCAAACTGGAGGTGGCCGGTGGGATGTAAGCAGAAATCTTTAATGGTAAGGTTCTTAAAGAAATCTTCCTAAACAGGGCTGCCCTAGTTGGAAAAAGTGCTTTTCTTTCTTCCTTTTCCATTTATAACAAGAACATGATGGCTGGGCAGCAACCACCTTAGGACCACAAGGCAAACCCTAAAGAACTCCAGAGACCCTGGTCCTGAACAATGACCCCCTCTACACTATCGTCAGTGACACTTGGACTTTCTTATATTAGTGTTAAAATCAAGCCTTTATTATTTACGTCATTCTAGTCAAGTCTCACCAACTTGTAGCCTAACTCAGCTCTTAAACACAAAGGGACAATTAAGTCATATAGCCTTGTAAAACTGAAGTAAATGTTGGCAGAATTTCTGCCGTATCTTAGTGCTAATTGTGCTATCCATCCATTTTTTCACAACTTATGAAATACCTTCTTTGTACCAGAGATTATTCTTAGTGCTAGAGAGTACAACCCTGCCCTCACGGTGAGTACATTCGAATGAAACGTTGGCTGCTGTTTGCCCATATGTCACCTATTTGTATCACTAATATACGTTGTTAGAAGCATTTGGGCTGATGCAAAATCCGGATTTCACCTCTTTCCATGGTGCATCAGAACTATTGGTCAAGTCAGATTTCCAGTATGTGTGTGTGTGTTTCTCTGTAGGCACTGCATATATCTAAGCCACAGTCTACTCTCAAGAGTCATGGATTTCAACCAGGAGAGATAAGACTCCACTAGATAAAGAAACAAAGCCAGGAAGGTTGGACAGACATTTATGCCAGTAGCTAACATCTACTAACTTACCATGTGCCATGAATTTGTCAAGCATGTCACGGAATGTATCTCATATATTCCTCACATCAAGCTCTTCAGACTGTGATGACTATTATCTTCATTTGTATCCAAAGAAAACTGCCCAAAATCTCACGGTTCCTAGGTGGTAGTGGCCAGGCTCAAACCCACTTAGTCCTACACCAGAGGCTGTGTGTTTCACCGGTACCCCAAGCAGGCTTCGGGTGACTAAGAGATGCCGAGCAGAGGCAATGACAGTCATCGACGGGGAAGTTTATTCAGAAACTAGCCAAATATTGTGTGGGATACAACAACTCCATCAGAAAACAAACAAACAAACCAAGAGAGAAATGTAGGAAGAAAAACTCCATCAGAGTCGTCTTGACTTATGTACTTATATTGTCAGAGTATCGTCATTGTTTAGACCGAGGCAAAGGTCTTATGCTGGGGACCAGGGGAGATTTTCAGATCGCTTTTAGTATTTTAAGTGCCTGCAGACAGGAAAATTAGACCATGCTCCTCAGTCGTCCACACCAATCCCTGGGAAATCTGTCAGTGACTCTGTACCCTCCCTTCCCAATCACTTGTGGAATATTTGAGTTACTGTTCTCTTTCTTTTCCCCCTGGAAGCTAAAGTGATGACTAATGTTTTTTAAATCTTCTAACATTTTCTTTCCCTTTCCTCTAAAAAACAACAAACAAACAAAAAAAATAGGTGTCAAAATGAGAGTCTGTGCGAGCCTGTCCAAATTTGGTGAGAGGTGAGAGGCAGTGACCAGCGTGAAACCCAGAAATGGTATTTCCAGGAAGCTCTGCTAGGAGGGAGTTCTTTGCAGAGAGAGCGGTCTCCAGGGAGAGAGTCGCTCACAAGCTCATCACCAATAGAACCTTGAGACCCGTACTGTGGTTATGGCTTTAATCCCAGGGCTCTGCACTTCCACAAACCACAGTGCATCACGTTGAAGTAGAGTCCATCCCCCCCCCCTTTATTTATTTATTTTTTTATTAATTTATTTTTATTACAGATGTTTCTCCTTTTTTCCCCATCGACACCATCCTCCCTATACCCCCCATCCCATCCCCAGCTTTGCTGTCCATGCCCATTGGCTATACATACATGCATATAAGTTCTGTGGTTAATCTCTTTCCTTTCCCCAATCCCCTCTTCTGAGGATTGTCAGTCTGCACCCTACTTCCACATCTCTGGGTCTACTCTGTTCCTTGGACTGTTATGTTCATTATATTCCACAAATAAGTGAGACCATGGGTCCATTTCTTTTTAAGAGCAATGAATATTGTTAACTTCACACCTTCACTTTTTAGGGAAGAAAAAAAATACACATAAAGCTATAATATATGTTCTGATGGAAGTCAGTCTGTTGGGTAAATATGCCACATCTACAAAAGACAACAACTATAATTTAGGAGGTTTTATTTCTGTCATGGGCCTGCCCTTGTGCTCAGTGCTCCATGAGCATTTTCTCATCCACTCTCTTCACCAATCCTCTGAAGTAACAGATGAGAAAACAGAGATTTAGAGAACGGATTTTGGTTTCTGAAACAGCTAAGTGGTTCCTGCAAAGTTAAACATAGAGTTACCGTATAACCCAGAAATTCCACTCCTAAGTCTACAGGATGGGGCAAAAGTAGGTTTACTATTGTTCATATGAAAAATAGTACAATACTTAATAAATAATCATACAAGAATAAACTCCGTGTTTCATATGGTCGCAGCTGTAACCTACTTTTGCCCTGCTCTGTATATCCAAATGACTTGAGAATTGGTACTCAAAAAATATGGGTACAAAAATGTTTACAGCACATTATTCCCAATAGCCAAAATGTGGAAACCATGCAAATGTCCATCAATGGAGCAATGGATACACCAAATGTGGTGTATTCATATAATGGAATATTACTCAATTGTGAAAAGGAACAAAGACCTGATACATGCTGCACCATGAAGGAGCCTCAAAAGCATTAGGCTAAGTGACAAAAAACAGATACAACACCATAACATATTGTAGGATTCTATTCATATGAAATTTCCTTACCAAGTAAATACATAAAAACAGAAAGTACATCAGCGGTTGCCAGGGACTGAGGAGTAACTGCTCAATGGACACAGGTCTCCTTGAGGATAATGAAAATGTTTTGAAATCAGATAGAGATGGTTGCACGTGGTGAATGTACAGATACCACTGAAGGATACCCTTTAAAATGGTTCATTTTATATTATGTGAATTTTGCCTCAATTTTTAAAAAATGGTAAAAAGCTTTAATGAGATATAGAGTCTTAGGTAGTATTGGCATCATTCCACTCACATCTTATTCTAAGAGGACTTGCAGCAAGAGAGGGAATTGGCTGGCAGCTGGAGGCTGCCCCACAGTATTGATGCTCAAGGCCATGCTTTCCAGTGAATTGATCCCAGTCAAGGATTGAACACGGTGGGGTGCTGGGGCTGGACCATCCCTGCCCAGTGCAGGACTCACCCAGCAGGCGAGCTTTGCTGCAGACTGCAAGGCAATGGAGTGCCTTCCCCTTACTCTCCTCTCTTCTTCCACAGCTCAGACTTGCATTGTGCTCCCCGCCTACTCCTGCTCATCACTTTGTCCACGCGGCACATTTCCTCTTGGTAAGTCTCTGGCACATCTGACCTTATCTTGGTATCTTCTTCTTTGAGAACCCCAACTGACACAGGAGTCTAACAAATAGCCCAAAGTTACACAGACAGCTGGAGGCAAAGCCAAGACTCCATGTCTATATTACTAATCTTCATCAACTGAACATAAATACAAAATAACATTTCCTTGATGATGAGAGCTACCTAAATAGGGGTTTCCCTGGTAAGAGTGGTTCTGACACTCTCATCATTTTTGAGCAAAGCGCTTACTTTTTTGTATATTTCAAAAATGTAAAAATAAAAGGTCCCCCACTTACGACTCATGAACCACTTTACCTCATGTGTCCATTGGTGACCTCATGAATCCATTCCCCGTTCTTTCTCACCCTGAGGCACTGAGTAGCTATTCTAATTGATTGGAGTTGGGCACATCTATGATGAAACATTACGCTTCAGATATATAAGAGCTTACTCCAGCCAGTCTGGTGCAATGTGATTAAATTATCACTTTCTTTTTGATCAGGGCACTACCCAGAGCAGTGAGTTCTCCAAGCAGGACCTCCGCTCCTTCCGGCCCAACATTCTCATCACCATAATCAGCCTAAACCAGGACATAAGGATGCATTGATCTTACCCTACTTCCACATCTTTGTTAGTTAACACCAGAGACCCTATCTCCCAGGTTGTCCTTCATCACCCTACAATTCCCCTAACACAAGCCCATCCCCCACTCCACCCATGGGCCTTCTAGAATGCATGGTTCATTGTCAACAAACTCCCCCCTTTATCTTCATTCCTTTTTGCTTCTCTGCCTTTCTCTAACTGAAATCTTGTTCTGTGCTAAAGACTCTGGATCCCCATAGTTCTCTTAAGTAGTGATTCCTTTCTCTTCCATACCCCTTCTACCACTGAACCTAGAGTTAAGGTGTACCTCCTAGTCATTTCTAGGTAAGTGTCACTTCCTCTTACTAAAACTCCCAGCTGTGAACATAACTCAATCAGACTAATCTACCACTACTGCCTCCTTAAGCTAGTCCTCATCAACTCTTCCTCATTTCTTAACCATTTTAGTGCCTGGATCTCCAGTATTACATCTACCATGATTCTTGGCGACTTCCATATCCAGACAGACAGTTTTTTTTATTCCTTTGGCCTCTTGGTTTGCGGTTTCTTGACCTCCTCTATCCATGATGTATTGTGGACTTAACTTCAGCCACCCAATCCTCAGGACATTTCCTGAACTTTGTCATCACCATAATCTCCATTTCAATTATCCTCTCTTCAAACCACACGTCTTCTCTGTGTGGCTTACTCACTCTGTGTCATGACTCAAACAATTAATAAGTCCCACAGGGACCAGTGAGCCATCGGTCCTATTACTAATTCTTCTCTTGTCCTCATTTTGCCCCATACTCAAATTAGATTCCATGGTTCTTTGCCAGTGGGTTCAAGTCCCTTTTCCTCTCTTCCTCCATCATGATTCCCTGGCCAAATCCCAACCTTGAATAAATTTAATTCTCCACTTTCTCTGTGCCTGCATCAGGGTAATTAAACTTAGCTGGAGAAAAACATACAGAAATGCTCACTCATGTCACTTACGATCATTACCATGGCTCTCAAGAGAGTCCTTAAAGCTGCCTGATGACTACAGTTCCCAATTCTATTTTCTCTCTCATTATCCTGGGTGACAATTGTATACCTTCCCTTTAAGATATCAACATCGCCTACCTCCTCCTTACTGCCCCCAGGTTGTCCCCTCCAAGTGCACTGAGAAGATCGAAGCTATCAAGGAGAACTTTCTTATTATCCCCACATTTACCCTCACCTTACCCCCTTTCTCTTATTCTCATGATATTTTAGCTAGCACTTAAAAGTTACCCCAGACTTATTATTTACTTTATTGGTTTGCATTTCATTTTTCCTATACTATCCAATTCCCAAGAGAGTAGAGATTTGTTTTTGTTGCTATATCCTAAGCACCAGAGCAGTACCTGGTAAGTGGAGGCATTCAATATTAGCTCTTTGTGTAGCCATTGTGTTGAAGAGACACAGCTCATGGTATGTGATCACAAAGCATCCTTACTTTGTCTTCCATTGTCCTTTTAAACCCACTGTCATGGTGCTACTTCTGCCAGGAAGCTCTGCAGGATGTGTTTTGTTTTGGTTTTGGTTGGTTTGTTTGTCATCCTTCAGTATACAAAGAGTTTCTTTGTCACTTTACATTACAAAACACTGTCTGAATTCAGTAATGAAAGTATATAGTTCCATGTATCAGTACATCTTCAATTAAAATAAGAGTTTCTCTCTCATCTCAGGCTCAGACTGCTCCATAAACAAAAACCCATGGTCATAAGGAGTAGGATTGCCTTCTCTCTCTCGTAGGATTTTCCCTTTTTCCCAACTTGCCATATAAGGTTTCTGATGGTTTCTCCCCAACCCAATGCTGGGGGAAGTTACAGAAATGTCTTGTTAGCTGACACTATTGTGTTGATTTGTCATTGACTCTTTCTGAAGTTGTCAGATATTTACAACTGACTCCCTTAAGGTGCTTTCCAAAATCATCTGGGGTCCTTTAACCACAAAGGGTCTCACCTGCAGTTCCACAGGCAGGGTGGATGCATCTCTACTTTGGCTGACTCTTACCCCTTCCCTCAGATCCCAGGAACCCATTAACATCCCAGCTTCTCTGGTTAGATCTGTTCATCTCTTGTGGACAAGACTAGAGACCATGCCATGCAGATCTCCTTCGCATTTCACCACACTGTTTCATAAGCAGCAGTCTTTCTTTCTTCACCCTCACAGACTCTTAAGTGGCCGCTGCCCGGGGCAACAAACTTGCTTTTGTTCTGCAGTTGAGCATTCAGCCAACCAGCCCATCCGTGCTGGAATCTGACAGCAAACCCGATGCGGTCTCCAAACAACCATATCCTAATAGTTTACACTTAATTTGGCACCTAATACGTGCCAGCAGCATTTGAGTACTTCAAATACATTAATTTATTTAATCTTCAAAGAGCCATTAGAAGTAGATATTTCCATCTTACAGATTTGAAACAGAAGCACCTCCTTTGGGGAAAGTCATGCATGGTGGGTTCTAGCTCCAGATTTTGGGGTATAATTTTGAATATCTTTAGCCTCAGCCAAACCAATTGAACTCATTAACTAATAATTCTAGAGTGAATCATTTCTAAAGTCCCTTTCAGTACTTAAAATTTAAAAAGTTTCAACTGCCCCACCCACCCATGGTAAGGCATAGGAATGGGATTCATTGGTGGTGGTGGTGGCACTACAAGATTGGGAATGCATTTTCCTGGCCTAAACCCCTAAAAGACCCAATGTGATTTAGCTACGACTTCATAGTTCAGCAGAAGACTAACATATAGATGATATGAACTCATGGAAACATGGAAGTTATAACTTGGTTTGGTCCTATTAACAGATGTTTAATTGACCATTCAAACTCACACCAAATTGCACGCAGCAAATGAAAGCACAGTGCCAGAGAGACTGGACATGAAGGACTTCTTCGTTTGTTTGTTTAAGTACATACTTCAAAATCCAACTCCCAGTTCTTTATGTATCTCTGCCCCCATACAATTCCAGCATTCCTCTATTAAAAACACCTCAGAAGAGTGGGAAGCAGTATTAACTCCATGGTAACTACTTGGAGATTTTTCTGACACAGGAAAAAGAGGCAATACACATGAATTTTATGACAGTATTTTGGTACTCCCTGCTGGGACATCTGCCTGAAAGAAAAGGAACTTGGGAACTCATCTAGGAGTTCAGAAAGATATTTAAATTGGTTTCCTGAACTGTGGTCTGTGAAGATGGTAGTCTTTGGGGGCCATTTGTCAATGTCCAGCTGTAAAGCATGATGTAGGAATAAGGACAGCAAAAGTCAGAAAGCTCCTGTGCCTCCTAGCTCCCATTTTGAAGGCTGTGCCGTGCACCCAAAGAGCAAGGGCCCCTGTCTGCCAGTCTGCGTCTGCGCCTGCTAAGGCATCTGCAAGCCCAGGATTAAAAGCAAGAACCCACTTGAGTAAGTAGGTAATAGCAAAGTGGGTCTAGAAAGGAAATGATACCAGGTCCTTACGTGTCTGTCCCCACTGCTATGGTCTTTACCTTGTTATCTCCTCTTTTCTCTGCTGTTAGCCTTCCCTGCTTCTACCCAAACTCAACTTCACCTCCAGAGTTATATTTCTAAGATGCAAATCTGATCATGTCACTTCTCTACTCAAGTACAGTTGCTCCCTACTGTCTACAGGCTAGAGTCCAAACTCATTACCATGAAAGTCAATGCCCTTCAGAGCTGGCACGGACCCACCTCTGGCTTTATTTCTCAGTGTAATATCCCCAAACCATCATTTCTCCCCTCTGCGAGCTTTCCACATGCTGCCCTCCCATCTAGATGTCTCTGCAGTTAGGAGGGGATCGGTGGCCAGTAACAGAAAACTCAGCTCAAACAGGCTTCAACAATGAAGCATATGCATTTATTGGCGTAGAGGTTGGAAAGTCAAGAGGTTGACAGGATTTGTATTTGGTTGAAGAAATATCTGGCTCATTGGCATGGCCACGGGTCTGCTTTCTTGCTATCACTCTTCCCTGCCTTATGTAGCACCTAGTTCAGTATCTGGGAGGCTCATCTTAGGGTAACAGGGTGAATATCACCAGCAACCAGGTCTGCATAGGGTGAGGCATACTCTTGAGGAAAGGGTTGTTCCCCAGAGAAAAATCTGGATGCAGAATGGGAAAGCACAGAAATAAAATTATAGTGCACCTTTCAAGTCCTAGCTCAAGTGGCTTCTATCCGCTATGGGGAACACCATCACCCCATCTCCCAGGTTAACTTAATGTTTTCTTCCTTCGTGCTGACCTGACACATTATATGTAACTCTAATATTCCTACAACTCATGAAAGTCTCCATGTGGGCCTACTATGTGCTATTTAATATACATTAACCTACTTAACACCAATAGTAAAACTTTGAAATAAATATTGGTTTTTATGTTTTATGTGTAAGAAAACTACTCTGAAAAGTTAAACCACTCCCTCAAGGTTTTAAGGTTTAAAAAAAATCTCCAATTTCTGAGTTCCTATTCCTTGCTCTATACTATACAATGGAGTACATTATGAATGTCCATTATACAGCAGTCAGCAGAAAGACATGTTGAGTGGATCATAACACTTAACGCACTGTGTTCTATTCATGGGTCTGTCTTCCACATCAAAAATAAAATCTTTATAAAAAAGATTGTATGTTATTCTCATTTAGAGCTCTTGAATGTCAGAATTAAAATCATGGGTTTTAGAAACAAACTGGGTGGGTTAATACCTGAATTCCATCACTTCCTGCAAGACCTTGGCAAATTCCTTAACCTCCCTGTGCCTCAGTTTCCTTGTCTCTAAAATGCGAATAATAATATTAGCCACATCATAAGGTTGTTATAAAATTTAAATAAAGTACAGAAAATCCAAACAACTATGCTTGAAACACCTTGAAAGTATATTTATCTCAATAAATATCACCTAAAATATTGTTATTAATCTTTTATCCACTTAGGATAGTGTCTGATACAAGGCAAGACAGTCAACGAAATATGATCACAGTCATGAGAAGGATCCTTAGCCTGCAGAAAACTTAACTTTTCTTCAAAGCATCCCCACTACCTTAAAGCTCAAGAACACAGAAATATTGTGTTAATCTGTAAAGCAACCAGAACCTGGTTAACACTGACTAATGACCTTTTGGAGTCCTTGATAGCACAAATGGGGATGGAAAATAAAATCCTGTTATAATGAGGTGGAAATAAAACAAGGAAATAGGAGCCTAGCCTGTGTGGCTCAGTGGTTCAGCATCGACCCATGCACCAAGAGCTCACTGGTTCGATTCCCAGTCAGGGTACATGCCTGGGTTGTGGGACAAATCCTCAGTCAAGGGGCATGCTGGAGGCAACCAATCAATGTTCTCTTTCATCGATGTTTCTATCTCTCTCTTCCTCTCTAACCTTCTTGCTGGAAAACAAACAAACACAATGTCTAGAAATCAAGAAATTTTAGTTCCCATAGCTGGTTCTTTTTAACTGTGTGAGACACTGAGGTGAAACAGAATTTTATGACTGTCTGAATGTGGGGGTTGAGAAAGAAAGAGATGCAGGATCACTCTCAGATATTCTGATTATGGCCGACCCTGTTAATGCGGTAGGTCTTGGTTTTCCCATCTGTAAAATGGGGTAGAGCATTATCAACCTTCTTCACTGGACTGTTCTAAAGGTCCAAGTGCTTCACATTTCAGGAATAGCACTCGATGGGAGGAAATTAACATAACTGTTCAAGCTGGAGACGCAGCTGTTTCAGTGTCCAAGCAGGCAGGGTCTTGTACTTTGTTTTAATATGATGAGAAGGCACCAGAGAGCTGTGCAGTAGGGTGGCATTATACTTGCATTTTAGGAATATTTCTCTGATTATAGTTTAAATAAAAATTGTGGAGAGGCCAAAGCAGCAAAACCAATAAGGGGTTATTACAGAAATCTAAGCAAGAAATAATGGGAATTGGACTGGGTTGCAGCATGGGAGACAAGAAAATACATGAATATGAAATATATTTGGGAGGTAAAATCAATAGACCATAGTGACTGGCAATGTGGGGACTGATGAAGAAAGAGGAATCGAGGATAATTCTTAGTTATTCTGATTTATCTATGGCAGTGCTACTTTTAATGATGGGGAAAATAGAAAAATATCAGGGTTAAAAATAATTATTCTTTTCAGAAATTAAAACAAGACATAGAAGAATCTCTTACCTGTTACATGATATAATGTGGACTCAGATTTCACTATAAGGCAGAGGCAGGATTTTCTATAAATCATTATTGGATCTATTCTAGAGAATAAATATGTAAAATTAAAAGAAATGACAAAGGGAGAATTTATCAAGTCCATTTATCCACTCAGCCAATATGGCAGGTCCCAGTCTAGGCTACAGAATATCTACTATACCTGTGCTACAACAGTGAAGAAGAGAGAAGATCCTTGCTCTTAAGAAGCTAGCTTTAATTGGGGGGGGGGGATATATAATTAGCAAAAAATAAATAAAAATAACAGGAAAAAAATGAGATAGCAATGAGGATTCTTCAGAGCATTAAGAAAAGTTGATGTGACAGTACAGGACAAGGTATACTCTTAAAAGGTAATAGAAAGAGATTGTCTTTCTGATGGAGGATCCGGGTTAGCTGAAGCTTAACAAAGAAAAGGAACCAGCAACCCTTATTAATTAAGGGAAAGAACATTCTAGGTAGAGGGACAGCTGATTCAAAGGCCCTGTGGCAAGAACTTAGTTATTTCAACCAATAATAGTGTATAATGGACAGAGTGACTCAAGAAGCTGGAGATACAGACAGTTCATGTGTGGCTTGTAAACTGGGGCTTGGATTTATACATATTTTATTGTAGATATAAAGGGAGGCCACAAAAGGGATTAAATTAGTTTGCATGTATAAATGTACCCTGGCTGCTGTATGGAAAAGGAATTGTAGGGCACCACAAGAAAAATGTGGTACGTGCATAGATCTCAAGTCAAATCCATACTCTGCCATCTACCTGCCAAAATGACTTGGGAAAGTTATTGAATCCTCTCTGACTTAGTTTCTTCATTACATGAAGACAAGCGCAATTAAGGTACATTGAATAGTCCTAGCACATAGTACATGCTTGATAAACTGTAGATATTAGGTAATATGTATACCATCAAGGTCACAGAAAACCTTGGCTCAGTGAATAGGGAGGGAGTCATTAGAAAAGTTTCCTATTCAATTCTGTTCTTTTCAGCCTTGCTGGGGAGAAATATCCACTCTTCTACCAAAACTATATACTTTATTCCCAGCCTGAGGCAAGTTGAAAGCAGTGGGGAGAAACCAAGAAAGGAGGGTGGAGGGAAGGAACACTGGTTTACACAACATAAATCTCATCCAGAGAACTTATTTCCTGCCCATTAGCATCACATCCTGCTCGCTCTCTCTCTCTCTCTCTCTCTCTCTCTCTCTCTCTAAGTAGTCTGCCCAAGTCCCTAAATGTCTCTGGACCGTGCATAGACTTCATTTTCCCTTCCTCATTTCTCTACTTTTCATTGAGTTCATCTACCCACATCATGCCCCCCCTCCCCCAAGGAAAGTCACC
The DNA here is from genome assembly GCF_014108415.1 of Molossus molossus. NCBI lineage: Eukaryota > Metazoa > Chordata > Mammalia > Chiroptera > Molossidae > Molossus > Molossus molossus. The sequence goes on along the minus strand of NW_023425344.1, from coordinate 15,300,535 downwards.
ATGCTCATCTGGAAAAACATTAAGTTCTCAGTTTCGTCTGTCACTGGGAAACAGTTTCAGCTATTTGGTAAGAAGATTGCTAAAGAAAAACAAACCATATTCTCTCCTCCCTGCCAGAATGGCTGCAGCGCTACTAAATTTATTGCAAGATTGCTATCAGATGTATCAATGCTTAAGTGACCCAAAGGTCAGAGGACCCCTTGTCCGCTGTGGCACAACGTAATGCCAATCACAGACTTATATCTAAGGAGGGAGAGCAAATAACAAATATAATCACCAACTTCTTTTCCATTGTCTTGGCCTGATTTTTTTAAATATAATTTTTCTTTATTGATTTTAGAGAGAGAATAAGGGAGAGGGAGAGAGAGACATCCATGAGAGAGAACATCAATCAGCTACCTTCTGCACACCCCCCACCAAGGATCGGGCCCACAGTCTGTGCATGTGCCCTCCTGGAATCAAGCTTGGTGCATGGGTCAATGCTCAACCACTGAGTCACACCTGCCAGGCTTGGCCAGATTATTTGCAAAAATTTTTAAATGTTAAATGGTTTAAAATATTTTCTATGAGAAAATGTGAAGTCAAAGACTCACCTTTTTCATAACTCATTATTGTGTATTGCTAATTCTTTGGAAATTTAAAGTTTTTTCTAAAAATTATTATTAAGATGATCTTTTTTAATTCTAAATGTATTAAACCAAAACATCATCCCTTTTGAGTGAAATGATATAGAATATTGAAGAGGTGTCAACGTTTAGAAAATTACAACCCCTTCAATATTTTGTATCATTTATATCATTTCATGCCACTCATAAAAAATATTATTGGTTGGTACATTCATTTATTCAACCACTACTTAATGAGTACCTACTAAGTGCTAGAGACTTCACTAGACTCCAGGGAGGAGCTGTAGAATGAGACAGTGTCTCTACAGTCTTTGAGTCTGCATTATAGTTGGGGGTGGAGACAAAGTGGGAGAGGCTGAGGATAAACAAAAATCAATAAATAAACCATCTGATGACAGAGCCTGAGAAATGCTTTGAGGAAACATAAACAGGGTGAGGACTCAAAGCACCCAGAGGGCAGAGCACTCAGAAAAGGAGGCCGTCCTTCCAAGGAGGTGATAAGGGTATTAAAACCTGAAGGATGAGAATGAGTCAACCAGGTGATGGGGGATGGGGGAAGAGGGGCAGTACCAGGTAGTGATACCATTATAATTAGCTAGTTATTGACCATAGGAAAGGAGCAAAGGGAAGGCCAGACATTATAGGCATGTTTCCTGCAAAACACTGGGGGAAAGATCCAACAAAGGGAAGATGCATGCCCAGTAAAGCTGGGAAGACAAAGGGAATGTACTTGCCTGTCAATTACACCTGGGGACAGAGATGGTTGGTGAGAATGGGCAAAGCCACCGTAAGTGTTCGGACAAAGAAGTTCATTTTCTTGGTTTGTCTTGGCACATTTTGCTCATGGCTCATGGCTCACGTTTGGCTCCTGACATTCTCCTGTGTGGACCAACGACCATGCATACCCCCACATACAATGGACTAATGGACTGCAACTAGCCTGATGCTGAACTGGATCACGGTCCAACATGGAACAGAAATTCTGGACACTGGCTATGATTTTAGCTCTACTGAGACCCCAGCTACACTTCTTCTATGACTGGACTAAGGGAAATGGGACTTTGGAAATACGGGAATTTAATTCTCAACAAATAAAAATTACTCCTTCTCCCAGAGTCTCAGAAATCCCTTTGCTCAGGATATCACAAGACATCGACCCTCAGCAACAACCTGGTGAGTCAGGCACATTTTCCACCCTTAACAGTAGAGTCTTCTAGGCACTGAGATTTGCAAATGCTGGGAAAGAAATTGGCATGTTTATAGATCACAAAGGAGGCCAGAGATGGGGTGCCTGGAGGGAAGAAGTGAATGGAAGAGTGGATTTGCAAAGTTTTATGAGCCCCTAGAGGGTTATATCCAAATCTAATCCATTGCCTTGAACCCAGGCATTCATTCCTACCCACTTGAGCTTAATCTGAGGGAAAAAGCACTACAAATCCAGTAGGTGTTTTGATTTCTCCTTCTTTGTGGGCTGTGTCCTATGGTTTATCAGTTTTACAAATTCTACCCAGTGCTTCTGGCCTAGTTTAGACCCTGAACACATTCCATCAGGCCCAGTGAAGGAGCCCCAGCTGCTGGCTTCTGGCCGCCTCCCTCTCCTCCTCCAGCTTCAAGTTTTCCAAGCTGCTGCAAAGTTAGCTTGTTGAGGTACCTCCGACCAGGAAGCTCTCCACTAATCAGATGCTGAATACATAAACAGAGGGCTCTCGCAGTCCAGTCCCAGCTTACATTTCCTGCTTCACCTCCTTCAGTGGTTTCCGAGGGCTGCCCTAACCAATACCCCAGACTGGGTAGTTTGAACATGCAGAATGCACTGTCCCATGGTTTGGAGGCCAGCAGTCTCATAGCTGGTGTGGGTTCCTTGTGAAGGCTGTGAGAGAGGATCCGTGCCAGCACTCCCCGGCACGTGCAGATGGCCGTCTTCTGCTGGGTCTCCTTACATCACTGTCCCCTGTGTGCACCTGTGCCAAAATCTCTTCTTCTTGTCAGGACACCAGTTATTTTGGATGAACACCCACCTAATCACCTCCATTGAACTTGATTACCTCTTTAAAGACCCTATCTCCAAGTAAAATAAATTCTAAGGTGCTAGGGGTTAGGATTTTAACACATAGATATTTGGGAGGGGGGCACGATTCAGTCCATTACACCTTCCATTTCCCATCCAACATTCATCCTGTGCTGTGATCCTTTTTAACACCCAGTTCTCCAAATCATCTGGTGCTCTTGACACCACCGGGTGTTTCTTCATTCTTTTCCCTCGGCACGTGGAATTCTCTTTATATCTTACTCAGTTTGGTAAAGCCTTACTCATCAAAAACATCAACCTCAACAGTGATGACCTCTGTTAAGTTCCTTACACCCCAGTACACACAATAATACAACTGGAAGAAATGGCCTCAGCCACCTGCATTTTTGTACCATTTGTTTGCAACTGGATATTACTTGTGCTTCATTGTAATAATTAGTTTGGGGCACGTCCATCTTCCCAAAGAGAGAGCAGTGAGCTGCTCCACACCCTGCCTGTCACCAACCCTTGGTAAATGCTTGGCGAACCCCGCTGCGTGGCATTTCTTTCATTTAGTCTGTTGGTTTTCTCTTTAGAAACATTTTTGTTGGAGACCTCTGACGATGACAAATGGCATTATCAAAATAATGATGGAGACAATGTGATGGATCATGTTGTCAGACTCTGCAGTTTCTTTTATATATGAAGTATTGACCAGCTGTGTGATTGAAGGAAAATGGAAGTATTATCCATTGGATGAGTGATTGGACTAGACAATCTTGAAGGTCTCTTCCACTTCTCACACATTATGACAGAAGCTTCTGTTGGATTAGAATAGCTGCTTAATTGCAAACCCATCCCATCCTTACCCCATAAACAATGCTTTATCACACAGATTTTTAAAGGTGCATTGCACTAAATCATAATCCTAATAGTTAGCCCTTGAATAAAAGTGTCCTATGATCAAATGAATTTGACTAAAGCTAAACTCTAAATCTCCCTCTTCAAGATGACAATGATGTCGACAGATTAAGGTTCAGAAAAATGCAGTGGCGAAGAAGACTTTTTAAATGTTTCAACATTTTTGCCATGTATTTGATTATAGATACATATATAGATGATATATACATATAGATATATAGATATAGATGGATATATAGATATAGACATACACATATATATACACATATAGAATACATAAATTTATAAAATATTTGTTTGCATGTAAATGTACAGACATATATTATTTATTTTTGTGTGCCTGAACATGTACAGCTCTGGCCACCAACACAGGCATCAAGCTACGATAAGCTAAGGACTGGGTGTCTGTTGCATCCCTGACTGATATAAGAGCAACATCATCAATAGGGTGTCTCCTTGCCCATCGCCAGGGGGTGTTTACATCTACTATAAAATTCATGACTTGTGTGAAAATACGTGCATAGATAAAAATATCGCAAACAAACTTTTCATCTAAAGAAATTAGTGTTTTGCCCTGGCCGGTTTGGCTCAGCAATTAGAGCTTCGGCCTGTGGTCCAGAGAGACACGGGTTCGGTTCCTGCTAAGGGCACGTACCTCAGTTGCAGTTTGTCCCCGGCCCTGGTTGGGTCGTGTGGGTGTCAACCACTCGATGTGTCCCTTTCACGTCGATGTTCCTCTCTCTCTCTCTCCCCCTCCCACTCTATCTGAACAAAATAGCAAAAAATGTTCTCGGGTGAGGATTTAAAAAAAAAGAAAAGAAAAGAAATTAGTGTTTTGTGGAACCTACTTTAGGAAAGTAGGCTCATTCAGTGAATTTATAACAAAGGACTATGTTTTATTAGAAGTGGGCATTTATATTTCTTTTATAATACTCTAACCTTGTATTTTTCTCCCCTACGACACACACACGGATCAGAGGGAGCAATATAGAACTTGTGTCTCCACCTGATTCCTCCCCAAAGGCATCAAGAGCCCGGAACCTCGGAAGCCACAGTAAAACTCCTGATTATAATTTTGAGGTAAATTGATAGCACTTTAGGAAACAGATTCTTGCAATATTTGCTCAGCAGACGCTGTCTGTGATTTGGGAAGAGATCTACATTAGACTCATGAGGATTTTGCAAAGGATGATTGTGATGATCAGTTTTATTTGTCAATTTGGCTGACTCTAGCAGAGGTTATTGAATCAAACACTCATCTAGGTGTTGCTTTGAGACTATTTGGGAGCTGGGATGAAAGTCCATAACCAGTTAACTTTAAATAAGTTGTTTTAGATAATTTGAGTGGGCCTGATTTCAATTCCCTGAAAGACCTTAATAGCAGCTGGGGTGTCCCTGATGAAACAGCAGTCTGCCCATGGACAGCAGCTTCACTGGAGCCCCTGGATTCCAGCTGACCCATCCTGATGACCGGTCCTTGCCTAGGCAGTCCCCACGATTGCATAAGTCAATTCATTGCAGTAAATCTTTTAATCTTGTCAACATAAGGAATGTCCAAACCTATAGATGCCTTTCTTTTTTTTTTTTTTTTTTTTTTTTTTTTATCCTCACCCGAGGACATTTTTCCATTTTTTGTTCAGGTAGAGTGGGGAGGGAGAGAGAGGAACAGAGAGAGAGAGAGAAACATCGACGTGAAGGGACACATCGAGTGGCTGCCACCCGCACAACCGACCAGGGCCGGGGACAAACTGCAACCGAGGTACGCGCCCTTAGCGGGAACCGAACCCGGGTCTCTCAGGACCGCAGGCCGACGCTCTAACCGCTGAGCCAAACTGGCCAGGGCTAGATGCCTTTCATAAGAGTTTATTTAAGCCAAACTGAGGACAATTGCCAGGAAGCAAGATCCCAAATGCTCCCTTGAGAGTGGTTACACCTTAGAGAGGTCTGGAACAGGAAATTACTCTGGCAATTCAAAGGTGTGTTAACTTAGATGCAAGAGAACAATGGACAGGGCTTGCCTTAACCTTTTACTAAAGAAGTTATAGACCTGAGGCGTGACTACTCACCAGGACATGCCCAGTTAGGAATTTATGATCAGATCACCTTGTGAGGTTACGTTTGGGTTAGATTTATTACAGTGCCCTATTTTGATCCACAATGTGTATCTCCTACTGGTTCTGCTTCTCTGACTAAGCCATGATTGTCACCAATGTAATATGTTTCCTGAGGCCACCAACTCACACTTTTTTTTTTTTGCCTTTTCTCATCAAGAGCCTCTTTAGGGCAAGGAACAAATCGTATTCATCTCCACGGGCCCAGTGCCTGTTGGACATGGCAGAGTTGAGCTCAGCAAATATGCACTAAATGAAACAATTATTAAATACCGGCTAAACCCATGGCAATGGCACATTTAAATAGGCTTTTTTTGTGTGGTTTTTATAATAACCTACTGAGGTCTTTTTTTTTTTTTTTCAGTTTTGCTGATAAAGAAAAAGAACTTCATTTTTCTCTATCATTCTACAGAATGAAAGAAAGTGTAAAAGCACTATGAACACAAACCTTGGGAAATTATTAGGGAAATTACATGGAACCAACACAACAAACAAAATAGTTCCAAGCATAATGACACTGTGGCATTTTATATTACTATAGAATTTGTAACACAAAGGTTCTTTGCCAGTCTTATGACAAAATCCCATAATTTTGCAAATGAGGAGACTATTTTAAAAACCATTTTTTATCACATTCTAAAATGCAGGTATATCATAAGGGAAAACCCAGAGTTTCAATAGGGCTGTATTGGTAAAGGAGAAAAAAAAACACACACACAACAGTATAATTTTCATTGAGTGTATATATAATGGATGTTACACTGCGTCGTCTGCATTCCCAACAAATATGTTCCTCCCTCAACAGTAGGTCAAGTGACTGTGATAAAGTGAAACTATGAATGTACAGAGGATGTGTGTGGGGGGGAAGGTCGAGAAGGGGAAAGATAAATAAATGTTACTTGTTCAAGAAAAGAAAAATGAGGACAATAACTCATGGTAGAGTTCTACTGCATGCCAGCCTTAATGATAGAGAGAGAAAATGAAGTAAGTTATACATCTTATATCATTTAATCTTTACAATCCTGGGAGATAGGATTTGTTGTCAATATTTTACAGAGGAGGCTTAGATAGGTTGAGTAATTGGGTCGATAACTAGTTAGTCAAAGAGGCAGAATTTGAATTCAGGGCTGACTCCAAGGTTGGTGTCGTTTTTCACTACATAAATGCTTTCCTTGCATTTTTATCACACTTTATATTGTATAAACACTTCAGTATATGTTTGGGTTTGGGATTATAAAAAATCGCACCTATTTCCCACACCCATCCCTTCAGAAGAGGGGCAGTGAAGTCAGATAGATGGCGGACAAGTATTTCCTTCATTATAGGTAAAAGTGGAAGGGAGAAGCCAGCCTCAATGTGCAGCCACATTAGGGCTTCCCGATAACACCCCCACATCTAGACTTTGGGAAGAATCACCTGAGGGAGAATGTAGACATGCAGATCACACACTGTTACTCAGAACATTTTGAACTGCATGGCTTTTTCCTTATTAGTGAGAAAAGTTAGAACCCAGCCCATCTCTTAGAAGTAGGCTTAGGCCTAGATCCTCCTGGGCTAACCATACAGAAGGCGGAAACCACAAGCAGGAAACACCTGTGCAGTGTGGACAGGCAGATCCACAGGGAGAAACCGGTGATAGATTCAGCGACGCACATTGGACACCCACTTCGCAATCTCACCAGGCAGAAAAGTCACACTTGTCCAAAGGCGAAGAATGAGTGAAGGGTAAGGAAAGAGCAGAAACACACCTTCTAAACCTCCCATCCAGAACGAGTGGTGGAACCACAGCCCAGCAGCATCCTTGACTCTGCTCTTCACAGAAATGTAGGAGGGACAATCCGGGCCCTTGCTGCATCTTTCAACCACGTCAGTCAGAATGTGGCTGCTTCTCTAAATAGTCAGGGAAGGAGTGAAGATCAGCATTTTGTTTGGAACAATCTGATTCCCACTTTCATAAGGTGGTTTCCCCTATCACAGCCTCTTTGAAAGAGTGGGAGAACTTTTTCTTAAAGAAGGCTCTGGCCCAGCCAGTGTGGCTCACTGGTTGAGCATCGACCCATGCACCAAGAGGTCGCTGGTTCGATTCCCAATCAGGGCACATGTCCAGGTTGTGGGCCCAATCCCCAGTGGGAGACATGCAGGAGGCGGCCAATCGATGTTCTCTCTCATCGATGTTTCTCTCTCTATCTACCTCTTCCTTCCTCTCTCTTCAAAATCAATAAAGAAAAAAAAATTAAAGAAGACTCTGCATTTATCAAAATAACAGATTAATTCAAGGCCAAGGTTTACCCTTAATTACAAATTCATTTTCTGGTCTATTTACTGCTTAAAATTTTGACCAGTAAATTATCCTACATGGCTTATCTCATGATATTAGCAGAAGGAGTAGTTTTCATGTCCATTTTGCCACTCAGGTCTCATTGGCCTTCACAGTGGTCTAAGTGTTCCACCAGGTCACCAAGATGTCCTTCACCAGAATCCACTGGGGTGTGGCTGAATACACCCCAATCCTTCAGGTATGGCACCACGGTAGTCTGTGGTACCAGTCGTGGCCTAAACTCACAGACTGTCCATCCTCACCCCAACCCAAAGCCCTCCCACTCAGCCAGTTTCCTCAGGATTTCTCTCAAACTGATGGGGTCTGAGAATTTAGGACTGTTCTCTCCAGCCCTCACCAAAATGTAGGGCTCTGTGAGGCTGACTTGACTCCTACCCCTTAAGCATTTTCATCAGACACAACTATGGTGCTGTCCCCAAGAAGAAAGCCAACAAATACATTCTGGTTTCACAACTTACATTTAAGTCTTTTATCCATTTTGAGTTTTTTCTTGTGTATGGTGTAAGTTCATGGTCTGGTTTCATTATTTTGCATGTACCTATCCAATTTCCCCAAAACCATTTACTGAAGAGACTGCGCTTACTTCATTGTATGCTCTTGCCTTTTTTGTCAAATATTAATTGAGTACAATGGTTTGAGTCAGTTTCTGGGCTCTCTTTTCTGTTCCATTGATCTATATGGCTGTTCTTGTGCCAGTACCAGGCTGTTTTAATTACAATGGCGTTGTAGTGTAACTTGATATCTGGTATTGTGATCCCTCCACCTTTGTTCTTCTTTCTCAAGATTGCTGTGGCTATTTGGGGTCTTTTTTGGTTCCATATAAATTTTTGGAGTATTTGTTCTAGATCTGTGAAATATGCCATTAGTATTTTAATAAGGCTTATGTTGAATCTATAGATTACTTTGGGAACTATGGACATTTTAATGATGTTGATTCTTTCCATCCATGAATACTGTCTAAACTCCTCTGTAGTTCTTTCTCTCTCCCCTCCTCTCCCCCCTCCCTCTGTCCCTTCCTCCTCGCTGGCTCTCTCTCCCTCTTTTTCTTTTTTCTCTGGTGCAAACACCACGAGAGTCCAGAGATCTCTGTTTTCCTTCCTGGGTGGGAAAAACTTTCCTTAGACTCTATATGGTAATCTACCTTCTCTTCAAACTACGGCTTTGCTGACCTCTGACAGGCAGGCTTGCCTCTTCATATGTAAAGTTCATCTTTGGACATAAAGGGGGAAAAAATAATGTCCTCTCTCAGTACAGCCAAGTTCCTAGAAACATTGAGCCTCATTGGTGGTAGGACCATGGTTAAAAATGAATCTATTTTTATAGTGTGTATTCTTTGAGGGCTGGGCAGGGGTTAGGAAACTTGGAATTGTGTAGACTTCTGTAGAAAACAGCTAACAGACTCAGCTGTGCAAGGATTAATTATGAGAGATGTTTTCATTCCCGTTAAGGTTCACCTTAAAATGGGCACAGTGGCACATATGTTGACTTTATGAACACTGGTTACTTTGGGGGGAAAATTGCAACATTGATTATGCTTCTGAAACATTACTGAGGCCAGCATTTTAAAATGCAAAGGGTGAAAGACTCCATGAGACTTGAGCCTTTCATTGTTAGTTTTAGAGATAAAGGAGAGGTGTTACATTGGCTACCTAGAATTCGGGGACTTTCCATCACTTTTGAGCTACCTATGTACAGGTTCAATGAGAGGATTGTGGAGGGGCTACCTGCTCTTTTGTGTCACCAATCCATACCCCTCCAAGGTCCATGTCACCACATGGTTTCAAGTTGGCTCTGGACTGTCCTTTCAAAAGATCTTCCAGTCATACCATCAAAGGATATATTCTAGGTGGAGAGAACAAGAGCAATGACAATGGTGGTGTGGGAGGGAGGGGTAGCAAGTTCTAGGGTTTGAAATAAGTTCAGCTTTCAACTATACCATGAAGAGTCAGGACAGGGGAGTTTATTCAACAGACAAGGAAAAGCCATTATATGTGTGTGTAATGTAACTGAATCAAGTCTAGGGGGAAAAATTTAATGATCTAAAACAGTCCTTTGTAGGAGCTCAGATGGATGTGACTTTGGAGGAAAATAATAATAATTTACAGACCAACATATGGACCAAGGGGTACTGCTTCCCAGAAAAGTATCTCTTTCTTAAAACTAGAACTGATAAATTTTACCCAGAAAACCATAAAACTTTCTCTAGTAAAAATTACTTATATCATTAGGGCATTGACATATTCTTGAGAAGTATAAAATGCTAAAAAATATTTTAAATATTAAATGTAAGCCACTCATCAATTCCCCCTAACTACTTACACCTAATGCATCCAAATTCTACTCTGAAGACTTGTACCGTGCCAACTGGCGTGACTTCTGAGCCACAACAACTGAGATGTTCTTTAAAAATAGGTTATTTAATTGGATTAAAAATCAGTTAAATTCTATTTTAAACATAATTGTGGTACAAATCATAAAACGGGATCTTTTAAAATAAACTAAAAAACAGGGGTGTTTGCATAATTAATGCTCTGTGCCTCAGAGAGGGCATCATACTTTTCCGTCACCACCTGCCCTGACACAGGTAGATGCTGTCATTACTGAAGAAGGAGCAAGTAGAAGAGACTGTCCATTGCAGGTGAGGATACCAATCAATCATATAGATCCCCATTGTGAGAGAGCCAAAAGCCCTGAAGATATCCCAACATGGTTGAGTACATCATCTACATCTTTTCTATCAACTACTTAACCTGTAAGAACATATTAAGCAACACCCTACTACTCCACTCACTTTTACCCATTCTTCAAAACCCAACTTAAATGCTGTTCCTTAGACAAAGCTAAGCCTGACTCCCTTAGCTGCAGTTACTAATGGGTTCCTCAGAACAATTACGACATGATTCTTTGGTCATGATAACTCCAAAATTTCTTTAAATAGAGACTCTGTCCTTGTTCTCAGAGTATGGTCTTCAAACCAGCAGCATCCACATCACCTGGGAGCTTGTTCCAAATGCAAGACCTCAGACCCCACCCAGACCTGCAGTGTGACAAGATGCTCAGGTGCTTTATCCAGACATGGAAGTTTGGGGAGCATTTGTCGTCTTCTTAGGAACTGCCTTGGAAAGAACGAGCCTCCATATATATTTTTAAATAAATGAATGATTCTTTTAATGTTGAGGTGATAGCAAAATCACATTAAAAATGAGCACATGTTTCTATATTGGGGAACACCCTTTGCTCCTGAGTGGTAATGAGACAATTACACAAAAAGTGCTTATCTTAGAGGCCATTACATTTAAAGCACTTAGAGAGGCTCTCACACAGTTGGCTTATTAAATGTCAGTTAATACCATCATTATCTACATTGTTATGCCAGTTGGTTTCTTCAACAATACAGGCATGATCTCAGTGTGTTGTTCAATGTGTTCCCGTGTAACTTGGTTGAATTTCACTTCTATTGTAGAGCAGAGAATTGACACAATTTTGTAAAGCAATTATTAAAAAAAAAAAAAAAGCAGGGAAGGCGATGGAAAACGGGAACATTTTCTCTTGCAGAAGCTGAACCTTCATGTGAGGAATGCAGTTATTATGATCATGCTAAAGAACATTTCTTAGGTAGCCAATGGGTATCTGGGAAAATTCAGAGCCCACAGAAGATACATTTTCTGTTCAGCTGAGTGTTGAAGAATGAAATTGAGGGGTCTGGGTGGGGTGAGGGGAATCTTCTTTCAACTAAAATAAATTCCAATTTTCAGCCCTTTCTCCCCAATCTTGCTTTCTAAAATGTCATTAAAAGAAGACACACACACACACACACACAAAATTTGTTGAAAAAGTAGACATTTCCAATTTTTGAAATGATACTTGAAGGGCCTAGATGAAAATGAAGTACATGGTTTAAATGTCCCTGTATCAGATTGGGGGTGGGGTGCATGATAAGATTCCCTTCAGCAGCCTATCGACTCATTCAACCTTGCCTCTTAAAACCTATCTGAGCACAGGAGCTGATACTGCAGGTTTTATATTTATAATGATTAATTAATTCTGCACTAAGCAATGTTCTTGACTGCAAGAACAAAATCCACTTTAGAAAGCCTAAATGACAGCTAGCCTAAAATAATTAACCCCCATACTGATAGAACTGAAATGTTCTTACTTCACACAGGCAGACTTCAGTCATTTAATTACTAGTATTTTTAATTGTTCTAGAATTCTAATAATATTAAGGAGAGGTGCATAAAGCAGTGATGTAGATGGAAAAGCCAAGCAAGAAACATAAAGTGGGGAAACAACATGTAGATGTGAATACACCTAAAATTAGTACATAAAACCCAGGCACAAACACATATTTTGGTTCACTGAACACACACATAAAAATGGCGTTGATTATGGCCTAGGTTTGAGGACAATGCTCTGGGAACACCTTTGTGACTCTCTGGAACTATTAAGCACTCCAGTGAAGTATTTTATAAATGTGGTTCTGAATGTCAGAGGTTAAGAGTTCTCTAAAAACTCCTTGGCCCTAGCTGTCAACTTTAACTATCACCTAGTTCACTGGGAAACTTAAAATCTCCAAATTTAAGACTTCTGACATCTGGTTCATGTGACATAAGTGAATAAAAGAAGCAGAAGCATGTGTTATTGTCTCCTGCCTTTTCCAACGATTTTCTGAGTCAAGTTCATGAAATTACCTTCCCAGTGAGAGCTCTCAGCCAAAGCAAGCTCAGCCTGTGCCTGTCAGGGTACGTCTCCGTAAACTGACGGCTTTGCTGATACAAGGCTTTGATGGCATCCTCGCAGACCCCATTCTCCCATCTCCACACTTTGTATTCCCTACGTATCTGGTAAATGAATTCTAAAATTTCCCTTCTGTCGCACATAGAATACTAGCTCCCTTTTTAAAAATGTTCTTTAAGCCCAGCCGGTGCGGCTCAGTGGATTGAGTGTTGTTGCATGGACTGAGCAGACCTGGTTCTATTCTCAGACAGGGCACATGCCCGGGTTGCGGGCTTAATCCCCAGTAGGGGACGTGCAAGAGGCAGCTGATCGATACCTCTCTCACATCAACGTTTCTCTCTCCCTCCCTTCCTCTCTCTCAAAAAAAATCAATAAAAACATATTTTAAAAAAAATGTTTTTTAGAAATGATAAAAGCAATGAAGTCCCTGTTTTGAATGAACGAATATTTAATGGCAAACTAAGTGAGACTTTTCTTTTCTTTGTAGATTTAGCGATTGTAGTCCAAAATGTCATTAACAGGATTAATTCATAAAGTCTTGGATCACATTTTCCCTTGTTTAGTTGTCCTTGCTGTGGTTACAACTTCAATGCCTTCTGTAGCTTGGAGAATCATCCACGTTGACAGAGACACATGTGGATTTCAAGCATGTGAATGGTGGCCCATCCTGGTTGACATAAGCTGTACCACATGTTAGATATAAATTCAATCTCAAAGACTGAGCAGAAAGAAAAAAATGTAAAACTTTGTATTAGTAATTTTATATTGGTTATACATTTAAGTAGACATATTTTCGATATGGTATGTTGACTATATTATTACAATTAATTTATCTGATCTCTTTTTACTTTTTTACTGTGGCTATTAGAAAACTTTAAATCATACGTCTGTCATACCTTGGGCTTGCATTAGAGTTCCACTGGAATGCCGGCCTACAAAGCCATATGTTAATGGTTATAAAGTATCCACTTGTATATTTTGTTTTTTAATATTTTTTTCTTTTTGTATTTTACAGAGAGGAAGAGAGAGAGGGAGAGAGATAGAATCATCGATGAGAGAGAACATTGATTGGCCGCCTCCTGCATGTCCGCCCCTGGGGATCGGGCCTGCAACCTGGGCATCGGGCCCGCAACCTGGACATGCGCCCTGACCGAGCATAGCACTGGCGACCTCTTGGTGCATGGGTCAACGCTCAACCACTGAGCCACACTGGCCCGATTTATTTGTATACTCTTAGTGTGGAGAGAGAATGGGCTTTGGAATCTGAGAAGTACAGTTGGTGTTCTTTTTCTGGGATTTATTTATAAATGAAAAGCCAAATACTTCCTGCTCAGTGTTAGTGCAACAATAGCTCAAGAAACTAAGAAAGAGCCAAAGGGGGCGCCTGGCAATGTCGCATGAGCACCTAGCCAGACAGAATAACATCCGTGAGTACACCCCTCTGCCCAGGGCGGCTCTGGTCAGGCAACCTCTAAGCCTCATTTTTTTCACCCAGACAGGGAAAGTGATACCCAGCTTGGTGCCCGACAATAGAGACCATTTTCTGTACATTCTCGATGAATATTAATTACATGCCCTTTCCTTCCAACCATCTACTGCGGACCCCGTCCAGGGAATGCTCTGAAAAATTTCAGATGCATTTTACCATTTAACGCTCACGGCCACCGCAATGACGGATGAACGCTTAGAGATCCTCACCTGGGAGCTCGGCATCATGACGAAGTATGCACGCTGCTGAGGAAGCCGAGAGGCCTAGCATTCTCAGCCACGTTTCACCGATGTGGACATTGAGGCTCAGAGAGGCCACGTAACCTCCCAAGGTCACACAGTAAAGGACAGCACAGAGAGTCAAATCGGTTGGTTCCAAAGCCATTCTCTTAATCCCACAACACTGAGCCTCTCGGCACCTGCTGGCCCTTCGTCGTTTCATCGTCCCCACCTCCCTTTCTGTCCTGTCTGTCTGCCTCCTCCCCATGCTCTCCTTGCTTCTTTTATGTCTCCTTTCCTTTTACTCTCTCCAATCACTTTTAAGATGCCAACTTTCAAATGCAAATGTAGTTTTTTCTCCAGCAATGTCTTGTCCGGTGTACTAAGGAAGTGTGCTTTGTCCATATTTTTTAAAGCTTCTTGACCAACCTCGTCTCTGCCTGGTGTTTGAATGTTCAACTGCGAATTAAGATCTGGTGTGTCTGCCTCCCAGTCACTGCTTCTCTAACGTAGTAATCGGTGGGTCAGTGCCAGCCTGGGGCCTCTTCAGAGTGGCAGGTAAGGGCTGTCAGATGTCTTGGCAAGATAGAATCACCACACATGACTGCGAGATCGCAAACCAACAAGAATGGACACCATGTCACATTGTAGATCGTAGAATTCAGTACTAAACATTATTTTGGACATAATCTAGTTCAGCTCTCTACATTTTACAAGAAAGGAAATTTTGTTCCAGAGAGACTTGGACCTGATTTTGATTTCCGAACAGCTGTTTAGCCATTAAGGTCTAGATATAATCCACTATGAATCTGTATGCCAAATTCTTTCATCTTTAATAAATAGCTAAAACTCTATATTGTTAAATACAGTTTTATTTGAGAAAAGAAAATTCAGGGAAAGCAAAGCAATATTAAAGAATTTGCCCTGGCTGGTTTGGTTCAGCGGTTGGAGCGATGGACCAGAGAGTCACAGGTTTGATCCCAGTCAAGGGCACATACCTTGGTTGTGGTTCAGTCCCTGGCCCTGGTCGGGGTCCTGTGGGAGGCAACCAGTCAATGTCTCTCTCTCACATTGATATTTCTCTCTCTCTCTCTCTGTCTCTCTCTCTCTCTCTCTCTCTCTCTCTACCTGAAGATAAATGGAAAAATATCCTTAGGTGAGAATTAAAAAAAAAAATTGTGGCTGGCCCTGAGCAGTGTGGCTCAGTTGGTTGGAACATTGTCTCATACACCAAAACGCTGTGAATTCAATTCCTGATCAGGGCACATAGGAACCTAGGTTTTAGGTTCAATCCCTGGTCTGGGTGCTTACAGGAAGCAACCAATCAGTGTTCTCTCTCATATTGATCTTTCTCTCTCTCCCTTCACCTCCCTCAATAATCAATAAGCGTGTCCTCTGGTGAGGATTTTAAAAAATATTTGTGGCTGAATCCCATTATTAATTTTTTTAACCGCTTACCTATATTTTTTACCTTGTTTTTAACTATACCCACGTTCCCCTAGCCAAGCTTTTCTTGGCTCAAAACGTCGGTGCATCAAAACCATTGTCCCACTTTTCACGCCTATTAGTGCTTGGTCGTGTTTGCTAAAAACCTCTTGCCCACACTGCAGCATTCTTTATAATTGTTTTAAACCTTTGCTAAATTAAAAAAGAAAAACTGTGGTGCAGAAGAAAGTAATCTGCTTCTATCCTGCTCTTGACCTTTCAGCATTCAAGGAAAGACTAAACTGTGAATCCAGGCTGTGAATCCAGCTCGCACCGCGTACACATCAAAACGAAGACACCACCAGGTTGCTGGGCTGACCTCTCAGTTGTATCCGTCTCCTTCCACAGATCGGAGCCCTTAGGACACGTTGGCTACTACTGTCCTACTGAAGGACTGGGGCGTTGCCATCTTAAAAATCACTCTGGTAAAGCAGACAGACTGAATGACCCCCTCTACGTTATTCTGATCCAGCCTCGCTAGCCGTCTCCCCTTGTCCCTCTGAGAAAGTTTTCCGCACTCCTGGCTCTCTGTGGGCCTGCGGTGAGTCACTGTCACCACCAGCGAAGGTGATTCGCAGACGCTCTCGCAGGGGACGTCTTCTCGGTTCGCGAGAACACTGACACTCTCCTCATGGTGGCGGTTCACTCCCACCACGGTTCATACGCTCTGCCCCCCGCCATTACTTGTTGTATCCCAGAAGCCATTCTTCTTCTTCTGTCTCCTCAAGAAAGTGGCAGAAATGACCGTTTGTTGTTCCACATCTTTAGCATGCCCACGAGAGATGAACTCCAAATGTATTAACCTTGACCAGACTGTGATAAATTTGACAGAAATAGTGTTAATTTGTAGCAACCACAGTACACACGGACATCCCTCATCTTTGAAGCTGGTCACCACTCCTTCTGATTCATAGCTCTAGCAAGGGAGTCCAAATCCTCCCCATCTCATGGGGTCCCTTGTTTCATGTGCATTAGATGTATTTTCCAATTGTGCTTTCTGGTGAGTGAACAGAAAAAAATCTCCAGCATCAGCATCTTCAAAGAACATCAAAGGAGTATCATCTCCACCCAGTAGACCCCTGGGCATCACATACAACTGATAAGCAGATGTGGTCCTGCCCTCGAGGAGCTTAGATAGATATCCATACGCTTCTGCATCGATGTGGTAGAAATACCGTTCACTTATATAACATAAAAACATTGGGTTGTTGTTTTTTTTTTTTTTTTTTTTTTTTTTTATCCTCACCCGAGGATATTTTTCCATTTTTTGTACAGATAGAGTGGGAGGGAGAGAGAGAGAGAAACATCGATGTGAAGGGACACATCGAGTGGCTGCCACCCACACGACCAACCAGGGCCGGGGACAAACTGCAACCGAAGTACGTGCCCTTAGCGGGAACCGAACCCGGGTCTCTCCGGACCGCAGGCCAATGCTCTAACCGCTGAGCCAAACTGGCCAGGGCGGGTTGTTGTTTTTTTAATTAATTTATTTCTTGATTGATTTCTTAGAGAGGGAGGAAGGGCGAGGGAGAGACAAATAGAGAGAACATCGATTGGCCACCTCCTGCATGCCCTACACTGAGGATTTGGTCTACAACCTGGGCATGTGCTCTGACTGGGAATTGAACCAGTGACCTCTTGGTGCATGGGTTGACACTCAACCACTGAGCCACACTGGCCAAGCAAAACATTGGGTTTTAACAACACTTATTCCTGTGGTCTCTATTTATGTGACAAATCCTGTAGAAAGGCATCAGTAGTTTCCTAAAAGGGTAAGTTTCAAAAACTCGTGTTGACCACCATTCTGCTTCAAGATGAAGACATTCATTGAACTTCAATTAGAACTCAGTGTCTGTCTATGTTTCTTCCTCTAGCATCAATCAGACCATGGTGCAAGAATGCAGATTTCTGAGGGACATGGGGTAGATGCCCCAGGGAATCAATACTATACAATTAACTTTCTATAATATACAGACAATGGTGTAGTTGGGGAACATAGATCCTACTTCTCTTATGACCCCAAACCTAGCAGACCGAGCTTGAGTGCGACCCTTTAAGAGTAATCACTTTTGGATGCCTGCTGACCTCACCTGCATGTTAAATGTATCTGATTCCCCTCTTCTAAGTCCCTCCTCAGTTATTTCTAGAGATCTCCACGTGTGCGGCATCACTGTGAAGAGTTTTCTTGCAGTACTCCAACCCATGCATTGAAATCCTATCTTCCAGAAGCTTTTCCCACTCTGTTGCCTCCGGGTCCTCAGTGGGATCAAACATGTCCACCTGTGGGTCGGAGGCAGAAAGTCCCTGATTTTGAGCTGAGGGGCCAGACCTGCCAGACCACCACAGTGAACCTCTCAGGCCCCAAGGAGGTAGAGAAGCCACACCGAGCTCGTCACAGGAATGAAGAGAAGTCCTATTTCCCTGGGCTGTCCACACACATAGACTCTGAAATAAGGTTGCTTGCGCCCGACTATCCCAGATCCTCTCCCAAAACAACAAAATAGTCCAGGAGGCTGAACTCACCCAGCACGAGAGAAAGTGTCCCCCTGCCCCCCTCCATCCCTCTACCCCCTTCTACACAAAATCAGAGTATGAAAAATAGATGCCAGCTCCTGAACCACCAAACAAGCTAGGCAGGGGTTTCCCAGTAAACAGAATATTTCCAAATCTTTTTGAGTGCCCAAATTAAGCTGGGCATTATTCTAAGTGCCTGGTGGGTTCAAATCCTGACTCTGCCACTGGTAGCTACGTGAGTTTGGGCAAATTTCTCCACTCCTCTGTGCCTCAGTTTCTTGAGCTGTGAATTAGGGATAATGATAATAATAGCTATGTCCTACAGTTGCTCCGAGAACTAAAGGACTCAGAGAGAGCATTTAGAACAAGCCCGATGTAATAAGCACAGCATCGTTTTAGTTGTTATCAATGCTCACAATAACCCTCCTAGAACTAGTATGTTCAATTTGCAGAAGAGGTGACCAAGGCACAGAGAAATAATGTAACTTGTTCAAGGTAACCCCACGAGCAGGCAATAAATCTGGGAGTCAGCCAGAGATTCCAGAACCAAGCCCAAGCCCTTAACTACCTCCCTGGTGACCTGTCCTGGGTATGCCACAAAAATTCAAGCCTGCAGACTACCTACCTAGAGTGTGGTAAAACCCTCAGTTGAGCCTTCTACTTGATTATCTCATTTTCCCACTGTGGAGGAACAAGGAATAATAAACAAAGAGCCCGGTGCGCCAGGGCCTCGAGCAGGGCCCTCTGCGAAGATGTCATTATTAAAATATAAACAACCAGTGTTCCATCCTTTCCGTCCCTGGAATTGCCGAGGGCCATTCCTCTGTGACTTTTGCCTTATGCTGTTTTGTTCTCCTCCAGCACTAACATTGCCTTCATCTCCCACTTCTCCACTGCAGCTGGATACTTGCCCTTAATTTCCTCTTTTGCACTTGATGCCATCAAATAATCAACCTATAATCAAAGCTCAGAAGCAGAAAACTTGGGCAGTGCAGCCCTCCCCCTGGTGGTGATGGAGGGAATATCCTAAAACTGGATTACAAATGAATTCCTTTTTGTTAAATCCGGCTGATGTTGAAAGTGATCACAAATAGAAGCAGACGAGTATGGAATGTCAAACGATGAGGATGAAATAGATTTCTGATGCCCTAAAAACGTGGGCACTTCAGTCATCAAGAGGACGAGTGGAGCTCACAAAATGGAGTTGAGAGGAGGGCAAGAAAACCCAAATTTACAAGGGAGGTTCTTGTGGTGCATTTTAAGTCCCTGAAGCAAAAGACAGCAAGTTGAGCTGGGAGTGGGGGCAGGAAATGCAGGAAGGCCAGTGAGGCCAGAATGCAGAGAAGAAAGAGAATTAGCAGCACCAGCATATGCGAGTTCTTCTAGGCAAAGGTTAAGGTTTTGGTTTTTTTTTGGTCTAAAACCAATGGGAAGCAATTAGTCTTTAATAAAGGAAGTGACATGATCAGACTAGAAAGTTTAGCAGACCCCTGAAATCATATCTACTCATGCCGTGTCAGAGGTAGGAGTCATTCCCAGTTCAGTGGTTTGTTTTCTGCATTATCCTCATTGCATATTCCTGGACACGGATGCGACTCAATCAATAGCAGTAGAGACCTGCTCTCTTAACAAAGGCAGGAAGAGATGCTTTCACTGGGAAGGGAGGGACATTCCTAACTCTGTTCCCTCCTGGGTGGGTGTCAGCTGCATCTGGAAATGACTGAACTGACTGATCAGAATAACACATTTAATAATTGCCTGACTCTCTTCCTCTCTGTGAAGGGAACAGCAATAAATGCTTTTCCGTGGTGGTAATACATTCGCTTCCATTTACTTACCCACTTGGTATGGGAGTCCCAGAGAAGACTGGAAGTTAATGTTGCCAAAACTCTAACCATCCTTCAGGCCTTTCCCATGAAGCCTTCCCGGCTGTGATCTGCCTCTTTCTTCTCTGTTCTCATCATTGCTAACATCACTACTTGGATCTAATAGTCAAACATTATTTAACATAGTCAAAGAGAAACTGAGTTCCTCTCCTACTCCCCAATCTTCGCATTCCCCGAGGAGATAAATGCAGAGGTGGGGGTGATATGTCCATAAGTCAAGGGACGCCAAGGATTGTTGGCTAGGTGAGCATCTCCCACACAGCTGGCAGAGGAAACCATCCCGACTCACGCCTGGTCTTGGACTTCCAATCTCTAGAACTGAGACAGTAACTCTGTTCTTTAAACACTCCGTGAACAGTACTTTGTTAAGGCAGCCCTAGCAAACGAATGCAGCTTTTTGTTTCGGTCTCCCATAGCTAAAGAAAAACATCACCACGCTTTCCCAAAAAAAAACAGGGTTAGAAAGTTAAGTCATCCTGGGTTTGTCAATTTTCTTTACACCCACTTCCCATATTCCAACCATGAATAGGCCTCTGGTCAATGAGTAATAATCTCCTCCTTCCATCCATTTCTACCACTATCCCCCAACTAAGCCTCCATTACTTCCTTTCTAGATTATTGCAAAAGACTGTGTTGTTTTCCTGAGTTCCTATTAAAAACATTCCAGTCACTTCTATCACATTTAAAATAAAATCTAAAATCTACCCAATGGCCTTCTGAATCTCCCATCACCTCACCTTACCCATCTCTCCTCTACCTTATCCCCATGTTTCAGCACACTCATCTCTTTTCTGTTGCTAAGAATCACCAAGCCTGTGCTCACCTCAGGGCCTTTGCACTAGCTGCTTGTTTCTGTATGGAATGCTCTTTATCCAGATATTTCCATGGCCAACCTCTTCTCATTGTTCAGACCTCAGCTCAAATCTCATCAGAGTCTTTAAAGAGACACTCCCTGACCGGTGTAAACCCTCAGTCCCTCTCTATCACATTGTCATTTTATTTTCTACTTGGTATATTCTATTACTTGCTTTTGCATTTCTGGTCAATTGGAAATATTGATTGAATTTCTACTCATTGCAAGAACTCTTCCAGACGCTGTGGAATACAGTAGTGAAATGACAAAGTCCTTCTTCTCAAGGAGTTTACATTCCAATGGAGCAAGACAGATAAATCTCTTATCCCTTCCTTGTTGTTTTCCTGGTTTATTTAATTTTCATTGTCTGCCCAACCCAACCCTCCTCAACTAGAATGTAAACCAATAAGAAAGACATCAGGGCCCTTCTTTACCTTGTTCATCTCTGTAACTCCAAGGCTTTAAACAGTCCCTGGAACCTTTTTTATTTGCATAAAAATACCAAATAAGTAAAAGGGAAATAAATGAACTTACAATATGGCATTGCAAACGTATATCCCAGCGCTAACACTGAGCATGCCAGTTCGCATCACTGAGTCTCAGCGAGCTCATCCGAAAATACGGGAGATGATAACTACCTTTAGGGTCACTGTGTCCACAAAGAAGATTCAGCTTGTAATACTTTGCAGTGTCTCACACACAAGAGGTGCCCAGAAAATAATTAATCGGATTCATTAAAGTAATTAGGTGTCTTTCTTTGAAACCTAAAAGTTATGACTAGGTAAATTTTTAGAGTTAACTAGTCCCTTAATTCCCCAGGCATCTTCCCTTCGTCTGCATTTCTCTGCAACCTCTTCCTTACAGGACTTGTGATTTCCTAGTTTAAACCATAGATATTCAGATACATGCTTCATCTGTAACAAGCAAGAGCCCCTGTTCTCACACATAATCACAAGCAGACTTGTGTGAACTGACTGTCCTATTGCTCACAGGCCATTCCTCCTGCTCCACTGACACCTTGTTTGAATCACTGAGCCACCTGCTACCACCATGGAGCCCACTCACCCCTGCCACACAGAACCTCATCAGTCCTGCATACGTATTGGTCTTGAAGCACCAAACACTTGTTCACTGAGTGAGATCAATTTTTTTAGATATGTTTTTACAGATTGTTTTTTTTTTCAGAGAGAGAAATGGGGGTGGGGTGGGGGGAAACAGTGCTGTGAGAGAAACACTGATGTGAGAGAGAAACATCAATGGTTGCCTCCGGTATGCACCCTGGCCATGTGCCCTGACCAGAAATCAAACCGGTGACCTTTTGGAGCACCTGACGACGACACAGCCAACCAAGCCACACTGGCCGGGGCCCATGGGATCGATTTTGATAGTCAGCCTCTCCGAGAGCTGTCTGTGCCCCCACCTCCTGACCTTCCTGAATCTGCGTCACTCCCTCCCTCTGAGGGCTGGCTGGACCCGGCGACTTCCTTCTGGAGAAAGGAATACTGCAGGAGTGATGTCACTTCCTATATCAGGCAACGGAAAGACTGACTTTCATCTTGCCCTCTGTCTCTCTCTCTGAATCTCTCTCCCCACCCCCATCTCTCGTGCAGCCCTCACTGGGGAACAAGCTGCTGTGTGGAGTAGGCCTAAGGGGAGGCCTGCAGGGCCTGGAACTGTGTCTCCCGTCGGCCTGCAGCTAAGACCTGAATCCAGAGCCTTGTGGGTGAGCTTGGCTGTGAACCATCTCAGACCTGTCAGTGGTCGTGGAATGAACCTGGATGCAGCCTCCTCCACGGAGCCCTGAGGTGACTGCGGACTTGTGAGAGACCCCAAGTGAGGGGATTCCGGCTCCCCCACTCCTAGGCTCCTAACGCACAGACACTCTGGGATGAGCGTGTGTGGTGCTAAGCCACTAAGTTTGGGGGTAACGTGTTATACAGAAATAAATTACTAATACACTAATGCAGGGCACTTGATGGTTTCTCGATAACTATTCTTTGGGTAAGCAAGTGACTACCTTCTGACTCTTTACAAACAGTTAAGCTATGCAACCAGAGATTTATAAAAGCAGCGTTTTTTACTTTACTCTGAAATCTAACACTACGTGAATCTAAATTTGTAAACCAGATTCCTTATTTAATTAACATCTTTGATGACACTGTGCATCCGAAAGTGACTATGATACAGTCTCTGCCTCCAGAACGGACCTGCCTTCCTACCACACGTGGCTGTCTCCACGCAGGATTCTGGGTGCAAGAAAACTTCATAAATCTGATCACTGTTTTTAAATGAGTATTGAGCGAGACAAATCTGTACATGAATCCTGGCTCTCCACTGACTAATGAAGATACCTGGAAGAAGCAAACAAATCTCTCCAAGTCCTCGATAGTAAGCAAGATATCTACCTTGTTAAGGTTTGCTATGGTCCAACCCCTAGGTTCATAATTACTAATCTAAATGAACTAAAACAGATTTATGGTCTCATTTTCCAAAACCAGGATCATTCAATGGGACAAATTCAGAGAAGGTCAACCACAAGGATCCCACGAAAAAGCAAGTGACGGGTGTTGAAAGAGGGGAACCCCAAGGCGGGAATCCCTGACTGCGCATGGCTTCCGCCATCCTGTAGCACCCACTGGGGTGTGTTTAGGTCTCGGACTTCCTCTCCACATCCCCCAAACACACATGGAGGCAGGAATCCTGGCCGCTTGAGAAAAATAAACTGAACACATGACCTCCTAAACTCGGTAACAGAGAGATGCGGAGGCCTGGGAGGTGGGATGGAAATATGGAGATCTAGAACCAAAAAGGGCCTCACAAATTCAGGGTTTACCTGAAAAACCTGTGACAAGAATCTTTTGAAAGGCAAACTTAGTGTAACAGAGTTGATGTGCGTCTTCCAGTCTCTGGGCGCCCACCCAACTTGAGCTGACACCCAGCTCTGACCACCGTGGACACGAACTTGTTGGGCCCTCCTTAGATTAGGCTCAGATAGCTGCATAGTCAGTCAATCTGCGAAGTAATGGGAAACACAGAACGACGACAAATGACAACAGATTAAAGTCTAAAAAACAAAAGAAGAGCATTTCCCGAAGAGGAAGGACATCCTGTGTATCCCAAGGGCATCAATATATGAATCACAATTTCACAAAATCTTTCCAAAGATGCTAAACATTATGTTTTGCATTGTAGCTCCCTAAACTTGAAAGTGTCATTACCTTTTTTTTAAAATGTATTATTTGGCATTTCAAATGATATATGATGTCACATTTCAGTCATCCACTGAATTCAAATATAAATGCCTCTTAGTGACAGCAGGTAAGTAAAATATTAAAGAAATGGATTCGGAGGGACCACAGTGTGAAGTGGGCCCCAAGCTTCCATGCTGACAGGCAGAGAGGTGCCCACGCCTGGCTCTGCTTGGCCTTGGGATGGTCAGCCAGGGGGTTGCAGCTGAGCACATGAGCACTGGAGAAAGGAGGCTCAGACTGCAGTACCTGGGCATTTCCTTCTATGCCTAGAGAAGGAAACAGGAGCACACCTGGGAAGACTTTTTTAGTCTCACGCTGTACTTTCCTGGTATAGTCAGGGTCCCTCCATCGATTTGCCCTGTGTTGTCAATTGTCCCGTTTGCAAGGCTTTAAACCAAGAGGTACTTTCCTCCCTAATATTTTTCTCCCCAGGGTTCCCGGGCCTCACACTGCGTGGAATGACTGTGCTGTGTGTTCTTTGCCTGCTTCTACAGATGTGCCTTTCGCTCTGCTCTGACCTCTAAATCCTGCCTCAGCAGGCCCCCTTGTCCTCTGGCAGCTGGTAGGGTGGGCATTAGAGAGAGCAGCAAGGATTGTGGAGTGGAGGGAGAGGGAGACGGACATCCTGTGCCCCTGGTTCCTCTCTGCAAACCAAGTGTTAGAACTAGCTTCCTTCCTTCCTTCTCTCCTTCCTTCCTCCCCTTCTTCCTTTCCTCCTTCCTTCCTTTCCCTTCTTCCCTCCCTCCCTCCTTCCTTCCCTGCTTCCCTCTCTTTTCTTCCTTCCTTCCCTTTCTTTTCCTTCCTTCCTCCCTTCTTCCCTCCCTCCTCCTTCCTCTCTCTTCCTTCCCTTCTTCCCTCTTTCTTTTCTTCTTTCCTCCCTTTCTCCTTCCCTCCCCCTCTTCCTTCCCTCTTCTTTCTCTCTCCCTTTCTTCCTCCCTTTCTCCCTTCTTCACCCTTATTCCCGCCCTCTTCCTTCCCTTCTTCCTCCCTCCCTCCCCTTCTATCAACTTCATCTGCATGTAGTAAACCCCCTTTTATTTGACCTGCTGAGTGAGTTTTGACAAATGTGCACACCTGTGTAGCCATCACTTCCATCAAGAGGGAAAACATGCCATCACCACAAAATGCTCCTCGTTTCCCCTTGCAGTCCCCCTACCTTCCCAGCCTCGGCAACACGTGGTCTGACGTCCATCCTTATAGATTAGTTTCACCCTAATTAGAATTGAACAGAATGGAATCAGAGAGTATGCACTCTTGTGTTCAACATAATTATTTTGAGATTTATCTATGTTGCTGCATATCAATAGTTCATAGCAATGTATTGCTCTCTAGCAACTATTGAGTGCCTATCACAACAAATAGAGACCCTGTCTGCCTTCCTACAGGCCTCCCCAATTCCACTGCCCTTGGTAGTTTCCCTAAGTCTGCTGCCATCCTTGTAAATAACCCCTTGAGGGGACTCCTGTCCATGATCCCTGTGGATATGCCCTCTGCCTCCCACTGGGCCTCTAACTGACCCACCCTCACTTAGGAAGTACTGCGTTAATAGAATATATAAACTTTTTGTCCTGTAAAGTAATGAAAGTGTTGACAGACATCATTCTATCCTCTTTCATCATGTCCCTCCATGACAACGAGAGGTAGACAGCAGCCTTTCTCCACCACAAGGGGAAATGCAGAGAGATCTGGATCCAGGCCAGGGGGAGGTTGTGACACAGTAGGTAGAAAAGGGATGGGAAGAGAAGAACCTGGAGCCCTTGAATTTCTAAACTTTCAGTGTCCCCTTAGTTATTTTAAAACAGTCTATTTCTTCAGATGGTAAGAGATATGCGTGTTCAATGACTATTTGGAAAATGCAGAAAAATGTAAACAGTAACAACAACAAAAACATCCATAAGCCCACCTTCTGGAGATAAACATCACATTTCTTTCCAGTCTTTTTTCTAATGATCCATGTGCAGCTGCTTCAACTGAAATGAGATTCCCAGGAAGTTCTGTTTCCTGCCTTTGTGAACCGAACTATAGATTGCAGCATTTTCATGATCAGTAAATATTACTTGCAGACATTATTGGTAATGGCCACATTAGTTGTATTTTGTATGACACACGCATTCAACTACTTCCCTGTAGTTCATGATCCTTGGCTTCTAACAGGGGTCTAACTTTGCAGAAAGTAAATCAAGTCTCCATTCATTCATTGGCCATCATGATGGTATTCTTTGATACCTGCAGCCAGCCTAGCTCCTAAACGGAATTTAACATCAAGGGATTTAACAACTGAGAAAGGTGCTTGGCATCGAATGAAGGCATTTGGAGAATACTGTATTCGTTGGACCTAACAAGGAAAATGATGGGGTTCTCAGTTCCCACCTCCAGTTACTTCTAACGTGAGCCCTGCTAAGGTTTAATTGAGATGAGAAAGATCAGGGAACTTGTAGGAAGACCATAATTCCTGCGATAACAAATGTCAGCCATTGCCATGTTAGCTGTTCTGAGTGACCGCCTTGTTCTTTCTAAGCGTTTTAAGGGTAGTATTTGTCAATGGTGTATCACTGACTTTTCAGAGTAATTAACTTCTTATCCAAAAGTGAATTAATTGTTTAACCACCAGCGTATTAGGCACAGTGGGAGGGATGTACCACTTTCTTTGGGGAAAAAAATCTGACTCCTTCAGTCTCTCCATTTATTTCTCCATTTCACCAGGAACTGTGTTATTGTCTTGTAAAATGGGCCACCCCTCCCATAACCTCCTAAGTAGTGGTTAAGCTGGGGAGAAAACAGTTATATTGATATATGAAGTTGGAGGCAGATGCCAAGCTAATTGATCTGAGTAGGTTAAATGGAAGAAAATACTTCCAAGAATCAATAGAGATGCTAATTTGGCTAATTGTTGGATAGTGTTTCTTTTTTAAGTGAATGATTTTCCCAATTACTGTTTATCATGTTGATTTTTTTTACCCTGATTTATCAGTTTTAACTTTACTAAACCTTCTGTGATATTGGTTTCCAATGTGGCTTAGTCCCAAAGTTCTTATTGCCAACCTGGTGACAGGTAGTTTTCCTGGGTGTGCTGAGCTCACAGAGCAAAACCTAGGCTTGGCCTTTCACCAGGACAACTCCAGCAGAGACTGCTTTGTGCCAATAGTGTCTAAAACAAAACAAGAATCCTGTCTTACTAGAGTTGATGAACCAAGAAATAGGAGTTAAAGTACATTATTGAAATTTGCAAGGGTAACCAATAAACAAATGGAGAATTAATATCTTATGAATAAAAAAAAACAGGGAAGAATAATTCAGAGGGAGTGGATAATGGACTAGTTTTTTTTACCTTTTCATAAGTGATGGGAGGTAGGTGTCAATAAATTTTGCTTCAGATTGATAGTGCGAAACATAGTTGACCATATACAAGGAGTGGATGTGAGGGAAGGAATGAAGGGCAAAGAGCGAGATGATGGTTCTTTTTTTCTCCCTTCTACGTAGTAATTTAAAATATTAATAACAAACACACAAAGGTGTTGGGAGTTTGGAAATAATAGTGAAGAGTCGGCCGGTGTGGCTCAGTGGTTGAGCGTCGGCCCATGCACCAAGTCAAGGCACATGCCCAGTTTGTGGGCCTGATCCCTGGTGGGGGGCATGCAGGAGGTGGCCAATCAATGTTCTCTCTCATCGATGTTTCTATCTCTCTCTCCCTCTCATTTCCTCTCTGTCTGAAATCAATAAAGGAAGAAATAAAATAAAAAAGAATAGTGGAGAGAGAAGATGGAAGAAGGGGAACCCTAGAAGGTAAGGACCAAGACATGCAGAACAGTCCTCCCCCACTCGCCCTCCCCACCCTGCCTGTACAAGTGACAGACCAAGAGACAGATGGTTGAATAATAGATAATATTACAAACACTGAGGCTCACAAAGGAGAAAGCAGAGTCTATTCTATTGATATGCATGATATTTCCTTGGAAGAATACGTGGAAAGTGCTCCTTGCTAACCTCTATCCCCATGCAGGCTCACTAATGCCTGAAATTCTTTTAAGATGGGGCTAAGCCTTTCATTTCAAAATGAGGGATACCCTAGGGAAAAATTTACACATTAACTCCGGGTTCTGCTTGAGCAGTTTTGACCTAAATTGAAACAAAAGTTTAAATGTCTGATATTCGAAGAGTACAAACTCTGAATGCTGAGACAGGAAGCTGTCAGTATGAAATCCCAATATCAAAAAGGGATGACCAGAGGCATGAGATACAAATATTCTACATCATCTGCGTTTCCTGCTGTGTTTCCTGCTGTCCACTTTCTTTCTCCCAACTCCTCCTTTCTTTTTGTGCAACAGTCCATGGTGTTGGTATTGTTTTTATGGCTAAAATCAGCATCAGAATTGAAATTTCAAATGCCTGCTGTCAGATTTTGGCTGGAATCTTTGGCAGATCCTTCTGTGGAGTTTTCATTGTCGTGGGTGGTAATGATAAAGTTGAACCAACACATCAGCTGGTGGCTAACTTGGAATTGAGAGGAAAGTTTCAAGACCTTTCTCAGGAGAGTTGGAGTTCACTGGTTAAAAGAATTCACACATCCAGCCCTGGCCTGATTGGCTCAGTGATTAGAGTATTGGCCCACAGATCAGAAAGTCCTGGGTTCGGTTCCTGCTAAGGGCACGTACCTTGGATGCAGTTTGTTCCCGGTCCCTATTGGGGTTGTGTGGGTGACAGCCACTCAATGTGTCTCTCTCACGTTTATGTTTCTCTCTCTCTCTCTTCCTCTCTCTATCCCCTCCCCCACTCTATCTGAAGATAAATGCAAAAATGTCCTAGGGTGAGGATAAAAATAAAAATAGCCCTGGTTGGTTTCGGCCTCCGGTCCAGAGAGACCCGGGTTCGGTTCCTGCTAAGGGCATGTACCTCGGTTGCAGTTTGTCCCCAGCCCTGGTTGGGTCATGCGGGTGGCAACCACTCAATGTGTCCCTTTCACGTTGATGTTTCTCTCTCTCTCTCTTCCCCTCCCACTCTATCTGAACAAAATATGGAAAAGTGTCCTCGGGTGAGGAAGGAAGGAAGGAAGGAAGGGGGAGAGAGGGAGGGGGAGGGAGGGAGGGAGGGAGGGAAGGGGAGGGAGGGAGGGAAGGAAGGAAGGAAGGAAGGAAGGAAGGAAGGAAGGAAGGAAGGAAGGAAGGAAGGAAGGAAGGAAGGAAGGGAAGGAGGGAGGGAGGAAGAATTCACACATCCCGGCCAGTGTGGCTCAGTAGATTGAGTGGTGTCCCATGGACTGAGAGGTCCATTTGATTCCTGGTCAGGGCACATGCCTGGGTTGTGGGCTCAATCACTGGTAGGGGGCACACAGGAGGTAGCTGATGAATGTATCTCTCTCACATAGATGTTTCTGTCTCTTTCTCCCTTCTTCTCTTTCTAAAAGAATAAAAACATATTTTTTGAAATTTGCACAGACATCAGGGCAACAACAAGTATGTCCCTGCAAGTCATGTATTGTCGTCACTGTTATCATCATCATCATCATCATCACCATCACCATCACTATCATCAACACTACACTCAGGTTGCCATGTGACCTGGAAAACTTATTTCACCTATCTGATGATCAGTCTGCTCATCTGTAAAATGGAGATATTGAACCTGCCATGCCCACCTTGCAGAGTAAGAAGATGTAAACAGATGTAGCACAGATGCATAGAAAAGCCATTAGAAAGCAAAGATGAAAATAATCAGAAATGTTCCCAAGGTTGTGAGCTCTTTGAGGTCAAGGATCCTATGAGGCATCACATGGAGAACTGTGCATCATAGATATTCAAACTTGTTTTATTATATGTAACTGAGAAAACAGGGCAAAAAATAAGAGAGAGAGGGAGAGACAACAATGCTCATGATTCTATAAGACCACAAGTGGTTAGTGAGAGGTATGGGCAGTCAGTGCTATGATCTCAGAGGGACTGAGCCCTCCCCCAAAAGGACTCCAGAGTGAAATTGTGGAGGAAAAACTTAGGCTTTAAAAAATTGTGGGCTTTGAAGGACAGACCAGCGTTAGTGAGCTACTGCAGAACAGATAAGACAATCAAAGATAGAAGCAGAATGTAATTGGTAAGTTTGTCAAGTGCTTACAATACACTCAGACGTGGTTGTCTGGTAGCCCTTCACATGTATTGCTAGTCTTCCCAACAATTTTCTGAGGGAAGAATATAAACCTTGGTAGAATTCCTCAATAATTTATATTTTATAAATAAACTGTGATACAAAGGAGTCGAGTTGTTTGAGATTGCACAGCAAATAATGGGGAGGCCTGTGTGATTGACCCCAAATTCCATGCTCTTAACCACACTGGAAAGTAGACATGCAGTTTGGAAACTGAAAACCAGCATTTACTTGACTATAAGATGGCACTGAGCCTAGAGGGTGTTCAGTCCTAGCATCCTAGAAGGGATGCTCCTTTGTAGTCTACACTCTATGAAAATGCATATACAACCTATCCTTATTATTTGCAGGTTCAACGTGTGAGAATTTGCCTACTGGCCAAAATCAATGCTTATGGCATTTCCATGGTCGTTTGTAGACATATGCAGAAGGATAAAAAATGAGGCTTCTGATATTCATGCTCCAAGCTGAGTTCCAACACGGCAGTGTTCTGCTTTCCAGCTCTCATCCTATAAACAAGTGTCTTTGGCAGAATCTATTTAATGCTATGCTTTCCACATGTCTGTGCTTCTTGTTGGTGGTCTTTGCTGTTGATAATGTCCCACGCCTTGGGTGTAGTGCCAAAGTTCTGTCCAGTATTCCTAGGCACAAGAAGGCTATGATGTGAGAACGTATGTGTGAGATAACCTTCATTCAGGCACGAGTTATAGTGCTGTTGGGCATGAGTTCAATGTTAATGAATTAACAATATATATTAAATAAGGTGCCATGAAAGAGAATCACACATAAAACATGGTCATGTATTGATTGGTTGTCAAAATGTGGGCAGAGGCTACAGGAACCTAGCCCAGTCTGTCCCCTAGAGCCAATGGTCAGTTTTCTCTAACTCAGCGTTGACAGTGGCTTTATACAACATAACAATCATGACTAACAAGAATCAACTCTAAGTCCTTGAAGAAATAACACGTTGCCTGCAGCATCACTCATTCGTTCCTTTAAACAAATTTATTGGCTTTGCTAACTCCTCTTGGGGATACAGAGGAAGCCAGAGGCAGAGGCAGAGGTGGAAAGTGGGATGCATAGTGCCCTGAGCTAGATGGACAGGCATCGACTGGTATCCACAGAGTGAGGAAGACGGTGTCAGTCTAACCAGCTAGAGAGAGCTGGATGGTTGAGGCTCTTGGTGTGAAAGATGCTCAGAAGAGTCAAGGAGGGGGCCGGTGGGCCCAGGCTGTAGCTCGTCACCACTCTGTCTTTGAAAGCAGGGCCGCTGTCTATGTGAGCAGCGCCCATAGAGTCAACAAACATCATCCATCACCTCTGCCTTCCCTCTAAAAGGCCTGGTTAGCTCTCCTATTTGGGCCAGAGAACTCTACACTTTTCAACTCAGTGTCTTTAGCTACGATTTCTCCACTCCATTCTGTGCTCCCAAACCATCTCATGGGTCCCAGAGGCCATCAAGACAGAGGAGAGTAGACAGGCTGTCCAGGGCCTGAGGCCTACCATCACAGGTTCAAAGCTTCTTCGAGAATTTGTTTGATCCGAAAAACTTAGATGTATTTTGCATTGTACCCATGCCTATCAGTGCAACAGAAAATAGCATAAAATTAACATTTTAAGGATAGTAGTTCATATGTGTGCAACACTGACCATGAGTGAAGCACTAGTCTATACACTTTACATTTATTGTCTTTTTAAATCCCTACAGCATGAAATGGTATCATTATCATTGTCACCATCCCCAAGTAAGGTTTGGAAAGGAGCATGACTTTGCCTACGTTCACTGTGTATTCAGTGCTGGAAAAAGATCGAAACCCAAGGCTGCTGACTCCAGAGCTCTCTGCATCCTTTCAGACCCAACTGAAGTTTGTTCCCCTCCGGAGATCTCCCCATTTCCCCCCAATGAGCTCAGTGTCCTCTGAAATCACAGAGCCCACCATCCCTACCCCTTTCCTAATCATAAATTCCTCGTGGCGTTAGATACATCGCCATTCACGTTGTAATTACTACATGCCTACCCTTGGGCTCCTGGAACCCCAAGACCCCAAGTTTGAGATGGACAAATCTACAGGACAGGCCTGCCAGGGAAATTCTTGGTGTTGTGTAAGCCAAGCAACAGGTTCAGCATGTGTCACAGACCGCCTAAGGCCTCAAATGGAGGGAAAGAGGGGAAAAGGGGGGGGGGTTATTAAAGGGGTAGTGAAAGGAATGAAATGGAAGAAGGTGAAAAAATACAATTAGTGGAGGAAAAGGTAGATGGGACAAAATAAATAAATAAAGTGGTGCATGAGCCTGGGCATGGTGGAGAGGGATGACAAGGACAAAGGTGTCTGTCATGGCCCAGGCTCAAGACTAGTGACCCTGTGTTCACTACTGATGGGTTAGAAAATCTTGAATGATTTACCCAGCTTCCGAAAGGACTCCATGTATTAGAGACCCTGAGAGGAGCAAGATCTAATCTCCACCTCAAGGAATTCACAGGCCAGGGATGGAGACACAATGTGTTAACAAAGGTGTTTCAAACAGTATGACAGGTGAAATACAAAACAACACATTCCCAAGAATAGGGAATGTTTAACTCCATCAGGACAGCCTGGAAAAATGTCACAGGAAGAAAATGCAGGTATCAGTGTTTGTTTTATGGGGATAAAAAAAAAAAAGACAAGAAGCAAATAAAAATGTCCAGCTTGAAGCCCACCTGATTCCGTATCAAAGTAACAATGTATCTGTTAATGTTCCTCTTCCTTTCTCTGCAATTTTAATCAAGTCCAAAAAAACACTTGTGAGATTAAATCACCACCCACAAGACCTTGATTTATCCAGGGAAAATGGACTATCTCAGCCTCGGTCCCCTGAGCAGAACAGACAAGCCAATTTTGCCTTTAAAAAATCAACAGGTAGAGGCATAACAAAGGTCATACATTATGAGGCTGCAGATGGAGATTCAGCCCAGCAGTTACATCGACACAGTTATTACAGTTATTACAGCTAAACCTCCTCATTCCGCTGACATTATTAACCAAGACAAACGTGGCCCTGCAGCTTTATTTCATGGGTAGATCACCTATTAAACCAAGAACAATATCATTGTCTTTTGCAGCACTTCCAAAATTGCTTCCTGCCTCCGAGAGGGTACCTGGGCTTTTTTCCCCTTACCATCAAAATAGACACCATCCATCTTGTCCACGCTGCTGCACGGCCGGATTCTGTTTGCATATCCCAGTCCACCCCGCGATGTTCGTTCACGTACGGGACACGCCATGGTAGCACTCATTTGTGCGGTCATCAATACGCTCTCTGGCAACCTCATTCAGGTGCTTACAGAGTAAATCAGCCTCTTTAAAAGGCCCCAAATTTGTCAGGCTTTGTTTTCTAACCAAAAATGCACATTTCAGCACCCATTAGCGAAACTCATCCCAGAATTTGAGAGTGCTACTTCAGTCTGGAGGACGAAACCAAGCCTCAGACAGAGGCAGTGATTTGACCCAAGTTCTTGTGGCTCAACAGGGACTAAAACTGAGTCATGTAAGTCTCTTTTCCACCTATGTATCTAGGGAAAACGACCACTTTTTTTCCAATGGGATCGTAAGTCATTATTCACTATGTGGTGATAACAAAAATTCAAACCACTTGCATTTGGTTTATGAGTTGAGCTGATTTCTGCATTTCCCTCATTTAATTATCTTTCTTACCTCAATTAATATTTATTCATTAAATCATTCCCACACTGCAAATCATGTGCCTGGGATTTGAAAGTGGACCCTTCTTGTCAAAGGGGGACCACAGTCCCTGGAAGCACTCACGATCCTGGCACTGGTAATCCGGAAGGTTTCTGAGAGCCCTAGGTGCACCTTGTAATTATAAATAAAAACCCAGACAACAGTCATTACAGTCATCATCACTCAATAGCATCCTTGGTTCTCCTGTGAATGACCAGTTCAAGAGGCAAAAGTTTAGGACAACCTCATCCTTAAGAAAAGGAAAATATTTTTTAGGCTTTATGAAACTTCAAATGATCAGAGCTGTCCATGGAAGGTTGCCATAAGGCTTGAGAGTTTGCTTTGTGTGTGTGTGTGGCGGGGGGGGGGGGGGGGGGGTTCTTTTATATAGCACACCAACATGTCACTGTTGAACAACCGCAAAATAGCAGGACTTCATGTTCCAAAGACGTCAAGGTCAGGAGGCTGACCAATGAGGCCTCTGTGCGCTGTCTCTCCCTCTGCCTCCACTGTCCCTGCCGAGCTGGCCGAAGGCAGACCAGCGTGATGGGCAGAGGCAGGCTTGCTGTCTCTGTGGTTCTCCTGGTCTGTGGGCAGCTGACTGCGCCGGGGCCAGACCTGCTCCCCAGCTCTTTGCCTTTTGGCGACCAGCCACCTGGAGTCTTTTCAAATGAACAAGCTGCCTTTTCTTCCTACATATTGGTTTCTCCTCCATTTCAAAACAAAACTCTTCCCCATCTGCTTGCTTCTGGGATCACCATAATTGCATGGAGGATAATTGGCGGCAACTCAATCTGAGGAAAACCCTGTTGATTCGAAGCACAGTCTCAATAAACATTTGTGTTTCATCGTTTTGCTAAATGGAGCCCGTGTCCCAGCCGGCACTCTAATGCAGGAGAGGAAACCAATGGGAGGCGTAGGGGGGGGGGGAGCACAGAACTGGGCTCCACCATGACCCTCTTTGTTTCTAAGAATGATCTACTCTCAGGGGATCCACTGATTTGTCTGGATCATGTCCCTCGATCCATAAAGCATCAAAGCAAATAATGTCAGAACGGGGCCCTAAAACCAACGGATTGCCAGGAATAGGGCCATTTCCCTGACTCTGGGAACTAAACTGTGGTCCTGGATTGGAGTACACAGCTGGTCAACTCCAATAAAAAAGAAAAAAAAATCATTGCCTTAATATTTAACATTTGCTCTCTGAAATGGTCATTGCCCACCACGAAAGGGCAGGGGCTGGGTGGATGTAGGCAATGGGAGACATCTGTAGTAGTGTCAACAATAAAAAAATAAAAAAATAATAAAAAGAAGCAGCAACATAAGTTTGTACTCAACCTGAGCAGGGAGCATTAGTTCAAGAGAATAAACTTGTCATTCACACACCTGGGTCCAAGCCCTGCCTCTGACCGTCACAAGCTGTGTGTCCTTGTGCACGTCCTCTAAGCTCTCTCGGCCTCAGTATCTCATCTCTAATATGGGGGTTAAGAATCATTTCTCACTCGTTGGGGTTCTATGAATAAGATCATCCATGTAAGGAATATATCCGTGCCAGGTGCATCATGAGCTCTGTAAAAGTTGGCTATTATCGCTTACTGCAGTTTGTAATTCAACAAACTTTTACTGAGCATTTACTATCTACCAGGCATTCCTTTATGTTCTGGAAAGACAGCACAGAAAAAGACAGACCAGGCTTGGGCAATCATGAGCATTAGACACTTGTAAAGGAAACAGACAACAAACACTGAATTAAATTTGTAAACAAGATCATTTGAAAGAGTAAGAATTTCTATGAACAAAATAAAACAAAGCTGGGGTAGAGAGAGTGGGTTGGGGACTACCTCTAGGGAGGGTATTCAGGAGAGGCCTCTCTCTATAGTGGAAATCTCTGAGTTGCAACTTAAATGCTCAGATATAGAAAACAGACAAAGGTCCATAGCAGCATGGTCTTGACATGGCCAATGGGAAAAAGGAGACCAGTGAGCTGGAAAATAGTGGACAAGAAATGAAAGAGACATGAGATGAAGTCAGACGTCTTGGCAGGACCTAGAAGCTCAAGATAAGTAGTCTTTTGTGCATAACGGAAATCTGTGCAAGGAAGTGGGGATATATGATGTATATGGTTAAATGCTCCCTCTGGCTGCTTTGAGAACACTGTCATGGGCAAGAGCAGGAGCAGATGAACAGGAGGCTAGTGCCGTGGCCTTGTTGAGAGACGATGGAAACACGAACTACAGTGTTAGCAGCATGACGGAGACAGGTGCTCCACATTCTATTCTATTTTAGCAAGGTCGATCAGCCTGGCGCATGCTCATTGTCATTGATCTGATTATGCTCAGTTTCTTCACTTCACCTGAAGTGAAGTGAGTTCACCTGACAAGCAGCATACACACAGACGATAGGGAGGACTGAAATAAGGTATATTCAAGGGACTTCTTTTCACTATGCAACTAGACAGGATAGGGTCGTCTAAAATGCCCTCATCTTCTCATCAAGAGAACCGGGAACGGGCTGGACTCCACCAGCCACCAGCTGTGATACTGATGGAGACACTCAACATCTGGCCTTAGTTACCTCATCCTCAAAACTCAGGGAATCACACCACTATAGAACTGGGAAGACACAGGGAAACTCTTCCATTGCCCTAAACGTGGCACTAAATTATGAGGAAGTATGTCCAGAGGACTGGAGCAGGTGGTTTCTGCTCTTCTAGATGTACAGTGCCCAACCACAGGGCCAACGGGGCCACATCTTGTTTGAGTTTCCATATTAGTTTCCTGTGGCCCCTGTAACAAATTACCACAAATGTATTCTCTCTCAGGTCCAGGGGCTACAAGTTCAAAATCAAGGTGTCGGCCATGCTTCCTCTACAGACTCTGGGGAAGAGCTCAGCACCTGGTGGCCGCAGGTGTTCTTTGTCTTATAGCAACTTGACTCCAACCTTTGCCTCCACCGTCACACAGCTGCCTTCTCTCATGCCTGCCTGTCTCTCTTTGCACGCCATCCTCCTCCCGTGTTTCTGTTTTCTCTTCTTATTAGGACATCAGTCATATTAGATTAGGGCCCAACCTAATAGAGTTTGACCTCAACTTGATTACATCTGCAAAGACCCTCTTTCTAAATAAGAGTACCAGCTACCAGGAATTAGGACTTCAATATATCTCTCTGAGGGACACACACAGACCAAACAAAAGGAAATACTCAGCCTGGCTGGTATGGCTCAGTGGTTGAGCATTAATCCATGTACTAAGGGGTCTCCAGTTTGATTCCCAGTCAGAGCACATGCCCAGGTTGTGAGCCTGATCTCTGGTAGGGGGCATGCAGGAGGCAGCCAATCAATGTTCTCTCTCATGGATATCTATATCTCTCTCCCTCCTCCTTCCTCTCTCTCTACAATCAATAAAGAAAAAAATATTTTTTAAAAAAGGAAATATTCAGATTTGGACTGTCCTCGTATGTTACTAAACAGGAGAGCAATGATCCATGTTGAGTCTGAGATGTCCTGGCAAGAGGGGAAAATCCAGTTCCCAGGGATAGAATCATTGGTAGCTGGGAGAAAATGGAGCCATCTGGTGGCCCCAAAGAGGCTTGTCAAGTTGGAAGAACTGAGGAACAGAAGAGTCAGTATTGCACTAAAGAAAGAAGAGTTAAACTGCTACAACTTGAGGCAGTGGATAATATGGATCCTGCCTGGCCATTCCAGCTGCCAAGCAAAGGGCAGGTGACCCATCAAGAAACAAAGAAAATGACTCAAGGAAAGCAGGTTTCGGTTCTGCAATTCATTAACTGAGCACAGGTGGAAGCCCTAAAGAGTTTAGACTGTAAACCACCCTGAATTGTGTGTGTCTGACGGTGGTTCCATCTGGCAGGTAGCCATGCTCCTAGGCAGACTAGTTGGGAAATTTTAAAAAAAGTGTTCCTTTGTTTCCTTTTTCTTTTAATAAAACTTCAATTTAAACCTTTTGTATACCCTTAATTTCACTAAACAGACATAGTAAGCAATAGTCTCAACTTATTAACATTTTTTCCTTTCTTAGCTAGGGAGGGACTCTTCTAATCCTGGAATTAACTAGGTACATTAAAAAAAAAATGTTCAAATGAAACTTCATGGACTATCTTCTGAAAGAAACTAATTCAAGTGCCGAATTTTATGTAGAAAGGAAAGAAACAAAATATTTGCCTTCCATAAGAAATTATAGTGGCTTTCAGGGATCAAAGCCATAGGCAAGTCATCATCCCAGGGCTGATGAAATGACACGTGGACATTGAAACCAGAAAATGGAACTGACCACGTTCCTTTCACGGCATCAAGCACTGCCATGTGGATTTCACCATGTGTGATCATTCCGCCCGCAGCCGTCTTATCAACCACATCAGCAAATACTTAACTAGCACCAACACGGGAGCAACCTCTGAGAGCTACAGCAATATGTGTAGTTGGATCTCTCTGTGTTTATGCATTTACTCCCCCCTACACACACACACACACACACACACACACACACACACACTAAAATGAAAGCAGGGTCTTTCATCTCCATCTCCCTGAACCACAGTGTAATCAAAATGCAAACAAGGAATGTACCTAACATACAAATCTCTCCCTTTCCCCTAGCCATAGGGGACAAAACTCTTCAGGGCAGGTGACATCTGAACGGAGGGTTGAAGGAAGACAAATAGGACATTCCAAGCAGAGAAATGACATGAGTAAAAGCATGGACTTATTATGTCAGATTATGTCAAAATTAGAAGATGGCAAGTTTGAAGTTAAGACCAAAACCTTAGCTAGTGACATACAGTGACCCCAAGGGATTCTAGTCTGCCTTTCCAGACTTCGATACCAGTAGGGGTTCAGTCGGGGAGCAGAAACCATCCTAGGTGATTTAGTCAGGAAGGAATTTAATATAGGGGATTGGGAGCTTCTAGGATTCTTGGAGCTGCTGGACATATGCATTCTGGCTGGACCACCAGGAACTCCCGGATCGATACAGAATTGAACCACCAGGAGAGCGAAGCCAGGCTCAGGAACTTCACTGCCTCTGACTCCACCATGATGCCTCCGAATGCGCAGGAACTGCTGCAGAGACACCAACCACCCATGCCCTTGGCCAAGCGGGGCAGAAGACAACATCTTCCAATACCTCCCGGAAGCACTCTGGTGGAACCTACCTCAAATCCAGAGCCCTCTCCATGAAGAGTTCTAGGAAATGCTGTTTTATTGTAGTTTTCAGCTTTTTAACCTCTCCACCTAGAAGGAAGCTGGCGCTTGAGTCATCAGAGAACTCACTCCAGTGCGATGATAAAAGCAATTGTTTGACCAGGATGAATTAAACAGAAGTTGAAAACAGAGAAATGATCCTAAATAAATGAAAAGATTTAGTTTATAACGTGAACTAGTCACCACAGATTTTGTTGATGAAAAAATATATTTTTTAAGAAAATATCTTTCCTGCTTTTGAGTGGATGAGTGTGTGTGTATGTATTTTAAGAAAGCTGCTTTATGACTGATAAGAACATTTATCAGCTGAGAACAATGAAATACTGATAAGCAAAGTGCATCCCTCAGCTCAGAAGGACTGCCTGCCGCTGTCATCTTATGCTGTGACTTGCTGAATCCCAGAGCCATCCACAGATTTCTTGAACTCATTTGGCATTTCAAATATCAGCCGCAGTTTTAGGTCAAGCATCGGCTTACATTTCTGTGGGGTTTGTTCAGTATGCTTCAGGTTTGGGTATTGGCAAACTGTCATTGCAATTGTGCGTCTAATTTGATGTGACCCCAGTGTGTACCTTTCAGTAAAGCCTCCTGAGCAACTCTCAGAATCCCTGATTAGTTTAGGAAAAGAAAAAAATTAAAAAGTTCTCCATTAAAAGAAATAAATAATAATGGCCACATTCATCATGAGGCTTTCAAGATTTGTGACTGAGAGAGTCCAACGTCTCAATCACTTTGCAGCTACAGCCAGCTGGGCTCCTGTCCGTGCAGCACTCGGGCAGGGAGGACAGAGACAGTCAGCCTGAGCTGCATCCCAGAGCTGCTCCTTACCAGCTCTGTGACCGTGGGTTCGTATTTCACTTCTCTCAGCCTCAGGTTCACCTTCTGTAAAATGGACACGACATTTTCTACGATGGTTGAGGGGATTAACAAGATATAGTTTTTGGCATATAGTATCATTTTAATAAATGTTAGCACTCTCCCCTTTTCTACTTAACTGTATGCTTAAGGAGCACACTGTGTGTCTCTTTGTTCCCAGTACCTATGTGTATACCTGGCACATAGGTTCTCAATAACGGGTTTGGGGTAGTTAATTAATGTTAGGACAGATTAGATGGAAAAACGGGCGGACGGACAGACGGACGATCGGATGGATGGATGGGTGGGTGGATGGATGGATGGATGGATGGATGGATGGATGGATGGATGGACGGACGGACAGATGGTTCACCACAGCCACTGGCACTCTGAGCCATCGCTGGCTGGCTGTCTGGGCTGCACCTACACTCTGTGATGCTGGGTGGTGGGTTTATCTAGCAGGCTCCAGCCGGTGCTAAGCAGTAAAGCAACAGCCCTCTTGCCTCTTGACTACAAGTGAACAGGAGCCTCCTCAAACTGCCACCGGAGACTTGACTTGCATTTGAGGCCCCAGGAGTAATTGTCCTCTCCGACAGACTTATTTCACAGTCGATTATTCTGTGGCAGCCCCAGACATCCCATTTTAAACATGTATAGCATGTCCTTGAAGAACCCAATTGCTTCAACCAGAAGCAGTCACTCAAAATATTAAATATCACTCAATCTTCAAAGCAACTTATCAGATCAAGAAGCCCTTCCTGTGGCAAGATGTGCTATTATCACAAAATAAAATAAATATAAAAGGGAAAAAATACCAGGCTCGGATATGCAATCAGTCAATGACCAAACCATGGTGTCCACAGTGCTGGACACCTTCAAAGGAACAGCACCTGGGGAAAGGCTCAGACACAGCCATTTGGCTACCAACATCTAAACAAGAACTTCACACCCAATTAGTACAGGGCTTCAATTTTCTACAACCTGTGAGGACTCCGATGCACAGCTCCCATTACCCTGGTGGGGGTCGCATGGCTCACTGTTGCCTCTCGGTGCCTCCAAATGGTTATTTATCTTGGCTGCTTAACCCACCCTTGTTTTCATTAGCAACTGAGAAAAAGAACGCCTGGCGCTCTTCACGGCTTGCAGCTGACTGTGGACCACAGAGACAGGGTGGTCTGGGCAACTCCCGCAAAGCAGGCTGCTAGAAGAAGTTCGCTCTCTCCCTGAGAAGTGAAATTACAGGAGGCTTTGATCTCACTTGTATTTTCCTTCTCTGAAGTGAACTGTATGCCCGTGGAAAGTGCCAGAGGCAGCTGAGCAGGCCAGGAAAGTGATGGGCTGCACTTGCCAATGAGAAAGATCGGAGAACAGCAACCTGGCTCTCAAACGTCAGTGCTGTCCCCCCTCGTCCAGGGGGATTAGGAGAAAGCAGTCCAAGAGCGGATCGTTTCTTGTGCCCACTGCAGTCTCATTTGAAAGCTTGGCCAACATCCTTACTCCACCTCAGTTTTCCTTTCTGTTGAGTGGGCAGAATCACTCAGGTTTCTCTTCCCTCCGAGATACTTAAGAACACAAGTGTTTTCAGGTTTGAAGTGCTTCTGAGTTGACAGAGGCAAAAGCGTAATAGCAACTCATTGGACAAAGCCTAGGCTGGCTTCTTGGCTATGAGGAGTGTACCCAAGGGAATTTTTCATCTCCTCGTGCCTATCAAGGCCACTGTGTTCCCAGTCTGCCCATGTCTGTGGAATAGCATGGGGTCCTGCTTTCAATTAAGGATTCTCTCTGCAGTGTCTGGAAACAGATCTACCCAGCAAAATAACACTAAGCCAATGAATAATTGAGAAGGAAAACAGTTACACCAAAAGCCGACTTAGCGGAACCTCACAACTGAAAAGTATCATGGAGTTAGCAGTTGCACCATGTAGCTACCACCCCTCGGGCTGGGGAAACCGAGGCGAACAACTAGCACCATTAAAACAGAACAAAGACCAGTGACGCTGAAACTCATACCTTGGAGGAGGGAGAGATGCTTGGCTGGAGCTGGTATCTCTGAGGGTACATGACAGGGCTAGTCCTGCAAGTGTTGGAAGAACTTCGACACGCATTCAGCCGCTGGGGTGTAGACCCATCCCCTGAGTGACCCTGACAAAAACCAGAAGTTCAATAAAGGCAACAAGAAGCAAAGGTTCCTTGTTTCCTCCAGCCTGGCTCAGAGTCTCCCTCTAGCGCCCCCTCGTGGCAGGACTTACCAGGGAGCAGTGAGCAAAGCCGAAAGGCAGTCACAGAGCCCTAGTGCCAGCATCACAAAGAATAGAGAAGGGTCCATTCGGAGCGGGGAGACAATCCCTTAATGACCGGTACTGGTCGACAAGGAGAGAAAGAGATGTGTACCATGTTGGTGTTGGCGCTATAAAGACACAGAGACTAAGAATCAGGAGAAGCAGAAAACTGCAATGAGAGATAACCATTAAAAAAAAAAAAAAAAAAAAGTAAACACTTGGAATTCACAAGCAAATTTGAAGACGGAATAAACATAACACAGAATGTAGTGTTAGGATGAGGCATTTAGGGTGCGGACAGATGGTAGCCAGCCAGATAGATCTTAAAGGATAAAACCTCAGGGGCATGGACTTTGATTTAAATACTGGTCTCATTCAATCATTCAAAGTACGACCTTGGCAAATTGCCCAAACTCTTTGAGTTTTGTTGTCCATATCTGCAAAGTGGGGAGAATAACACCACCTATGATGCAAGGTTATTGTGAAGAGTCAAATAATTTTAGAAAAAAACAGTGGAGTGGCAGTCATTCACGACGTACTCATTGTTTCCATATTTCCAAATCAATTTGTACCTATTATTCTCATTGGTGATGTTATGGTAGAACCTGTTCTCTGTTTTTTTCCTTTCAAACATAACAGTGGAATTTGTAGCTGGGCAAATGGCTGTGCAGAGTAATCACTTCATTTCTCAGCTGTCCTTGTACCTGTAGCCAGTAGACGAAGTTTTGACCAGTAGAATAATAAGCCAAGTGATGCTGTAACTTCTGGGTGATGACTTTGAAAGGAAAGACTTTCCCCTCCTTTTTTTCCCCACTTCTGGAATGTAGACATGGTGGGGAGCCATTGTAGACTTTATGGATGAGGGTAACATGCTAGGGATGGAAGAGCAACCAGAAAAAAGGAAACAGGCTACCTAAAAACATCACACAGCCATTGCAGTAGCTTAGACTTTGTGTAAGAAAGATAAACTATCATTATTTTGAAATCACTGTAATTGTAATTGAACTAGGATTTGGTCCCTGATCTTATGGAGCTTATATTCTAAAAGCAAAGTGAACTGTCATAAAGGTATATATCAGATAGGATACTTCTGGTTTCAAGAAACAGAATAACCAGAAACTAAGAGACTTTGAAATAAAAGCTTGTTTGTCTCACATAAAAAGAAATTAGGCCCTGGCCAGTTTGGCTCAGTGGTTAGAGCGTCAGCCTGTGGTCCAGAGAGACCTGGGTTCAGCTCCCACTAAGGGCACGTACCTCGGTTGCAGTTTGTCCTCAGCCCTGGTTGGGTCATGTGGGTGGCAGCCACTCAATGTGTCCCTTTCACATCAATGTTTCTCTCTCTCTCTCTCTCTCTCTCTCTCTCTCTCTCTCTCCCCCTCTCCCTCTCCCTCTCCCTCTCCCTCTCTCTCCCTCCCACTTTATCGGAACAAAAAAATGGAAAAATGTCCTTGGGTGAGGATAAAAAAAAAATTGGGGAAAGAAATTAGAGTGGTTCCAGAGTTTATTTAGTGGCTCAGCAATATCAGGTCTCTGTGTCAGTTTCTCTGTGATGTTCTTAGACCTATCCTCATGGTCTAAAGATAGCTGCCATAGCACCACGTATCACATCTTTACACTGAAAATATGTAAAGCAAGAAAATGGGGAAAGATGTGTTCCCTGTTTCCCTTTTTCTTCCATGAGGGTGTAAAATGAAAGGTTTGACAAGTATCCTTATCAGGTTTGGTATCAGGCCCTCAGGTCCCATTGGTCAGGATCGGAATCTGTGCCGATACCCTAACAGCAAAGGAGGCCACACAAGCAAGAAACGAACATTTTCAGCCTCTGTGGGCTTTAGAAGGCGGGCTCTGCAGGAAAGGAAATAGTGTCTTTTCAGGAACCCTCCTTTGCTTCCTATGATGTTCAGGTAAGCAGATTAGTACTGAAATTCTTCTTTAAATGTGCGCATTTGTACCCTGACTTCTTGTTGAGTTGTCCCCTTGTATTGAAAAGGAGGTTGAATAGGGTTAATTAACTTTTTGAAAAACTGGTTGTAACAACTATTTAATTCAGTGCTACTAGGCATCACGCTCTGTGTTCAGTGTTTGGCACACATTAAGTCATTTAATAAAGCATGTTTTCCGAAAATTGCTGGTCATCAGCTTGTTACCTTCCAAAACACTGCATTCTAGTAAGAATAAAAATAAACCGGATGGTAGAAGGCACTGTGGATCAATTCTCTATGTGCTCAAGAATCAACATTATAGAAAGCAGACATCTTAT
This sequence comes from Molossus molossus, assembly GCF_014108415.1. Taxonomy (NCBI): domain Eukaryota; kingdom Metazoa; phylum Chordata; class Mammalia; order Chiroptera; family Molossidae; genus Molossus; species Molossus molossus. Next base: position 15,255,635 of record NW_023425344.1, on the reverse strand, counting down.
TACCTTGGCTACACTACAGAAAGTGTTGGCTTAGCTTTTAGCTATGGATTTAAATCTATTCTGATAATGGTGACAGAAAACAACAGAAAACTAAAACATATCTGGCATTCTCCTGTCAAATAAACCAACCACTCCTTAGGAAATGAGACACTGGTCAAGAATTTAGATTGATTCACCGGGACCATTCTAGGACATTTCAAAAAGTCACAGAGTTCTTCTAATTGACTTAAATATTTACTGCTGAGTTGTACACTCTGCCAGTTATTTGCAATGCATAGGTTGCTGCACGTTCTACTTTGGACTCTGGGCTTGCCTTAAAATCTGCTGAGTTTAAGGAATTAGTGTTTAGAGACTTTATTAAAACTGTCACCATCATGGGAGGAGACTGGACTCAGGGTGGTGAACACACAATACAATATACAGGTGATGTATTACAGAATTGTACACTTGAAACCTATATAAATTTATTAAGCAATCTCATCCCAATAAATTCAATGAAAATTAAAAAGAGAAACCTGTCACCATCACATTCTATCACCTGCAAACAAATGGTCAGATTGTAGATATGATGGAAGCCTATGGGGGATTCAGTGAAGAAAGTTATTGAAAGAACTGTCCCATGAGACATGACAGATTCCTCACATGCAGCATCACCTAAGGATGGAGACCGACTATGGTTTAGTCAACTGCATAGGATCTCATGTCTTGGCTACATTACATTTCTAGGTATATAGACTCAACTCAATCAGCCTAGAATCATTTGTTCTCAAATTTGGGTATAGTCATAATCACATAAGGACCATGTGAAAAATATAGATTCATGCCCTGGCTGGTTTGGCTCAGCCATTAGAGCATTGGCACGCAGACCAGAGGGCACGTACCTCGGTTGTAGCTTGTCCCCGGCCCTGTTGGCGTCGTGTGGGTGGCAACCACTCGATGTGTCTCTCTCACATTGATGTTTCTCTCTCTCTTCCTTCCTCTCTCCCTGCTGCTCTATCTGAAGATAAATGGAAAAAAATGTCCTCTGGTGAGGATAAATATAATAGAAAGATGATAGATAGATAGATAGATAGATAGATAGATAGATGATAGATAGATAGATAGATAGATAGATAGATAGATAGATACATGTATCTTATCCTAAAATGTGCATTCAATAAATCTGGATTAAAGTAAATGGTTCTTTATTTTTAACATAAGCCCTAGGTGGTTCTGATGCAGATAGGCCGGACCACAGAGCATAATTTGAGAAACATTAATCTAGATGCTGCTTGGCTAGCATCTACCGATCCAACTTTAAGCTATAAAATTTCATCTTCGCAAGAAACTGTGAAATTGGCCTAAAATGGATTCCTTTCAAACTAAGATCACATAGGCCAATTTATGCAAAGGTTAGATCTCAGAAAAACCAACACGACGACATTATCATGTTGACTGACATGTTTGTACACACACACACACACACACACACACAAACAGCCCAGTGACTTGACAGAGGAGAGCTATTAAAGTATCTCATCTCAATCACTTAGCAGATAAATGATCAAGTATATCAGAGCCATAATGTAAAGAAAACAACCATTTTAAAACCACCCAAAACTGCTATAATCAAGGTGCCTGATAGTTTTATACCTACTAGTACAACAATGATAAATTTGAAGCAATCTTTTCCAGGATAAACCCTATGTTCATGTTGTTAAAGTTAGAGACTTAGGGTAAGGAATTGATACCCAAAGACTTCCAAATTTTCAAATCTTGCCATGATAAATATTCTTATCTCCCTATAAGGGTCCTGAGAGAAATACATTCATATGCAGAAACAGGATATTTAGAATAAGGTTCCACTAAATTAAGAGCAGCATGAAATCTTTCTACTTTATTCGGTTACATGGCAGAATCAGAGCAAACTTGTTTTTGTGGAGACCTAAGAGGTACCTTAAATTCCCTTCCTCTTCCTACAACTCTAAATTTTTAGACAGTTATGCACAGTCAAATCTGTGGGGTGGGGGAGAAGGGATAGAAGATGGAGGGGAGAGGACAGAGAAGAGAGAACACGAATGAGTAAACATCAAGAGCAGGCCCTGACCCGAGTTACCAACCCCATCACAAGGTGAGAGATACTGTAGAATAAGGAACCATGATTCCCTAGGACAGTGGGCCCTGCCTAGATCTGCTCAGTATATGAAGGGCCATCATGGGGGGGGGGGGTATGCCATTGCAGCCTTTAAGGACTGTAAGCATCCTTGTGACAGCAGTATGGCCCCCAGAAGGGCTTTGGTCTGTTCAATCATATTAGCAACTGCTTCCTTGGTGACAAGTACAGAGGGATGGGCAGTGGCTCTGGCAGAGAAGCCCCAGGTGGCCCTGGCCATGTTTCACTTGGTGATGGGTTTTGATATTGAAATAAAATGGTAATGGTCAATCTCTTCCCTCCTTACCCACCTTTCCAAATCTTGTCCATCTGTTACGGTTCAGCTCAAAAACTCTTCTGCCTGATGCCTATGCAGGCAGTTCCGCTGGGGTCTCCCGGCACACACCTAACCACTCGTCCGCCAGCTCACCCGATGACAGATGGTGGAGAAAGACACTCATCAGAAAGGAATCTAACACTTGCATGAATCTACAGAAAAATCATGAAGCTTCTTAGATATGTGATCATGCCTTGTCTTCCTCCCTGGATTGTCTGTTCCTCAAAGACAACAACTCGGTTGTGCACGTTGTTGTCGTCTTTGTCTCACCTGTAATGTAAAATCCCAGAAATCCCTTCACTTCTGAGCATTCCACTTGCAAACCTTCCTGGAGACAAAGGTTCTGACTCAGGCAGAAGTAAAGCAATCTGCCAGCAACAGATGGTTGAGAATGGTCCCCTGACATGTGACAATCGGGTCTTTTATTAATCACTTGAATGTCTGAAGCAGTATCATGTCATCAACTTATTTGTGATCAAGAAAAATATGGAAATGCAAGCATATGTCAGAAAAATGAGGGTTTAAAAATCAGAACTGTCAAATACTTACAGATCTTTTACAAAACTTGACACAAATGTGCAAACAGAGTCTGCTTGTCAAGGATCCTGGGACTTCTGAACAAATGTGCTAATGAACAGCCTTTTGGATCCTGACTTGATCACCAGTTAAAGAACATCTGGACTGTCTACTCCAGGTAGTAAGTACTCGGTAAATTTTGATCTAATTTTATTTTTGTTGACTCCTCAGCAAAATTTTAACCTTTTCAAATGCAAGAACCACACCAACTGTTCCTTTTACATCCCCCTCAGATGACCAAGCATGGAACTAAACAGCATTGTCAACCATAGAAAGAGAACAAGGTAGAAAATGATCAAAATAGCCTGGCTGGTGTGGCTCAGTGGTTGAGCATCAACCCATGCACCAGAAGGTTGCCAGTTCGATTCCTGGTCAGGGCACATGCCCAGGTTGTGGGCCAAATCCCCAGTGGGGGGCGTGCAGGAGGCAGCCAATCGATGTTCTCTCTCATCAATATTTCTATCTCTCTCTCCCTCTCTCTTCCTCTCTCTAAAATCAATAAAGAAAAAAAATTTTCTAAACGATCAAAATAAAGCCTTAACACATACATGTGTATGAGATTCTACAGGCCAACCCAGACACGTTCCCTCCAAGAAAGAATCTCAAGAAATAAAGGGAGAGGGAAGAACAGGGAGTAGAGCCCCAGACACTCGTGTGCACCAGTGTGTGGGTTGCAGTCAAACAGCCCAGTTTCTTCAGATAGAGGCACTCGGTAAGCACATACCTTTAGGTCAGTTGCCACTAGCCGTTCTGTGCCTCAGCTCACTGTTCTGTAAACGGGGCTGACAATAATAGAAGGCTCCATCTCACACAGACACTCTGAAGCTTAAAAGAGTTCAGGGTTGGCAAACTATCGCCCACAGCCCAAATCTGCCCCACCATCTGTTTTTATAAATACAGTTTTATTAGAACACGCGCAAACACACACACACGCACGCATGCGAGTTAATGCATGTCAGGGACTTAGAGCTCGGTCTGTCCCCAGCATGTGCTCAGTGAATGTTAGCTGTTGTTTTTGTTGTCGGAGACAAAGACTATAATCCTCATTCTGCTGCAACTGAGCTTGTGATTTCATGTTTCCTCATCTAAGAAATGGAAATATTTAAATATGATCTCTAGCACCCATTCTAATTTGGGTTATTCAGTAAAGAAAACACATATGGTGTCTGAGAGAAGACGGCCGACGAGGGAAGGAGAAACAGAGCATAGTCAATTATCTGACGGAAAGAATCCTGCCTCCCCCTTCCCTGCCCCAAATCAAAAGCAGCTAAGATGGGAAACAGGATATAAAAAGTGAAAGTGTTATTATAAAAAGAAGGAAGAGGCCTTTTTTCACTCAGGGTTCTATTGCCTTTATTAACTGGGAGACACATGCACTTCGAACTTTTAATTCTTCCGGTCACAGGCACCGTAAACACCATCCCCTGTGTGCGTGTGCCTGTAGCACTGACTGTAACTCCTCAGATTACGGCCTCGGCTTCTAAGGTTACAGGACAAGGATGGAGTGAGAAAGGGCTTAATGTGATTCGAGATATTCAAAAGTAAAAAGCTGCGAATGAAAATTATCACAATGAACAAGAATAAAATTATTATAAAACTGTCACATTTCTAATATTTCATATCACTTCTGACCATAAGCTCTGCAGCTATAAAAGCAATATCTGCTACTCCCCAGTGCGCCGTGGTGGCGGTTCGCATTCTTCAAGGCTTATGATGTTAAAATGCCTTTAATTATGTTCTGGATAGCTATTCGTAAGGCATTCTTAAACCTCTCCAAGGTCAACGTCTTCCTCCTCGCTGCTTCTCAGATCATCACTCTCTGATTCCAGCTTCACTGACACAGTCTTCATTGTGTCCTGGGGAAAGGAAAGACGCAATTGCTGAATTGGTCACACCGGCATCCGGATGGGAGCAAGCGCTGTCCCGGAAGGTTCCTCTGCGGGGCACTTGATGCCTGCATCGGTCTCCTCTGCCATCCGTTAGAGGTCAGCCAAACAGAACATTCAGACTGCTACTTAATGCAATTCAAAATCCGAGCACTGCGCACAGCCGCCGCCTTTGGGGGCCATTTGGAGACCTTGAGTGTCAAGCAGATGGTGAGCAGCGGCTGAGCCCTTACAGGTTTGTGTTCCTGGCGGCGCCTTGCAGTGGGGAACAGGAAAGCAGTGTTGAGTGGCCAGACGCAGTGCTAAGTGGACACCTTGCACACGGGAAACCTAAGTCCGTCCATAGTTGAGCCTGAAATGAAACCATTGCCGGCTATGCTGCATAGAATCATTGACTTTCCTCTCAAACCATTAATTTGTTCAGACACCAAAACCCAAAAACAGAATCAATGTCATGGCTGGCTGGCCTTGTTAACAAGTAGCAGTGGGTACGTTACATTTCAGGAGCCCCAGCTCACCAAGTTCTCAGTAAGGGCAGAGCAGCTTAGAAAACGGTCTTGCCTTCAGGGACTTTCCCCCACCCACGCCCACGCAGACCCGAGTCTGCGTCCCTTCCGTGAAATTTCCGAAAGGCTGTGAAAGACTAGCGGGGAGGGAAACAAGCCCAAAGCCAAGCCGAAAAAGACCGAGTACAAACGGGATATGAAGTCATTCCCAGGGGCCACCCAACTAATGAGGAATTAATTCGTTTCCTTGTAATAATTTTTAATAACACTTTTGCTGTGGTTTTTCTGCTTATTGAGGAAAATCTATGCCCATTACAGCAATTTTGGAAAATACAGAGATGGTACCTAATAAGTGCTACTACTCAGAAACCACCATTGACAACATTTTGATGTATTTTTACCTGACCTTTTTTCTCAGCATCCTTACATTGTCCATTTGTTTTACACCTGTTCATTTCTAGCTTAGTCATCTTTAAATACTTTGCTTATTTATGTATGGTCTGCCACTCCACTCTGCCCTCAACCCCCTCCTGTTCTACAATGTATGCTCCAAAAGGAAGAGGTGTGTCCCAGTCTTTGCTTTCACAGAACTCTACGCCTCTTTGGCACCTAATAAATTATTGAATGCACAAAATTAATTGAGATTCTGTTGAAAGTATAATTTTAGACCTGACATTTCTCTCCCAATATGATAGACCTGTAATGAAATGCATGTGTGTCTCACTACACAGTCCCTTCAATCTCTCCACTACTCAGAGTGCTGTAAGATGATGGTTCCCTGCAGCCTTGAGCTTCCTGCACCACCAGCTGCAGAATGCCTTGAGTGAACTTTTCCCCCAGCCTCAACGCTTCCCTCATCCCACAAACAGGGACACTCACAGGAACTATATAGAGAGCCAGGAGTTGTGTCCACGAAGCCGCCCTTGACCAGCCAGAGGCAGGAGGCAATAGATAAATACTTCCTCCTTTCATCCCTGAGGAAGATGGTTATAAGTTGTATTTCAAAAGACCGCTCTGAAAATCTGGGTGGTATTAATGGTTAGCCATGAACAACATAAACACACATCTTTGTTTGGGTTCTCCTTTTTCGCTCTGTGTTCTGCAAACTTGCTACATGGAATCTCATCCTAAAGTTACTACCTACACACAAGCCTTCGTTCAAGATTCTGCTCCATGGGAATTCAGCCTAGAAAATAGTTTTTATACAATATTATAAATTATTCACAACATAATTTGAGTGGTTGTATAATATTCTACTAATATGAATGACTATAGTATAACAATTTTAATATTACTGGAAATTTAGGTAGTTTATATTTTTTAAATGTTTTATATTATTATTATTATTGATTTTAGAGAAAGAGAAAGGGGGAAGAAGAGAAAGAGAAACATCAGTTGCTGCCTCCTGCCCACCCCCTACTGGGGATGGAGCCCTCAACCTGGGCATGTGCCCTGACCAGCAATGAAATCAAACTGGTGATCTCTTGGTGCATGGGATCATGCTCAACCAAATGAGCCACAATGGCCAGGGCTAAGGAGTTTATCATTTTTAATCTTACAAATAAAGCTACAATAATCATCTTCACATGTAAACCCTTTTCATTGAGGAAACAAATTATTGAATCAAAGGTAACAATTTTTTTAAGTTTTAGATCCTATTGACCAATTACTTCCCAAAAAAACTGTATCATTTTACAGTCTCCTTAACAATATATGAGCTTGTTGTTTTTTTTATTGCAACTTTGCCAGCATTGAGTATTATTATTATTTTTATTTTTGATCATTTGAAAGGTGGAACAATTTTTAATTTTAATTTGCATTTCTTTTATTTCTAATATTTATTTTTATAGTAACTGCTTCTCATTGAAGATCAATAGTTTGCAGAATTTTGTGGCACTCTTTTTTTGTTGTTGTTCATATTTTTGTTGTTGTTGTTGTTACAGATGTTTCTCCTTTTTTACCCCATTGACACCGTCCTCCCCATCCCCCACCCCACCCCGTCCCGGGCTTTGTTGTCCATGTCCATTGGTTATGCATATATGCATATAAGTCTGTGGTTTATCTCTTCCCACCCCCCCACCTCCTCTTCTGAGGGATGTCAGTCTGTGCCCTACTTCCATGTTTCTCGGTCTACCATATTCCTCAGACTGTTATGTTCATTATATTCCATATATAAGTGAGATCATATGGTATTTGTCTTTTTCTGCTTGGCTTATTTCACTTAGGATAATACTTTCCAGGTCCCTCCATGTCATCTCAAAGGATAAGAGCTCTTTCTTTCTTTCTTACAGCTGCATAGTACTCCATTGTGTGTTTGTACCACAGCTTTTTTATCCATTCGTCTACTGATGGACACTTGGGCTGTTTCCAGATCTTAGCTATTGTAAATTGTGCTGCTATGAATACGGGGGTGCATATATTCTTCCTGACTGGTGTTTCAGGCTTCTTAGGGTATATTCCTAGAAGTGGGATCATTGGGTCAAATGGAAGATCAATTTTTAATTTTTTTGCGATAACACCATATTGTTTTCCATAGTGGCTGCACCAGTCTGCATTCCCACCAGCAGTGTACTAGAGTCCTCTTTTCTCCACACCTTTGCCAATACTTGTTGTTTGATGATTTGTTGATGGCGGCCATTCTGACAGGTGTGAGGTGATACCTCATTGTTGTTTTAATTTGCATCTCTCTGATGATTAGTGATGTTGAGCATTTCTTCATATGTCTCTTGGCCATTTGTATGTCCTGTTTGGAAAGGTGTCTATTCAGCTCCTCTGCCCATTTTTTAATTGGGTTCTTTGTCTTCCTTTTGTTGAGTTGTATGAGCACTTTATATATATTGGAAATTAACCCCTTATCTGATATATCATTGGCAATGATGTTCTCCCATACAGTGGGTTGCCTTTCCATTTTGATGATTGTTTCTTTTGCTGTGCAGAAGCTTTTGAGTTTGATGTAGTCCCATGTGTTCATTTTTTCCTTTGTGTCTGTTGCTTTAGGTGATGTATCAGTGAAAATTCTGCTGCGTATGATGTTCAAAATTCTGATGCCTACATTTTCTTCTAGAATTTTTATGGATTCACGGGTCACATTTAAGTCTTTTATCCATTTTGAGTTTATTTTTGTGTATGGTATAAGTTGATGGTCCAGTTTCATTTTTTTGCATGTAGCTGTCCAATTTTCCCAACACCATTTATTAAAGAGGCTGTCTTGACTCCACTGTATGCTCTTGCCACCTTTGTCAAATATTAATTGAGCATATTGCCTTGGGTCCATTTCTGGATTCTCAGTTCTGTTCCACTGGTCTATATGCCTGTTCTTGTGCCAGTACCAGGCTGTTTTGATTATAGTAGCTTTGTATTATAACCTAATATCTGGTATTGTGATCCCATCTACCTTGTCCTTCTTTTTCAAAATTGCTGTGGCTATTCGGGGACTTTTTTGGTTCCATATGAACTTTTGAAGTATTTGTTCTAGTTCTATGAAATATGTTGTTGGTATTTTGATGGGGATTGCATTGAATCTATAGATTGCTTTGGGTAATATGGACATTTTAATGATGTTAATTCTTCCAATCCATGAACAAGGTATGTGCTTCCACTTTTTTATATCTTCCTCTATTTCTTTTTTCACTGTCCTGTAGTTTTCTGCAAATAGGTCCTTTACTTCTTTGGTTAAGTTTATTCCTAGGTATCTTAATTTTTTTGCCATGATGGTAAATGGGATTGTTTTTTCAGTTTCTTTTTCTGTGAGTTCATCATTGGTGTATACGAATGCCGTCGATTTCTTGACATTAATTTTGTATTCTGCTACTTTGCCAAATTCATTTATTAAGTCTAGTAGATTTTTCATGGAGTCTTTAAAGTTTTCTATGTATAATATCATGTCATCTGCAAATAATGACTTTCACTTTCTCCTTTCCAATTTGGATCCCTTTTATTTTTTCCTCATGTCTGATTGCTGTGGCTAAGACTTCCAGTACTATGTTAAATAAGAGTGGCGAAAGTGGACATCCGTGTCTTGTTCCTGTTCTTAATGGAAATGTTTTTAGTTTTGTTGTACTCTAAGTTAGATACAAATACAAATCAGCCAGAAGATGGCCATTAGAACTAGTGAGTGTTGGAGATGAGTCTAAGGAAGGTCTGAATTGCAACAAGAAGGAGAAGGGAGCTCTTCAGTTGAATAAATATGAATGCCTACTATGTGTGGGGCACATGGGAGGATATTACAGATCCAAAGGTGGGAAGGGCACAAAACTATTACCTTGGAGCTATTAGTCTCGTGATCATGCCAAAGAGAGAACTGACCTAAAGCCATCCTAGAGATGTTCAATGAAACTGGAAAATGAAAAAAGTGGTTCAAAATCTTCCCAAAGCAGGCTAGGAAAAGTGGGTTGTTTGGACTGTATTTAGTTTGACTACTAAAGAAATTAGACAATGCTGGTGGTTTAGAGCTACATATAACTGGATTAGGGTCAAGTGATATCAAAGGGAGTAGATGGTAATGTGATTTTTTTTCTTTATTGATTTTAGAGAGAGAGGAAGGGAGAGGGAGAGAGAGATAGAAATATCAATGGGAGAAAGCATCGATTGGCCACCTCCTGCATGCCCTGCACTGGGTATCAGGCCCACAACCTGGGCATGTGCCCCGACTAGGAATTGTACTGGCGAACTCTTGGCGCATGAGTTGATGCCCAACTACTAAGCCCCACCAGTCTGACGGTAATGTAATATTATAATAAGAAAGCCTGAGCTAAAAAATTAGGCAACCCTGGTTTCAAGACTGAAATCAACAACTTTTAGCTATGGCTGGGTCAAGTTAATTTCTCTGGTGTTCTATTTTGTTATCTGTGAAGTGAAGATTATAATAACTTCTTGACAGGGCTATATGTGAATTTAAATAAGAGATAATACAGAAGTGCCCAGCAACTTACAATGGCACAAAGTAAATAATCAAGGAAGATCATAAAGAAAAAAATAATAATGCTTTTTTCAGTTAAAGACAAGGTTCTCCCGAGGAAGAGAACCACATTTTGTTAAGTAAAATATATCCATGTCATATTTGACTATAACAAGACAAACCTAGGATTATAGTCTGAGAATGGAGGAAAAACTCTAGAAGATGAAACTATAAAAAAGATGAAAAGAACAAACAAACAAACAAAAAAAACAACTGCTGATTAAAGAAACTGGTCGGTGTGGCTCAGTAGTTGAGCATTGACCCATGCACCAGAAGGTCACTGGTTCAATTCCTGGTCAGGGTACATGCCCAGGTTGTGGGCCCAATCCCCAGGGGGGCATGCAGGAGACGGCCAATTGATGTTCTCTCTCATTGATGTTTCTACCCCCCCTCCCTTCCTCTCTCTCTAAAAATCAATAAAGAAAAATATATATTAAAAAAAAAAAAACTGTCCCAACAACTTTTTCAAGAATAGAGGATATGAATGCAATATACAGATGACATATTATAGAATTGTACACTTGAAACCTGTATAATTTTATTAAGCAATGACATCCCAATAAATTCAGTTTTAAAAATTAAAATTAAACGTACCTTCTTTCAAGCAATCTACTCATAGAAATAATTTTTTCATTTAAATAAAAGCACCAGTATGAACAAAAAAGAATGAGACATATGAAACATTCTCATAAAAGTTATTTGCTACATGGTGACTAGGAAATCTACATGGTGCCATTGAAATCTACTAAGAGAGTAGATCTGACATGTTCTCATCAACACACACACAAGGTAACTACACAGGTGTGTTAATGAACTTGATTATAATAATCATTTCACAATTTATAGTATAGCAAATCATCACAGTGTACACCTTAAGTATATACCATTTTTATTTGTCAATTGTACCTCAGTAAAGCTGGAAAAAAAATAAAATAACTTCTCCCTACCTGCTCACCAAAATTGGATCTGCAAATTTTGACAATAGAACGTGTGAAAATTTTGTATTTAATAATTGTGCTAAGTTATATATTTTATGATTCGTAGGGTTGAAGACATTCCTCACTTTGGCATAATAAAAATATTATATTATAAAAAATTATTTTTGCTGGACAATGCTGAGATGTAACCCCTCCTTCTATATCCAAAGCTACAACAAAACAAACATCTCCATGATGTATGTGTTAATTAATTTCATTGAAGGAATCATTTCACAATGTATATGATATCAAATCACCACATTAAACAATTTAAGGCTGTCACAAGTTTTTGTCAATTATACCTCAATAAGATTGGATGAAAAAAACAAAAACCTTTAAAAGACTTTGCTATGCACATAGTCTAGTACCAACTGTGTTAACTAATATGATATGTAGGTTTAAGTTTATAAGTAGCTCTATTTTTTTTCCATAAGGCTGACTTATTTTAAAACATCATTTAGATTGAGAAACTATAAAAAATAATACATACATACTTAAAATATGTTATATACTAATCTCTGCATTTGAGTCCAGTGCTTTCTCATCAAGTGAAGTTCTCTTAGTTAGCTTTTCTGTTATCTTTCTTACATAAACCATACCTATAATACAGCATTTGTTTCTATTTTTATTTCTCTAAAGGGGAAAAATAAATTAAAGATAGTTGCAAATTCATGTGAGTATAGACTCCTTCTAGATCCTTAAAAATTTTTCCAACTATGTTGCTGCTGTTTTTCCCAGGTTTAATTCAATGCTCTTTCAATAAAAACTTGCCATCGTTATTTAATAATAAATAAAAGCTCTTTTATTCAATTATTTAATCAGGATGATAGTTCTGTAAATTAATTGGTTAATCTAAAGACTTTATAGCAAACAATTAGAAATGACAGATACCTCTGTTTTGGTAAACATACAACTTGACTGGTAGAGGTGTATGTGTATGAGTGTAGTTCTTGAGGATGACCTAAAATGACTTCTATTTCTAGCAGTATGACATACTAGATCATTCTGAACAACCTTCCTGACTGAAACGGCTAAAATGGTGGATAAATTATATATATTCAATCTTCTAAAAAGCATTGCTGAGTTGGCACAAAAGGTAGTAATTCACAGGAGCAAAGAAAAAAAAGAACATGAAAGCAGGAACCTTGAAACATAAAGGATATCAAAATGAAATTATATGTGGAGTTTTTTGGTAAAACCTGTTGTTCTGGAGTTTCCACTCTAATGTTATAAAAAAAAATGCAGGGAAACCCTGACCAGGTGGCTCAGTTGGTTGGAGCATCGTCACATACACCAAAAGGTTGTGGTTTAGTCCCAGCCAGAGCATGTAAGGGAGACAACCAATTGATGTTTCTCTCTTACATTGATACCTCACTCTCTGTCTCTCTGTCTCTCTGTTTCCTTCTTTCTACCTCCCACTCTCCCTCCCCTCCTTCTCTCTCTAAAAATCAATAAAAACATATTCTTGGGTAATGATTGAAAAAAAAAGATACAGGGACCAGGAGTTAAAATCTAGGATCAGCCTAAGGATGAAGCCTATGAAGACAAAGGCCATGGGGCTCAGACCCCAAGGACTATACACTCATGGTAAATAGAGATTCAAGAAAAATAGCATTCAGCAATGCATTGCATTTATTAATTCTATATTGAGTGAAAAAAGAAAAATATTTCATTTGAGAGTTTGTTACCATTCAGTAATCATTACAGAAGTTTACAATCCAAATTCATGTTTCCATTTTGGTAAAAAAAAAAACACACAAAAAAAAACAAAGTGAAGTAAGTAATCCTATATTGGTAATTCTGACAAATAGTCTCACCAGATACAAATGTAGTTTGTAGTTTGGAGGAACCCAACTACAATGCAGACCTCAAGAAATTCTCGCAGATAAAGTGCCAAAGAAAATGAGAAGATCACAGCCAAAAATCACAAAACACAAAAGTGACAGCCAGCACAAACAACGAGATGTCAGTACCAGACTAAAAGTCCTCAGAGATCGCAGTATCAGAGGCAGAACATAAAATATTCAAATTCAATATGTTTAGGAAAATAAATGAGAAGCATGGAAATATAAACATAGAAAAATAGACTATAAAGTACAACTAAACAGAGTTGGAAAAGGTCCACATTACACTCCTAGAAATAAAAAATAAATTAACTAAAATTAAAAAATGCAATGGGTAAATTAAATAACAGATTAAAGACAACGGACAAGAGTGTTGGGAAACTAAAAGATAGATTCAAATAAATGATGTAGAATCGTCTCAGAATAAAAGTTATTGAAACATTAAAGAGACACAGGGGATACAGGGATAATGTCTGGCGTGTGTGTGTGTGTGTGTGTGTGTGTGTGTGTGTGTGAGAGAGAGAATGGGCTAATCTATGGTGTAGCAACAAAGTAAACCCCAAATCTACTAACTCAACAAAATGAGTGTATTTTTTACTCACATAAAGTCCAATGTGAATCAGGTAACTCTTTAGAGAAATTTTCTCCCCTGGATGCCCCAGAGATTTTTGTGATTCTTTCATCTCAACAAGTGGTCTCCATAGCTACTTCCAAAAGAGAAGGAGAAGTTGGAGGGGTCACAGAATAAGCATCCATGACATGGTAAATACACAGCATTATCTCTGCCCCCACTCACTCTTTAGTTATCACATCATCCACACATAGAACACAATCGCCCCAAACCAAAGTCCCATCTAGTCACTGTTCCTCGGTCGAAAATCCAAGAATTCTGAATAATATTCAGATTAGTCTCCAGAAACATAGCTTCTCTTATTCTGAGATCTAGGAACTCAAAAGTGATCATTTTGCCCCATGCCGCCAAATCAACAATGGTGAAACAGGAACAAAATAATTACAGTAAATATTGCCATTCTGCAAAGAAAAGAATGGGAGGCTTATACTACTCACTAAAATTCAGAGCAGACACTATGCATGCTCCTTACTCAAGGGACACTCTTCTTGATGAAGCCCCGATTCTCTTCTTTGGAAGAATTTTTGTCCATTGGTTTCATGTCTGTGGTGCTACTCTCTTAATGTTATTCCTGTTTAATTATTATCCTTGGCCACATCTGAAGTGGGTATTGGGAGTCAATCATCCTTGTGGTTGGCACAGGTTTCACAACTGACTTTCTGTTTATGCAGATTTGGAACTGAAAGGCTATTTTAAATCTTAAAAACAAAAAAAAAAATTGGTTTCATTAAAAATCCATGTTCCTAATTTCTTTGTCAATATAGGTTTCCTAAAAATGTATTAATCTTCTGATCTACTTGCTTTCAGTCAGTTACATGTGCCAGTAATTATAGCAAAAGTACTCTAAGAGACATGGTTTTCAGATATGATTTCTTTGTTTTCTCATCCCACACACCTCTCTCTCTCTTTCTCTTGATCTTATGGTGGACACAAACTATCGGGATCAATGAGTGGGGTGGCCAAACCTATAATGTGCTTTTATCCTGGGTCATTTTATCTATTAATAGGTTTTGTTAGTTGCCACATTTAGATCAATCTTTTGACTTACCCAGCTCGGTAAGGTTCTGAGTTTCTAAAATCTCTATTTCCTCTTATTGTGCTTGCAAACTGGTCCCAACTTTCTTGAACAAATCTCATTTTTATAACATTGTCCTGTGTTGGGTTTCCCAGAGAGCATATTTCAATATGGAGTTTTTGTGTACAGGATTTCTGTTAAGGTATGACCTTGGAATCAACACCTGTACTAGGGACGGGAAGATGACAGGATCAAAAACAAGGGGAAATGAAGATGTAAGGAAGACTTATAACAACCTCAGCATACCCCACAGGGAACTCTGGAATGACAATGGTCCAAGAAAAGTCACAAGTTGGGCCAAAATAGCCAGCTGCTTATATATGTGTTTTGATTAGTCACTGGATATGAGTCACAGCCAGGAAGGTAGGGACCTTAGGGGAGATGGCCACCTGCAGCTAAGGAATCTGAGAATAAGCTATTGTCTAAAGGATCTCTATCATGATAACTATCAGAAACAAGGGAATAAGTCCTTCTGTGAAGAGGAATCTAGGTAACAGATCTCCTTGTCCAGCACAGGCCATCCCTTGTGGGTCTCAATTCCATTTCTTAGTGTGTTTGAGGAGCAACTTCTCTCCAACTCCAGTAGGCCTCCCTTTTGCAGGAGGGACCTAGAAAAGGAAGGTTAATGAAACAAAAAACAGCCCCACTACTCGTCTAGATGGTCTAGATGGTCTCTGGGCCACAAATGATACTCAATGTTACAACCCTCTACTATATAATAAAATCCATGGATGCCATGGGGTAAACCCACATACATATTTTTTGGTATACACTGTGTCTCCTGGTCTGACACAATATTATATGGGATGGACCAGTGAGTCAAAGTCTGTAAACCCTTCAGTTGTGATGCAGCTTGAGGCCCTACAGCAGGAAAGGAAAATGCATACACAGAATATGCATCTATTCCTGTGAGAGTCAATCACTGGACCTTCAATGGTAGAAAGAGCTACATGGAGTAGTCCACTTGCCACCAAAGTGCTATTGGTCTCCTCAAAAAATGATGCTGAATCAGGTGTTGGTGGCTGGTGTAGATTAGTTGGACATTCAGCAGTGGCAATAGCTACATCAGCCTTGATGAGTGTGGGGCCACATTATTGAGGCCATTCATGGCCCTATCTCTGTCACTAAGGCAATCTCATTCTTGTGTCTATTATCCAGTACCAGGGTAACAGAGGATGGCCAATGTCAACCAGCTAAGTCATTTGTTCCTCTCCCACAGAGGATGCTCACTGATAGCTATTAATATGTATTACAAAGATTTTAACACCTTAGCATCCATTTCCATGTGTTCACCCACATCCCTCTATCACAGATCACCTCTTCCCTACTCATCCAATATTTCTCTTTCCAGATGTTAGACTCACTGTCCAGGATAGCTGTATCTTCCTATAAATCAATATGTATTTTAACCTGAGGTGGTCACTACTCTGGCCACACAAAGTTGATGACCAGGTGCACTGCTTGTATGTCTGCCAAAACTGGATGGGACAGTAATCCCTTTCACTCACATTCCACTGTGCACTGTCCATTGTCCATAACTTAGTCACATTGTCCCTAATTAAAAGAGAGGATAGTGCCCAGCCAGAGTGGTTCAGTGGTTGAGCATTGACCCACACACCAAGAGGTTGCTGGTTTGATTGCAGGTCAGGGCACATGCTCAGGTTGTGGGCCAAATCCCCAGTGTGGGGCATGCAGGAGGTGGCCAATGTTCTCTCTCCCTCTCCCTTCCAGTCTCTCTAAAATCAATAAAGAGAAAGAAAGAGAGGCTAGATAAACCTATCTTATTCTGTGCCTGGAACATTCAAAGTATTGTCTTTGTCACAGAAATAATAGAGAACGGAAAAAGGTAATGTTCAAATTAACAATTGCTGAGAATTTTTTAAGCTATTTAAAAACACCAATTCTCAGAACTAAGCATTGAAACAAATCCCATGGGGTAAATAAAAAGTATCCACACCTCCATCATCATAATAATACTGAAGAACACCAAAAAGAAAGAGATTTTAAAAGACAGATTGCCCACAAAGGAATGGAAATTAGACCCATTGATGACTCATCAACAGCAACAATAAAAACCAGATAGTATTGGAATAATACTTTCAATGTATGAGAGGAAAAAAAAGTTGAACTATTATTCAAGAAATAAGATAAAGACATTTTCAGATAAATAATATATGAGAAGCTAAACCTAGTACAGACCCTCCCTAGAGTACCATCTATAGGATGTACTTTAAACAGAAAGAAAATGATCAAGATAGAATATTTGAAATAGGATGGTGAGCAAAAACAAAATAAAATTGAGAAATATGTGGGTATATCTAAATCAACATTGCCTAGTCAAAATAACTATGAAATGTTTAATTGTTGGAGGAAAACAGAGGAGAATTAAAATACAGAATAACAACAAATATTTCAGTTAGGGGGAAAAGTGATTAAGGTTAAATTATTTAAGGTCTTTGAATATCTGGGAGGATGATAAAGTGGTGATGGTTAAATAAGAATGTTAGGGTAAAAAAATAATACATTGAACACATAGCATCCAAACATATAAAGAAAAAATAATAAAATGAGATTATTTTATGTAAGCTATATGTAAGTAAAATATGATTATATTAGAAAGCAGCAGAATAAACCAATATGTTTTTAGATGTATGTATCAAACCATGAAGAAAATTTGGAGAGTAATTTAGAGAACCATCAGCACAGTGTTTGCCCTGGGGAGGATGCGGGGGCAGGGAGGGGCAGTAGCCCAAGAGAAATACAGTGAGGGAGAGGCATGCAGGTTCCTAGTTTTAAAGTTGGATAGTGGATACTGAAGTATACACTTATTATTCTCATTTAAAGGAATCATAGTGTTTTTAATTTTCTTTTACATGTTTGACATATTTTATCAAAAAATAGATAAATTTTTAAAATGTAAGTATGTGAGTTGATGGATGTGTTAATTAACTCAATTGTGGGAATCCTTTTGATACCGTTGTAACAATCTAGTTATTAATTAACAGGAAAGGAGCAAAGGGGAAGCCAGATAATACAGGCGTGACATTTGTACAGCTTTGCCAGGAAGCTGCAGTTTAGCACTCTCCAGGTTTGTCCCCCACAGATCAGTGGGGAAAAGGCAGTTTAGATGCATGCCCAGTAATATCTGAATGACATGGGAAGGTGCTTACCTGTCAATCACACCTGGTAATTGGCTAGAATAGGCATGGCCACTGAAAGGGTACAAAATCTGAGATCCGTAAACTCCTAAACAAAGGGAGCTTGCCCTCTTGGTCCTTCTTGCTCCCTCTCTTACTGAGGGAGTCTGACCCCTGGCACGCTCCTGCAGTCGCCCACAGGACTCATGGCCATGAGGAGCCCACACGCAATGGACTAATGGACCGTGGTTAGTTAGCCTGATGCTACATGAGACTGAACTCAACCATGAAACAGAAACTCTGGACACTGCTTCTAGCCCTGCAGATTCCCAGCTACCCTTCTTGCAGGACTAAATTAAGATAACTGGGACTTTGCAAACCAAGGGATGTACTTCTACACAAACGAAAGTCTCTCATCGTCCTGGACAAGTCTCAGAAAATTCTTTTCCTCAAGATATCCTAAGAACCCCACTCCCACTAGCAATGAAGAAAGATAATTCATACAATTCTCTGGTAACACGTTCACAGCTTATGTGTGTATCAAATCATCATGGTATACACTTTAAATATATTGTAATTTCATTTGTTCATTATACCTCCATAAACCTGAAAAATAAAGTAAATAAACAAACAAGGAAACCAACTTAAAATTGTGGCCTGCTAACTCTGAGTCATCAAAGTATCATGGGTGTTAGTATAGCTTGCCAGTACATATATTTTACAGAGGAAATGGAGAGTGTCAATTAATACAGTCAATCAACCCATCAAAATATTAAATATTAAAAATATGAATCCATCAGTATGATTAAGTAGAGACCAGTTAAGAGTGGTTCCCATCTGGGAGCAGACAACAATTTGGATGTGCTCTTACTGGGAAGGAGAGGAGAGAAGACCTAGGAGAATTCACTGCTTCTGGTTTAGTTTCTTGGAAACTACCCTGGATCTCAGGTGCGGGTTTGTCTGACTCGATGTGTTAAAGCTCGTATGTGTTAATTGCAGAGTCTATGGTGTGCACACTGAATTTCACTCTGCGGCTCTTTCTCTTTTTATAGCACTTTTCCCTCCGTGGAAAACACAGCAACATGTTACTGTTTCACACACACACACAAATGATAATAGTTAATCAGGCTTGTATTTCTTCTGAAGTTGCTTGAATAATGTCTGCTCAGCTCCCTGAAGAAACTTGGATGAAATAATGGTGTACATTTTAATAAAATATGCAAGGAGTTGGAACATTAAAACTGCCATTATCAGTATTACCATTATCAGTAGAGAAGTTGTATACCTAATTCTCCATACATTATGCTAAAAATTAAAGCATTATATCTAATACAATGTCAAAGGCAATGTTAATGCAAATATTAACTACAGCAAAGGACCAGAGTGCAAGAAGGGAATTCTGAATGAAAAGATCAGAACGGTGGCAGCAAGAAGCCAGTGCTCGCCTCTAGAATTCACGCAGACTTCCCTAATGAAGCGCTCGGAAGAAAATGTATCGGCGGAAGTTCCACCTGTGGTCATTTACAATTTCATAAATGATATGTGAAATGGCTAGTCACAATGCAGTATTGACATTAGGTTGATAATGAATAAATAGCCAAGAAATACCCGAGTGTGTCCATCTACACTATCATAATGGGCCAGACACGGTGCTTTGCCCGAGTGTGAGGAAGACGAGCCGAGACCCTGTGCTCACACAGTGAGGCCTCGGTCCAGGTCTCTGTCTCTTCGCAGGTGTTAACTGAATCCTGGTTGGATTACGGCGATGCGGTACATTGGGTCAAAGTGCTTTCAGAACACCAAGGAGCAGGTTAATATTTGAGATGAATCTTTACAAAAGGACAGGGCATTTCTAAGAAGAGACATATTCAGCTAGCAGAGATCAAGGGAAAGCAGATATTACTCACTGTTTTTGTTTGTTTGTTTGTTTGTTTGTTTGTTTGTTTGTTTTCTGATTGAAATGTAAGGGAAGGCAGGGGTAAATGGATGCACAAGCCCTGAAAGGTTCGGAGAGCTTGGCATGGAGGATGAGGGTGGCTTGGACCACACTGGGAAGATACCGATTCCAAACAAGAGGGCTTGTACTTTTTCCTAGAAGATCTGGAGCCTTCAGGGGCTCATCTGCAGGGCAGTGTGTATGCAGGGTTCCTTCTATAAGAAGGGCTTCTGGAGCATGAGACAGGATGGATTCGGGGAGGGGCAGCCTGTCCTAGGCTCTGTGTTAGTGACCGCGCACAAATTAGGACATTGTCATTGTCTTCCAGATGGTGGAAGCCTAGTGGGTAGGCAGGTAATCAGGGCACAGATAACTGCTATGCAATGGCTATTGGGTTGTGATAAAGGGACGCGCAGTGACGCTTTGGAGATACGCAGAGAAGCTACCTGCCTCGTGGTGGAGAAGTCAGGAAGGCTTCCAGGAGCAAGTGTCCGTTGGATTGAGCCTAAGAAATCAGGAAATAAAGGCGCACAAGCTGTTCTTTACCTCTGCTCGGACCACACTTTCAGGTTCGGAGATCATAACTGGTTCTTACCCGGTGGTGTGGAGCTTGGGGGACATAGCAGGGTATACATACAAAAGTAATTAATTTAGTAAATCAATAAAATCATAAGAACGGTGTTTAATCTTGTTAAGCACAAGGAATGTTTAATTGATTAGCCATGCACAGAGAGTGTTTACCGAAGACTAGGCACCAAAGAAGCTTCGAGAGAATTTTCAGAACGGCCAGCACCGTAACCAATGGGATTCTCCCATCGGAGAGGGGCGAGAACGAGGCACATTTTGCTACATTCTTCTGAATATGGAGGTTTCATTTCTGCCAGCTTCTAGCTCAAGAAGCTGATTACCTAATTGATGAAGCCGATTTTTTCATGCCAGAAAAAAAGCACAGTCTAAAGCAAGGTCCATTGACAAAGGTGGTAGTAAGGGGTGTGGTACAAAGACTTCCAGGGGGTTCTGAATGATGAACTGAGAAGTGTGGACTGAAGGACTCCAGACTGAGGAAATATTCTGAATAGAGTGCCCCCCGCCCTCCCTTTTCCCCTCTCTCATTAGTTCTTTCCTTATGTCCCTTTTTGAATAGATATTTACTGAGCCCAGAATTACTTTTTAATCAAAAACCTAGTCCTTCATGGCAAGTAGCTTGCAGTTCAACAGCAGGGCTCCAAAAGGAAACATACTTTGCCCTCCTTCCCTCCTGCATCTAATTCCATCTTCTGGAGGTAGGAGGAGAGCGGTGATCGGGGAAATAGGAGCCAAAAAAGGTGCTGCTCAAACTAAATCATGAAGGAGCCTGGAAGGTACTCCAGGCAGAAAAATAGCTCCTGCCAAAGCAAAATAGAGAACGTGGTATATTCAAGGAACTACAGGGGTTTTCGTACACGAGAAGCTTGGGGTGTGCTGGAGAGGGGTGAGGGGCAGAACCACAGCAGCAGTGCACCGATGACCCACTGGACACTGCACCGACCTGGCTCACGATGGGGAACAGTGGGCGATAAAGGTGAGGACCTTGTCGAAGGTCCTGCTGGCTAGAAAATAACAGCTGGGCTTTGCGTAAAACTGTTCCTGATGGTTCTTCAGAACTGTGTTTACTAAGCAATTTTACACACTTGAAAGCAATCTGGGTACATTTACACCTTCTCGCCATAGTTTGTGTTACCTGTAGTTATTATTAATTAAGGCAGAGACCTGTGTCTGAAAGGAGTGTAGCAATCTGAAGGGCTCATGTTCGTATTTGTCAATTTTTATTTGGAAACAGCAGGTGGAATTGTGATGGGAGCGGCGTTTAGCCTCAAACCATCGTGCAGATTGTCTTGGTGCCTATGTAATTGCAAGAGGCTGCTTTGGTCGAAGCTCCTGAACACTTTTTATTGCTAATTTTGGCAATAAACCTGTTAATTAGCTAATTGTAAAACACTAGTGAATCAAGCAAAAAGAATCCATCTGTTTATAAAATTTCAAAGATCTCTTCTGGGCATAACATTTAAAACCAAGAGCTGGTGAACACCGTGTTGCCTGCTAACTACCAGCCATCTCCGGAATATTTGTACAGTCTCATCGCAGGGTTCAGAGGTGATATTTTAATGTGGCCATTTGTCGTATTTGAAGGTAATTTTGCAGGCACATAGTGCTGCATGCAATTTATTTCAGGGACTGTTGGAAATGGAAAAATTGGTGAGGGATATATGACTTTTTCATCTATATCTATAGCCAGGCAGGAAAAAGGCAGAAGGCATTTCAAACAGAGAAATACAGTAATGAAAGCCAGAAAGGAAAAAAAAAAAATCAGAGGACTGCAAAAATTCCTAAAGGAAGGAAATCTGTAGTGTACCTAGGAGAAGGGACTGGTGGGCTAGGAGAGAGGCCAGAGTAAAACATTTAAATGTCAATAAAGAAGGATCTTCCTGAAATGTTAACATCAAAGTTGTGGGCATTCAATGAAAACATTCCATGTAGAGAGTATGGCAAAAATCTGTTTTCAAGAAATGTCACCAACCATGGATTTGGAAAAGTGTGAGGAGTCTTCAGGTCCTCCTCCGGAGTGCCCAAAGGGAATTGCAGTAGGAAGCCCAGGAAAAGCCTGGACACCCAAAATAAAGTAGGCGAAAGTCATGCGACTGAGTCAGAGATGCGGGCTCTGGTCTCAGCTCTGACTAGCTAGAGACATGTTGTTTATCCTTCCTGGGTCTCTACTTTGCTCTGTTAATGGCAAAGTTGTTTGGGGACGCATTTACTCTAGGTTTAGGAGGACAGAATTACATGGTTCCACTCATAATCACATCTATGTATAACAAAGTTGTTGATAGCCATCCAAATGTAGCTTTAAGGAACTCCTAACCCTGAAATAACGAATAATCTGACCTCCTTCCATGAAGGTGCAGGACCAGAGGCCATATTGCAATATGAGCTTAGACATCCGTAACTGGAAGCATGTAGATAATAGGGAAAAAACAAGGGTTGAAATGTAAGGTGGCAGAAACTAATCTATGGTCTAAAATCATAAACAGAGTTTGATGGACAGCTAATCATAATGAAAGTTTCTATATTGGTTGTAATCTGAACTTTTTGTTACAATTTGTCTCTCAAGATCAGAATGATTTCTACTGATTTTTTTTTGTTTTACTGCTGATCTTCATAGATTTTGTTTTATGTTCTGTTTATTATATGACTTTTCTCTGAGATATTCAATAAACAAATTTCAAGACAGCACAAGAAGGTAGAGATATGTCTACATTCAAATCATTTGTTCTACTTCTTTTCTTTTTTCTTTATTGATTTGAGAAAGAGAGGGAGGGAGAGAGAGACAGAGAGAGAGAGAGAGAGAGAGAAACATCAATGAATGAAAACATCAATTGGCCAGCTCCTGCATGACCCCCACAGGGGACTGGGCCCACAACCTGGGCATGTGTCCTGACCAGGAACCGAACTGGCGACCTCCTAATACATAGGTCGACACTCAACCGCTGCGCCACACCGGCTGGACTGTTCTGCTTCTTTAAACATTCTAAAACATCTTTCCAAAATGCAATTGCAACGAGAATAGATGAGGCCTCTGGAGAGGAACATCAAAGGCTCCCAAACTTTCACACAGTCATCTCTCATTTACACTTTCCCTTTCTGTGGACTTTATCATGATGCCTCGATGCAATTAGCTATTTCATCAGTAAGGAGCCACCACTAACTTCCGTGCTCATATTTCTGCCTTTACCATAGATTGCCCAAGTGTAAGTAAAAATTCCATGTATTAAAATATTTTAAAGCTTTCTTTGCTTTGATATTCCCACCTGAGGACCCCGTGGACATCTGTTAGTATCTGTTCACGAACCCTTCACTTAACTAGTCGGCAACACTTGAAGAAGACCACCTGCATGTGGTCATGCAGGAGGAGCACTGAGTTGGGAGTCAGGAAAGGTGGCCTCCAGCATGGTTCTGAGAGCTGCATGACCTTTAATAATTCATTTAATTTCTTTAAGCCCCCGTTTCCTCAGCTATAAGAACAGGGTTTACCAGATATCATTTTAGATTGCTTCCAGTTAAAACATTCTGAAGCTTGATTTCCCAGGTTGCTGGGGGGCATCTATTTGCTTCCAGCCCAGGCAAGCAGAGGCCAATGCCATTACCGCCTGACAGCTGGAGAGAAAGAAAAGGAATGAAAGCTTCCCCAAGTGCTCCTGATCCTCCTTTTTTGTAAATAAATGAAAAGACTTCATTTTCCAGAGCAAAGCCTGAGTTGCAAATGTCATGTTTTTTTTTGTTTTTTGTTTTTTATGGGGAGGTAAAAAAATATATATTAGCTTTTAAAAATATACCAGCATGTAACATTTTGTTTGTTTCCATAATGTCTGATGTAAGGATAAAGATCTTTATTTAACACTGAAAGTGAACTTCCTAATTTATCTGGCTTACAGGACCATTTACATATCCTACGGAACATTTATTATATCTGAACAGAATTGAAGATGATACAATATTCTTGGCTGAGATTAAAAATATATAAGGGTGAAATATTGATGGCAATACACAATATAAAGAAGAGCAACCCAGCTGGTGCTATTTGGATGATAAGAATGAAATGGTTCCTAGCTAAAGTGAAATGATAACCTCAAAAGATATAGATTAATGACAGTAGTTTCTAAGATTGAAAAAGGAAAGGCAAGGATAAAAGAGGAATAAATTTAAGCATTTCAACAAAGGATGGAGAAATTTAAAGGCTAATGTTAATTGAATTATGTGTTGTAACCAGATAATGTTCTATTATACAAAGATGAAAGCCACAGTCCTATCAAACCATCTAGTGGAAAGATATCAACTTAAATCCGCAAAGGTTATTTTTAAAGTATTCTTTATGTGAATCTAAATTTCAGGAGTTCAGTTTTACTTTAAGCTTCCTCATTTACAATGGTGATAAATTTAGTTTGATTGCTCAGGAACATATATCCAGATTTACGGCAATACCGCAATAACTAAATGCATTGTTATTTTTCATCCAGAATTCATTGATTTGTTCTGTATATTTATTGAGTTCCTCTATGTGTCCATAATCCCAAATGGTTCAAAGGGCCCTGGTTTTTCAATCTTCATTTCTTCAACAAACCTTTCCTGAGTACCTTCTGTGTGAAAAGCACTGTACTAAATTTCAGACCCTAAAAGAAATTAATACGATTTTTTAGGGCAAGTGCTATATCATCTTTATCTTTCCATGTCTAGTAAGAGGGCCCAGACTAATATATGTAGTTGATAAATGTTTAAATGAATTAAACATTTTAGGGAGGCAGAATACATAAAACTATGAATTGAGAGAACCAAGTAATATCTTACATGTCTAAAATCACCAACTCAAAAAGTTGGAAGGGATCATAGATGTCATTGAAGCTGTTCCCTAAGTTTGTTCCATGGTATAAAAGTAATGGATAATACTAAAACAAAGGGGTTGGGAGATTTCTTGGTTAAATAAGTTTGGAGAAAACAGAATCAAACGAGTTTCTTCACTTTCAGAGACGTTGGTGTGCTAAAATTATGTATTTCTCTCAAAATCAAATATAGCACATATTTCCAACCATATTCATCCAGGGGGCATTTGTATTGAGCCACATCTTGTGAAACTAATATTCTGATTTGGGGAAGTACTCAACTGGTCCATTTTTCTAGCTTTACTCCTCTATCCCAACCACACTTTACCCAGTGAAAGAGAACTTGATAACTCTGTTTAAATAATTTTATGAATAAGTGATGCATCCTATTTTTTTTTAGCGAACCAGTTTTTATCTTTAGATAGCCTTCACTGTGAGGGATCTTTTGAAATTTGAGCTGAAATCTGCCTCACAGTCCATTAGAGGTGGTGTTGGTGAACAATGGTTGACAGGAAAAATCTGGCCAATGTCTTATTTTTGTATGGCCTTCAAGCTAAGAATGGTTTTTATATTCTTAAAGACTGTAAAAGAAGAAGAAGGGGAGGGGGGATAGGGAAGAGGGGGCAGGAGGAGGAGGAGAGAAAAGGAGAAGGAGGAGAAGAAGAAGAAGGGAGATAGGGAAGAGGGGGGAGGAGGAGGAGGAGAATAAAGGAGAAGGAGGAGGAGGAGAAGAAGAAGAAGAAGAAGAAGAAGAAGAAGAAGAAGAAGAAGAAGAAGAAGAAGAAGAAGAAGAAGAAGAAGAAGAAGAAGAAGAAGAAGGAGGAGGAGGAGGAGGAGGCGACGAAGGAGAAGGAGAAGGAGAAGGACAAGGACAAGGAGAAGGACAAGGAGAAGAAGGAGAAGAAGGAGGAGAGGAGAAGGAGAAGGAGAAATGCAGCAGTGATGGCATATGGCCCATCCAGCCAAAAATACTTACAATCTGGATCTTTACAAAAGAGTTTGCAGAAATGTGCTCTAAAGAAGTGGTGTCCAGACTTTTCAACCACACACTATGTGGTAAGCACCTTCTAATTTTGTCCAAAAAGTTTCCTGCACTCTTGGATTCAAGCCCTTGTATAATCCCCTCCTTTGAACATGGTCTAGAAAGTTAGCAACTCCAGTTCTATTGTATTATATTGGATTCTATTCTATTCTATCCTATTCAATCCTACAGAAGACTTGCTTGTATTCCATTTTGCTGAATAAAATATGGCAAACATTATGGAATATTTCTTCTACAATTAAGTTTTTTAAAAGTCTGGTTTCTGACTGGGACACTCGCCCCTCTCTCACTCACCTGCTCTGAGCAAAGCCAGCTGCTATATTGTGAGCTACTCTATGAACAGACAAGGAAAGGAGAAAGGCCTCTAGCCACCAGACAGTGAGAATTAAGGCCTTCAGCCCAACAGTCTGCAAGGAACTTAATCCTATCAACAACCAGGAAAGAGAGTTTAAAGTAGATTCTCCCCCAGTTAGGCCTACAAATGTGACCATAACCTTGGCCAACAGCCTTATTTCAAGTTCATGAACCACCTTGAGATAGAGGAAGCCAGCCGATTACACCCAGATTCCATTCAAAACTGTGAGATCATAAATGATTGTTGTTTGAAGGTGTTAGGTTTGGGGATAATTGCTACCCAGCAATAGATAACTAACATATACTCTGATTAGTAAAAAAAAAAAAAGAAGCCTACAATCCCAATATATGTACATTTAGTTATAAACTATAAACATGTACTACTACAAACTTTGGCTTTAAATACTAGCAAAGCTACCATTTTTCTTTCTTTTTTTTTTCCTTTTTATTTATTTATTATTTATTATTTATTTTTTTGTTACAGATATTTCACCTTTTTTACCCCATTGGCACCCCCCTCCCCACCCCACCCCCACCCCGTCCCCGGCTTAGTTGTCCATGTCCATTGGTCATGCATACATGCATATAAATTCTGTGGTTTATCTCTTCCCACCACCCCCACCCCCACTTCTGAGGGATGTCAGTCTGTGCCCTACTTCCATGATTCTGGGTCTACCAGAATCAGACTGTTATGTTCATTATATTCCGTATATAAGTGAGATCATGTGTTATTTGTCTTTCTCTACTTGGCTTATTTCACTTACAATAATACTTTCCAGGTCCCTCCATGTCGTCTCAAAGGATAAGAGATCTTTCTTTCTTACCACTGCATAGTACTCCATTGTGTATATGTACCACAGCTTTTTTATCCATTCGTCTACTGATGGACACTTGGGCTGTTTCCAGATCTTAGCTATTGTAAATAGTGCTGCTATGAACATGGGGGTACATATATTCTTCCTCATTGGTGTTTCAGGCTTCTTAGGGTATATTCCTAGAAGTGGAATCACTGGGTCAAATGGAAGTTCAATTTTTAATTTTCTGAGGTAATACCATATTGTTTTCCATAGTGGCTGCACCAGTCTGCATTCCCACCAGCAGTGTATTAGAGTCCCCTTTTCTCCACACCCTCACCAACACTTGTTTGATGATTTGTTGATGGCGGCCATTCTGACAGGTGTGAGGTGATACCTCATTGTTGTTTTAATTTGCATCTCTCTGATGATTAGTGATGCTGAGCATTTCTTCATATGTCTCTTGGCCATTTGTATGTCCTGTTTGGAAAGGTGTCTATTCAGCTCCTCTGCCCATTTTTTAATTGGGTTCTTTGTCTTCCTTTTGTTGAGTTGTATGAGCACTCTATATATATTGGAAATTAACCCCTTATCTGATATATCATTGGCAATGATGTTCTCCCATACAGTGGTTGCCTTTCCATTTTGATGATTGTTTCTTTTGCTGTGCAGGAGCTTTTTAGTTTGATGTAGTCCCATGTGTTCATTTTTTCCTTTGTTTCTGTTGCTTTAGGTGATGTATCAGTGAAAATTCTGCTCCGTATGATGTCTGAAATTTTGTTGCCTACATTTTCTTCTAGAACTTTTATGGATTCACGGGTCACATTTAAGTCTTTTATCCATGTTGAGTTTATTTTTGTGTATGGTGTAAGTTGATGGTCTAGTTTCATTTTTTTGCATGTAGCTGTCCAATTTTCCCAACACCGTTTATTAAAGAGGCTGTCTTTACTCCACTGTATGCTTTTGCGACCTTTGTCAAATATTAATTGAGCATATTGCCTTGGGTCCATTTCTGGGTTTTCAGTTCTGTTCCACTGATCTATATGCCTATTCTTGTGCCAGTACCAGGCTGTTTTGGTTACAGTCGCTTTGTAGTATAACCTGATATCTGGTATTGTGATCCCACCTACTTTGTTCTCCTTTTTCAAGATTGCTGTGGCTATTTGGGGTCTTTTTTGGTTCCATATGAACTTTTGAAGTATTTGTTCTAGTTCTATGAAATATGTCGTTGGTATTTTGATGGGGATTGCATTGAATCTATAGATTGCTTTGGGTAGTATGGATATTTTAATGATGTTAATTCTTCCAATCCATGAACAGGGTATGTGCTTCCACTTTTTTATATCTTCCTCTATTTCTTTTTTCAATGACCTGTAGTTTTCTGCAAATAGGTCCTTTACTTCTTTGGTTAAGTTTATTCCTAGGTATCTTAATTTGTTTTCCGCGATGGTAAATGGGATAGTTTTTTTAGTTTCTCTTTCTGTGAGTTCATGATTGGTGTACAAGAATGCCGTTGATTTCTTGTCGTTAATTTTGTATCCTGCTACTTTGCCAAATTCATTTATTAAGTCTAGTAGATTTTTGATGGAGTCTTTAGGGTTTTCTATGTATAATATCATGTCATCTGCAAATAATGACAGTTTCACTTCCTCCTTTCCAATTTGGATCCCTTTTATTTTTTCTTCATGTCTGATTGCTGTGGCTAAGACTTCCAGTACAATGTTAAATAAGAGTGGCGAAAGTGGACATCCCTGTCTTGTTCCTGTTCTTAATGGAAATGTTTTTAGTTTCTGTCCATCGAGTATGATGTTGGCTGTAGGTCTTTCGTATATGGCCTTTATTATGTCGAGATATGATCCCTCTATTCCCACATTGCTGAGTGTTTTTATCAGAAATGGATGCTGGATTTTCTCGAATGCTTTTTCAGCATCTATTGATATGATCATGTGGTTTTTATTCTTCATTTTATTTATGTGGTGTATCACGTTTATTGATTTGTGAATATTGTACCAGCCTTGCATCCCTGGAATGAATCCCACTTGTCATGGTGAATAATTTTTTTGATGTATTTCTGGATCCGATTTGCTAATATTTTGTTCAGGATTTTGGCATCTATGTTCATCAAGGATATTGGCCTGTAGTTTTCTTTCTTTGTAGTGTCTTTTTCTGGTTTTGTAATTAGAATTATGCTGGCCTCATAGAATGTGTTTGGAAGTCTTCCTTCTTCTTGAATTTTTTGAAATAGTTTGAGGAGAATGGGTGTTAGTTCTTTTTTGAATGTTCGGTAAAACTCCCCCATGAAGCCATCTGGGCCTGGGCTTATGATTACTGGGAGAGTCTTGATTACCTCTTCAATTTCCTTAGTTGTTATTGGTCTGTTCAAGTTTTCTATCTCTTCCGGGTCCAGTTTTGGGAGACTGTGTGTTTCTAGAAATTTGTCCATTTCGCTTAGATTGTCGAATTTGTTGCCATATAGTTCTTCATAGTAGTTGTTAACGA
The DNA here is from genome assembly GCF_014108415.1 of Molossus molossus. Lineage (NCBI taxonomy): Eukaryota > Metazoa > Chordata > Mammalia > Chiroptera > Molossidae > Molossus > Molossus molossus. The sequence goes on along the minus strand of NW_023425344.1, from coordinate 15,225,542 downwards.
TCTTTTGTATTTCCGTGGTGTTGGTTGTTACTTCTCCTCTTTCATTTCTGATTTTGTGTATTTGGGTTCTCTCTCTTTGTTTCTTGGTGAGTCTGGCTAAAGGTCCATCAATCTTGTTTATCTTTTCGAAAAACCAGCTCTTTGTTTCACTGATCCTTTGAATTGTTTTTTTTGGTCTTTATGTCATTTATTTCTGCTCTGATCTTTACTATATCCTTCCTTGTACTTGTTCTGGGGTTTTCTTTTTGTTTGCTTTCTAATTCTTTAAGTTGTGAGGTTAGACAGTCAATTAGAAATTTTTCTTGTTTTTTGAGGTTGGCCTGTAGTGCTATGAACTTCCCTCTCAGAACTGCTTTCGCTGCATCCCATAGATTTTGTGTTGTGTGTTCATTTTCATTGGTTTCCAGGAAGTTTTTAATTTCTTCCTTGATCTCCTCGGTGACCCATCCATTGTTTAATAACATGCTATTTAGCCTCCATGTGTTGAAATATCTTTGTATGTTTTTGTTGCAATTGATTTCTAGTTTCATGCCATTGTGATCTGAGAAGATGGTTGATATGATTTCAATCTTCTTGAAATTGTAGAGATTTAGTTTGTGTCCTATCATGTGGTCTATCTTTGAGAATGTCCCATGTGCACTTGAGAAGAATGTTTATTCTGTAATTTGGGGGTGTAATTCTCTGTAGATATCTATTAAATCCATTTGGTCTAGTGCTTCATTTAAAGTCTCTGTTTCCTTGCTGATTTTTTGCCTAGAGGATCTATCCAGTGATGTCAACGGGGTGTTGAAGTTCCCTGCTATGATGTATTGTTGTCGATTTCTCCTTGGAAGTCCTCCAGAAGATTTTTAATATATTTTGGGGCTCCTATATTGGGTGCATATATGTTTATCAAGGTTATATCTTCCTGTTGGATAGATCCTTTCAATATTATGTAGTGGCTTTCTTTGTCTCTAGTTATGGTCTTCGTTTTGAAATCTATTTTATCAGATATGAGAATTGCTACCCCAGCTTTTTTTTGCTTTCCATTTGCTTGGAAAATTTTTTTCCATCCCTTCACTTTCAACCTATGTGAGTCTTTTGTTGTGAGGTGGGTCTCTTGTGAACAACATATAGATGAGTCATGCTTTCTTAGCCAATCAGCTACTCTGTGTCTTTTTATGGGAGCATTCAATCCATTTACATTTAAGGTGATTATTGATATGTACTTATTTATTGCCATTTTTGTTTAGTGTGGTTCTATTTTTCTTCCCATTTCTACTACTAATTACAGCAGTCCTTTTAACATTTCTTGCAGTGCTGGTTTGGTGCTAATGTATTCCCTTAGCCTGTTTTTGTCTGGGAAGCTCTTTATTTGACCTTCTTTTTTTTTTTTTTTTATCCTCATTCAAGGACCTTTTTCCATTTTTTGTACAGATAGAGTGGGAGGGAGAGAGAGGAAGGGAGAGAGAGAGAGAAACATCGACGTGAAGGGACACATCGAGTGGCTGCCACCCACACGACCAACCAGGGCCGGGGACAAACTGCAACCGAAGTATGTGCCCTTAGCGGGAACCAAACCCGGGTCTCTCCGGACCACAGGCAAACGCTCTAACCGCTGAGCCAAACTGGCCAGGGCTGACCTTCTATTTTGAATGATAGTCTTGCTGGGTAGAGTAGTCTTGGATTCAGATTCTTGTTTTTCATGACTTTGATTACTTCATGCCATTCCTTTCTGGCCTGTAGTGTTTCTTGTGAGAAGTAAGTTGAGAGCCTTATGGGATTTCCGTTGTAGGTAACCTGTTGCTTATCTCTTACTGCTTTTAGGATTCTCTCTTTGTCTTTAATTTGTGGCATTTTAATTACTATGTGTCTTGGTGTGGGCCTGTTTGGGTTCTTCTTACTTGGGACTCTCTGTGCTTCTTGAACTTGAATGCCTTCTTCCTTCACCAAATATAGGGAAGTTTTCTGTCACTATTTTTTTTAATATATTCTCTATCCCTTGCTCATTTTCTTCTTCTTCGGGGACTCCTATGATGCGAATATTATTACTTTTCCAGTTGTCCCACAGTTCTCTTAAGCTGTCTTCCTGTTTTTTAATAGTTTTTTTCCTTTTGTTTTAATTCACTGATCCGGTCCTCAGCTTCCTCTACTCTGCTTTTTAAACCTTCCAATGTGTTTTTCATTTCCGATATGTAATTTTTTATCTCTTCTTGATGGTTTTTAATTTCCAATTGTCTTATTTTCAGTGTCTCTATGTCCTTACTCATGCTGTTCAGCTTCCTCAAGATCATGGCCCTGCATTCTAGCTCTGTTGACATGCCTAATTGCTCCACATTAATCTCATCTTTGGTGGAGGTCTCTTGCTCTTTCATTTGGCTTCTGTTTCTGTGTTTCACCATTTTGGCTATCACTGTGGGCTTTGGAGCCTGTCAAGTTTTCCCTTGGGTGTTGGTGTTCTGCTGTCTGTGGCTCCCTCTCCTGTGTTTAGATGAGCGAGGGAGGACCCACGTTAAACACCACTGTCAAGTCTTACTTTCCTGGCTAAAGTTGCTAGCCCTGGAAAGGTACTGCTATCCTCTAGCTTTTTGCCTGGAGGCTAGCAGTCGAGGTTACTTGATGAGTTTGGGGTTGTCAGTTGATTGAAAAATTCCCTCAGGTGCTCAGGGTAAGGGGATTTCCTGAGGGTGGGGCAGATGCTGGTTGTTAATGAGCCTCAATTAGTACTTCAGTGGCCCACAGGGTGGGGTTGGATCTCTGAGGGAGGGGCTGCTGCCTCTCCCCAGAGCCCTGGGAAGGAGCAAGATGACCACCGTCCTGCGTGGCTGCAACTCAGCAAAAGCTCTGAGTGCCCCCCAAATCCCACGTGTCCCGACACAGTTCCAGTCCAGTCTGCCCTCCCTCTGCCGGGGCCCAAGGTGCATGGCTGTGGCTGTTTCAGCCTCTGTCCCGGCTGCGCTGTGGAGCCGCCTGGGAGTCCCAGCTAAGGCCCCTGCTGAGCTACCGACCGTGGGCTCCCAGCCCCCGTCTCGCGCCTTCCCAAGCCTACCGGGATGGAGTCAGTGTCCCTCATTATATAGTCCTCGCAAGCTGCTTTTCTGTTGCTTTTTCCCATCGATTTGTCTGTGTTATAGTTGTAATTCCAGTTTGGTTCTGGGAGACGGTCTGTGTAGCTTCCGTTCACTCTGCTGCCATTTTTTGTTTTTTTTTTCACCATTTTTCTTAATTTTAGACAAAAATAAACATAGAGAAAAATTTTAATAATTTATTATGGGTGTGGACCCTACTGGATTAGTTTGTTGATCACTTGATATGTCTGCTTCTATTTTGGAGAACACTGTGATAGAGGAACATATACAATCATAATGACACAAAAGCGCCCAGAACTTTGAGCACAGAATTGTATTTATCTGACAGCTATATTATTCAATAGAACCAAGTCTTCCTGTCTAAAATATTTTATTTGTTCAGAAGTGTTAGCTCATCATTTATGTCAATCAATGAACAACTCATTGTCGATGGCACCTTGGAAATCTACACTTAGGTTAGTAGGAAATCTTCGGATGTCCAAGAGAGTTTATCCGTCTTACGAGTTGCCTGGTCACTAAAAGGGAATGTTAACATCTGTGGGAGAAGCAGCTTGTGTCCGTTCTATCCTGATTGACAATTCTCTGAAAGGCCCAATAGCATTTTCTACGGTTTCACAAAATGGCGACCTTCTGTTTCAGAGTGCGGGGTAGCTACTGAGTTCTGGGTACAGTTATCATCACATGGATGCCCCATGTGGCTTCCAATTAGAGAATCAAGCCTAATTTCACTTCCCAATCAGACTGAAATATAAAAGAGACAGATAAGACCATCAGAGTGAGGTATGAACAGAGATTTCAGGCAAGCCGGATGCATGAATATCAACTTTTAGGAGCATTCAATTAGAAACGCAGAGGCAGAGCCCTCTGCGAAGCTGGGAGGTGCTGGGAGAAATGAGAGAGATTAGTAAGAACCCTGCGATGAAGACGCTGTTTCCATACAATGCCCTAATCAGGAGGACAAGTGGCAGTTGTTATGAAGCAGTAAGATTCAGAACAATGCCTTTCCCAGGGAAGTAGTCACCACGAAACAAGGGCTGCTGGAGGACAATACGGACTTGTACACATGAAAGAGGATAATTACTTTAAGACATTATGCCCAACATCCTGTGAGTTTCCTTGGACCAAAAACAAAAATACTAGAAATTTGAAAGTTGTGAGTTCTTTTTCCCTTGGCTTCCAAACTTCATACTTTTCTCACTATGTCTTTCATATTATCCCAATTACCTAGGTTAGTGCATTAATATAGAAATACTATGATCTCCCAATTTCCCTAATTAAGACTATTAGGAAGACATTTTATGCTCTTATTTGTTAATGGAATTCAAGTTAAAGTCACTGTATCAGATCTTATTAGCTGCCACGTTATAACATATGATATGTCATTGGGGGCAAAATGCCTAAATCAAAAATTAGATCCAAACTCCAAGAATACAAACTGTGATAGTAACATAGTCATGGTCCTTTGCATATATTTTATCCTGCATAAAATAAAACTTTCTTGTGTCAAGTTTTAATCAAGAATGCCCCTAGGAAATAGTATGGCGTGGGAGATCTGGGAAGAAATTTTACCATTCCAACTTTTTATTAATAGGGTGTCCAAATTAAAACTTGCACTTATTTTAAGAAGGACGTGAGAGGTGAATAAAGGATTTGGCCCACATTATACCATTTCTTAAAGAAACAAAATGGGGAATTTGTATTTCATTAACACAGCAATCATATTTAATTGTTATTTGCATGCTGAGCGTAAGGTTGAACAAAATGGGATGGGCCTATTGGAGGACACATCCCCAGTGTCCAGCACCCAGTGGCTGCTTAACACAAGATTTTGAATAAATGAGAAAAGACCTGAGTCTCTTTTCTAAAGGGACATGTAACCTAGCTGGAACAAACAGACATTTCCTCACGTGATCTTCACCACACATCTGTGAGGAAGGCAGTATTTTTAAGCTCATTTTGTACTGGAGGAAACTGAGGTTCTGGAAGGCTATTGACTCAAGCTCAGAGATCTGGGGAGTGGCGACACAAGGAATTTAACCCTGTCTGCCTGACTCTGGAATCCAGGCTGTGAACTTGGACTTGAATCTTCAGCTGCTGACCTTCCCCAAGGACTGCCCTCAGTGATGTCGCAGTCCTGAACTCTTCAGTATTCTTTCTTCCCTTGTCTATTATTCTCCCTTAGAGATGCTGTAGAATAGCAATCCGCCTCCTACAGGAAATCTTCCAGCCATAATTACTGAAACACAAAAATACATGGACACCCCCTCCCCCACAAGGCTTGAGGGAAAATCATATTTCAAATCAAACCTTGAGACTACCTGGCAAGGCAGTTGGCATGCATCCAGGGCTCCGCGCAACCACCACCAAAACAATTGATACTCAAGGATGTTTTCTTTGTCATTGCTGAACAGAAGGGAGCTTCCTCAATGATTTTCTGTCACCCCGTGAAAGTGATAAGTTCTATGAACAGTTTAATGGCCAAATAAAAGATTTCTGGATATCCCATGGAGGGGATTCTCAATTTTGCTGGGCTCCCAGTACATCTCACAGATATGCTTCAAGGACACGTCGATGTTCAAATTTTCACCAAGGCTCAGAATCACCGATTCCTCTTGGAAAAGCTCAGCACTGGCAGGGCTCAGCTGAGACTAAGGATAAAGCATCTTAGGAAGCTGACAGTCAGTACAACATGGGGCTTCTTTTGTAGCTGGAGGGAACAGAAGGGTTTTCATTTGAGGCCTGATTTTTTTAAAGCCTTAATGAATTTGAATGAAAGGGACTGTACAATGGAAAAATAGGCCGGAAAATAAAAATGACAATTAGGATTCCTCAATCAACAGAAATGAGATTCTTCATGCAGTCAAAATTGCTTGTTGCTTACTTTTTGTTTTTGTTTTTGTTTTTACAGCATTATATATTTAGGCTATACCATTTTTTCTTAACATCCTATTACTCTTAAAGGAGTTTCAGCCACTCAGAGCCAACAGGCTTTATCAATTCACCCAGAATCTGATCTGACAGAGGAAATTGACAGCTCTGGTTCCCCCAAAATTGACAGATTGCCAAATAACAAAGAAGGAATTTATGAAAACACCACATAATTGGTCACAGCCAATTCTTCTTTTGTGTCTGGTTTGTAGCATAGTAATAGTTTACACTGCAGTCTTCCAGTAACCATGAGTGTTTGAGGTCAGAGGTCTTACTTTGTTAAATATTTTTTTTCTTTAGTGATTAGAAAGAGAGAAAGGGAGAGGGAGAGAGATAAAAGCATCAATGAGAGAGAACATCGTTTAGCCGCCTCCTGCATGCCCCCCTCTGGGGATCAGACCCACAACCTGGGCATGTGTCCTGACCGGGAATCGAACCGGCAACCTCTTGGTGCAGGTCGACTCTCAACCACTGAGCCACACAAGCTGGGTGAGGTCAGAGGTCTTTCTATCCTCTGGGAAGCTTTCCCCTGTCTTCAGGCCATTGTTCACTGGACACACTAGACAGAGATATGTGATCATGATGAGAATCAGAAAAAGTTTTAAATCTCAGAGGGTTTTCTCCATTTACAAAATGCTTCCAGATATATAATGTGATCCTTGTAATGACGTAGCTATAAAAACACACATTCCACAGATGAGGGGAGAAATCTGGGGAAGTTGGACAATATTAAGATGATGAAAGCATTTACACAGTGGAGCTGCAAATCCACTCAGGTCTTCTGATTCTCAGGCCCCGTGCTCGTTTCCACCTCCTGACCGTGAAGGCGAGTGAACTCACTGGACACACCGCGCGGCTCAGAGTGGGTGGCAGCAGTCTCACCGGGCAGCTCGTGAGAAGCGCAAACTCTCAGTCACCCCATGACCCGACCTGCTGAGTCCGAAACTCTGGGATAGGCCCAGCGATCTGTGTTTTGACAAGCTCTCTCGGTGAGATTGATGCCCGCCAATGTTTGAGAACCACTAGCTTACACTAAACACAGTAGCCTAGAAAATGGTATGATTGTTATACAACTTTGTATCGAACTTCCTAAGGATCCTGCGATCCGTTCCTACCTAAGGTATCACAGAGTCATCCTAGGAACAGTCCCTGTATCAGTAGTCCTTAGATTAAGCCTCCCAGAGACCTCAAAGCCACGAGAAGCAGAATGTTTAAAGCTTATACACGCAGTACAGGTGACCTGGCCATTGGTTAGCTTCTCTTCCCCTGTTCCTGTCCATTTGGAGAGAAAGGAAAGGGTTTTCACTTCTTGAACTCAAGATCCTCCAACACCTCAATTTTGGTGGGAGTAAAAAGTCTTTCTCTTACGCAAGTCTTCGATTCTTCCTTCATCTGCCCAGTGTTCTCACTCAACTCAAGGACAACTGGTAAAAGTGATTACTTCACTCCAGGCTCTGTAAACACTAACTCTTGCAAGGTCTTCATCCCACCGAAGTTGAAATGTGTGTGTCGCGGATTTCATCGAAAAAAAAGAAGGGAGGTTAGGCCCCCGTCATATGCTCCATAGCACTCTCTTTTACAGCACTCATCACACTTCTAATTACTTGTTCAATGTCACTGTCTAATTACTTGGTCCCCACATGTTCTCTATTAAGACTTTTAGAGGCCCTAAGCTCTGACAAGATAATGGCGTCTCCTCCAACACCATATGGATTTTGGAGTTAAGAAAAATAAATAAAACCTTTCAAGTAAGTTTAAGATGTCCAACAAGGTTTCGATAGTTTCTATCACGACTGTTTCAATGCTTTACTGCACACTTTTTAAAGAGCCTACTTTTTAAAAGATGGGCGGGGGGGGGGGGGTGCAGCTCCTCCTTTGCTGGTGCTCTGAGCACATGGTTGGTCCTCATGTTGGACAACCCGGCACTGTTTCCACATACACTGCAAGTTTCATGATGACCAAAGCCATCTGTCTGGGTCCCAGGGTAGTGCCGGCACAGTGCCTGAGCCAAGACAGGTTCATAATAAATGACCGATGAAGGACTCAGAGAGTGAGAAGGATGGTGAGTGAGTGGATGCAGAGAGGGACCAGAATGACGTAGAGGGTTAAAGTGACAGGTCAGGGAGGAATGGATGAGAGAAATAAAAGAGGAGGGAGAGCGGAGGAAGCAGGAAGAGAGGGCAGAAGGGCAGGAGGAACTAGAGCCAGTAGGTTGCCACCTTGATTTCTTTCTAGGTTAGGAAGGAGATGTATTAGCACTGAACTCCCTACTCGACTGCGACCGCTCAAAGAATCATCTGCTTTATTACTTTCCATTCCAGAATGTGTTGTCATCATCCTTTAGCAGAATCATACACTGTGTCTTTATTTACTTACATGCCACCATTTTCAAAGATGCGTCAGCCCATTCCCGTGTTGTCCTTGTTGTGGAATCGGGGGGATGCGGCGGGAGCGCTGGGTTCGTAGCTGCCATCCACGCAGCGAGGGGGGCCCGGCGCACTGACAGCGCCAATACACGGAGACGGCTACTCCACAGTCACGTTCTCGGGACTTCTGATTTCTGTCACTGAAAATAAACAGCACGGGTTCTGACAGCTTTTCACTTTTCCAGTTCACCCCTTTCTAATGAATCTATTCTATACCGAGGTACGCATTTAAGTAAATTTTACACACATACCAAGACAGCAATATTAACACTGCCTGTTGCCACCCCATCCATGCATATTACAGACAACTCATACGTGCAATACATTTAGCCAAAATGGACCTTTTCGATGACATCAATCTTATAAGGTGTCCCTCAGCAGTGATAGGCAGACCTTACTAATGCTTTCTTTTTTTTTTTTTTTTATTTGGATGAGAATAAAAGTAGGCTTTGGCACAGCACATAAATTCATCAAATAAACACCCAGGAACAGAGTTGCTGCACAGGGTAAAGTTGAGTCAGGAAGGTCCATATGCTGTGTAAAAAAAGCTGCTATATCTTTAGGTCCCCAGATCCTAAAGTGACAAGGATATTATTATCCACCAGAGTCATAAAGCCTTTTATAGAGATATTTTCCCCTTAGCCCTGTTATTTTAATTTGTGCACAGATTTTAGCACAGGCTATTTCCCTCTGCAAGGGCTTTTCACTAATAGAATTATACTGTCTTAGCTCAAAATGGCCTTTGGTTCTTAGTCCACTGGGCTCAACAAGATTATTTTCTTATGGTGGAAAGCTCTCCACTCCGCCCGGGAGCCCACCGTTATCTGCACTGAACACCCCGATGCTCTGCATCCTTCAAGAGGCTACACAGCCGGGCCCAGCATGAAAATGATGAGCATTAGAAAGCTCCAAGAGTTTATTTTCCTTCGGCCGGGCACCTTGGCTTCTGGACTCTTGTCAATGCCATCACATCGCACGCCTTTCAATAAAAAGAGAGCCTAACAGGATTAAATGTAATTTAGAGTCAATAAGGAGAAGTTTGCCAACGGGCAGAATTATAATAGACAGTATGATCAGAAAATAGACAATCTGGAAGGTTTTCAGGGATGCATTCTACTGTAAAAATGAAACACAGAAAAGAGAAAGAAAACTTCATTCTTAGCCAGACTCATTGACGAGTTCGATCTTGCAAGCAAATCGATTTGTGGTCTATCACAGTAATAAGAACCATGTACTGTCGTTTCTGGGGGGTAAAAAGAGAGGAAGGGGCACTTACAGGGGAATGGAGAACTGAGCGACATTGCTCCGTCAGTCCTCTTCGTGTATGTGAGTGGTAAATAAAATGTTTGGTTCTGCCTGTTATGGAACATGAACCCTCAAAAGGCACATGGAACTCACCCCAGAGTTACGTGTGAGGCAGCAGCATTGGGAAGGCAGCCTCCATCCCCGGCAGCGTGGATCTGGAAAAGTCATGCAGGAAGGGAGCACTGGATTGCAGTTCTGGTCCAGGGAAGAAAGATTCTCCACTGCAAGAAGCAGGAGCTGTTTTCTTGAAGCTGTCGGTGAATGCCCTTCACCAAATCAGCTGCTTCAGTGCAGATGGGAGGAATAAGAAAGCCAGGTAGACATGTAACAAGAGTTGATTGCCTGAAATAATGCCCATAATCTTAGAGTCTTCGCACTAATATTAACAGAGGAAAGCAATGACAGCTAACTACCACTTAATGGACATTATCGCTACTACTTAGTGGGTAGTGTTCTAAGTTATCTTGCCTGTATCATCTCAATTAATTCTCATGGCAGTGCTACGCAGTTGCTAGTTTTATTTTCATTCCCACTTTATCGATGAGGGGAATAAAAACTAGAGAGACGTGCACATTGCTGGAGGGTGCGCTCCACTTGGGCCCCGGGTGACTGGACCCCGTCTGTGGGCTTCACCGCCGCATCTGCTCAGCGGGTGGCCAGAAACACAGCACTTTTATCACAGGAGCCCTTCCATGCGGGTCAGGGCCATTGCTGGGAAGAGTAACTGCCTTGTTTGAAGACTAGGTTCAAAAACAGAGCGGCCGGGGTCAGTGCTGAAGCAGAGCGAAGGTTTGGTGTGGACAATGGGACTCTTAGGAAAGAAAGAACCTGCACTACTAAGGTGTGGAAAATCAGCCGAACTTTCGGAGACACAGAGGACCTTGTACTGAAATGTTGTGATAGAGCTAAGCAGGCAAAATAAATAAATAAACTCATAGACACAGACAACAGCATGGTGACTGCCGGGGGAGAGGTAGAAGACTGTATAGCGGGATAAATGGTGATGGAAGGAGACTTGATTTTGGGTGGTGAACACACAATACAATATACAGATGATGTATTATAGAATTGTGCACTTGAAACCTATATAATTTTATCAACCAACGTTACCCCAAGAAATTCAATGAAAAACAAAAATTAAAAAAATTAAAGAAAAGAACGTGGAGTCAGAAGCCCTGGTCAGGCCTGTTCTACCACAACCTCATCAGGAAAGAATATGAAGTAGCATTTTGATGTCTGGAAGCAGGCTGCATGGGTTGAAACGGTGGCTCCACCACTTACTGGCTCTATGGTTTAGATAAGTTACCTTCTCTCTGCCTCAGTTCACTCCCCTGTAAAATGGGGATAATAAGCATAGAATTTACCTCACAGGGTTCTTGTAAGGATTAAATGAGTCAATCTAGGTCTTAAGTTTCTATCGCAAATAAGAATTTGACTACCTATCATCCACTGCATCAATAATTTCATACATGTTTATAAGTTGCTTAGCTATGCCAGATATCATGCTAGATACTGGAAATATTAAGATGAGTAAGACCTTGAATTGTTCATCATCTAGATGAATAAAGTGTTAGGCGTGACAGAGATCTAATAAATTGGTGATTATAGACTAGAGGTAGCAATTAATTCTTAAATATCTCAAAACTGTAACACGTACTTAAGATATACTTGTTGTTGTGACAAGTGTTTAAAGTATCACCTAGATGAAGTAATGTGCACACTTGCCAATTTCTATCAATTGTACCTTTGTTCCCTGAAAAACCATTGCTGACTTGTCTACTTCCATTACTCCAACAGCCAAGGAATCACCTGGACTGCTAAAGTTTGTCTTTAAAAATATATTCAGATAGCCCAGTTGGTATGGCTAAGTGGATTGAGCATCGTCCCTTGGACTGAGAGGTCTGGGTTTGATTCCTGGTCAGGGCACATGCCCAGGTTGCAGCCTCGATCCCCAGTAGGGTGTGGAGGAGGCAGCTGATCAATGTTTCTCTCTCACATCCATGTTTCTATCTCCTTTTCCCTTCCTCTATCTCTAATATACATCTGTGTGTGTGTGTGTGTGTGTGTGTGTGTGTGTGTGTATTCAAATAAAAAAGACAAAAGCAAAGTAAGGCTAACTTGAAAGCAAATTATAAAGTTTTAAAAAATTAGCTATTGTACCAACCCAGAGAGAGAGAAAAAAGGAACTATTAAGACATCAACATTGGTTATTTCCTTCCTATCTCTTATCTCTGTATCTGTAGATTATAATAGGTCTTAGTCTACTACATTCTCTGAATAGAGTATTAACTCTTCCCATGTACATTTTGAAAAGTTTGGGGGGCAGATAATTTTAGATTTACAAACGAGTTGCAGAGGAACAATGAAATATTTCATATGTTCTTCACCCGGCTTCCCCTAAAACATCCTACGTAACCACTGTACATTACTGATCAAAGCTAAGACGTTAATATCGGTAAAGCACTATTAATTAGACTAAAGATGACTTGTAGTTCCAGTTTTCCACTCATGTCCTTTTTGTTGTTGTTGTTCTAGAATCCAACCAAAGAGGACACGTTGCATTTCGGTTCCTGTGTACTTTTGATACATTAATCACACATGAACTTTTCATACATGTACTTCCCACCTTAAATAGGTCCCTTAACACATCAACTACATATATTCTACTACAAGGAATTTTGATCTGGTTCCTCTACCCTTCTTCTTTACCATCTTTCAGCATGTTGCTTTTAATCACTGCCGTGCGGCTCAGAATCAATTCTGCTCTAAGGTAAAACCAAAACATCTTTGAAGAACATGAGAGAATCTCCATATTCTTGTCCCAACCTGCACACTCTGGCACTGCCCCTCACCTTTAATGACCTTACACTTCCCACTTCCATATTTTTACTTACGTTAAGGATGTGATTTCCCCTTGCCCATGAAGCCTTGTCTGCCCACCCCAGTTGGCAGACAGCGCTCCCCCCTCTTGCTGCCTGGGGAGTTCACCCGGGAATGCTCAGCATGTGGGGTCTCTATCTTGGTTCCCCAACCAGCCTGGAACTCCTTTGAGGAAGAACTGGCTTGTCTATGGAATTGCATTGGCACAATGTATTGCACAGAAGCAAAGTAATTAAATACGTACTGAAAAATGCAATTCCAATGATGATAAAAATAATGGCAACTTCCCATTTCCAGTCCAGTATGTAAGGAGCCTGGAAGTCATCGCTCCTTTCCTAAGACCAAAAAGCTAAACAAACTGAATTAACGACTCTTCTTAGACCAGTCCGAGAATTGAGGTCACAGGGAAAACGACGGTCACAAAAACGAGGGAGACAGAAAACGAGGGAGAGAATGCATCACGACTCACCAGAGCAGACTCCTCTGCAGAACAGAAATGGTACCAGAGTAGGAAAACCCTGGACTGTAATAAAATTGCTGGGCCATCACCATGGACAAGTTTGAGAATTAAAAATAATGGCTCACACTGTTCCAAACATGTTACGACTATCAGCACACAACAGCCTCTTGAGGAACCCACTTTACAGAGAGAAAAGCTGAGGCACAAGTAAACTTAATAAGTTGCTTAAATGTCACTTTGCTATTAAATGTCAGAGCCAAAATGTAAATCCAGGTGACCTGGCTCCAGAGCCTGAATTCATAATGATTATACTACATTTGCCTTATACAGGCTACCAATAGCCACCCAGGCAAGGTCACATTAGCCAATCGAGGGCCAGGGGACATTTGTAGACAGTGAGAAAAGCTGACACAACAGGCCCTGTCTACTCTCTGTAAGTGGCACTCAAAAATCTCACGATCGGGAAGTGTTCCTTCCTGTGACCCTAACCCAGAGCCTCTACATGTCTTCCCGTCTTCCCCCTGCCATCATTTAAAAGGTTGATTCTCCTTCATGCTGCCGTAATTCTAAGGCCACCATAAAGTGTCTCTATGTCAAAATGTCTTCTAATTTCATTCTTTAAGGCTCATCATGCTTTGTGCTCAGGACTATATCCCTCCCAGGACAACTGTAACCTAAAATATTGTGATGGGCGATGGATATGCGTTCTCCAGGTAAGGTGTATTGCTAGTAATTAAACAGTATTAATTCTATCAGCTTTGATTTATTCTGCTCTCTCAGCAATGAAGCTCAGTATTTTATTTTCTTTCTGCTTAGCACTGAGTAATAGTATCGGTGTTTAAGGATTATCATATAAATCTACTTTCTGGTCAGTCAGTGTTGGGGAATTCTTTCAATATATTACAAATGTATTCATTATTCCCTCATTCATAAAAATAATTAAAAGCTACAGGCTGAACACAAATTCCCTGAGCACAAAAACCTGACTGGCACTCCACTGCCAAATACCAAGGTTGCCAGCTTCTTAGTTTATGGATTTCTTAATGAGAACTCATGCCTTTTCATTCGATAAAGGGCTTAGGTGGACATTTTCTGGTGGTGTTGGTAGGAATTATAAAATTAAAACCCTACACATCAAAATGAAAATGGACTACAATTACCTTCTGCGTGTTTTTTAGCAATTCAGAAATAACTTGGAAATAAAAACTATTAAAAAATTATTTAGCCTTGGCTGGTTTGGTTCAGTGGTTAGAACCTCAGCCTATGGACTGAAGAGTCACGGGATCGATTCCCAGTCAAGGGCATGTACCTGGACTGCAGGATTGGTCCTTGCCCCTGCAGGGGTTGTGCTGGAGGAAACCAATTGGTGTGTCTCTCTCACATCTCTCTCTCTCTCTCTCTCTCTCTCTCCCCCTTCCTCCCACTCTATCTGGGAATCAATGAAAAAAAAAATATATCCTCAGGTGAGGATAAAAAAATTATTTAAAAGTGGTCCCCAGGATGTTAATAATATGTGTTCATGTTACCTTAAAAAAAAAAGATCAAGGAAGGAAGGCAGAGAGAAATACAAGGAGATCCAATCCATCACTGTGATATCCAAGTTTCTCCTTAGATAAAACAGACATAAAACATGTGTTTTACAAGCCTCAGGTGACCTTCAAGACATCTAAGTACAGTATCTATGGATTTTTAAGTATAATTAACAACTCCTGTTTTTCCACCCAAAGAATCCAAGTTCTGTTTCCTTGACAGGCAAAAGCCAATCAATCTCGTTTTCAAATCCTAATACAAGCAATTACAAGTGACATTAATTAAAATACTATAGGGGCCCTTCAGTTTGGGGCTAGTGGATTTTTTTCTTCTTCTTCAGTTTAACCTCATGGCAATTCTAATTTACAGGACTAATTAGGGACGCACCCTTGGTTTGATTCACCTCTGGGGTGAAAAGCTGACTTTTAAAACCCAGCCCAGAGCGGCAAAAGGCCGGCAGCGGGAGAAGCTTGGGGGCTGCAGCCATATGGGGGCTGCAGCCATAGTGTCCATTTCACTGGCGGACCCAACGTGACGGACCCTTTCATTCACAGTGCAGATAGTACAGTAGTGGTTTTGGTACCCAAAGTACAGTGTTCATTTGTACTGTTGTAAAACTTGTAAATATGCCCTGTAGGATAAGGACTATTCAAATCAACCTCCTAATTAAAAGGAAAACTTGGTTGTCTCGCAAGATAATAGAAGAGGGCACCTA
Source organism: Molossus molossus (assembly GCF_014108415.1). NCBI lineage: Eukaryota > Metazoa > Chordata > Mammalia > Chiroptera > Molossidae > Molossus > Molossus molossus. Next base: position 15,210,230 of record NW_023425344.1, on the reverse strand, counting down.
AATTGTAAATAAGATACATGGCAGAAATGAAAAAGACAGGTTGATAGGAAAAGAATGAAATAAGATTTGGAAATGTGCTTTTTAAATGAGCACAAATTGTGAGATAATGTCTCATTGAACAATAAAAATAACAAACCAGTGGCAAAGAAGTAATAGAATTTCCTGTGCATACCATTTTAATCTTCATATAAATTTCCACAGTGCATCCACGTTTATTGAACTACCACGACCATTTCTTTCTCGCTCTGTCCAAAGTTACTGAGAGAGTATTCTTGGTTGTAAATAACCCTTCGATTATGAACATGAAAATGATCCAGAAACTGACCACACTTTAAAAAAAGAAATGAGGGCCAAAAGCCTTAAGAGGACCACAAATTAAGTGCCATTTCTTCAAGCAAGTAGACTGGGAATACAGAAAACTGTCTTCCCGTCTCCTCCTGTGTAAGGCAACTCCACCTCTCTGATTCTTTTTTTCTCTATTAAAAAGATGTCTAAGGCACCAAAACCCATGGTGCTGAACAGAGAACAGAGCTGATGCCAAAGAAGACCTGGGTCCAGTAACATGCGCTAGTGTGATTTCAGGAAGATGAACGTCAATGCGGCCTCAGTTTGTCAGTCTGCAAGATGGGGTAATAATACTCACCTCCTAATTCCAAGCCTGATATCTGAATAAATGTTTAGTAAATACTACTTAAATAAGGATGTGAGCCCTGGTCGATTTGGCTCAGCAGATAGAGCATCGGCTTGCGGACCGGAGAGTCCCGGGTTCGGTTCCCGCTAGAGGCAAGTACCTCCATTGCAGTTTGTCCCCAGCCCCAGTGGGAGTTGAGTGGGTGGCAACCAGTCGATGTGTCTCTCTCACATTGATGTTTCTCTCTCTCTCTTCCCCCCTCTCTCCCTCCTGCTCTATCTGAAGATAAATGCAAACATGTCCTTGGGTAAGGATAAAAATTAAATAAAAAAATAAGGATGTGAGGGTGGAGACATGAAGTCCAGAGGGAGCCCTACATCTCTTACTGAAGAAGCTCAGTAAAAAACCCAACTCCCTCACCCCCTCTACATCTCAGACATTTCAACTACAGTGTGGTGACTCATTCTCTCTCTGCTTGCATGCCTGGTCAATCAGCACATGCGTGTGTTCACAGGTGTCGCCGGTGCTTGTTTGGATCTTACATTTGTTTCTAAGTCCTCAGAAGTACAGACCATCCCCTGTTAATTATTTTGCTGTTCATTTGGTGTCATCCGGGAATAGGAGTCCAGTTTCTGCTAAACATCAACACTCAAGTACTGTTTCTGGTATTCACAGTCTCATTTGTTTTATAATTTATTATTTTTCAAAAGTTTACCAGGCAAGAGAAAGATGCATAGATAAAATGTAAGTCAAATACATCAATCCATCCATTTTTATTTAATAGGTCATCAATTAATCCCTTTGGTGAATGGAATGCATAACTTTATAATATGACTTTTGATTTTGATTTTTTTTCTACATTAGATTAACTAGAAGAAAAACTATGGACCTAATAGAAAACCAAAGCTTATGTAATCAGAAAACAAATATGCTTGCAAACAACTATTCGTATAACAAGTAGTCGGCTGTTACAGTTGCAAATCAATAATAAATGTTGCATTGTTTTTTTCTAGAAAAATTTAAAGAATCTATGTAGAAGTTTCTAAGTCTATCTGATTTCTTAATATAAAAATCAATTGTTGCCCTGGCTGGTTTGGCTCAGTGGTTAGAGTGTTGGCCTGCGGTCCAGAGAGACCCAGGTTTGGTTCCCGCTAAGGGTACGGACCTCAGTTGCAGTTTGTCCCTGGCCTTGGCTGGGTCGTGCAGGTAGCAACCACTCGATGTGTCCCTTTCATGTTGATGTTTCTCTCTCTTTCTCTCCCTCCCACTCTATCTGAACAAAAAAATGGAAAAAAATAAAACATAAAAAATAAAATAAAAATCAATTGCAGTGGTTTCCTATTCTATTTTTTTAAAAGCCTCATTGATTCAAATTCACCTAGAGCGAAGGTCATCATTAAATACTACCCCAGGCATTACATATTCAGACTTGACAATCATGGATCAGCTGAGAGGACCTGGTGGTTACAAAGTTGTCTGAGGGATCACCAAAGCAGATTTCCTTTCCAAATGCAGAGGTCTCTTCTCCCGGTGACACTGCCCAGCCATGTTTGTCTATAGATGTCCCTCTAAGCCATTGTTTCGGATGACCTTGGCATACTCCTTGGCTGACGTGTAAGGGACTCTGGGTCTGGCTGGATCTTCAAAATCAACATGGAAGAAACCGAACCGTTTGCTGTACCCCTGGGTCCACTCAAAGTTATCCAGAAGAGACCAAGCACAATAGAATTGAAGGTTGACTTTATCAAGTTGGATAGCTGAAATTTAAAAAATAAAAAGAACAATTACCATTGCTGGGAAGGTTCTAGGAGAACACAGACAAGATCCCTGCAGACCAGTGTGGGCATCTTCCTTGCACCAGAGATCACAATGGGAACGGAAACAAGCTTCTCACTCCCCTGCCAATTTGCTGTTTTAATTGAGCATGGGCTTCATTGAAGAAGTTAAATTACATATTATTATAATTATTTGGTTATTTACTCATTCAGACACTTGTTTTATTTACCCATTCATACTCAATGCACATCTTTTCAATATCTACTACTTTTCAGACACAACAAAACACACACAGTGAATTTCTTCCTAGAACCTGAAATTACATTCAGTAAAGGCCCTGCCGGGCGTCAAAGTACAACTTCCAGATCATCTAGAAAATCCACTGCTAAAGGGAAGAGGTCATAATGACATGAGTGGGGAAGCCCCAGCACTTACCTTTGCCCCCATGACCAAATGGAAACATGTCTGAGAATTCTGAAAACAGAACCTCCAAATGCGCTGGCTGAGCCTACAGCCCAGACTGAGTCAGCAGAGCCAAGGCAAGGGACCCTCCCTGCAAACACACATGTGCACAGGCACATCCTATGCCAGTTCATTCCTGGGTGCCCCCAGGCCCATCTATGGCCTCCCCATTAAGACAACAACACGTAGAGAATTCTCTACCTACTTTTACACTGAGTCCATCACTTCAGTCACAGAACTGAGCTCGTTTTTATTAGTATTTTAAGTTTGGTAAAGCTCTGAGGTTGTGCAGACCTCTGCATCGAGCATTTTCCTTGTTTAAGTGAAAATAACCAACTGTATCTACAGGGTGCACGCCTATCCATGTCTCGGTTCAAAAACGAAAGTTGTAAGGAAGGGTCCATTTATAAGACAGACATATTCTACAATCGGTTGGGTGGAAATGAGCATTCATCTAACAAGTCAAGTTTTAATGGTCCTGGGGATTGCTTTCAACCAAAGTGACCCTCTAACTTCGGCAAAGCAACAATCTACCCTCTAATTTCTTTCTCTGGTGTAAATCAGTATTTTTCAGGTCTCTTGCTGACACGACATCCATACACAACCATACGTGTGATGGTCTCCCATTTTCTCAGCATTTTATCTTTTTGTTGTGGATAGTCCATAGACAAATGGTTTCTGACAGGTTCACTGATGCATAACCTCCCTGCCTTTGTGCATGGAGGCCTGAAAAGTGCCCAAGCTAGAAAGGGCCTTATGAATGGCCTCGGGGCAGAAATTAAGCCAAGCTGGGTTGGTTCCTTTAAAATAAAGTATTCTTGGAAAACGAAATATATAACATGCAAACACATTAAGCTGTGCAGGAATTAAAACATTTACGAGATATTCCTTCTTCTCCAGCTTGTCCAGATTGCCAGATGTCTCCTCCCCTTTCTATCACCACAATCTACAAAATACCACTTATTAAATATAAATTTTTTTTTAAATACTAAGACTATTGTTAAGAATTCAAACAACGCAAGGCAGGTATCAGGCCAGAAAGCAGCCACCTCCTTTGACTGCCTTGTAATCCAATCTGGCGACGCGTGAGGATCCGTGTATTCCTTTCTCGTTTGCAGAACCCCTGCCCAACCAGCTCACCTGCCACGCAGCAAGCCAGACCGTTTCTGAAAACATGCACAGTCCCACTGATCAGGTACAAAAGGATGGATTCATGTGCTAAACTGGGGGATAAAAATGATGGCCTGCCGGCTTGGAAGGGAACAAAGGAAACCACACCGAGCTCATTGCTAACTGCCAGGAGTCTGCAGCAGGTGGTGAACTGCCCGAGCGACACTGGGGGAGTCTGCGCTTTCGCTGCAGGGACATTCAAGTAGAGAACTACTGAGCGAGGGCCGAGGAGCTGGCCTGCTGGACGCCTTCACGCTGCGCCACCGCCGGGGAAAATTACAGACCGCACTGGAACCTGCAGGCCTCTCGTCTTCCAGTCTCAAGAACAGAAAGAGACCGTCACCGGCTCGCCTGTCGTCATGATTTATGAGGCTCCAAGCCTTGGTAGGGAAAAAGCACTTCTGTGGGTTCACTTTCTTTCTTTAACCAGAGTTGGAGGACACGTAAACACAGACCTAACAGGACTGTAGATGGGTACAAAGCACACTGGGATGAAAACGACACTCACCACAGCGTCAGAGTTGGTTTGGGACTAAAAGGCCAGTGGGAAGGGACTCCCAGCAGGTTGACTATAAAGATGCAAAGAGAAAAGCATCTAGGCCTTGCTCATATGTTGTAGCCTTAGTCAGGTTGTCCTAATGATAAGAATCCCATGCCAGCGTTGTATTACACACACGCACACACGCACACACACATTCACATGCATGCAGACACTCACACACATGCACAGACACTCACACACATGCACGCACATGCACACATACACACATCTATATACTGCTCAGTATTAGCCAAATTGCAAAGGCTGAGGGTGCAGTCCTCCACTAGCCTGCCCTAACTTTTGACACCAAATGCAAGTTCAGAGTTTTCCCAAAATCACGCTCAGTTTCCATAATTTGTTAGAAGGATCCACAGAACTCTCCAAAACCCATTATTCTCACAGTTATGGTTTATTTCAGGGAAGGATACAGATTAACATCAGCCAAAGAAAGGGGCACACAGGGCAGTGTCCGTGGGGTTCCAGACACAAAGCATCCACTGTCGCCTCCCCTAGGAGTCAGAAAGTTGTCCTCCTGGTGTGGACATGTGCCGATACTCACAGAGCACCGCTGACCCAGGGAACCCACCTGAGTCAGTGACCAGAGCTTTCCCTGGGCTTTGTTACATTGTTGTGGTTGATGGATGCCCAGTGTGAATGGACTCAGTCCCCAGGTTACATGACACCGTGCGACCCAAAGCCACCCACCCTCCATCACATGCTTGGTCTTCCTAGTGTGACCAGCTCCCAACTGAACAAGGACATTCTGTCAGGTATGAGAGAGGTTTCTTCCCAGAAGTTGAGAGCAAAAGCCAACCCATTTTCTGGACAAAATCAAATTCTTTACTACATGTGCACACAACCTGTTTGGAAGCTCATTATTTCCTGCTACTGGCTAGACTCTTCTCAGGTTACTGGTGTATAAAGTGCCTGACCACATCTGTGTGTGTCACATTATTTAAAAAGCTAGACATTGGGCATGTGACCTCAATCTAATTTATATCCCCCAGGTTACAACAGAGATAGCCTTGTTTTCTTTTTTCTTTTAAAATATTTTTCTATTGACTTTTTTGGGAGAGAGGGAGGGAGAGAGAGAAACATCAATGTGAGAGAGAGACATCGATTGGCTGCCTCCTGCACGCCCCCTACTGGGGATCGAGCCCAGAACCCGCGTATGTGCCCTGACTGGGAATCAAACCAGGGCCTCTCGGTCCATGGGACAATACTCAGTCCACCAAGCCACACCGGCTGGGTAAGATAGCCTTGTTTTCAAGGTTGCCTTGGATGTGTGGCAACGCTATGAAGCTATCGAGCACACCACTTATCCACAAACCCAAACAGCCGTGACAAGAACCAGTGCAGAGGTTCAGGACCACGCAAAGGGCAGCAGACTTTATGGAAAAGAAATGAGCAAGTTAAAGCCCCAAGAATGAGTGAGAAGAAAAACTATAACTTCTATATCTCTGTGCTCAGGTAATGACTTGCTGCATTCTTCGAGCAAACCCTTCTAATAAAAAGAAGTGAACATGGTATTTGAAATTTTAAACACAAATTCTCCAGCCAATGGAAAGCAGACAGTGTAGCAGGGAACTATCAAGCCAACGCAGAGAGCAGACGCTGAGATTGGCATATCTGGCAGCTACTTTCGCCGGATGGAATTTTCCAGTCTTTGAAAATCCGAACCTTTGTATATTTTCTATGGTGAGGATGGATGTCAATGCACAGAGCCACGTCATGTCCAAAACCACACACAGAAAACTAAGTATCTCAAGGGCTAAACTACCGGGATAAGAGCCAGCAGTAAACCCGTCATTGGAAAGTCTTGAGTCAGCTGGTGATTCAGAAATCGTCAAGTCTGGATTTGGGGTTGAGGTGATTCCAGGCTGGTAGTACCTCAGGCACCTAGAATATGTATATTAAAATTATTTTCTAAAGGGATATGCCTCTACTCTAAACCTCCAATTGTTATTACAAATATCTTAAGTGTAATTATCAGCATATGATCAAATCTAATGAGACAGACATGGGAAAATGATGACATTCTAAAAATCACCAGAACAGACAATAGAAACAAACCCACAAAATTCCCAGTTCTTAGAATTATCAGACAGACTACAAAATGACCATGTTAACTATGTCTAAACCACAGAGGTAAACTTCAAACATCTTCAAGGTTGAGGAACCATAAAAAATAAAGTGGCAGATATAGAAGAAGACCGTCAACGTGCTTGGGTTTGAGTCCCGGGAGCTTCGACCACATAGGTGGAAGGGACCTCTCATTTCTCTCATGTGGTAAGGGTTAAATGCAATAGCATGGACCCCAGCACCGTACCCAGCCCATGGCCAGCTTGTTGCTTCTTTCTGGCCACCTCTTAGGAGAATGAAGAACCCAAAGGAAAAACAAACTCTGATGTGCCCTCTCCCCCAACACAAATATTTAAAGTAGAAAATGGGCTTACATGAAAATCTTAGATTGTATGAAAGGGGAAAAGGAGTCACAGGACAACATTCAGTCTGAGAAAGGTGAGCTTAGGGATGAAGGGACAGGTATAAACAAACTATGTAAATCTGAAAACGGGTCTCTTTATATCAGTTGACAGATTCCTTTCTTTTCTCCATAAGGATACCTCCCCGTCATGGCCTGGCTTCCTGCCTCTCTGAGTCCTGAGGAGTGGTCCTGAGACCCCCTGAAGCACTCAGTTTCGGGTGTCCAAGCGCTCAGAACTGTGTTAGCTGAGCAGGTGCATGCTAGAAATTGGTTCTTGAGCAGCAAATCCTACCCCAGATGTGGGAAAAACTAGCAGAGTAGGTGTGAGTCAAGATCCTCAAGCAGTATGTGTCTAAGTCAATGCCACAACAAGTCCAAAAGACAGGATTCAGAACAACCTCAGGTTCAAGGTCCCTGAAATGGAAACCTCTGAGACAAAGACGCTGGAGTTTCAGAGAGGTATGGGGAGTGACTGCAAAGGGCCATGGAGTATCTTCTATTTGCATGAATTTATTCCTAAATATGGGATGTGGAAGAATCAGGATGACATAAAGATATGGAGTCAAAGCAAATGTCGAAAACATCTCATAGTGTAGACTCTGACCACCTCAACCAGTTGCAGTTACCGGGGACATAGCTTATATAGTTCACTGACACCAACTTTCTAAAATTAGAATCTCTTGGGTTGTGCTATGGGCTAAATTCATATGTTGAAGCACCGACTTCCAGTACCTTAGCATATGACCTTACTTGAACAGAAGGTCTTTAAAGAGGGGGTCGAATTAAAAGGAGGTAATTAGGGTGGGCCCTGATCCAATGACTGGTATCCTTGTCACAAGAGTGACACCAGGGATGTGTGTACAGCGGAAGGACCAGGGAGGACACAGCCAGAAGGAGATTGTCCAAAAGCCAAAAAGAGAAGCCTCAGAAAAAATCAAACCTGCTGATCCCTTGATCTTGGACTTCTGGCTTCCAGAACTATAAGAAGATGCACTTCTGTGGTTTAAGCCCCCTGACCTGTGGCACTTTGGTGTGGCAGCCTTAGCAAACTAATTTGGGTTGTGACCTAAAAATTTCTATTTTTTCATAATCTCCCTGAGCTTGAGACTCACCCATCTAGAATAAGCTCTGATAGTCCACTACAATTTTTTGAACAGTCTCCAACCCCAGAGGAATATTTATTCAGGCTCATAAACGTTGGAGAACCTCCCTCAGCCTTTCTCCCTAAGAGCCCTAGCCAGAGGAGCCCTAGGCAAAGAGACACAGCTCTATGGCAACCAGGTCACAACGCCTTTCAGAAACGATGGTTACTGAGCCTAAGGCAGAGATGCTGAATGCAGGGGGGGGGGGGGGGATGCCTTTTCATCCCACTGCTCAGTCAGCCTTAGCCCTGTCCCCAGAGTATGAGAAATCCTCTCACCCCATTGCGTGCAGTGGGTTGTCTGACCAACCACACAAAATATTTGTCCATTCCAAGCCTGTGAATGTAACCTTACTTGGAAAGGGGGCCTTTGCAAATGTAATTAAGGGAAGGATTTCAAGATGAGATCACCCTTGTTAATGGTGAGTCCTAAACCCAATGACAAGTGTCCTTTACCAAAGAAGAGATGGGGAGGAAGGAAGGGAAAAAGGCACATGGCAGAGGCAGAGTTTGGAGGGATACGTCTACCAGTTGTAGGTCACTACGCAGCAAGAGGAGAGGTCAGAACAGACTTCTCCTCCGTGTCCAGAAGGAACCGATCCTACTGATGCTTGCATTTCAGAGAGCGTGAGAGCATATATTTCATTCATTCACGTGTTGGACACCAAGCTTGCCGTAGTTTGTTGAGGCAGCCAGGAGACATGCAGAGCGGTTGCCAGCTGGACTCCGAGTCCCAAGCCGCCCACCTGCTTTGCGGATGGCTGATGAGAAGCCCTCTCAGGGCGTCAGAACCGGAGGGAGAAAGCCTTCCCAGGACACAGCGGGCAGCACATTTCCTGGCAACTGCCCCACACAGTGACCTTAAAGCTGTGTTTCCCTGAGTTTGGTTATAACGCACAAGAGCCGTACGACGGGAGGGCAGCTTCATCCGGACAACGGTTCCTGCAAGAGAACTGGCATGCCGGCTGTTTCCCCTTTTCTTTGGAGAAAAATAAAATAAAACAACATCAGGAAGATCTAAACATAGAAAATGCACAATAAGCGCCCCCCCCCCCCCCAAGGTGAATGTCAGTGGCTGAGCAGCGTCTGTGAAGATGCCCAAATAATCCCCAGACAGGAGGCCTACCTGCACGTGGGACCTCCTGGTAGCAAAAATTATGACTTTCTCAAAAGAGTGTCTTTGGAAACCGAAGGCTAATTTTTAAATATTCTATAGGAAAATGCCAATTAACCAGAAACAAGCTGTACAGATGTCTTAATTATCTGCGTTGTTCCTGTTACTCACATTGGACTTCGGGGGAAAGAAGCTGCAAACAGCAAGCATTTGAAAGGGACCGTGTAAAACTACCTGCCTTAGAAAGCTGGTCGGAGGATAGTTACATATTCTGTGTCATCTCATGTAATTTCTCCATCAATATTACTGTTACAGTTACTTCTGTTGCAGGAGAGAAGTTGTTGTAGAAACCAAAGTGCTCAGCAAGTGAAGTGCTCTCCCCCCGGAAAGTGTCCATCCTTTCCCCTTTCCCTCCCTCCCCCCCCCTTCCTTCCTTCCTTCCTTCCTTCCTTCCTTCCTTCCTTCCTTCCTTCCTTCCTTCTCTCCTTCTTTCCTTTCTCCATTCATTTTCCTCTGAGACTGGCTCTCCCCTTCTATGAATGGATAGTTTTGCATCTTCTCCCTAGGGTGGTGGTGGGTATTGAATAAACTAATATGTATAAAGCTCAATGAGGCATGTCTCGTTTATAGGGAGCACTCAATAGACGCCGCTTGCTGTTACTGTTGTTGTTGTTGTTGTTGTTGTTTCTCTCCAAGTCTGGGCGGGCTATGAATGAGACCTATTTCATCTCTTCCTTCCATCTGGCCTCCAACTCTCAGAGGGTACAGAGTCAGCACAAAATGCTCAGTGCTGAGAACCAGAGAAATCAGGGCCTCACAGAAAAGTGTAGCATCTGGGGCAGGGCTTGTGCTCTGTGGGAACGGGTCAGTTGTGGGTCATGAGAAATAAATCATGAAAGAAAAGGAACTGCGGGTAAGGCTGCCAGGGACACCGGTAAGCTGACACCCCTGTTCCTCAGAGTGGTCAGAGGTGGGGATGACGTCACTCGAGATTTCTGGGACCCTACGTAACATCCACCCTACATTTATCAAATAAATATATATTGTGCTAGGAATTGGGAATATAATGGTGGGAAAACTAAACAGCCCCTGTTTTTATGGAGCTTAACAGTCAATGTATCTCTTAATCAAATTATCACCCTGTAAGCCTTTAATGGCATGTGCAAGGAATTATGGAAGTAAAAAAAAAAAAAAACTGTGAGAAAGAACATAATCACTGACATGTACTAAGCATTTAGGTACCACTTCAAGGGTTTCATGTATGCACTCAGTAATGTCATAGAAGATGTAGAAGGTGTATCTTAGCAAAGAACTTAAAGAAGATAGTTCAGGGGATCATAAAGAATATCTGAAATGCCCAGCTGGTGTGGCTCAGTGGTTGAGTGTTGACCCATGCACCAAGAGTTCACCGGTTAGATTCCCAGTCAGGGCACATGCCCAGGTTGCAGGCTCAATCCCCAGTAAAGGGCATGCAGGAGGCAGTCAATCCATGTTTCTCTCTCATTGCTGTTTCTATCTCTCTCTTCCTCTTCCTTCTCTCTCTCTAAAAATCAATAAAAACATTTAAAAAATAATATCGGAAATTTGTAGACAAAGAGCGTAGAATGGTGGTTACCAAGGTCTAGGGATGGGGAAATGGGGAGATGTTGCTCAAAGGGTGAACACTTTCAGTTTCAAGATGAATACATTTGGGGGAATCTATGTACAGTATGGTGATTATGGTTAATAATTCTGTATTATAGACTTGAGAGTTGCTAAAAGATTAGATCTTAAATATTCTCACCAAGAAATAAATGGTAATTCTGTGAGGGGCTGGAGGGTGTTAGCTAATGCTATGGTGGGAATCATGTCTCAATATGTAAGTATATCAAAGCAACGCGGTGTATAGCTTAAACTTACACAATATTATATGTCAATTATATATAAAAAAAGCTGGAAGAGAAAAAAAAGAATTATCAGGAGAAATCCACAAGGCAGGGCTGAGACATGTAGGTCCTTCTAAAAACTTTAAGGATTTTGATCTTTATCTTAACAGCAATGAAATGTCATTGAAGGAGGTTAAGCAAGAGAATGACTTTAGCTAATTTGCATTTTTAGAAGATTACTGTGACCTCTGTGGAGAATAGATTTGAGTGTAGCAAGAATGGAATCCGAGAGAGCTTTTAGGAGTGACTGCAATGAATCACAAGGGAGAGGATGGGGGTTCATCTGGGTGGCATAGGTGAAGACAGAGAGAATCAGATGGATTCCACAGATACTCAGATAAAATCAACAGGATGGAACATTTCACTGGAGATCGGTAATGAAGGAGATAAGGTAGCAAATTTAGCACAATTTAATGGATAACGTTGTCAGTCTCTGAGGTAGAAAACTGGTCATAGACAAATTTTTGAGAAAAGGCAGGGAAGATAATAAATCCAGCTTTGGTTATGATGACTTTTATGTGCCATTGTTGACCTTCAAATGAAGAGCTGAATAGACAGTTGAATAAATAAATAAAGAGCTGAAACTAGAGTCTGAGATGGAAATGGAAATGTTAGAATTATCATGTAGAGGTAGCAAATGAAATCATAGTTGTCGAATAGAATTTATAGAACAGGAAAACAAAACATTTGTGCAAGACTTATGGTATTCCATCATTTGAAGATGAGCTGAAAGAGATAGTAAGGACGACCAGAAATGTTCAATGTCCTTGACCTGATACAACCATAGGGGATACTTTCTGTGGATGTCGTTTGATCAACGTCACACACTACAAAAGGAGAATTTAGAAATTACTCCAATGCTCACATTCTGTATATCAGAATAACATGGCAAGATTGTAAATCCAGAACGATTGCAAATCTAGGACTGAATGTGACATCCAAGGGTCAAAGCCACTATGGGAAACACATATAGCCAAACTATATGGAGAGTATAAAGTGGGTAGAGGTGAGGGAGGTACCTGTAACATCAATCCCCTAAGAGCAATATCTGGACATTGTAGTGTAGGGACAATTCAAGGCTTATCGATACTTTCTAGAACCCCCTACGTCTCCCCCAGGAAAAAATCCAGATCAAAACCAGAAGCTTGCGCCCAGTGAGACAGTAGCATTCAGTTCAGAGGTCAGGGGTTGCACCAAGTGTTTCTGGGGTGATAGTTTTAAAGGGAATCAGATTATAAAGATATAGCCCGCAGGGGAAGGGGTCTGTCTATCATGCAGTCCTGAAGTGAGAGGTGAGATGGCCCAGATTCTGTCCCCCTGGAGCACACTTTGCCATTGCTCATATTTTGTTTGAAGTTTCCCTTTTCCTTATTTGCCAGCAGGCCAAAAGTTTCTTGACTTGCTTGGGCCCAGGAAAGAGGCGGGCTTGGTGGGGTGCTCTCTGTTGCTCTGGTTGCATTGCCTAGAACTTGATCTAGTGATGTGGCTTTGCATCCTACTGGAAAGCTAAGCTCAGAGCTCCTCATGTGAACTTAGGGGAAATCGTAGCCTTTTCAGCCTGTTTAAACTCCGGGCTTTAAACTAATTCTAGTCTGCCTCTAATGTCGGCCAAAAAAAGTATTTAATGCCATATGGTTTAGACTAGCTCACTAGACTTCTGTAGACAATTGGAGTCCAAAGACCCAACTAGCAATAAAGTTTTACTTTACTTTCTTTGTCTTTTTAGTGTGTGTGTATATATATATCATGGAGATATATATATATCTCCATGAGAGGGGGTGACTCAGCTATGGCAAAATTTGGGTCATGGGGTCCTCTGGTCAAATACTCTGCGATGACTCCAAAATTTATACTTTCAGTTCTGGTATTTCTCTAACCTACAAAAAATCTATAAATAACTGACTGTTTGGCTTCTCTTTTGGGGGGTCTAAATGACATTAAAAATTTAACATTTATGCCTTGGCTGGTTTGGTTCAGTGGTTAGAGCGTCAGCCTGCGGTCCAGAGAGACCTGGGTTTGGTACCTGCTAAGGCGCGTACCTCGGTTGCAGTTTGTCCCTGGCCCTGGTTGGGTCATGCAGGTGGCAGCCACGCAATGTGTCCCTTTCATGTTGATGTTTCTCTCTCTCTCCCTCCCACTCTAGCTGAACAGAAATGGGAAAATGTCCTCGGATGAGGATAAAAAAAAAATTAACATTTATATCTGTACACTAATGTTTAATACAACATTATTCATAATAGACAAAAGATGGCAATGCCCAAATGTCCATCCCTGGATGAATGGAAAAACACAATATGGCATATACCCGCAATGCAATATGTATTATTCAGTCTTAAAAAGAACACACATCTGATCATTTGAAAACATGGGTGAACCATAAAGACATTATGCTAAGTGAAATAAGCCCACCATGGAAAACACATATTATATTTTCTATGGTATTTTCCACTTACTTGGTACCTAGAATGTCAAATTTACAGAAACAAAAAGGAGAATGAGCGCTGCCAGGGATGCAGGGGAGGAGGTGATGGGGAGCTCTCGTTGAATGGGAACAGAGTTTCCATGTAGGGCGGGTGAAAAGTTCTGGACGTGGGCAGAGGTGATGGCCGCACACGGTGAATGCACCTCCTGCCCCTGAACTGCACACTTGAAGATGGTTAAAATGGTAGACTTCCTTTAAATGGTTTTAGTGTATTTTAATTTTGGAATTTTAAAAATTAAACTAAACATTTAAAATTTATTTAAAATTTTTAAAATAAGTAAATAAAATTTGTGTATGAAACAGAACTCTTGGTTTTCAACCCACTCCTCAAACCTGCCCCCACGCCAGCTTTTGTGATCCCAATAGATGGCACCATCCACCCAGTTCTTCAGAACAAATACCTAGAAGTCAAGCCTGGCTCTCCCTTTTCGTTACCCCCTTTCCCTGACCACCTGTAGCCTGCTCCGCCTTTATCCACTCCTCTACCCTCTAAACTAGCCCTTCAGCTTCCTGACTGGTGTCCCAGCCACAGCTTTTGCACACAATGTAGCCAGAGTGTGTAAATCTTTGAAAAACCAATTTAGCTCATGTCCTTTCACTGTTTAACCACCTCCCCCAACACACTCCATAGTTTTCCAATGTCGCTTCGTGTAAAATTTAAAATCCTTATATGACCTTGAAGAACCTATGTGATCAGGCATCTGCCCAGCTTTCCTACACTGTTTCCTTCCTTCCCACAACTGCAAAACTCCAGGCACACTGGACTTCGTACTCTTCTTGAAATTTTCTTTTTTACCCCAACCTGGGTATTAGAATCCCACTATCTCCAAGCTGAACAACCAAGACCTCAATAGCCACTGATGCCAAGTCCCTACTGAGCATCTGAATCCCTGTTACTGCACTGCTGGGAGGGCCCCATCCCATGGGAAACCAGCCTCTGTCTCCAGTCCCAACCTCCCTACTCCAACTCTCCACCCATTCAGATATGACATTCCCCATCATCTTCCTCTGGCCTCCCACTATCTGACATTGCCCAAAAGCTTCTCCATGGTCTCAGCTGCAGCTACCACACTTTACCTCTGATTTTGGATATTCGCAAAGAATGTTTTATTTCACTCTTGACTATTTTTCTAGGGTAGTCCTCTTGAGTGTTTCCCCTTTCCTGAAAACTCTGGACACTACGGAGCCAGGTTCCACCACTCTCCTGGGCGTAGAGCTAAGCTGGGACAGTGGCTCCTTGGTCCCAGAAGTTCCCTGGGTACCATAGCAGAGCTCCAGAAGAAAATATTTCATCATATGACCTTATCCCTGGGCCTCGGGTACACACTTTGTAATAGCTATCATTCTTTAGGCCATAAGAATATTGATTTACTTGTATCTCTAAATAGCCTGTTTCTATTAACTACAACCATCCAAGAAAAACCCTCAAAGAAAGTAGCTGGTGCCCCAGATGGAAACAGCAGAGTTTCATATTTCTGTACACCAATGACTAGGTTCCAGGTTCTATGGCTCTCAGTCGAAAAATGGGCAACATGGGTGAACAAAAATGGGCATAGCTGCATTTGAGAGCAAAAGAAAGTGTGTGGTTTTGTTCCAAAACTGACGTAAGGCTTTAGAACCATAATTTGTCAAACCATATCCTAAATAAATGGATTCATATTAATACTTCCTTCTTTGCTTCTTTCTTTCATTCTTCCTTACAACCACAAAATACTTTATTAAGTATCTGCTATACAAAAGGTATTGTTTTCGGCAGAGTGATACTTATACAGGGGGGACATACCTAACGTAGACCTTGCCCTCAAGGTCAAGTAGAAGAGCAAAGATCCACAGAGGTCCCCTGCTATGTGCCTTCACTCAACAACCTTAAATTCCCTCCTGCAAAATAAATAAGACATGGAATTAACTCTTTGTTCAGAGTTTGCCATGTACTCCAGACTCTAAGCTCCGTGGAGGCAAGAAGCACATGGATTATATATTCCCAAAGATTAGCAAAGTGGCCGATGAAGGACAAGTGTCTAATGAATATTGCTTAACTAAATGAGTGACTACAAATAGAGATTGAATATGGAGCATAATGTTAGCAATATAAGAGTAGGCACCATGGGTGAAAAGAATAGAGAAAAAGTAGTTCTCAAGAAGGCAAGATTATTTTCTTGGCCAAGTTGACAAACTTCAACTCCAAATTCACCTTGTCCCAATAAAGAGAAAGAAATACCTTCCTCCCATCTGATCAACTCACTGCTCATTTTGTATGCTAGAATATTTTTCCGGGATCACTTGACTCGAAGATCATGTCCCTTGTCAGTTACTGATATTCCTATACATATACAATAAATGGTGAATACATTATATTAAATGCTCCTTAAAAAACCATTCTCCAAGGAGTCAATGACACCACCTTTTGTTAATGACAAGGAGAAGAAGCATTAGCATTATCCTCACCACAATAACACTCGGTGCTTGTGCACAGCAGCCACTGTAATTGTGTTGAGTCATACGATAATAGAAAGTGAGCAGAAGAGAGGTAAGAAGAATGAACAATGATACTTCTTTAAAAGGCTACCATATGTTCTCATATTGCTGGCACTAAGTTCAAGCCCAGGTGGGTACACTTCACCCAGGCTGCCTGTCCTGGCCTATTGTACAAGTCTCCCTAGTCTGCTTTTTAAGGACAAAGAAGGACACTGCTTGGTGACCACAAGCTGTTCAGGGAAGAGACTTTGCTCAGCACATTTCAGCTCTTGAGCAAGGCTGGGTTCATTTCAGGGAGCCACATAAAATAAATAATCATGCAAAAGCAGATTTGTTCTGATGGGGCCCTGACAGCTGCTCTGAGAGGTGGGTCCTTGCAAGCCCATCTTTCAACAATGAACTGACCCAAAGATCCAGGAAAGCTCCAGACAGGACCATATGGCCTGGAATAAAAACATATTTCAAACTCTGTTTATTATGCATATCTTTCAAAGGTTCACTACTCTGTGATGAAGCACTGCACCTGCAAAGCTTTAGTGAGCCTCCCAAGCAAGTGCAATTATAAAATTGCAGGCACCTGAAGAATTTGTCTTCTCTTACACTTAGCCATGCACTGCCCACCAATGACTGGTCTCATTCTTTTTAATTATACAGGTTTGCCGTATTTTGTAAGCTGCAATCAATACTTATTCAGATAATAAAATTCCTTATAGACCTCAGAGTGAAGGCCATGAAATATCTCTCCTCCTAAACGTTGGGGACTCCAACACTGTGGCATATAGAACCTTCCAGTCTGCCTGAAAAGAACCGCAGCAGTTCAATCATGCAGCCCTGCAAAGACAGGGGAGCATTTGACGTGAATGTAAGCCAAGCTCTATCCGTCAGCAACGGCAGGGGAGAAGGGGACATGAACAGTTTCCCTTTACAAGTGAGCTCTGTGGCTCCACATCTGGTTCAAATATTTGAGAGGCACAGTTTGTTCATTATTCACTCAACAAATATGCACTGAGCAGCTATTATGTGCCAGGCTCCAGACTAGGTGTGGTGCTTCCAAGATCAATAGCACACCATTTCTGCCCTCGGGAGTTGATTGGCTCACTGAGAAGAAAGACCACAAAAGCACCTTTTTGGGAATACAAAAAGATACTCAGGGGGTGATATTCCCCTGGGAAGTTCAAGGACAGCTTTCCAGAGGAACAGACATTTGAATCAAAACTTGAAAAATAAGTATCTTTAGCTAGTCAAGTAAAAACAGATATGAGCCATAGCAGGGTGAGAACTTTGCGTGAATGCCCACTTTAATGGTCTCCCCCAAGGCCATGAGCAGAATGATTCAGTTTGAGGCTCTGAGTCCTATTCCTATCTCCATTTCTAATTAGCTTATGCATGAACAAGACATGTGTGTCTGAGATCGCTCATATGATCCAAGGATGGTTGTAGAATGGGGATCTTCTGAGTATATTGGCACTAGAATCTCTCTAGTGTTCTTCCCCAACTAAGAGTCAACATGAAATGTGGAGCTCCAGTATTTCTCCACCCCAAAACAGTACACAGTGGTACAGCTTAGAATTTTAGAAACTTATTTTATGTAAAATGGCTTAGCTTAACATTATAGAGAGTGATGGGCGTGCGGAACTTTGCCTGCGAAGACGTTATCTTATTCCTCTGGAGCCCATGGTCCCACGCCAAAAGAGCCTCTGCATTTTATCATGGAAAGATTATATCAAATTCAATCTTTGAAATAAAAAATTTAGAGCAATAATGGTAGATGAAATAAATATGTTGACTATGACATAACATGGTAGACCTGGAGACATGTAAAAGAAGTAACTGGCTTCCTACAGGTACTGATGATGCTAGAATCTGAAATGCAAGAAGATAAGCTGCTTTGACCAGGGATTTTTATTTAACAAGTTCATGAGGGCACAAAGGAAAAAAAAAAAAAAAAAGGTTGGAAGGGAGGGAGGAAGAAGATAAAGGAGACAGGAGACAAAGAGGGAGAGAGGAGAAAGGAGGAAGGTAGGGAAAGAGGGAGGAAGGAAGGCAGGGAACATCTACCTACTATAACCGATAGTATGTCTAAACCGTGTTTATCTCCAGGCTCTCAACAATGGCTCACAAGGATGTAGCGAGGGCATTATCTTTCAAGTCTTTTCAGACTCAAGGAGAACAGCAGAGATGTTACCAAAAAATGGCATGTGATCCTGCCCAGGTACATAGAAAAAGGAACAGCTATAAATTATGGCTTAGAAATCATGTTTTTTACAACAATCCTTAAAGATTGATGGTGTTATCTCCATCATTTGGACACAGAAAATGAAGTTCAGAGAAAGTAAATGTATTCAAAGCTATCAAGAGAACAGGTAGCAGAAAGGATTGAAACCCAGCTGTCTGCCCCCAAAGTCCATACTCTTTCCAAGACCCTACCATGCCCTTTTCCTTATTCATACCTCTGCTTAGGAAGTAAAAAAAAATAGCCATTTTTCCCCCATTGTATTTACTGTTGAAAGACTGTTGATCACAGTTGTGGAGGTGGCCACAGCAGAGGCGTGTCAGAGGAATTCTGGACAAGTGCCAGACATTGGGCACGTGACTGACCGCAGCATGTCCAACCAGTGCCTCTTTTTATTTGACCTTGCTGTCTCTCATACATCAGTTCATCTTTTCTGGTTTTGAGTATTAAGAAGACGGAAGTATTTTTAAGAGGCATCAACAGAAAGGGAGATAAAGTAGAGAATGTGTGTGGGAGTTGAAAACCTTATATTTTACTGTGAACTGCAGGGCAGAGAAAAACACCAGACAAAGACAGATTTTTGTATTCTTTGGCTTATGCCAGGACTCTACAAGTTTTTTAAATTCTATTGTTTTTCTTGATAGATATTGGCTTTGTTTGGATTTTAATAAATCCACTCTTTTATGAGCTACTTCACTGAAGTTAAGAAAATTTACTGGCCACCACTCCCACTCAATCTTTCATTGACCACCTCCAAGAGCAACATTCCTGAGGAAAGGACATGGTGAATTTACTCCCATTTTGGAGCTAATAAGAGAGTAGTAATTCACATTCACTGAGTGTTTACTAGACCAAGCATTGTTTTAAGAGTTTTATATGCATATTTCATTTACTTTTTCCAAAAGTCCTATAAAGCGAACCTCTTATTATTCTCATTTTACAAGATGAGAAAAATGAGACACAGGGAGGCTGTGTCACATACCTAAGGTCACACATTGGATAATACATCTCAAGCATGGTCTCTTTTGTAAGATTCTTACAGAGTGGAATGGATGAGCAACTTGGAGATGATACTTGATGGATGACAGCATTATCTTTTTTTCATTGAGTATAATATTTATTCTTTCATTCAATCAACACTTATTAATTTTGTGTTAAGACACTAGGAATGCAGACACAAGGAGAATATGATTCTGATCCTCAAGTGTTGCTCGACCTTATAAGGAAGCAAGACACACAAAAGAGTAGTTATGATGCAATGTGATCAGGGTAAACACTGGGTGTCATGGGCCGCAGAGAAGACTCCGACTCAGTGAATGCTTTGGGGAAAGAGGTTGTCAGACAGAGCTTCATTACAGTAGGAGATGCTAAAATAATCTTGAAGGGCAGGTAGAAGATAATGAGGAGTAAAAGGCCAGAGAGTAAAAGAAAAAGACAAGGACATGTTCTGGGAACTACATCTAATTTGGTGTGACACTAGGCATCGATAAAGGTAAAAGGGCAAGAATGACCCTAGGGAAGTATGTAAAAAGTGTGTAAAAAGCCATGTCATGTGAGACCTTGCTTGTCATGCTAAGAAATTGGAATTTTATGCTCAAGGCAATGAGAAACCACTAGGGAGGTTTAAGGAGGGGAATGAGATGATTGAATTTGCACTTTAGAACCATCGTTCTGCCAGCAGACTTGGAGACTGGAGGCCAGGAGGCCAGTTAGGAGGCTGCAAAGTCTGATATTTAAAGAAATTGCAATGGGATGGGAGGGAGGGGCCAGACACTCAAATATTAAGAAGAAGAATAAACTCTTATAGGCCAGTAATTGGAAAGAAGAGTTTATGATGACCTCAGGTTTATAGTTGTGTCAACTGGTTTAATAAAGAGAATTTAATATAAGGATCAGGTTTGGATGATTCATGATGATAATAAACATGAGGCTTTGGAGTTTACCAATGAAACTGACAGGTATTGTTTTTTCATTTCTATAAACAACCTTACGATGTTGGTGTTTTTCTCATCTCCCATGGGCACATTGAATAGAGTTTTGGGGGCATGATCACGTCCCAAAAGGAGAAGAGGGAAGAACTAAAAGTTGAACTTTTCTTAATTTCATTTTATTTCCACTACATGATCTGATACACATAAAAATAGTTGCAAAATAATAACGATGAGAGGTAACTGAGTTAAAGGTCCATGCCTCTTTTAAGACGTTTACATTGATCAACCCAGTCCTCACAACAGCCCTACACATTTTGTACTGGAAACCAATGGGCACAGAGGTGCCAGCAATAAGCGGTATCAGTTGGGGC
The DNA here is from genome assembly GCF_014108415.1 of Molossus molossus. Classification (NCBI taxonomy): domain Eukaryota; kingdom Metazoa; phylum Chordata; class Mammalia; order Chiroptera; family Molossidae; genus Molossus; species Molossus molossus. Next base: position 15,189,493 of record NW_023425344.1, on the reverse strand, counting down.
AAAAAAAATTGATCTGTTGGCATTTCCCTTATGCGGAGGGTCTGGTGCCCTGGCAAACGGAAACACACCTTTGTGTGTCAGAGAGCACGGTTCTTTCAGAGCCTGTGGCTGAAGGAGGATGCAGACACAGGTCTTCACTGTTTTCACCCACATATGGAAGATGGGGGCAATTTTTCCCTGCCTCACTCCCATTTCCTTCAGTGCACAGGCAAGAAAACCCGGGGCCTCCTTGCCGGGCAGCTGGTGTTGCCTTCTGAAAGCTAGGGCCAGGCTGCGTCGATCCATTTTGAGCTTTCAGTAAGGAAGCATTTTCTAGAAGCATTAGTGTGCTGGGCTGTGTTTTCCTGGAGAGGGATCAACAACCCAGGGCTTGACCACCCAATGCCTCAGGCTGTGGTGTCAGCCCTCTGAGGACACTACTCACCAAAAGCCCATTAGCCAATTACTCAGAGCCTGTTCAATAAATGAGCATTTTATGTGCACTGATTGGAGCCCTGTAATGGTCAGCTTGCCGTGAGAAGCTTGCTCTGTCTGGCCAGATGCCTTTCTCGGCCACACCGCGGCACCAGCCATGCTGGAAAAGGCAGGATGGGGCAGGGATGCAGCCATAAGCTCCAAGCTTGGGCTGCCTGGGTTCAGATCCCAGTTCTGGTAACCACCAGCCACATGGCCTTCCGCAACGTATCGTTCCTTAGTTTCCTCATTGGTGAAAGAAGGATCACAGAACCTATTTCATGGGATCCAGGGGTCTCAAATCCTGTGATACACTTGTGTCCAGCATGTAGGAACTATTCAGTATTATTTACTTCCCTAGCCTATTTGCATGGGACAAACCACCTTAGTCCAATGAATTTAAAATGTCTGAAGAAGATGATTAAATTACTCAGGTTTGAGTAAATAAATGTACTCAAGGCATCTGTGATATCTGCTGTACCCCTCATGTGCCAATTAATATGTAATTTATTATTATTTTGTATTACTGTGTTGCTAAGTGACTTTTCATATATCTATGCATTATCTCATCAATTTAATTTTATGCTTCTTGAAGATAGGTTTCCCGTACCACCAGGAGCATCCAAACACTCAATAGGTATTTGTTTGTTGACTGGTGCCTTTGAGTCAATTTCTGCCATTCCTGATGAAAATACCCTGGAGTGAATATTGGTGAGTTGGTCTTTCTGCCCATGAATACTTAGTTCTTTCAGATTAAAAGATCTCAAACAATTTGACCTTGATTCATGTTTTGGTGTTTAATTAGGCATACATATAGTCAGATCCATAGAAGCTGACAGTAATAGAATTAAACAAGGCAAGAAGGTATATGTATGAGCTATGGATAGTTTATTTTATGAAGCCTTCATCATAGAGTTAAAATAGATGAATCCTCGAGCTTTCGTGGTCTTAACTCCACTGGAGTTGGACACCAACTAGCCCGAAAAGGAGAATACACTGAAAAGTAAACTGCAGTTCCATGTGAATTACTGTAATGGTCACTAAGATGTACCATCTTGATCAAATAGTTCTATTGTCTACCCAATTTTAAGTATATTCTAGTACGCATGAAAAAATATGTTTGGTATTATTGAAACATCATTAACTCAGTAACCACTTTATGGGTTTGAATGTGATGATTATTTAAAATTATAGTGTCAAGGTACATATTGAAAATAATAACTTCATAATGTAGTAAGAGCTCATTATCGATATATTGAATTGGTTTTAAAAGCATAAAATAATATGTTGATTTGTTTAAAGGACAATTAAGAAAAAGTGTCACATCTTTAGGTAAGGACATGAGCAGTTGTATGGAAAGTCAGAACCGTACTTTCAGACTCATTCGGACAGACAGAGGTCAATGGTTTAATTACTCTTTATTATCAAGTTTCTACAGAAATAACTTAGTACTTTTTTGTTGTTGTTCAGGGAGAGTGGGAGGAACAGAGAGGAACAGAGAGAGAGAGAGAGAAACATCGATGTGAAAGGGACACATTGAGTGGCTGCCACCCGCACGACCAACCCGGGCCAGGAACTGCAACTGAGGTATATGCCCTTAGCTGGAACCAAACCCAGGTCTCTCAGGACTGCAGGTCGATGCTCTAACCGCTGAACCAAACTGGCCAGGGCTAACTTAGTACTTTTAAAAAGAGAAGAAAATCTTGAAATAGCTTTCTTTCTTAAGTGTGATCACTTTCCTGATTTCACAAGCAGAAACAATGCAATGTCATCAGCTAACTGACAGCTGTGTGAAAATATAAAACTATGTCTGAACACTGAACAATCAAATTACATAGTAGCACAGTAGCCAGAAATTAAACCAACAGATAAATGCATTTTATATAACATTATTAACACAAATAAAATTTACACAGTACTGTACATTAAAAATAACTTCTCCTACATGAAATGGTAGTGTTTTGTTCTGCCAATCAAATTAAACCATTGGAAACATACAAAAAAAAATCAATTCTATAATGAACCTTTAAAAACTATGGCATTTATCATGTTCAAAACAGATTAATTACAGTTGTAAACAAACTTATCCTTCCAAGGTGTGGCTTTTTTCTGTTCTGTTCTTTTCTGTGCTGGGAATGTACTCAACATAAACATTATGTCAACCTAGCCATAAAGTCCTTTTATATCTCCCTACATAAATTAAAAAAAAAAAAAAGAATTCAAATGTAGATACTGAAAAATAGATATAGGAATAGATACATAATCAGTAAGTTCTCACTTAACATTGTTATAGGTTCTGCAACTTTAAGCATAAAAACACAAAATGAAACAAATTTTACCATAAGTGGATTGATATAAATAAGAGTTAAGTTCCTGTGGCATCTCATCAACATAACAATATTATTCAAGGACCTAGAGAGAGAGAGAGAAAGAGAGAGAGAATGAATAAATCTATATCTCCACAAATAACCCTACTGGATCCAGACAAATTTAACTGTATTGATTTTAAGCAAAAGTGAACTAAATCCTATACTAAGAATGAGAATCTAAAAATTTTGCTAAGAAATGTTTATAGAAAAACCTTCCACACAATTTCTCAAGCCTGAATCATGAAGAAATAGAAAATCTGAATAGACCAATCACTAATAAGGAGATGAAATCAGTAATTAAAAACCTCCCCTCAAAATTCTCAAAATTCCAGAACAAGACAGCTTCACTGGTAACTTCTATCAAACATTCAAAGAGGATTTAATACTTATCCTTCTCAAATGCTTCCAAATTTTAAAGAGAAGGAAATGCTTCCAAACTTATTTACAAGGCCAGCATTAAATTATCCTGATACAAAAATTAGACAAGGACACCACAAAAAAAGAAAAAAATTAAAGGCCAATATTCCTGATAAAATTAGATGCAAAATTTTTCAACAAAATCTTAGCAAACCAAACCAACAATATAGTACAAGGATCATACACCATGACCAAGTGGAATTTATTCCAGAGCTGCTAGGATAGTTCAACATCGGCAAATCAATCGATGTGATATACTATACTAAGAAAATGAATCAATATAATAATATACTCATTTCAATAGATGCAAAAATATTACTAGAAAAAATTCAATATCTATTTGTGATTTTTAAAAAGTCAACAAAGTAGGTATAGAGGAACCATAGCTCAATATAACCTAGGTCATATATGCCAAGCCCACATCTAACATTATATGTAATGCTGAAAAGTTGGAAGCTTTTCCTCTAAAATCAGGAACAAAAAAGGAAACCTATTCTTACCACTTTTATTCAACATAGTATTGAAATTTCTAGCCAGAGCAATTAGGCAAGAAAGAAGTAAAATTCATTCAAGTTGGAACAAAAGAGTTAAACAGGCACTACTTGTGGACATGATTTTATATACAGTCAGCCTTTCATATCTATAGAGTTTGCATTTGTAGATTCAACCAACCACAGATCAAAAACATCCCCCTAGCAAAAAATCCCAGAAATTTCCAAAAAGCAAAACTTGAATTTGCAGTGCACCAAGCACTACACTGAAGTCATGCAAATGAAGTGACATGTAAGCATACACTGCAGTAGCCCATATGCAAAAATATGTAAAATGCAAATACTATGTCATTTTATACAAGGGACTTGAACATCTGCAGATTTTGGTATCTACAAGGTATCCCAAACCAAGCAGATACCGTAGTACGACTGTATAGAAAACCCTAAAGACTCCACCAAAAATGTTAAAACTAATAAACAAATTCAGTTCAGTTTCTGGGTAGAATATCAACATACAAAAATTGGTTGAATTTCTATGCACTAACAATGAACTATCAGAAAGAGATATTAAGAAATAAATCCCCTCTACAATTGCATCAAAAAGAATACCTAGGAATAAATTTAACCAAGGAGGTAAAAGACCTGTACACTAAAATTATAAGACATTGTTGAAGAAAACACAAATACATGGAAAGATATCTCATACTTATTAATTAGAATAATTATTATTGTTAAAATATCCATATTACTCAAAGCAATCAATATAATTCATATCAAAAGTCCAGTGGCATTTTTCAAAGAAATGGAATTAAAAATCCTAAAATTTGAATGGAACCACAAAAGATCTCACATAGCATAACCAATATTGAGAAAGAACAAAGCTAGAATTGTATGCTTCTTGATTTCAAACTATATTTCAAAGCTATAATAATTAAAACAGTATGATATTGGCACAAAAATAACACACAGATTAATGGAACAGAATAGAGAGCCCAGAAATAAACCCATGCATATATGGTCAACTAATTTATGACAAAGAAGGCAAGAATATACAATGGGGGGGACAGTCTCTTCAATAGGTGGTGTTGGGATAACTGCCACATGCAAAATGTAGGGGGAGGGCAAGAGCGGAAAAGGGTGTCAATGGGAGGAAAAGGAGGGACATCTGTAATACTTTCAAGAATAAAGATAAATTTTTTACAAAGAATAAAACGAGACTATTATCTTACACCATAGAAAAAACATTAACTCAAAATTAATGTAAAACCTGAAGCCATAAAACTTCTAGAAGAAAATACAGGTGTTGATCTCCTTGACATCAGTCTTGATGATGATTTATTGGATCTGACTCCAAAAGCAAAGACAACACTAGCAAAAATAAACAGCACTACATCAAACTAAAAAGTTTCTCTACAGGAGAGAAAACCATCCGCAAAATGCAAAGGCAACCTAGTGAATAGATTATATATCTCCTATCATATATCTGATAAAGGGTTAATATTCAATATATAAGAACTGATACAACTGAATAGCAACGACAACAAAAGACTGATTTAAAAATGGGCAGATATTTTAATAAATATTTTTCCAAAGAGGACACACAGATGGCCAACAGACACATGACAAGATGCTCAATATCACTAATCATCAGAGTAATGCTAATCAAAACCTCACACAAAATGATATCAGGTGATATCATTTGATGAGATATCACCTCACATCTAGAATGGTTATTGTCAAAAAGACAAGAAATAGCCCTGGCTGGTTTGGCTCAGTGGTTGTAGTATCGGCCCAAGGACCAAAGAGTCACAGGTTTAATTCCAGTCAAGGGCATGTACCTCAATTGTGGTTTAGTCCCCGGCCCTGGCCTGGTCAGGGTCATGAGGGAAGCAACCAGTTGATGTCTCTCTCTCTCTATCTATCTATCTATCTCTCTCTCTCCCTCTCCCTCCCTCCCTCCCTTCCTCCCTCCCTCCCTCCCTCCCACGCACTCTATCTGAAGATAAATGGAAAAATATCCTCAGGTGAGGATTAAAAAAAAGAAAAAGACAAGAAATAAGTATTGCAGAGGATTGAAAAAAAGGGAAACCTCATGTATGATAGGTGGAAATGTAAATTGGTACAGCCACTATAGAAAACAGTACGGAGTTTTCTCAAAAAATTAACAATAAGACTACCATATGACCCAGCAATTCGACTTCTTAGTATTTACTCAAAGAAAATAAATAAAAATGTTAATTTGAAAAGATATATGCATCCCTATGTTCCTTGCAGCATTATTTACAGTAGCCAAGATATGAAAACAACCTACTCAGCCATAAAAAAGAAAAATCTTGCCATTTATGACAGCATGGATGGACCTTGAGGGTATTATGCTAAGCGAAATAAATCAGACAGAGAAAGACAAGTCCTGTATGATTTCACTTATACGTGGAATCTAAAAGACAAATCAAACAAACAGACCAAAGAAAACAAAGCTGATAGATATCAGAAAAGAGACTGGTGGTTGCCAGAGAGGAGGGGGGTTGGGAAGAAGGCAAAATGAATAAAGGGGGTCCCAGTTATAAAATAAATAATTCTTAGGGGTATAATACAAAAAAAAGAAGAGACAAAAAAGGAAGACCCCTAACCCTTAGTTCCCTGTCAACAGCTTTACAGACTTACTGTAAAGTTACCTCAACAAATCGACTTAACTAGAGAAAGAACCCATTTTAATGGCCTTCAGAGTCCTGAATCCACATCGCTCTGCAGATGAAAACTGATAGCCTCAGGGAGAGTCTCGTCTGAAAAGTAACTGCATCATCCAAACTACTTGAATCAGATTCCTAATTTAGTGGTTTCCACAGCCACTATTAGCTCTCATTGGAAAGAAACAGTCAAGACCAGTCTTGCAAAGTACGTACCACAAGAACCTCGTCTGCAAGTTATGAGCAGACAGTGTCAGTTCTCAAGTGCATGCAGAGTGAAATGGAAGGGGATGTGTGTAGTGTATTCAATTGAGGGCAAAAAGAGACCTGTCCAGTTACCTAGTCTGGTCTTGTAGCTACCATCACAAGAGAGAGTGGGAGGAAGTGTGGAAGGTAAAACTTTGCCCACTGGCAGAGAAGAAATGAAATGTACAGAGCCAAATGCCCGTGGGGCTTCTCAGCATTTGTGCAGGTACCTGGTTATTCTTCACAAAAATAGAAACAGTCAGAACTATTGTGTCAAAATTAGGAGAGGAGTTGGCTTTTCTGGTGGGAATTTGAAATTTGCATTCTGTGAAAATCAGTCGACTGAAACTTCAAAGTAAGTTTCTTTGTGTTGTTTCAAATTTACCATATATATCCTAATTATCTCATCACTTGTTCAGTTATTAAGTCAACACATATTTACTGAGAGCTACCAAGTGTCAGTCACTGCCCTGGAATCAGGGTTACAGCAATGCACCAAGCAGAGAAATCCATGGGAGGGGGTGGAAATAAACAAGTAAAGGCATGCATATATCCTCTGTGAGAGATGATATAAAGAAAAAGAAATCAGGGTAAGAGTTGAGATTGTTGGAAGATACTATTTCATATAGAATTGTCAAGGAAGGCCTCACCGATAAAGTGACATTTGAGACGAGATTTACAAAAGAAAGAGAGAAAATCCTGAGAATACACAATGAGTTTGTTCTCTACAGAGGCAACAGTGAGCACAAAGCTCTCGGGTGAAACATCCGACATGCCCGAGGACAATAAGGAGTGCACGCTACATCTGCAACAGAAGAGTGTCAGAGCATAAATGAGGGGAGGTGGGGCCAGATCAGATAGGGGTCTTCTCGGCCACAGCAAGAATTTGGATCTTATTCTGAGTGAGATGGAAAGCCATGAGAGTGTTCCAAGCAGAGAAATGACATTTTCTGATTTGGCTGATGTGAAAAGAATGTCCTACTAGGAAGCAAATACAGGTCAGAGAATAGCCAGGAGACAGAGGCAGCCCCTTCCCCACACAGGTTGCTTCAGTCAAGACCCCAGCTCATCAACCACCACCCTGATCACTGTCAACACCTCCAGCCCACCCAGTACAAATAAGTAGAACCAGGAGAGAGAGGGCACCTATAACAGTTGGCAGAGCAGCAAGCATCGTTTCTTCTTGGACCTCTCTGCCACCCCCTACTGTATTATTGAGGGTCCTTTTCCACTCTGGTAAGTGAGGAACAGGCGATCATTTCTTATCTGAAGGGCTAAGCAGAGTGCCCAGTGTTACAAAGACGTGGGACAAAGGGCAGGAGCCGGATGGCAGAAGTAAGATGGGTAGTGGTTTGGGGCCTGCCTGCCCTAATGCAGATCACCATGGTAAGGGCATAGGTATTTCCTACGGGTCGACCAGTTGCCAGAAGATAGATGGATGAAAGCACTTCCACAAGAGTCGCTCAGTGAATGAGGGGACCCTGCTGCAATAGGGCATGGTGTGAGTGGCCTGTCCATGGTCTGGAGTGAAACTGGCAGGAAGAGGTCAAGACTGACTTGGAACTCCTGGGCCAGTAGACTGTGTAGTGACATGTGAAGAAGTCTCTCCTGAGAGCATCCATAGAAGCAACTCTTTGGGAACCTGCCACATAGAAGAGTGCCAGCCAGTCAGTAAAAGAAAGCATTCTGAGCCCTGGCCGGTTTGGCTCAGCAGTTGAAGCATCGGCCCATGGACCAAAGAGACCTGGGTTCGATTTCAGCCAGGGGCACGTACCTCACTTGCAGTTCATGTCCGGCCCCATCAGGGTTGTGCAGGAAGCAACAAGTTGATGTGTCTCTCTCACATCGATGTTTCTCTCCCTCCCACTGAGTCTGAAGATAAATGTAAAAATAACCTCAGGTGAGGATTAAAAAAAAGAAGAAGAAGCATTCTGAGAAAGACTGAAAAGCCCCTACCCGAAAACGGATGTGTTTATGTAATAATAATGTAATTCTGGTCATATCTCATTGAGGAATTTGCAAAGATGGCTTTCCATAAATACAATTTAAATTGTGGAAATAACCCGACGAACATTTTCTACATGAAAGTCATCGTAACAGACTGATTAAATAGAGCTTATATATTCTCCTTTTACAGAATTAAATTCAAAACAATTTAAGAGAGAAAGTTTTAATAGTTCTCTTGTGAAGTCATATTCACTTGCTCTTGGGAGCTTTCCAGACTTTTGAAATTAGGCACACACAAAAAATTGACTTTTTAAAAAATCCTATATTATTAACCTAAGAAATGTCCTAGTCTAAGTGAAGGGCATGAGTACGGTGTTAGGCTGGCTTTACTGTTTTAAATGTGATTCCACAGACAAGGTACTAATTTTGCAGAGAGTACAACCTCATGAAAAAGTTCCTACGAAGTATTCCTAATCTGTGGATTTACACTCTTTGGGAGGGGGGGGGGTTCCTCCTCATGTCTCCTTTCTCCCGTCCTGTTACAACTGCCTGGCATTTGGAAATAGACTCATGAACTTCTCATGGGCATCTGTTAGTTCTGCCAATCCTGCATCTGGCCCCCACCAAACACTTTTAAGAACACCTCGATTTTTCTGGAGAAACTGCACTGCCTATACTCAGTATACATGGTTTAGTTGGGATTGGCCCCGTCTCTTGAATGCAGGTGTGGACACAAGCCCTGTTTCCAGTCAGTCACTGAAATCACAGTAACTGGTCCACGGATGAACTGCCGCCTCAGGCTGCCTAACCAGAGCTAAGCCACACTTGAGAAGCTGGAGAACGTGTTTCTCTTCCCTCTGCTTTTGAACCTTGAGAATATAAGCCAGACCTGCTAGAAACCATCATAAGGATGAAGTCTGGGAGTTGAAGAAAATCCACAGAAAACAGAGCCAAGAGATGGAAAAAAAATAGATCTCTTTGAGCCTCTGAGTTCAAGTAGTTTAAAGAACATGGACCTTTCAGGCACTTGAGCAAATAATTTCCCTTATTTTAATGGGTTTATGTTTTTTTTTTTCCCCTAAATGAAACCAGTTTGTGTTGTTTTTTTGGTAACTAAAAGAGATGGATTAGGTATGCATAATCTATAAATTGACTAATTTACTCAGTCTAATACAGAGATATACAAATATTTTTATAAGACTCATTAATAATGCACCAAATAAAATATAAATTCATGTAAAAGCTTTAAAAGCATTTTTATTAGGATTTTTTCCAATTAATATATAGTAAAAAGGTACAATTAGTACTTAGGGCAATTTTTTCAGGTTCTAAAACCCCAAGATGTCTAAGAAATCTTGCATTACATAAATCGGGGTATAAACCTCTGCCTAAAATGGCACAGGGGGCATTTGTCCTCGAAGATTAATCCACAAGCACCTGAGGACCTTCGCCTGATACTGATAATCCAGTAACTGAGATGATGCTACACTGTGGGTTCAGCAGATTACAGACATGGAAAGAAGGCTGTGAATTCTGAATGAAACCAAAAGACATTCAAAATCCAAAAAATGCCTTTTGTTGTGATCCTTTTTTCGGGGCCAGTGCAGGTTTTACACTGGATGACATAAATCACCAACGTGCTAATTAAGCTGTGTTTCTCACTTGACGGTCTTCTTGCGCTTTGCTCAAAGTGATAACAAATGGAGCATCACCATTCCCCTTAGATCTGAGATCGCAAAATGTCCACAAGCGATATACAGTTGTAGGGACACAATAACCAGCAAAGTGAAAGCTGTCAATATCACCCACCACAAAGCTTGGAATATAAAATGTGAAATTTGCAGAGGTATGACTAATGGGGTGATTTCTATGTTTCCAGCAACTGAAAACCCAGTCCATGAACCAAGCACATATAATACAGAGAAAACAGTCTTGGAGAAACTGGCAGATATATAGGGCATTTTATCTTGCATTATATGATTTGTAGAAGTAATCTCAACTGGAAGTACTTTAAAGGAAGGCATTAAACAAGTGTAAAAATAACTAATCTACAAGTATTTATTAAGTGTTCGCTGTCGCCAGCCAAGTCCAAAGTGATTGAGGAGCAACTAAGAAAGTGAATCTGAGGACCCCTTTAAGAGTAACCTGTTTCCCTGTTTCAGGCTCCTCGCTCCAACCACGTGGCTCCCAGGGTGATTGATTCAGAGCACGGTCTGACCCATTTCACTCTCCAGCTCAAGTATCTGCAGTGGCTCCCTGTTGCTTACTAAATGCACTTGGATCTCTCAGGTTGTCATAAACTAGTCCCTAACTTATCTACCCCTATCTCCCAGGACTTCCTTCCAGGTGACTTGGATACAGGTTAGCACATTTGTCAGAGGAGGAATTGGTTTGAGAATGGTGATAACAATGATGACAACAGCGATGATGGAGAAGAGGAGGAGGAGGAGGAAGAGGGGACTGACATTCTGACATTCTTTGATCGGTTACCATGTGCAAGTGTCCGTCACTGTGCTAAGTATCCAATGTCCACAGATCTCATTATAACCTTGAGGTGTGTACTGTTTTTATCCTCATTATTTATTTATTTATTTTGCTCTCAATGTGAGAGTCACATAATACAAGATTAATCATTTTTAATTAAATTTATTGGGGTGGCATTGGTTAATAGGATCATCTAGGTTTAGCCATTTTAAGTGAAGGAGCATTTATTACACTTACAACGTGCAACCACCACCTCTATGTAGTTTTGAAATGTTCTCGTCACCCGAAGGAAAACCGCATGTTCATCAAGCAGTCGGTCCCCATTCTCCCCTCCTCCCGGGCTGGCAGCCACCTGTCTTCCTTCTGTCTTTACGTCACCCCCATTTGAAAAATGAGGAAATTTTGTCTTACTCAGGGGAGGCTGCCAGTCCAAATCCTCACTGCTGGGAATGATCGGGCTGAGATTGTCTCCTTTCTTGGAACAACTAAGCTACGAGGCCTTTTCATACCTAATTACTTGAAGAATAAACTTACTATGAATGTGGAGGTGAGAAAGAACTGGAACGGTGCTCCTTGGGGGACAAACAACCATAAAGTGGACCAGATCCCCACCCACTTCAAAGAGCCACATGCAATGGGCCAAGGAGGCTCTGCTAGCATCTCCCAGTCACCAACGTCCCCGGAAACTTCCTTCTAGCCAGTGTCAGCCCTCACCATTATATATTAAATGCTATGCATTGAGCACCTACTGTAAGCTAGTGTATAAGCTCAGTCTCCTGAAGTGTTCACGCCTTTAAAACTCCCCAAAGGGATAAAGTTCAAAACAAACTACTGTATCCATAGGTTTGTACACACCACACTCAGTCAATAGGGCCAATGTGTTCCTCTCACACTGGGATCTCATTTCCTTTGTAGATTACAATATTATAAAATAATCTGATGAAGCCAGATGTAAATAACCCAAACAATTAAACGCTATTCATATGGCAACATTATAATTACATAACATTACCTATTATGGTAACTTAATAGAAATCTAGATATAATATTATTGTGCATAATAAGTCATGCAAATTAACTATAAGGCATTTCACTTGACCCGGTCTAATGAACCACTACAGCAGCTATCTGACTTATGCCTCTGATCACACCCTTGCCCCTGTATTAGTCAGAGCACTCCAGGGAAACAGGATGGCCATGTGTGTGCACATACGTTGGAGGGAGAGTTTATCTAAAGGAATTGGCTCACACAATTGGGGACCATGAAGTACCAAGTCTGCAGGGCAGGCTGGAGACCCAGGACAGAGTTGACGTTGCAGCTCAAGTCCAAAGTCAGTGTGGAGGCAGAACTCCTTCCTTGGGGAACCTCAGCCTGTTACTCTTAATGCCATCAACTGATTGGATGAGGCCCATTCACATTATGGAGGGTAATCTGCTTTACTCAAAGTCCTGACTTAAATCTTTATGACAACTAAAAAATATCTTCATAGCAACATCTAGACTGGCGTTTGGTCAAACATCTGGCTACCATAGCCTGGCCAAGTTGACACACAAACTGCCTCTTAGGGACTAGATTTTGTCCCTCCAAGATTCATATGTCCAAGCCCTAGTTCCCAATGTGACTGTGTTTGGAGATGGGGCTTTAAGGAGGTAATTACGGTTAAATGAGGTCATAAGGGGCCCTAATCTCACAGGACTGGTGTCCGTGTAAGAAGAGACATCAGAGACATCGATCCCTCTATCTTCCACTCCTCACATTCTCCCTCTCGAGCTCAACCTCTGTCCCCACTGCCACGCCCTGCTACCCTGGGCACACAGAAGGACAAAGAGGAGGCAGCTACCTATCATACCTCTCACCAGAAACCCAACCTCTTGGATTTCGGACTTCCCAGCCTCCAAAAATCTAAGAAAATTAATTTCTGTTGTGTAAGCCACCCAGTTGGTGGTGTATTTGTATAGCAGTCCTAGCAACTAAGACATCACCCACACCTTATCCTAGTGAAACGGCCAGGGATCCACTGGAAAAAAAAAAAAACACACAACACATCAGATTCAGTCCTTTTTCTGCACAAAAACTTCCAATGAGTCTTATTTCAACCAAAGTAGAAGTCAGTGTGTTAGAGACCTACCCTTCCCTGTGAACTCTCTTCACACAGCTCCCCCTCTTCATCTGGGACTCCTGTCCCCTTGGCCCACTGCTCTTGCCATGCTGACTCCCTTCCTGTCCCGGACCAGGCCAGACCAGGTCTCGATGCAGAGATTCTGTGCTGGCTCCTCCCTCTGACTGGAAGCTTCCCCCCACCCCAAATGTCTTCACCATTTCCACTCTCATCTCCTCCAAGACAATCCTCAATAGAACCCCAACTCAATGACAGTTATGTGCCAACAGCCCCTCAACTCCACCAACCCCTCTGCTCCCAGCAACTCCGGTCCCCTGTCCCTGCTCTGCCTCCTTCATCCTCTCAGGAACCCCATAAAGAAAGTGCTGTATTTACCCCTATTTTGCTGATGAGGATACTGAGGAATAGATGGTTGACAACCTTGACTTTGCCCATTTATTCCAAGAGTGGAGGGACCAGAATTTGAAGCCAGGGAGTCTTATTCTAATTCCATGACCTCAGTCACTCAACTAGACTGTCTCTATCTGTTTTGGAGGATTAAAGAAAATTCCATTTTCTCCCCACCTCCCAAATTTATCGAGCTATAACTGACATATGATGCAATGTAACATTAAGGCAGATAGCACAATGATCGGATGTGTGTATGTGTCACGAAACAAGGGCCACAGGAAATGCTGCTTTCTGGGTGCACACAGTGCAGCAGGCATGGCCCACACCCCAGGCCAGTGCACACCTTTGGTGCACTATTTCCTTTCATAGCCAAACACTTCTCTGAAACCCACATGATTCTCTCCTTTTTTTTTTTTTTAAATCCTACTCCAAAGATATTTTTGCATTTATCATCAGACAGAGTGGGAGGGAGGGAGGGAGAGAGGGAAACATTGATGTGAGAGAGACACATCGACTGGTTGCCTCCCGCACAACCTGACCAGGGCCAGGGACGAACCACAACCGAGGTACATGCCCTTGACCAGAATCGAACCCCCAACGCATTGGTCCTCTAAGCACTGAGCCAAACCGGGCAGGGCCCCACATGGTTCTCTTTATACAAATGTGATGAACTTTTAGGAGAGATTAAGCAACACAGCCAATGAGAGAATTCAAATCTTTTCCCCAAAATCTGTCTCTCTACTCCTCCATGCTAATGCTGACCTTCCAGCTGTGGGGACTAGGGACAGTCCACCACTGTGAGTCTAGGGTGGGTCAGAGGTAGGAATGCCATATGACGCAGGGTCTCCCAAAGGCATAATGAGCAGAGTCCGGGTGCACACTGTGTCTGAGGTCTGACAGACATATGCGTATAGGATTTGTCACTCCTGGCCAGGGCTACCCTTTGACATGGCCTTCATGTTACAGCTGAGGGGTGCCGCAGAGTGAGAAACAGCACATGGAAGTCCATCATTAAATATGAACTTCTGAGTTACTGCTTTGCTGCATTCCAGAAAGCCTTTGAACCTTCCACGAGCCCTTCTGTGGAGCCTGACAAAGACCCAGACCTCAACGACAGAGGCTCGTGGACCTAGGTAATGAAAAGTCTGGAGACACAGTGGCTGAAGTTAGTGTGATCTGCAGCCACGATGATCTCAGCAAGAATCTAGGTTCGCTCCCTCTCTCTGTTCTGCCTGGCATGGTATCTGCTTCTGTGTCAGCCCTCAGAGCCCCCAGAGCTCCAGGTTCTCCCCTGGGGAACACAACACAATGGCCAGGGGTTCAGACCTCCCTTCTCACAGCACGGAGACCAAGGCGCTCCCTTAGCAGGTGGAAGAGGGGAAATACCTGTGTATAAACCCCAGCGAATATCTTCTTACGTCCCTTTGTCTCTTACTGGGTCACATCCTGTCCATGCTTCAGTCAGAGTGTCTCAGGAACGAGTGAGTCTCTGATGGACTTAAAACTAATAAGGGCTTCCCTCTGAAGCTAAAGGTGAAGCCATTCTTGCCAAAATTAGGTGGTTGAACTGGGGACCAAATGAACCGCTCAAAGGAAATGTGGGCTCATGTTAGAAGATGTGGTCTCTATCCGTTAGAAAAGGGTAAGGCAGAAAACCATGCGAAGCTGCTCATACTTTATCAGGATGCTGGTATGTTCACTGATTGCCAATTAAGGCACCTGGCCTGGCAGGAGGCAGGAGAAGGGGTGTGCGGAGGATGTAAATGTGGTGGGTGTTGGCGGGGACACATTTCATCTCCTGAGGCGAGAAATTGACAGAGCAGGCAAGTGCAGAAACTGGGACAACCTGAGAGGACGGAGTGCCTTAGGTCACCCATGAGTATCAGAAATCATGGGGCAGAGGACGCGGAGGAAGGCAGAGAGGTGCAGGAAAGAGAAATCGCCTACTTGACACTTTTGTCTTGTCTGTGAGGCATGAGCTAGAGGACAAGCCGGCTACGAAACGAGGAGAGATCGACTCGGCAAAAACAAGCATACATTACAGAAATTCTCAGATGGGGTGAGCCTCCCGAGAATTGTGTTCTGTCCTAGCTAATTAGCCAAGGAGATGATTCATTTTACTCTTGAGATTCCAGATTTCCCTGAGGGGGGAAACAGTCAAGGTCTGCAAAAAGAGAGTCCCAGATGACTGTGAGTGTTACTACACACGGAACATACCCCCTCCGGGGCCTGAGCCCACCAAGGACAAAGCAAAGACACATGATCCAGCCTCGGGAATAGCCACTCCCCTTACACTTTCCTCCAGCACCTTCCAGTGAACCCTGTCCCCACCCTTAGCATTAGGCCTGGAGACATCCCAGGCTGTGGGAATGCAGATCTTGGAGACAATTCTTTTTTGCTACTGCCAAAACATTAGCAGGAGAACCGTGCCTGAGACACGGGTGGATCGCAGACGGCACGCCCAGTGCCCGCTGAGCAGAGGAGCACCGCTGTCTAACTGGGGATGGCAGGCAGCCGCAGACACGCCTGTGAGCAACACGGGGTCCCCCACCGCCCCCCACAGAACAGGCTCACCAGGGCCATAAGGAAGGTATGGTTATACCTACACACAAGATGCAACAAGAAACAAGAGAGATTTGGCCATGAAAACATTTACCAAGATGTGCCCAGCCCAAGCAGTGCTGAATGCCCGGAGCCCCTGGTATACTTTTGTTGTATAATTGAGGGGGGCACCTCAAGCTAAGAGATGGTAATACTGTTAGTCCTTCCTGCGCCGTGGCCATCTGGCCGGTGTCTCCGCTTCTCTTCTGTTTCACTTACAGCTCTCGCCCAGGGAGAGGCTGTGTCGACGATTTGACACCAATAGCCTACATCCTTGACAGGTGTATTTCTAGTCATAAATTAATAAACTGGCGTTTTGGTTTATATATCAGTGTCTTGCAAGTCACTGATATGAGTCTGCCCCGTGCAAAATGTATACACTCGGGGCATGCTGACAAGACTTCAGTCCACGAACACGGTCACTGGCCCGATCATGTCTTCCCAAGGGCCTTGCCCGACTGTCAGGATGGACTTTCTCGGCGTCATACGTTTGCTCATGTCCTTCACACTACAACGGCAACACAGCGTCATCAGCAAGGCCCGCCTCATTGCCAACGGTTAGCCTCCACTCTAACTATAAGAGAGACTTTCGTAGGTTGAAACTGGGTGGCCACCTTATTCGAAGTAGCCAACACTCAATAGATCACATGGAATTTGGAAGCTGTTCGTGAGCCTTCATTTCACAAGTGATGACAAAGAGTCTCAAATTAGTCAAATGATTTGTTGGTGGTCACATATTTTTGGCAAAAACAGAGCCCGGGATTTCTCGGTTTAGATCTAAGGTTTTTTTCCTGCTGCAACAGAACGGTTCCCAGAGGTCGTCACAGCTACCACCCTGGCCACAGAAAGCCGTGTTTCCACATCTCTGGCCTTCCGTTATTCTAAGTCGGAAAATAAAGCCAACCCCATTTGTTTGTCATCCCCCCAACAAAAGTGTAGAGTTTTTTATTATATTTCAAAGGTGAAATGCTCTAATTAGTTTGTAACCCAGTTATGAAAGCTCTTTTGGGTCCCCCATTTTATTCCTATAAGGATCCTAAGATTTCATAAAAATTTCAATATCTATCAAGCGAAATCTTAACCTCAATGAGTTGCCAACTCCGTGTGAGTTCTTGTTTTCACATTTTCACATAGCACACAGTAAGTTACTGACAAAGATATAGTCGTGTGTGTGTGTGTATAAATACATATGTATATATGTGTGTGTGTGTATGTATGTATATATGTGTGTGTGTATATGTATGTATGTGTGTGTGTGTGTGTATATATATATGTATATATATATATAGTGTATGTATCAGAAGATTATACTGTTTTTTCTTTCTCTTGGAGAAAAACAGGCCTGCATTCTATTATTAGGGAAAGAAAGTGTGCGACTCACAGTCTAGTCTTTCCCTGGCTGATGGTGACTCAGCACAAGCACAGGGTTTGTGCTAACCTCAGAGTTTGGTGACTCATGCCCGTCCCTCTACGCTGGCCACACTGGGCTCAGCCACGCTCAGACAGCGCTGCCCGAAAAGAAGCCACGTGGGGACCATGAGGAGCAGAGAGTCTGGTAAGAAGTCAGCTACGTTACATCTGGTTTGAGCTAACTAACTAAAATCTTAGCAAGATGAAAAGCCAGATAATTGGAACAGAGGGTAAGAGATTGGAGAGAGAGCCACAGACAACACACCAGCGGCGGAGCACATGCTGGCCAGAGATAATGAAATGCAGAGAAGGGGCCGCGGGAGCAAGCTCCGTGCTGCCCAGCGTGCACACTCTGCTCTCTTCTTTGTGTGTCCACGGATTAGCTTCCCAGCCCAGTTTACATTCCCAAAGAGTCCTCTTCTCTTCGTTTTGCACTGTCATTACCAATCTGCCTAATTGAATATGTTAATTTTTGTTTTGACAAGAAAAAAATTCTGAGATGTTCTACATTAAATTACAGCAGGCAGTAGAATGAAAGAAGAGACAGAGCAGTTAGCCTCCAAGTAGCTGGGGGCAGCCAACAAAGGACACTCACATCGGGAAAGTATGTCGCAGCTTTGAGTCAGAGTCCGGGCTTCTTCCCACCAGCCCCCGGTGAACAGGCCACAGCACCCGCGGATGCGTGGACTTTCAGGACTGTTGCCGGCAACCAGTCCAAAGCAGTAAATATTTCTTCCTTCCAGACTGTGCCCCAAGGATACAGCGGCTCCCACGCCACCTTATCCGGCCGCCTTATCTGTAGCCAATATAAATTCTCTCAAACAGCCTTTCTTCCCCCTGTGTGATGTATAACTACTTTTTTGCTTTATTGATTTGAGAGAGAGAGGAAGGAGAGGGAGAGAGAGGTGGAAATATCGATGAGAGAGAACATCCACTGGCTGCCTCCGGCATGCCTCCGACTTGTGATTTGGCCCACAACCTGGGCATGTGTCCTGACTGGGAAACAAACCAGCAACCCCTTGGTGCACGGGTCAACCACTGAGCCACACCAGCTGGTGCCCCTGTGTGATGCGTCAAAAGGCATATCATCTGCAGGAGGGCAGACCTGTGGCCTCTTTCACCAAGTGCTGTTGCCGCTCAGCAGGCTTCGACTTCATTCCCCAGGACCTGGTCCTTCACCGCCCAATCAATCCTTTGTTCTGAAAAGGCTTTCAACCACGGGAGTTAAGTCTTTCGTGTAACAGCTTTGATCCCCCTCCTTCTATCGGAAAGCAGGTAGACAGTATAATGGACTCGTTTAAGAACACATGATGTTTGCAGGTGCTAACATGAAATGCACAACCTACATGTGGCTAGGCTAATCAACATGTCTTCAAAACGGCGACACTGACCCTCCCTCTAGGTAGTCATGGGCCTGGAGTCCTGAGGGCCGTCTGGAAGGCCAGTGTGGCTGGAGTGGAATGATGCAGAGGGAAAGACAGGAGATGAGGTCCAAGAGTTTGAACAGGGTGGAGGCGTAGCACCCTGTCAATCAGTGAAGGGGTTCGACATCACTCTGTGAGACAGAACGCCCCCGCAGAGCTCCGGGCAGAGTGTTCCTGTGATTTGTCTTGTGTTTTCAGAGGCTATGTGGCTGCTGTAAGATGGAGAAATAAGGAACCAATTAAGACCCTGTCCCATTACTCCCAGAAAAGATGATGGTCGCTTCAACCTCAATGTTTGGAGATGAAAAGCACAAAGGAAAGAGAGAAGATAAAAATGTCTCTGTGGTTGGGAGTTCACATCGTTGGAAGCTTGGAGTGGCCACTGAATGAGATGACAGGCCAGGCACACAGATGAGCAGGACCCGTGGCTCTGAGAACCCACGGAGGCGATGAACAGGAAGAAGGAGTCACCAAAGGCCGGCTCCGTTTCCTACACTCTGACTTTGTACCAGGACCTGAACTCAACATGCTACAAACACGACACCATTCAGTCCTCGCAATGACGTAATGATGCAATCAGTCTGGTTTCACAGAGGGAAGAAACCCAGCTCAGCAGAGTGAGGTGACTTGCCCAAGGTCGAAGAGCTGAAGGAGAAGTGGTTTGAACTGCTGCACTTTGGTCTAACTCTGGCTCCACTTAGTCCGGGGGAGGGAGGTGGGCAGGACGCACAGAGCCGGCGGTGGGCGCAGGGAGGCTTTTCCAACCCCGGGAAGATTGCCTGGTCACTTTTAATCCATAAAACAAGAAGGATGGATGCCATGCTTTCCCTGGTTCCCTTCAGCTCTGATGGCCTATAATTTTCAGACCTTGTGATGCTTCTTTTCACTAAAGTGAAAGCCATTTTCATGCCTTAAGACTGAGTGGCACATAATGCAATTCTCGTGCTTATACAAAGCTACTCCAAGCCATGCTGAGCGGGGCCTCAAACCTTCTACTTTGCCCTTTTGGAAATAGAAAGAGTGTGAAGGGTGAAGTGAACAGAGAAGGGTGAATGAGGAAAGAAAAAGGCATGACAAGGAAATAAAAATGCGGTTTGAAGAGGTGTCATTTTCCAGAAAACGAAAGAATTTTTACATCTATTTCTCTGAGGCATCTTGCTTACCGACTAAAGAGTTCAGTGACAACTGCAAAGGGATCATGCATCTCAACAGAAACTTGAATTTTCATAGTCGTCCTTGTTCCAGATCCTGGGTTGTAATATCACACCTTCGATGTCTCACAATAGCAACATCATAGGACAATGATTTCACCCAGAGAGAATCCCACACAGCCGGAGAAAGAGAAAGTAATATATTGTGTTTGCCTTGGATTTGGAACATGCCAGGGAGATGGAAGTGAAATTTGGCCTAGATTTAAGGAATCATAAAAACAAGTTTGGGTTTAATTAGGAGGTAACAAGCAGCATGATTTTCTTCATCATCGTCTCTAAATTTATAATGGGCATCCATAATGTGTGTGTGAATCTCTGCAGCAGTAGGCAGCTATGGGGATTTGCTGACATTGAAGGCAAATGAAGTTACAGTGAAATGATACCAAAGGGTTTTATTACCGTTAACAGAAAAGGAAAATCTCTAACCTGGTGTTTAAACTATGCCTCATGGAACAAGAGTGTCATCGTCCAAGCAGAAGAGCGCTCCCTCTCCCTCCCTCTCTCTCCCCTTCGGTCTCTCCCTCTCTGTCCTTATCCTTCTCCCCTTTTCCCTCTCTCCCCCCTCCCTCTCTCTCTTTCTCTCTCTCCCTCTGTCTTTCTCCCTGTCTCTCCCTCACTTTATCCTCTTTTGGATACCTTCATATGATGTCATTTATATAATGACATGTTAAAATCTCATTTTAAGCTCTAAAAAAGGTGTCAAACTACAGCTAAGATTATAATGAATGGGTCCAATGTTTAAAACTACAAATAAGATTGATGACTTTGCCCCATATATTAAAATCATGATTGTCTTGATATACTTCTGGAGATTGCATTTAGATATCATAATGGCTATTATTTTCTTAAAATACAGACTAAATGGAAATACCAAAATAGAATGTTCAGAGGACAAGACAGACACCTCACATAAGAAATTCAAATAACAAATAAATAAGACATCCAGTCTAGTCCTGGTCTGTTTGGCTCAGTGGTTAGAACATCAGCCTGCGGACTGAAGGGTCTTGGGTTTGATTCCTGATCACGGGCACATATCGAAAATTCCAAAATGGTGGTGGAGTGAATGGAAGCTACACAGACCATCTCCCAGGACCAAACTGGAATTACAATTAAAATAAAGACAAATCCTCGGGAGAAAGCAACAGAAAAGCAGCTTTCAAGGACCATATAACCAGGGACACTGACTCGATCCTGGTAGGATTGCAGAGGCGTGAGAGAGGGGCTGGGAGCCCACAGACAGCAGCGGCCTTAGCTGTGAGCAGGGCCATCGGGTTAAACTCCCAGGCAGATCCACAGCACAGAGCCTGAACAGACACTAAAACAGCCACAATCACTCACCTAGAGCTCCAACAAAGGGAGGGAAGACTGGGCTGGAACTCTGTGGGGACTCATCGGATTTGGAGGGTGCTCAGAGTTTTTGCTGAGTCTCAGCCACACAGGACAGTGGTCATCTTACTCCTTCCAAGGGCTTTGGGGAAAGGCAGCGGCCCCTCCCTCAGAGATTCAACCCCACCCAGTGGGCCATTGAAATGCAAATTGAGGCTCATTAACAACCAGCATCTCTGCTCCACCCACAGGAAATCCCCTTACACTGAACAGCTGAGGGAGTTTTTCATTCAACTGAGAACCCAAGGCTCTTCAAGTAACCACTACTGATAGCCTCCAGACAAAGCAAAAAGCTAGAGAATAACTGAGCCATTCCTGGGCTTGCAAATCTACCCAAGAAAGACTTGACAGTGGTGTTTACCGTTGGTCCTCCCACACTCATCCAAACCCAGTAGAGGGAGCCACAAACAGCAGAACACCAACACCCACAGGGGAAATTTGGCAGGCTCCAAAGCCCACTGAGATAGCCAAAATGGTGAAACAAAGAAACAAATGCCAAATGAAAGAAAGAGAGACCTCTACCAAAGATGAGATAAATGAGATACAGATAAGAAAGTTAACAGAGTTAGAATTCAGAGCCATGATCTTGAGGAAGCTGAACAGCATGAGTAAGGACATCAACACCATGAGTAAAGACAGAGAAACGTTGAAAACCAAGCAATTGGAAATGAAAAACCACCAAGAAGCATGACTCATATATAGTTGTTTACAAAAAACCCACCTTACAACAAAAGACTCACATAGGCTGAAAGTGAAGGGATGGAAAAAAATCTTCCAAGCAAACAGAAAGGAAAAAAAAGCTGGGGTAGCAATTCTCATATCTGATAAAGTAGATTTCAAAATGAAGACCATAACTAAAGACAAAAAAGGCCACTACATAATATTGAAAAGATCTATCCAACAGGAAGATATAACCTTGGTAAACATATGTGCACCCAATATAGGAGCACCAAAATATATTAAAAATCTTCTGGAGGACTTCAAAGGAGAAATCAACAGTGATACAATCATAGCAGGGGACTTCAACACCCCGCTGACATCACTGGATAGATCCTCTAGACAAAAAATTAGCAAGGAAACAGAGACTCTAAATGAAGCACTAGACCAAATGGATTTAATACATATCTACAGAGAATTACACCACAAAACTAGAGAATTCACATTCTTCTCAAGTGCACATGGGACATTCTCAAAGATAGACCACATGTTAGGACACAAACTAAGTCTCAACAAGTTCAAGAAGATTGAAATCATATCAAGCATCTTCTCAGATCACAATGGCATGAAACTAAAAATCAATTGCAACAAGAACATGCAAAGACATTTGAAAACATGGAGGATAAATAGCATGTTATTGAACAATAAATGGGTTACCAAGGAGATCAGGGAAGAAATTAAAAACTTCCTAGAATCCAATGAAACTGAACACACAACAACACAAAATCTATGGGATGCAGCGAAAACAGTTCTGAGAGGGAAGTTCATAGCACTAACAGGCCTACCTCAAAACAAAGAAAAATCTCTAATAGACAATCTAACCTCACAACTTAAAGAACTAGAAAGCAAACAAAAAGAAAACCCCAGAGTACGTAAAAGGAAGGAAATAGTAAAGATCAGAGCAGAAATAAATGACATAGAGACCAAAAAAAAACAAAACCCAAACAATTCAAAGGATCAAGGAAACAAAGAGCTGGTTTTTCAAAAAGATAAACAAGATTAATGAACCCTTAGCTAGACTCACCAAGAAACAAAGAGAGAGAACCCAAATACACAAAATTGGAAATGAAAGAGAAGTAACAACTGACACCGCAGAAATACAAAGGATTGTTA
The DNA here is from genome assembly GCF_014108415.1 of Molossus molossus. Taxonomy (NCBI): domain Eukaryota; kingdom Metazoa; phylum Chordata; class Mammalia; order Chiroptera; family Molossidae; genus Molossus; species Molossus molossus. The sequence continues at coordinate 15,166,027 of NW_023425344.1, read as the reverse complement.
ACAAATATTATGAACAATTATACGGCAACAAATTCGACAATCTAAGAGAAGTGGACAAATTTCTAGAAACACACAGTCTCCCATAACTGGACCGGGAAGTGATAGAAAACTTGAACAGACCAATAACAACTAAAAAAATTGAAGATGTAATCAAGACTCTCTCAGCAAACAAAAGACCAGGCCCGGATTGCTTCATGAAGGAGTTTTACTGAAGATTTAAAGAAGTACTAACACCCCTTCTCCTCAAACTATTTCAAAGAATTTAAGAAGAAGGAAGACTTCCAAACTCGTTTTATGAAGCCAGCATAATTCTAATTCCAAAACCAGTAAAAGACACTACAAAGAAAGAAAACTACAGATCAATATCCCTAATGAACATAGATGCCAAAATCCTGAATAAAATATTAGCAAATTGGATCCAGCAATACATCAAAAAGTTATTTACCATGACCAAGTGGGATTCATCCCAGGGATGTAAGGCTGGTACAATGTTCACAAATCAATAAATGTGATACACCACATAAATAAAATGAAGAATAAAAACCACATGCTCATATCAATAGATGCTAAAAAAGCATTCAACAAAATCCAGCATCCATTTCTGATAAAAAACGCTCAGCAATATGGGAATAGAGCGTTCATATCTCGACATAATAAAGGCCATGTATGACAGACCTACAGTCAACATCATACTTAATGGGCAGAAACTAAAAACATTTCCCGTAAGAACATGAACAAGACAAGGATGCCCACTTTCGCCACTCTTATTTAACATAGTACTGGAAGTCTTAACCACAGCAATTAGACATGAAGTAAAAATAAAAGGGATCCAAATGGGAAAGGAGGAAGTGAAACTCTCATTTTTTGCAGATGACATGATACTATACATAGAAAACCCCAAGACTCTATCAAAAATTTACTAGACTTAATAAATGGATTTGGCAAACTATCAGGATACAGAATTAACGTCAAGAAATTGCTGGCATTCTTATACACCAATGATGAACTCACAGAAAGAGAAACTAAAAAAAAAAAATCCCATTTACCATCGCGGAAAAAAAATTAAGATACCTAGGAATAAACTTAACCAAAGAACTAAAGGACCTATTTGCAGAAAACTACAGGACATTGAAAAAAGAAATAGAGGAAGATATAAAAAAGTGGAAGCACATACCTTGTTCATGATTGGAAGAATTAACACCATTAAAATGTCCATACTACCCAAAGCAATGTATAGATTTAATGCAATTCCCTTCAAAATACCAATGACATATTTCACAGAACTAGAACAAATACTTCAAAATTTCATAGGGAAGCAAAAAAGATCCTGAATAGCCACAGCAATCCTGAAAAAGGAAGACAAAGTAGGTGGGATAACAATACCAGATATCAGGTTATAATACAAAGCTACTGTAATCAAAACAGCCTGGTACTGGCACAAGAACAGGCATATAGACCAGTGGAACAGAACGAGGAACCCAGAAATGGACCCAAGACATTATGCTCAATTAATATTTGACAAAGGAGGCAAGAGCATACAATGGAGTAAAGATCGCCTCTATAATAAATGGTGTCTGGAAAATTGGACAGCTACATGCAAAAAAATGAAACTAGACTATCAATTTACACCATACACAAGAATAAACTCAAAATGGGTAAAAGACATAAATGTGACTCATGAATCCATAAAAATCCTAGAAAAAAAATGTAGACAACAAAATTTCAGACATCATTCGCAGTAGAATTTTCAATGATACATCACCTAAGGCAACAGAACCAAAGGATAAAATGAACACATGGGACTACATCAAACTAAAAAGCTTCTGCACAGCAAAAGAAACAACCACCAAAATGGAAAGGTAACCCATTGTATAGGAGAACATCATTGCCAATTATACATCAGATGAGGGGTTAATTTCCAAAATAGAGTACTCATACAATGCGACAAAAGAAAGCCAAAAAATCCAATTAAAAAATGGACAGAGGACCTAAATAGACACCGCTCCAAACAGGACATACAAATGGCCAAGCGACATAAGAAGAAATGCTCAATATCACTAATCATCAGAAAGATGCAAATTAAAACAACAATGAGGTATCACCTCACACCTGTCAGAATGGCCACCATCAACAAATCATCAAACAATAAGTGCTGACGAGGATGTGGAGAAAAGGGAACTCTAGTACACTGCTAGTGAGAATGCAGACTGGCAGCCACTATGGAAAACACTATGGTGTTACCTCAAAAATTAAAAATTGAATTGCCATTTGACCCAGTGATTCCACTTCTAGGAATATACCCTAAGAAGCCTGAAACACCAATCAGAAAGAATATATGTATGCCCATGTTCATAGCAGCACTATCTACAATAGCTAAGATCTGGAAACAGTCCAAATGTCCATCAGTAGATGAATGGATAAAACACTGTGGTACATATACACAATGGAGTACTACGCAGCTGTAAGAAAGATCTCTTATCCTTTGAGATGACATGGAGGGACCTGGAAAGTATTATCCTAAGCGAAACAAGCCAAACAGAAAAAGACAAATACCACATGATTTCACTTTTTGTGGAATATAATGAACATAACAGTCTTAGGAATAGGGTAGATCCAGAGATGTGAAAGTAGGTACAGACTGACAAACCTCAGAAGAGCGGGTGGTTGGGGGAGGGAATAGATAAACCACAGAACTTATATGCATGTACGCATAACCAATGGACATGGACAACAAAGCCAGGGACGGGGTGGGGGGGATGGGGAGGAGGGTGTCAACAGGGTAAAAAAGGAGAAACATCTGTAACAAAAATAAAATTAAAAAAAAAAAAAGGGCACATGCCTGGGTTTACAGTTCAATCCCCATCTGCTTTTGAGGTCATGCAAAAGGCAACCAATCAATGTATCTCTCTCACATCAATGTCTGTCTGTGTGTCTCTCTCCCCACTTCCTTCCCTTCTGCTCTATCTGAAAGTCAATAGAAAATATCCTCATGTGAGAATTAACAACAGAACAAAAACAAAAAATTATCCAGTCTCCCCTGAAATTAAAATAAATGCAAACACATATATGCAAATGTATATGTCATATTAAATTAGCAAATCATATGATGTGTGTATGTGTGTGTATTAAAGATTACACTCAGTATTAGTGAAGATGTGGCAAAATAGGTACCCTAAAAAGTATCAAGGAAAGAAGTATTTCCAGAAATCAATTTGAAAATATGTGCAGAATTTTAAACTCAGTAATTTTTATCTAGAACTATATCGTAAGGCTATCAACAGAAGCTGGGTCAAAACATATGTTCCAATGATATATCATGATTTATACAAGCTATCTATGTGAGTAGACACGCAGTAGGTTAACCCTGCATTAAGTCTGGAAGCAATAAAGGATTGGCCCCATTTACCCAAAAATGTAAGATTGTAAGATTTCCAGTTTTTCTGCTGGAGAGAGAAAGCAGGTGGCACCAGACCGAAGGAAGGACTGAGGGTAGATCAGTGTGGACGGAAAGGAGAGAACACGCCTGAGGAGGGTAGACTCCAGCAGCAGGAAGGACACAATCTGGATTCCTCCCAAATGAGCAGAAACAATTAGTCTCCTGAAAAGGTATTGCCTGTCTTAAGAATAGAACTACTAAAAGTTAGAGAAAATGCTTCACAACAAATGAGACTTACTGCAAGGACGATGTGAATGTTTACAACATTTTAATCCTTTTTTCTCCCCTTTAATTGAGTGTATTGGAGTGACACCATTAACAAAGTTATACAGGTTTCAGGGGCATGACGCAACAACACATCGTCTGTACACCATACTGTGTGTTCACCACTTCGAGTCAAGTCTCCATCCATCACCATGTATCACCCACTTACCCCCCTCTACCCCTTCCAGCAATCACCACACTATTTTCCATGTCCATGAGTTTTTACTCGTCCTTTTCTTTTTGCTCAATTTCTCCAACCGCCCCCCCACCACCGTCTCTATGCCTCAAATGTATGTGAGCACTTACTGTATTTATGAAACTAAAGTAAGAAGTCTTGAGATCACACGGAAAGCACACATGGAGAAAATAAACTGCCAAATCAAAAACCACCATTGCGGCAGTGATCAGATAATCGGGCATAGCTAAAAGTCGGATCAGTAAAGCAAGAGACATGGTTGGAAATCTGTCTGAATCTCACAGAAATAAAAAATGGATTTAACTATCAGAAAAAAAGGACAAAAAAAACTGGTTCAGAAAAGCCAATATTCTGTGTGTCAAAAGTAGCATTTCACCCTGGCCAGTTTGGCTCAGTGGTTAGAGCGTCGGCCTGCGGTCCGGAGAGACCCGGGTTCGGTTCCCGCTAAGGGCACGTACTTCGGTTGCAAGTTTGTCCCCGGCCCTGGTTGGTCGTGCGGGTGGCAGCCACTCAATGTGTCTCTTCACGTCGATGTTTCTCTCTCTCTCTCCCTTTCTCTCTCTCCCTCCCACTCTATCTGTACAAAAAATGGAAAAATATCCTCGGGTGAGGATTAAAAAATAAAAAAAATAAAATAAAAAAAAATAAAATGTTTAAAAAAAAAAAAAGTAGCATTTCAGTGGCCTCGGTAGAGATGAAACAGACCTGACTATTAAAGATATAATAGCACAAATTTTTCCTGAGTTTAAGACAAACCTGCAGCTGTTGCTGCAAATAGCTACTGGCAGCCTACATTCATAAAGAGACAGGTATCCTCTGTTTTGTGTCTCAAGAATAAACAAATATTCTCATAAGCGTCCACCTAGATGCTTGATCCCCTACAAAGAAACACACATCAGTCTACAAACGTTGCTTCCACACACTGACATCCAGAAGAAAATAGATCAAACCCTTAATTCAACAAAGAGGAACTGGAGAAGGAGGATGTGGAGGAGGGGCGGAGGGGAATCGCAGACACATGCTGATCGCTATCTGTGAGCGAGAACAACAGAAATGCTCTCTCAAACGGTACATTTCGGAAACACTCTGCAAACGTCACACCTGTAAAAACTTTTCTGGAAGCACTTTTCGAAAAGGTTCTACCATTTCATGATTGTTCAACATCAATGAGGGCACTGGCCTGAAGTGTCTCTTAGAAACGAGGTCTTTTTCAGTTCTCAGATCCAGACTATGTTCTATGCAAATGATGCTCCACAAATAATATGGAAAGTTTTTGATTTCTCTTTAATATTAGAAGATCCAAGCCCTCACCCCAGTGCTTCTCAGCATTATCTGCACAGTAGAATCTCCAGGGGAATGTGGGAAGTCCTATTGCCCAGGCCACAACTCCATCATCTAAATTAGAATCTGTTTCTTCACTCCCGTGTTTATGGTGCGTCATCCACAATGGCCAAGATATGAAAACCACCTAAATGTCTGTCTATGGGTGAATGGCTACAGAAGAGGTGAGATAATAGGAGATATAGATAGATAGAAAGATAGATAGATGATAGATAGATGATAGATAGATAGATAGATAGATAGATAGATAGATAGATAGATAGATGATAGATAGATAGATGATAGATAGATAGATAGTTATAGATATAGATATATAGGAAGGAAGGAAGGAAGGAAGGAAGGAAGGAAGGAAGGAAGGAAGGAAGGAAGGAAGGAAGGGAGGGAGGGAGGGAGGGAGGGAGGGAGGGAGGGAGGGAGGGAGGGAGGGAAGGAGGGAGGGAGGAGTATTACTCTGGCATGAGAAAGAAGGAAATCTTGCCATTTGCAACAATATCCATGGAACTTGAGGGAATGATGCTAAGTGCAGTAGGTCAGCTAGAGAAAAACAAATACTGTAAGATCACATTTATATGTGGAATGCAAAAAATATATTCTTTCAAAAAGCTAAACATGGAGAATAGAATGGCGGTTGCCAGGGCCTGGAGATGGGGGAAATAGAGAGATGTTGGTCAAAATGCACAAACTTTCAGTTACAAGATGAATTAGTTCTGGGAATGAAATGTGCAAGGTGGTGGCTGTAGTTAATAAGACTGCATTGTAGACTTGAACGTTGCTAAGGGAGTAAATCTTAAATGTTCTCACCACAAAAAAGGTAAAAAAGAGGTACTCATGTGAGAGGATGGAGTGGTAACTAACCCCACTGTGACAATCATTTCACAGTATATACATGTATCTAAACATCCCCTCGTACAATTTACAATTACCCAGTGTTATATGCCAATTATATCTCAAGAAGGCTAGGGGAAATACAATCACTGGGGGTAGAACCCAGTAGTTGAAAGAGCTCCCTAGGTTACTGCAATGTATATAGTCAAATTAAGAAGCTCCAAATCTTTGCTCTATTTGGAGCAAAACATTGGCCCTGGACGGTTTGGCTCAGCGGTTAGAGAGGTGGCCTATGGACCAAAGAGTTGCGGATTCTGTTCCGGTCAAGGGCACGTCGTACCTCGGTTGTAGTTCAGGCCCTGGCCCTGGTTGGAGTCGTGCGGGAGGCATCCAATCAATGTTTCTCTTTCTCTCTCTCTCCCTCACTCCTACTCTGTCTGAAAACAAATGGAAAAACATCCTCGAGTGAGAATTAAAAAATAAAATATACACATACATACATACATAAAGGAAAACATTGAGTACCAAAAAGGAGTCACGTAGGGGTAATGTTTCCTTTCCCAGTTAGAGTGTGCAAACTTCCATTATTTTTAATTTCCCAAAGGTATTGCTTTTTCAGCTAAGATCCTCTTAAAACACGTGCATGCCATGTGAAATGGACCCTTCAGGTCTTGCTGGCACGTCACCCTTCGCAATTCCAAAGCAAGGGCTCGGGAAAGTTGTCTCTGTCACACTCTTCCTTTGCCTATATTCCTTACTCTGAACAGATAATTCTGAACTGCATTTGGACAACATAATTTTAAATTGGATTAATTTCAGGGTCAACACATGAAAAATAGACATACACAAAGAGACTTCGGCTACTAGAGGAGATAACTCAGTCCGCAGACTATACAACAAAGGAATATTTTAAAAGATTGCCCAAGTATCTTGTATATTTACTCATGTAGTAATGAAGGCAAATGTTAACTGTCTAGGGCTGTACTCCACTCAGGGTCAACATCACTCCCAATGTTATATGCAGCAGCCTAAGGAAGCACATTGACTCCTCAGGTCACGGGGATACAATGTGGATCAGTGACTGCGGGAAATATTACATATATCAATGAGATTCTGACACACTTGTTTCTAAAGTGTTTGAAAGACAGAGTCCATACCCATGCATCTGCCGAGGTCATGTCTTTAGCACAGATCAGAGGATTAAGACCGAAATGTTAAGTTCATAATGTGATATCCTAATCCAACCCCCAAAACTGTTTCACAAAAGATGGTTATGAATGTCCTCTACTGCACTGAAAAAGGTTTCCAAGTCACTTTGGGATTAATTGGAGCAGCTACAACTTTAAGAAGTAAGTGTGCTTACTTATAATTCCATAAAGTCCCTAATTTATAATTCAAGTTTTTATCATCAGTGAGAATTACAGAGATCCAATTCTAATAAAAAAAAATATTTATCTTAACAGCTCGATTAAATAAAACCAACAGCACACATCACCCTGAGCTCAGCATTCATATTAACATCAAGACCAGGAGAGAAGTTAACCAAAGAAAAGATGTCAACTTTTTATAGGCTACAATCTTCCATGTCACAAAAGCAAAGCCACTAGATCTTAATTTTTCCCAAAACTAAAAAGAAATGATAACTACGTGACATAGTAGAGGTACTAATTATCACTACAATGCCAATCATATTACAATATAGAAATACCAAATCAACATCAAATATGCTTCAATTGTAAAGAGAAAGAATAAAAAAGTTCAGAAGCAATGTCAGATCTTAAATAGGCTATGAAGTGCTATTCCATACCATGTGCCTCCTGCTGGACAGAAGGTTAAGTATTACCCACAGGTTGGCACTGTTTTGACACTGCCTAACTTTCAGACAGCTCGAATGTGGAATTTGTGAGAATTACATCAGAGCCTTGGCTAAAACTCCCGGAGATTCACAGAATTCAGGACTAGAAGTTGATCATGTCCAGACAACAGCTGTTCCTTATATATCTCTGTATCCCCACCACAGAAGCAGGGACATGGCGGATACTCAATAAATATTAGATGGTTGCCCATACTTGCGAATGACTCTCTCACATGGCGCAGACATTCTCTCAACAGTGTCTCTGACAGATGGGCATCCGGCATCTGCTTCCATGCCATCTATTGACAGGTATCTAATGATCTCCTGAGGGCATTCATTCCTGACTCGGGCCCACTAATTGTCGGAAAGCTCTGTCTTGTGTTGAACTGAAACTTGCTTTCATGTAATGGGCCCCCACTGGCCTGAGTTCGTCCCTCTCCAGCAACACAAAATGAGTCTTTTTCGTCTTCTACCTGACAGTTCTTGAACAATTTTAGCAAAAACGAACAGGGATCTTCCTATTTGCGCTCAGCCTACACATTCTTTTCTGGGTACAATGTAAATTGTTAATATTATTGTTAATACTCAGTGGTGCTGAGAATGGAGATCATGTTCCCGATATAAACTGAGGGTGATGTTTTACGTCTCATAATTGGGAGATCGGCCATGGACTGCAAGTTAGGCAAATTTTTAAATGACAACACAGGCGTGTTTGTTTCCACAAAGCACATTCAGCTGTGGCCACCAGGCTTCTAGTCTTGACTCCTTCCAAGTCTCATTTCTAAACCGGGAATCGGATCAGGTCACTTCCTTATCTGATATTCTTCAGGGATTCCCATGATTTTCTTTTAATCAACAAAGATTGAGTAAGTTCCTATTATGTGCAAGGGGTCTTCTGCGTCCTTGGGGCTCCTGAAATGAGCGGGGTCTCTTCTCCCATCAAGCATATAGTCTATGGAGATGCATCAGGAAACGAGTCAACAAATATAGTCACCATCTAAGGGTTAACAACTCAAAATACAGGTAAACAACTAAGGTTAAAAATACAGATTAAGAAAAAAATAGGTAAGAAAGATCTCTTATCCTTTGAGACAACATGGAGGGACCTGGAGAGTATTATCCTAAGCAAAACAAGCCAAGCAGAGAAAGACAAGTATCACATGATCAAACTTATTTGTGGAATATAATGAACAAAACAAACTGATGAACAAAACAGACCCAGAGACACAGAGATAGGTTACAGACTGATAAACCTCAGAAGAGAGGGGCGGAGGTACGGGGGAGGGAAGTGATACACCACAAAACTTATATGCATGTATGTGTAACCATGGACATAGACAACAATGCTGGGGACAGGGTGGGAAGGGGGTATGGAGAGGAGGGAGTCAATGGGTTAAAAGGAGAAACATCTGTAACAAAAAATAAATGAATAAAAAAAAAAGGTAAACTGATCAAAAAAGAGGCCATATATTACTCAGCTCCTCAGCAAAAGTGTCAGTGAGAGGTGAAAAGAGCTAAGACTTATTTGATGAAAATGAACAAAGCATCCGGAAGTAGCAAGCCTGGTTTTGCTCTCTCCTAAGGAGCTTTTTGTCATCTGCAAATTGGAAACTCATTCCCTCAACTCCACCCAAATCATTGATTAAAATGTTGCATGTGTCAGGGTCAAGAAGAAACTTCAGGCAGCAGGAGAGTTGCCTGGTAAACTGTCTTGTGCAACATCTAATTACAAGAGCTTTGCAAAGCAAACATTATGCTTTCAAGATTTCCAAAGAAGGACAGAATGTCTCCCTTTTCAAACTCCCACAAACAATAGAGGGTGCATTGCACTGCCTGTTGCGGAGTTGTTTTCATCTCCAGGCAAACCACCTAGTGAGGACCAAAGGAACTTGAGATGAATGCAGCTACAAGTATTGATACTTGTAGCTGCAGTGGGAGGCCCCCAGCTTGGTTCCTCAGCTCGATACAATTTAAACTTCCTTTTCCAGAGCAAGGGCACAATTTGCCCTTCCTTAGCATCATGCTGCTGAGTTAGCAGATGAAGCATAGTAGAAGTCTACACTGTATATGTAGGTGTCCATAGAAGGGACTTGAGGACAGTATTTTGGAAAGGGGAGAAACTGATGGGTAATGCTCCCTTCCATCTTCACTGGGCCCTGCTGCTGGTCCTCTGTGACCTGGAAAAAAACCATCACCTATACCTCTTCCCTGTGTTCTCCATTCACAACATACTATCTCTAAAGAAGGTACAATTTTCCCCAGCCCAAATCGTTAGCTAGAAAAGCGCCCTGTAAATACTAAGCACACTTATTTTGTTTAGATTGCAGTTGCTAGCCTGTTAAGCACACTAGTTCACCCCAACTCTCTATAGGCTACAGGTCTTCACACTTACAGCACCCCTACATCCAGGATTGCTGCTTAGGATTATGCAGGTTTACTTTGCACAACTCTGGAGGACACCTTTGACATAAGGTCACTGTAGATTTCTTTAGTCTTTGTGACCAATTTCCAAAAAGTATAAAGTGTTCTGAGGAATGGGAGCCTCATTCTCAGTGGTACGAAGACGTACGTGGACTAGCTGTAGGGCTGCTTCATCAACTCCACGTAAGCAATGCCTTCCAAACACATGAGCTACTGAAGGATACTCAATGCAGCACTGTGTGTAAATGTGAAAAAAAAAAACCCATCATGTGGACCCCAAATGTCCATCAGCAGGAGAATGGATAAATAAATGCGGTTTATTCATCTATCAAAATACCATAGATCCATTAAAAAGAGTGACTTAATATCAACATGGATAAATCTTAAAGAACGTACTGCTGAAAATGGATATGTATACGGCAGCATCATCTATATAAATAGTAAAATGCACAATAAATATACAAATAGGTGATGGGTACGTGCATTTGTATCAACATACGTATCCAGTGATAGGTAGATACTCGTTGGCTTCAGGATCACGGTTATCCCGGGCGAGAGAGGGAGGAAAGGACTTTTGGGAGGTGTACAAAGTGGTTCCACCTGGATCAATAGCATTTGGTTTCCTTTGTAAATGTAAAATATATGTGGCAAAATATTAACATTTGTTAAATCTGGATCACAATTAGATATATTTTTCTGTATGTTGAGATAACTTTTTGTTTTAAGTAAAAGAGAGGACATTAAGCTTCACTCCCACAAAGGAGCTGCTATGTTTCTTCCCTTCTGGTAATGAGATCCCCATTATTCAGTGCCTTTCCAAATATCTTTTTAAAGTAACAGAATTTTCTTTTTAAATGAACATTTGTGTGGATTCCTAATACACACAACCAGTAAAAGTCGAGGTGCCCTGGAGCCCTGCTTTCTCTCTGTCTCTATGCAACGTGGCAGTGTCCCCAAAGGTATCTCCATGGAACCCAAGGCTCCACAGAGCACAGTTAGAAAACCACTGATGTAACCAGTGGCAACTCCTTTTGACCTGGAAGCCAGGAAGCTACGAGCCAGTTTTCAAGGTTTATGTTCACATTTAAGGTCGGGTCATGCGCATCCTCCCTTCCCTTCCTGTGTGTGCCTTACTACCTGGGATTTCTTTTTATCGAGGACCTAAATGTAATAAAAGGGTTCATCTTCAATAATGAACAGAAATGAATACATCTCAACAAATTTAAACGGGCAATTCTTACCTGTCCTCCTTAACATTATTCTGAATAACAGATTTAACAATGCTTATTACCCCCAAAATAGGTTTAAAAACAAATGTACAAAAGGAAGTTAATTTTTTTTTTTAAGGTAGAAACATCAATAAGAGAGAACATCAATTGGCCACCTCCTGCCTGCTCCCCATTGGGGATCAAGTCCACAACCTTGGCATGTGTCCTGACCCCTTGGTGACCCCTTGGTGACCCCTTGGTGCATGGGTCAACGCTCAGCCACTGAGCCACACCAGTCAGGCAGTAAGTTAATTTTTTTAAATAAGCACATCTTCCTTAAATAAAAGGAAAGAAAGAAATGACTTAGAGTGAGTGCAATTAGATATATTTAAAAGAGAATCCACTTCCAGGCAAGATGGTGATATAGGTAAACCTGTCCTCACCTCCTCCCACAACCACATCAAAAGTACAACTAAACTAAACCCTGGCCGGTTTGGCTCAGCAGTTAGAGCGTCGGCCCGCAGACCAACAAATCACAGGTTCAGCTCCAGTCAAGGGCACAAACCTCAATTGCGGTTGGTCGCTGGCCCTGGTCGAGGTCATGCAGGAGGCAACCAATTCAACTATCTCTCTCCCATGGATGTTTCTCTTTCTCTCCTTCTCTCTACCTTCCTCCTCTCTGTCTGAAGATAAATAGAAAAATATCTACATCAAGCCTGGCCAGTGTGGCTCAACGTTTGAGCATTGACCCATGCACCAAGAGGTCACCAGTTCGATTTTCAGTCAGGGCACATGCCCAGGTTGGGGGCCCAATCCCCAGTGGGAGCATGCAGGAGGTGGCCAATCGATGTTCTCTCTCATTGATGCTTCTCTCTCTCTTTCCCTCTTCCTTCCTCTCTCTCTAAAATCAATAAAGAAAAAATTTTTTTTTTAAAAAGAGAAATATCCACATTGGGAGGAGGGTGGAGGTGGACAGGCTGGTCCCACACCCACATGGGTGGATAAAAATCAGGAGTATACCTCGGCTGGTAAGGTCCTCCCTGAGGAGTGAGGAGTCCCCATCCCACACCAGGCCCCTAGCTCAGGGTTCCAGTGGCAGGAAGAGAAGTCCCCATAATGCTGGCTCTAAAAAACAGCCGGAACTGAGGTCAAGAGAAGCTGAGGCTGCTGGAGCCCCAGGCCATTCCTCTTAAAGGGCCAACACATGGACTTACTCAGACACACTCCATCCAGGCTCCAACATCGGGGAGGCAGCTTGAAAGGCACCAGAGATGCCTGGCCAGGGTGGCTCAGTGGAGCATCGTTCCGTGGACTGAGAGGTCCTGGTTTGATTCCCCAGGGCACATGCCCAGGTTCCGGGCTCGATCCCCAGTAGAGGGCAGGCAGGAGGCAGCTAGTCCATGTTTCTCTCTCACATCAATGTTTGTATCTCTCTCTTCCTTTCTCTGTGTCTAAAAAATCAATGAAAACATATTTTAAGAAACAAACAAACAAACAAACAAACAAGGCACCAGAGACATGCAGGGAAGAACTGAGTTGTTCAGCATCTGGATGAGAGCTGGAGTGCAGCTTCCTCCAGGACAGACGGCTGGTAGAGGCCTTCGTTCCTTTGGTGAGCCCTTCCCTGGGGCAGGCGGATGGGCATCATATCTGGGACTCCAGCAACCTGGCTCACACTGGTAGCCCCGCCCTGCTGATTCCCTGAGGCCCTGACTCACCCAACTTTTGGGCCCACCCAAGCTGTTTCCAGTGGCTTTACCATAGGATTGGCCTGTCTTGGCTTCTGCTTTAGATTTTTGTAAATTCTCTCAAATAAGCAGCATCTGGCCACAGCAAGCCCTATACCAGTCAGCCTTGTTTCACAGACTGGGTTTGCCTGGATACCTTCAAGCCCACACAAGCAGCAGCCATGTGCAGATCACTTTGTAATTTATGCCTGGTGGCCCCGGGTAGAACACAGGCAGTGACTGACCTTGCCCCAGAGCCAGTACACCCAGTGGACAGCTTCAGACTACATCGAAACACCACCACCCAACCACCTCCATAAGTGACACACTCGAGGAGCACACTCAGTGGGTACCAGAGCTCTGCTGAAGTAAGTTTGCTCTGTGTGGTGGGTTCTGGCACAGCTGATCCTCCAAGGTAGTCAGAGGTCAATGGGCAGTGGGCACAGCCAGTCCTTAAAGCTGATCAGCCTGAGTAAATCTCTACCATTGACGTGCCAATAGTAACCAAGACTCAATTACAACTGAAGGGTATGAAGTCCACACTAGGAGTGCACCTTGAGGGCCCAGCTGGGGTGATCAGGGAGGTTGTGCCATTGGACCCTACAGGATACCTACAACAATAGGACACCCTACAAAGCCCAGGATACATAGCAACTCTACCCAAAACATAGAAACAAACACAGGAAGGTAGCCAAAATGAGGAGACAGAGAAACATGTGCCAAATGAAAGGACAGAACAAAACTCCAGGAAAAGAACTAAGAGAAATGAAGATAAGCAATCTAATAGATGCAGAGTTCAGAACACTTGTTATAAGGATGTTCAATGAACTTAGTGAGAATTTCACGGAACTTAGTGAGAACTTCAAGGGACTTAGTGAGGACCTCAAAAGCATAAAAAAGGACTAGTGACAAATGAATGATGCACAGTCAGAAATGAAGGATGCACAAAGTGAGATAAAGAATAATGTACAGGGAATCAATAGTAGAGTAGGTGAAGCAAACCATTAATTTGGAATACAATGAAGCAAAAAACACCCAATCAGAACAGCAAAAAGAAAAAAAGAATCCAAAAAAATGAGGATAGTGTAAGGAGCTTCTGGGACAACTTCAAGCATGCCAATATATGAATAATGACAGTGCCAGAAGGAGAAGAGAGAGAGCAAGAAATTGAAAACCTATTTGAAAAAATAATGCCAGAAAATTTCCCTAACTTGGTGAAGGAAACAGACATACAAGTGCAAGAAGCACAGAGAGTCCCAAACAAGATAAACCTAAGGAGGTCCACACCAAGATACATGACCATTAAAATGTACAAGATTAAAGACAGAGAATCTTAAAAGCAGCAAGAGAGGGAAGCAGTTAGTTACCTACAAGGGAGCTTCCATAAAACTGTCAGCTGATTTCTCAAAAGAAACTTTGAAGGCCAGAAGGGAGTGGCAAGAAATATTCAAAGTGACGAAAAGCAAGGACCTACAACCAAGATTATTTTATCTTGCAAAGCTATCATTTAGAATCTATGAACATATAAAGTTGCCCAGACAAGAAAAAGCTAAAGGAGTTCATCACCACCAAACCAGAATTATATGAAATGTTGATGAGTCTTCTTGAAGAAGAACCAAAATATGAACAGTAAAATGGCAATAAATAAATATCTATCAATAATTGAGTCTACAAACAAAATGAGCAAGCAGAACAGAAACAGACTCATAGATACTAAGAACTTTTTGTTGGTTGCCAGATGGGAGGGATATTGGGGGATGGGTGAAAAAGGTGAAGAAATTAAGAAGTACAAATTGGTTGTTAGACTGACAAAGCTCAAAGGGAAGAGGGGGCAGGAATTGATAAACTAAGGAACTTCATGTATATATGCATAACCAAGGGACACAGGAAGTAGTGTGGGGAAGGCAGGAGGGGGGTGAGAGTGGGGAGGAGGGGGTCAATTGCAGAAAAAAGGAGGGAACTCTGTGATACATTCAACAATAATGATAAGTTTAAAAGATAAATAAATAGGAGGAAAAAAATGGCGGCGGAGGGAATGGAGCTACACAGACCATCTCCCATGACCAAACTGGATTTACAAGGAAAATAAAGACAAATCTTCAGGAAGGGGCAACCGAAAGGCAGCCTGGAGGGCCACATAACCAGTGACACTGACTCAATCCTGGTAAGCTTGTGAGGACGCGAGAGGGGGCCGGGAGCCCATGGTCCGCAGTGGCCTGGGCTGGGACCAACGGACTCAGCTGGGACCAGGGGACTCAGGGGGAAGCTGCCGCCACCTCACCTGTGACTGCGGCTAAGTTCTGCAAACTTGGCTGAGTGCTACACCCTCAGCTGGTGCCACAGACTCGGCCGCCCTTAGCGGGGAGCAGAGGGTTAAAAGTCCCAGGCGGCTCCATGATGCAGAGTCTGGACAGAGGCTAAATTGGCAGCAGCCACTCACCTTGGGCTCGGGCAGAGAGAAGGCAGACTGGACTGGAACTGTGTGGGGGCACTCGGGATTTGGAGGGCACTCAGAGCTTTTGCTGAGTTGCAGCCATCTCAGGACTGTGGTCATTTTACTCCTTCCCAGGGCCCTGGGGAGAGGCAGCGGCCCCTCCCTTGGAGATTCAACCCCACCTGGTGGCCATAGAAATGCTAATTGAGACCCATTAACAACCAGCATCTGCCCCACCCTAGAGAAATCATCTTACACTGAGCACCTGAGGGAGTTTTTCAGGCAACTCAGAAACCAGGGTTCTTTAGGTGACCTCTACTAATAGCCTCCAGACAAAAAAAAAAAGCTAGAGTAAAGTTAAGACTTGACAGTGGTGGTTAAAGTGGGTCCTCCCTGCCTCATCGAAACCTAGGAGAGGAAGCCACAAACAGCAGAACACCAACACCCACAGGGAAAATTTGGCAGACACCAAAGCCCACTATGATAGCCAAAATGGTGAAAAACAGAAACAAAAACCAGATGAAAAGAACAAGAGACCTCTACCGAAGATGAGATAAATGAGGTGCAGTTAAGCAAGTTAACAGAACTAGAATTCTAGCCATGATCTTGAGGAAGCTCAACAGCATGAGTAAGGACCAGTTGGAAATTAAAAACGACATATCAGAAATGAAAAACACATTGGAAGGTCTAAAAAGCAGAGTAGAGGAAGTTGAGAACTGGATCAGTGAATTAGAAGACAGGGTAGGAAAAAATCAACCAATCAGAAAACCAAAAGGAAAAAACGATTAAAAAACAGGGAAACAGTTTAAGAGAACTGTGGGACAACTGGAAACGTAATAATATTCGCATCATAGGAGTCCCCGAAGAAGTAGAAAATGAGCAAGGGTTAGAGAATATATTCAAAGAAATAGGGACAGAAAACTTTCCTAATTTGGTGAGGGAAGAAAGCATTCAAGTTCAAGAAGCACAGAGAGCCGCAAGTAAGAAGAACCCAAACAGGCTCACACCAAGACACATAGTACAGTGATACCTCGGTTCTCGAACGCCTCGGTTTTCGACCAAATCGGTATTCGACCAGGAGATTCGAGAAACTTTTGTCTCGGAATCCGAACAAATATTTGGAACTCGAACTTCCGAGATGAGCCGAGTTGAGCCGAATGGCGTTCATTCGGCCCAGCGCGCCTTGCTTGCGTCATCAGTGTGAGTACAGAGAGAGAGTCACGCTTTGTGGAGTCACGCTTTCCTATTTAGTTTCATTGCTTCGGTTCTCGAACAATTCGGTTCTCGACCGTCCTCCTGGAACGAATTATGTTCGAGAACCGAGGTATCACTGTAATCAAATTAAAGACAAAGAGCGAATCCTAAAAGCAGGAAGAGATAAGTAACAGGTTACCTACAAAGGAAACCCCATAAGGCTCTCAGCTGACTTCTCACAAGAAACACTACAGGCCAGAAGGGAATGGCATGGAGTAATCAAGGTCATGAAAAACAAGGATCTGAATCCAAGACTCCTCTACCCAGCAAGGCTATCATTCAAAATGGAAGGTCAAATAAAGAGCTTCCCACACACAAAAAAGGCTAAGGGAATACATTAGCACCAAACCAGCACTGCAAGAAATGTTAAAAGGACTGCTGTAATTAGCAGGAGCAATGGGAAGAAAAATAGAACCACACTAAACAAAAATGGCAATAAATAAGTATATATCAATAATCACCTTAAATGTAAATGGATTGAATGCTCCCATAAAAAGACACAGAGTAGCTGATTGGATAAGAAAGCATGACTCATCTATATGTTGTCACAAGAGACCCACTTCACAACAAAAGACTCACATAGCTTGAAAATGAAGGGATGGAAAAAAATCTTCCAAGCAAACAGAAAGGAAAAAAAAGCTGGGGTAGCAATACTCATATCTGATAAAATAGACTTCAAAATGAAGGCCATAACTAGAGACAAAGAAGGCCACTACATAATATTGAAAGGATCTATCCAACAGGAAGATATAACCTTGATAAACATATATGCACCCAATATAGGAGCACCAAAATATATTAAAAATCTTCTGGAGGACTTCAAAGGAGAAATCGATAGCAATACAGTCATAGCAGGGAACTTCAACACCCCGCTGACATCACTGGATAGATCCTCTAGACAAAAAATTAGCAAGGAAACAGAGTCTCTAAATGAAGCACTAGACCAAATGGATTTAATACATATCTACAGAGAATTACACCCCAAAACTAGAGAATTCACATTCTTCTCAAGTGCACATGGGACATTCTCAAAGATAGACCACATGTTAGGGCACAAACTAAGTCTCTACACGTTCAAGAAGACTCAAATCATATCAAGCATCTTCTCAGATCACAATGGCATGAAACTAGAAATCAATTTCAAGAAGAACATACAAAGTCATTTGAACACATGGAAGCTACGTAGCATGTTATTAAACAATGAATGGGTCACCGAGGAGATCAAGGAAGAAATCAAAAACTTCATGGAAACCAATGAAAATGAAGACATAACAACACAAAATCTATGGGATGCAGCGAAAGCAGTTCTGAGAGAAAAGTTCATAGCACTACAGGCCTACCTCAAAACACAAGAAAAGTCTCTAATAGAAAATCTAACCTCACAACTTAAAGAACTAGAGAGCAAACGAAAAGAAAACCCCAGAGGAAGTAGAAGTAAGGAAATAGTAAAGATCAGAGCAGAAATAAATGACATAGAGACCAAAAAAACAATCCAAAGATTCAATGAAAAAAAGAGCTGGTTTTTCGAAAAGATAAACAAGATTGATGGACCCTTAGCTAGACTCACCAAGAAACAAAGAGAGAGAACCCAAAATACACAAAATCAGACATGAAAGAGGAGAAGTAACAACTGACACCACAGAAATACAAAAGATCGTTAACAACTACTATGAACAATTATATGGCAACAAATTCGACAATCTAAGCGAAATGGACAAATTTCTAGAAACACATAGTTTCCCAAAACTGGACCAGGAAGAGATAGAAAACTTGAACATACCAATTTCAACAGAAGAAATTGAAGATGTAATCAAGACTCTCCCAGCAAACAAAAGCCCAGGCCCGGATGGCTTCATGGGGGAGTTTTACCGAACATTCAAAGAAGAATTAACACCCATTCTCCTCAAACTATTTCAAAAAATTCAAGAAGGAAGACTTCCAAACTCGTTTTATGAAGCCAGCATAATTCTAATTCCAAAACCAGAAAAAGACACTACAAAGAAAGAAAACTATAGGCCAATATCCTCAATGAACATAGACGCCAAAATCCTGAACAAAATACTAGCAAATCAGC
The DNA here is from genome assembly GCF_014108415.1 of Molossus molossus. NCBI lineage: Eukaryota > Metazoa > Chordata > Mammalia > Chiroptera > Molossidae > Molossus > Molossus molossus. Next base: position 15,146,992 of record NW_023425344.1, on the reverse strand, counting down.
TCCAGCAATACACCAAAAAAATTATCCACCATGACCAAGTGGGATTCATCCCAGGGATGCAAGGCTGGTACAATATTCGCAAATCAATAAACGTGATACACCGCATAAATAAAATGAAGAATAAGAACCACATGAGCATATCAATAGATGCCGAAAAAGCCTTCGATTTTCTGATAAAAACGCTCAGCAATGTGGGAATAGAGGGATCATATCTCGACATAATAAAGGCCATATATGAAAGACCTACAGCCAACATCATACTCAATGGGTAAAAACTAAAAGCATTTCCCTTAAGAACAGGAAAAAGGCAAGGATGCCCACATTCGCCACTCTTATTTAACATAGTACTGGAAGTCTTAGCCACAGCAATCAGACAGGAAGAAAAAATAAAAGGGATCCAAATGGGAAAGGAGGAATGAAACTGTCATTATTTGCAGATGACATGATACTATACGTAGAAAACCCCAAAGACTCCATCAAAAATTTACTAGACTATATAAATGAATTTGGCAAAGTAGCAGGATACAAAATTAATGTCAAGAAATCAATGGCATTCTTATACACCAATGATGAACTCACAGAAAGAGAAACTAAAAAAACAATCCCATTTACCATTGTAGCAAAAAAATTAAGATACCTAGGAATAACCTTAACCAAAGAAATAAAGGACCTATTCCCAGAAAACTACAGGTCATGGAAAAAAGAAATAGAGGAAGATATAAAAAAGTGGAAGCACATACCCTGTTCATGGATTGGGAGAATTAACATCATTAAAATGTCCATATTACCCAAAGCAATCTATAGATTCAATGCAATCCTCATCAAAATACCAATGGCATACTTCACAGAATTAGAACAAGTACTTCAAAAGTTAACATGAAACCAAAAAAGACCTCGAATAGCCACAGCAATCTTGAAAAGGAAGAACAAAGATGGAGGGATCACATTATAAGATTTCAGGTTATACTACAAAGCCAAACAAAACAGCCTGGTACTGACAGAAGAACAGGCATATAGACCAGTGGAACATAACAGAGAACCCAGAAATGGACACAAGACATTATGCTCAATTAATATTTGACAAAGGTGGCAAGAGCATACAGTGGAGTCAAGACAGAGTCTTTAATAAATGGTGCTGGGAAAATTGGACAGCTACATGCAGAAAAATGAAACTATACCATCAACTTACACCCTACACAAGAATAAACTCAAAATGGATAAAAGACTTAAATGTGACTCATGAATCCATAAAAATCCTAGAAGAAACTGTAGGCAACAAAATTTCAGACATCATACGCAGCAGAATTTTCACTGATATATCACCTAAGGCAATAGAAACAAAGGAGAAAATGAACACATGGGACTACATCAAACTCAAAAGCTTCTGCACAGCAAAAGAAACAATCATCAAAACGGAAAGGCTACCTACTCACTGTATGGGAGAGCATAATTGTCAATGATATATCAGATAAGGGGTTAATTTCCAATATATATAGAGTGCTCATACAATTCCACAAAAGGAAGACAAAGAATCCAATTAAAAAATGGGCAGAGGAGCTCAATAGACACCTCTCCAAACAGAACATACAAATGGCTAAGAGACATATGAAGAAATGCTCATCATCACTAATCATCAGAGAGATGCAAATTAAAACAACAATGAGGTACCACCTCACACCTGTCAGAATGGCCACCATCAACAAATCATCAAATAACAAGTGTTGGCGAGGGTGTGGAGAAAAGGGGACTCTAGTACACTGCTGGTGGGAATGCAGACTGGTGCAGCCACTATGGAAAACAATATGGTGTCACCTCAAAAAATTAAAAATTGAACGGCCATTTGACCCAGTGATTCCACTTCTAGGAATATAACCTAAGAAGCCTGAAACACCAAACAGAAAGAATATATGTACCCCCATGTTTGTAGCAGCACTATTTACAATAGCTAAGATCTGGAAACAGCCCAAGTGTCCATCAGTAGACGAATGGATAAAAAAGCAGTGGTACATATACACAATGGAGTACTACACAGCTGTAAGAAAGAAAGATCTCTTGTCCTTTGAGACTACATGGAGGGACCTGGAGAGTATCATCCTGAGTAGGCAAGCCAAACAGAGAAGGACAAGTATCATGTGATCTCACTTATTTGTGGAATATAATGAACATAACAGTCTGAGGAATGGGGTAGTCCCAGAGACATGGAGGTGGGGTACAGACTGACAATCCCCAGAAGAGGGGGTGGTGGGGGAGAGATAAACCACAGAACTTATATGCATGTATGCATGAACAGTGGACATGGACAACAAACTGGGGACAGGGTGGGGAGGGAGGGGGAGGGAGAATCAGTAGGGGGAAAAGGAGAAACATCTGTAACAAAAATTAATTAATAAAAAATAAATAAATAAATGATAAATAAATAAATAAATCTCTGAAAAGAGATGATCATTAAAAAAGAGAGAGAATCCATCATTAGGAATGTCAAAGTTAAAAATAACTTGGACTTATTGTGGTGATTTCACAATATACACACATATCAAATCATTATGTTGTACATCTAAACCTAGCATAATATTATACGTCAATTCAACCTCAATAAAATCTTTTTTAAAAAAGGGAAAAAAATCCATGACTGGTGTGGCTCAGTTGGTTGGGCATCGTCCCATGCACTGAGAGTTTACTGGTTTGATTCGGGTCAGGGCACATGTCAGGGTTGTGGGCTCAATCCCAGGTAGGCGATGTCCAGGAGGCAGCTGACTGATGTTTCTTTCTCACATTGATGTTTTTCTCTCTCTCTCTGTCTCTCTCTCCCTCTCCCTAAAAATCAATTAAAAATATTAAATTATAAGTAAATAAATAAGAAATAAGAAACATCATGTAAATTTCTTTCAACTACTGACAAACACAAATATTCAGAATGACATTTCCGTGGCTCATAATGTATTGGTACTGAAAACCCGTAAAGATGGTTTAATGTCAATTTTGTGAATGTTCTTAAGTTTTTACATTTTATATTAACATAAATTTATTTGGTCTGCCAGGTTATCTTACGCTATATTTATGAAAATGTCACATGTGTTAATGAAGCCTACTCAACATTACAACTGACCGTTTCAATCTACTAAAGTTCATCCTGTTTTCCAGAAAATCCAAAAGCGTCTTATGATGTGAATAGGCTTTGTCAAACATGAATCATGTTCACAGTAGTTAAACAGTTGTAGGCTGGCTGTAGCCATAAAAGCAGCGGTCTTGACACCATTGAGTTGCTGGCTTTTTTTTTTTTATCCTCACCCGAGAACATTTTTCCGTTTTTTGTTCAGATAGAGTGGGAGGGAGAGAGAGGAAGAGAGAGAGAGAAACTTTGACATGAAAGGTACACATCGAATGACTGCCACCCATACAACCAACCAGGGCCGGGGACAAACTGCAACCGAGGTACGTGCCCTTAGCGGGAACCGAACCCAGGCCTCTCTGGACCGCAGGCCGACACTCTAACCGCTGAGCCAAACTGGCCAGGGCAAGTTGCTGGCTTTTAATATACCTCCATAGGAGAAAAAAGTCACTTTGGGGAGAAATTATACACAACAGCAGTAACAGGCAACTTGCCTTCTTGACTGCAGGACAGCTACTTAATGAGTGGGGTCTAAGATAAATCACAGGATTAGCGTGAAATGCTAACGGTTGCCTTCTGGCCATATACCCAGGCTCCCTACCCTCACCTAGCCCCACCTAGACATCACCACGAAAGACCTCTACATTTGAGCAGAGCACCCTAGCCAATCCTTCCTTCATACCAAGGTCCAATGGTGCCCCGGCTTACAAAGTAAATTAACTCTTTACCAGCTATTTTCCCCTTGTCCTTACTCTCCCTTAAAGAAACAACCAGCATCCTTCTATGCTACCACTAGGCTGCCATGTGAAGCACATTATGGAAGAGCAGACCCTTGAGCTGGGAGGGGGGTTTAGGGCTGGGCAGAGATTCAGGGACAGGCAGAGTGAGGCCAGACAAAGAAGGACTGATGAACACTATGACCTACGGTGATCAATTAAACCCAAAAACGTACCTACTAACCGAGGTCGCAAAGGGACAAGGGAGCTGATAAATTGTTAAACAGACATTATTTTTAACACAAGTCAGTTGTTAGACCATATTTTAAAGCAGCCTATGACCTTCTGTGGGGTGGGCGGAAGAAGGAGAGAAACTGTGGTAAATGAAAAGAACCACAAAAGTGACAAAATGCATGTGAATTTTCCATCAAGGTTATGCAGCCTAGAAAGCCTGGTGGAAACAAAACACGCCTAGACAAGAGTAAAGGTTGATGAAACACCTAGACAGATTGATTACTAATGTCAGTTGTGATGACCATCCCTGGAAATCCATAGGAAAAGAACAGACAGCCTTAAGGGCTAGAAGCTTTAGTGTCTCATCTGCACAAAATCAAATCAGATGACCAGCATTACGACCTTGTGATCAAAAATGTGCAAGGAGCCCTGGCCGGTTTGGCTCAGCGGTTAGAGCGTCGGCCTGCGGTCCTGAGAGACCCGGGTTCGGTTCCCGCTAAGGGCGTGTACCTCGGTTGCAGTTTGTCCCCGGCCCGGGTCGGTTGTGCAGGTGGCAGCCACTCGATGTGTCCCTTTCACATCGATGTTTCTCTCTCTCTCTCTCTGTTCCTCTCTCTCCCTCCCACTCTACCTGAGCAAAAAAATGGAAAAATGTCCTCGGGTGAGAATAAAAAAAAAAAAAAAAAATGTGCAAGGAGCCCAGTTGGTGTGGCTCAGTGGTTTGAGTGTCATCCATGGACTGAGAGGTCCCGATTCGACTCCTGGTCAGGGACATACCTGGATAGCAAGCTCAATCACCAGAGTGGGGTGTACAGGAGGCAGTCAATTGATGTTTCTCTCTTACATCAATGTTTCTATCTCTCTCTCCCTTCCTCTCTCTCTAAAAAAATCAATAAAACATATTTTAAAAATATGCAAGGATGACCTTGTGTAGACTCAGACTATTGCCTAAGAATATTTAAAGATTCATTCTAGAATTTCCAATAGGCAATAAATCAACACATCATCTCTGAGAATGGATGTCAGGCCAGTGTGAAGTGAACCCATCCAGCAAATGCCCAGTTTATCCACAGGATTTCAACAATATCCAATAAAGTTTTTATTCACCAGATAGTAAGGAAATGAAGTGCACCAGCTAATCAAATATTTTCTGTTAATTGTTACCACATGCAGAAGGACTACAAATTTTTAAAGAATGAGAATAAATTAAAATACACTTAACACTGAAACTAAATTGATTATAATTTAATCTTTCTCTAATTATTCAGAATGCATTTCAGGGTCATCAAGAGAAGCATAAATTATCAGTGCTTGATGACTATGCAGGAAGTCACAGTTTTTCTACAATCTTGGTTAATAGATGCTGGGTAACAAAGGATTCACTGCAATAGTCATTATTTGGCGGATTTATGCGCTAGGCATTTTGCTAGAATCTGAAGTACTATATCATTAATTGTCGCCAAAAATAAAATCTTGCGGATGATGAACTGATATCATAGAGTTAGAATGTCATGTCCAAGGTTACACAACATGAAAGGGTATCAGAGCCGGGTCTGGAACGCAGAACTGTCTTTAAAGAATATTCTCTTTGACTATGTCAAACAAGCAAGTCCTTGTTATGTAAAAGTATTCATAACATTTGCTGGCTCTGTGTACAAAGCGTATGCCCCCTCAATGGGTCATATTGTTTGTTCTTCCAGGAATGTTGAAGGATTTCTCTGAGGCATTCTTGAGATTGCTACCATGTATTCGTAGGGCAGCAAACTTGGGCCATAAACTTTTTTTTTTTTTAAATGAAAACAGCTCATTCAAAGGATTAACAATTTAGCCTGAACATCTTTGGAAGAAAAATGTTTTAAGAACTTAACCATCAGAGCCTTAGCCACATAACACAATGATATGCCAATAAATGTATATACTTTACATACACTCATTTACTCGTATCTTATGCAATGATCTAATTTTTGTGTCTTCCCACTTTTTTTTTTTAATCCTCATCCGAGGATTTTTTTTTTTTTTTTTTTATCCTCACCCGAGGATAATTTTCCATTTTTTGTACAGATAGAGTGGGAGGGAGAGAGAGGAAGGGAGAGAGAGTGAGAAACATCGATGTGAAGGGACACATCGAGTGGCTGCCACCCACATGACCAACCAGGGCCGGGGACAAACTGCAACCGAAGTACGTGCCCTTAGCGGGAACCGAACCCGGGTCTGTCCAGACGGCAGGCAGACGCTCTAACCGCTGAGCCAAACTGGCCATGGCTCATCCGAGGATTTTTTCTCCATTTATCTTCAGATAGAGTGGGAGGGGGAGAGTAAGAGAGAGAGAACAAGAAACATCGATGTGAGAGAGACACAGATTGGCTGCCTCCTGACAACCTTGACAAGGGCCAGGGACCAAAACGTAACTGAGGTACATGCCCTTGACTGGAATTGAACCCAAGACTCTGATCCGCGGGCTGACACTCTAACCACTGAGCAACACCGGCCAAGACTCTTCCCACTTATTTTTAATTATAAAACATATTTTATTTGAGTGTTACTTAGAAATGACCCTGTTCATTTTAAATTATGGAAGACTTTAGGCTGGGTTTAAATCTATTAATGAAATAAACTCCACTTAATTAGAGAAGCAAAAAGTTATTTCACCAACAGAGGTGAAACATTTCCACTCCCATCATCTGCTTTTTAGTCCCAAACTCATTAATGATTTTGTGTGTGTATAATTTTTTTCTTTATTGAGAAACTTAAGACTTATGTACATCAAACAAAAACAATTTTGGGTGGGCATTAAAACCCACAACAGTCTTGGACACATCAGAACCCAAAGAATATATTATTTTAATTGAAAAATTCTAGGTGCTGCATACAGGCTCATCATGCCTGGAAAGCAACCACCCAGAAAGTGAATGCTGTTGCTGCTGCTACATCTTAGGCAAGGAAAACCCAAACTCCGGAATTTTTCCATCTGATACATGTATGCTTCTTCTTCACCTCCACTCACTAGCACAGATTAAAATCCTGCCAGGTTCAAATGCCTTTTCTTCCTCCAATCATAATGGTTCCACTTATCTCTAAAGCAGGCAGTGATTCCTATAATGGATTTCCACAAACAAGAAGGGAAAAGTGGCTGAACTTTAGAATGGCACAAAATAATCTCGGGCCATGATACTGTTTCATTAGCTAATCTCATTCACACACAGGAGACTTGGCTGTTGCTGAGGTCACCCTATGCAGAGAGACAGGCCTCCCTCCCCCACCCCTGCACATAGCATTTCCAGATAAGCCCTAAGAATTACTTTCTATTCCAAAAGAAACTATTTTCATCTCTAGCACAGGGCTAACATTTTTATTGTATAGAAGAAAATGCTACCCAAGCAGTAGCTTGGGGTAAAAGGTGTCCTGATTGGAGCAAGCAACCTGCTCGAAAATTCGGAATAGAAAAACAGACCGCCCATATACGCCATCTCTACACAGAAATGATGGAAGGTAATTCTGAAAACGCCACAACCTGATTCCTCCTTCTAATTCAGGATCTTGCTCAGAGACAAAAGTTTCCTGCTCAAGTTCAATGTAAGGAAAGTGAAAATTACTGCACTGCCTAACTGAATTAAATTATGCATTTATGACGAAACTTGAAAATCATACTCAACTGTCTGAAAACTTGATAGACTGGGCGGCACTGGCCATGATCGTGTTTTGATGGTGGTTTCACTGCTCGTGGAGGCTGCTGGGCAGCTGGGCAGCTGGAGATTACACGTGAATGCTTCAGGCTGATGTGTTCTCTCAGTTTCCTCTCTGAGATTTATGCTCTGTGCAGTAACTTTGTTAAACTTAAATCTGAGATGGTCCTTCTTACTTCGAACTCCAGGATAACTTTCTCAGGGGAAGAAAGGGGACTCATTTTCAATATAAGAGAAGAGCAGAGGAAACACCCAGATTGGAGGTCAAGAAAATGTCGCCTGGTACCTGAATCAATGTCAATGGAAATAGGTCACTGCAGATCAGTCTAATTTTTTGTCCAGATAAGAAAGGTGTTCACATTTCAAATTAAGTAGCTAGATGAGAAGAATGAAGAAAGTTAAAATAAGACCATTAATTATAATTTCTTAGACTTAATTTGATAGCCTAAGAAAGTATGAAGAGTTCTAATAAAATATGATTCTTGCCCTGGCCCATGTGGCTCAGTGGTTACAGCATCAGCTGTAGATCGTAGAGTCGCAGGTTCGATTCCTGGTCACAGGCACATATCTGGGTTGCAGGTATGATCCCTGGCTCCAGTTGGGGCACATGTGGGAGCCAACCAATCGATGTGTCTCTCTCACATCCATGTTTCTTTCCCCCTCCCCTTTTCATTCTCTCTAAAAAGCAATGGAAAAATATCCTCAGATGAGGACTAACAACAACAAAATCCTATTCTTTTTTCTTTTGTTGTACATGCCCCTAGCAGGAACCAAACCCGGGACTCTCTGGTCCGCAGGCTGACACTCAACCACTGAGCCAAACTGGCCAGGAATGCATGTCAAACTATTCTTGACATGCATTTCTAGAAAAGATATTTAGAGGGTCACACAATTCTTAAACTGGAAGGATTTCAAAATAATAGCTAAGTCAACCCTTTTATTTTTCAAATAAAGAAACTGAGGCACAGAGAGGTGACCTATATTTATATAGTTTAAAAACTTTAGCATATACTTTAACTATTGTCACAACAAACACAAGGATAATATTGAAAGGGTATAATTAGCACCCATGCATAATCTCAATGCATGGAAATTGTTCTCATAATAGAAAAAGCAATCTACCATTTCTTTAAAAACTAAAAAAATAAAATAAAATAAATAACAACAACAACAAAAACAAACCAGCAAAATGGTGGTATAAATCCAATATTTTGAAATTCCCATGAGTAATCAATTTTCCTGCTAATCTAAACTCAATCTCCTAGTCACTCCTTAAACATTTACTGAGCACTTGCTGAATGCTAAGTATATAGCTCAAAACTTCAAATTTCTATTCTACTTGGAATTTTGTCTTTAAAAATAGTGAATAAAATCTTTATAGATACTGTATCTTCCTATAAGTGGTTATACCATTTAAAGACTTTCATTTTCTCCTAAAATGATTTTTTCCTTCCTTTCAAGGATTATAATGGGTATTATCTTCAATGGTCAAAATATCTCTCAAGTTCCAGTTACTCAATTGTCTTATTCAACAAGTACTTAATTGACAGGGCTACGGTTGTGCAAGAGGCCCATGAATCACTTTCAGCACCAGTTTTTAATGATTTTATTCATAATATTCCTGACTGTCTTCTACACGGTGTCACAGTCTTTATTGGAAAAATAATATAGAGTGTAATTAACAAGTAATTCATCCAATAATGAACCCAGGAAAGCTGGCAGAAACAATACTTATGTCACTGTAGAGTGGCTGATCAGCATAAGTAAAGTTGAGGTACTAAACAGGTAAGATAAGAAGACCATAGAGAGGAAGGTTATAGAGGTGGGATTCAGACTGTTAAGGTTTCATTGCCAGTACTACAAATCCAGAAACAATTTTTTAGTGCACCCAAAACTAATTCTCACTGGTGAATTTGCAAGATGTCAATTTACAAAACATAATGTCAATGCATTCATTTATAATGGGGAATATTCCTTTCCAAGCTTTGAAAAACTTAAGTTTCCTGAGCAGGACTGGCTAACACCTGGACATCCGCATCTCCCTACTCTTTCCATGATCCGGGTGTCCAGTGGAGTTCTTCTTAATACAGTTATCCAGGCAATCTCTGCTAATGACACTAAGATAAATTCCATTAGCCTAGTTCCAAAGCAGTGCTTTTTTATTCTCAAGATAACTAATCACGTCAATTTGGACATCCTGAAATAAGAGATAATGTAGGCAGATGTTTGAGGACCACTTCACCCAGGCCCTGGGCAAAACCTGATAAATTTACCTTCTCTCAATTCCAATAGCCATCTTATTACCTGAGTATTCCAGCACTGCTCTCTCCTGGAACAGGTTTAAAAACACCATTATCTGTTCAAAGTTCTGTTTTCATTTTTTTTTTTTTTAATAAACACCCAGGAATACAATTGTTGGATCACATACTGGTCTTATTTTAATATTTTGAACAACCTTGATACTTTTTTTCATAGTGTCTGAACCAATTTATTTCCTACCAACAGTGCACAAGGGTACCCTTTCTCCACACCCTTGACAACACTTATCTTTTGTGTTCTTGATGATAACCAAGACATACATGCACTCCTATGTTTATCACAGCATTATTCACAATTAAAAAGATATGGAAACAATCTAAGAGTCCATCAACACATGAATGAATAAAGAAGTTGTAAGATACACACACACACACACACCAGGATATTATTCTGCTATGAGTAAAAGGGAATCCTTCCATTTGCGACAACATGGATGGACATTTGGGTCATTATGCTAAGTGAAATAAGTCAGAGAAAGACAAACACTGTATGATATCACTATATGTGGAGTCTAAAAAAAAGCCAAACTTACAGAAACAGAGAATAGAATGGTAGTTACCAGAGGCAGGGTGTGGGGGGATTGGAGATATATCATTTAAGGGTACAGACTGGAAACTAATAGATCAATAAGTACTAGAGATAAAATGCACACTATAATCATTGTAGTCGTCAATGCTGTATTCTAAACCTCAAAGTTGCTAAGAGACTAGATCTTAATTGTTTCCACTAAACAAAAGAAATTGCAATTATGTAATGTGATAAAGGTGCTGCTAACAGTAGGGTGATAATCATATTGCAATATATAAATATCAAATCAACACATACATCTTAAACTTACAAAATGGTATACATCAATTGTATTTAATTTAAAAAGCCATAATCAAATTCTTCCTCTTTTTTTCCTTTTTTCAAGATTCCATTGAGTCTACTCTTCATATTGGAAAAGTAGATTTTCTTCAGATAAATTATACTTCAATTATTTTACAGTTCTCTTTTAAGTCATAAAAATAAAACTGAGCTTCTGCTTGCCGCTACATCACACAAAAACTACTGGACAGATTTTCATTAAAAATGGAGGGCACATTTGCAATGATCTGAATTTTTTTTTTTTAAGACTTTATAGTAATCATACAATGCACTGGGCTTGGGGTGGTGGGATCTTAAGTAATTATCCCTTGGAGAAGCTAGAACTGAATTAAGAAGAAATCCAAGGGAATGGCAGTCTGTAGGGACACAGCTCACATTTTAGGACAGCACAGAAAGAGAAGGTAGAGAATGGCTTCCAGTCAGGAAGCACAGGGAGATTCTCTGATGTCTGCTAGAGCTGCTTCTCACATGGGCAACTCCATGCAGCCTGTTCCCAGGAAACCGGTGCACCAGGTTCTGTCTCCAAGAGGCTGTGCCTGCTAAATGGTCTATGTCCCTGATCATCTCACTCTGTGCCTCCTCTGGACAGGGGAAGTAGTTCAACAACAACGTGTGTGTGTGTGTGTGTGTGTGTGTGTGTGTGTGTGTGTGTGTGTGTGTCTTCGCTGTACCAAATGCTGCACCAGTCACCTGATCATAGTACATGTTCTCTAAGATCCCTAAATTGATCACACCATCATAGCTGTTTAGAAATATGCAGCAAAAAAAAAAAAAAAAAATCCACAAAAACATGGAATCTAAGAATTGTCAATGTTGAAAGAATAATGAGCACCAATTCCTTCCCTTTGCAGTGGACAACACCGAGGTCCAGATTATGTATTTTGGGTTGAGAGAATTACTTAAAAGTATAAAGTAAGTATATCAAATATGAAAATAATATTCAACAGAACATACACAGACATAAATTACCTCCTTGTATTTTCACAACTGACTTTGGGTCAGGCCAAATAGCATCTAGCATGAGCCCCATGTAACAGGAGGAAGTTGACCCTCAGAGGGCCCCAGGGATAACTACTCCAAAGGCACACCACTAGAACAGGCACTTGGTCCCTGGCCTCACTCTCCAGCCTCACAGGCTTTCTACTCCACCATGGGCAATGGGAGGCAAAGTAAGGAGGCCACTGAGTGGAAGTAAATGGAGAAGGTCATCTGGCATATCTGTCGAAGGTGAACTCTGTTATCTCTGGCTATTTGAGTGTCGGTGTGGTGTGAGTATGTAGGTTGGTGATGCACTAATTTATTGGAAATTGTTTTCTTCATGACTGCAAATTCTACAATCTGTAAACTAGCACAGACTAGCAATTCTTGTGCACAGCCTTTGAATCTCACTCATTTTTCTCTGTATTGACGTTGACTCCCCTTTGCTAGCTGCCATCCAGTCTAACTAGGGGCAGCAGTCCCAAGTGACTCCAACATCCCTCTCCACAGGTAGCCTATGCTGTGAGCATCCACGGTCTATGAAATGAACTGCTTCACAGAGTTGACAAAGATTTACTTTGAGAAGCAATAAAACGATACGTATAGAGTGGGCGTCAATATTCAGGTACTTGGGTCTCTATTCTGAGCTTGCAATGGATTTTTAACTGGTTAGTTTTTCTAAAAGGTCAATGTATTAACCGTTGAGATCTTCCCTTAATTCTTAGAATTTTTAAATGCACATTTAGAAAGACACAGGGGCTTAACACATTTTGTCCAGTTAAATGGGCCTCTGTGATCTGAAATTGGCACAGGCAGGTGGCTGCCAGGTCCGCACTATGTTGGGAAATGGATGTATTTCTCCTTTAGCTGCTCTCCGTGGGAAGGAGAAGTGGGAAGGAGAGGAGATGCTGACAGACAGCAGCAGGGTGAGTCTGCGCTCAGCATCTTGTCTTAGTGGTATACTCAAGCTGCAAGATTTATAACCTGCTTGTTACAATACATCAGCTTCAACACTTTCAGTGAAGTCTTCAATAACTTTGATGACATCTTGCTGAGGGGTTTTGTCATTAAAAGCAGAAAGCTGGTCATTAACAAACCTTCTCTGCAGTCATCTACCGCTGTGCTAACTCAGGCACGGATCCGACCGCAAAGCTGGGCTTGCTCGCAAACTTTCCAGAAGGCTGCTTTTTTTTTATTTTTTTCTTGTGTGGGTTATATTTCTTTAGGGAAAGAAAATAGCGATCCTAATCATTTAATCATTTATTTCTCATTATCCGTTGACTAACTCTTCTCTGATAGACACAACCAAATTCAACAAACATGTATGGAACACCTACCATGTGGCAGGAATGATGCTCGGATGGAAGACAGAATTATGAGAAACACACAGGTCCAGCTCCGAGAGGGTTTACATGGACCCTCCAAAAAACCAACAAATAAACAAACAAAAACTATCATTTACAGAATTGTTCCTCATGGGCCAGACTGTGTGTTTAGGCTTTATAAGTATTATCTTACTCATTTATTACCACTCTTTAGAAAAATAGATGTTCTTCTTATCCCAATTTAGAGATGACATAGCTGAAGTGCTGTCTGTTTAAGAAGTTTGCCAAAATGATTGCCCTTGTGTGAGTCAGAACCAGGTTCCAAACCCACGTCTTATGTGACCTGAAGCAAGCTCACATGCTCCAAGGACAGAATGGGGCCAGGCAGAAGGCGAAGGCCGTGGCGTTCCAGATTGAGGAAGGATCGCGAGCCAAGTGAAAGGCAGGCACATGCTGGGTCGGGACTAGGAACAGGCTGAGCACAGCCTGGAATCCCCTTCGGGGTGAATGCAGCCGTGGTGGAGTAGTGCCCATTGGGAATAACCTGGCCAACAGCGTTCAGATTAGTGAGGTGTCCATTTGCACATCTGTACATTTTAAGTTTCAACTTGCCTGCTGGCTCTGGAGCAGCAGGGACTGGTGTGCAGTTTATGGATAGAATGAAGATTCATCTGATGTGAGAAAAGCTGAACTCTCCGAGATCCCTGCTTCCTGAACTTCTACCGAAATTCATGTGGCAGGGCCATGCAGCTCTTCAGCTTGATGGCTGTTTCTCTGCCAATTATTTGGTTTTCAGCTAGTCTGACAACCTCTCTGATGGAAATAACGAATGAAGGGAAGTGGCTGCTGCTGCCTCCTCCATGGGATTCCACTGTCAATGTCACAACACTCATTCGGAGCTTCCCCAGGAAGAATGATAGCGCAACGTGCCGACACAAGCGAAGAGTCTGCTATAATTTAGAGAGGGGGAGTTACCAAAAAAAAGTCTTGGATGCCATTTTTAAAATAACAAGAGAAATAATTAAAGGTGACCAATATGTTCTTAAGAGTACATATTTTGTACAGATGATCATTTTTTCCATTGTTTGAGAACCTACAATGTGTCCAGCAACGGCTAGGGGGAGGTTCCACAATAGCGCATTACATAAAATCATTACAACTGCCGTCAGGGAAAGTGTCGTGTCATTCTTACAGCTGGACTAAGGAAGGGTTTGGGAGGCTGGACAATTTGCCAAATGCCCCTCAGAGCTGGAATGCAAGCCCAGCTGGATGTTATTTGGAGGTTTGGTATCTTCACTCTGTTGCTTTACTCTTACCTACGTCTACATGAATTAAAACACAACCTATTTAAAGGTATTTCAATAATGCAATAATTAGAAAGACATTAGCTGCTTTCCTTTTTCTTTTTCTCCCCTGAAATGACATTTTCCTCTTTTTTTTTCTTTTCCCAAAAGGAGACAGAAACATTATCTTACTTTTTTTTACTCCCCAATTAACTGCTGTGGGATTCTACCCAAAGACATCAGTGACACCTCTAAGTAGACGCCATTGATTCAACTATAGTGTCGTACATGCCTATCCACGCATGCTGTTGGAGGGAAGGGTCTGTTCATGGGAATCACAAAGACATTATGTATGTGACTCCCTGGGATCTGGTGGGTCCTCACCGGCAGCGCTCCCCGTGAATGTCTTCCTTCGCCTGTTATTATTTTTAATTGCTGATGGTGTGCTTTTTACTGGCAAAGTACTCCACAATCAAAATCATCACACGCTACCTCAGAGAATCTCAGGAATTTGATTAGTAAGTACAGCTCTGCTTCTCTGAGGACAGGCAGGACAGGGGATGTTGAGGTCTGTCCAAAGTCATAGGACCCAGCAGCTCTTGGAGAGGCAGCAGGAAGCCCTTTCAAGGAATCTACATAAACCCAGAGCAGCAAAGGTGCGGAAAGGTTCTGTGTGGTAGGACAAGCCAACACTCTAAGCTAGAAAGCCCTGGACTCTTCGACCTTGTCAAACACCTAAGTAGTAGCAGTAGTAAGACAAGTAGTACACACATTCTACCTTCTTCCAGCAAATATTACTTATTAACTTTGTGGTCTAGAGCAAATGACGTAGCCTCTTGGAAACTCAGTTTTCTCATCTGTAAAGTAGGAGCAATGACCTCATGGGACTGTTTTGAAAATAAAATGAGATGGTCTCAATTAAGACTCTTTTGCTCCAACTGATAGAAAACCAATCAGAATCAGGAAAAGCAGAAAGGGCACTTAACGAAAAGTAATGTAATGTATCTCAAGAACACGCACGCATCTGGGTCTGAGGAAACACTAGATCTAGAGGCCCCAGTCTCATCTAGAATCTGTCCCCATCTCCTGTCGCCAGGCGCCCTGGGGCGCCTGCAGCTGCCCTTCTCACTGCTCTTAGCTGATGTGGCGGGACACAGCCAGCAGGGGCCCCAAAGTTACATCCCCTGCCAGCCCAGGCTAAGAGACAAACGAACTCATTGGTCTAAGTTCTAAATCCCAGGGAAGAACTGGGATTGGCCCAGCTCATGTCATGTGCCTACATCTAGACCAACCAATTATCTGTTAACAAGGAGCAGTACTTGATTCTACTTACATGGCTGCCCCTCTGGGTAAACCTGAGCATTGGGGGAGGTGGGTATTTTGTAGAAAAAAGAGGATTAATTACCAGAAAGGAGAGTTTCATCACAGATAAAATTATCGGTGTCCACTGCAACAATATATGAAGAATAGTTATCACTACACCCAGTCCAGAACAGATATATATATGTATGAGTTTTTGTCAATATGTATATTTCTACACATTATGAAAGGTGATTTTTTTAAAGCCAAATAAATACAGTATATGTGTTAATCACAATGAATATAGATCCTCTAATGCTAAAAATGAGAGAAGAACAGAGATGCTATGAACAATTAATGTTTTAAGTTCACAGTACTTTCTCCATCCATTTAAAGAAAATAGAAAATCAGCAAGTTGAAAAATAAGATTTTGTTCTCTAATGGTATTCTCTTATTCTGTCCCCCAGAAACACAAATCATCTCACATTTTCCACCATTTCTTTCAATTACTTTTCGAGCTGTAGTTTTTTTAATTTGGGGGGTCCACCATTGAGATTTTATCTTTAAATATTTGAGGGAGTGTATAAAGTACCCAAAACTTGTTTAAAGAGCAATTGAAAGACCTTATGTGGTTAGCACCAAACATCCAAACTGGAGATGAAAAAGGCCAATTCCTGTATTTCTCTCTTTCCTAAAAACACAGAGAACAATGTTGGACAAGTCATCTGTGGCCCCTACATCATCCATAAATCTGCCTGGTGTTAACTAGCCTATTTGTCTCTCAGGATGAAGCTGGGAACACCAATGGATTAAGTATAAATAGGCCCATTTACAGGGAAAAGTGAGAAGAAGAGAAACATGAGAGATTTCTCTTTCTTATCCGAATATGCATCCCCACCCAGAGAAAGAGTATGTTTTCTGTGTAAGACAAAGAAATTATTTTGCTTGAAATAAATTGTAGGAACCCAGTTGCACTCTACCAATAAACCCTAGGCCTGCGAAAGTGATCAAGTCAACATATTTTAGGTTTTAGAAAGAAAGCCCTTGTGTTACTTTCCAGAATTTCTTCTGGCTGATTCCAGTATATTACTAATTAATTTCTGAAACAATAGTTTCAGGACCTTTCAAATAGAATGATGAGAGAAAAGTGTGCCTACCATGGTTAAAAAAAAAAAAAAAAAAAGACATTTAGAATTTCATCTTGTATTGGATTTTGCTGCTATGATATGATTCCTCTAGTGGGAGGAGAAATTACATTTATAAAGCAATACTGTTTTAAGTTGTAGCTAAAAAGGAGGAAATTTACTGTTTTTGAAATGTGTGTTACCAGTTAAAGGTTACTATGTCACATTTGTTTGCAAACATGAAAACAACTCCATGAGGGAAAGAAGAAGAAGAATATTGTCTTGAAACAAATTTCACAAAATCTATAGGACACACACACCCTGGTTGGTTACAGATTCAATGAAACATATGTTGACCGAAGCCTCATGCTACTTTAAAATTTATTACTCAAATGCTTAATTTTTATCCTTTAAAAATTCTATCAATTCATTTCTTGGTAGTTAGGATATTAAATTATGCAAATAAGCATGCTATCGTTGGTCAGTGCTAAGCTTTCTGGAATGACTAATGCTCTTTCCCAACAGCCACTGCTCCTCCGATCCGTGTCCCCTTCATCCAGGAGTCACCGAATGCTGGAGACAGTCGCTTTTTACTTGATTAAATTTTAGGAGGTTGAAACTAGGCCGCAATCCTCGCCCTACTCTTTCCTAAATACTTTTCCTCCTCTCTCTTAATTACATGGCTTTACGCTGATTTACATGAATTTCAGCTTTCAAAATCATTGGTCTTTGCTGAATGCAAATAGGCACATAAGTTTGCACAATTGATCTTTCATCATTTCAAATGGTACCTTTGAACAGTTCCTGAAATGTCTGTCTGAAATACTCCCAGCGTTGAGTGTCATCAAGAGATGTGGGGTCACCCTGGGGAAACCCATTCTCAGTGATGTAAATTACAGGGTTATTATACGTATCCTGGAACAAGAGAGCAGAAGTTTTATTCCAAACAGATGTAGAAAAAAATGGCTCATAAAATCAGGTGCATTATCCTCTATCTTCTCTAAGCTACAGCCCCAAACTAGTTTTCAGCAAATTGCACTGACCCTATTAACTTAATTTTCCACGCACTGATCTTTTATGACTAACAATGGAAAAGAAAACTGTGCAAATGTGCATGAAGACAGTCAAATGACTCCTATTATAATGGGAAGACAGAAATATCTTTCTTCCATCAGCATCTGCTCACTGTCACTGTTCCTTAACCCTTTGTCCCACAATCAGCCACACTCTCTAGCCTTCCGCAGTCACGGGGATAACTTGAAAACTGATACCTTGAAATTTTAATTTCAGCTACCTGGACGCTATCCAGCATAACAGAGGCCCATAAAGGATCCGGCTATTTGAAACCTTCGTATGCCTTTTAATATTTATAGTCATGACATTAAGCCTGAAAGCTACATCCAAGCTCTTCCTGTGGCCACAGCTGACTTTAGCAGTGGTCAACTCCTTTGACCATGGTTTTAAGGCCCTTTATCAGCTGGCTACCAATCACCAGCCTATTTTCTAATCTTTTCTTCTCAGGCCAACAAAGGTATATGCTATTGCCTAAAATCATTCATTTTTCAGATTTGTGTGTACACACACATAGCTATGCCTGTCTTCTCCTCTTCAGGTATTTGGGTGTCCATGAACACACTCAAAAGTGCATTTACCTTAATATATTTCAGTAGTTTCCGTATTCCCCATGGCACCACGCAGACCCAATCCAGTGTTATCCAAGATGGGTCTGGGAAAATGTCAATCTCCATATCCTGGAGGACACCCAGTTCTCCTTTATCATTCTCCCGGGACTTGACCAGGCGACTTGAATAGTATTGCACAGCAAAGAAATCAGCTGTGCCTTTGATCATTCTCTTCTCTTCTTCTGTAAATTCTGGAAGCCTTGATGATGGATAGCCTTGCTTTTTACTCATGGAGGCAATCTGGGACTTCACAACTTCTGGATAATCACCATCAATAAATATGGGTTTAGCAAAGAAATCCAAGTGGACAGCCAAGGCTCTTTTAGCAGCTTCCCGGTCAGATGATGAGTTGGGATCTGCTGGTTCTATCCATCCACAAAACAGTGCTAGGGACACCATACCCTTCTGCCCTTTTCGGAATAAGGAATCGTAGCTGTGCCAGGCTCTGGCATGGGCCTTAATCAAATTATGAGCTGCCTGATAGCCTCCAGTCCCCACGTGAGGTACACCAGGAGGAAATACACCAAAATCATATGCCAGCAAGGCAAACAGGTTAGGCTCATTTATGGTGATCCACTGCTTGACGCGATCCCCAAATGTCTTGAAGCAAAACTGGGCATATCCATCAAAGGATTCAGTGATTGTGTCTGACAACCATCCTCCTTGGTCTTCTAAGGCCTGAGGCAAATCAAAGTGGTAGAGCGTCACTATGGGCGTAACTCGATTTGCTAACAAATCATCAATGATCTTGTTGTAATAGTCGATTCCTAGGAAAAAAGAAAAAGAAGATATATGAGAAGAAAAGTTATTTTTAGTATGTTGGCAATACCTTTATTTATTTATTTATTTATTTATTTATTTATTTATTTATTTATTTTTATAGAGAGAGGAAGAGGGGAAAGAGAGAGAGAAACATTGATGAGAGAGAATATCGATTGGTTGCCTCTTGCATAACCCCCACTGGGGATCAGGCCCACAACTTGGGCATGTGTCCTGACTGGGAATCGAACTGGCGACCTCTTGGTGCATGGTTTGATGCTCAACCACTGAACCACACCTGCCGACGGCAATAATTTTTTAAAGGTAGATGATTGGGAATAATTTTCTAAATAACTTTTGTTCAAAATAAAGTTTATTACCTCCTACAAATGATCAATTCAAGGCTGAGAGGGAGCATGAAGGATTTCAAGGAAGACGGCTGATCAGGGAGCGGGAGAGGGACGGGGTGACATGGTTTGGAAGATGTGTGTTCTGAAAGGGATACTTTTGGGCAAGTTGCTATCACATAATTTTGTGTTATTGCTACACACCAGTTATTTATTTGTTTACATGCAAGATTTGCCTTTTAAGGGCACTAGAACACAAACCCCATGGTAACAAAAAACTTTATCTATTTAACCTCAGAATTCCCCCAATCCTGGCACAGTGCTGGAAATTGGGTCGGTACTCAATAAATATTTGTTGGGTGAATGAATACATTTCAATGGTATTAAAAATAAGGTAAAAGAGTGGGACCTTAGTGCTTCTCCAGAACCACGGGTCTCAGGAATCTAGGGAAAGACACACTGTGCTCAAGCAAGAGCTCCGCGCGTGTCCCGGGATGTCCGGTGCAGGGCAGTTGGGACACGAAGGAGCACTAGGTGCGGTGTCTGCTCTAAAATTCCGACAGAGTCCTTGGGAATACAGACCAGCCCTGGCTCTGGCTCTCAGCTGACTCCCTGGCACAGCATGTGGCGAGAGAGAGCGTCCGGACCCTGCAGGTCCAGAGAATGCCACTGAGCGAGAGAGGCTCTGCCTCGGAGACCAGCGCCAGGAAGGCGCTGGGTCCTCCCTAGTGAGCACTCTTCACGTGAGACTTTCTGAGGGGAGGGTGGTGTTAGTGCATTGTGGAATTTTAGTCTAAGACTTGGAGGCAGCCTGAGCTGGAAGAGATAAGTTGTCTTTTCTTTTGAAAGGTGTTTCCTGGGTAATAATTATAATTTCATATTGGAACTGTGTTGCATTCAAAGTTTGCCTAGGAATAAGGTCCCTTTCCCTTTTTTTTTAACATAGTATCCTCCAATTAAAAAATAGTAATCCAACCCTGGTAGGTTTGGCTCAGCGGTTAGAACATCAGCCAAAGGACTGAAAAGTCTCAGGTTTGATTCTGTCAAGGGCACGTACCTCAGCTGTGGTTAGATCCCTGGCCCTGGTCAGGGCTGTGCCAGGAGGCAATAATTGATGTGTTTCTCTCACATCAATGCTTCTCTCCCCCCCCCCCCCCCCCATCACCCTACTCTATCTGAAAATCAATGGGAAAATTTCCTTGGGTGAAGATTTAAAAAATATATTATTAATAATTCAGATTTTGTATGTGTTTCCTTTGATTATTCATTTATTCACTTCTTAAATTCGCATTTCTAGGGAAGCTACTACATGCTGGGCTTAAATATAGATGTAAGATCAACATTGTCCTTGTCCTCAGGGAGCTTAAAATTTAGGAGGGACTCTAGATAAATTCATAAACAATTACAATACAGTATTATTAGTTAAAGATGAAGTACAGAATGCTGCTTAAGCCTATGATAAAGAATACACATCCCAAACTGAGGGCATTTGAAAATTTATTCTGAAACCAATGTAGCATAACAGTTTCAAAAGAGAACTATGCCAAGCTACCTAAATTCTATGCCAATTCCTTCACTATGTCAGTGACCTTGGGCAAGTGACTTTATCGTTCTGAATTATCTTATCCTTTCTGTAAAATGTGAACAGGAATAGAAACCCACTTCAATAATTGCTGTGGAATTTAATGAGTTGAAAACTTGAACATTATTAGCACAGTTTTTGGCGTAAGATAAGGGCTTAGTATAGGTTAGCTATCCTTCTAATAATAACGACTATTTTTATTGTTGTCATTAATGACATCTAAGCTGATACTCAAAAGATAAATGTAAATTACCCACACAAGGCGAAGAGGAAAGTGATCCAGGGAGAGAAGGGGAAAGCAAACGTCAAAAGACCGAAAAAACACCCCAAAGTGGACGTAGCAATAGCAAGGGAGTGAGCCATCACCACCAGCATTTGACAGAGACCCACAGGCTGTCATGGAAGGGGGACGTTTTATGACAAACTATAGAAATGATCCCTGAAAGTATAGTCTTGGAAGGGGGAAGTCTTATAGTGAAAAGGGGGGACCTTTATGTACATGCTGATGAGAGGTCATTGGCACAGGGCAGAAGTAAGTAGGGATTTTCAACGACTGGTTTGAGGAACATTTCTGGTTTTCTCTGGTTGGTCCCCCATTGGAAGCAGAGGGCAAGGGAGCCCAAAAATAAAGAAGCAGACAGTTGTTGGCCAAGTTCTGACTCTCGGGAATAATTGCTGCAGAGGTCCCAGTGTGCCTTCCTGGGCTTCTTAGGAGGAATTTTATTCTCATATATAGCCTGGCCATTCTTTGCTTGCATATTTATTTTCTTAGAATAGTCTGGATTTTTCTGGAAACTGAATGTTCAGTACAAGGAGAGCATGTAGCTCAGCAGAAGAGAAATAAGAATGGTGAGAGAGCCCAGCCAGTGTGGCTCAGTGGTTGAGCGTCAACCCATGCATCAAGAGGCTGCCGGTTCGATTCCAGTCAGGGCACATGTCCAGGCTGTGGGCCCTACCCGCAGTGGGGAGCGTGCAGGAGGTGGCCAATCGATGTTCTCTCTCATCGATGTTTCTGTCTCTTTCTCCCTCCCTTCTTCTCTCTCTAGAATCAATAAAGAAAAAAAAGAATGGTGAGAGGTGAACAGGGTAAGCAGAAGCCCAGTCATGCGAGGCCGTGCGTGGTCTGACTGTCTGCCTATGAACGCGGATCTTCTTAGCAATGGCTCACTTATTTTGCAAACTGGAATGCAGTGTGAATCATGTATAACCACTCCATACTTGGATGACCCGCCTGAATGCCATTGCTCACTAGGTAAATAGAACAAGGCCCCACCCCACCCCCAAGTTGTCCCTGGAACATGTGACTATGTATCATAGCAAAAGGGACTTCCCAACTGTGATTAAGGTTGAAGATCTTGAGATGGAATGATTTCTCTAGATTGCTCAGTTAGGCCAATCAAACCACTCGAGTCCTTGGAAGCAGAAGCGGAGGCAGAGAAGAGTGGGGTAGAATGATGCAGCAGCAGAAAAGACACGAGAGATGACAGCATGAGGCAGGCTCGACCTTGAAGATGGAGGAAGGGAGCCATGAACCAAGAAATGTAGGTGAACTCTAGAAGCTGAAAATAGTCCTCAGCTGACAACCATCAAGGAAATGCAGACTTCAGTCCTACAACCACAAGAAGCTGAATTCTCCTAACAACCTGAATGAACCAAGGAACATACTCTCCCCTAAATCCTACAGAAGGAAAGACATCCCTGTAGCCACCCAGCGGGACCTGTCAGACTTCTGACTGACAGATCTCTAAGGTAATGCATTTGTGCTGTAAACAACGAAGCTTGTAGTAATTTGTTAAGCACCAGTAAAAAACGATTATACTCACCATAATTTATAAAAATTTCTTTTCTCTCCTGATGGAGGTCTTCCACCTTCCTATCTCTGGACCTCTGTGAACCCACACATCCTCATTTGTGAAATGGGGAATTCAAAGCCGCTGTCCTGGCATCATCTTGGAACTGGTGTGACAACGTTCACATAGCCAGTTTCTTCCATTGGCTTTGCATATAAAAACATCAGCTTTTTCTTACTGCACTCATATTTAAGCCCAAGAGGTGGGCATTTGTATCCTCAGCAAAGAGTGAGGATACAAAGTGCCCATGTTGTCATAAGGCCCAGCCAGCATTTAGACCCGCCCTGCAGACTGTTCCCACCGCGATATTCCATTTCTCCCATTTACTCATGTTTCAGCACCAGAAGTGCCGTTTCTGTTTTCCTAGCCTTAACAAACACAGACTTTGGAGCTGACTCATAACATCAGGTCCTTTTTGTCTTTTCGGAGGAATCGATGACCTACCTCCTGAAGCATCATTAGATGTGGAACAGTCGTAAGTCATGACAAGCCATGTAATTCACACAACATGATAATCCTCAGTTGAACTGAAGATTTAAAAAAAATTTAAGTAAATTTTTTCCTCATGCATCAGCATGTCAGAGAAACAAAGCATTGGGCGATTAATATTTCACATCCCACCATGGAGTATTGCATTTCTGGTTTGTACAGTTTATTGGGTGTTGTCATGAAACTTTCCCATGATGCAGTGGGGTGAGGTTTTTAAGAGCAGAGCTCCAGGGTCAGACAACTCAGTGAAAGGGTCATGGACAAATCACCCAGCCTCTTGACACCCAAGTTTCTTCATCTACAAAGGAGGGTATTAATAGTACTACCCCGTGAGTGTTGTAGGTATTTAATGAGGGAAACCCATCACAGGGTTCTTTAGCTTCACCAGACCGGTACAATTCTCCACACAAATGTGCTTTTCAAATGATCATCTGTTACCAATCTACAGATCCTGAAACTTTCGATGTCACTTGGACCCAGTTCTACATCTGGATGTTAGAAAAGGATTGACTATTTGAAGTATTGACATGTTTGTGGCCTTCTTGGATCATCACTTCCATCGTCTCTGTTTCAATTCAATCTATTTATTTTTATTTCATCATTAAAAATATGAAGCATATTTGAGTTTAAGGTCTTTTGGACCTGGAAAAATGGAACCTATTCAGATTAAATTCAATGTGAAAGTGGCAGTAACGGCCGGTGGCTGGTTTGCATGGGATGTGGTGAGCACTCTTTGAAGTGATCAAGAGATATCACCTACCCAATAACAAAACATGACTGCAAATGGAATTTGAGGAATTTGAAGCTGGGGCTGAGAAGATCTTTGCATCTCAGGAAATTCTGATCTCTCCCATCTCAGCTTTTCCTGATCCACCTACTGCATGGCTCTTTCTCGAAAGACCAGTTGTCTTTAAGCATTCTATTTGCCGTGGTCTCAAAATGGGCATCCGATCTGCCAAGGCCAACCACCCACCACTAAGCCTCTGGGCTCCTCAATTGCAAACATCTCTCAGAAAAACAAAAAACAAACAAACAAACAAAACAGGGCAAGATGATCTTTTTCATGAGGTTACACAAATGAAATGTCACAGGGAAGTCTTTTCCTCATCCAGTCAGCTGTGGCCAGGAGTGCAGTAAAATTATACAGAACAAAGAAACCGGGAAAATATCCTGAGAAAAATACGTGGTTGGCACTTGCAAAACTGATGTCTCCATATAGAAGACAACTGAACTGGACTCCTCCTAGGCAAACTATAAACGTATTAATGTAGAATTAATTTTGATGGAGTGGCTACATGGGTCACACATATGACAACTCTTTAAGACCACTCCTCTCTAAACCCCCACCACTAGCTTCTTTCGTCGCCCTGGGGTCCCTTGGCACACCACCTGCATTAGTTACCTACCGCTGCTGAAACAAATCACCCCAAACCCAGTAGCCTAAACAACACTAATGTATCGTCTCACAATCCTGGACATCAGGTATCCAAAATGGTTCTCACTGAGCTAAAATCCAGATGTCGGCAGGACTGCGTCCTTTCCAGAGGCTGTCCATGAGAATGCATGTCCTTGTCGGCTCCAGGGTCTAGAAGTTGCCTACATTCCTTGGCTCGTGGCCCGGTCCTCCGCCTGCAAAGCCAGCACTGCAACTTCTCTGCTTCCTGAGCTCGGCTTCAGCCCTGGGGTTTTCTCTCTCTCTCCCTGATCCTCTCGCCTCCCTCTTGTAAGGATCCGTGTGATTACATTGCAAGCACCCACGTGATCCAGGCTGCTCTCCTAAGATCCTTACTTTAATCATGTCTGCCAAGTCCCTTTCACCAGGTAAAATTATATACTTACAGTCTCTAAGAATTAGGGGGCGGATAAATTTGGGGAGAGTGGCTGCCACATGGCCCCAAATAAGTAAGAGATTAATAAAAGCTTGTGGTGGTAATTTATTTAGTTAACATTCCTGCTGCTAATTGTGCTCTTATTTCCAACCTAGAAGTGAACAAGAAATTCTGTATAAGCATTCCTTTTTCTCTTATTTCCCACACTTGAGTCCCCTCCTAATCACCTGAAACTCACATTTGAGACAGAGATGAACATGCACTTGAACAGCTGAGAAATACAGAAATGTGTGGTTTCCGTTGCCAGCTCAGTCTCTTCTTGTTAAACCTGGAAAACTTGACATTTGAAAGAGACTGTGAAACAATTCCATTTTGTAAAATATTCTTCCGATTTAGCAACATAGGATTTTATAAGTTTCCATGTGTCTTCTAATCAAGTTTTGAAATAAGGAGTCAAACTCACAAAAGAGGGGATTCCTCAGGAAGAACAGCGACAAGGGATTTCCGTCCTTTATATGCTCTTTGAGAAAATAGTTAAACAGGGAAAAAAAAAAAAAGAAATATGGCCTTTCTGAGTTAAAACTGTTCCAATGGCTTCAACAGATCACTGAACAAGAATGAGCACCTGCTTATTGAAATTCTACCTCCTGGAAGGACCTCCAGTGCCCTCTTGTTCATGGAAAAGTCCGTGATATTCATCAGCTGTGGCTTTACAAAAGCTGGGCAGACACAGAAAGCTCAGTGCTGGAGGCACATGATCCCCAGGTGAGATTTGCATGAGTGACTCCCCACACTGTTCAGGTGGCCCCCACGACTCCAGTCCCACCACCACCAGCCTCCAGCCGTTCTGCTTCCCGCTCAGGGACTGCGGGTCTACAGTGTGTTCCCTGAACTTCTGAAAACCTTACGTTGGTTTTAAATAGCTTGATATATTGCCACTGGTAGAGGCTCACGATCCTTTATCTGCAAATCTTGGTGGCCAACGTGTTAGCAATTTTTAGATTTTAGAAAGGAAATACCATGTATTAAATTTAACACCCCTTGTGGTGTCTGAGTTAGTATCCCTCAATATTTCTGGAGTAAAATATATAAATATCCTCATCAAGCAGAAGAAAACTGAGATGATAAAAAATCTTCCACATCAATTTAGGTCAGCTTTTGCTGCTAAATTAGTTTGAGAACTAAACTTGCTAAAAAGGATTCAGCATTCATAGACTTCTGGATTTTAGAATTTCGGATAAGGAATTATGGACTTATAGTGTGAGCTGGTGGGTTATGTTTTTGTTCTGTTTTTAATTTTTCCGTTTTTGTTTTTTTTTTTTTACCAACCAAATGCAAGCTCAGTGAAAACTCCAAACTCCCAGAATCGTGGACTAAAACAATGAACAGAGTTGTACTGATGGAGTGTTTTCCACCTCATTTTCCCAACAGGGAGACTGTAGCACAAAGATTACACGTCATTTGGTGAGGTTGTAAATGTCAAGACTAGAGACTGGGTTTTTGACATCAGACAGACCTAAGCTGAATCAGCCCTAAAGAAACCCGTCATCTTAGTAAATGTACGCCCACAGTTACACCCCAGTAGCCGTGATACCCTCTGTTTAGAGGACACGCTCACTCATAGGGCTATTAGGAGCATTAAATTTAGAAAAGTAGGTACAATGTGGGCACAGTGAGTTGCGCATAGTACATGCTCCACAAAGGATGGGCAGAAAAGGTGAAGGGATTAAGAAGTACAAATTGGTTGTTAGACTGACAAACCTCAGAGGGAAGGGGGCAGGAAGAGATCAATTAAAGAACTTATATACATATATGTATAACCAATAGACACAGACAATAGTGTAGGGAGGCCAGGAGGGGGGTGAGAGCGGGAAGGAGGGGGTCAATGGGGGAAAAGGAGGGACATCTGCAGTACTTTCAACAATAAAGATAACGTTGTGTTTAAAAAGGCAACCATTCCTGTCCTGAGAGTGATTTTTTACAATCGTTATTGACCTAATTCAATTAAACTCAGTAAATGATTACTCCATTCCTCCCTTCAAGACACTGGGCTAGGTCACAGGGGTGAACAAGGCAGAAGTATCTCCCATGATACCAGAAGCAATTCGAGGGATCGTCTTACATCTATGTTATGAGCACCAAGCACACCTGACACACAGACACTCAACACACGTTTGTTGAATCAAATTCAACCCATGTGTTCACAGTCGAACGGGGGATTTCATAACACTAAGAGTGAAGACTGTGAGAAATACCCTGCGAGTTTTACAAAGTGCTATGAAAATGGAAAACAAGATCTCTTCTGTCTTGGAATAGGGGAAGATTTTTCAAAAGGAAAAACATTTGTGCTAGGCCGTAACAGGAGGATAGACAGGCAGGGGGTCTGGTTGGCAGTTCGGGAAAAGCCCTTCCAGGCAATAGGAAGAGCTTAAGAATATTCTGACAAGGGTAGAAAGTTATGTAGTATATTTAATAAGTGACGGGTTGTGTGCTCAGGGAACTGCATGGGTCCTATGCACGGGGGAACTACAGCCTGTCATGACTCAGGGTGAGTGAAGTCAAATAAAACCCAGAATGATATGTGAAGGAGTGTAGACGGTACATTGAGCCTTGGGGTGACTAACATTGTTTAGGTTGCTTTGTTTTCAGCAGAGATGATGTAAGCCAAATGACTTGGACCATGTTTAGGAAAATTGCTGTGGTAGCATTTTGTATAAAGAATTAAAAGACAAAGAAAGAAAATAAAAGTAGGTAAACCCATCAAGGGTATATCAAAAAGTCCTTGATGAGAATGATAAATACCTGAACCAGGGCAGGGGCACAGAAGATGGTTAGGAGGGGAGAAGTTAAAGAGACATAAATAGATGCCTCCGATTTGGCAACCAATTAGGTGTAGAAAGCAAAGCAAAGAGAAGATTCCAAGACTACTCTTAGTTTTTAGACCTTGGGTGTATGATGGTGCCCTATAGAAGAGAGGGTACAGATGATGTTTGGGAAGGTAGAAAATTTTGAGTTCATTTTAAAACTGAACAACATATTAACTTTTGTCCCAAATCAAAGAATAAAACTAGCCAGTGATGTCCAGAAAGAAGACATCCAATCAAAGGCAGTTAGTCACAGGGCTAATGTCTTTAGAATCGAGCAATGAACCTGCTAATCTGCTGTTCCCATCCGGCGGAGGCTACGCTAAGGCTGTAGGTGACATGTGAGTCCATGAGTTGTGGTTCCATGTCACAAGGTACAGATCCCACCTGACATAAAATGGGCATTGCAAATGCACACGTCTATCTAGAAATTGCTATCGTGTTTTATTCTTACTATGTTCTAAATCAGATCCCTTACTCAAAAAGAACCCCTTAGTATCAGTGAAGGCTCTTTAGGCTGGACGTGTGCTGAGGTCAGCGGGTGCCTTCACTCGGGTTCCTGCAAGTCCTGCCTTGCTCTCGGGAGGCCCTGAGAGTGAGTGACTCCCTAAATTTTGCAACCCAAGCACGTCCCTTGCCTCACCTAGTCCCCACTCTAGCAATAGTGTAAAATCTTTTCCAAGACAAAGTAGCAATAAAGGTTCTCTATTAAGAAGCCATTATGTTGTAGTACAAGGGTCACAAAACTTTCCTTTGAAGAACCAGATAGCAAATATTATAGGCTTTGTAGGCTACACGGTCTCAGCCACAGCTGCTCCGTTCTGCCGTTGTGGTGAGAAAGCAGCCACAGACAGCAGGTAACAATGGGCATGACTGTGTTGCGACACAGCTTTATTGACAAGAATAGGTGGCCACCCAAATGTGAACCTCGGGTCATCGTGTGCCAACCCTGTTGTGTGGAAGGAGGTAATCAGACCTTAGATTTAACTTCCAGACCCACCATTTACAAAATATTTGGATGTCCACCTCTGTAAAGTGTGATCATTCTACCTTTTAGAAAATATATGTAAAATGACTCATAAATAACAGTCTTTTGAACAGGGTGTAATATTTTGAATTACAAGGCCTAATATAAATAATAGCTAACATGTATTGGATAATTTTAAGATATACAAGCAAGTGTAAAGAGTACAAAGATTATTTTATTTAATTTTCCAATAACTCTCTGAAGTAGGAACTATTATAGATCCCCTTCTACCTGTAGGAAAATTGAGCCACCAAGAGATGCTTACATGGACAGGAAGTGATGTAGCTGGTACTTAAGCTCATGTAGGTGGGCTCCAGATTTCTCGGTGCTAACCTCTGTGCTAGTTAATTAGCTCCATTAATTCAGCTCCTATTGAAATGCTCAGAATCATCTCAAGTTCTCCAGGGCTTTTCATAACTCATGCCAGTGTAACACAACAGAAAATAATTTATACACAACTTTTGAAAATTCACCTTCAGGTTAACACTCAAATAATACCTTATATAAATAAAGCACGTGTTTCAACCCTCTTGCTGCCCACCTATTTGCCCCCTCCCAACAACGACCTGCAGTGAAGGGAATGCAGAATATCACTGAGACAGCTAATGTAAGCCCATTTCAAAAAATGCACCCCGTAATCACTCCCAAAACTTGCAGTTTCAAAGCTACACTGCAGAATAGCATACTGGATTAATTATGCCAAGCTGCAGCAATAACCTTGAATTAAAGCTGCAACCTTCTATTTTTAAGAAACACTTGCCTTTCTGGTTGATGAAACCTGTCGTCCCATCAGGTAACAGACGTGACCAGGAAAGAGAGAAGCGGTAATGAGTCAATCCAAGCTGTTTGATACATTTCAAATCTTCCTCCCACAGAGTGTAGCTGCCACAAGCTACATCGCCAGTCTGGTTCTTGAAAACTCTGTCTCCTCCCTGATGGGTGAATGTGTCCCAGACACTAGGGCCTTTTCCATCTGCATCCCAGCCTCCTGAGAAAAAGAAAACGAAACACTTATACTCTAAACATCAAGAGGCATATGTGGAATGTAAATATTTGTTGCCAAAAAAGCAAACCTCATTAACTCAATGCACCATATTTATATCTTTTAAATATGCTTTTAAAATAACACACACGAGTGGGTTATATGTTTTGCCACCCCTGATCCCTGAAGCTGACTGGTGGCAAATGGAAAATCATTGCATAGTGCTGCCACATAGCAGACTTCATAGTTCATTGTCTGGAGATCCCCTGGCTGGTCAACCGAGGCAGCTCTAGCTTACAATGTCTGAGATGAAAACATCTCCTTGTGAACATTTCCCTTGGCCACGACTGACATGCCTTGTCCTTGCTCTGCATGACCAAGTCCCAAAACCTTCTCTTTGGCCCTCTACACTTGTTATTTAACAACGGAGCCTGTGATCACCCAGTTAATTATTTGTGGGTAAGGTGCTGGTCCCCATCATTGCTGATATAATATTGGTGCCCCGTGGTCATTCATTCACACAATGTTATGTGCCCGTCACTATGCTGTGCACAGGGGACAGGAGGTGAACTCTGACGTGCTCCCTGTCCTTGAGGAATTTAGCCATAGGCAACTGCGAAATAGCCAACCTAAAGGCCTTTGCAAGGTAACCAAGGAATGGCATTTATCCAGATGCGGGCTCGAGTCAGACGTCTCCTAGAAAAGTCACTTCTAGACTGAAGCATATAGAAAATGTTGGATCATCAAGGTGAATTTCTTGGAGGTGGGGATAGGGGAAATAGATAAAAGAAGAGTTAGGACTTGACTAAGCTCAGAGATAAGAGCATGGTACACATTAGAGGAACAGAAAGTAAAAATTACGTTAGATTTGGAAGATCTGTTCATATAGAAATTTTGTTTAAGGAGGCAGTTAGAATCCATTTTATGGTGCAAAGGATTAATTTTTAAAATCTCATCAGTCCCTCATTCCACTTCAAGGTGCACACTCTGCAGACACACTCATATATTTCCACGAAGAAACTACATGAGGCAGAGAATCTACAATATATTGAGGCAGAAAAGCCCAAAACAGCAAAATCCTAGGAACAACTTACATCCTATCAATAGCAGAACAGATCATTAACTGAAGGTGTATGGATAGAGAGGAAACACTAATCAACAATGAAAATGAATGACTCAGAGAAGAGATGACCCTCGGCCATGGTTTGAATGTTTGCACCCTACTCAAAATTCATGTGTTGAAATCCAAATGCCCAAGGTGATGGGATTAGAAGGGAGGTCTTTGGAAGGTCAGTAGGTCACTAGAGTAGAGCCCACAAGGATAGCATTAGTGCTTTCACAAAAGAGACCCCACAGAGCTCCCGAGTGCCCTCTGCCATGTGAGGAACAAGTCTGTCTGGGAAAGAAGGCCCTCACCCAACTGTGCCATCTGACTTTGAACTTACAGCCTGCAGAACTGGGAGAAATAAATGTGTGCTGTTTATAAGCCACCCAGTCTCTGGTATTTTGTTATAGCAGCCCGAATGTACTAAAATACCCTCAAAAATTTTATGTTGAAGAACAACAAAAATCAAGATTTAGAAGAATGTATATAGGGATGAATAAGTGGGGTAGAGATGGCTTTTAAGACAAAGAAACAATTCTGTGTGATACTATAATGGTGGACGCATGTCACTGTCAAAACCATGAATGTGAACTTTAGTGAATAATGTATCAATATTCCCTCATCAGTGGTAACAAATATCCCACACTAATGCAATATGCTGATACGGTGGGTAACTGGGGGAATGGGTTTTATGGTAACTCTCTATACTCCCTGCTCACTTTTTCTGTAAAACTAAAATTGCTCTAAGATAATAGACTTTGGTCTGTAACTTTAAAAAGAATAAATGTATAATATGCTTATAACGTTTCGTATATTTAAAAATATGTAAGACAATCCAGGTTGTTGGCTTATTTGTTGTTGTTGTTGTTTCATTATTGGTTAGAGACAGAGGAAGGGAAAGGGAGAGATAGATGGAGACATCAATGAGAGAGAACATCGACTGGCCACCTTCTGCATGTCCCCCACTAGGGATCGGGCCCATAACTTGGGCATGTGCCCTGACTGGGAATCGAACTGGCGACCTCTTGGTGCATGGGTCGACGCTCAACCACTGAGCCACACCAGCTGGGCGATACAGGTTTTTTGAACATATGTATTTGAGGTAAACATATAGCAACATGCCTGGGAATTACAAAATTAAGCTAGTATTGATATTTGCTATCCAGAACCCACACTCAACCATTACGTCAGATAGGAAAAGCTAAATAAATAAAAAAGAGAACAAAAAAATCAGAAAAAATAAACATATAAATGTTAATAAAAATAGATAGTAGAACAAGGTTTAAATGATCACTTATAACAATAAAAGTGAATGGACTAAACTCCCCAGATAAAAGAGAATTATGGTCCAACTAGATTTTTCTTTAATTCAGTGACTTACTCTTTACCAATTCACCTAAGACATAAAAATATGGACAACTGAAGTCAAAATACGGGTAAAAGATATCCCTGCCCCCTCATGGCAAAGAGCAAAGACGTTCAAGGGCTAAAGCATGAACGAAGAGAATGTGGCCACCACATAATGACAACACTGTCTTACATGTACATGCATCTATAATCTGGTTTCAAAACATGTGAAGCAAAAATGGGCATAACTGAAAAACAACACTGAAAAACCTGTTTTGTAATGGGAGATTTTCATTAAAGTGAGTTTTACCAAACATTTAAAAACCAAAATAAAAAGACTTTACACAAGTCTTTACACTTTTTATGTCTCGCACAAATCATTCCAGAAAATTAAAAAAGGGAAGAGTTCCTCAGCTCATTTTATGTGGCTGAAATAACCTTGATACAAAACCCCTCTCAGTGACTGAGAAAGAACAAGGATGGCAAATATTAACAAGCTCATCTCTTGGGTACAAATGACACTGCACAGTACTGAACCCCACAGTTGAAGAACCTACTCCACTCTTTTCAAGTAGACAAAACCAGTATAAAAGTTGAGCAAAAATTGATCCATAAATAAAGACTCCATAAATTTCAAATGTTTGGAGAAATGCAGATACACTCTCTAATATATTGTGTTAGAGTTTAACGTCTAAGGAATATTACAAACCCCAAAAATTCAGATATCTGAAAAGGTGCATCTGAATAACGTAAGGGTTAAAGAAGCTATATCGTAGTCACCAGAAATCATTGAAAACAAAATAACAAAAAATAAGTATTTAAACATTGTGGCATCTAATTTAAAATATTCAGAGAGAGAGCTTTAATGCATGTGTTAGAACAGAAGCAAGCCTCAGAGTTAATGAGACAAGTATCTCACTTAAAAGTTGGAAGGAAGAAAGAGGAAGAGGAGGAAGAAGATAAAAAGAAGGAAGAACACCACAAGGTGGCACAATCAGAGAAAAATACAAAGTAAGATCAGAAATAAAATAGAAAACAAACCAGGATAGAGAGGACTGTCAGAAGTAAAAGGACGCCTTTAGAAATGTCTAACAAAATATAATAAACCCTGCAAAGTAAGTCTTTTAAATGAGAGAGAAAATTTAAAGTAAGTATTAGTAATGCAAGGGAAACATAGCTGCCAAAACTGCAGAGATCATGCTCATCAAAGAGTATATTGAACTTTGTATAAGCAAACATGAAAAGTTATATGGAAATGACACGTTCTAGGAAATTAAAACACCTAAATAGCTCAACAAAAAGTAAAAAAACTTGAAAGATCTTATAAACTATTTAAAAATTAATCAGTAGTTAAAATGTTCCATGAAGAAAATACCATGCTAATTGGTTCTACAACTGAGTTCTATTAAATAGCACTCTAGCACAAATTAGTCCAGAAAATAAAAACTAAAAAATTTTTCACCTCATTTTATGAGGTTCGAATTCCCATGATTCCAAAACCAGAAAATGTCCCTACCAGAAAAAAAGTTATAAGCTAATCTCACTCATAAATATAGATGCAAAAGTAAGTGGAGACCTGGAAGCTTTTTTAAATGAAAGATCTAAAGGGAACGTCAAGAAATAAAAACTGCAATTTCTGAGATGAAAAATGTACTAGATGGAATTAATAGATTAAACATCACAGAAGAAAATATTAGTGCACTTGAAGACATAGCAGTAGAAACTCTTGAAAATGAAACAGAAGAAAACGACTCAATATAAATAGAGTATCAGTGACCCATGGGACACCTTCTATCAGCTTAATTTACGTGTAATCAGAATCTCCAAAGAAGAAGAAAGGAAGGGCACAGAAAAAAAAAACATTGGAAGGAATAATGGCTGACATTGTTTTTAATTTGAGAAAAACTGTAAACCAATAACTCCAAATCTAGTGAGCCCCGAGCACAAAACAATGAAGAAAAGTGTGCCAAAGCAGAACATTACCAAATTGCTCAAAACTAGTGATGAAGAGAAAGATCTCAAAAACCACCAGAGGAAAATGATATAATGTCTAGAGGAACAGAGATAAAAATACAGTAGATTTGTTGTAGTAAAGAAAGAGAGGGAGGGAGGGAGGGAGGGAGGGAGGGAGGGAGGGAAGAAGGGAAGGAGGGAAGGAGGAAGGAAGCAAAGCACCAGGAGGGTATAGCTCAGTGGACTGAGCATTGTCCCATTGACTGAGAGGACCTGGATCGATTCCCAGTCAGGGCACATGCCCAGGTTTCAGGCTCAAACCCCAGTAGGGGGTGTGCAGGAGGCAGCTGATCCAAGTTTCTCTCTCACATTGCTATTTCTATCCCTTCCTCTCTCTCTAAAAAATCAATAAAAACATAATAAAAAAATGCAAGCAAGAAAATAGTGGAGTAACATCTTTAACATAATAGAAGGGAAACAAATCTGTCCAACTAACATAAACCCAGTAAAAATATGTGTCAAAAATAAAAGCTAAATACTTTTTCAGACATACAAAAGCTCAAAGAATTCCTCACCTGCAAACCCTCTATCAGGAATTTTTAAAAGTCCTGCAGGCAGAAATATCAGATGGAGTGTGGATCTACACAAAAGAAAGAAGCCCAGCTGGTGTGGCTCAGTGGTTGAGCATCGACCCATACACCAGGAGGTCACTGGTTTGATTCCTGGTCAGGCCACACGCCCAGGTTGTGGGCCTGATTCCCAGTGGGGAGCATGCAGGAGGTGGCCAGTTGATGTTCTCTCTCATTGATGTTTCTCTCTCTCTCCTTTCCTCTCTCTAATATCAATAAAGAAAAAAAAAACGTTTAAAAAAAAAAGGAAAGAAGTGCACCAGAAATGGAGACTACCTGGGTAAATATGTAACATACGTCTTATTTAAATCTCTTTAGTAGAGCATTTACTTTTTTAGAATTAACGGCAGTGTAGTCTAGCATTGCTAACATATGTGAGAATAAAAGGCACAGCAGCAGCCAGGCCAGCAGAGGGGAAACGGAAGTGTGCTGTCAGCAGAGTCCAGTTATATCACAGGACAGTGATACAGTGTTTAAAAAATGTCTTTGATTACACATGAAGTGGTATAATAGCACTTGAAGGTTGACTTTAACAAGTTAAAGATGTATACTATAAATCCTACACGAAAAATACAACACACCAAAGCGTTATAGCTAATGAGCCTGCAAAAAAAAAATGTATGATAGAATTATAAAAATGCGTAAACTAAAAAAGGCAGAAAAAGGAGGGAAAATAAAAGTAACAACAACAAAAAAAAGATGGATCGAATAGAAAACAAATAGCAAGAGGGTCGTTTTAAACCTAACCATACCGATACTTTCATTAAATGTAAATGAGTCTAAACAACCCAATTCAAAGACATCGTCACATCGAATAAAACCACTAAACGCAGCTATATACTGCTTACAAAAACTCATGTTAAATATCAAGATAAAAGGTTAAATGTGACAGTTGGAGAAGATGTGCCACGCTAATACTAATCAAAGCAAACTGGAGGAGCTCGTTGATACCTGTGTAGATTTCAGAGCAAGAATATTACCAGGTACAAGAAGAGTCACTGCATAATATTAAAAGGATCAATTTATTGAGAGAATTATACTTTTTTTTAATTAATTGAATTGAGAGAGAGAGGCAGGGGGAGAGATAGAGAGAGAAACATCAAGTGGTTGTTTCACTTTTTATGCATTTATTGGTTGATTCTTATATGTGCCCTGACCGGGGATTGAACCCACAACCTTGGTGTATTGGGAGGATGCTCAAACCAACTGAGCTACCCAGCCAGGGCAAGAGGATTACAATTTTAAATGTTTATGCACCTATTAACAGACATTCAAAATACATGAGGCAAAACCTGAAAGAAACTGTAAAACATAAAAATAGACAAATCCACAATTATATTTGGATATTTTAATTAAAAAGACCGACAGCACTACAGAAAAATGGACCAAAGACGTGAATAGTTTCCTCACAGAAGGAGAAACACATGGCTAGCAAACACTTTTTTAAATGTAAGAGATCATTAAAAATCTGGGAAATGCAAATGAAAACCACTACAAGATACCATTCTACACCCACACAGTTGGCATCCATTTACAAGTTGGGCAATATGAAGCACTGGAGAGATTATTGCATGGCAGGAATGTTTACACACCGTTGGAAGGAGAGCAATATGGAAATAGCTAGTAAAATTGAAAGAAAACATTTACCAAAACCCACGGATTCATATACCACCATATACCCTGTTTCTACAATGCAGACCAGGAAATATTTATATACCTACAATGGAACAACAACAAGAAAAGCCACACTGGAAACTGCCCAAATTTCCACTCCTTTATCAGGACAATGAAGCTATGAAAAATAAATAACCTATAGAATAGTCATATAATGAAAGACTACACAGGAGCAAGAGTGAATGAATAACATCTATTCAGATCAACATAGATAAATCTCCCAAATATAATATTGAGAGGGAAAAGCAAGTTGCAAAGAATACACACAATATATTTCCACTTCCACCTTATCCAAAACATGTAAAATTAAACAATCGATTATTTAGCTATACATTCCCATGTGCTAAGACCATAACAAAAAGCAAGGAATTGATTGATGCAAAATTCATACCTCTGGGAAGAAGGGTAAGGAGACAATATAAGAGAGGGTTCTAGAAATAACATGCTAAGTGGATATTACTATTATTTTTTATACTATACATATACATTATAACTGTTATTTTATCTATGTTTATAATACATTTCAGTGTTATATAGTAAACACTATTTATTGGTCTTAGTTCTCTGTCTGTCCTATACCAACAACTTACATCAACCACCTCATTCTCTCGCAATAACTCTTAGAAGATGCGCTATAATTATTACTAATAAGAACAAAAGAAACTAAGACTCATAAAGATTAATTTTCCCAAGATAACATATCATATAGCTAATAACTGTGAATATCAAAATGTAATACACAAGTCCTACCCTTATTGACACCAACAGATTAAACTCTATGAAGTCTATTGTTTACAACTTAGATGAGTCTTTAACTAAATGAATTAATGTTTTAGTTCACATTTATACATTTTACAAGTAATCATTGCATATTCACTTTCCTTTGGGGATCTTACAACCTACTTAATATCAGACAAATAAATTCTTAGACCACATGCCAGTGAGTTATCTTAAGATCATGTGGAAATACTACAGGCAAATCAAGAAGCAAGCATTCAAGAATGACTTGTGTCACTGGGAGTTAACCAAGAGAAAACATTTGAAGGCAAGCGTTGAAAGATGAGTATGAGTTGTCACAGTGAGCCAAGTAAGGGGAAAGCAAACCTGTCACTCAGTGACAGTGCTAAGGGTGAATTCCAGGAAGAATGCACTAGGGGTCCAAAGACCAGTTGGCAGCTTATGTCATTATTTTTGGCAAGAAATGATAAGCTCCTATGTTTTATTTTTTAGTAATTTGGAAGAAAATAATAGTGTCTCTGAAATCTCACCATACTAAGACATAGGAGGCATTCCCACAAAGCTGTAAACGGTTGATATTACTTACAAACCTACCTATCAAAGACTTCCAAGGCTGCAAAGCATTGTGGGAAGAGCACAGGCAGCGGAGGTAAGACCTGTCTCTGCCTCTTATCTGACTTCTCAGTATGCATAGTGGGAGGATAATATCGACCTCATGAAGTTCTAGAAAACATCATGTGAGCCAAGGCAAGGGTGCCTAGCGGGGCCCATGGCAGATGGTCTGTGTTCAACAAGCCTTGATTTTCTCCTCTTCTTGACTCAGTGCAACGAACGCTCACAACGCGTCACAAAAAGCCCCCAGTCCCTCTTGGCTTCTTCTCGCTGCAGCCTGCTCTTGGTACCAGAGCACACGTGTAGGAAATACTATCACTGAAAAGATGTGCAGTCTTGCCTGTGGTCACGGGCCAAGAGTCTGGGCTGGGATGACCTGGCCTGCGGAGCCCTCACGTCCTGGATCAGAAGCCATCATTACACACGGTGTCTTGCCCCTTACACTTTGCCACAGCGACACCCTTTGAGAGGACGCAGACCTACGTAGACCTGTCTTCTGCACAGAGCAAATAATGTCAAGTAAAAAATAAATGTGTGAGTGTGTGTTCACAGGTGTGTGTAGACTTTTCTACGAAACCCAAAAACAACATTACCACACCACCTGTTTCGTAGGATTTTCTGAATCCCCATGCCAATCACGGCCCTCTTGGTGCACCCCTAGCAAAGAGCACCGTGGCAGAGGCATCTGTTGAAGCATCTCGCACTCTGTCAAGGCAGGTCCACTCGGCACTCACTTGTCTGCTTTCCCGTAGCAGGACCGGTATGTGGGAGCAGTGTGTGCCGACTAAAATCCCTGTGTGGGTGCTGCACATAAACAGAAATAATGATGTTTGCCATCCCATCGCTTCACAGAGGCATGCGGAAGTTACCCTCATGCTTGTAGGCTACTGCACATTCTTAATTTGAAAAATGAAATGTGGCTACAAATTCAAGTAATTGCCATTTGTAAGTAACAACAAATACATGTCTTGTTATCACTAATATTCACTAAGCATATTAGACATGACTATTCTTTGTGAAACCTTGAGGTTGTGGTGAGCAGAGACACCCTCATCGAGAAGCTGCCCTGTGTGCCTGAACCTAGCTCAAAAGGGACAAGAGCCCAGAAGTGACAAGAAAAACCACCATACTTCATGGATACTCATTTCACTATTGTGTCACAGGAGGGTGGTGGGTTCCAAGGGAAAAACAAAACAAAACAAAAAAAAGAAAAGAAAGAAAGAAAGGAAGGATCTTATGTGTTTGAACATGTCAAGAAGTAATTTACATTGCTGGCAGACTGGAGAATTACTGAAAGAATCATAGAAGAGGAAGCCAACAACAACAGACAACTATGAACTCTTAGGCAAAACAAAGTCCGCGTAAGAATAAAAAGACGTTAGGTATCTCAGCCATGCACAGTATTTATATAAAACAGTGACATGGCCCTGATCAGTTTTCTCGGTGGTTAGAGCATCGGCCTGAGGACCAAGGGTCTTGCGCTTGATTCCTGGTCAAAGGCATGTACTTGGGTTGCAGGTTCAATTCCTGGCCCCAGCTGGGTGTGTGCAAGAGGCAACCAATCGATGTGTGTCTCTCACATCCATGTTTCTCTCTCTCTCTCTCTCTCTCTCTCTCTCTCTCTCTCTCTCTCTCTCTTTCTCCTCTCTTCTACTCTTTCTAAAAATCAATGGAAAAAATATCCTCAGGTAAGGATTAAAAAAACAAAAACAAAACAGTGATGTAAAAACTAAATGACGATTTTAGACAACGTTTGTTAAATAACCAAACTAAAAAAAGAGAGAAGAGAAAGTTTGCTTTGTGAGTATAATGAACCAAGCTGACTTTTAAATGATCTCGTTTTACACACAGGAAGCCAATGTCTTATTTTCAAGTAGAACATCAAACCAGCCATATACACATGTTACTTAGAAACACATAAGAAAGTGCTAGAAAGAGATAGTGAAAGACTCAAAAGCACGGGCTTTGGGGAAAATAAAAACAAGTACCATGGAGTGGCATAAAAATAACCTGTCTCTGTTGTTGCATATGGTGGGTATTATAACTCTCACTGTACTTACCTGAGCTTTTCAACTATGCACATGTCAATAAAATAAAATTTAAAACAAAGTTAGAAAAATAGAGAAAACCTAAGAGAAGAGAAATTGTAGACCTAAGCCCCAAAGTAGTAAGTTCTGGTTCAAGGTCAGGAGGGGTACGGCGCCCGAAGGAGGGGTGGAAATGGGCGAGGCTGCTTCGGTGAGCGAGACTGGGCGCTGCTGACACTTAGTTCCAGGGCTGCTGACACTTAGTTCCAGGGCCAGCAACGAGGTCCTGCCGAGAGCGGAGCAGCCGCACACAGCCAGGGAGCGGCCCAACCAGAGGACAGCAGCAGTCACTGGACACTGGGCTAAGAGCAGATGGGAAAAGAGCAGAGAAATAAACAATGTGGGGGGAGGGGACGTGAAAGGGCAGGGCAACCAAATGAAACTATTACATAAAAAATGAAAAATAATGAAGCTGGCAGATAAAACTTCAAATACTTGGTCGGTATTCATCCAAATCATAAATCCATTAAAGAGTCCTGTTGAAACCAAAGTAAAGGCCAGGAGGAAAAATATTTATCGTGTAAATACTGATAAAAAGAAACTCAGTTTGGCAATGTTGATATTCTGTAAAAATGAACACAAAGAAGCAGCATTAAATGGAACAAAG
Source organism: Molossus molossus (assembly GCF_014108415.1). Classification (NCBI taxonomy): domain Eukaryota; kingdom Metazoa; phylum Chordata; class Mammalia; order Chiroptera; family Molossidae; genus Molossus; species Molossus molossus. The sequence goes on along the minus strand of NW_023425344.1, from coordinate 15,105,892 downwards.
TAAAATTTTCATATTAATAAAAGCTACAGCTCATCAGTACTATATAGTAATCATGAACTTTTGTGCATGTAACAATAAAGTTTTGAAATGTACACGAAAAAAACCTTCCTTGAATGTAGGGATATAATGAAAACTCCGCTAACACAGTGAGAGACTCTCTGAAACTGACAAAGAAAGAGAGAAGTTGATTAACATGGTTAATAAGCTTATACTCTTATGGACAGATGTCCATGATTGACTTTATATATACATATAGGTTTCTATGTATGTATGTGTATATATACATGTGATACACACACATCTGAGAGACAGAGATTGTTCCTCACCAACAGAAAAGTATTTCCAAGCACCTTGAAGTACTCCCAAATATTATAATTCACGCACTCCACATTCTCTGGCGGTTAAACAAAAAAGAAGAGAGGGAATAAAAAAAAAAAAGAGAAAAGGAGAGGCGAGAAGGAGGGAGATTAACAATAAAATAACCCAGTCAAATCACTTGCATTTTTTAAAAATTCTAACTAAATCTTGGAGTAAACAGAAAATAAAAGCAGAGTGAATTTTAAGGAAAAATATGTTATTAAAATTATCTTAAGAAAAGGCATACACCTGAAAACAAGCATCTTGCATGCAGGTAAGTGCTTTAAAATGAACTGTTCCTCGACGCCGGAGCCTGAGGCCAGCGGCTGGAGGGAGAATGGCTCAGCCCGGAGAAACGTCTCCTGCCTCGGGGACCCAGGACACCCCCCAGCAAGGGCGCCTCTGAAGGAGTCACAGACATGCCCCGTGAGAAAAAGGATCAGCTCTAATGTCCATCAGAGTCAGATGTGAAAGTACCCTAAGGACTTTTCTCTGTGTGACCTCACCTTGCTCCAGGTCAGCAGGGTTGGACCAGATCCGAAGCTCAGTTAACAATGGAAATATGAGAAGCAGAAAGAGAAAGAAAGGGGGCCAGTCTCTCCTCCAACAGAGCTAAGAGCCTTAAGCCCTGGCCGGTTTGGCTCAGCGGTTAGAGCGTCGGCCTCCGGACCGGAGAGTCCCGGGTTCGGTTCCCTCTAAGGGCACGTAACTTGGTTGCAGTTGGTCCCCACGGCCCCGGTTGGGGTCATGTGGGTGGCGACCATTCAATGTGTCTCTTTCACGTAGATGTTTCTCACTCTCTCTCTCCCCGCCCCCAAACTCTATCTAAAAGATAAATGCAAAAATGTCCTTGGGTGAGGATAAAAAAAAAAAAGAAAGAAAGAAACAGACTTAACCCTAAATCAGATTTGGAGTTTAAGTTCTTCATAGGTTAATTATTCTAAAGACCAAATGTGAGACTGTGTTGCAATGAGAAGGGGCCATATGTATCGGCCAGGTCCCAGCAGGAAGCAGATGGCGTTCGCACTGGGTAACTGAAGGAGGTTCACAAGAGGACTGTGCACGGCGGTGTACGAAGAGTCTGGGGATGGCAACGAGGGATGGCACAGGACCTCGGGGCGTGCAGCGGCAGGAAGCTGTTAGTACCCACAGGGGGGCAGGAGCAGAATCTTTCTAGAACCTATCAGCAGCTGTGGCTTGCTGAGAGCAGCCTGGCAGGAGGGGCGGCCGTGGGAAAGGGACACCCCGACCCACTGCAGTCCAGCAGGGAAGGAACCAGAGAACGAGCACTTTGGCTTTTCTCTCCTCCCACCCGTCTCTACTGTCTCCTGCTAATGCTTCCACTTGATCAAGTCCAAACCGACGCCAGAGGACAATGCCACCCATATAGGTTGGCCGCCCAGGGCCAAGAACAGGCAAGGATGACGAGCGAATAGAAAATACCCAGTTCACGAGAAGACTATGGGCCACCAGAGAAACAGAACCCACAGTTTTCTCTGAAAGAAAAGGGAAAGCTGAGCCGAAGAAAAGGGTAAACAAAGCCAAGTGCCCGCAGTGACCTACTGGAGCACTGCAAATACACGACAGAATGCGCTGTCATTGAAAGGCTGACTTAGAGAGGTGATCGATTCTTTCAGGAGTGAAGCGTGAGAGGAAATATTTCAATCTGGGTTCTCGGACTCAACCTCCTGTACTTGTCGTGTGTTTTCTGACGACCACGATGTCTTTAGCCACAAAGGTGTCTCGGAGTCCCTCTGCGTGGACCACAGTGCCATTTGACATCTGTGGCTTTGCGTCTTCACGGCCTCTGCCTCTCCTATTCTGCTGCAGTTACTCTTTAATCTTTCTAAAGTCTCTGCGTGCAGCCGTGAAGGCGTGGGACCCCTCTCTAGCGAACGGCCCTTTGCTCTGCCCGTGGAGGAGAGCCCCACCCCCCTCCCCATGCATCAGAGCACGCCACCTCTCGGCTGGCCGCAGCCTCTGACGGCCACCATGCCGACCTGAGCCCCACTTAACAGAAGGGCGTGATATCCTGGCAGAAGCATCGTGAGAGTAATCATCGCTACCCCGGACTAAGCCCTTACAAGCACTTTACATGTGTAGGGAAGGAAACATTTCCCTTGACCCTCTCAGGCTTCCTGGCTGGGTCTGAAAATTAAACCGACAGACAGATGCACAGGGAAAAAGCATACATGTGGATTCAACACAAGGAAATGAAGACCTAAAGGAATAGTTAGACCTGGGGACTGTATGCCAGGTGTGATGAAGGGGGACAGTCATAGAGGAACACTGTGGGTTAAGGAGCCTGAGGGAAGTGCAGCAACGTGGGGGAACCCTTAGGAAGGCCTGTCTATTCCGATTCTCCTCCATGGCCGTGTTTTCAGAGCTAAGGGTGCCTTTCCTTCAGGGATATAGAGGCACCTCTCACAGGGATGTTCTATAACCTATATCGAGGACGAAGGGTGGGTGAAGGTCACAGTGACCTTCCCGTTCCAGCTGTATTCTCAAATTCCTTCAGCTTCCAAGGTGTCATATTTTGGGGTAGCATGTCCTGAACCCCATCACGTGTTTTATTCTATTGATATCACCCACGTTTAGATATAAAGGAGTCTGAGTGTTCCTCGAGTTAAAGGATTTAGGAAAGCTCACAGAGCTGGTGACGGACGAAGCTAAAACTGGAAGCTGTTGTGACTGAGCTAACATAGCTCTTGACTACATCCTATGGCCTTTTCTACACAGTAACTTACCTCTGTGTTACTATACTCACTCGACCTCTCTGTGCCTCAGTTTCTTCATCTGCAAAATAAAAATGATGATGACACCGGGGTTGTCCTGCTTGGAGTTGTGGAGAAAATTTATTGGATGCATTACTGGAGTTGAGCATTAAAACTGACTCGCTAGGAGGCATATACTGTGGTTCTTAATAAACAGCTTTTGAACCTCCTAGTCTGGGCTATACTGTCCCCCTGAGAAAAGATCTCAGAGGGACCAGGCCTTTTCGGAAGCCACTTGGTCTTCCTGCCCTCCTTGCAGACTCCAGCCCTGGTTCTCTTTCTGGACCCCGCGGCTGCTCTCTGGCCAGTGACCACCCAGACCTGCTGGGTGTGCCCAGGCGCCCACACAGCTCTGCCATGTCTCTGAGGCCTGCATTCAGTAGTCTCTCCGGCCTCAGCACCTCGAGGAGGGCGTGCTTCCTATTCCAGAGCTGTGGAGCAGAAGGAAGGGCCCCTGGACAAAATGCATGGCAACAGCTGTCTCCTAGGGGCAGATACGTTTCTCAGTGGCCCATTTTTCCCCTTTCCCTTTAAATAATAAAATTTTCTTATTACATAACTATGGGGCAAGAGATCAAACATCAGTGTTAAGATGCAAACGATGCCCTGCATTCAAACTGCTGTTGCCCAGAAGCACCCTGGGCAACACTTCATCCTTTATCTCTTTCCTCCCTCTGCCGCGTGAAAATCACACAGTGCACCCTGTGGTTAATCTGTTACTTCCTAGTGACATCAGGTGGGACATAAAGTGCCCTAAGAAACCAGGATTCCTGGGACTTTGTCTGGCCTGATTCAGAAGCAAATCAACCCAAGAATTTTATAAACACTAATTTGATTTTCATTGTTTTCTTATCAACCAAAAATCACAGATTTTTATTGTACAACACAAACAAGCCCCCCACACCCAAATAGGCTCTCTAACTCTATTCTATGAATAGGGCCAGGTCAATTAATTCTTCCTGTCAGTTAAATTCAAACATATTCTTTTAATGAATTCCATTTTGGTATGTTTCCTAGAATACCCACCTAACTCTGGCATTCGTGAAAATGGCATCGTTTTTTGACAAATAAAAATTGCAGCCTTCAAACTCAGCTGGCTCTTTCTTTTATCATATTAGACATAGGGATCACACATGTCACATACTGTGGCTAACTCTGGGGTTTGAATCTTCACCCCTATTTCCCAAGAGAAATGAGAGGATTTGGGGGTAGGTCGACCTGGAAAGCTTGACTTGAAGAGAGGGGGGTCGTATCCAGATATTCACAGCTGGAGAATCCTGAACCCACCAACTAATGGGGCAAGAATTCCTGACAACCTACCTAATCAGGAATGTGGGGGTTTTGTTTTTTTCCTGCAATTAAACACATCTCTAGCACTCCCTCATACAAATTTACCCTGGACAAGTGCGCTGCTTTGAATCTGCGTCCTCATCCGTCACAATGGAGTAATTCTGTGGAAAATGTGTGAAATGGCTGGCCTGGTGGCAAACAGTGTGTGTTTAAAAAGGCAGCTGTGCTTGTTATTGGTATTGTTCTTTTCATTCCCATGATAGCGAGCGTTTTCTATACTTCATTTTTATGTCTTCACATGTCTCGTGAGACCGGCTAAGGTATATTTAGATCCGTGCGATCTCCCCAAATGCGCTCAATGACAAGCCATGTCATCAGGCAGCGCTGCCCTGGTCTCCGCCGTTCAGGAGAATGCTGTTCAGAATCAATGTGTTGCAGAAATTAAAAGCCCAACTTGAGAAATTGTTGAGTCACAGTCCATGCCTGTGGAGAGCAGAGCCCTCCAACCCCTCCGACAGGCCGACACCTGGTACCGGTGGGTCTCACCTATCTGTATGTGAGCTACGTTGTGTTATACTTGAAATGGTTAATTAGAGGAGGTGGGGGCAGGGGGATCTGAAATGTCACAGCAAGTTCTTCTTGGCCCACTGTCACGTTTCATGAATTCTTGTGCTGAACCCATTTGGATTAAGCAGTGACCCCGTCCAAACAAATTGCTTCTGCTCCTCTTATCTCCATCACCTATTTATGTCCCAATACGTCTGCGCTGTGCGGCTCAGTAAGATCCATTAAGTCCTTGGGCAGTGTTTACGGCTAATGTTTTTTTATTATTTCTTGGGGGCTCAGATTTCTCACAATAACGTGATAGGAAACTACTGTGCAGACAGTGAGTAAAAGACGTTTTCTTAAAAAATGGGGGAGGGGAAGGGAAGTATATGATACATGATTTGGGAATTCTTAGAGCAACCCCGTGAATGAGAGACCATTTCTTGCAGGTTTTAGGTAATGATACAATTTACATTTCCTCGCAGACACCAAACTCTAAGAAAACATTAATTGTTGTCAACGCCTCTGGCTTTAAAAATATTTATAAGATTGAAATAGTTACCTGGAGGCAGACATTTTATTTCAATGTCATAGGTCAGACACATTGGCTAACACCCCAGATAATATTGATGGGCCTTCAAAATTTAAAATAATGTTTATAGAATTGATTTATTCATTCATATATAGAGCACCCATCCTGAAGTATCTGGGACACTGAACAAGGTTTACATAAATCTGACTGTTTTTTTCCTCTGGGCCATTTGGCTCAGTCTGGTAGACCATAAATATTCAATAATACTTTACAGTGACAAAGCATCTTTTATGCAAACATCTCTAAGCACATTATTCACCAATATTGCAATCTCCTTTTTAACCTACTGGTAAAGTCACAGAAACTAATTGACTCTCTTCAAGGTCCCACCACAAATTGTGTATTTTGTAGATTAGGGTTCAGGAGGCCTGGTCTTAGCTCTAACTAAAGGCAGAAACAAACAAACAAACACATCTGTTAGGTGCTGAAGCTGATGACCTCCACTAAATATTTCTAAATTGAACCTATTAGGCAAAATGTCCTCCTTAAAGATGTTAGATGTTGTGATGCATCCAACTGAATTTTACAACTTTTGTTCCAATTTGCCCAAAGGCCTGTTAGCATTTTCAGCGCCCTAAGAATGACCTACTTTAATTGAATCCTGTTACAAACTTAAACTTTTACTCTTTAATCAAATCAAGTTTCTAACTAGAAATTAAAGTGGGATCCGAAAAGGACAACTTTTCCCGGAAGAAGGAGCCGCGGCACCGACGCGGCGAAGTGGGGTGAACAGCTGGGAATTCCGAGGAGCTTTGGGCAAGTCCCTAACTCTTCACGTTAACCAAGCAAAAGGCTATATTTTGAATTCTTTATTTTACCTCTTCTCCCACATGTTAATCGAATGAAGGTTAAGTATTAAAAAATTATTAAGATACCCCAAAAAATGAGAGGATTTTTTTAAATCACTCACAACTGTAACAGACTTAAGAACACACTTTCAAACCCCCAACCTCAAGGGGAATAACTGACTGCAGCCCCGACTGCTGAGCCCCGAAATCCGTCACCTGTGCTGGTGCGTGCGCACTGGCCACACTTCCCCAGCAGCGCCCAGCCAATGCCCCGGGTGGCAAAGCCACGGTGACAAGCTGGTCCCTGGAAGGTGAGTCTCTTCTGACAGGCGACTTTGGATCCGGATTCCCCAAAGACCTGGGGAACTTCCCTCTGCAATGGACCTCGATCTGAAGGCTTCCCTCAAACCTCCCTCCTCTCCCCTCACTCATCACATCTGCACCCCGGGCTCTCCCGGCTCCCGCGCCAGCTTCTGCCGTGGGCCTTTCCCCTGATGAACTTGCATGTTCAACACCATCTGGGCACCTGCTCCTTGGAGGACCCAGACCAACTTACCACCTGATGGCGAGGATGGGGATGGATGATCATGATGATGCTGATGGTGGTGGTAGTCCTAATGGTGGTGAGGATAATCATAATGAGGACTAACATTTACTGAGTTCTCCAGAAGAAACTCTAGGCCCTCTGCTAAGAGATTGTCAAAATGACTTTATGTACTACTCCCAATAACTTCCCAAAGGCAGGTAGTACACACCTGAGGGAAGTGAGGCATAAAGAGCTTAAGGCCAACACCAATTACTTGTGAAAGTCAAATCAAAAGTCTTTTCGGGTGAAAAAGATGAAGGAATTAAGAAATACAAATTGGTTGTTAGACCGATGAACCTCAAAGGGAAGGGGGGGAGGATGGGAAGAGATAAACCAAAGAACTTCTATGTATATATGCATAACCAATGGACACTGACAGTAGTGTGGGGGAGGCAGGAGGGGGCCGGGATTGGGGAGGAGAGGGTCAAAGGGGGAAAAAGGGGGGACATTTGTCATATATTCAACAATAAAGATAGGTTAAAAAAAAAGTCTTGTTTTCCCTACGCCAGTAGTTAGTAGGTGGCTGTAACTACTGGATTATATTATCAATCTGTATTAATATTTTGCAGCATAATTTTCCACTCCTTTTTCTGGATAGATATTACACAGTTATAATTACACTTAAAATAATAAATGTCATAAATTATGCCATTTTTATAAAATATTGAATCTTTACTTGAGCCTTTTGATTCCTCTAAAATTTGCAATTATCTCCCTCCCATTCTCTCTCTCTCTCTCTCTCTTTATTTTTCCCCCCTTTTCCTCTGAGACTGGCCAGGATGCACAAACTTAAAAAATAAAATAAAATAAATAAAATTTGCAATTATTTATTTCACTTTATTTATATAAGCCTGGTCCAATCATTCAAATACTATAAGTTAACTTATTCAAATATTTTCCACATTTGTATCACATGTATAAAGAGCCACTATATCAACTCTGTGAAGTTGGGGAAATTTTTCTAAATCATTAATACTAAACAAAGGTCAAACAAGCCAAAGCCAAGTAACTTAGACAGTCGGGACCATCCCAAGTAACAATACCCAGTCTCCAATTCTATAATTTATTGACACTATTAAATAGATCACTTAATAACAACCTAATGGGCTTTAAAAAAGAAAACAAAACAACTGATACAATGAAATGCACTTTAAAAGATTTATATCCCATAAGCATCTTTCGAAGAAAACACAGCAGCTTGGAACTTGCAGCAGCAGCTAATTCAAGAGCAGACCTCTCTGATAGCAGCAAACACCATTTAGAATACTTTGAGATTCCTTTGATGCCCAAATTAATTGACTTTCCTCAAGGTCCCCCAGGAATCACTGGGTCAGCCTTCAGTCCTGGCAAATTTCTGCTGATGTCTTAGAACAACTCTCTAAATACGGAGTGTTCTGAACTTCTCGTGTTAAAGATGGAGTGTGGTAGCTACCAAGTTTCTACCATAGGCCAACTGTCAGGATAAAGGGTTTTTCATCCACAAGCCCCCCAAACAGCCTCCTTAAATAAATATGCATAATAAGAAGAGCAAGCTGTCTTTGCAAATATAACTTTAAGACAAGTTACCAAGACATCCATTGCCTCCCAAACAAGTTGCCCCCGGCTAAGCCCCTCCCACTCTGACTCTTCAGCTTACTCCACCTTTTAGGTTTCACTCCTACCAGACTTGGAACGGGGTCTGAGCAATAACTGGGAAGCAACATATATGACAGCTGCCTCCACTTTGTAGAAGTTGGAAAGATCCACCTTCTTTCTCGAACCCAGCACAAACCAGCTTTGACTTTCAGATGGACAAGAAAATGAACCCCTAAAGGTTTTCTTAGCCTCTAAAATTAAGCTCCCTTCCACTCCTTCCCTAAGGGTCACGACTCCTTCCCTTAGAACCACGTGTTTTCTGCCCATTCATTCCGGCTATGGTCCCACTGCCTTTTGTTGCTTTGTTCCTTGGGAGCCTTTTCACATCACATCCCCCTCTGTCACTAACAAGTTGTGTGACATTGACCATGTCAAGCCATCTCTCTGGCCTCTATAAAATAATAAGTATACACAGATGTCAGTGTTGTAAAACCACGTTCCCTGAAGAAGAGTCAAGAACTGCCATGTAGGGAAGAAGCAATAAAGAAGGGAATGTTGGGTGGACAGGCAGACGGTCTTCCTTCCTCCCCCAACCGGAGAAGCTCTGTTTTTACCTGTTTTATCAGAGATCTGCGTTAGATTTTTCTTGAAAATCACTGTTTTCAAACCACTGCACCAAAAGGCTTCTAAAGACCTTTCCAGTCATTCTGAAAGAATGGTGGGCTCATGTGGGTTCCTTTTGAATCCTTTCACTTCTTTTCATCATTTATTACAGAATTTGAAACATTTGCTCCTTTTTCTTATAAGCCTCTGGGTCCTTAGTTCATACGCTGTGTCTTGACCCTCTTCCATTATGACTGTAGCTATCAACTGTGAACTGGTGACTACTGGCAAATCCAACCAGAAATGGGGGTACAAATTCCAGTCCCCTCCCAGGCGTCTCCACTTAAATACTCTAAGGGAATCTCAAACCCAAAGTAAACCTAATCACACAAATTCCCAACCTGCCCCATCTCTAGGGTATTTTATTTCTATTCATAGCATGGTCAGCTAACCAGTTACATACATTTCAATCACAAGAGACACCTTAGTCTGCCTCCTATCTCCTTCACGTGTTACATTGTTTTCATGAACATATCCTTCTGTTCTCCCTCAGTGATATCTCTTGACACTCTCTCTGTTCTGTCCTCGCCACCCAAATGCATGTCTTCATTGTCATACGCCTCATCTACTGCAATTGCCTAGCGACAGTTTCCAAGCCTGCACGTCTCCATCCTTCAGTGCACCCTCCACACTGTAGGCAAACCTCCAGTACACAGACCTGGCCATATCATTCTCTTTGCTTAAGAATATTGTATGGCTGCCAGGAATCTATTGCATATGATCCTAATATCATCTCCTTAGCCTGGTACCTTACATACATTACAACTTGGCCCTATTCTCTCCTTCCAGCTTCAAATCCTGCCAGTCACCCTATCATCATAAAACATAGCCTGTGGCAGGCTTTCTCAAAGCATGACCCATCTACAGCGCAATTATCAGAGCATTGGGAAAAGAAAAAAGGTAAATTCCTAGTTCCCATCTATAAATACTGCTATTTTATATAGTCTGGTATGATGCCCCACCCCCACCCCATCTATACTTGAAGAAGAACTGCCTATGATTCGAACACATTTTAAAGTATTAGAATTCTAAACTACTTACCTACCAATGGGAGGCGACTATGTCGTTCTGCAAAATACAACAGAAGTATTCATACTCTTGTGCCTTTGCTCAAAATGTTTTCTTTGCTTATACACCCTTCCTTATGCCTTTCCCTGAAAACAAAACAAACTCCTTAAAAGCCCAGTTTTGATGCCCGTACAATCCCCTGAACATTATTCTTGTATCCCATTTATTCTCCAAAAGCATTTGTCTCTCTGTTAGATTTATTACATCACATCATGGTCTCCCTCACTAAAAAGTTGGATCCAAATGATCATTTTATTTACTTTTTATACCGCCAGGCTCTATTGTCCACCACAGTAAATGAATATCTAACAAGGATGAACTACAAAGTAGTCATTCAAATAAATATTCATTTAATTGAATTTAATTATTAATTCATGCCAGAGAACCTTGGTCTCCCAGTGCAATACAGACACAGACCTTTTCTGAAGTTTACACGATTTCTCTCTAACAAAAAGTCATCATTCAATAGCAAGCCACCACATCATAGCTTTAGGATGGTGAGACCTGGTTTTCATTTTAGCCAGAGAGAATGCACTGCAATGATGCTAGAGGATGTTTTGGCCTCAGCTGTGTGATATCTATGCTGAGAAACCCTCAGTTCTCACTTCATTAAATCAGTTGGGTGACAAGAACCTGTGTGCCCACATTTGCCACGTTCTTGGCGCTATGGGGACCCAGAGGCTACATTAGAGTCCTCAAAACCACCATCCCCATATCTTGTTCTTTACACAAACACAATGGGCAACACCGAAGCTCCTTTCTAACACTTCAGCCTGTGAAAGAGCCTCCGTCCCCCCCACTCTGTTAGAGAGGTAGCAATGTGCGTTCCTACCTGTGCCTGGGTAACAATGTCTAAGATACATGAAGTCATAGACCATCACGAGAAAATGTTCCTCTTCCAGAGATCCCCAAGTATGCATCTATATGATGGACTACAATCCAAAGGAAGATTATTGTCTTTAGAGTAAATAATGCACTTTTCCCCCCAAGTCTCAAAGCCTGTATTTAAATGATTGTTCATGGGTGTTGGGGGAGACTTTAAGCCTTAGCTTGGAAATTCCCAATGTAAAAATGGGTAATGTTTCAAAAACCTTGTTTATGAGTCAACTGCCAAGAAATTTACCATTGCGTCTTACAATCTGTTCCAAATTCCCAAGCCAGCCCCCCAAATCTATTTATCTCGTGACACACCTGAAGGGTATTCAGTGACACCTAGCCCTATTTATAAGATCGTCCCTTAGAGAAAATGTCCTCTAAATTCCCAGTCAAGTGACATGTAAATAAAATGCATTTCTCCCTGCATTCGGGATGTATTGGGAAAGAGGAGAGGGATGAGAACGAGAAATGAATGAGCTCAGATGTTCCCAGGACCGGAATCCTGCTAATCATACATGTCCATTCAAAAGTGCCCTTCCCTATGTGATGATTGCTCGTTAGCGGTAAAGATGTACAGCCTCCACCCCCAAGGGAGAGATTTTCAGACTTTGAAGTGACTCCCACCCTCCCCCTACGACCTAGCTGAAAAATAAATATAGTTATAATATTTGACATTGAATGTGAAACTGGCCAACCTCTTGTCTATGTTTAAAAGTTTTCCCCTACCTCTACTAAGTACATATTATAATCAGAATACATTTTAAATAGGCTATAATTGGTCACATCATAGAAAATAAATTCTTACTTGGAATCAGATAACACCAAATAAATTTAGAGTTTCAAAATATAAACTAGGCCCTTTTCGATTAATAAAAAAAAGAAGAAGTAAACTAGGTTGGAGTTTTTTTTTTCCTATTATTAAAATGTAAAGGATTTTTTAAATCTCATTTATTTTGTCAATTGGTTCTGCTTAACATTCTTCAGCCCGGTCCACTGTAAATTATCCATGCTAAGGAAGGGGGATCAGTAGCCTGGATAATCTAAAACAGCAGACGATTTTAAAAGCCCTTGTGTTTGGCCCGGGCATACCTTACAATCAAACTCTGATTATTCACACTAATGAAAGGAAGAGCGAGCAGCTGGAGAAAGACCCGCAGCCAGTGGAGACCTGCTTGCCGGTGAGGGCACCTGAAGGCAGAGGCTCATGAAGCACAGAAGAAGGAAGACAACGGAGCCTCAGCTGCTGCCGTGGTGACCGCCGTGGCATCCAAAGTCCCGACACTCACTCCAAGGTCCATCTCAGCACCTTTCACATTAGTCATCTTAGGAGCCAGGAGTTACACCCAAATGCACCCAGGAAAAAGCCATATTATCCACGTTGTTCCAAATAGCTAAAATAAGAATAGATTTTTCACATGTACTAAATGCTTGTCTGGGGGTCCCCTATGCCCCACCTCACCACCATCCCTAAGTACCTCTACCCAGCTCGCAGGGACACACTCAGAAGAGTAGCACAGAGGACGAATATGAAAGAGACAGAATGTGGAGTAGGAGGGGATCCAGCCTGGGAGTTAGGTGGCCCGGATCTCTGTCCCCTGCTGGTCTCTGCTCACGCCGATAGCCAGGAATGCAGTCAGGCAGAGGGATCCATGTGTGCGACAGCACCTGAAGGTCATGGCGCATTTACAGAATCACACGCACTTCGCTTTGGTCAAATAACAGGATACCAATGAAGAAGAAGCAAAAGATAAAATTTGGATTTGTCAGAGGTAAAATACAGAGGTGGTTTTTTAATGCCATGCAAGAACATCAGAAATTATTCTGTACAAGACAATATTTTTTTTAAATTGTGAATACATATAGTTGAACACAGATAGTTTGCCCAGCACTGCCCAGGCATTTGATGTTCATAAACACATTTAATATTGACAACAACCCTGAGATAGACACTGTCACTTGCCCATTTTGCAAATGAGAAAACGAAGGCATGCAAAGCTTAGATATCTCCCAGGATCACACAACTGGTAAGTGGGGGAGTCAGGGCTCAAACCTCGTCTGTTTGATTTCAAGGCTAATGTTACCTCTCAAAAAAAAAAAAAAAAAAGGAATGATGTGGTCAGAATTTTACAAGACCAAGCAGGAAGCAATGCACTGGAGAGACGGGAGCCGAGTGGACAGAGAGAAACAGAATTTAAGAAAACAAGGAGTGGTGAGTTTCAGAACTAGGGGAAAGGTGATCGTAATGGTGAGGAGGGAGGCAATCAAGAGTTTTAGAGAACATAGAATAGAAAATAATTGGTTAAATAGAGAGCATAAAAGGAAGAGTCTAGCAGGCGTCCATATTTCTGGTTTGGGCACTGTGTGACGGCCTAATAATTTTTAAAGGACCACTCAACCTTGTGCATCAGTGAACTCACCTAGAAAGCAACCCCTACCAGATGGGCAGGCCCAGAGCAACAGCACAAGTAATGCCTTTTATTTCCCAGTATGATGTCGCCACAGAGTCATCCAAATGAACAAATGTCCTATCTTAACTGATGAAATTAGTGGTGACAAAAAAAAAAAAAAAAAAAAAAGTCATATACAGATAGGTAGGACAATATACAGAACCTACAATCATTTCTGAGAAGCAGAAGATCTGTTGCTGTTCTTCAAGGTTAACTAAACTGACTCACGTTTAGCTGTCCATGTGCATCTACAGACAGGTAAGGGGGAGGGGACTGGATGATTAGAAAAGGTACAGACATGTTATAGCTCATCGAGATATTTATAAGTATCTGACAAAAACCGACAGCATCTACAGGACATTTCTATTAGGGTGAACAAAAGTGGGAGTGGGGGGGGGTGAGGGGAGGGACATAAGCCTGAAAGTCTGTGAATATATAAAGACTAAAAGCACCTACTCAAAATTTATAAATACCTCTATGGCTAATTTTTAATTGTATTTCTTTTTTGTATATATGTTTTTAATGTTCAACAATTATCTTTAATTACTTTTATAATGTAAACATTTTGAGGTTTTTTTTTCCTAAACATATGTGATTAATATCCATTCTGTATTCACAACTTTGCCAGCACATCAGAACACACAGCAGGGAGAACCTATTGATAAATAACCCAGATATAATGACAGCAATGGTAGTACAATACCTTTCAGCACTGCCCTTGAGGCCAGCTGCGCTATTGCAGCACCTGGTACATGGAGAACCTGCGTGTTGAGAGATGACGGGAGGGGCTGGTGGCTTAGAGCAGCTGGCCGCAGACGCGGATGCCCAGACACGCCGTCTCTCCTGGCCGTAGGAGCCTCCTGCACCTGTCTCTCCTCTCCTCGTCGGCTTATCTCACTTTCTTTGCTTATACTGTCTGAAATTCCACATTAGCTGTCCTCTTCTAAAAGCATAAGACTAGATAATTCCAATCTCACATCCAGAGGTTGGACGTGTTAGAAGTGATGAGGAAGATGATCGTAAGAAGAAGAGAGGGGAATTCACTCGCTAACTTTCAGTGATAGTCCACGGTTGACGAGGCACTTCCGTAAGTCGACATATGTTCCTACAGACTTCCATGTCAAGACGGGGAATGGAGTCTATGAATGTCATTCTTCTCCCTCTCACAACCCCATTGAAATGACAGTAACTTTTTAAAAAAAAAGAATCCACAATAAAGCTGAAAACAAAAAAATAAAGTTTCAGTAGAATATCACACTTACTAAATGATTTCCGGATAACTGAAGGGAAACAGAACTGAATTGTCTGAGAAACTAAAACAAAGAATTGCAACATGAATTCTCACACTGAGGAGGGATGGTAAGGGTTAACAAGAGTTCCCCCCGCAAACCTTTGGGTCAACCTACACAGAGCAGGGCGGGCCTCACAGCAACTAATAAAAAGATGATCTGTCCTGTCACCCTGCTGGTCTGACGGGTTCCTCTCCCCATAAACTGAACAGCTGGCAATGCCTTTTCCACATGGTGCAGTCCCAAGAAATGCTTAATAAAAGTGAGTGACATGAGAGGGAAGAATTCCTAACGAGGGTAGACGCGCATTGAGCTGGTCAAGGAAAGCAGACGTCTAGAGCCAAACATGAACTTGAAGGGCAGTGGAGAACGAAAACCTAAAAGTTAAGATCATAAACACCCTTCCTTAAAGTCCTTGTGATCTGGCGGTGGTGGGGTCTAGCTCTTGGCTTCCTCCCCTGGCACACGTTGACCTTTACAAGAGGACTGTCTGTCCACAGGTTCCCACCCACCTGCACAGAACCCTGATTCTAGAATGAGCCCTGTTTCAGTTAGACAGAACCATCCAACTTCAAAGGAAGCCTAACTCAGTTACAGGGAGCAATCAACATAGCCTTTCATTCAAAAACATGAAGAGGCAAACACAAAGAGCATGAAAGAGAAAATCCACATTAAAAATAACCCAAAGATCTCAATGTAATATCGGAAAGAAGAATTACGAAAGAAAGAGAACTTAATTTGTTAAGCTAGCATTCTCAAGAATATTTGAAGGGTGACCACATCCAGAAAGCAGAACAGGGCTTCCTAAAAATGAAGCAACCAAAGAGTCAGAGTGAGTTCCTAAAGCCTACAGCGATGACTGTCACTAGGAAAATGTCAGTGCCGGGGCTGAAAAGTGGAATGAACGGAGCTGAAGTCCAAATGAGAAACCTGAAGGCAAAAGCTGAGGGAATCAAATTTCAAAGAAACACAAAGTGAAAGTTCTCCGATCTTCACCCAATTTCAAAAAACAAAAACAGAGAGCAGCATTAGGAGATCTTCAGGCGATAGGTCTGAGGTTTGGAGAAGTTAAGTGACTTAACTCCAGTGGTCCACAAATAGAGTTGAAATATTCCAGATGTATTCCACTCAAAAGCCCAAGACTGAAATTCACGCAGCATATGGAAGTGTGGCCCCGATGGTTTTTTATAGCTGCATCCGCACCGACTAGTTGACACGGGGGCCAGCCTGGGCCGGTACAGTTGTTTACATCTGGCCTCTGCTGCTAACGGCCAGTGGAGGTGCTGCTCCGTCCCAGAGCGGTTGTTTGCAGCGACATCCACCCTCATTAATCAATGCAGCTGTGACTCTGGTCTACACCTACTGTTTGGCATCTGATCGGTAATGGGATTAGCTGATGAATATTGAGTGTCATCCCTGCTGCAGCCCGTTCTCTTTCAACACTCCCCACATAATTTCATTGTGCAACTTAAAAAGGGGGCAACCGTTGAGATTTTTGTGAGTCGCAAATGTGAAGCTGGAGGAAAGAAATGAGAGTGGTTTCTGTCATATCAACTTTTAAGCAGTGAGAAGTTTTTCGGACATGTGTTCATACCCCTTCTTTCCATTTCCCCGCCCACCATGCTTATTTTCCCTCTTTCTGTGTCAGCTGAGCCCTGTTCTGGATGTCCACCACGGGTAGCCCAAAGATCAAGTCCCTAACTGGGCTGTTTAATCCAAGGGGCTTAGCAGGATATAGGAACCCAGACACCCAGCCAAGTCGGGTTGAATGGAGAAAGCACACAGGAAATGGTCTAACGTCTTCAGGACCCATGCTGGCGGTCATGGCATGTGGATGGAATGTACCTCTAGTTCGGGTTTGTGTGGACCAACTGCGTTTTTCAAAGGTACCTGAGAAGACACAGCCTTCATAGCATCTCCACAAAGTGGACCTGAAACCAATTTCTGCATCTGCCCTGGTCCTTCTCCCATATTTTTACTGCACAACTAACCCCAAATTTCTCAACTACAGACTTTCATTTTTGACACACCGTGGCAGATAAATGGCCAAGGTTTGAGGCCCGCCCCAGTTTCTGCCTACACAAAGCCAAAGTCAAAGTTAAATCAAAACCCAGACATTACACTGGTACTCACTCAGTGCGGCACCAAGACGGATAACAACGTTCATGACCCTGAGGCTTCTGCCCCTTTAGGAACCACAAACCCAGGTCCCACAAGGAAGCATTAACGGAGTCGTTTAGGCTTTTTTTTTTTTTTTTTATCCTCATCCGAGGACATTTTTCCATTTTTTGTACAGACAGAGTGGGAGGGAGAGAGAGGAAGAGAGAGAGAGAAAAACATCGATGTGAAAGGGACACATCGAGTGTCTGCCACCCGCACGACCAACCAGGGCCGGGGACAAACTGCAACCGAGGTACATGCCCTTAGTGGGAACCGAACCCGGGTCTCTCCGGACCGCAGGCGGACACTCTAACCACTGAGCCAAACCGGCCAGGGCTAGGCTTTTTTTAGGACTTGTGGGGGTTCCCAGAGAATGTTCACCCTCAGGAGCCCTCCCTGAAGTCGCTGGGAGTGACAGGGCTTTAGAATCAGCTTTAAATGCCGTGTTCATAGCTGCTCCACAGCTTTCCAAGGAGAACGTAAACAAAAAGCCACCGAGCTACCCGCGGTCCTGGCCTCCTCGTCCCTCCAGGCAGAAACAGAGGCAGAGTCACCTCCGCCGAAGGGTTAACAATCACGGAGCTTCTCCGCCCTTTGAAATACTGCATGGGACTCACTTCTGCAGAACGATGATTACCTGCCTCTTCCTCTAACAAATACATTTTTACAGGCTCGACAATGTTCTTCACAACCCACCTAAAACACATAATTTTCCTCCTGCTTACTCCACTTGTTTAATATGCATTAGGTTTCCATTGTGCTTCCCGCCAAAAGGCGCACGGCACCCCACAGTCAGCTCTTACATAATAAACACTACATTAGACGCGTCGGTACAACCGTCAACCGGGAAGTCACAAGAGGCGGCACAAAGGATATGAGCAAGGACGGGAAGAAGGACGAGCCATGGGCCTGGTGATTATGTAACCAAGTAGACAGGATGTGAGGAGACCCAGTGATCAGGAGGCTCTGTCCTGCCCCTTTCCATGAGCCCACCTGCAGTGACCCTGGCGGTGGCTTCTCTTCCAAACAACAGAGCCCAGATACGTGCATCTCTGTGCAGGGTGCGGCGAGGGCATCCAGGTAAGTGGGGAAGGTGGAGTCATAACCACGGCGCAGGGCTCTCGAGAGGGTCTCTGAAAACAAAGATACCTACGCAGACGGCTGTGGTCTGAAACTCAGTGGAAAGAGATACGTGGTCCTGTTTTATCACACATCATTATAACAAATCACGGAACGTTAGATTTCTTATCGTAGACAATTCCCGCTCAGTCCTCCATTCTGCTGGGGGCCTGGGACCTCCTCAGGAGGCTGCAGACTGTCGGAGGCCACGGCAGCCTAAAAGTTCAGATTCTCAAAAATAAAAAAAAGCAACAGGGTGACCTTAGCTTTTGAATCCAGCCACATTGATCTAACAAACCCACGTGCTGATGTCCTGCCGTCTGGCCTGTGCCGTGGTGGAAGGCCACTTGAACAACAGCTCTCCCAGCAGCCGCTGATAGAATGAGCAAGAAGGGAGCACCTTCGAATTTGCCGTCCAAAGTGTGCACGAGCGTTCTCACCAACTAGAGCAGACAAGTCACTCACCTGTCAGTACAGAGCAGGAGAGGATCCCGCCAGGGCAAAGAACAATAATAGCAATGCTATTGTTAGTAAAAGTAATCGTACAAGGATTATTAATAAAGGTGTTGTTGCTATTGCTATTTCCTGGATACGATGTGCCAGGCCTTCTGGTGTCCCCGTTACATAGGCCATCTGGTTTAATCTCCAGAACAAAACTACAGAGTGGGCGTGACCATTTCCCTAATTTTACTAACGAAATGAGTAAAATTTATTTCCCTGCTCAAGAAACTGAGTCAAATGAGTTATTTGCCCACAGTCACTCAGCTAGAAAGTGCTGGGACTGGGATACGGACCCAGCAGAAGAGGGTAGGGAAGAGGTGCGACAGGCCAACGATAGGAGGTGCTGTGCTGGTTAACTAAGAGAGCGGGCAGCTGGGTCATGTCCCCACCCTGAGGGCTGTTGATAGAGAGGAAGCAGCACAGTAGCAGTTTGAGGCCGCAGACAAAGACCTTAAACCAGGCTGCAGCCACCACATACGCAAAAGCTCGGGACAGACAGCTTCCAGAAGAGACACAGCCACGCCGAGACCCCGTGAAGGGAGGACCCCGGATGGACTGGCAAGGTTATCCCCGAGGGCTAAGCGAGCAGGACCTAGACACTGGTACCCGAA
This sequence comes from Molossus molossus, assembly GCF_014108415.1. Taxonomy (NCBI): domain Eukaryota; kingdom Metazoa; phylum Chordata; class Mammalia; order Chiroptera; family Molossidae; genus Molossus; species Molossus molossus. The sequence goes on along the minus strand of NW_023425344.1, from coordinate 15,086,650 downwards.
ACCTACTGTCCTGTCTTGTATACCTGATGGGGTGTTCATGCCAAGTTAACTGCAGCATACTACAGTGAGTCACTCTCAGTAACCCTTCAGTGACCCCAGTAAATATAAACGCCACGCATTGAGCACTTACCAAGCCCCACCTCCTAACAGGCCCATCTTCCCTGAACTTCACAGCAATGTTACAAGGCACAAACCATAGTTCTCTTTCTTATAGATGAGGAGGCCAGAGAGGCTGAGTAACTTGCCCAAAGTCACACAAAACTGGTAAAACGCAGAGACGGTGAAGGCAACTAAAAAAATTAATAATAGAGTTGCCATCTGACCCCACAACGCCCTTTTGGGGTAGCTACCTAAAAAATTTCAAAACTTTTTTTCGCAAAGACATATGCACCCTTATGTTCATCGCAGCATTATTCACAGTGGCCAAGACATGGAAACAACCGAGTACCCTTTGGTAGATGCCTGGATAAGAAGGGGTGGCATGCTGTGGGATACTGCTCAGCCGTAAGAAAGGATGAAATACTGCCATCTGTGACAACATGGATGGACCTTGAGGATATCCTGCTAAGTGAAATAAGTCAGACAGAAAAAGTTAAGAACCATATGATTTCACTCATATGTGGCATACAAAGCTAAAAGCAACAAATGAACAAACAAGAAAAACAAACAAAAACTCACAGACAAGAGTGTGGTGGAGACCAGAAGGAAGGGGGCTGGGAGGTAGAATCGGGTGAAGGGGGTCAGCTACATGGTGCTGGAAGATCTGACTTTGCATGATGGACACACGATGCAATACCCAGATGCTATATCCTAGAAGTGTACACTTGAAACCTATATAGTTTTTTAACCAATGTCATCCCAATAAATTTAAATCTAAAAAATGCAGAGATAGATCCCAGGTCTAGGGAGTCTGGCTCCAAGCTCCTCATCACAGCCGCCAGGCCTGCTGCTTCTAGAACCTGATTCTATTTACTTCATTCCAGCTCCCTCTCTGCTCCTGTCTGTGACCCCCTCTCCGACCTGTCCGACCTCTCTCCTGACAAGGAAACTGGCCAAGGTCGTCTCTCGCTTTCACTCCTAGAGGGCTGGTCTATTCAGTTACCCCATATTTTTCCAGCCAATAGGAAATATTGCTGTTTTTAGGGGGCTTGGGGCAAATGTGTTCCCAAAACCAATGGCCAAGGCCGAGAGCATCTGGCGCGATGTCAGCTGGTGTCGGAGGCAAGGCGGGACTGACTGAAAAGGCAGCTTGGTGCTCAGCCCTCCCGCCATCAGTGTCCCGGGGAAGGACCACAGATTGGGCGCCTCTTCTGTGTGCAGAGGGACACGGTTTCGTTTCATTTGCACAGTTACGGATTCTGCAGTCCTTTTCCTTCTCTTAGCCTCCTCGCCCCCCCTCTTTCTGACACATACAGAACCCACCAGAGCCCAGCCAGTGTGGCTCAGTGGTTGAGCATTGATCCATGCACCAGGAGGTCGCTGGTTCGATTCCCGGTCAGGGCACATGCCCAGGTCGTGGGCCCGATCCCCAGTGGGGGGCGTGCAGCAGGCGGCCAGTCGATGTTCTCTCTCATCGATGTTTCTATCTCCTCTCCCTCTCCCTTCCTCTTTCTCTAAAAATCAATATAGAAAAAAATTTTAAAAAGAAAAAAAACCCACCAGAAAAAACTCATCCCAGCCCCAGCAAAGGGAAGGGAGCTCCCCTACCTTCCACTTGATAAGCGGCGGTGGCGGCCCCCCATCCAAATCCCGCAGGGAACGCCATGGCCCGGACAGCCGGCTCGGAGCGCTGTGCCCTGTGGCCGTGTGCGAACAGCGAGCCGCTCTCACCCTGCCGGGTCACACAGAGCACTGCTGTATGCAAATGAGGAAGGAGCCCGACTCCAGGCCCCCCTGACTGGCCACTGCCTTGATAAGACGCAGACACTTTGTACCAGGGGCGCCTCTGTACTTTCCCTCCAGGCACACCCTGATTTCTCACAGACTCCGACCCTGGGTGCTGGTCTAGTCCCCGCCTTGGCAGGGTACCCACTCATCTGACCTTTGGCCTTGTGGACAGTATCTTATAAAGCCACAGAACCCTACCAGAACTTTCCCTTAGACAGTCCCTCCCAGTTCCTAATCCCCACTCCTTAGAGGTAACTATTTTCAACAGTTTCTTCTGGTACAGTACAGCGCCTTTTCTGAGGGAGACATGTCCCAAGATCTCCAGTGGACACCTAAAACCATGCATAGCACCAAACCCTATATATATATATATATATATATATATATATATATATATATATATGTATTTTTTTTCCTATACACACACACTTATGATAAAATTTAATTTATAAATTAAGCACAGCAAGAAACTAACAGTGTATTATTAACTAATAGCAAATAGAACAATTTTAACAACATACCATAATAAAAGTTATGTGAATATGGTCTCTCTGCCTCAAAATATCTTATTGCACTCTACTCCCCTCCTCCGGTGACGCCGTGGCAGGAGGCAGGGCCCCTGTGATGAGATGATGCGCAGAGTGTGCTGTGGACATTGTGACGTAGCATGAATCCACTCCTGTCTTTGGGCCATTTTTAAGCACAATAAGGGTCCGTGGGACACGAGCACTGTGATACCACGAGGGTCAGTCTGGTGGCCTACGGACACTCAGAGCGTGCCCACAGTGTGAGGACGCTGGACAAGGGGATGGATGATTCAGGTTCTGGGCAGGACACAAGCTGACGTCGCAAGATTTCTTCACGCTACTCAGAAAGGTGGGAAATTTAAAACTTATGAATTGTTTCTGGAATTTTTCACTTAATATTTTCAGACCACGGTTGACCGCAGGTGACTGAAACCTTTCAAAGTGAAACTGTGGATAAGAAGAGAATACTATATTTACTTCCAAGTGGTCTTCTTCGTATGTTTTTAGGGTTTAGATCATGATTATTGACTTCTGGATATAGGAATAGAAAATCCTAGTTTCCTCTCTCTCTCTCTTCCATCCACAGAACAGGCTAAGATTACCTTTGTGTTGAAATAAATGTGTGATATTTACATTACTATGACTATATACCGTTCAAAATTGAACCATGCAGTATACCATGCTTACCTGCAACTTTTTATTTTCTCTGGGGTTAATCAACTGTCTGGTTTTTATATTTATTGTTTTCTATACCTATAACTAATTCATCCCCAAACACTCTGACAGAACTATAAATCTCTGAGCTGTTCAAACACCTCTGCTCTCCTGCTTCCTCATGTACTGTCTGCAGGCGGCCGAGCCAGCCACAGAACCCGCTGCCTGCGTCCGTCTCCTGGGCTTGCTCCCTCTTTGTTTCTTCTCCTTTTCAGAGAAGCAAATCCATGAATAGCTGTCGGAGATAAGGGGCATGGAAGGTGTACTTTCTGAAATCATGCAGCTCTAAATCATCTTCATTCTAACCCCACACTTGATACGCAGTCTGTGTATTGTGGGATTTGATGATGGAAATAATTGTCACTCGGAATTTTGAAGGCATGGGTTCCCGGCTTCCTAGCTTCCTGTGTGGCCGTGGAGAAGGTGAGTGACAAGCCAGGTCCTGATCCCCCACATGGGACCTGTTTCGTGCAGTCCACCCTCCCCGCGCCCCAGGCTTCTTTCTGAGGTTTCGGTTATGAGCCTCCGTGTGGGACTTCTCAGCCAGCCCTCGGGTTCTCCAAGGTAACGCAGAGTGCTGACCACAGGGGAAGCAGGCTTAAGGGTGCCTAGGAACCCCCTGTACTGTCTCTGCAACTTGTCTGTATCTCTAAACTAGATCCACAATCAACAGTTTATTTGTTTTACAATGCCATGGAGAGAGGAATGAGGCCCTCCAAAAAGTGAGGAAAGCTATTTTTTTAGTTCCCCCAGGAAAGTATTTAACCATCCTACACTGCAATGATAGGAACACAGCATTGCAATGAGGTGAGATATAACTAGGTTGAAATCCTACCCTGTCCGGTTATCCTAACCCTATAGAGGGAAATGAAGGAAGACATTCAAAGGTATGTGTTTGGTGATATAAATGTCAAAAATACAGGGCATACTACTAAACTCAGTGCCTACCATCATTCAGTTCTGAAGTAATCATTGTAACTCCAGTGGGAAAAAAAATTAAATTACTTTTATTATTGACCACTAGATGGCAGTATTGCAACTTTTTTAGGTTTACAAATTGATGTGTGGAGTGTTATTAAAATGTAGTTATTCCACCAGTGGTCCCCTACCCCAGCAACCCCTAGCTAATAGCTACTGCTCTTCTGCTGATTTTCTCCAGAAAGAACCCTCCACCTTCACCGTGTCCCACATTCTCTGAAGTTATTTGACCACAAATGGCAGAATTCCATTTTTCTCTGCTCTGATGGGATTCTCTAGCCTAGGATTCTCAAGTGTTTAGTGTAAGGACATCTTTATACTCTCAAAAGTAATTGAGGCCCTTAAAGAGCTTTTTAAAATGTGGGTTATACTGATCAACATTCACTCTATTCAAAACTAAACCTGAGATTTAAAATAGTATTTACTGACGACTTCTCTTAAAACAGCATTAAAAGCATGTGAACATTTGTATGTACTGTTTGGAGAGGTGTCTGTTTAGTTCCTCTGCCCATTTTTTAATTGGGTTCTTTGTCTCCCTTTTGTTGAGTGGTATGAGCACTCTATATATATTGGAAATTAACCCCTTATCTGATGTATCATTGGTAATAATGCTCTCCCATAGAGTGGGTAGCCTTTCCATTTTAGTGGTTGTTTCTTTTGCTGTGCAGAAGCTTTTGAGTTTGATGTAGTTGTATCTGTTGCCTTAGGTGATGTATCAGTGAAAATTCTACTGTGTATGATGTCTGAAACTTTGTTGCCTACATTTTCTTCTAGGATTTTTATGGATTCGTGAGTCACATTTATGTCTTTTACCCATTTTGAGTTTATTCTTGTGTATGGTGTAAGTTGATGGTCTAGTTTTATTTTTTTGCATGTAGCTATCCAATTTTCCTAACATCATTTATTAAAGAGGCTGTCTGTACTTTACTGTATGTTCTCGCCCCCTTTGTCAAATATTAATTGAGCATATTGTCTTGGGTCCATTTCTGGGTTGTCTATTCTGTTCCATCAGAGAGATGCAAATTAAAACAAAAATGAGGTATCACCTCACACCTGTCAGAATAGCTACCATCAACAAATCATCAAACAACAAGTGTTGGCGAGGGTATGGAGAAAAGGGGACTCTAGTACACTGCTGGTGGGAATGCAGACTGGTGCACCCACTATGGAAAACAATATGGTGTTACCTCAAAAAATTAAAAATTGAACGGCCATTTGACCCAGTGATCCCACTTCTAGTAATATATCCTAAGAAGCCTGAAACACCAATCAGAAAGAATATATGCACCCCCATGTTCATAGCAGCACTATTTACAATAGCTAAGACCTGGAAACAGCCCAAGTGTCCATCAGTAGACGAATGGATAAAAAAGCTGTGGTACATATACACAATGGAGTACTACGCAGCTGTAAAAAAGAAAGATCTCTTATCCTTTGAGACTACATGGAGGGACCTGGAAAGTATCATCCTAAGTGAAACAAGCCAAACAGAGAAAGACAAGTATCATATCATCTCACTTATTTGTGGAATATAATGAGCATAACAGTCTGAGGAACAGGGCAGTCCCAGAGACATGGAAGTGGGGTACAGACTAACAATCCCCAGAAGGGGGGGTGTGGGGGAGAGATAAACCACAGAACTTATATGCATGTATGCATGAACAATGGACATGGACAACAAAGCTGGGGACAGGGCAGGGAGGGTAGGGGAGGGAGGTATTTGTGGGGGCAAAGGAGAAACATCTGTAACAAAAATAAATTAATCAATTAAATAAAAATAAATAAATGTTTTAAAAAAGCATGTGAACATAAATAACATATTTTATAAAAAATAATCATATATTCTAAAACCAAAACTATTTAGTGAAAAGAGTTTTACAAACCCGGGTCTCTCGGGACCGCAGGCCGACGCTCTAACCGCTGAGCCAAACCGGCCAGGGCGAGTTTTACATTCTTGCAAATCTCTTTTATGCCCGACTTAACAGTAGACAATTGGATGTTCATATCTGCTTCCGATTCGATGTGTTGCCTCTGGAGAATTCCACTGCATACTCAGAGAATAAGAGATTAGAGTGGAAAAGGCAAATCATGTCTTAGTATCCTTACAAAAAGAGCTTTGACCTAGAGGGTGCCCAGAAAGGTCTCCAGAACCCCAGGGGACCTCAGCTGTCCGGGACACTTTCTCCAGGACTTCCCATTTCTACCCACAAGCCCTGCACCTTCTCGCCTCTCAGAAGTCTCATTCCACCAACATCCCTGCACGAAAGCCCTCTGACTGTAAGACAGGAATTTTCAGCCCCTGTCTTGGGTAAGAAAAAAACTATTTCTTTAGTTCCTTCATACAAAAAGAATTCTGATATCATGGTCCTACTGAGCAAGACTGGCTGGGAATTTGTCATTATTTCAATCCACTCCATTCCACGTTAGGGCCATACAAGGAATTGTAGGTCTTATGAAGACCCACAGAAGGAGAGATTCCTGGTGGCCCATTCTCTCCCCTCACGGCTTTGGTTCAGACGGATTAACCTCAATGCACCCACTTGCCAATCTCCATGCCAGCCATGGTCACTCCAAGTCCACACACTGACCCTCTACTTTTGAGGTACAGGGGTCCTCTCTGTGAGACCTTCCCAGGGCGCTGCCTTGGGACCACAATGAGTACTGCCCTTGGTGACAACTACCAGTTCCTCTCCCCCACTCCCACTAGCAGGAAATACAAGCTACTTGCATTATGGTTCTGGCTACACACATGCTCTCTCCAGAAGTCCTAGCAATGGCAAGGAATTATAAATTCAGTGTGATCCAGGGTAAAATATATATATCTCAGGAACTTTTATTTGTGAACTACAGAACAAGCAGTTATTCTATAAGGATTCAGCCCCACTCGTCATGACTTTGAACTTCCCAATTTGAGATGCCGAGATTCCCAAACCCTGGCATCCAAAATGTTCCTGCGTACCTGTGTCTGGAGAAAGGGGCCATTCTACATAAGCATCTTCTGTCTGCAGCAAAGACAGCCAAGGGCCGAGTCCCTCGCCTTTCCATCTGGTCACATGATTAGATGGCATTCGTCAGCTCCCCTCCACGTTAGATGTGGCCACGTGGCTGAGCTCTGGCCGGGAGAACGTGGGCAGAAATCAGGCACACCACTTCCAGGCGAGGTCGCTGAAGTCTGCCCAGAGTCATCCGTGTGTCACCCAGACGTCATCCGTCCCCTTCCACCCACCGCGTGGATACAGAGGCACCACCGGACAACCCAGAGCTCTTCAGATGGAAGGAGCTACCACGCGGGGCAGGGCCAGTACCAACCCACAAGCAACCCTCTTCGGACTACGGCACGAATGTTTACTTTGCCAAACCACTGAGCTTGGGCAGTTGCTGAAAAAGACACTTCAAATAATGACTGTTTTGCAAAAAGGCCACAGACAAAGTTTCATAACTTCAAAGAACTTCTCTCCAGCAAGGGAGCTACTTTGGTGATATTAGTCACCGAGGAAAAAGAGTAAAAGGGAATGTGAAGGAGGGCAAGGTGGGCCGGGCACACCGGAGAGCAAATCCTCCCACGGTTTCCTGATGGATTATTCGTCTTGACTTTCATTTGCCAACAGGATCTAGTCAACTCTCCACCACGATGCTCACTCTGAGTGCCTTCCGAACAGCGCCCTTGGCTCCTGAGAGTCATCAGGCTGTTTTTAATATTTCAATAATTCTAATTGCAATTATAAATTCACTTCCTATCAGCTCTCCCAGGCTATCTAAAGCGTCCATTTTATTGCATTGGACTGAATTATACAAACTCATTGTGCTAATACCAGCTTCTCATGCATGAAAGTGCAGAAATGAATTAGTTATAACAATGCTCCCGGTTTCTTAGTCGGCAGAATCTGTCAAAACATGAGGTCCAGAAAGTAAACTAGTTATAAAAGAAATTTTTAACTGGAAATTCTCACAGCCAGGGTATATGTGCGTGCATGTGCGTGTGTGTGTGTGTGTGTGTGTGTGTGTGTGTGTTCTGGTGGGGAGCCTGGGGACAGGGGTATTTATGAATCTGAGCCACCCAGGATTCAGCCAGCTCTCAGGGCTCCCTTGATAACAGAATCTGATTTCCTCTGGGCACCTGCCTTCCTCCCCTGCCGCTTGTAGGCATCTGGAGAAGCCGACGCCGCACCCCACCCGGTGATCCCCCAGCCCCAGGGATTCATGCAAGGCCATCTCCACTTCTCATCCCATTATTCACAGGAAGTGGCTTTGAGGAGGGCTGCAGACCCCACCAAACAATGCAGCACCAGAAAACGTACCTGGGGTTTCCGGGGAAGCAGCTCCACCCTCTTCTGCGGAAGCTGTCTGAAAGGTGTACCTTCCTGCCACACAGCAATGTGGACGTTTGGGGCAGTCATGTCCTACACATAAAGACCAGCTGTGGGGTATGGAGGAAAGATGGAAGGGACTAAACCTTTGAGAACCAGTACAGTTCTTTTATGGTTTAGGCCTCTTTGGGTGGCTTTTCCTGTTACTTGCAACCAAGAGTCATATATGGTATACATATGGATTGGGATATGTGTGTGTCTATATCTCTATCCTTATCTGTACTTATAATACGCACACATGTATATGTATAAATACATACATGTAAATGCGTATATGTAAGATAAATGTATATATTATACCTATTTATTTATACATGTGGCTTGCTGTAGATGTATATAAATGACTGCAGACATAGACATATGAAAGTGCACGTATGTAATGTACATGATTCACATGCATGTCCACATATCATAAACCCCGTCCACGTACAGGTACTTTACTGGATATTTTTCTAGCTGACTTGCATGTTGCCCCATATCACCGGCCCAAGAATGAAGATATATGTGAGATAATTAGTGGCAGGCTCAAGTGAGATTCGATTATGTTATTAGCATTAATTTATGCAAGGCCATCCACCCCGTGAGATTGATCATGAAAGCAATACAAAACACCACCGGTGCGTCGCTCAGCATTTCAGAAAGCCGAGCCAGTACACAGGGAGGGATGTACTCTTGAGCAATTTTCAAAACAAACCCCAAAGAGCTCTGCCCTTCAAAGTGTTGACAGGCAGGTACTAACCATGGCACGGAAGGAATCACAGAACCCACCCCAGCTGTAAGAATAAAGGCCAGTGCACAGACGCAGGGCCCTTTGAATGCCTTCTGGGAGCCTCCCAGCAAGTAGCCACAGCGTGGTACCGAGTCCCGCAGTAACACGCTCCAGGACCTTGTCCTGGTGCCGCTGCCAGCGATTCCGTCCACCTCGTTCAGCCACCGGGGCGTCCTCCACCAGGACAACCTAACCCCCCCCCCTCCCCCCCCCTCCCCCCCTTCCCCCCCTCAATCCCTACGCAGTGTTTGGAGCCGCGGGAAGCGGAGCTGGAATCCGCGCAGCAAGCGAGGCGCAGGGCAAGCAATCCAAGGAGGCGCGGGCCGCCCCGCCCTGGCGTCCATGAGCCCGAAGAGCGCGCTCCAGTTCCAAGGCCCAGCTGCAGACCGAGCTGGGTGCGCCCGCCTCGGAACTGTCTGTGCGTAAGCACAGGGTGCCCCTCTGCCTGGGACCAGACACAGCGCGTCTACCTACGTCCCCAGCGTCTGCTCGCCAGAGGATCTCGGCCATTCACCTCACTGCAGAGACTGCCTTTGGGGCTTCAAAGGCATTTTCTTCCCACAGTGAATAAAGCAAGGCGTTGGGGGCCCACGTCTGGAAAGACAGCGAACAGGAGTGGAATGGAGCCAAACCGAATACAAACCAGAGCGGGAAAGGACAGTCCCGGTGGTCAGACTGCCAATGGCCTGGACTGGACAGCGCGGCTTTCCCTACAGCGAGCGTGTGGCCGGCCAGGAGCGGCTGCCCTGACCCCTCTCTTTTGGGTCCCCAAAGGCCACTACGTAACCTGGACAGTGCTCTGAACCCCTCTCTTGTCCTCCACCTCTGGCCACAGGCAGCCCACCTCCAAGCACTGCTGACCCTAAGGCCGGGACATGTCTCTCATGAGTCCTTTGACCTTCGTGCCTGCGGCCTCTTCTCTGCCAAAGGCAACAGAAATCCTCTCCAGCCTGGAAGTTCCAGGTGGATTCCCAGCTTCCGGGGTCTTCTTTTCCCATCCGACAGATTCTGCTGCAGACTGGCCCATCTTTCAAAACACACGTTGTTCAGAGAGCATCCTCCGCCCCCCGAGTTCAAACTTCTTGACCTGTAGGAAGCTCGTGCCACCTGGATCCCGCCCCCTTCTGTCCCTGTTCACACCGGGGCCCCTCTCACACGCTCTTCTCTTTTCCACTTTCCAAATCCACCATCTCCGTGCTCGCTCTCAATACCGATTCTGGACAAACGACGCTTCCTCTGCCTAGAACTTCCTCTCCTTTCTCCTGGGCTGCCTTCCTTATGCCCCACTGGCCAGCCTAAGGTGACCTTCCCACGGACACGTTCCCCAGAACACGTCAAGTCTCCCTTCTGTGTGCTCCCCCTGTACTTGTGTGCCCCTTATTGTAACACGCGTGGCATTTTATTTTAAACTGCGTTTAGTCGTCTGACTTCCCCGTCAATTTATCACTTTTCTGAGAGTAGGGATGGCCTTAACTGGGCAAGATAAAAATGGGGGGTGCATTTGGTATAGTTTTCTCCACATTTATCAGTTCATTTACTAAATGAATATTGGGCAACTACTATGAGCCAGGCACTATGCTAAACCTTAGGAAGAATGTGGTCAACCCATCTGACCAAGTCGATCCCTGAACCATCAGGGTTGGGCTCATCTTCACAACCTACTACACATTATAGATTCGGAGTAGAGAAAGGAGAAGGAGAGGGAGCAGGACAGAGTGTACTGAAAACTAAAGATGCTCTGCTCTATTGCCCCGGACATCGATGGAGAGAGGAGCCCTCTGGAACCATTGGCTGAGGTGGATTTAGGATTTAAGCTCAGGCAGCTGGGACTAGGAGGCCCATATCCAAAATGTTGTCTGTGAAGCTTCAGTCTTAGGGTTGCTGACATAAAGATCCTTCTGCCCAGACTGGCTGGTGTGGCTCAGTGGATTGAGCATCGTCCCATGGACTGAGAGGTCCTGGTTCCATTCCCAATCGGGGCACATGCCCGGGTTGTGGGCTCGATCCCCAGAAAGGTGCGTGGGGGAGGCAGCTGATCAATTCTTCTCTCTCACATGGATCTTTCTATCTCTCTATCTCTAAAAAAAGAAAAAAATCAATAAAAAATATATTATAGAAAATAAAGGATCCCTCTGCCCCCTGTGCTGTGCTGACATCATGAGGCATCTCTCAGCCCCTACACCAAGCCAAGGTGCCCATCATGCCCATCTCCCAGAAGGCAACACTGTCATGTGCTCACATCCCTGTTATTGGGGAGGCCCTGCATTGTACAGTGGTCCATTAGCACAGCACAAGCCCTCAACTTACCTTCCTGTTCATACTTCTTAGGGCTAAAACATACTGTGGACATTTTAATGATTTTTAAAGCTTATTACATTCTCATTTCGTGTCTGAGTTTTATGTGGTTGGATTGTGACTAATGATTTCTTGCATTATAATCTTTATCTATAGCAATCAAAATTCATAAAGAACGAGCAATATATTAATATGATTCATGAAGTCAGGTAAGACCATTAAAATATGCCAAGACAGTTAAAATCAGTGGGAAGGAACTTGTGTCCGATAAGAAATTTCCCTGGAAACCTCTTTTTATCGCATTCACTTCATGTGCTTAGAGTTTCATTGAAAAGAACAACATTATACACACACACACACACACACAAACAAAGATCGGATTATAACGGTGATAAAAACAGAAGTTCTAGCTTCTGGTAACGGCAAAGGAGTCTGAATCAGAATTATCCTTTTGCCAATGTCAATGGCAAACTCTAAGCATAACTCCAAAGACGACTTCCAAAGGAGCCGAAGAGGATGCCGCGTGGGTAGAAACGGCAGAATCGACGGGAGGCCAGTGATGAGTGCAGCCATCTCCTAGCCGTTCCCCGGAGACACAGAACTCAAGCAGGAAACCTCAGAAGGGAGGGGGCGAACGGAGTTTGAGGGAGGAGAGGGGGCTGGAAACTGGGGGAGGGGGGCCAAAAAAAGAGGGAGCTAAAATATATTAAAATGGCATGTTTTCACTATATATTACGTGTGTGTGTTTATATATTCTGGTTACCTTTTACTTAAAACACATAATACTAGTTTTCCATACACAAGCATGATACCAGTTTTTCTCTATGAATACATTTCTGAGTGACAACAGATGAGTCAATAAAGTAAGTAGTAATGCAGGTATCAGGGAGCAATGGCAAAGTTTAAAAGATGGTATTCAGATGTCTGAAATTTGAGAAGCTCTGTCTCAGGCTATTATCTGCACCCATTTTAAACCCATGCCCCGTCAATAATTTCCCCTGCGGAAAAAATAAGCCCTGGCCGGTAGCTCCGTTGGTTGGAGCGTCCTCCCCATATGCCAAAGTTACAGGTCACAGGTTCATTCCCCTGTCAGGGCACAGACAAGAAACAACCAATGACGGCATCAATATGTGGAACAAATCTCTCTCTCTCTCTCTCTCAAAAGCAATAAAATAATAATTATTATAACAATTCCCCCTATATCTTATATGTGCACTCAAACAGTTAGGGCAAAGTTGATTAGCTTTGCCTTTGGTCGTCTTTATTGGGAAGGCAATTGGAATATTGAGTGTTTTCAAGCTGCAGGTGACCTGGAACAGGGCGTGGTAGAGGCAGGTGGCTGGGTGTCAAGGGCAGGCCCCAGGCGAGGCACACCTTGGCTGTTTCCTAGATACGTAAGCGTGGCCGCATTCCTAGACCCCTCTGAACGAGAATTTTCCCGTCTGTAAACCAGGGGTCACGACTCCCAGTTCTCAGCACTGTTGTCAGGATTAAATGAGATGGTGTGTGCGAAGCACAGAGCCAAGTGCCACAGATGAGACACCAGCAGTCACAGGTCAGACACTGTTAGTGATGGAACGTGGTTTGCCTTTCAGAGAGCTGTACAGTGATAAGCTGCACTGGGAGGGATTCTTTTCTGCAGAATAACACAAACATGGAAAAGAAATGAATTCCCCAAGTCGATGCGAGCTGGCGGTGGGCGGGAGACAGACGGGGGGTCTCTCCAGACGTAGGGAAAGCCCGAGCTCACCATTAGGATGTGTATCTGAGCAGTTTCCATGGCTCCCTCCGGAATGGCTTCTCTCACGAGACACCCCTTTTCTGAAGTGGGTTCTCGCACCTTCCATAGGTACGTGCTCTTGCTGGTACAAGTCTGACCGAGGAACTGGGCCAGAAGTCACACGTGTGTATGGAACCATGTCCCTGCCAATTCTTTCCAATGACAGTGTGGGTCATTAGGTGTACCCTCTTTCCCTGGACTTGTGGCCTTCGGCCATTCGTTATTCCAGTTGGGTCCCAGTGCAGTCCAACAAACACTATGACAATAAACATCTCAGTTGTCTGGAAAAAGCAGTGTTTTCCTTGACTCCCACACACACGATATTTCTGACACCAGTCGCGTGTGGGTTTTCCCACCTTCGCAATATTTCTGACACCAGTCGCATGTCCCACAGTTTGAATCTACCTAGATTAGTCTAAGATCCCACAGGCTAAGGGCTCAGTCCTACAGGCTGCCTCCACCTTGAGGCCAGTCTGAAGTCACCGATTGTCACCTGTACTTGTAACCAAATAACTATAAATCAGGATCCTCTCTGCAACCTACTTGTTAAATAATTTGTTTGAACAGCTAACACAACCCCAAGAAACACTTAGTTATGTTTGTGAGTATACTACGTAATAAAAGATCTGACAAAGGGTACAGATGAACAGTCAGATGAAGAGTGAGGTCCAGGAAGGTCTCCTCTGCAGGACTTCTGTCCCCAGGGAGTTGGGGTGTGCTATTCTCCCAGTCTGGGTATGCACAATATTGTGGAAGCTCTCTGAACCCTGTGCTTTGGGTATTTTTATAGAGGCTTCCTCACGTAGGCATGACCGGGTATTAACTTCAGTCCAGCCCCTCGCTCCTCTCCAGAGAACGGAGGACAGGGCTGACAATTCCAAGCTTCTAACCATGTCTTGGTCTTTCTGGTGACAAAAAGTCACTTCCTTGGAACAAAAGATGCTCCTGTCCCCCCAGGAAATTATGAGTCTGTGTCAGGGACTGGGGATATATATACACACATATATACTCAAATCAGTGTAACCTTGAGGAAAAACACTGAATCTTTGGGGTTATTCATTTTCATATTCCAAGAAATATTTGCTACACTTGCTGCAATTAAATTTCAGTCCAACAGTACAGTTTGAGAAGTTCTTTATGTAGTTTCCTCATGGGGTTGGCATTAAATTCTTTAGAGTGGTCATCAGAAACTATAAAAATGAGAGAAAACAGCCAGACAGAGAAAGATAAACATCACACGATCTCACTTACATGTGGAATCTAAGGACCAAAATAAACTGACGAACCATATAGATCCACAGACATGGAACCATGGAACAGACCGACAGATCTCAGAGGGAGGGTGGGAAGGAGGGAGGGGACGAGATGAACCAAAGAGCTTACATGCATATGTGCATAGCCCAGGGACGGGCAATAGTGAGGGCAAGGCCTGGGGTGGGTGGAAGATGGGTGGAGGGGGGCGATGCAAACATGGGGGACATCTTAAAACTCTAAACAATAAAATTAAATTTTAACAAGTGAGAGAAGAGACAGGGGATGTTTAGGGGGGCGTCGGGTCCCTCCACTGGTGCACTGGGGTATCACTTCTGTTGGTCAGATGGTAGCGTGCATCACCACAGCGTTTCCGCAACATTCCCCCTCTCGTGGCTTCTGTTTGACTTCTGTCGGTGTTATTTAGAAGCCTGGAGACTTCACCTGAACATAAGGACTTTGTTTGATGGCGTGACGGTTAAGGCACAAAGTGAATGTTTAGTTTGGGTTGTTTTTTTTTCTCAAACTAATTGACTTCTTAATCCATCATTGTCTTTTTTTTTATATTATTGAATTGCCAATGATTAAATGGAAAACATTATTAAATTCCCCCAAATTGCCTTTATTTCCTTAGAATGTTCATTTATGCTGCATTGCATCCGGTCCGTTGAGTTATGTCTATCCTAATGTTTTTTCTCATTTTCTCTTGTGGTGTTCTTTCTCTTCCCCCCATAAATAAGGATCTAGGCTTCCAAAAACTCCAGCGACGGGAATTGTGTGGCAATAGAAAGCAGGATACTTACCAAAAATCTTTTTCCCTTCGTGGCAATCACCCATATACATCCCCACTAAGAATAAATAAAATAAAAATTTTTTAAACTTCACTTATTTAAAAGAAGTGCAATTCTTCATTTTACCTTTTTCTTTCCTTTTTTTTTTTTTTTTTTGATGCCTTAAGCATAACTGTCAATTTTGTAGGCTTTGGAAGAAAACATTTTTACTTGCAATAATTTCCACAAATGTGCTATGTATGGCTCTTATAGTTAAAAATGCACCATCATCTCCTCCAAGTGTAAATATTTTTTTGGGATGAGAAATCCTCCCAAACCACAGGTCCCTGGCTTTTGTGGTTGGTATAAACAATCTCTGTTTTTAGAGCTTTCGGTCTCCAGATGTGACAACCACGGTGTTATTTTAAAGGTTAGACTTAGCATTTTTTTTTTTTAAGTGTTTGCAAGATTTATTCATATGTGGTTCAATGTTTCCACATCTCTGAAGTCACCTGCTAGGATCAGCCCCACTTTACATATGGGAAATCACTTATGGGAAGTGAACAATATTTTCTTTGTATCTAACTGCAGGCTGGCTCAGCCTCACCTTCACAATTAACTGAGTTTCCAAAATTATTTTCCTGGCAGGCACTGGGCTCTCTTCTTCTCGCAGAGGCCGAGCGCAGCACTGCCCCCTCCACGTCCTGAGCTTCCCGGGACCAGTGAGGCTCCTCTCCCGCGGTGGCCCCGAGAATCTGGACTTGTTGCCAAGGTGCCTCAACTTCTCCAGGGCTGTTCCATCGGTGCACGTGGGTCTTCCCCACCAATCCTGTCCCCTTCGCTCCTTCTCGGTGTAGTTCCTACAAGTTTTCTTTACAAACGGCGCTCATGTCTTGGTGTGGCGATTCTGGTATCTTCACCTTCATTTGCATTTTTACAAATGTTTGATAACTGTCCATGTCACAGATCAGAACGAGGAAAGCGTTTTGTTTTTTTTAACAATGAGCCCACGGGAGGAATAGAGCAATGCTGCCGAGCCTCGGCAGACCCCGATTCTCCCCACTAGTGTTCTCCGAAGCGGGCTGCGTGGGGCCACACCCTGCCACGCTGCAGGAGAGGAAACGCAGAGACAGCAGCCTGAGCACTCGCAACAACTGTTTTGAGTGGCAACGTAGATGCATTGAGTAATAAGTAACCACTGGCTGCCAATCATTTGGGGCTAAATAAAGCGAACATTCCAGAGGCTCTTGACCTTCCACTACTTGGGCTTTCTTTGTCCACCTCAGCACATCTTTTTTAGGAAGCAGAAATGCTTGTAGTACAGCTGGTCTGTGTGCCACCGAGCAGAGCAGTTAGCTCCCCGCAGCCCCTTCCAGACCTCCCTCCTCCCCTTCTACGGGGGTACAGTGGAAGCAAGACCTCCATTCAAAAGTCATAAAGCATAGAACCAAAAAGGCCCTATTCATGGAGTTTGGAGAGGAGTCTGAGGTGGGGTCACAGAGTCTTGTGGGCTGAAAATGACGGAAAGGTCACTTAGTAAGGTGCCATCGTTTATGAAAAGGAAAAGGGCCCGAGGATTGCCTGGTGAGGCATGTTCCCAGGCAGCAAAGCCAGAACTCGGGTCCAAGTGTTTCCATTCCAAGGCCTGTCTTTCTTTCCAGCACTTTTATTCCACTTCAAGATACAGTCCATTCTTATTCTAGAAGGCTGGCCACATTTCTACCCTAATGCCCATGTCAGAGTGTTTCCTACATTTTTGTTTTATTTTGTTTTTTTTTAAGCTTGCTAGGACATCAGAGGATTCTATACTCCTTTTCACGGGCATTCATTTTTACGCAGTAGTTCCACTTTTCAACAGGCCTATAGCTAACAATACTCAAAAGGATCGCGAATACGATGCTCCTGGCCAACGCTCCTTCGCTCCACGCCTCCTCCTTCTTCTTCTGTGTAATCACCTCCTCTGCTCCTTCCCGCTCTTTGCTTTGAATAAAAGCAAAATAGGCAAAGGAAGAAACACGTCCGGAAACATGTGTTGCTGTATGCTCGGCACGGCGCCACGCCACTGGAGTAGAAGCGTGTCGTGCTGTGGCGCACAGTGACCGCACACGCAGGCCAGAAGACAGTCACTGGGGCTCCAAACCAAGAGAAAGAGTTCCGGGAATCAGTATATTTTGAACAGATGTCTCTGTCCAGGGTCGACATACAACCAGAATTCTGCCACTTCATTTCTGTTGGATTGACGCTATGCTAAAAAAAAAAATGCTTTTGTTTTTATTTTTCATGATTGCCATCATTTCATAAAAAAAAAAACACACACAAAGAACCTTCTTATGTGCATTAGAATAGTATTTGCCTTGAACCGAGAGGAAGAAATCAGGCTTCCTAAGTTAGATCAGATCAGCTCTAGCCCTACAATTTTCCACTTCAGCCTGACGGAGACCACCATACTAACAGACCAGGTTTAGATAAGAGAATATGGTAGGCCTCCCAAGCCGAGAGTTGACGGAAGGGGTTCAGAACAGCCCCCACAAAACGTGCCACTTTGCCGTGGGGATTGTCTGAGCTGTAGGCTGTGGAGACCCTTTCGGTTCAGGTGAACCGTCTGCTCCCTTAACTACCCGGAAGAATCTGCATTGCAGGCTTTGCCCGTAATAAAAGTTATTACCAGAAATAACTTCCATGACCTATCTATGTGGCAAGGCAAACAGTTAGTTACTGAAAATCTGTTTTTTATTGTCTTGCAAATGACCTCCCTCCCCTCTGAATCCCCAGATGCCCTACACCATCCTTTGCTCAGAATGTCAAACTTACTTCATTCAACTTTTTGTCTCCGCATCTCTCATGTGTGTGTGTGTGTGGGGGGGGTGTTTGACTCTCTCATCCATGTGGGGTTCCCATACATACATATGTAATTAAATTAATTTATTGTCTCTTGTTGATCTGTTTTGTGTATATTTAATAATCAGACCAGCTGAAGAAGAAAAAAGTGTAGAGCAGGATGTCTCTCTCCCAGACATGAACACATGTCTCTCCTCTCCTTCCTCTCTCCATGAACACCGAATGCAAAGGCGAACAGCTCGGAGGTGAACTACAGGTGTTTGGGGGAGGGGCAGAGGCTGGAAGAACAAACATGTCACCCTTTCAGTGACTGTTGGTAATCAGGCCCATGTTGCTGACAACTTTAACGACTTCAGTTTGTCTTCAAACTTGTCCCTTTCTTCCCAGTGAAACTGGGAATTTAGGAGGGGGAGGGCAGAGGAAATCGACGAGGGTAGGCTAGGGGTCATCCTGTCCGCTTGGCCACGCAGACTTAGTGCCCAATCAGCCTGAAGGCCAAACAGTCTTATTCCTTTTCTAAAGATTCAGAAATAGACGGTTATCGAATTGAGCCACTTTGCTTAACTCCAAACTAGAGAAGAGTCATCTGGGGATTTATTTGACAATAAAACCTAATAGCTTTGCCCCAGTCATGACACGCAAAGCTTATCATAGCCCATGTCCGAAGAGCCTGTGAGACTGTGACTCCTCAGCCAGAAGACACCCATTCTGCCTGCCTGTGAATCTGGGTTCCGAAAATATCACCCGTTTCCATTTTGACAAAAGCCAGCCTTTTCCAAACAAATGGTGGCTGGGAAGGAGGAGGCTCAGCACCTGGGACAGGATTGTGTATTCTTGTTGATATGTGGGAAAAGGAAAAAAAAAAAGCCACGTGGAGTGTGGGGACTCCACCTGATTTCCAGGGCAGGAGTCCCTGGAGACAAAAGCCCCAGAAGGTCCTCCTCCCTTTCACTGGGAACCTGCTAGTGCCGATCCCTCTGCAGAGCCGACTTCTCACTTCCTGGACGATGAGCACCTTCCTTGAAAAAGCTTCGTCTCCCCCAGAACTATCTCCCCGAGACGGCTTCCTTTGCATAACAGAGACTCTTTCCAGAGGTAGATTTTAAACACCTTGAGCACCCTGGCCCGGTCTCAAGGATTTTGACATGTAGGGAGAACCCAACCTTGCCCTCGGGGAGGTCTCTTGAATAACACAGCAAGGAAGCAGGGGAGGAGTAGGGGGAAGTGATAAGGTCTGGAGCACACACACACGCACAAAAAAAAGCTGCCGCTTTTCCAGGCTTTCCAAGCTCGGCCACTTTCTTCCAAATCCATTTCCATGAATCACCCTGGTCATTCTCTTTCTCATCTTGATGCCTCCCTTTATCTTTTTTAAACCATAAATTAGAGAGACGATCACTCACAGCTCAAATGTATTTCATCGACAAAATTTAATTTTCTGTTGCTGGACAAGCCCAGACTTTAAGACCTCCTGATTTGTGACCCGTTCATGATGTGTATAAGTCACTCCAGGAAAACGGCTCCACAAGCTGCATCCGACGCCCTGGCAAGTACCGCAGTGCTGGGCGGACGTGCCTACTGATGTAGTGATGTAAAGAGAAAAAGCAAAGAAAAGGAGAACGCTGGGTGTACTTACTTATGATGAGAAAGGTTCTTAGAAATTCTTCCTGCTTGCCTTATTTTATGAATGAGGGACTTTGGTTTTTCTTTATTGATTTGAGAGAGAGAGGAAGGGAGAGGGAGAGAGAGATAGAAACATTGATGAGAGAGAACATCGACTGGCCGCCTCCTGCATGCCTCCCACTGGGGATCAGGCCCACAACCTGGGCATGTGCCCTGACCGGGAATCGAACCAGCCACCTCTTGGTGCACGGGTCGATGCTCAACCACTGAGACACACCGGCTGGGCTGAATGAGGGACTTAAGACACTTGCTGACAGCCCCTAAGACCATCGCGAGTCAATCTCGTAATTCATTGTCTTCTATTTGCTCTCACTGTTCACAACCTGCATTCACCAGAGGTGTCCCAGAAAGGGTCAGAATGCCACAAAGGTCATCTTACTGCCCCTGGGAAACCTACAAATTAGAACTGCTACTTTCAAATAAGTCACTGTATAGATTTATACTGTGCTTGCCACTAAGTAATTGTCTTGAAAATACTCCTTATTTTGCATTTCTATTAGCCAAACCCCTCCAAAAATTCTTGCTCTTGGAAAAACAGTAAGACGTGGTGGTTACAAGGTTCCATTTGTGTGCCCTGTTCTAAGAGTTCAAATCCAGGCTCTGTCACTTAATTGCTGCAAACACATGGAGTCAACTATGCTTCAGTCTCCTCATCTGTAAAATGGAAATGGTACTGCTTAGGATGGTTGTTATGACTCATTTATCTCATTCACAGGGAACATTTACAACTGTGCCCAATACATAATAATCACTGATGTCAGCTATCACTACTCATGCTAATGAAACATCTCAGACTTTTATTAATTTCTCTGTGGGGAGAAAACTAGATGGATGGTCTGAAGAAGAAAACAAAGAAATGTAAAATGCCAACACCTACCGTGAGGATGCTCAGAAAATTATGGGCCTGGAGTCAGATTTGAAGAGACCCTGCCAGAACAGGGCGGGCTTGGGAACATCTCCTAAAAATCTGTTTCTCAAGGTTCTCATCACCTGCCTCCAAGATTGCTTCAGGATCGAGTGAGTCCTCAGCTGGACCTGCTACAGCCAGAGAAACATGACACACAAGTCAGCTTGGCTATCTGTGTTAGTGTTGATTTTCACCAAAAGTATTCTGAGAATGAGTGTCATTAAAGTGTGTTATAAATGAATTCTATGCCTACTTCCAACCTCCTAAAGCACCATTTTGATCCTGGCTTTCCATTGGCGGTTCCTACAAGTGAAATAAAATTTGTTCACAGGCTGAGTATTTCCTTATTCCTTTCCTAATGCTGTTCCTGCCAGGTGGGATGCTTTTCTCCATCTCCACCTGTCCAACGCTTAGTCACCCTTCAAGGTCCAGATGTCACTCCTAGGAGACCTCTGTAATTTCCCTAGAGTCAACGTCATCTTCTTTCTGTCGGTGTTTAGTCTAGAAAGCCATGGGAAATCGCAGCTCACCGGGTATGTCCCTGCGCGCCAGCCGCCAGGGCAATGAGGCGCTTTTCCCCAAATCACCTCCGCTTCGCTCTCCTGGGCTCTCTGCGCAGGCAGGTCTGTAGGCTGAGATGCCCTGGGTGCTCCCATTCACTTAGCGGACTTCTGACCCTGCAAACCCTGGCCAAGGGCATCTTGTCAGCCGGGACTCCCCAGGCGGCGTTAAGTAAACCCTGACCACGCTCTCATCGCACCTGGCACACTCTGAGCACTTCAAGAACAGAAGGCACCGGTTTTGAAACTCGGCAACCCTGTGTTTGAATCCGAGCTCAGTCACTCATCACTGATAATTTTGAGTAAATCAGTTAAACTTACTCTGAACTTATTTCCTCCACCAAAAAATTGAGAAAGTGATGAGAGACAGAGAGAGAGAAAGAGAGAGAGAGAGAGAGAGAGAGAGAGAGAGAGAGAGAGAGAGAGAGAGGAGAGAGAGAGGATATTGATGTTGGGAAGAAACTACTATAATAGTCCAAAAAGTCTTGAGAATTTGCAGTGTTGTGAATAAAGTACACGGCACATTTAGGATATAATAACTCTAATATTTTCAAATAACTCTATGTTAGCTCCTACTATAATATATCACACATTTTTAGATTTTTGTTACTGATACTTAGAGAGAGAGGGAAAAAGAGAGAAACATCCATGTGAGAGCGAAACATGGTTCGGCTGCCTCCTGCACACCCCACTGGGGATCGAGCCCACAACCGGGCATGTGCCCTGACTGGGGATCGACTGGCAACCTTTCCGTGCACAGGATTATGCCCAGTCAACTGAGCCACACTGGCCAGGGCCACACTGTTTTCTGGATGTTCCCTCTGCACCATGAGCCCCCGGAAGGCAGCTATCATGGAGCACGATGGTCTTAGAGCCCGACAAACACCTGGGCTACAGTAGCAGCCCTCTGCTCAACAGCTACGGGTCCTCGAGCAGGCCCTTCACCTCGTCATGCTCAGCCTCACTCCCTGCCGTGTGCAGGTAGCATCCGCTGTGGGGGAGGGTCGCTGTGAGGACCCACAGAGTATAAATAAGAGGCTCAGAAAAAAGTACGGGCCATAGCACCTTGTCAACATATGACAGTTATTCATTTGTAACACCTGTCGCTAAATATGGAACATGGCTGACGCTAAATAAATGTCTTGAATAAAGAAATGGGTAGCTATAAAATACTGCACCGATATTAGTAACGATTAGGACTACTGACTTGATAAGATGATTTCAGCTCTGAGATCCAGGTCCCAGCTTTGTTGGGCAGGAAGTTTGATTTCATCATTTGCTTCATTCCCCGTGAATCAAGCTCCAGGATGCAGAGAAAGGAGGTTTAGTTTCTTTTTAAAAGTGTACTAGAGGCTGGCTGGCATGGCTCAGTTGGTTGAGCATTGTCCCACGCACCAAGAACTCACCAGTTCGATTCCCGGTCAGGGCACATGCCTGGGTTTCCATCTTGATGCCCAGTAGGGGGTGTGCAGGAGGAAACAGATCGAGGAGATGGATGTTTCTCTCTCTCTTTCGCCCTTCCTCTCTCTTTAAAATAAAATCAATAAAGCCCTGGCCGTTTTGGCTCAACGGTTGGAGCATCGACCCGTGGACCAGAGAGTCCCGGGTTTGGTTCTCGCTAAGGGCACGTACCTCGGTTGTAGTTTGTCCCTCGGTTGGGGTTGTGCGGGTGGCAACCACTCGATGTGTCTCTCTCACGTCGATCTCTCTCTCTCTCTCTCTCTCTCTCTCTCTCTCTCTCTCTCTCTTCCCCCCTCTCTCCTTCCCACTCTATCTGAAGATAAATGCAAAAATGTCGTCGGGTGAGGATTAAAAAAAATCAATAAAAACATATTTTTTAACGTGTACTACAACATATACCTACACCAATAGTCAAAATGTATTTGTGTGCAATCAGATAATTTATTGAAGTATCAGCAGGCTCCCTATGGGTCAAAACAAAGAATGTTGCATCGCACTTTTCTCTGGACATGGTTCTCTAAGTCCTCTCTCAGTCCTACAATCAACCAAGATATTTGTTGGGCCTGAAGTTTGGCATTTGTAAAGAGCTTTGGACTAACTTTTATTTTTTTAAAAAAATGAATTTATTGGGGTGACATTGGTTTAATAAAATTACATAGGCTTCAGGTATACAATTCTATAATACATCATCTGCACACTATATTGTGTGTTTACCCCTCCAAGCCAAGTCTCCTTCCGTCACCACTATCTCCCCCATACTCTCTACTTCCTCCCCCCCCCCCTTCCCTCTGTTAATCACCACACTGCTGTCTGTGTCTATGAGTTGTCTTTTTTTCGGCTTAATCCCTTTACCTTTTTCATCCAGTCCCACTCCCTTCCCCTCTGGCAGCTTGAGTCTGTTCTCTGTATCTATGAGTCTGTTTCCATTTTGTTTCTTAGTTTATTTTGTTCTTTAGATTATACATATGAGTGAAATCATATGGTACTTGTCTTTCTCTGACTGGCTTATTTCACTTAGCCAAACACTCTCCAGGTCCATCCATGTTGTTGCAAAGAGTAGGATTTCCATCTTTTTTGTGGCTGAGTAGTATTCCATTGCATAAATGTACCACTATTCCTTAAGACGCTAAGGTCCTCAGCACCTTGCTGGGATCCATGGAGAGATGACAAAGAATGGGGCACATTCCCTTCCTTCAAAGAGCATCTAGTATCCAGTACTAATATTTTTAAATAAAATAAAGATTAAAAAGGAGCAACTGATTAGAAGCAGAGCCCATTGGTTGTCAATTTAAGGCTGAGGACTTGGCGTAGTCTTACTCTGGGCCATTGTTTTTCACTGTGACCAGAATCTCCCGAGTCCCAGTATTCCAAGCATTGCAATATCACCTATTTTCAACACCAAGTTTTACAGGGGAGACATTTTCAATGGGCCATCTCCTGACTGCTTCTTGCTTATCTCATGTATTTCCTGACAGCCTGACAGAGGTGCCACCTTTCTGACGTGTTTCACTTGGGCGGACGCCAATGTCGTTCCCAGCATCCACAGTATCTCGGACACCTGTCTGTTCACTTCAAACGTGGCAGCACTGAAGGTCACCGTGAGTCTTGGTGTGACCAACAGGTAAACAAAGCTCCATATTATTATTGTTGACTGTCATTAGAAGTGCTTTCAGACACTTCACTTCGTTTTCAGTTTCTGAACTGTAAGAGTTCAAAATAAGTAAGAGTTACCTATTTTGTAAAATGGACACTAGTGTGTGCCTTCCTTAAAACGTTCTTAATAACTGATTCTTTGCAGCCATTTCATATTTATGATTTTTCACTTTATAATGTTATGCTATTTGTTATTTGTATCGTCTTCCCATTTCCCCAGTCAAGAGCCATTATTCTTAAGTGCTTAGTATTTATCAGACAATGTTCTATGTCACATAGTCCATACAACAACCATAGAAGGTATTATTATTATTAATCCCATTTTACAGCTGAAAAATAGATTTATTAAGGGTATATAATCTTCCCAGGAAGTAGAAAGGCAAGATTGGAACCCAGTTTTCTGACTCCCAATCCTGAATCTTTAATCACTATGTCTTAGCAGCTCCCAGGCCGCAGGGAGAATTTCTTTAGAACAAAAACACTGTCTGGCTCTGGTCTCTACCTCCTCCTACACCTGGTGCGGAGCCTTTTCCCTCTGGCTCTGGTCTCTACCTCCTCCTAATGCCTAGTGCAGAGCCTTTTCCCTGTGGCTCTGGTCTCTACCTCCTCCTAATGCCTAGTGCAGAGCCTTTTCCCTGTGGCTGGTCTCTACCTCCTCCTACACCTGGTGCGGAGCCTTTTCCCTGTGGCTGGTCTCTACCTCCTCCTACACCTGGTGCAGAGCCTTTTCCCTGTGGCTCTGGTCTCTACCTCCTCCTAATGCCTAGTGCAGAACCTTTTCCCTGTGGCTCTGGCCTCTACCTCCTCCTACACCTGGTGCGGAGCCTTTGCCCTAGTAGCTTCTTAGTAAATATTGGTGAAGAAGGAGGAGGAGGAGGGGAGAGGGGGAGAGGTGGGGTGAGGAGGGAATACATTCCCAGAACAGAGCAGCAACTCCGCTAAGGGGTCTCCTTCCTCAAAGGCACCCCCGTGCTTCTCTGGACGCCTTGGGCTGCAGCCAACCGTGCCCCCCGCAGTGGGGGGTGAGGACGGGCGGGGGGCGGGCCATGCATTTCTAATTTTCTGCCTGGATGCCTTAGTTACTATTAAGATATTGTCAAAGGGAAGTAATTTCAAAGAGGAGAAGCTAGCCTGATTAAGAAGATCGATTAAAATTGACTTTTGCGAGAATATTAAAAGCTCAAAGGGAAAAGATTAAGATGAGGAGGTGGTACAGGGGCCTTCAGACATCGGACTGGCAGCTGCTCCCGCACGGCAGAGCCGGACGCTGGCGAGGCCTTCTGATGGCCCAAGTGGGCGCGCGGGCCGCGATTCCACTGCGCTGGTGTCCCCACTCAGAGCCTGGGGGTCCCCTGCTTCCTCCTCACACAGCCTCCGGGCTGGCTTCTCTTCTGGGCAGACTGGGCTTAGACCCTCCTCACAGCACATGGACTTTCACTTAGTCTCACTCCTTCCCTTCTGTGAAGTACTTTTTTCCTCTTCTTGGAGATCTGCTGAGACCGAAATAACCACGCCAGTCACCTCTCATTCAAACAAGTGATTTATTACTTTTAGACAAGAGTATTACCATATGTCCAGCTCCTAGCTTGTGAAGTCCTTGGCAGTCTGACCGGATTCCTCTAAACACCGTTCCCTGCTGGCCAGGGCGGCCCGGTGGCTGTCCCGGCCTGTGGGCTCACGGTGTAGCCAAGAAAGGACACAGATGACTGGTCCTCGGGGTCTCAGAGCTGGGTCCTCCCGGGCCCGCTGACACAGACCCACACTCCTTGACCTCCGCGAATCCTGCCTGTCTCCTTGTCTGGGTTTCCTGTCCTTGGCAGCATTTGAAAGCTATCACTCAGCGTGAACTCTGGCCTCTTATTTTCTGGTCAGGCCAAATGTGCTCTAATTAAGTGCTCTTTACACAGACAAGGAAGGAGAAACTGTCAGGTTGGCCACCTGGGGAAGGCAGCCAGTGAGGAATGCCTAGAACTCCATTATCATGAAAACACGGGGCACCCCAGGAGGGGCGGGGCTAAGGCATTTTCCAACCAGGAAATAGAGGGTCCTTTCTATTTCATTTCTCTAATTTGTCTTTAGTGGGAGAAGCAAGTCCCTGAGTTTTGAAATCACACATCTTCAGACAAAAGGGGGTTAGTGGTATTGTCTCCTGGGGAGTTTGTAATGACGAGCGGAGAGGTTCTGTGTCCCTGTACACACGTGTGCTCAGCTCTACAGAGCAGCTCCCTGGATGAGACACAGCAGTGACGTCTTCCTCAGTCACTCCGAGACCTGGGACGTCAACAGTGACCACACCTTGCAACTGCCCCCCTGCCGACAAGAGCCCGGCAACACCTCTACGTTTAGAACCCAAGAGTGGGTACGACTGAGGAATGAGGGGACTGGCCACAAAGACACAACGTGCCTTGGCAGTAGACATTAGAACCAGGCTATGTTCTAACGTTGCATCTGTCTGTCTCAGCTCAGTGAAGCCCCAACTAATTCTAGCTTAATACTTTTTTAGGGTTTGGGGGGGGCGCAATATGTGTGTATGTGTATTTTTGTCAACTTAAAATAACTTTTACTTTTTTCTTATTTCTAAAAAAATTAGTAATTATTGTAGGTACACCAGAAAGAACAGGGGAGATACATCCCACTCAGATTTCACACCTTAGCGTCAGGACTTTCTGTCATCAATCTGTTACATTTTGTTATTGCAGACATAAGCCCATTTCATTACATCCTTCTTCACGGTGCCCTTCAGTGACACCAGAAATGGCTGTCTTGAATCCCATTTTTAACATGGACAGAGTAGATATGAGGGACGCAAAGATGGCAACAGTGTCTGTGTATTTCCACGTGCACAGGGAACCAAAGAGAACATATGAAAACTAAAGGGACTTACAATTAAATACAGTCGTTTACTCTGTGCTCAAGCTGTCTTCTTTTTAGTTTCCGATCACAGTAACAATGGAGAGAGAAACTCTCAAAAGAGAATGGATCAGGAGACAACAGCAGCACATTTTGAGAAGACAAGTGGACAAGTAGTAACAGGCTGAGCGGAACAGGGGAACACCTGGGATTCAGCCCCAGACGCAAGCTGACTCAGTCCTCGGACTTCCAATTTCTAAAAGCAAGATTGTTGATGGGGCTAAAAACTGGAGGGTTTACTGAAGATCCATAGCTAATTCAAGAAGTCCATGCAAGTGTGTCACTGGTGGCAAAAAAATGACCTCTCAGCCCAAATTAGCTCATGGGATCAACTAGGTTCTTCCCCTCTCTGTCCAACTCTTTGTGAAAAACAAATTATGTAATGTTGGTGATTCTACACATGAGATACATATTCTTCCCGTTGTACTTAAAACTGATCTTGTACAATATAAAGAGGAATATCAAAGTTTATGCTAATAATTTTAATTTTAATTTTTTCTTTGTTTAGAATGACATGAAATACAAAATAAAAATCACCAGAAAGGTGTGAGTGAAAGCTTGTAGAAGAAAGATTAAAACCTCATATTTCAGCACCTCAAATGCTTTTTTCCCCCTGCTACCTGAACAACAGACCCATTTCCATTTTGCATTGGACCCCAACAAATGATGGAGCTGGCTCTGACCGGAAGGGACCGTTTTGATTCAGACAGTGGTGCCCAGGTCTGACAAGTGAGCTCAGATTGATACTGTTGCACTTTGACCCAGTTATTAATGACAGGAAAGGAGCTAAAGGAAGCTGCCATTTAGACGCATGCCCAGTCAAGTCTGGGTGGCGTAGGGGAGGGTGCTTGCCTGTCAATCACACCTGAGAACGGTCATTGGCCAGAATAGACTGGCCACTGCAAGTGCAGGAAGATTTGGATATTTAATCTCCTAAACAAAGGGGTTCTTTCTCCTTTGCTGCTCACACCTGACACAGGACTCACTCCCCTGCATCCACCCTCATGGCCACAGCCGTGTGGGCCCCACACAATGGACTAAAGGACTGCAACTAGGCTGATGCTGTGCCGACCCAACTCCATCATGGAAGGGAATCTCTGGACACTGGCTCTGCTTCTAGCTCTGCTGAGTCCCCAGCTGCACCTCTTCCAGGACCGTTTAAGGAAAATGGGACTTAGGAAACTGAGGGATATAACTCCACCCAAGTAAAAATTGCTCATTCTCCCATACGAGTCTTAGAAAATTCTTTTTCTCAAGATATTGTGAGGACCCAGCCCCCAGCACCCAGTGGGGAAAGGGATCCCCCATTTCCACCAACACGATGCTGATAACTGACGGAGAAGCCACCCCACTCTCTTTATGTGTTCCTATGACTTAGGCACAGGTGTATTCCCTACATTTGCAGAATGCAAGACAAGAATAAATTTGGAGGGCCACCTATGATATGGCTGAATATCAGAAGTTGTAAAAAACGGTCAACCAACCCCAAATTATTAAATATATTCTCCCCTCTCACCTTGAAAAGAATATTTCTTTGTGACACTGGAAGGGGGGTTGCACAGTCAGATCTAAGACATCCTACTCCTGCAGGAGGTGAGGACGTAGGGACTGCAGACCCTGCCCCAGTCCCCAGCTGTGACGTGATCCCATTTTCTGTCCACCTCTAGCTTCATCCATAAGGAGGGACCTCATGCTAACACATGGAGACGCCACAGCCCACACAGTCAGGCTTCGTCTATACCCCACAAACAGCCAGCCATGCCTCCCCCTCAGATCTGGCAGACTGACTACGCAAATGGACAGCGGCAGAGCAGATATAAAAAGAAAGCACTGACCCCCAACCAGCAGCAGACTGCCCAGAAGACCAACCCCGTGTCTGCAGTAAACAGCCAGGCAGCAGCGGCTCTGGACCAGACTTGCAGAAAGCAGACCTCTAGCCCTAGTGTCAACCCAGGAAGCTAAATCAAAACTCTGCTAACCACTGGCCCTGAGTGGCAACTTCCCTGATTTTGGTCCCAGCTTCCAACTTTATCTACGGACGGCTTTACTGCAGGCCAGTAAGAGGAGTGAGGGCCAGATCAGGCCAGAGCAGCTGCAGGGCCTGGGCCGTCACAGCTGGGCCGTGGGTGTGCACATGTGTCGCGGTAGGGGTCCGCCACAGACACACGTGGCGGTGGGTCCGGCCTGCGCACACGCATCGCTGCAGAGTCTGGGCTGGGCTCCTGGCAGGGGGCATGAATGCCGGGGCCCAGAGCCTGGGCACCCAGGGCAGCGCTGGCTGAGGGGCACCTAGCAGAGGATGGGGGAGCAGAGGGACTCGGGCAGCAGATGCAGAAGCCACGGGGCCCTGAGGGAAAAAGCTGCAGGCGTCCATGGTGGGTTTGCAGGACGCCGGTTTTGTTGGAGCCCTTGTGGTGCAGTCCCCTGGGTCCATGATGAAGTCACAGTGACACAGTCTTTGGAGGGTCCTCAGTGTCCACAGGGTTCTTACAGTCCTCAGTGGCAATGGAACTGTGGTCCTCAGCAGAGCAGCCACAGGGACCTGCTGTCAGCTGTACTGTGTGGCTGATGCTGGTCCCCCAAGACCTTCTTCCTTGTTCCTCTCTGTCCCTAGATGTTTCGGCTATGCCAGTCCCTGAGTGGGGTGACACTAAAAAGGGTCCTTCATACAGAGCCTGAAGGCTGGGGAAGCTAGGAGCTCCCCCTGGTGAGAGGAAGTCTCTCCAGTGGGCAGTTCCTTCCTGGCACCGAGCAGTGCCAACCGGGGGGAAGGGCTGCAGGCAAAATGAAACTGTTCTTCCTACAGTTTGGCGCGATTGCTCCTAGGTTTTCTATTCCATGTGTTGCTGAAGCTTCTTCAGTAGACTGCTGCTGACCCAAAGGACCTGCATCCACAGAGAGCTGTCGACTGTCCTTTGTGGGGAGATGAAGGCTGAGGCTCCTACCCCACCACCATGGTGGCACCACCCAGGACCACTCTCCTTTCTCCCGGTTCGCATTAGATGGCGGGCCGCCCAGGAGCCGCTGCTGCAAGGCATCTCCCCCCTCGCTTCCTCAGTGTGACGGGTCAGCACAGGGCTGGAGGCAGGCAGACCAGAGTTCGAATCCGGGCTCCACTGCTTACAGCGAACCATCTGTCCTTGTTTACACCACGTCTCCTCGTTTATACCGTTTCCTCACACATCAAGTGGGGATAGTGATATCTGCTGGGGACGATCGGCGTTCACACTGGAGACGGCTACGTCATGGCGTCTGGCCTAGAGCTGCTGCTCTGTAGCTCCTTACTGCTGCTGCGACCTTCGAGGTCACTGTCACCGTCAGTGCTCTATCACTTCTGTCCGGGTGTCACCTTAGTTCCTGTCAAATTCTGCTACACAATTGTATCAGAGTGTGTATTTATGTAGCTCAGAGAGAATTCACAAACATGCACACATGCGCACACACACGCACACACATGCACACACGCACACGCACACAGTGCATGGCAGAAAACAACCTTGCCTTGACAGGAGGAGGGATAATGGCACCCAGTGGCTCTTTTCCATTTCTAATTTCAGTCGCTCTGTGGACCTGCGATTCCTATAGACAGCTAGTCAAGTAGGCATGATTACGCATGATTCCACACATATCAAGTAATAAGGCCTTTATTTATTTATTTATTTATTTATTTATTTATTTATTTAATCCTCACCTGAGGACATTTTTGCATTCATCCTCAGATAGTTTGGGAGGGAGGGAAGGGGAAAGAGAGAGAGAAACATCGACATGAGAGAAACACATCGACTAGTTGCCACCCACAGGACCCCAACTGTGACCAGGGACACACTGCAACCAAGGTACATGCCTGTATCTGGAACCGAACCCGGGACTCTCTGGTCCACGGGCTGACGCTCTAATCATTGAGTCAAACTGGCCAGGACAAGGCCTTTATTTTTCATGGTGCCATGAATGCTTGTACTATTAAAGATGTAAAAACAGAATTTAATTTGGGCCCACAGAACAGAATGTCAAAGGAATGAAAGAGAAGATAAGAAGGCCTAGTTTTTTGTTTTGTTTTGTTTTCTTGTTTTGTTTTTTACTTCTTTGCTCTTAAATACAGTAACACCTGCATCCAGTGTTAAAAGTGTGCTAGTACCCTCAGGCTGCCAGTCACGTGGGGGGACTGACCTTATTCATGTCAGTATTGTAGGATTGTCGTCCTTGAGTCCTCTGACAGCGCCTTAAGTAAGTGTCAGAAGTCTCAGATAAAATGCAAATATTCAGGTCCTGGAAAAACTAAGCACATCTGTTCCAAGATCACTGGGCTATATCTCGATGGTCCCACCGCCTGGCAAACGTGTCTAATTCCACAGGTTTCTAAGTTCAGATGGTGTGTAAGTGGAAAAACTCATTTCAGAAGCATATTCATGAAAAGCAAGTTGGAGCCTAGGTTTTTACAAAGTAGCTGTGATATAACCCTGTAGCACATCATTAAATAAAACAATGGATGCCCCCGTCCTGCCATCTATAATGCAGTGGATTAAGTCGAGTCATTATTATCTCTAACGATAAAACCTAATAAGTTCTCATAATGAGAACAGAATTAAGTTATACCTCTTACTCAGCATCTTCCATATACTCATAGTGCACTAGCTCCCAGCATGCACTATGTCAAGAAAACCCAACAAAACCATGCCTGCACTTTCAAACTGTGAAGAACAGAAACCCCCACAGTTAATTTGGGAATCATTTCAACAATTCTTTCTGTATTAGAAGCTGAAATAGGAGTGGTACTAAGCGTTATCTCCAAAAATAAACAACACCATAGGTTCCTTGAAATTCTACATGTATTAGATCCCAGTTACCCTACGACCTGCTCTGATGTCAATCAGCACACCACAAAACTTTTTGCCGTGTCCTCTCAGCTCTCTTCTTGTATTTGTTATTTAAATTTCCACAGAGGATACTGGGCATAGCTAAACATTCATCATTCTGTAGGCAAAACCCTGTGTGAATGTCGTCCCTTCTGCTTGACCGTATATGGACATACAACAATTTTGTCCAACTTCACGAGGCACTATCAGGAAAGAGATAGAAAAAACTTAGAAATGTTTAAATCCAACTAGTGGGAGCTGATATTTCAGGATCCAGAGAGGAAATACATTGTATTTCCCCTCACCTCTTTCTGCTTATGTTCTCCTGGTCATAGAGCAGTTAGAAGAAGAATGTTGAGCTTGCCCTGGCCGGTTTGGCTCAGCGGTTAGAGCGTCAGCCTGCGGTCCGGAGAGACCCGGGTTCGGTTCCCGCTAAGGGCATGTACCTCGGTTGCAGTTTGTCCCCGGCCCTGGTTGGTCGTGTGGGTGGCAGCCACTCGATGTGTCCCTTTCACATTGATGTTTCCCTCTCTCTCTCTTCCTTTCTCTCCCTCCCACTCTGTACAAAAAATGGAAAAATGTCTTCGGATGAGGATTAAAAAAAAATTTTAAAAAAGAATGTTGAGCTTAACATCAGAGATAGATTACTCTCTAAAAAAACATTTATCTGAGGAAATATTAATTGGCTTCCAGAAAGCAGAGCTACCAGTACAAAAGAACCTGGGCTGAAATGAGAGAGAAAGGCTAGAAAACCTCGCTAACAAAGAACGGAATTTCCTTTTCTGCATGTGGGAGCTCGCGTGCCTCTATTCATTCTCCCCAAATCTCCAAGCCCTTTAGATGAGCAACAACACGTCATTAGCTTTGCCAGGCGAGTTTCCACGTTTTCTTCTGGTTTTGCTGTGAGCCTCTTCCCCTTGTCCTCCTGACGCAGATGTATAACGCTGCTCTGTTTGCAGAACGCCCACACGGCTCATCCTCTGACGACTGCGAGTTGGGGACACAGAGGAAGTACACCCCTACTTGGGATCTGGGCTAAGATGCCCTGAAGAGACAAGAGGCAGGAAGAGCAGTTGCTATCCTGGCAGAATCTGCAGGTAATGGAGAAGATGTAGGTGTCTCGGCAGGGTTTACCTGACCCTCATCTGATACACTGCCAGTCTCAGCATGAGGGCACCCAAGTAGGAGTGGGGTTGGGAGGGAGTGCATGAGACAGCAGGGCAACGGCCTATTGGGGATGCTCCAGAAGGTGGAGCACAGGGGTGAGTGTCAGCAGTCCTTCTTGCATTTAACTTTTTTGCCTAAAAAAACCCAAGAAAGAGATAAGGCATCAAAGAACCGCACGTAATAACTGTGAATGACATAAGCATGTTTCTCTGCTGACCCCAGACTTCAGTTCACCTTCTTTCCTCCTGCCCTCTTCAACTCCCCGCAAAACACACACACACACAATCAGTTACAGGGGTTGGGGAGATACAGCCTTGAACACCTGACCTTGTCTACTCGTCTCTCCACCTTCCAGCAGTCCTCACGCCTCAAAGGTCTTAGCCCCAGTATCAACAATACTATTGATAGCTAATGTTTATTGAGCATTTATTTTACACCAGGCACTATTCCTACTGTCCTTTACCAGAGGTGCACATACTATTACCATCCCCACTTCATAGATGAGAACACTGAGGCAGAGAGATTTTTAGCAGCTTGCCTATGATAATATAGCTTATATGGTATGGGGCAAAATCTTGAACCTTAATTTCCTGACTCCAGAGTGTACGCTTTTAATCACTATTTATATTATCCCTTTCCTATTCCTTTATTGCCTCATCACAACATAATGACCAATCCACATTATCATGAATGAAGCTAAAGGTATGTAAAGTTCCTAGACCCTGGCTGGCTGCACTAGGGGCTGTATTAATATCCCTTCCCCTATTGTCAAGAGTTAATTACCATGTAAACCAGCCCAGACATCTGGATCAACTCTAACTGTCCACCCTCGATAGCAATGCCCCGGGTCACGAAGGAACAAAAGGACCCTGGGGCGCTCGGGCATCCTGGGCAAGGAAGGGCACCTTCTTCTAGAGCCTCAGTCTAGACCTGGTTAGAGAGTCAGTGATCACACCACAGCCAGGCGGGCGCTACCAAAGGATGCAGAGGGACACGTGGTTAGGGTAGAGTGCCCTGTCATGGTAGAAGCTTAATTCGACGCCTTTATCTAATCATGACAAGGTGCTAGATGCTGGGGTTTATGAATGGACATAAAGCAGCATCTGGCTGCAGTGGTTTCTAAGGAATGCTAGACAAGTAAAGAGGCAACCCAGCTGCTGTGGTTCTGCGGACTGAGTGTCGTCCCATGGCCTGAGAGGTCCAGGTTCAATTGCTGGTCAGGGTACATGCCCAGGCTGCAAGCTCAATTCCCAGTAGGAGGCGTGCAGGAGGCAAAGAGTAGATGTTTCTCTCTCACATCCTTGTTTCTATCTCTTCCTTCCTCTTTCTAAAAAATCAATAAAAACATATTTAAAAAAAAAAAAAAAAAGAGGTGCCTGGCCAGTGTGGCTCAGTGGACTGAGTGCCATCCCATGGGCTGAGAGGTCCCAGTTCAATTCCAGGTCCCAGCACATGCCTGGGTCGTGGGTTTGATCCCCAGTAGAGGGCATACAGGAGGTAGCCGATTGATGTTTGTCTCTCACATCGATGTTTTTAACTCTCTCTCTCCCTTCCTCTGTCTCTAAGAAAACCAATAAAAACATTTATTGAAATATATATGTATACTTTTTTTTTTTAAAGAGGCAATCACTGGGTCATAACAATGAAGTCCAAAAAAAGGCCACTTCTCATCACCTTCGTGACTAGGTCTCAGCACTGATGTCAACTTTATATGAATTAAAATAAAGACCCAAGGCGATGATTAGGAATAGCCAAGTAACAAGAGGAGAGAGGAGTTTTTATTTTGTTTTTTTTGTTTGTTTTTTTTTTTGTTTTATGAATTTTTGTTTATTTTTGGTTACAGATATTTTAACTTTATACCCCATTGGCACCCCCCACCCCACCCCACCTCCGCCCCGTCCCCGGCTTAGTTGTCCATGTCCATTGGTCATGCATACATGCATATAAGTTCTGTGGTTTATCTCTTCCCACCCCCCACCCCCCCATCCCCTCTTCTGAGGGATGTCAGTCTGTGCCCTACTTCCATGTGTCTGGGTCTACTGTATTCCTCGACTGTTATGTTCATTATATTCCATATATAAGTGAGATCATGTGGTATTTGTCTTTTTCTGCTTGGCTTCTTTCACTGAGGATAATACTTTCCAGGTCCCTCCATGTCATCTCAAAGGATAAGAGATCTTTCTTTCTTACCGCTGCATAGTACTCCATTGTGTATATGTACCACCACTTTTTTATCCATTCGTCTACTGGTGGACACTTGGGCTGTTTCCAGATCTTAGCTATTGTAAATAGTGCTGCTATGAACATGGGGGTACATATATTCTTCCTGATTGGTGTTTCAGGCTTCTTAGGGTATATTCCCAGCAGTGGGATCATTGGGTCAAATGGAAGTTCAATTTTTAATTTTTTGAGGTAGCACCATATTGTTTTCCATAGTGGTTGCACCAGTCTGCATTCCCACCAGCAGTGTATTAGAGTCCCCTTTTCTCCACACCCTCGCCAACACTTGTTGTTTGATGATTTGTTGATGGTGGCCATTCTGACAGGTGTGAGGTGATACCTCATTGTTGTTTTAATTTGCATCGAGAGAGGAGTTTTTAGAACAGGAGGGAAAACCATGCTCAGGTGTCTTGAGGTGAGAGAAAGAATGCCTCAGCTAGAAAGAAGAAATCCACAGAGATCGGTGTGTGGCAGCAAGTGGTAGATGGTTCAGGACTGAGTTGTTTTAGGTGTTTGAATCCTTATCTCTTTGTTTTCACAGCTCAGACTTCTGAGCTTGGTGATAAACGTAGCCCCAGTCTTGGATCTCACAAACACCTGGGCTGGTCCCAAGAACTCACGGAGGGGATTCACATGAAACATTTTTGACTAAAGAACATGCAAGAGGATTTGACTCATGGGCTCAAAATAAAAGGTGGTGGAGGGACGCTGCAGGGTCTCACTGAAGGCGCTTGGCCCGTCCCTCAGACTCAGGCCTGGAGAGAACCGCCCCAGAGGAAGCTGAGAAACTAGTTATTAAAAGCACTCCGGGATGGGAGCCCAAAACACATACAGGCCTTTGTAAAAAAACGATTCCAGGTACAAGAGCTAAGATAACTTGGCCCTTCCATCTATGGGAAATCCATGAGGAGACATCACAGCAAACAAGATTCTTTCTTCTTCCCTCCTCATATTCTGACAAATCGGATAATATACGGCCTTTCATTAATGTGAAAAGTACACAGCAGAGGAAACAAGGGTTTGGAGACGTTCCAAAAGCATGAATTTCCTTTTCAAGTTGGCAATAAATAAGGAAGCCAGGGCACGGGCCTCTCCCCCAGGCTCCATGCTTTTAAGGGGCCCTCAGAGGATCCACTCCCCTCACAACAACTTCTGAAAGGCCACACGGGCCTTCAAAAGAAAAGTTTCTCCCAACTACAAGATGTCATCAAAACAAGGAAAAGGTCAGACTAGGAGAGAACACGCTCGGTATATACATCAGACAAAGGACTTGTCTCTAAAATACATAAGGGATTCCTACAGATCAATAACAAAAGACAAACAGCTCCACCGGTTTTCAGTGGGCAAGAGACATGCACGAATACTTCACAAAAGAAG
Source organism: Molossus molossus (assembly GCF_014108415.1). Lineage (NCBI taxonomy): Eukaryota > Metazoa > Chordata > Mammalia > Chiroptera > Molossidae > Molossus > Molossus molossus. The sequence goes on along the minus strand of NW_023425344.1, from coordinate 15,049,683 downwards.
CTACACAAATGGCCAACAGGCACATGATAAGATCCTTAATGTCATTCAATCATCAAGGGAATGGATATTAAAACCAAAATAAAATACTATTTCACATCCAGGAGAATGACCAATATTTTAAAAGGCTTGAAATTCCAAGTGTTGACAAAAATGAGGAGCAATTGGAACTCTCATACAAAATGACACCTCTTTGGGAAACTGGAAATTCCTTATAAAGTTAAACATACTCCTACCGTATGACCCCAAATTTTACTCCTATGTGTTTACCAAAAGGAAATGAAAACCAATGTCCATACAAAGAGTTGTATAAAGATGTTTATAGCAGTTTTATTCATATCAGCCCCAGACTGAAAACAACTGAAGATTCATCAACAAAAGAATGGATAAATAAGTTTATGTGTATATATAGTTATATGTAGTTTTATATATATGTAAATGTATACTTATAATTATAAACATATAATTATTTAAATGAATATATTTGTTATATATTTTAAATCTAAGTTCAGCAATAAAATTACCTACCAACTACAAAGAATAAAACGGATTAATCTCAAAATCATTACACTCAGCCAAAGAAGTCAGACCCCAAATTGCATGCTGCATTGACTTTCATATTTATGAAGCACTCACACAGGCAAAAAGAGTCAAGGGCAGTAGAAACTGGAGCCTGGTTGTGTCTGGTTTGTGTAAGGATTAACCAGAAAGGGGCAGAGAAACATTTGTAACCATGGGATGTTTAATATTTTGAATGAGGTGGTCGTTAAATGAATGTACACATTTGTCAAGAGTCGTCTAATTATATACCTACAATCTATAATTTGATTATAGTAAAGTATGTTACAATAAAAAATGAGTTTAGATTTTTTTTTAAGTATTTTCTATGAGGAAAAAAAAAATGATCCAAATTCAGATTTGCCTTGTTAAAAATACTTCCCTCCTAAAACAATGAGTGCTTCTCTCATTCAGGAACTAATGCTCAGCCCTGAGAAAGTGAATATAGTGTTGTTGGAGGGAAGGGAAAACTTTCTTCCACCCTCTTAGGTTTAAGGGTTGAGGTCTGCAAATTAAACCAAAGAAAGACTAACAGGAGAAAAAGGTTTATTTGTGTACACACAGAAGCCTACAGAAGTAGCTTGCTCACGAAATGGGTTAAGTTAGAGGCTTATATATACCTAACTTAGTAAGACAGTGTTACTTTAGATCATTCCTGTCAAGAGAACGAAAATTACATACATATACACACACACACACACACACACACACACACACACACACATACACACACATATATACATGTGTGTATATGTATATATGTATATATATATATATATATATATATATATATATATTTGTTTTGGTTTTTGGTGGTTTTTTTGCATTTATCTTCAGATAGAGCAGGAGGGAGAGAGGGAGGAACAGAGAGAGAAACATCGACGTGAGCGAGACACTTCAAGTGGCTGCCACCCACATGACCCCAACCGCGGCCGGGGACAAACTGCAACCGAGGTACATGCCCTTAGCGGGGACTGAACCCAGGACTCTCTGGTTCATGGGCCGGGCCGACACTCTAACTGTTGAGCCAAACCAGCCAGGGCACGTATATTTTTTATGACAACATAATTAGTGATTTTGCTGAAAGGCAGACAAGAAAAAGAAATTTCATCAATAGTCTATAAATTATGTCCTTATTATTTACTCATAAATCTTTGCTCCATCAACAGAACATCCGGCCATGTCCAAAAATAATAAAATCAGTCATCCTTAATACATTTTGCCAACTTACAGCCATCTCAAATTCACAGCGCTCCACATACTTTTCCATTTGGTCATCATGAAGGCATATTTTTTCCAAGGCAGAAAATAGTACATATTTTATTTAATGATTTGCCATTTGATTTATACCTTTTGAATTACTAGACAATAGTGTTCTCCATTTTTACTCATGCCCAGGGCTCTGTCAATGGAAGGAGAGAAAAACATAAGCACTTTCATAGGCCTGTAACGCAAACACCTGCCCCCCACTGCAAGAATTGCTTGGTTGATAATTTGTGGGACGTCTCCTGTTTCTTTGACTGGTCAGGTCTGGGCTCTTGGATGTCTCTAGACCAGCATGGGTGAGATAATCCCTCAGCCTCCCCATGGTCTTCCAGCATCCTGCGGGCTTATGCAAATACACCTAAGGGGGAGAGGAAATGGGACTTCTGAGAAGGAGCCCCCCCCCCTTTTTTCTACTTTATGGCTCCCTGCACTCCATAAAGCAAGTAAAGAAATTGTTGTATATAAAGAGTTACCTACAGAGCAAGTAAACCTCCAAAGGCTCCCCAGCCCACAGTGAAAATAATGTTTTCCATCATTGTACCAAGAATTTCAGTTCCCATCTCTTCCTCCTCTTCCTTCAATCTAAACACAGAGTTTTCCCAGGTTCAAGAAATCGGAGCCTTTCCAGTAACTTCCGCTCTGCCCCTCCGCACATTCTGAAATCGATGGAGCCTCAACACAAGCTGTTTTTGGCTTCCATCTGGGTCTGGATCCAATTCCTAATCAGGATGTCTACCTACCAATATTCTTTGTAACCAGGGGAAAAAAGAAATAGTACAAAGTCTTTTTTCTTTTTCCCAATTTTTAGTCAATCATGATGCATTTTCTCCAATTTTCCAGAATGTTCTAATCGGATCACAATGAGGAAAGTGTCTGCCTCGTGCCCGCCCGTCCCTCCTGCACAGTGCCCACCGGCCACCCTGTGGGCGGGCCTCCGTGGCCTCAGGCCGGCAGCTCCCAGGGTGGCCCTGGCGGGACAGAGTGGTTGGTGTCAGACACGCTGGGTTCACGCCTAAGCTAACGCGGCCGCCTGCACCGCCCACAGAAAGCTCTAGAAGGGCCCTGGAGACGTGTTCTCAGGACCATGTATCGCTGTGAAATCTGCACAGGTGAGGCCATGCCTCTCTCCAGTGTGACTGCTGGGACTTACGGGGCAATCAAGTCTTAGCAGCCACTCTGTCAGCTTCCCGCCATGGGAGACAGAGGCCAGGGGACTGTCGGACAGGAAATCCCGGACACCAGGAATCAAACGGTACAAGGAACTAAAACTGCCTAAAAAACACCCAACTGCACATCCACATTCCTGTAGACCCCACCCCCCCAAACCCACCAAGCAGCCCCCAAACCCACTGACGACAAAAGCTTCCCACCCATGGACACATGTAAGGGTGAAACTCCTAGGGGCTGCCATCATCGACCCAACACCCCTGGCTCGGTGATGTGTAGGCCTTCCCTCTGGATATTCCCATCCCCTTGAAATTAATCCAATTTCCCTTCATTCCCTGGCTGGGATTGTAGTTAGCCTGCCTGCGCACCACCAACATGAACCTTTGGGCGACTTCTCCATGCATGGACAGTCAGGTTTTGGTGATGCTGAAATGGCTATGGGCACATCTTTTTCAAATCTAGCCCCGCGAAAGCTGACCTGAGACCCTTTTGGTTATGTGATTTGCAATCACTTCCATTTGTCATTAAGCTGGTGCTAACTTTCCAGCAAATGAAGGCTCCTTTCGCCCTGTTCGGGCTCAGCCAGCCTGATAATCTGAAGGTCGGGACTGCAGGCTGCATTGTGTTTGATGGTGTCATAACTGGTCATGATTTTTTCCTCGTCCCTCATGAGTAGTTACTTACAAATCAAATTTTACATGTATTTATTTGTATGCATTATCCTAAAGACCTCCAAATTTATATAAGGGTTGGGCCCATAAAACACAGCTATGTCCCTAATGGATGCTCTGTAAAGGCTGGGTGCAGGGGTGAGTGCCCCCCCAATCATATAAATTTAAATTTATCTTATATAGCACCTTAATTTTATTTTAGAAAGTGAAAGGCAGTAAATGAAATGCCTGAATCTTTAAATACTTCAGTATATCGGGAAATAGTTGGAAAAAGCACTCACTTCAGAGTCATATAGAAATGAGTTTATATGCTGCCTTTTAGTAGTTTAAAACTTGATCAAGTAATTTTCCTTACTCCTCATTTTCCCCATCAGCAAAATGAGGACAGTAATACTATTTTGCAGAATTAGTCTGAGGAGGAAACGACGTATTACACGTATAGCATGCAAAAGTCATTTAAAAAGTGTTGGAGGCAGAGTGGAAGGGTTGAGCAGTCTGGGACAAAATTGTTTTACCTCTCTGTGCCCTTGTATCCTCGTTATTAAAATGGGACTAAAAATGGTGCCTAGCTCTGGCCAGCAAGGCCGCTGGTCTAACTCCCAGTCAGGGCACATGCTCAGGTCGTGGGCTCAATCCCAGGTACGGGGCCTGTGGGAGGCAGCCAATCAATGTTTCTCTCTCTCATTGATGTTTCTCCCTCTCTCCACCCCCCTTCCTCTCTCTCCGAAATTAATAAAAAAACATATCTTAAAAATGGTACCTATATTTTAAGATGATTATGAAGATTAAATGAGTTTGTATTTCTAAAGCACTTAGAATGGTGTCTTTGGTACAAGGTACACTACATAAGTACATATTAAATTGTCAGCTATTTATTTATTGAAAATCTTTATTCCACTAGACCAGAACTGTTCTATTAGGTACATGCTATAGAAGAATAATCCTAACATCACCTCTGAAAATGTGGGAAGTTTATTCTCATTAAATCCACAGATCATTGTTCAGGCTTCTTGTAGCTGCAGAGTCATAGACAACTATTTTAAAAGCCAAGGTTTTGAGTCTGTGGCAACATGATCTGCCTCGCTACTGTACATAAAGACCCCGATTATGCTACTTGCTTCTGCCTTCAAAAGTATTTTTGTAACAGTTTTTAAAAAAGAGTTCCAACAAAAAGCTATTGTCTTCTCTGGGATCCAAGAAAGTTTAATTAAAATGCCAACATGATCAAGCAGGCTAAGAATGTTTTCTCATTATTCCAATTAAGAGTCAGTAGGATTTGATTAATATTATTCTGACTGCTCTGGGATCCGGCAGATCTGTATGTTTTCATTTAGTTATTCAACTCTAGTATATCTTATTAATTATCTCTCTCTTTCTCTCAGCCTTTCTCTTCTTCAATATAATCCTTTTTCTATCTAATGGCCTCAGGAGATTTTTCCTGAAAATAGTAAGAATTATGATAAGTGCTACAGTTAATTTTAGTCAAAACTTTAAATATCATTTGGAGTTGATTCATATTTCAGATTCTTCATTTAAAAGGAAATTATAAGTTGTTGTTGTTGTTGTTGTTTTAATGGAACTTTCCTGGGCTTGATATAATTTACTACGTAATTCAGTGTCTGCCAGAGAATTAAAATGATTATTTGTGTTTCCCAGACTCAGAGAATTAGGGAAATATTAAACTGTGCTGACTTTTTAAAATACAGTTGGAATGGTTTAGTAATGCTTCATTTGTATGCCAAGAGCCCAGCACATTAAAATAGGTGCACACTGTTGTGTTGGTTTCAAGAAAATGAAGGTGAGCCAGTTTACCATCCAAGCTTGTATATTCAATACCCACCCCAAAATCACATAAATGCAGTGGCATGTCTGAAATATTAAATGAATAGAGGTCTAAAATCCAAAGTTATGACTCCCAAGGAAACAATATCTCATTCTTTTATATATTTGCAATATTAAATTCTTGGCTTACTGTATAATTCTGAGTAGGTGTGTGAAATGGTTTTCTATGGGGGGAAAGTCTAGTTAGTGCTCTTTTTCAGTCTGGTAATTTTGTGGGTATTTTTAAATATGTTACGATGCCCAGAGGTTTTGGAAATGATCGCATGTTTTATAAAAACACAGAGAAATGTGAGAGAATTGTGCTGCAATTTTTGCAAAAACCGTAATTCTGAATTGAATGCCTTTTGTGTTCTTAAACCTCACCTGCATAAACATGAAAATAAAATGTGAGTGTTAAAGGGAAAGGCATCCATAATTATAGTCTAAGTTGTGTGTGTGGATTCATTTTATGCTTTTGCATGTGTGTATGCGTGCATGCACAGAAGTTTTTGGTTCCTGTGGGGGGAAAATTATGTTGATATCAAGACATAATATATTAAACATAGTAGCATAAAGAATTCCTGCTTTTTATTTTATTTTCGTGTCCTTACTTAAGGATTAGAAAGAGAAAACACAACGTATTTTCCCTTAACCCCATTTGCCTGTTGTCCTCACAGCTGGAAGCTACCAGTCACACCAGGCTCACTTCGTCCTCCACGTACACATTATGGCCCAGGGAGGTTTCATTCTGGACAGTGATTTTACACACAAAATGCTTTATAACTTCATTTACCGAGGCTGCATTAAGCAAAAAATGAAAAGAATTGTTATGATTTTAATTAGTATAAGTTCACATGATAAAAATGTCTTAGTGTATCCAGCTCTTTATTGATGAGATCAAAAAAAGAATTCTAAGTGAAGAAGAATGTCTTTCTAGAAATGCAGAGGAGCGCTCCCACCCTGGCTGGGGTGGCTCAGTTGGTTGAGCGTCGTCCCATGCACCACAAGGTCACCAGTGAGGTTCCCAGTTTGGGCACATGTCCCAGTCTCGGGCTCCAAGCTCCTTTGGGGAGTGTGCAGGAGGCGGCCGATCAGTGTTTTGCTCTTATATCTATGTTTCTCTCTCTGTCCCTCTCCCTTTCTCTCTCTCTCTAAAAATTAATAAAAATATACTCAAAAAAAAGAAAGCTCTTGAGTGACATTGGTGGATGGGAAAATTCTTCCCTGAAGAGACCCAAACGCGCTGATGCACACTTTCACGGCCAAAGGCAAAGCACCTTGTGCTAGGGCAGCCGTTCTCAACCTGTGGGTCGCGACCCTGTGCGGTCGAACCACCCTCTCACAGGGGTCGCCTGAGACATAACAGTAGCAAAATTACAGTTATGAAGTAGCAACGAAAATATTTTTATGGTTGGGGGTCACCATAACCTGAGGAACTCTATTAAAGGGTCACGGCCTTAAGAAGGTTGAGAACCACTGTGCTATGGGCACGTCAAGATCCTTTATTTCAAAGGAGATGAGAGCCAGTCACTAAACATGTTGTCGCCTAATTTTCCCTGTGGCATTCATTTTTTTTTACCTCAGGTTTCAGGTTTAAGGTAAGATGAAGGAAATATACTCCTTTCTGTGTTGATGACAGACCTCAGCAAAATAATTTACATGAAATAGTCAGTGCCTCATGGACACTGGGTACTTACTTAGTCAATGAGAGTTCCTATTTCAAAACCAGATTTCAAAAAATTACTTTTTCTTTATACCATCTTTAACAACAGCTGTCTTTTCTCTTTAAAGCTCAGACCTTATTCCATGCTTAAAAGGAGCAACAGTGTTATCTTAATAAAATCTGTACCATCATATTTCTATAATTCCTTTTAATGTTGCTATTTATTTTCTCTTAAATTTGTAATTATAAAAAGCACGCTCTTCTTTCTATCCCAAAATTGTATGATCAGATTTTTATTCACTAAATGTGATCTGAAACCAAGTTCCTCTTCTTTGTGCATAAATGAGAACATAAGAAGTTTCATAATTTAATTTTCCTTATAGATTCTTCAATTGTGTGGATAAGGAGTAAGCAACACCCACCATCCTAGACTCTTGAACTCTCAACAATTAAACTAAAACGCAGATTCACACATTTTGGAAAGGAAATGAAATTGTGCTTAAACTTCAAAGTTAGTTGGAATTAAGAAGGGGAGAAGGAAAAACTGAAAATAACAATTTATTCCTACCCAACCATATGTTGTCTATGAGGAACTCACTTTAAATATAAAGATACATATAGATTAAAAGTAAAAAGATGAAAAATATATCATGAAAGTAACAATTTGTTACAGTTTAACTTAAAAGTGTCCCTTTGTGCCTTGGCTGGTTTGGTTCAGCAGGTAGAGCATCGGCCTGTGGACCAAAGGGTCTCAGGCTCAATTCCCAGTCAAGGGCACACACCTGCGTTGCAGGTTCAATCCCCAACCCTGCTCAGGGTTGTGCAGGAGGCAACTAATTGATGTATCTCTCTCACATTGATCTCTCTCTCTCTCTCCCTCCCTCCTTTTTTCCCTCCCTCCCTCCCTCCCTCCCTCCCTTCCACTCTATCTAAAAATGGCTGAGAATTAACCATAATCAATACAAACAAAAAGTGTCCCTTTGTAATGGTGCTTGACTTTAACTATGTCAACTGCACAAGCTCCTCTATCTAATCACAGACTGACAAGAATCTGTTCGGGCATAGTATTAACCTGGGTTAATACGCAAAGTATTTTTTCTCAGTTTGGAAAATGATGCTTCGGACAGAATCCACTATCCGTGTTTGCTGGTTTACCTCAGCAACTGTTTCCCAAATGCATATTAATTGTGTTTATGTATTTTTAGCTGTCTATCTCAGTCTTGGTGCCCTGAGTCCTTGGATAAAAACAACTGTAACAAGTCATGGAAAGCTGAGAAATGTATCCCGAGGGTCTCAGACTGCGTAATTCTCAAAGACCTTGACCATTCTGAGAGTCTCTATTCCACCCAGTGAGGACTGTATGTAAGCAGCCATCACTGAAGGCATTCCAAATGTCTCCTCATTGTCCACAGGGAATCCCAAGAAACATGAGTCCCCCAGACGCCAGGAAATCAGTGGTCATACACTGGGGAAAGCTGTCTGCTGCAAACGCATGGAGAGCCAGCTTGTGATTGCTGATCACAGCAAGACTCCCGAAAGGTATTACCAACCTCTTCAACTTGATGGAACTCAGATTCCCCAATTGATTTGAGCATGAAGCCCTTTACACTGAACAGCCATAAAGATGTTCCCCTTTTTACTTTTACCTGTTTTCCAAGTTTTCAGCTATGAACAACAAGGACTAGAAAAGAAAGCAACAAATATATGGAAAATGAAACAAAGTTGCCACATGAACAAAGTCAAATTGCTGTGAAGGTCTGAAACTCTGCCTTTCCTCCCCACTTTTCTGCACTGTACAGAGCACAAATAAACCCGCATTCACTGACCCAGGTTATTGTTCAGAGGACATTTCTCAGAGTATGTCCTACAGACCATTAGTTCCCAGAGATGCTCATGAATGCTTCACAGAAAACAGTTGCAAGGTCAAAAACGTGGTATCGACAAAGTTGTGTCCGGACTTTTCAGAAACTTTGTCATTCTGATGTACATTGTACACTCTTAAAAGAGGTAGATTTGTTGTGTTTCACCACATTTATTTGACCACAAATCACCTCTTTGTTACTCATATCCTGAAGGGCCCTTTTGCTACCAAATTTGCTTTGGACAACACTATTTAAAATTTTAGCTCTGGAAGTGTCTGAAGACCCAGAGAAGGTAGGATTAAAATTGCTTTCAGAAGCTGATTTAAATCCCACGTTGAGCTCTGAGAGGTTTGCCTAATAACTGTCAGGAGCAGCTTGGAAACCAAGGGACTTTGTTTTGATGTGTCAGGGAAAGAAAGACGATACTGACATAGTGATGCTAAATTACATACATACTAAATATATTTCCCTAACTGAATGAAAGAGTGTGTGTGTGTGTTCTTTTATTGGGTCAATCAATTCAGTGCCAGAGCTGTTCTGAAAAGATACAAAAGCACTTAGGTGAGTTCAGGACCTGTGAGTTTGCAGATTTATTGATGAGGCAGCCATGCAAATAAACCCAACACTATGGCAACCTTAGGGACAAAGTAACCTCTAGGCAGTCATAGGAGCAGAGAAAAGGATTCCAGAGGGAGCAGATTTGCTTCAGGAAAGGCTAGAAGAGTAGGTTACTGAGTTAGCCTACTTCCTAGCACCCCATTTCACCCACTCCCTGGCACCCCCCCCTTGAAGATCTTATAAAGCATGAAATTGCATCCTGTAAAATTACCTATTTTTGTACTTCTGACAACAGTGGCAATCTTCAAAATTTGAATTGAAGGCCATGTTTACCCAGTGGTAATAAAATGGTGTCATTAAGATAATAAATGTGACCTCCTGTGCTTCATATAGAACAAGAAATTATCGCTAATGAAGACAGAAAAATAGAAGTGGCTCCCATTCAGCTCAGCCATGCTGAAGAGACACTGCAGATCCCCTCTGCCGACTGAACTGAACCACTGAATCATTCATTTCCAAAAACTGCATTTTGCCAGCCAATTATTCAGCATCCCGTGACATGATCGATGATGTTAAAGGTTTTCAGTTCATTGTATTAATCAATTAAGCACAGAATATATATCGAAAAAAACAACTGTCAGCTGATCTGGGGTCTCTGCTGATGAACTGCTGTGTAAAACAATTAATAATGAAAGAATGCTGGAAAACTAAGGGCAAAGGCCTAATAGATTTTTCAAAAGTAAGAACACTCTAAATGCTCAATTAGTTAATAACTTGCCTGCTAATTGATTTCTTCAAGGTGTCTGGCTGGCAAAATTGAGAACGGTTCTATAATCACTATCCTTCTACAAAAAGCTCGTTTCTAGACATCTATGATGGTGAGGAGATCAATTTAGACTCCCATTAATAGTGTAGAAAATTTTCTCCCAGGATGAAAAAAGCAACTATCAAAAACAAAGACATCGTCAACTCATAAAACTCTGGGGAACATTCCATGAAATGAACCAATTTCATGAAGAATATCAATAAACTAAACAGGGAAAAATAATAAAATGATGCAAATATCTATCAGAGAAAAAAAAGCAGACATTTAGCAAATGTGAAAGGACAATTTTGAGACTGAGAGACTTGTGATTAAAATGCTTTTAATTGCAGGTAATGAGCTAAATAAAGAGAAATGAACATATGAGGATGCTAAGAATTCTTCTAATGATTTTTATTTTTTATTCCCTGGTTCCATATTTTCACTGTACTGGGCTGGTTATGACGTTCTGGTAATGAAACCTTATGAATGGTCTGTAAATGGTGTAATAAAGATTATAAGTGTTAAAAAAAAAAAAAATCCAAAAGCAACCTGAAGGTAGATTATAATGGTGACAGTATGAAGAGTAGTGGCTAACATTTACTGAACACTTACTATGGGTCAGCCACTTTTCTAAGCATTTTATATAGATTAGCTCATTTAATCCTCAGAATTCCTAGGAGAAATGGTCTTTCCAAAGGATAAGTGCTATTTCAAGAATCTGAATGCAGACAATAGACAACCTGGTTGCCAGGCCACCCCTTCTCCCCCCGTTCTTTATGGGAGCTTGCACTGTTTTAGTACTTGACATTGGCTTTCTTGTTTAATCTTACAGCAAACCTATGTGTTTGTTACTAATTCATCTATAGTTTACCAATCCAGAAATTTTGATCAAGTTATTTTCTCAAGGGCCATGGGTCAAGATATAAGTGTCTCAGGAACTTAGAGGGGTAATATCAGAAATCCTGGGCTTTGAGCACTAGTATGAACAGACAAGCTGGGCATCTCCCACTGAGTAGTTGGTGACCTTAGGTTCTTAGCTGAGGGGTTCTATTCAAACTCCTTACAGCTTCTTCTCCATCTCCTCTCTTTCCATGTTTGATACAACCCTCTGACTTGACTTCTTTTTCAGGGGTACTGTGAAAATATGTTTAACAAATGCAAACTGTATATAAAAATCATAAAATAGAAAGGTATTTGCAAGAGTAAGAATATGCAGGTTTGTATAAATATTCTAAGTTCATTACTGTACACTGTCTCCATGATCAAAAAACAAGGTTAGCTAAAATATACGTTAGTTGCTGAAAATAATTCCATCCTTAGGAAGCATTTGTCAAGGGAGGAATGCAGAGGACCAAGAAACTGGAGGGAAGGCGCAAAGGGGGGGCCACCCCGAGCAGAGGGGCAGGAGCTGGGACCCAGAGTCCAGCTTTGGTCTCTAACCTCATAGCCACTGTCCTAGGGAGCAACAGCTTCACCAATTGCCACCAAGTGATCTGAGGCCCCAAGGAAAGGTTATGAGTCTCCCCCTCCCCCCCTTCCTCTCCTGTCTCTCTGTTTATCCTCTGGGTAAACAGAGATGTAAATGGACTGAAGCAATTCTATTTTAAAGGACTGAATTTTAAAGGACGGGGAACATCCACCTTTCTTCTTGCTCTATTTCTGAATACCTTGGGTAGGAACTGTCTGCTATGAATAAAAGATAAGAACCCTTAATTAGGGTTTTAAGATTCTAACTCAAAGTCTTCTTTTTCTTTGTTTTGAAATTGAACATCGGTTTGTTTTTCTTACTGTCTACTGTGGTTGGGAGGACTAACCAGATAATGTACCCAATGTGCCTGTACGTAGTGTTCAGTGCGTGCCATTCACCCTTCTTCCCTCTCTTTCTCCACACACACACACTCACACACACTCACACACTCACACACACTCACACTCACACACACTCACACTTTCTCCCCAGTTATATCCTCACTGCATTGAGAAGACAATGGCTGTACCCAAGTGTTCAATCAGTCACCCTTCCCCGCCTCAAGTCCCAGTCATCCAAAGGACACCCTCCCTGCTGCATACTCTCTCACCATCGCCGCGCCTTCCCCTTAGCTATCAGTGGGTCTTCCTGACCTGAGAGAAAATCTAGGATCCATTTTCCTTTTTCCCTTGACCTAGACACATGCATTGCCTGAGGGCAGGGATCCCATGGACTATAGAGAAGAAAGAGTTATCCTGGTTTCAAGTTCCAAAACTTGCTCCTGAACCTCATAATTTTTAAACAACAGCCTTGAAATTAAGTTAATTTAATTTGTGACTGTCAGGACTTTGCTTCTCCCCCCTCTTCCCCAAAAACAAAAATTTGGTTTATATATGGAAAGTCAAGGATCAAAGGAACTGAGCCCGGCTGGTGTGGCTCAGTGATTGAGCGTCATCCGATGGACTGAAAGGTCCCATTCCTGGGCAGAGCACATGCCCGGGTTGTGGGCTCGATCCCCGGTGGGGGTGTGCAGGAGGCAGCTGATCTGTTTCCCTCAAACATGGATGTTTCTATTTCTCCCTTCCTCTCTCTCTCTAAAAAAGTAAATTAAAAAAAAAAAAAGAATTGAGTCCAAAATGACATCTAACACTAGATTGGAAAATAAGCACTGAAGACCAGAATACAATCTGGATAACTAGATGAGTGTTTCTTTCTGAGAGAAGACAATCGCATCACCTGGTACTGCCTGTTTCTAAGAAGGTGGAAGGTGGGGCAGGCAATGATGGGAAGGTCGAAGGGGTCCTGGCAGAGACTGACGGGGGAAGGGCACCTAACGAGAATAGAACCACAGATGTTTAGCGGTTATTCACCTTACTAACCATAGAGACGCGGTTTTCTTACAGACTCTGGGAAACTGGAGCAGCAAGAAGAAAAACAGCGCTGTACAAGGGGAAGATGCCCCAGAGCCTAGATGGGTCCATTATTCAAAAAAATATATTTTGAAAACAGATCAAGGACAGGACACACTTTGACTTGGTTGCTGTGCCTGGACCCTGACAGCCTCCAGGAGTTTGCCTGAGGAATGCTGACCATTCTTCAGTCCCAGGAACCGGTGGAGCAGTTCGTAACAACAAATTAGCCACCTTGTGATCGGACTTTGAGCTCCTGGAGGCCAGACTGCAGAACTGCACACCCTCCCCTCCCCTTTCCCCTGTTACACTCACCACTTAAAGCTGCACAGAGCTTTCTCCCTCAGCCACATACAATCAGCCAGCCGGCGGGGGCGGGGAAGGTCAGAGCAGAATTTTCAGGCTGACCTACTGCTCTCTCCATACTGCCGGCATTATTGGAATAAATACTCACATATGATTCAACCCTGTCTCTGCTTAATTTGGCTCAAATAGTGATGGGTGGCCTCGGACCTGTTTAGTGTCTGGCATCAAAACCACAGGTGGGTGTCTAGGGGATCTCAGTGGGGAGGAACCTCACACACTTGGTGGAGAGTCTTACAAGGATTTCACAATGACCACCAGCGGCAGCACCATTGTGGCAAGTGAGCATCAGAAACGGAGTCTGGGTGTTTCCAGACAGAAAGGACCTGAGCCCTCCACTGAGCTTTCTTCAGCTCCAGGGAGCTGGAATATTATTCAGCCTTAAAAAGGGATTTCTGACACCCTTATTTACATGAATAAAACTTGAGAACATTATGCTAAAAGAAATGTCAGTTCCAAAAGCACAAATACTGTATGATTCCATTTATATGAGGATCGAGAACAGTCAAATTCATAGAGACAGAAAGCTGAATGGTGGCTGCCAGGGGCTGGGATGGGGGTGGGGAATAAGGAGTTATTGTGTAATAAATACAGAGTTTCAATTTTTCAAGATAAAGAGAATTCTCTGGACAGATGATGATGATGGTAGCTCAACAATGTGAATGTACTTAACGTCACTGAACTGTGCATTTAAAAAGAGTTAAGATAGCCCAGCTGGTATGGCTCAGTGGTTGAGTGCCAACACATGGACCAAGAGGTTGCTGGTTCAATTCCCGGTGAGGGCACATGCCCAGGTTGTAGGCCTGATCCCCAGTGGGGGGTGTGCAGGAGGCAGCCAATCAATGTTCTTTCTCATCAAAGTTTCTACCTCACTCTCCCTTCCTCTCTCTCTAAAATCAATAAAGAAAAATTATTATAAAATAAAAGTTAAGATGGTAAGTTTTATGCTATGAGTATTTTAGCACAATTAAAGTTTCTAAGATTAAGGTAAAAACAAAACATTTTGTGGAAAGACTAGGAACTTCTGTGTGTATGAACAAAGCCCCCTTCCGGGAAACCTTGGCAACCAGTGCTCCTCTATACAAGGAATTTATGTGGCCACGCAGGGCTATAGAACTGCCAGCTTCACATTAAAGTCTCCCGCCTCCAAATCTAGTGCTCTCCGCATTAACTCTAATAAATGGGCATTTGAGTATATTTGAGCAAATAGCATATACACGGTCATACAAATATAAGTACAGTTGTGTGTGGTTCTTATGAGGAAACCAAATAATAAATTCATTTTATTGAGCATTTTAATGTTGCCTTTGATTTGTACATTTCAGACCAATTTATTTTTAAATAAGAAGTAGTTTAGAATGTCTTCGATGCCCAATAATTCTGCTAAGTCTACTTACAGACTTTGTTCTTTAAAATAGTAAATCTGGTTTACCAAGTATTTAAATAGTAAGGGGTGCATTTTCATTGTCTCTCACTCTAAACCAACAAAAATTTATCCACATCCATTCCTTTAAAAGTGTATCTGATTTTAGGTGCTGCCTATTCTTACCGAAGACCAATAAAATCTATTGGAAATATATGAAATAGGAAATAGAAGGCTGTCATTAAAATTGAGAATTATTTTCCCATTATACAATGTTAAGACATCATTAAAATTCACAAGTTCCAACAGACTACAAGCTTACATTTAAAATGAAGAAAAGGCCCAGCCAGTATGGCTCAGTGGTTGAGCGTCGACCCATGCACCAAGAGGTCGCCAGTTTGATTCCTGGTCAGGGCACATGTCCAAGTTGTGAGCCTGATCCCCAGAGGGGGACATGCAGGAGGCAGCCAATCGATGTTCTCTCTCATCGACGTTTCTCTCTCTCTCCCTCTCCCTTCATCTCTCTCTAAATCAGTAAAGAAAATAAATAGTGAAAAAAAAAAACAAATATATATTGTATGTTTAAGAGCTTACTTTATTACATTCTGTATTTATTTCAAGTTTTATTTTGATGCGGATTTAAAGAGAAACAGGATTTGTTTTCACAGTCATACTTGGAAGAGTCACAGCATTTGATGGTAGAAGATCATTGGCATGGAAATTAGGCATCCAAGCTCCTCGGCTGTGCAAACTCAAACAAGTAATTTCACCTCCCTGGAGCTCACTTTTCTCCCCAGTAAAGAGCGTGAGAGTATTTGGACTCCAATATCTTTCCATCTTGTATATTCCAAGACTTCATGCTGCCAAGACTTTGATGGGCACCTCAGAAAAATCGGCTTCCTCCGGCACTCAGGACACAGTGAACCGGTGCTCTTTCCTTCAGCCAAGTGGGACCAAACCATTCAACTCCATTTCTAGGTACTGAGGGCCTCCACGGTGATGATGAGGAGACAAGATTCACTGAGCACTCACAATGTGGCACACACTGCCCATGGGAGATGGCTTATAAAACAAACTCCCTTTTCCAAGCTGACCTTATTTCATGCTTCATGTAAATGTGACTTTGCAGCTCCACCAATCACAACGTGGAGTCTGTCTCCCTGTCCTCTGAATGCGTGCTGGCACGTGACCTGCCTTGTCTAACAGAATGCGACGGGCACAGTGACGTGTCTACTCTGAGCCGAGTCTTCCACACGAGCTGTTGGAACTCGGCCACCACCACCAAACAAGCCCAGGTTGGTCGCCAGAAGATGAAAGAACACGTGAAGGAGATACTCCCAGACACGACTCCAGACCTGTGAGAGAGCCCAGCCAAGATAAGCAATGTTTCCCAGCTGACCCACAGCTGGTCACATGTACAGTGAGCCCTCGGAGCCCAGCTCAACACAACCACAAGCTGAAACAATACAATACAGGGGTATGGATTTAAGCCCCAAGAGCTGGCAGTCTGTTCTACAGCATCATTGTGCAGTAGATAACTTACTCTGCTCTAAGCATGGCACATGGTTTTTCTCATTTACTCCTCACAATAGCCTTCTATGAGAGATATTATTATTATTATCATCATCATCCTACTTTAAAGATAAGGAAACTGAGGCACAGAGAGATTAATGTGTCCAAGATCATGAAACTACTATATTTTACATATTATAAAACACCATCAATTGTAAAATGCACCATTATTTTACATACCACTGGTAACCAAAGAGAGCAACTTAAAATAAGACGCAGCCTAATTTCAGAGATGTCTAAGCATGCAGAAGCATTTTCAGGGTTCCATGCTTCAGTAGTTGCCAGGGTTAGGCAGAGGGAGGGATAGGTGGGGGAGCACACAGGATCTTAGGGCAGTGAAACTACCCTATGAAATGTACAACACCAAGAATAAACCCCAATGTACATGATGGTCTTGGGGTGACATGATGTGTCAGTGCAGGTTCATCAGTTGGAACCAATGGCCCACTCTTGGAGAGATGCTGATAATGGGGGAGGCTACGCATGAGTGGGAATGGGTGTGCGGGAAATCTCTAACTTCCTCTCAATGTTGCTGTGAACCTAGAGCTGCTCTAAAAAAATAAATCCTGTTTTTTAAAAACCTGGAAAAGAAGAAGTGCATTTTAGAATTGATGAAATGAGGGAGTAAGTGGTGGGGCCCAGTCTCGAGGCTGGGTGCTTTCACTTATTGAAATAATGTAAGGCCCTTGAGGATTGAACTTGAGTGTTTAATGGTAGTTTGGGGTTCCATCAGTTTTTACAGTTCTCTAGAACGGTGGATGATGGATAAAGGACCCACTTCTCTTCAAATCCCTTCATCAGTGTGCTGGGATGTAACATTTTCCTCTGCGCAGTTCTGTGAACTCTGTCCCATGTACGCCAAGCTGAACTCCTGTGTTGGGCTGTATACTTTGCTGTCTCATCATTTCATTGACATTTCCTCTTTCTGAATCCCTCTCTGGTTGGTTGGTCTCCTAAAAATTTCTCCAATTTATCTATGTCTCTTAAAAGAAATTAGATGCTCACTTACTAAATATAGTACTAATGAGACCTAATCACTAGTGCTGAATTAGATTAATTACCTAGCTTGTTTGGAATGTGACACTCATCAATCAATTAATATCCCACATATGTGTGATTGCCTCATTGTATGCCCTAAGACGGATTAGTCTGGCCATGGCTTTTGGAGGTAATAGCCCAAGATCATACGTTGCTTCTTTCTGCCACTCGCTATTTATATAACCTTGGACAGAGTACTTAACATCTTTGAAATCCAGTGTCCTCATGTAAAAATATGTATGAACACATTCCAGCCTGCATCATTCACAGTCTGTTCAAAGAAGCAGAATTACTGGAGGAAGATGACATGATATATAGATAGAGAAATAAATGTAGATAACAGATATAGATACAGATGTCTGATTCATTCCAGAGATGTGACCTTACACAGTTCACATCTGTACAGCTGTGGGAACTGAGACCAGCTGTTGCTTCTTTGCTGCCGTAGGCCTGAGACAGCAGGGCTGGACGCCTGGAGGAGGAGACAGACATGAAGCAGGGAAATCAGGGCAAATCAGAACCGTTGAGGCCAAAGGGAATCTGTGAGGATGTTCTGGAACCCACAGTGGTCTCTCACTGTCTCCAAGCTTCCAGCATGAAAGATGAGGGTCTGCTGCTGGTAAACTGCTCCCTTCATAGCTTATGTATTTATTTATTTTATTTTTTATCCTCACCTGAGGACATTTTTGCATTCATCTTCTGATAGAGTGGGAAGGGGGGTGGGGAGAAACATTGATGGTGAGAGAGATACAATGACTGGCAGCCACCCACCCAACCCCAACCGGGGCCGGGGACAAGCTGCAACCAAGGTATGTGCCCTTAGCAAGAAATGAACACAAACAGGCCAGGGCCCTTCATAGCTTTTTTAAAGGCTAAATAATCTGCCCTGGCTGGTGTGGCTTAGTGGTTAGAGAATCAGCCCATGGACCAGAGAGTCCTGGGTTTGGTTCCCGCTAAGGGCACGTACCTTGGTTGCAGTTTGTCCCCGGCCCTGGTTGGGGTCGTGTGGGTGGCAACCAGTGGATGTGTCTCTCTCACATCGATGTTTCTCTCTCTCTCTCGTCCTCCTTCTCTACCTCCCTCCTGCTCTATCTGAAGACAAATGCAAAATGTCCTCGGATAAGGACAAAAAATAAAAATAAAATAAAAAAATAAAGGCTACATAATCTTCCATGGGGTGTAGATTTATCCACTTATCCATTGATGGACACTTGAGCTAAATACACATCCACAGTGGACAAAACTGAGGGCAGAAGCACGGCAGCAGCTGGGGTGCTGCGGGGGCCGACACCTGACCCGGAGGCCGACACCTAACCCAGAGCCCCCCTCCCCCCCATCCTCCACAGAGGGCACTTAGCGCTGCCAGACTGAGCTAGCGAAACACAGAGGGTCCAGGTCAATTCACATTTTGATAGCTAAGAATTCTTACATATAAACCTATGCCAAATGTTGCATGCAACCACTTTTTTAACATAAATATGCCCCGTGCAGTATTGAGACATACTTATATTTAAAAAGTTATTTCTGTGCATCTGAAAGTCAAACTTAATTGGGCCGCATGTGTTTTTTCGGCAACCCTACCGGCTCTGGCCTTCAGAGTACATCAAGGTGACGATCGCTGCTTTACTTCTACCTTTGAAACCACACACAAAAAGCCTCTTATGGGGAAATCAAAACCAGAGTGAGGTGTCACCTCAGGCCCATTAGGGTGGCCTCTAACCTAAAACAGAAAACAAGTTTGATGATGATACAGAGAAACAGAAACCTTTGTTAGAAATGTACAATGGTAAAGCTGCTATGGAAACAATATGGGGGGAAAAAATTAAAAACTGAATTGTCATAAAATTCAACAATCCCACCCTGGCCAGTTTGGTTCAGTGGTTAGAGTGTCCGCCCGCAGTCCAGAGACCTGGGTTTGGTTCCCGCTAAGGGCACGTACCTCAGTTGCAGTTTGTCCCCAGCCCCGGTTGGGGTCGTGTGAGTGGCAACCAATCGATGTGTCTCTCTCAAGTGGATGCTTCTCTCTCTCTCTTCCTCCCTCTCTCCCTCCCGCTCTATCTGAAGATAATGCAAACTAATGTCCTCAGGTGAGGATAAAAACAAGAAGAAGAAAAAGAAAATTCAACAATCCCTTTCTGATATATATATATATATATATATATATATATATATATATATATATATATATATATATATATATATATATATATATATATAAAATCAGTAGCAGGGTCTCAGAGAGATATTGCCACATCCATGTTCACTGCAGCACTATTCACAGTAGCCAAGAGGTGGAAGCAACGCAAGTGTCCATCGAGGGATGAGTGGATAAAGAAAATATGCTGTAGACATACAGTGGAATATTATGTGGCCCTAAAAAAGGAAATGCTGCTACAACGTGGATGAAACTTGAAGACAATATGTTAAGTGAAATAAATTACTCACAAGAGTGAACACTGTATGATTGTGCTTATATGAGTTATGGAAAGATTGATTAGGAAATGATTGTGCTTATATGAGTTATGGAAAGATTAATTAGGAAAAAGCAAAAATAAGCAACATTAGGAACTTAAAGAGGAACATAACTACAGATGCATCATGGATAAAAACAACATGAGGTTTTAAAAAGTCTTCACAAATAACATTTAATACTTAAATGGGAGAAAAATATCTTAGAAAAATACTAAATTACTAGAGCTGACTAAAAAAGAAATAGAAATCCTGAAGGCTCCTAAAACCAATAAATAAATCCACTCGTTTTCAATCTTTCCACAAAGTAGCACCATGTCAGTTTAACAGCCATGATTTATGAAGTTTTTGTTTGAATGTTACACAAATTCTATGAAAGAACAGAAAAAAGTAGGAAAAATTCCAAGTCATTTTGTGAGGCTAATATAACCTTAACATATGTACTAGACAAGTACAATATAAGAAAAATCCATTATCTCACATGTGAACACATATGTAATTCCCCCTCCCTCCCCCCACACACACAAATGATGATAAATGAAATGCAGGAATCAATTTTAAAAATCATGATGACCACCCTGGCCAGTTTGTCTCATCATTTAGAGTGTCAGCCCGCAGACTAAAGAGTTGCGGGTTCGATTCTGGTCAAGGGCATGTACCTCAGTTGCGGTTCTGTCCCTGGCCCTAGTTGGGGTTGTGCAGGAGGCAACCAATCAATGTATATCTCTCACATCAGTGTTTCTCTCTCTCTCTCTCTCTCTCTCTCTCTCTCTCTCTCTCTGAAGATTAAAAAAAAAAAAAATTCATGATGACCAAAGACTGTTTCTTATAAGAAAGACACCTGGTTCAACTTGAGAAATATCTGGTAATGAGCTATTTCTGGCAACACCACAGGCTGGATTCACACACTGACAATTCCAGCAAAATAATAAAAAATTCAAGAGAACAGATTTTTAAAAACCATCTTCCAAGCACCGAAGGGCTCAATGGAAAGTAAACCATGCTCTGACCAGAGAATGAGGGGGGTGAGCATCCAGGGCAACACTGAAGCTACCCTTCAATGTGAGAGCAGGCACTGAGCCCCAGAAAATGAGTCCTTGGTTTGTCAGTCTTAAAGTTCAGCATTGGAAACTGGGCCCAGGGCCACCCAAACACTCTCGTCCAAAGATGGGACCCCAAAGGGCCTCATTCTCAAAATAAGGGTGAACTAGAAATAAAACTCTCATTCCATACCCTGAGAGGTCTCCTGGAAAAATGCCTTTCTGAAGTCAAAGGGGAAAAACCCACCTAAGAAATGTTAACCATAACCAGTTCTTACACTGGTCTAAGCTGGTTGACACTGGGTGGTCCAAAAAACTCCATGCAGAGTCCATTTTGTTTAAAACAAACCTGGGGGAAGAGATAAGCCAAAGAACTTCTATGCATATACGCACAACCAATTTACATGGACATTAGGCTGGGGAAGGCAGGAGGGGTGTGGAAGCAAGAAGAGGGGGTCAATGGGGGAAAAGAGGGAACACTTCCAACCATAAAAAAGAAATAAAACAAACCTGGGAACGGCAGACAGGGCTGAAATGGTGTTGGATGGAGGAAAAGGACTTACTGGGGATTTATAGAACCGAGGGCCAGGAGGGAGACGCAGAAGGAGGAGAAAAAGCCATGTGAGCCCGATGAAGTTGGAGAGGGGGAATCTGAGAGGTGAAATGTACAGTCGGATAGGGTATATGATGGCAGTAGGGGGCAGATAAAAATATATATATATTGATTATTGTTGGGGGCAAAAGCTATACAAAAGAAAAGCAGAAAGTCAGAATTTGAATTCAAGGCTACTTACAAGTGTTGCATTGCTGGACAGACGAGGCGGCCTCACCCGCTGTGGCTGGAGCGCACCGCTCGCCGACGTTCCTACGCAAATAAAAAAGAAGGCTTTCACGTATGCCCACACACGGGAGACCCCCTCCAAGGCAGCCTGTGGGCAGCAGGGAGGGAAAGGGCCGCCTGCCAATCAGACAGGGAAGATGAGACTTTGATGTTCAGCAGGGGAGGGCCAGATGCACTTTGGAAAGACACATATAAAGCCCCTGGAATGTGTTATTCATACTACACACCGTATTTATCTGGTAAAATATTTAGGCTCTCTAAAGGATTACAGTGTTTGGGCAGAGATGTATAAAATCAAGGATTTCATTGATTATTGAGATTTCATTTTCAACCTTAGAACGCGTGGCAAGAATTTCTATGGATGGAGGAGGGGGTGAGTCCTGCATCCATTTGCACCCCTCTGGATAAACAAATCGACCAGTCTTCACCTGGACACTTATCAGGCTATAAATCTGCCTTTCCAAAGTTGTGATTATCGGTTCATTATTTGTCCAAAGTTGTTCATTATTTCTTTAAACGCCCCCTGAGGGCGGAGAGTACAGAGGGGGTCGGGGAAGGAAGACTTACTGGCAGTCGTAAAACTGCCAAGTGGTTTTCGGTTGCAGCAGTGCCCTGAGGTGACGAGTGGGCACTTCCCAGATCTTTGAGTCTTGTGGTCTCCCCTCAGCCAGGGCAGAACGCCCCCCGATAATCATCTTTCCCTCTTTCAAGTCTGAGGCTGCCAAAGCTAACGGTGAAAATCAGGAGTTCCTTTCGGGATTCCCGAATCTCAAGGTTGTCTGCGATTTAAAGAAATCACGGTGTTGTTTTGGTCATTTCGATGTAGTTAAGACCTAGAGTTAGTTCACAGGTCTGGTACACTGTAGGGAGATTTACAGTGAGATGTGATCCCAAGCACACTTCAGCTGCAGGGGGGCTCAGGAGAATTTCCTAGGGCACAGTCCATCCAGGTGCAAGGTAATTTTAGTCCAGAATTTCTTCACATAGATTCAGTCTCCAACTGGAAAGAACGTGTTGATGTGGAATACATTACTGATGTGGGAGCACACATATATGCAGAAAAGGATTATAGTTAGAATAAGTCTTTGTAAACGACACTCCCTTGTTCTCTACTTTGAAGAGAAATAGTCAGAACGTGAGCTGGAACCATTATGCATCGCTCATGATCATTCCAGTGACCGGAGTTCCCCAGGATGTAGAATGACAGCTCACACGTCCATCCTGCATTAGAAGGTCACAGGCCACTTTCACCCTCCTTTACTGAGAAGTTCCGTAGGCTTTCCCTAACATCATACTTTTTCTTATTTACTTTGGAGGGGGGAGGGTTGATTTGGATATTTAGGAATTCATATACACATGGAAATTATGTCCCATAATATGAGAAGTCTGATTGAGGCGTACGATCCTCAGCAGTAAACCTCTTCCTAGAGCAAGTGATTTTGATACTAATGGGAGGTTGTGGCCTATCTACAGAGCAGGCACAGAACAGCAGGACACAGACATGACGCCCTGGATGGAGAACTCACAGCTATTTTCTAAGGGAGCTGCGGACCCGCTCGCCCAGTGGAATCCTCTGTCACACACAGGCAGGGCTCCCTGCTTTGTAAGGAATATCAGTGGCGAAAATGGGGCAGAGCACACAGTGAAGTACGGTTCGTTGGGAAAACAAACGGTCGCTACTGTTTTGTTGCTGTTATTTTGTTATCCCCAAGCGTCTCACTGAGTGGAATACCTGGACGAGGATGAGGACGAGGAGCTGGGAATGAGGCCATGGGAGGCTTCTCTGGGTACAGCTAAAGCCTGTGAACAGGGCAGAGCAGGGAATGTGTGTGCAGGTAACCTTTTAACAATCAGGGCTCCAATGTGCAGGTTAGGAAGCTAAGCTATGAAGTGTTAGGGAACAGAATGTGGTGACAATGTGAAGGGACGATGTTTCATGATGGAAGAACATTTGCAGCTGAATCACCTCAAGCTTCTCCCTTTTAAATACAACTGGCTAAGAATACAGGATATTCTTCCTGATCTCTGTCTCAGGCTTCTTAGGATGTATGCCAAGAAGTGGGATCACTGGGTCAAATGGCAGTTCCATTTTTAATTTTTTGAGGAAACACCATATTGTTTTCCATAGTGGCTGCACCAGTCTGCATTCCCACCAGCAGTGTACTAGAGTCCCCTTTTCTCCACACCCTCGCCAACACTTGTTGTTTGATGATTTGATGGCAGCTGTTCTGGCAGGTGTGAGGTGATACCTCATGGTCGTTTTAATTTGCACCTCTCTGATGATTAGTGACATGGCAGCACTATTTACAATCGCTAAGATCTGGAAACAGCCCAAGTGCCCATCAGTAGATGAGTGGATAAAAAATTTGTGGTATTTTCACACAATGGAACACTATGCAGCTGTAAGAAAGATCTCTTACCTTTTGAGACGACATGGAGGGAACTGGAGAGTATTTTGCTGAGCAAAATAAGCCAGTCAGAGAAAGACAAGTACCACATGATCTCATTTATTTACAGAATATCACAAACAAAATAACTGATGATCAAAATAGATCCAGAATATGCCCTGGCCGGTTTGGCTCAGCGGTTAGAGCATCGGCCTGCGGTCAAGAGAGACCTGGGTTCGGTTCCCGCTAAGGGCATGTACCTCGGTTGCAGTTTGTCCCCGGCCCTGGTTGGTTGTGTGGGTGGCGACCACTCGATGTGTCCCTTTCACATCGATGTTTCTCTCTCTCTCTGTTCCTCTCTATCCCTCCCACTCTACCTGAACAAAAAATGGAAAAATGTCCTCGGGTGAGGATGATAAAAAAAAAAAATAGATCCAGAATATAATGAACATAACAGTCTGAGGAATGGGGTAGTCCCAGAGATGTGGAAGTAGGGTACAGACTGACAATCCCCACAAGAGGGGGTGGTGGGGGAGAGATAAACCACAGAACTTATATGCATGTATGCATGAACAATGGACATGGACAACAAAGCTGGGATCAGGGCAGGGAGGGAAGGGGAAAGGGAATCAGTGGGGGGTGGGACAAATATTTTTAACAAAAATAAATAAATTAATTAATAAAATAAATAAATAAATAAATAGATCCAGAGACATGGAAGTAGGGAACAGACTAACACACTTCAGAGGGAAGGGGGATGGGGATTAGGGTGGGAAGAGATAAACCAAAGAATTATTTGCATATATGCGTAACCAATGGACACAGACAATAATATGGGGAAGGCAGGATGGGAGTGGGAGTGGGGAGGAAGGGGTCAATGAGGGGGGAATATTTATAAATACTCTCAACAATAAAAATAAAATAAAATAAATACAATAGGCTAATTCAAGGAATAAAACCTTGGATATTAAATCATTCTTATGAATTAAATAAACAAAGCTTATAAATAATGGAAGCCTAATATTTTAGATGAGATATAACTATATATATTTCTTAAAATCATACATATAAATACACTATTTAAGTAACCATTTCAAGTTAATTAAAAGACTGTGACTCCATTAGACCAAATTCTCCCTTTTCTTATTATAGCATATACAGTACTAGAGAGGCACAACTCTGTCTTAACATAAAAATAACTAATTCCAAGGGTCTGATTTTCTTAAACATTTCTGTACTTAACTGTAAATCTTCTCAAATTGAAAAACCTTTAATTCACTGACAATAAATAGACCCCCGTTTTCATTCCCTAACAATATGCAGAGGAATACTGTCTGTTAGTCTCAGGTAACAGTGCTGCTCCCAACATGTGCTTGTTACGCCAATGACTTCATGTCTCTACGAGAACCGGTTTGCTGACTTTCGTGGATTCAAGTTATCTACATGATCTAATTCTTCAGTCTGCTCTAGTAACAGTTCTTACCCTCAAATGGGTAAACTTCAAGTTATGTAAATGTCTTTCCCCTTCCAACAGTAGAGACTTTCACAGCTGATGGGATCCTGAGAAGTAGAACTTTAAATTCTTTGGATCTGATGGGTCTTGCAACTTTTTAAAATTCTTAGAACCATAAAACTCTTTAAAATACTAGTATACATATATTAGTTTTATATTACATCATTGTAGTATATATTACTAATATATATGTATACATACACAATTTAATTTGCATATTTCATGTTTGATTTAAAGTTGGAACATACAGTATCATTCTATTCATATTCCCTGAGTCAGAAAACACATTTATCTGAAGTAGTTGCATTTTTTACTCCTATACTTTTTAAGAATACAATAAATGAGTCAATAACACCCACACAATTGAATAAGACTCCATGCTTTAAGTTAGCTTTCCTCTTTTGTACAAAATGATACAGTAACCACTTTTCAGATTTAAAGTGTGTCATCGAACCAGACTATATCCTCATTTTGATGCTCAAATGTCTCAAGTCCCCTTTACAAGGGCTCCTGTGGTCTTTTGATGCAACACCATTCATCTTCGAAAGCTCCCCGGCTACATGCTCTGATCTCACACTGACCCATCCAACCCAGACCCGGCGTGACCGCGTCCTTCCAGAGGGCCTTGCTCCTGGTCACAGGAGCACATCACAGAACAACCTTGCTCCCAGGCCCTGTCACTGCACAGGGCTAAAAATGACAGGTTTCCCCTACAGAATAGCCAGAATTCATCTTTGTCAGCTTTATAGAGGTAAAATTGACAAGTAAAAATTGAATGCAATTAAGACATACAACATAATGTTTTGATATACATTCACATTGTGAAATAATCACTATAGTACAAGCTGATGAACAAATCCAACACCTCCCAGTTACCATTTTCTTTCTTTCTTTTTTGTGGTGAGGTCCACCCTCTTAGCCAATTCCAAGTGCGCAGTATAGTCGTGTTATCTATAGTCACCATGCTGGACATTAGATCTCCAGAATTCTTCATCATTCATGACTGAAACTTTGTAACCTCAGCTCCCTCCCCACTGACCCCCTGGTTACCACCACTTTCCTCTTTGCTTCTATGAAACTATGTTAAATGCCACATGTACATGAAATCATGCAATAACTGTCTTTCTGTATTTGACTTATACCATGTAGCATAATGGCCTCCAGGTTCATCCACGTTGATGCAAATGGCAGGATTTCCTGCTTTGGTAAGGCTGAATACTATCTCATTATAGATAGATAGATAGATAGATAGATAGATAGATAGATAGATAGATATTCACTCCCATGTTCATTGGCACATTATTCATAATAGCCAAGATATGGAAACAACCTAAAGAAAATAAGTAAATCATTTACATAGGAATGCTATACTACTAAAATGATTAATATGAACTTATGCCATTCCACTATGGATGAAGAGGAGGATACATTTTTGTGGACCGCGAACAATCTTAGCCACAGCCTATCCAATCTGAACAATAACGAGTGAAATCATAACTGTAATGTGACTTTTCTTAATTTTTTAAATAAATAATTCTTTAAGTGGAAAATGTTGTACCCAAATGTCATTCTAAAAATACAACAACAAAAAAAGATGTTAAAAATTCCTGCAATATCTTTATATTTCTTTTATTGAAGCATAATCTACCTTCCTGAAATGTTTATTGGACTATTCCTTAGATAGCATTCAAATTTTTTTCAACGTAAAGAAAATTAAATATCAGCTGCAGACATTTGTCACAAAATGGTCTCCTTTCATAACTATTGAAACCAATAAAACTGAAAAAAATATTTTAAAACTCGGTGTAACAATCATTCTTTATAATTGACTTTATCGGGGTGATATAATGTTGCATAGAAAACATCTATGGCCTATCTTTTCCACGTTAATTTTAGGTGAACCACTTCACAAAGTGAAATAAACAATAAAGCCAAGAGGTGACTGAGAACATCAAATCCCCGAGAGCCCTAAACAAGCCAGTTTAACCCAACTTCTGTTTCTGCAGCAACAAGAAAAGGTAGACTTGGTGGAATAAATCAAGAAAAGCTTAAAGCTTTAGTCTAGCACTGTGGTAGATTATGTCAGGTTGGTGACTCTCTGACACCCCTCACAGATCTCCCAGCAGGGCCTCCTCCTGTGGAATCTGGGTGGGCTCCAGGGCTGTTTGGCCAATAAATGCCAGAGTGACAATGTGCTTATTTCCAGAACTGGAGACTGGCCATTTCACCCCCTGGCCTCTTGGAACACTGGCTCATGGAACCCTGAGTTGCCACGTAAGGCGTCTGTAGACCCTGCCAGAAAGATTATGAAAGTAAGCCCTCCGACTATATGCAGAGAACAAACCACTGAGCCAAGACAGGCAGCTGTCCGTCCCCACCCCACCCACACACACACACACACGGCACCAGGCCCGCAAGTGAAACCGTCTGTGGACTCTGCAGACTAGACCCGCCTCCAGCTAAAACCACCATGTGAACCCAGTGGGTGCCACGCAGAGTAGAAGAACCACTCAGCTGAGCCCTGTCCAAACTCCTGACCCACGGATCACAAACATAATCAACTGCTTTACAAATTACAGAGTTTGCAGTATTTGTTACACAGAAATTGATAACCAGAAAAAACAGAATTTTAGGTATTTAAAATGGGAACTCCGCTTCAGTAGTATTGCAGCTTACATATTCTGAAATACCTCCCATTGCAGAAAACAAAAATACTGGGAAAAACATTTTTGAAAAGTATTTTAAATGCATAGCTAAGCTCACAGGGGATAAGGAAGTATTCAGAAGTGAAGGAGCCCGGGATAAATCTGGACTAGAAAGCGAGGCAAAAGCCGGCAGCTGCCCAAAGCCCCTGTCTTCGAAAAGCAAGAGCCTGGGGTTTTAATGGCCAAGTTAACGTCTGGGGCCTACGGGGACTTGGAATGAAGATGCTGGATAAGGCCCAGAAGCGAAAGGATTTGCCCCGAATGAAAGCAGGGATAGAAAAATATCCACCCCGCCAAGGGATAGAGCTGCAAACTTTTGGGCCTTGAATGAAGGGAAAAAAACTGTAAGAATATTTCTTCTGAGTAATATTAACAGAAGCAGTCTTCAAATGGATTTGAGGTTCCCATTAAAAACTACCTGCATGCTCCCAAAGAGGCGAAGAAATGAATTTAAATCGGTGTGAAATTGGGAACACGTCTGGGAACCTAACAGAGGCAAAGGCAACTCCTCGCTAAGGAACAGACGCCTGATAATGATTTAGGAGAATTTCTACAGAGAAGTGAACTGCCAGGTCCGACTTTCGAGAGAGAGTTACGCTTATCTCTTCCTAACTCCACACTTGGTCGTTTAAATCAGCTATGGTGGGAGTATTTACACCACAGAAATAGGAAAACATCACAAATTGGAGCCTATTTTTTTAAGGAGTCAGTTCATGAGCACACCACTAGATAAAGGCTTCCATAGATGAGGTCACTATTAGAAACTCCACAACCAACCACAAACAAGAATCAGAGAACACAGCACAGTTAAGCTCCTGCAGGCTTCATAAACATGAATTATAAGACAGAGAATATAAAGTGAGAATTGTTCATGTGCTGAGAGAAGAGAGAATCACAAACATGGGCAAAGGACACGAGATTATAAAAAGTGACTAATAGATTTGATAAAGAACTGAAGGTTGTGGAACATGAGATACAGGGATTGGGATCTTAATTATTCAGCAGTCTAGTGAGATTAGGTGCTATGGGCTGGAGAACACATCTAAAAACAATATACTCCACAGTACTCCCCCCAGCTCAATTCCTCCTCGGCTCCTTTCCTTCTTCCAAAAGACAGGTTTCTGGAATCAAGTTTTTTGTTTTTTATATTTTTTTTCTTTATTGATGTTAGAGGAAGGGAAAGCGAGAGAGATAGAAACATCGATGAGAGAGAACATCAATTGGCTGCCTCCTGCATGCCCCTCACTGGGGATCTGGCCCACAACCTGGGCATATATCCTGACCAGGAATCGAACCGGTGACCTCTTGTTGCATGGGTCAAGGCTCAACCACTGAGCCACACGCCGGGCTGGTGTCAAATTTTTACTTACTGTTCAAATGGAATCACTGCCATATTTGATGAATTAAAACAATTCCTGCTTTTTTTTTTTTTTTTTTGTATTTCTATAATTCATTGTGAAATATGTCATCCTTACAAATATTGCAGACATGAATATAATGAACATCCAGTTATGATATTGTGATATCATAAGTAAGAACTAAGAATTTCGTCTTCATCGCCCACTTGTGGCACGGAGCTCCTAAAATCTTTAGAATTTTAGGAGTGATAGGAGTGATCGAAATTTGTGTAATGAGACAACTCTTGGTGGGGCCCTAGATGACTTCAGCACAAAGTCACCAGAAAGAACCAAGTTTGATTCAAAGCTTAGAACTTTCAGCCTCACACCCCAGGAGTGAAATTGCTGGGTCCTAGTGTAAATACATACATATTTTTTTAAAGGAGAATTTGGCAGTTTCTCATACTGTATCATTTTATATCCTCTCTAGCAATGTATGAAATTAACAGCTGTTCCATATTCTTGCTTATGCTTTCTATGTTTAGTCTATTTAATTTCAGCCACGCTGGTGAATGTATAGTGAGTGGTGTCTCGCTGTCGTTATAATTAGTATTTCCCTGATAAGTAACAATGTTGAAGATCTTTTCATGGACTTATTGACTTTGTGGTCTACCTTCTTTTGCAAAGTGTTCATTCAAATTTCTCCCCATTTTTTACTATTTATCTTATTACTGAATTATAAGAGTTCTTCATATATACATTCTTTCTCAGTCCATAGCTTACACTTTCATTTTCTTAACAGTGTCTCTCCAAGAGCAAAAGTTTTTAATTTTTATGAAGTTAATTAATCAGGCTCTTTTTTCTATACTTCATGATTTTTGTGTCCTACCTAGCTAAAATATTTTGCCTAGCTCAAGACCAGAAAGAGTTTCTCTTATAATTTTACTTTTATAACTTTATATTTAATGTTTCATTTATATTTATATAAATTTCTTTATGATTTATTTTATTTCTAGTAACTTTTTATGTATAATATGAGATCCAAGTAGGGTTTAATTTCTTCCCTATGGATATACAGTTATTCTAGCATCATTTATTGAGAAGACTATTTTTTCCCCTTGATTACTTAGCAAATCGTTGAAAGTTAATTGACCCTATGTAAGTATGGACATATTTCTGTCTGTTCTAGTCTATTAATCTATGTTTACATCTTAATGATTACTGTAGCCCTACAGTAAATATTCACATCAGATAATTTAAGTTTTGTACTAGTTTTCTTCCTGAAAATTTTTTTGGGGAGAGCTATTTTAACTTCTTTTCTTTTCTATATACTCTTTGATATCAACTTTCCCCTTTCTAAAACATAAAAAACATGTCTTCTGGGATTTTGATGGTAATTGCATTGAACTAGAGGGCAATTTGGAAAAAACTGTTATTCAGTTTTTTCTGAAAAACCTGTCTCCCCGGTTCTTAGGTCTGCCATCATTTCCCTCAGCAGTGTCCTCTACTGCACAGGCCTTGCAGGCATTTCAGTAAATGTACGCCTAAATGTTTCGTGTTTTAGGATACTTTTTAAAATACTGACTTAGCCTGGCTTGAGTAACTCAGTGGATTGAGTGCTGCTCCAGGGACTGAGAGGTCCCGGTTCGATTCCCAGTCAGGGCACATGCCTGGGTTGCAGGCTCCATCCCCAGTACGGGGTGTGCAGGAGGCAGCTGATCAATGTTTCTCTCTCATTGATGTTTCTCTCTATCTCTCCCTTCCTTTCTCTCTCTAAAAAATTAATAAACCATATTTTAAAATAGTGATTTAAGTTTTTCTATTTCAATTATTCACTGCTTGTATTAAAAAATATAATTGACTTTTGTGTCTTGATCTTATGTCCTACCAAGCAGCTAAACTCACTTGTAAAGAGATTCCCAAGACTTACATGATTGTAGATGCTTTGTAAATGGTATTTTTCTTTCAATTTCCAAATGTTCTTTTTTTCTTTTTAGCACTTGAACAATTGATTTTTGTATTTTTTGTTGCAACATAAGTTTATTTTTTATTGAACTTATTGGCGTGACATTGGTTAATAAAATTTTATAGATTTCAGGTATACAATCTATAATACATCATCTGTATATTGTATTATGTGTTCACCACCCCAACTCAAGTCTCGTTCCATTACTATTATAAAGATAAAATTGTTTTTTTGGAAATTAACCTGTATCATAAGAATTTACAAAAGTCACTTATGAGCTCTAGAAACTTTCTGGTGGATTTCTTAGGACTTTGTACCTACAAGTTACCACTTGATCATGATCCCAAGATCATGACATGAGACATATTTCTTTTCTGATTTATATGTCCTTTATTTATTTTTCTTTCCTTATTTCATAGACTAATACTTCCAGTACTATGTTGAGTTGAAATGTTAAGTGTACAGTCTCATCTTATCACAAATCTTAAGATTTTGTGTATTTTTTTTTTTAACCATTAATGATGTCGGTATGTCAGTAGGTTTTGTTGAAGATGCTTTCTGTCAGGCTGAGGAAGTTCACCTCTATTTCAAATTTGCTGAGATATTTTTACCATAAAGTGGTATTTCATAAAATTTTTTTCTACATCTAATAATATGATTGTACAGTATTTCTCTTTTATTTTGTTATGATATACTGATTGATTTTTTTAAAACATTAAATCAGGCATTCTTGGGTCGTGCTGTATTATAGTTTTCTATATTGCTAGATTCCATTTGCTAATATATATATATATATATATATATATATATATATATATTTTTTTTTTTTTTTTTTTTTTTTTTTTTTTTAATTTCCTGTCTTTGTGCCCTGGAATGAGACTAGAATGTGCCCTGGCCGGTTTGGCTCAGCGGTTGAAGCGTCGGCCTGCGGTACAGAGACTAGAATGTAATTTTCTTTGTTTTTTTCTTTTTTTTATCCTCACCCAAGGACATTTTTCCATTTTTTGTTCAGATAGAGTGAGAGGGAGAGAGAGAATCATCGATGTGAAAGGGACACATCGAGTGGTCGCCACCCACACGACCCAACCAGGGCCGGATACAAACTGCAATCGAGGTACGTGCCCTTAGCGGACACCAAACCTGGGTCTCTCTGGACCGCAGGCCAACGCTCTAACCACTGAGCCAAACCGCCCAGAGTGAATGTAGTTTTCTTTCTTGTGACAACTTTGTGTGGCTTGGTATCATGGTAGCACTGGGAATTCAAAAAATGAGTTAGAAAATATTTCCTTGTCCTTTTTATCAAAGGTTTTTTAGTAAGATTGAAATTATTAATTTCTTAAAGTTTGATGACATTTACCAGAGAAAAAATCTGAGTCTTGAGATGAACTCCTTTTAGGAGAGGTATTTAATTATAAGGTATTATGTGATGATATGATATGATATGATGCTATATTATAATATAAAGTATTTATTTATAAAGTCTATTCAAGTAAGTGTTCTGTTCTTTTTAAATCAGTTTATGGTAATATATATTCAAGGAATTTGTCCATTTTTTCATGGTTGTTAAGTCTGTTGGCATAAAGATATTCATAATATTCCTTTATTTTTATTACATCTGTATCCTTATACTGGTATTTTGGATTGTCTCAATCAGTCTAGCTAGAGGTTTATCAATTTTTTCAGAGGTTTTGGGGTTTTTTTGTTTTTTGGTGTGTGTGTTTTCCTAAATAACCAACTTTTTCCTTCATTGGTTTTTTTTTTTTTTCATTGATTTTTACTCTTATCTCTAGTATTTATCCTTACTTTCGGTTTAATTTGTTCTTCTTTCTCTAGGTTATTATGGTGAAAGCCTAAATCATTAATTTTTAAACTTTCCATTTTCCTAGTAACTATGCAAGTCATTGTGAATGTGGTATTACTCATATCCCACATATTTTGGTATACCACCCTCTGGCACCTCTGTGTATTCACTAACACAGCAGCTCTCTGAACCCCAACATTTAGTGTTCGTTTGTTTATTTTTTTAATGGAGGTTTCATTATGTACATAATAGATTAAATCGCTAACTGTGGGCGATGAGCTCAATCTCCCACCCCTCTCCCCTTCCCAGAGTTTGGGGTGTAGAACTGAACGTTCTAATCCTCTAATCAGGTCTTGGTCTTTTCAGTGACTGGGTGACTGGCACCCCACCTGGAGCTATCCAGGAGCCTCCAGAGGACAGTCATCTCATTAGCACACAGAGATATTTGTATTGCGCTGGAGATTCCAAAGATTTTAGGAGCTCTGTGCCAAAAAAGTGTGTTTTATATATATAAATATATATTTTAATTTATATTTCAATGTATAATTTAAATTCATTGAAATATATTGAGCCCTGGCCAGTTTGGCTCAGCGGATGAGCGTCGGCCTGCGGACCAGAGAGTCCCGGGTTCAGTTCCCGCTAGGGGCATGTACCACAAAAAAAAAAAGAAAAAGAAAGAAAGAAATATATTGATACTTATTTTATAGACCAACTTGTGATTCATTTTAGAGAATATTTTGTATGCACTTAAAAATAATTTGTGTTTTTATTTTCTTGGATATCATTTTACATAAATGCCCATTAGGGTAATTTGGGTAATAGTGGTTGATAGTTTGTCTTCTATAGCCTTACCAGCTTTCTTCTATTTGCTTTAGCAGTTAGTGGGAGCAGATCGGTGAAACCTCCAAATATGACTAGGAATCTGTTTATTTTTCCTTTTATTTCTGACAGATTTTGCTACATGTACTTTAATACTCTGTTATTGTTATGTGCTTGCTGAGGATTTTATGTCATTTTGATGTATAATCCCTTTATTATCATCACAAAACCTAACTCTTTATTCCTGATAATATTACTTGTTTTGAAGACTATTTTATGTGATATTAACATAGTTGTTCCTTCTTACTAATCTTTGTGTTTCCATATCTTTTTTTTAATCCTTTTCCTTTAAAGGTTTTATTTTTTATGTTGTTATTGATTTTTTTAGAGAGAGAGGAAGGAAGAGAGAGAGATAGAAACATCCATGTTAGAGAGAAACGTCCACCAGCTGCCTCCTGCTCGCCCCCTACTGGGGATTAAGCTCACAATCCAGCATGTGTCCTGACCTGGAATCCAACTGGGACCTCTCAGTGCAGGGGATGACGCTCCATCACTGAGCCACACCGGCTGGCATTAATCCTTTTCCTTTAAATTTATCTATATCTTTACATGTAAACTGAGTTTCTTATAGACATCATCTAATTTTATCTAGTCTGACAATCTCTATCTTTGCATTGAATTGTAATGAACAACTTTAATATAGGTGTTGATGTGGTTTGGCTTGTATGTACATCTGTGCTTTTTTTTCTTTCTATCTTTATCTGTTCTTTACTCATTCTATTCTTTTTTTTCCTAACTTCATTTGGAATTGATTATATTTTAGTGTTTCATTTACTTCCACTAATATCTCCTGGATTTTTTAAATAGTTGCTATAGAGTTTAGACTAAGAACCTCTAATACAACCCAACTTCAAATGCAATTAATCACTTTAAGTAGAATGAAGGACTCGGGCAGTGATATAGTTCTACTTCCCCACTCCGGACTTTGGGCCATCGTTGTCATACATGAGTCATATGAGTTTCACATACGTTCTATACCTCACAATAAATTGCTGTTATTGTTGGTTTAAAAGTTAATTATATTCTAAAGTAATTTTAAAATGAAAAATAAGTATTTCTTCACTCACATATTTACCAATTTCAGAGCTTTTTGTTTCTTTGTGTCAATTCAAATTTCTACCAGAAACCATTGAACAGGTCTGTCTACAATGAGTTTTTTTTTTGCTTTGGTTCATTAAAAAAAAAAAAAAAAATTTTTTTTTTTCTGCCTTTACTTTTGAAAGGATATGTTCACTGGATATAAATTTCTAGGTGGAAAATTTCTGCCAACACTCTAAAGAAGCCAATTCATTGTGTTTTCCCTGGCATAGTTTTTGATAAGTCTTATCTTTTTCCTACTGTATCGACTGTATCTTATTTGCTCAGACTGCTTTTAGGATAATCTCTTTTTGACTAGTTCCTGCAATTTGATTATGATGTATCTTGTTATTATTAAGGGGGTTGGTTATTTTTTTTTTTTTTCTTTCTTTGGGTTCACTGAGTTTTTGTATCTACATGTTTACACTATTCATCCTAATTCAAATTTTTCAGACATTATTTCTTCAAGTATGTTTTCTGTCACACACACACACACACACACACACACACACACCATTCCTTGCAGGATTTCAATTAGTGCAGGTTAGATTGCTGGACACTTTTCCACTTGCCACCAAGACACTGTTCATTTTGTTTTTCAGTTTATTCTATTGTAAAATCTTAAATTCAATGATTGTTCTTTCTGTTGATCTCATCTAGTGAATTTTCATTTCTGAGATTTTGCTTTTCATCTCTAAATTTTCCATTTTTAAATCTTTAACTCTTCTTCTTCTGTTCACATCATCCTTTAAATATTTGAACATAATTATAATAGTGTTTTAATGTTTTGTCTGCTAATTAAATAATTTCTGTGTTTGTTGCTATTGATTGATGTCCGATAGCCTGGGAACTGTGCCAGGCAAACTGTTCAGCCATCACCTTGCTTATCCAACCTAGACTCCCACCCTGTTTCAGGAACTGTTTGCCCCGAACTCATAGATCAACTCCTGTCCCATTCTCCTGTCCTAGTCCAGGAACTGTTCGCTCCAGGACAACAGACTCACATTCCAGGGGCCCCCATGCGTAGCCCCTCAGGACCTCACCCTAACAACAAGTTCCCGCTGCCACAGGCGCAGATATAAAAATCACAAACCCCAGCATCGGGCGCGGCTTCTCGGACTCGACCCCGGAGTCTGTGAACCCGCCCGGAGTGTACCCAATAAAGCCCGATTTCTGCTTATTCGGCTGTTTGGCTCTTCGGTTTCTTCCCACCTCCCACCGGCGGCGCCTGGCTACCTTACAATTGATTTTTTAAATTCCTTATGAATTATGTTTTCTTGCTTCCTGGAATGGGTAAGTATTTGTAACAATAAACTTGACCTTTTGAATGTTACATTTTTGAGTGTATGAATTTAGCTGTCTTCTTTAACAAGAGCTGGGCTTTGATTTGGTCTTTCAATGCCTTTTTTAAAGCTCCAATAGAAAAAGTCTATGTCAATTTATACATTGAGCAAGACCTATGGTGAATGGCAATGTTCCTTAGAGTATCTCCCTGATATACTGATCAAACTTTTAAAAAAAAATTTGTATTGATCTTTTTAGAGAGAGAGGAAAAGAGAGAGAGATAGAAACATCGATGTGAGAGACAAACATTGATTAGCTGCCTCCTGCACACACCCCTACTGGGGATTGAGCCCACAACCCGGGCATGTGCCATTACCAGGAATCAAACCAGGACCTCTCAGTCCATGGCACAACACTCAATCCACTGAGCCACACTGGCGAGGCTGATCAAACTTTTTAAATCCACAAGACCTGTGTTTTTATAATAACTCCCACCTTGAGCTTATTTGTGTACATTTCTGTTTCTTACAAAGAAAAGAAAGAAAAAGGAAGGAGAAGAAGACAAGGAGACAAAGAAGAAATAAAATAGTGAACACTTGCATAGGGCTTAATATATGCCAGGAACTATTCTAAGATAGACAGATAGATAGATGATAGATAGATAGATAGATCGATCGATAGATCGATAGATAGGTAGATAATAGATGGATGGATGGATGGATAGATGATTGATTGATAGATAGATAGATAGATAGATAGATGATAGATAATTTACTTAAATCCTTAAAAACTCCACACGAGATAGACATTACCATCACATTTACCTTCCAGAACAGAAAAAGCAGACGGGTTAAGCACAGACAAGTTCACAGGGCTAGTAAGAAGTGAAGTGGGAATTTTAATTCAGGCAGTAAGTCATGTAGAGTCAATGTTTCTAATCACAACATTAGAGTAACTTTCTGAAAATGTATCTGCATTAGTTTAAGGCTGCCATAAAAAATATGGAGGGTGGCTTAAACAGGAAAATTTATTTCTCACAATTCTGGAGGAGGCTAGAAATCCGAAATCAAGGAGTCTACAGATTTGATTTCTTCTGGGGCCTCTCCTTGGCTTGCAAGTGTTCATCTCCTCACTGTCCTCACATAGCTTTTACTATGCACATATGTGTACCTAGTGTCTCTAGATGAACAGTTAAAGTGGATTAGGACCCCACTCTTAGAATCTCCTTTTACCTTCATTATCTCTTTAAAGGCACTATCTCCAAAAACAGTCACACTAGGGGACATGAATTTAGGAGCACAATTCAGTCCACAACAAGCAGTCTCTAAATCTTCATATGGATATCTCACCTCAGAAAACTGGGTTCCATGATACTGAAACCAAGCGGCGGTGATCAGATCTGGGTTTGTTGCCTCACAAAATCGAAGAATGAGTTCAGGGACAAAGCAGCAAGCAAAAGCAAAATTTATTTGAAAAATAGACAGATTCCCCACAGTGGGGAGGGGACCCAAGTAGATTGCCGGTAGGGATCCTGTGTCTAGGGGTCAATATATGCCTTGCTAGCCTCCGATTGGTCCTTTCAAGAAATTCTGCCTCAGCAACATGCATACATTTTAAGGTTTGTGTTCCCCGCCTGACTGGGTTTAGCCCTAGGTCATCTAGCTCTAAATTCATATTACCCTTCTAGAAAAAAGCATATGTGGGCATTGTTGATTTTTTTAAAAAGCTCACCCTATCAGGTGAATTGGGGCAGATTTGATTAGCAAAATATTATCCCATAACATTACCTTATTGGAAGTGGTTTTGATTTAAAAACAGTCATTAATTAGATATTCCTGACATTGGTACAGAAGCTTTACTCCCAGGGAGGAGACAACTTAGTTGGGTGTGGTTCAGAACAAATAAAGTAGCCCCAGGTATCTGTGGGGCCTTAGTGGCTTCCCTTTTTATGATCATTTCAACTTCAAATGACTGTTAGTGAGGAGGAGGGAAAACGCCCTTGGAGCAGCCCTGTGCTTGCTTTGGTTCCTCTTCTAAATCCAATTGTGGTTTCCTATAATCCTTTTAAAGGTAACCTGGCTTTCTGCAATAGATATATACTCTATAGTTTTGCAGTACAACTCATTCAGCAATCCTGTTGCCATGTTCCCAGAAACCAGTAGGTATGTTAATTGGAATAGGTCAGAATTGCCAGCACTATATTCTTTAACAGTAAATAAAATTCATTTGCAAACCCATCAGGGTCCCAAAGAAAGGAACTATATAGTTGCTGTTCCCGCCTTGCCTGAAACCAGCCTTTCCAGGTTTGTTTGTTTTTTTCCATTGTTGCTGTTGTTATGTAATTGACCTGTACTGCTTCCAGGAGCTTCTAATTTGCAATCGAGATAAGCTTTTCATCTCTATAAGTCAGGAGTGTTAATGGGGGCTAAGAGGTCTGGCCTTGGAGGCACAATTTCCCATGTTGATTTTAGTTTTATTTTGAGATCTGTGGCGTGGGAATAAACCTCCACATATACTGTGTACTGGGTTAAAGCATGCTGCCTGTGTGCCTCGCTCCATGCAAACCTTCCCATGTGTCTCACTCAGCCTTCGCTGCCTGTGGTCCCGTCCCTTACCGCCTAATCTGCGTCTATCTCCTCAATATCAGACTAAATCACTTCCCTAAAATAATGCATAAATTAGTAAAAAATAAGCATGCAAACATCCTATTCAGATGTAAATGTTAGAGTTCATTTTAGTTATGTAAAGGGTAAGATCATAAGCATACTATGTATGCACTAATAACTTAAAGCGGATTGGGTATCCTTTAGAATCTATGACCCAGAAAAGCATCCTTGCTCTGTTTACATCATTGTGTTTTTGTGAAGATAAAAAGTAATTAGCTAATACATACCTAGCACTATGTCTTCCTTCATCCCTCATCTTGCAGCAAGAAGCAGTTTCTAAATGGACACTCTTACATGCCTATAAGAAGAAAAATACAATAATTTAATGATCTACAAGATTTATTGCATGAAAATTTGAGTCAAATTGTAAGCTTAAAAATTACAGTAAGGTGCAGAACCCTATTATTACCCTGAGTTATTGTCCTAACGCTTCAACTTTTATTTTCTAAAGATCTGTGATGTATGAGGGATATTTTCAGGGACAACCTTAATTGTTTATACTTTTTTAAATGTATGTATTATACATATCTTAGCTTTACCCATTGTTTTGCAAATTAGTCATTTATACATTCCCAAAATATGCATGCTTTCTGGACTGAGTTTAGCACCTTGAACGCTGTGAACCTCTGAATATGTCATTTTCAATACAGACATTCTTTCAAATAAATGAATGCTTCCCTATTATGAACACATAATGTCAGATGCCCCCAAATGACAAGAAGAACCCAATTCAATGCATCTATTAAAAGTAAAGTATGGAAATATATTATTTCAAAGTCATTTCAAGTAGCTAGTCATGACAATTTTAAAATTAAGTAAATTTACATAGTCTAACACATTTTCATCTCTTAGAAGAGTTATATAAAGAAGTTGACTCTTTGTAGAATGTCATACTTTGGACAATCATTTAAATTAATGTTCCAGAAATGATAATTCATCTTATTTAGCTGATTAGTTCACATAATTAGTTTACATACACATGATTGGAACAATGAAATTCTCTTAGTTCTGTAATTGTTCATAATTATAATATTAAGTTACTGCCCTACTTTTTAAATTTCCAACCAAATTGACTTAATAATTATTTGGTGTTTATTTAGCTTATGTTTTTATTGCTAAATTTAGATATGTACTTGAAAAGCTCAAATATAATTTGTTTAATGGAGGAAGAAGATAAAACATTTAGGTTAATGACAGAGGAGTTAAATATGTCAATCTTGGAAAGAGATATGCAAAGTTGACTCCTTTCAGATAGCAACCTAAAACCTAAAAATGAAAATGTGTGCGTGTGTGTGTGTGTGTGTGTGTGTGTGTGTGTGTGTGTATGATCTTAAAAGTCTTTTCCATACGGACATGCAGAATGCAGATACCTTAGAGTTCTGGTTGAATCTGACTTTAAGATCTGCAGTAATTCTCTATCATTTGTCTCTGACAGTCATATCATCAGGGAAGAATTAATCTATCTGAATTACTGTCTCTTCCTCTTCTTTTTCTCCTCTATCTGCTGCAATTATTCTTTCACCTTCTCTCCTTCTACTTTTCCACTTTCTTTTGTCCTTTTTTTCCTTTCCTAATGTCAAAAAAGCTTACTTAATTAAACCGCAAGTACTACATCTGACATCCTAGAATTTCATAATTAAAGGTTTTACCTTCATAGAAATTTCTGTCACAGCCACAGCAGAAAATAATGGGTTTTGGAATATATGGTAGTTAGGTCTAATCTAGAATTTTTCTAACCTCATACAAGAAAGTCAAATAAGCAAGAATTAGTTATATTTCCATCTTATGTCATGAATAATTATACTGCAATTATGAAAATGTCATTTTCAAGTTTATTATTTTAAGGTCTACTTTAAGGCTCTACATCAAGACTTAAGAAAACAGTAGCTACTCTGGATTTGATTGTGTCCCCATCCCCATCTCTACCTTGAAGTCCTGACCCGTAGTAACTCAGATTGTGACCTTATCTGAAGGTAGGGTCTTTACAGAGGGAATAAAGCTAAATAAAGTCATTAGAGCAAGTCCTTATCTAATGCAGCTGGCCTCCTTATAAAAAGGGGAAATTTGGAGACGCACACCACGCTCACAGTATGTACACCATGTGAACATCGGGGTGATGAATGTATAAGCTGAAGAACACCATAGATTTCCAGAAAACCACCAGAAGCTAGGGTACCAATGTGGAACAGATTATTCCTCCAAGTCCACGGAAGGAGTAAACCCTGCCAACACCTTGATTTTTTACTTCTAGCCTCCAGAACTGAGGGACAATAAGTTTCTGTTGTTTAAGCCATTTGTTTTGCAGTACCTTTGTTACAGAGCAACAGCAAACTAATACAATAGCTAACTTGTATATTATTTCTACTTTTAACTTTGGGGTTTCTAATTCTGATCATGTTTCCATTTGGGTTGAAAACTCATTGCTACCAAGGATGAAAAAACAGAATGAGAGCAGAGTAGGACTGTTATGTTATAATAGTCATTGTATTACTGATATACCTTGGTATTATTGTGTCAAAAAACTCAACGTTTTAAAATAAGACATTTCCAGAATGCAAGGTTGATATAACATCCAAAAAAATCACTTAATGTAATACATGATATCAACAAAGTAAAGGACATAAACGACATTATCACCTTCATGAACAACAACAAAAAAAGTCATTTGACAAAAACCAACAATTTTTCATGATGAAGAAAATGAGTAAACAGAATAGAAGGGCAATTCCTCAACTCAATAAAAGGGACTTACAATAAAACCACAGCTGATATCATACTTAATGATGGATAATTGAATAATCGCATTCACACTTCCTGCTTTCAAAACTTATAACCAAACTACAGTGATCAAGACAACGTGTTACTGTAATAACAGACATGTAGGTTCTTGGAATACGCTAGAGTCCAGAAATAAACACTTATATTTATCATTAATTAATTTTTGACCTGAGTGGCTAGACAATTCAATTGTCAGTGAATAGAGTAGTCATATGTACAACTGGTTCTGGGGTAACTGGATAGACACGTGTAAAAGAATGAAGTTGTAACCATGCCTCACATCATATACAAAAATTAACTCAAAATGGTCCATAGTCCTAAATGTAAGAGCTAATATGATAGAAGTCTCAGAAGATAATTTAGGAGTAAATCTTCATGACCTTGGGTTAGGAAAAGCCTTCTTAGATAAGACAGCAAACTTATAAGCAATAAATAAATAAATTAGACTGTATTAGTCAGGGTTCTCAAGAGAAACAAAGCCAACAGGATTTATACTTATATATAGAAAGTCATTTTTATAATACATAGAAAGACATATGTAGAAAGATAAAGGAAATGACTTATACCATCATGAAGACTGAAACATCCTAAGATCTGCAGTCAGTGAACTGGGGAGCCAGGAGGGCCAGGAGGGCCAGTGATGTAAGTTCCAGTCCCATAGGCAGTAGGCT
Organism: Molossus molossus; assembly: GCF_014108415.1. Lineage (NCBI taxonomy): Eukaryota > Metazoa > Chordata > Mammalia > Chiroptera > Molossidae > Molossus > Molossus molossus. The sequence continues at coordinate 15,006,688 of NW_023425344.1, read as the reverse complement.
TGAGACCCCAGAAGAGCTGATATTTTAGTTCAAGTCCAAAGGCAGGAAAAGACTAATGTGCTAGCTCAAGCTATCAGGCAGAAGGTGTTCCTCAAACTCAAGGAGGCATCAGCCTTTATATTCTATCCATGTCTTCAACTGATTAGATAAGGGCCACCCACATTAGGGAGAGCCATCTGTTTTACTCAGTCCACTGATACAAATATTAATGTCATCCCAAAACACCCGAACAGATGCACCAGAATAACGTCTGACCAAATATCTGGGCACCTCCACTCATGGCTCCATTAAGTTGATATAATATGAACCATCACATAGACATTATCAAAATTTAAAACTTTTGTGCTATACACATTATATCAAAAAAATAAGAGAAAATATTTGCAGACTATATATCTGACAAAGGACTCGTATCTAGTAAAGAGCTCTTATAACTCCATAATAAAAAGATAAGTAAGCTAAATTAAAAATGAGCAAAGGATCTAATCAGGTGTTTTTTCCAAATAAGATATATGTGACCGATAAATATGAAAAGATGACCAACATCATCTAGTCATTAGGGAAATGCAAATCAAAACCATCACGAGATACTGTCTCACACCCACTAGAGTGGTCGTAATAAAAAAGAAAGTCAAGCCCTGGCTGCTTTGGCTCAGCAGTTAGAGCGTTGGCCTGTAGACCAATGAGTCCTGAGTTCGATTCTGATCAGGGGCACATACCTCAGTTGCAGTTCATCCCCAGCCCTGGTCAGGGTTGCTGAGGGAGGCAACCAGTCGATGTGCCTCTCTCACTTGATTTCTCTCTCTCTCTCCCCCTCTCTCTCTCCCTCTCTCTCCCTCCCTCCCTCCCTCCCACTCTGTCTAAAGATAAATGAAAAAAACCTTTGGGTGAGGATTTAAAAAACAAATTTTTTTTAAAGAAATTCAATAACAAGAGTTGGAGAGGATGTAAAGAAATTGGAGGTTTTGTGCCTTGCTGGTGGGAATGCAAAATTGTGGAGTTTGGCATTTAAACAGGGTTATACCATGTGACCCAGCAATGTTCAAAGCAGCATTATTAATAATAGAAAAAAAAATGAAAACAACTCAAATTTACATCAACTGACGAACAGATAAATAAAATACATGCATCCATTCAATGGAATATTATTCTGCAATAAATAGGAATAAAGCATGGATGTGGGCTACAACATAAGGAATCTTGAAAACATATGTTAAGTGAAAGAAGCCAGTCAGTCTCAAAAGAACATATTGTATGATCCCATTTACGTGAAATGGCCAGAACTGGCAGTCTACAGACAGAAAGCAGATTAGAGGTTGTCTAGCGCTGAGGGCACCGAGAGAGAATGAGGAGTGAGTGCCACCAGGTCAGGGATTTCCTCTTGAAAAAAGTGAAACTGTTCTAAAATTGATTGTGGTGATGGTTGCACAACTCTATGGATATATTAAAAACCATTTAATTTTGCATATTAAATTGATGAAATGTACGATATGTGAATTGTATCTCAAAGCTGTTAAAATATAAAAATAAAATACATGTAAAGGACATACAGATGGCCAATAGCCATATGAAAAGATGCTCAACATCACCACTCATCAGAGGAATGCAAGTTAAAACCACAATGAGATAGCACTTCACACCTGTCAGAATGGCTGTCATCAATAAAGCAACAAACCAGTGCTGGCGAGGGTGTGGAGAAAGGGAACCCTAGTACACTGCTGGTGGGAATGCAGACTGGAGCACCCCCTGTGGAAAACAGTATGGGGTTACCTCAAAAAATTAAAAATAGAACTGCCAATTGACCCAGCGTTCCGACTTCTGGGAATATATCCAAAGAAACCCGAAACACTAGTTTGAAAGAATATATGCACCGCTATGTTCGTTGCAGCACTGTTTACAATAGCCAAGATTTGGAAGCAGCCTAAGTGCCCATCAGTAGATGAGTGGATAAAAAAGCTGTGGTACATTTACCACAGCTATAAATGGAATACTACTCAGCTGTAAAAAAAAATTTAAAAAGAAGGAAACATCACCTTTTGCAACAGCATGGATGGGCCTGGAGTATATTATGCTAAGTGAAATAAAACAGTCAAAGAAAGACCATATAATTTTGCTTATATGTGGAATCGAATGAACAAAATAAATTAATAAACAATATGGAAACAGACTCATAGATACAGAGAACAGATTGTCAAAGGGGAAGAAGGGTTGGAGTACTACGTGAAAAAGGTGAAGAGATTAAGAAAAACAAAACAAAACTCATAGACACAGACAACAGTATGATGATTACCAGAGGAAAAGAGGGTTGTTGGAAGTAGAAGAAGGTAAAAGGAAGAAAAACAGTATTGAAAGAGACTCAACTTGGGGTGTTGAACACACAGTACAATATACAGATGATGTATTATATAATTGTACACCTGGAACACACACACACACATATATATATATATATATATATATATATATATATATATACACACATACATATATATATATTTTTTTTGGTTAATCTTCACCCGAGGGTATTTTTTCTATTGATTTTTTTTTTTTGAGAGAGTGGAAGGGAGGGAGGGAGGAGAGAGAGAAGCATTGATTGGTTGCCTCCCACACGCTCCCCAACAGAGGCCTGGGGATCAAACCTGCAACCTAGGCCTTTGACTGGGAATCAAACCCATGACCCTCCAGTGGGCAGACTGATGCTCTAACCACTGAACATACCAGCCAGGGTGAAACCTATATAATTTTATGAACAAATGCCACCACAATAAATTTAATAAAATTTTTAAATAAATAAATACAATTGAAATGAAAAATTATAATAATTGAAGAAACAGAGAGTTCTTCACATCCAGGACCATCTCCTGGTTTCTGAACACATCAAAATTATAAAAGTTTGCCTTGGCCAGTTTGCTCAGCAGTTAGAGCGTTGGCCTACAGACCAAAAGGTCACAAGTTCAATTCCGATCAAGGGCACGTACCTCGGTTGTGGTTTGGTCCAGGCCCTGGACAGGGTCGAACTGGGGGGCAACCAATCAATGTGTCTCTCTCACATCGATGTTCCTCTCCATCTCTCTCTCTCTCTGTCCCCCTCCCACTCTATATGAGGAAAAATGGAAAAATATATTCGGGTGAGGATTAAAAAATTTTTTGGAAGTTTGCTTGTAGCTGCGTATATCTATGACCCTCTCCAAGATTTGTCTTGGGGTCTGAAAGACCCTTTCTTTCTAAACTTAGGCCCTAAAGTTCATTTGTATTTGCATCTGTTTTAGTAGTGGCTGTAACATAATATGCCTCTCTCTGTCTGTACATGTGCGTATGTATACACATATATAGATGAAAAAATAGGGCTACAGGTGTAATACAAATAAATAATACAAGAATAAACTGTTTTGCATACTCACAGTTGTAAACCTACTTTTGCCCATCTGTGTGTGTATATATACACATACGTACATATATGCCCTTTTCTTATTTTAATTACAAATAAACCAAAAGTAGAACTCCAAAGCCACTATATAAACAAATAGCTATTATTTTAATGTCATACAAATTCATACTTGCCAATTAAGAATGTTACAAAATAGCCCTGACTGGTGGGCTCAGTGGTTAAAGGATTGGGCCCACGTACCAAAGGGCAGTGCGTTCGATTCCCAGTCCAGGGCACATTCCTGGTTGCAGCAATCAATGGATGTCTCTCTCTCTCTCTCTCTCTCTCTCTCTCTCTCTCTCTCTCTCTCTCCCTTTCTCCCATTCTCCCTGCTTCCCTTCTACTCTCTCTAAAAATCAATGGGAAAAAAAATCCTCTGGTGAGCATTAACAACAAAAAACAATTTAACAAATGAATGTTACAAAATATGAAACAGTTTCTCAAAATAAAATACAATTAAATTTTCAGAAACTGGAAATGACATAAGATATTACACAACTCTATCATACTGTTGGGCTGAATTGTGTCTTGTCCAAATGTATATGCTGAAGCCCTAACCCCCAGCACCTCAGAATGTGTCTGGGTTTGGAGACAAAGCCTTCAAAGAGGTAATTCAGGTAAAAGGAGGTCATACGGGTGGGTCCCAATCCAATCTGACCAGACCTTATAGGAGAGGAGATTAGGACTCCCAAGAGACACGAGGGATGTGCACACACTGACAGATCAGGTGTGGACACTCAGACGGTGCTCTCTTCCCAGAGACGCCTCTGAAGCCCCCCTGCTGGCCCCTTGGTCTTGGGCTTCTACCTCCTGAACTGTGAGAAAACACATTTCTGCCTTTCAGCCCCCAGCCTGTGATATGCTGCTAGGGCGGCTTTAGCAAACGAATCCACACACCTAAGAAAGTGCACAAGAACCTCTCTGTGCATCCTTAAATGTTCTGGGTTACCTGGGTCCTACTCCGAACATTTCACATAAACTACTAATTTTAGGGCAACATTTTAAAATGTTGCATGAAATAAAATATACAACGCCCCACATATACAACTTCTCATTTTGTAGTAACTCTGCTAAATACTTCTGAACTGATGAATTTCCCAATTCTTAAAATCAGATTTTAAAATATAAAACACATTTACTTTAAAAATATTTCAATTTGGCCCTGGTCAGTGTGGTTCAATGTGTTGGGCATTATCTAGTGAACGAGGGTCCCCTGTTCCATTCCAGGTCAGGGCACATGCCCGGGTAGTGGGCTCGCTCAATCCCAAGTAGGGGGTATGCAGGAGGCAACCAACCCCCCCTTCCTCTCCCTCTTCTCTCTCTAAAAATCAATGAAATAAATAAAAAGTCTTTTAACCAAAAAGAAAGTGTGTTTGATCCAACTCTCCATGTCCTCCACCTGCCATCATCTTCCTTCTAAAATCTGGGTTTTTGCCAGTAGGTAAGACTCTTTTTTTTTAAGTTATGGTAAAATGCATATAACCTGAAATGTACTGTCTTAACCTAGACAAGATTTGAAAGTGTCATTTTAAAATTTCTTTTATAACCCCAACTTCAGGCCAAACCTGTATCAATTCACTGGCCTATGGTATGTTCTTAACCACCGAAGTAAAATTTGTCAGGTTTGAATTTAAGATTCTGTGAGAAAAATAAAGTGGTTTTAAAAGCAATTTATTGCCTACGCCTTTTTAGTGTCATACAGAGACACCCATCGTTTTACCAGGGGTGTGCTCATTCTCTGTCCTGTTGCTTGACTTCCATCCAGGTTCTCGACACATCAAAGTTAAAAGTTTTTTTTGTTTGTTAGATCTTTTGGTTTATTTTTTTATATCCAGTGCACCTGAGAACTCCCACTCCCTTTCAGACTTGTCCTGTGATCCGCAGAGGGAAGACATAACTTACTGTCATGAGTTGGAAAACTTCAAAAGGTCACGGGAAAGGAGTATTAATGTCAGTTTTCTTGAAAACTTTATCTTATTAGGCAAAACATTAAGGATCTATAAAGAAGTTAAAGTATTTGCCCCTAAAATAAACTACTGGTGATCAATAATGGAGTCATATAATTATCCAGAGAGCAAATCGTTACAGATCTCTTTATTCTATGAGATTTTACATTCGTTTTTGTTTTTTCAGAAGGAAGGTCAGGGACAGTACAACTATAAACGGCACTACAGATGGAGACCAGCTAGACAACGTTTCAGGTCCAGGTGAGAGAGACCCGAGTTCTGGACAAAGTCCCAGCGCAGAGCTCAGAGAGGAGACACTAGAAAGCAGAGATGCCGCTGAACTTACAACTCAAAGGGCTTTGTCATGCATGGAGAGGCAACATGGAAAGTAGAAGGAGCGGCCGACTTTGCAGCCTGGAAGAGCTGGGTCAACACCGAGTTTTATTGATCACAGAGAAACCTACTTTCCTCTTGAGCTTCACTTTGCCATGTGAATTGTAACCCAGTGAAAAGTCTTGGAACCCACAGGCTTCCCACATGGAAACAAAACCCACAAGGGCACGGATATTCAAACAACAGATCATCTAGCCCTGATCCACATGACACATCACACACTCGTTTACTACACCGAAACGTGTTCATGAAAACTCTCAGGGTCTTACAATTTGTAAATGATGTTGCTTTCCTCTTCCGGAGGCTGGCTGCTGCTTAGACACTCATGCGTGACTTTTCAGGCCTGAGCATAGCAGCGACAAAGGCTCTACCAGGGAGCTGCCCTCCCCACCCCAGGCTTGGGGCACAGCCAGAGCCTTGCAGGCTCTGAAGGGAGACGCAGCCAAGGACCCAGGCCCCCTCCCACGTCCTGCTCTTGCCGTATCTGCACTGCCGCATTAACAAGGTAAACACACTGGCTCCTAGATTCTCGGTCCTTATCTGAGGCCTGACGCTGAGGTCCACTTCAGGCGCCTCTGCCAAGGTCTTCTCGTGTGGCCAAGGGGACAACCTTGAAGACATCCCTCTCAGCATCCAGGACTTTTCCATTCCCAGCCCGTTCCCCCACTAGGGGTCCATAAAGATGCCAGAGCCTTTTGTTGGGGGGCATTCTCAACAGTGAGAGGACCCCAATGTCTGCACTGGTCCACCTGACCCTGGGGCAGAGCCCCACTTCACAGGGAGAAATGCAACAGGAGAAGGTGGCGTTTTCTCCTGTTTTAGCCTCTTGCTTACACCATCTCAGTAAATGATTAAAGACGTAACTTTTATTTTTGGCTTGTTACTTTAATCATCTGCTCTGACATCTGGCAGCTCAGCTCTCTTTCCCAGCTCACTTGAGCTCCTGATATGTCTGTCGATGCATCCAGGTTATCACATATCCTAACCAAGGAAATTAGGCCAGCTCTGAAATCCCCTACTCTTGAGGTGGGTGATCCTTCCCAAAACAGAAGCAGGAATGGACACCGAGCAAGAGAGTCTGGTGAGCAAACCGGACTATGTAGTCTATGATGTTGAGACTTTCTAATGTGTTTTTATCACTTATTTTTTAATACTACAGATCAAACACATTTGTGTTCAAATATAAATATCAAAACACGCGTCTTATAGTCAAAGCATCTTATCCACTCCGCCACACATGAATATGAATATATCAGAATGTTTCTCAAGTAAAAGAAAACTCAACACAACTTACTAAAGTATTAACAAGGAAAATACACTGGCTGCTCTAAATGACAGACCAAGAAGTGGGACAGGCTTCGGGGATGGCTTGATTAAAATGGAATGTCTTTATCTCAGCCTTGCTGTGATTCTCCCATCCTTCTCTTCCTCTTTGTGACATGCAGGCTTTACTAACAAAACAAAATGACTTGCGGAGCTGCTGACTTCCTATCATTGGGTCATCCCACGCGAAGCAAAAATGGACTTGACTTTCCCAGCGTTCCCTCGCTCTGAATATACCAGCCATGGTCACGTGCCATTTCCTGGACCAATCAGGGAGGCTTGAGGAGAACACTCTTCTGTCTGGCTTGGTTTAGGTCTTGTGCTCTATTCCTAGAGCTAATGGATACAGTTATTATCTTCCCCCAAACCACACAAAATCACAAATAGAAGTCAGGGTCCAGTGAGAAGAAGTCATTGGGTACTGGGGAGGCTACTACAAATGTCAAATGAATTGTGAAATGAAAAAATTGACCATAATTTTTGTGTTTGGTCTAGAAGTTAACATACAGACCCTAATGTTCTTACTACTCCTAGCTTGCCTAATTAATACAAAGGTATTTTGCCCAACCACTATTTGGGGGCCATATTTAAAGTAATGTACATCAAAATTCTTTTCAAGGAAACATTTTTTTTTTTTTGCCATTAACAAATTGTAAAATACATCATTATTATAATCACTTTCTGGGGGACAAGAATTTAAAGTACCACTGGATAAATTAACCTAAGAAAGATTAGAGCAACTTCAAAAGTATCTCAGTTGTGTCCATTCCTAAAAATAGGTTGGTGAGAAGAGATGACTTGAAACACTCAATAGCCAACTGTGTCAGTTATATGTGGGTTTAGCCTCTGTCGAGATTAGAATAAAACAAGTAGCAAGTGATATATCCGCAGTATGTCAGAGGTAAGAAAAATGAAAGGAACCACCTCATGACCTGCAGAATCTTCACTAGCTGGCCCCAAACACTGAGTACTTTCTATACATACAGGTTCTCACAAATACCTTTATTAACTGCTTCTTACAGTTAGTGCTGATGGTATGACATCTAACCAATTTTAAATTGCCATTGGTGTAAAATATGTAATATAATTACCACTCTTGCTCAGTCTGTCTAATTTATTCACACTGAAAAGAGCAAAAAGTATTTCCACCTTACAAAAAGTTTCAGAATATATCTTAGGTGGACATGAACAAGGATGACGAATGCCATCCTTAATGAAATCGACAGAACGAAGTAAAGAAACAGCCCGCTTTCATAAAACAACAGTTCAAACGTACATTTTTAAAAATCTGAGTCAGAGAGATGGATGATTTCATCATTTGTAAACACAGATGCTTACAGAATGTGTCAGTTGGTAGCACTGGGGTTACAAAGACAAACAAGTCTATGTATTCGAGGCTCATGGTGTCTGCTGTTGGAGCCACAGACATAGCAGATATCTCCCAAGAGCCCAGGAGACAGCAAGACGAGCTTTACCTAAATTTATAAAAGCCACACAGAGGAAGTAACATTTGAACTAGATCGTAAAGTATGGTGTGAGGCTTATATAGTTAGAAGGGAGAACATTACCTAAGAAGAAAGTCAAACACAGGTGAAGAAAAAGAAACGTTTGGGATTTATGGAGCAGAAAGGGCTTGAGATTTCTGAAATCGAAGTTAGATTGAAGTCTGAAAAGGATATGGAGCATCAAAATGTGAAGGCTCAATTTTACATGCAGTGAGGGTCAACAAGGTCTTTAAGAAGGAAACGATACGGTCGGTTTTGTTTTTAAGGAGATGACTCTGACAGAGTACGACTATGAACTGCTAGAAGGGCGGGAAGCAGTTGGACAAGGATTTAAAGTCCAGGTGAGAGATGCCCAATCTCTGGATTAAGTCTGTAGCACAGAGGGCAGAAAGAAGAGATTAGAATGCAATAAGACCTGGTGAAAGAACGAAGAGGCAACACTAAATCACAGAAAGAAGTCTGGCTCTGCATCCTGCGAGAGGTGGGCCACAGGTTCTGCCACTTATTTGCTCCGAGTTCATAAATTATTTTACCCTGCTTGCTTATAAGGTAAATATAACCATGCCTACCCAGTGGATTATCGTGAAGACTGGATACAATATTTATAAATCTCCATATTATTAATGTTATTATAATTATTATTCAGAATATGAGAAGGAAATCCTGGGATGCCTACTAGCTCTTGACATAGGAGACCTGATGGATGATGAGGCCATGAATGGAAAAAAATAACAGAATCACCTCTTAGAAATGAGCATGGCCCTGGCCAGTTTGGCTCAGCGGTTAGAGCGTCGGCCTGCGGTCTGGAGAGACCCGGGTTTGGTTTCCGCTAAGGGCACGTACTTCGGTTGCAGTTTGTCCCCGGCCCTGGTTGGTCGTGCGGGTGGCGGCCACTCGATGTGTCCCTTCACGTCGATGTTTCTATCTGTCTCTCCCTTTCTCTCTCTCCCTCCCACTCTATCTGTACAAAAAATGGAAAAATATCCTTGGGTGAGGATAAAAAAAAAAAAAAGAAAGAAATGAGCATGAATTCATTTCCAGTCTCTATAGGATTGCAGGTTGAGATGCCCAGGGCACAGTAGAAAATATGGATTAAAAACTTGGGAGAGTCTGACATTTAAAATATGAATTTTGGAGCTTGTCTGCAATTAAATGACTTTTGAAGTAAAAGTAGTAGATAAAATTAGTCAAAGAGAGAAAAAGAAAAGAGCTAGGAAAAAGTATTCCAAGCCCTGAACTCATATTAAATGATCTTGAGCCCTGCCCCACTCCCATCCCACCCCCCAAAATAGTTATCTCTGAAGTTCTCTTAAGAAAGGTCTGTCAATTCAAAACTTTCATTTTGGTTAGTGTAGGTCTGCTTTTATCTTTGGAGAAGCAGACTCTTTGGGTATATATATATTGGCCAGGAAAAAAAAAAAAAAGCGAAGTGGAATCAAAGTTCTATTGTGGCAGTTTAGGACCATCAGAAGCTAGACTGATTTGCATAATGGAAAAAGTTGTCCTTGTTGGGGACAAGAAGACTGCTGAGATCAATATAGCACTAACTGGTCTTCACCCAGGAATCTCTCACAAAGATGTCCGTTCTCACGTCAGCACTGCGTGTAGTGCTTGTCACACACTCACTTATAGACCTTAGTATTGTGGCTTTAAATACAATGTAAATAATGATGTCTTCTTCATTTTTATTTACAGCTCAAACCTTTACCTCGAGCTCCAGAATAGCATGTGCCATTGGCAAATCAACACATCTGCTTGGATGTCAAAGGGGCATCTCAAAGTCAACATGTCCAAAACTCAACTCCTGAGTCCTTCCTCTGCCTGACATAAATCCTCTCCCGACCTTTTCTAGTTCAGAAAATGGCAATTGCATCTTTCCAGTGGTTCATACCAAAAATCATAGCGTAATCCTAGACTCTAATGTTTCTCTCACACTCCATATCTAATGCCTCAATTAGTTTGAACTTCAAAAATATATTCATCATCTGCATAAGAAGCAGAACTTTTGAAACTCTTTAGCATCCCACACCGTAAATACCCAGAGGAGTATCAATAGCCATTAACAACATACGGTAAGATCCTCACTGCTCTCTGCTCTCCTGGGGCCTGTCCTTGCCTCCCTCGGTAGGCTGCTTCTGACACGGGTCCCAGGGATCCCGCCTCCTGGGAGCCATGCCCCCACGCAACCCCCTCCCTTTGAATGTGGGCCAGGCTTAATGACTTCCTTAACGACCCAAACACAGGAATAGTGATGGGATGGTCCAACAGCCCACGAGGAACTGAACACTGGTGACAACCACTGAGTAGCTTTAGAGGCAGATCCTGCCCCAGCTGATGCTGAGTTGACTGAAGCCCCGGCTAATACCATGACTGCAGCATCGGGAGGCCTTCAAGCAGCGGCCCCAGCGACGCCCGAATCCCCACCCGCAGAAAGTATGGGATAGAAAAATGCGTGTTGTTTACAGTTGCAATTTTGAGGCAGTTAGTAACAAAGCAATAGGCAAGTAACACATCCCAGTAAAGTCTATTCTGAAACAATAGCCAAAATGACTGTAGGAGACGTCAGATCAAGGCATTCCTCGAATTAAAACCACCTGATGGCTTCCCGTCTCACCTGGAGGAGAATCCAAATTCCTGCAATAGCAGCGTGCTTTGACCTCATCAGGCCCCTGCTCAGCGCTCTGACTTCATCCCCTGGGAGTCTTTCGCTCATGTCTGATCCACACTGGCCTCCTGGCTGTTCGGGAACATGCAAGCGTGCTTCCTTTGTCAGGGGACTCAAACCAGCTGTGGCATCTGCTTCGAAGACCCTTCCCCAGAGCCCTGGGGTTCCTTTGCTCCTTTCAGTCTCTGCTCATGAGTGACGCTTTATAAAACATCAGCAATTTTCTCCCTAGCACTTTCTATCTTCCTTCCACACTTTATCCCTCTATCTGTTTACAGCATCTTACCTATGCCTCTACATGTGTACGTACGTATTCTCTTTCTCCCCCAACTGCAAAGAAAGTTCCTGGAAAGAAAGACTGATTCATCCACGGCTATATCCCCAGCACTAGGACAGAGCTTAATACCTCGTAAGCACTCAATTTGTCAAATAAATAAATGAGCTTCTGGTTCTTGAGCAGTAAAATTGGTATATTAAAAGCTGTAAACATTAAATGGGAGAAAAATGAGGATGGGACAGGGCTCTAGTCAAGAACTACGGCGCAAAAATACACATAAATAGCCAGAGGAATAGGAATTGCTATTAAAAACCTACCACTGGTTACAATATGGAGCAAAATTGTAATTTAATGCTATTGTAAGCCAGTAATTTTTCACAGAAAGAAAAAAATTGGTTTCATAATCACAGACTGTACCCCTAACCTTGGCTAATCATCTTGCAAATGCGCGCGATTAGTCACTATGGGTAATGCAGAAGAGAGTGTCAGCGACTCGGACAGAACAATCCATCACCAACACAGGGGAAATAACTCAAACTTCCTGTCCTACTAATGGCGGGTCAGTAGCATCAATTTTGTGTTCGAAGGGCAAGCCAACCCAAATTCCCTAAAACGCACCCAAATTTTGATAACTACTCTCTGATACAACTAACATTATCTAGCAAGAACAACAGATTTCACGTGGAAAGAATTTGTAGCAGTTGGGAAAGCAACTGAATTACAACCACAAACACAAATCCTGCAAGGCAATCTTGTTGGTTGCTTTGATAGAACGTCCAAATGTGTGGCTATTTAAAGAAACAGCATTTTATCAAAATGTCAGCAAATCCGACTCATTTTTTATGGAAACGAACAATTTGATTCCAATTGCCCTTCAATACAAACACCATATATTATAAATGGGTCAAAAGCTATAATAGATGGTCCTGTGTAGAACGATGGTTATATACGTTTTAGGATTTCAGGTTTTCAGACTGGCAGGTGAATGTAAAGGAATAAGAAGAACCTCTAAGAATAGTCAGGAAGGTTAAAAGCTATGTGAGTCCGGGTATCTAAAGACATTAAAGATGACAGAAAAGGATTTTTCAACTGTTTGGTGCAAGAGGAAATGACAAGATAGAGCTGATATTTAAATACTATAAGGTTAATAGGTGATAGAACACTAAAATATTTCGATTTGGTCTCCTTCAAGTTGGAAAGGTCCAATTTAAAAAAAAAAAAGAAAGAAATTATAGCCCAAGATGGTTGAGAAGATTGTACAAAGAGCACATAGCCACTCTAAGTGGATTTAAGTCTCTAACACCAAGCAAATTACATCCTCAGAAGCTGAAGGAATTTGTAGATGGGATCTCAGCACTGCTATGTGCTTTGAAGAAAGGAGTAGATGCCAGAAAATTGAAGAAAGCTCTGTGTTGTTCCGTTGTCTTTCTTCTTCTTTTATTTAAGGAAAATGTGTTATCTTTATTTTTTTAGGCAGCAGACATCGATTGCAGGGAAATCTGAGAGAGGGCTTATTAAGCATGAGCATTTTAACCACCTAGAAAATAATGGGGGGGGGGGGGGCATGCAGCAATGAGAGATCACAAACCCAAAATGCAAACTAACTCATCTGCATGGGTGCTCTGCTTTTGGTTTGTAGTCAGTCGGTTTTCTGTTCAGCCAGAGTCCAGGTTTGCTAGAAAGAGCTCCCTGAGCTTGGGAGGCAGGAGCGAACAAGGATTGAATCCTGGCCCTACTTTTTTCCTGGAAGATCTTGGGGACCACACATGCTCTCTCCCTCTTGTTTATTCATAATACTGTCTCGAAGGGCTGCTGTAATGATCCTGCAGCTAGCCCTGGCTGGTTTGGCTCAGCGGTTAGAGCCACGGCCGGTGGACCAATGAGTCGTGCGTTCAATTCCGGTCCAGGGCACGTACCTCAGATGCGATTCATCCCCAGCCCTGGTTGGGGTCCTGAGGGAGGTAGCCACTTGATGTGTCCCTTTCACATCGCTGTTTCTCTTCCACTCTCTCTCTCTCTCTCTGTCTTCCTCTCTCTTCCTCCCACTCTGTCTGAACAAAAATGGGGAAAAAAGTCTTCAGGTGAGGATAAAAAAAATAGAAAAGATCCTGTACGCCAATCAAAGCGAAGCACCTTCCACACTTGCTGGCTCGAGGCGGACCGCTCCCACGTGCAGCGGACACCCTCCGCTGCTGCAGATGTGCACCCCTCACAGGGAGGCTTTAGCCACGTGACACTCCTGGCTCCTCTCCCTGCTCTTATTCACCTCACTGTGCTCAGACCCTTTCCTTTCTCCTTTGGCACCAGCCTAGTTGAAAGACACCCATTCTGGCTGCCTTCTCTGCCAAGCAGAAAGCTTGGGTGGGCAAGGTTGTTTCCTGCAAGGCGGCGTATGGTTGCCCAGCACTGCGGATGGCAGGGTGGGTACAGCCACCTGATGCAGGAGCATATTAGGAAGCCGTGGGGGGCACAGATTAAACCACATTCCTCAGCTTCATCCACAATGAAACTGATATCCTTATCAGCCATCCAAGTTTGACACTTGTATCTGGGTCATTGAGGGAACAACTGGGGGTTGAACCTAAACAAGATGACAACAGTGATGATAAAACTAGTAACCCAGGGATAATGTACAGCTGTTTTACACTTGAAACTCAGTTCCTTAAATGCCAGAATCTTCTGCATACTGATGAAGAAAATGGTTAAATGCATGTAAACTAGATAATAAATTATATAATACCAAGCGGATTAATAATACTTGGTATTTCCTTAGCACTTAAAACACCCTAAACATTTAGTGAAGTGCTTCATATGTACCATCTTATTCTTCCTAGGTGTCATATGAGGCAGATCATGTAATTCCCCACTTACAAGACATGAAACTAGAGACTGAGGGTCAAATGATTTGCCCAACATTACAAAGTTAAGACATGGAAAAATAAGGTTACACACTCAGCTCTAATTCCAGAGCTCATATTCTGTCCTGGGGGTTGGCAAACTATAGGCCAAATTCATCCTATTGCCTGTTTTTGTGAATAAAGCTTTATTGCAACAGCCATGCCCATTCGTTTACATGTCGTCCACGGTGGCTTTTGCACTATTATGGCAGAGTTGAAACTTTGGTCTTCAAAGCATAACATGTTTACTCTCTGCACCTTTATAGGAAAAGTTTGCAGATCTCTGCTCTCATGTAAACCATCATTATTATTTCAGAGCTCCCATTCCATGCCAATAAATAAATAAATAAATAAATAAAACACTCAAATTGGGTGACGAGCTAACAACTGGAACAACATATACTACATTTTATGTCAAAGGCAGGTTCGCTTGAAGAGAACGGGCTGTTCAAAGTCTATTATGGAAAGAGTGAAGAAATAGTACATGTCATGTGGTATCAAGTGATCTCAGTTATTCACCCAACAGTGAATCTCCAGAGGGTCAGAAATATGAAATAGTCCTCAAAATAAATGAACATCAGGGCAAGAAAAAAGATCATCCTGGCCGTCCTGTGCCAATAAAAATAATAAATATACCATGTGCCATATATTATTGAGAGTTCCTATGCCAGTTCCTGAGACCATTATATATTCTCAAGATTACAACGATGCTGTCTTTTAAGTGTGCAGGGAGAGGTTAGAGCAATTTATCTTTTAAAAATGCCAACACAGATGGGTCATCTATAAATGTGCTTGAAATCTACAAGTGGAATTTTGCTCTATGCCAAATAACCAAAAAATACTTTGCTCAATGCTGGGTCCTCAAATATTCCCAAACAATTTTTGGATAAGATAAAGCCATCTATATTGCTTACCATATTCATGGAGAACATGACCCCCGAAAAGCGTTGGTCATGTTTAGTTCAAGGTGGGTCTTTCAGTGCAGGAGGGCTTGATGAGAAGTGTATGAGGATTAGCCTACACATGTCCCAGGATTGCTGACAATAGCAAGGCAAGGCTCTTGGGGACAAGGCTTTCAAAGAGTCATAGGATGCAAACTGTGTTGATGATTTCCATTGATGTGTGGATGTATCTTACTAGAAACTGTAATACCTGAATGACCAAGCCATGGGGAAGGGTTGATGGTTTTAGTTCTCAACCTTAATCATCAAATCAGAAAAGTTGTCTTCAAATAAGCTATAGGTAGGTAGATAAGCTATATAATGATAGATAGATAGGTAGACTCTCTCTATACATATATGTTTTAATATAATGTAGTCTGAAGGGGCTCAGAACAGGCCTCCCCAAGATATGCTACTTTGATATGTGGATTATTTTGAGCTAAAGGCAATCAAGATCCTTTGGGCTCAAGATAAGCTTTTACCTCTCCCCTAAAAATATAAATTGGGGTCCTTGCTCATAATTAGAGGTATTACCAGAAATAATTTTGTATGACCTATTTACAGGAAAGTGCAAACATGACTACAGAACATCTGCTCTTCTTACCATCCTGTGAGTGACCTTCCTCCTCTCTGACTTCCCAAGGCACCTTACCTTGTCCTTAGTTCAGAATGTCACATATACCTCATTTTCTCCTTCTATCTTTGAACCTCTTGTGTGTGGGGGCTCTGACTCTCTTGTGTATGTGGGGTTTCCATGTGAACGTGTGCAATTAAATTTGGTCATTTTCTCTTGTTAATCTGTCTCATGTTGATTTCATTATTAGACCAGCCAGAAGAACCTAGAAGGGTAGAGAAAATTTCTTCTTCCCCACAAGTCCATATAGTGTTTAATTAATCTACCAGGTTGATGGTTAAGATGCCAGTAAAGAGATTTAAAGTATGATTTGTTGGTCTTTCTTCTTCTTCGCGTTGGTGTTTTGCCAATCTTTTTCTTGTGTCTCCCGAACAGTGGTCCTGGTTAACTTTCAATATCCTTAGTTAGAGGCCTTTTACCACTTACAGAGAACATCCCATCTTGAATGAGAACTTCTAGTCTCTGCATCTGTAATAGCTCAAAGTTCAGATGGTTAATGTAGATGCTGTCTCATTTAATTCTATCTAAAGCTTGCTCCTAGTTATTTAGAACCCAGATTTTTTTCCTTTGGGTTATGTTCATTTCTGAGATGTGTCGTGGATATTAGCACCATTAAACATCCTCCCAGGTTAAGTCTTAGAGTTCAGTGCTTCTACTTCTTAGCTTTAAGCCCCATATTTCTGGTATCAACAGATGATGAATGACAGAGACATCTGGGAGGTCCTAAATCATTTTTGCTGTATCGGTTATATGACTGGGAAAAATCTGGAAAGTTGTATTTCCAGTGTCACTTCCTAAAGCAATTATATCAACATGGCTAGTGCTCACCCCAACTCAAGAGAAGACTCGTGCAATATATGTTCCACCTACGCCTGAAGTGAAGAAAGGAATCCAAACTTTCCTTAGCTGGCTGGCATTTCAGCTTCAAGTCCAGTTCACCCGAAACAGCCTGCTTGTGAAATCACGGGAGAACAAACTCCTCAGACGTGACTTTTAAAGGCTCCAGTGAAGGAATATCGTAGTCAAGGTGAGTGTCTCCCACGGCAACCTTTCAGTTGCCTTACCTGATTAACCCAGCTTTTAGCCTTGACAATCTCCCCCATTAATTGACCATAACTACCCAATTATCTGACCATCTGTTCTATATTTACCTTGCACAACTTTTCGGTCTCCCCAGCAGTCAGAGCATGCTTCCAAATCACTTATTTTCCCCTGTTCATTGAATGCCTCTTCTTGATTTCCCTAAAAATGCATGCTCCATCTAAGGAGCCACCAAGTCTACTTTTCTCTTGTCTACAGAAACTACTTTTACTTGTAATAAAATAAAAACTCAACTCATTCCAAATTGGAAACCCAAGAAAGATACCTGATGGGGGGAGTTTTGTCCTCTTTGTTTGTAGGTGGGGTGGGGAATGATAGAGAGAATGAAAAAGGTCGATATTTGCTGAAGAAAGCTCTAAGATTTCCTTTGCCATGATGTATAATTTTACAGAGCTGTGGAGTAAATTTTAGGCAAAGAAGGAGGAGAAAACTGGCTGGGTGTCTTTAAAGCTCATTTGAGTGGATAAAAATTCAGCCTGTTTCCAATGAGCCTTTCCAGCTTCTGGTCCTAGTGGATGTTATGCCTTAAAGTCCTTAGAGTTTCTATCCCTAAAAGAGGTTGAGCAAAGGGGACCATGCGGTGGCTGAGTTTTCTTGGGAAAAGGCTATCCTCCCGTATTTGTCAGTAAGGAGTTTTCTTTAGCTTTCTGAGTCTGGCCACTAGTCTGAGGTTCGATTCTGAGAATTTCTCTTGGAAAGCCTGGAAATTACAGATTTTTACTGTGTTATGGTCATCCAAGCCTGCGGGCTTCTCGTTGGCCATGTCTTCCCACTGGTCTGATTAGAGAATTACCTTTGCAGGAGATGCTCTTTTTTGCCTATGTCTCAAATTAGGTAAACAGTAAGAATATGAAAGAAAATCTTAATCCCAAATCATCAACATGAGTTTTGTTGTTATTGTTGTTGTTGTTTTTTCATATAAAGGCTGCATTTTATAGAGAGATAATATTGATTTGCTGAAAGGGGGTCATCAGATCATCTTGGATACAAAACATTTAGAGGAAATTTGCATGACCGCATTGTTTAAGTTTATGTCAGGGAGCCTGGAACAAATGTAGCTAATGAAAGACTGGTACCACTTGTAAAGAGTTGTGCACATTCCAGCATACTGGCCCTCATTGGCCCAAGGTCACTTCAGGCTATGGGCTCAGGAAACTTTCAAAATTCACTTCAAGAATTCATATTGGTTTTGCAGGCTGATACCAAGAGAACTTCTTGGGTTAGACTCCCTCCCAAAATGGTTCTAAGTGCTTATAATGACGTTTCAAACATCTGCTTCAACAATCAGCTCTGTGCTGGGTTTAGCAACACATGGATTGCAGACACCATTCTCACCAACAATAGTTGTGGGTCAGCCTCAGCTCGGGTGGTGAGAATCTGTAGTTGGAAGCGCTAGCTGAGCTGTCCCCATTATGTCCTATCGACCCTGGGCAAATGGCCATCCCTGGATGGTGCAGGGACGGAGAACGCCTCAAATAAGTATGTCGGAAAGAACTGGACTCCAGGACCTGACAGATTATTTTGTCCCCCAGGGTTTAACATTTTCATTTTCAACAACTGAAATTGAATTTTCTGAATTAATTGCTGGGAGTAGGAAAGGAGGAAGTGACAATTCAAGGAGAGACCTGCTCTGCGGGCCTCATCTAGGGCAGACGTCAGTCTCCCATCTACTTTTATGAGGTCCACGAGCTAAGATGGTGTTTGTATTTCTAAATTGATAGGGGAAAAAATCAAAGGAATAACATTTCATGACACATGAAAATTACATGATGCCCGGGCAGTGTGGCTCAGTGGATTGAGCGCTGTCCCATGGACTGAGAGGTTCTGGTTCCATTCCTGGTCAGGGCACATTCCCGGGGTGTGGGCTCGATCCCCAGTGGGGGGATGCAGGAGGCAGCTGATTGATGTGTTTCTCTTACATCAATGTCTCTCTCTCTCTCTCAAAACTCAATACAAACATATTTTTTAAAAAGTTACATGAACTCCCAAGTTCAGTGTTCACAAATAAAGTTTAATTATAATACGGTGGCTCTCATTAATTAATGTATTGTCTATCACTACTTTCACCATGGTAGTTGTAACAAAGACTAAAAAAACTGAAATACTTAGCATTTGGCCCTTTAGAGAAGAAGTTTTCTGACCCCTGCTTAACGGTCTGAAGACAAGCAAAAGAAAACAAAGCAAAACACTTCCTCTGGAAGTCAGGCCCATGTTTTTACCAATTTTGCCAAAAGACAAAAAGTTTGCTGGAGACTTTGTAAAGTACTATTTCAGATATTTATCTTGAAAAGACATAAGTGAGCAAAAGATGGCCCTTGATCAATGACTTATTGATAAGATATTCTTTCCTTATGACTTGGTGACCACAGACCCCTGAGAAATGCCTCCTCTGGGAATCTGGCCCGGAGTTTTAAGCTCTGTCTTCTAAAAACTGTGTAGAAACACAAAGAAAAGAAAACAATCCTTCTCCCTTGATTCCTGCAACAGCTGAAGAGGCGTCAGCTGGAATTTCCACACTTATTAGTAAAACTCAGAAGCAACCTCATAAAAAGCTGTGCCACCCATGGGGCTGGGGCTGGGGCTGGGGCAGGGGCTGGGGCTGGGGCTGGGGCTGGGGCTGGGGGACAGTGGTGCCTGGTGAGGCATGCAGGACAGGTGATTCTGCGCTCTTACTATTAGGGTGTTTTGCTTCTTTGCTGTTTAAATTGGTGTTCCAGAAGCAATTTGAGAAGGGTTGATTTAAAGTAGATATTGTTCTTGATAAAGAAAGATTTCTTAAAATCTTACTTGTCACTAAGTAATCTCACTGACAATAAAGCAAGAAGAAATTAAAAGATGAGGGAGATTTAGCACCAGTCATGTGTTATTACATTATTAGTTTTTGAAATGCCACAATCGGGATTGATCCTCTTTTCTCTTGTTTCTCTTTCTCTGTTGCCAACTCCTTCTCTTTTTCCTTTCTCCCAAAGTTTCAAAACTTAATTTCTTTAGGACAGATGCTAGCTAATCCCTTTTCCTTTCTCATTTTTATAATTATATATATAATATATATAAATATAATTACTTATGAAATCTTATCCTCACTCATGCTTCAAAGACAATTTGACCAAAAAAAAAAAGAAAAGAAAAAGAAAAAAGTACCCTCACCCTGGCTGCAGACTCCAGACTACAGTACAGAACCACCTGAGTGCTTCAAACTGACCCTGGTCCCAGCAGCACTCAGGACCCTTGTGCAAGCTGCTCTTCCTCCAAGGTCATATATATATATATGTGTGTGTGTGTGTGTGTGTATATATATCTATATATCTATATATATATATATATATATATATTTTTTTAAATCCTCACCCAAGGATATTTTCCCATTTATCTTCAGATAGAGTAGGAAGGAGAGAGGGAGGGAGGGAGAGAGAGAGACATCGATGTGAGAGAGGCACATTGCTTGGTTGCCTCCTGCATGACCCCGACCAGGGCTGGAGATCGAACCACAACTGAGGTATGTGCCCTTGACCAGAATTGAACCCTCAGCTCTTTGGTCCAAGGGCCAATTCTCTAACTGCTAAGCCAAACCGGCCAGGGCCAGGGTCTTCTATCTTGATGAAAGACATCCTCAGGCACCTAGGCAAGTAAAAAAACTGGGGGACATCTTCAACATCTCCCTCTCTCCCAGCAACCACAAAGAAGAGTCTTGTGGGCTCTCGAATATCCTATCATTCATATATACCCACTTCTCTTTCTTGCTTTTCCCACCATCCTGGCTTCAGCTACCAGGATAATCTCTCATCTCTGGCTAGAGACACCTCATTGTTTCACAGAACCTATTCTTGCGTAGTCTGCCACCCCCCTTCAATTTCCACACAGGAGCCAAAAGAAACAATGAAACTGCAGCTTCATTGTGTCAGCCCTCTGCTTTGAGTGCCTCAATGGCTTCCAACTGTTACTAAGGTGAAGATCAGCATTCTTAATGAACAAAGACCCCCCGCCCCCCCCACCACCACATCTTACCTTTGTCTACCTCACCAGTCTCAGTCCAGGGCACAATTCCCCTCCATTTGAATCCCTGACAAATTGGTCTTTTCTCATTTTCCCAAATGTTCCATTTTCTTTGCAGCTGCAAGAGCCTTCCTCAGGCGGTTCTCTGTGTCTAAGTCAGCTAAAATGTTACTTCCGACAGAACTCCCTCAAGACCACTTAACTCTATCAGAGAGGTAGAGCCATTGGACCTCAGAAGGCTCCTGGTCTGCGGTCTCCATCCCTAAATTCCCAGGCATCTCCTCGGTCCCTATGCAACTTTACTCCCCTTTCCCCCAGTGACCTGATCTACATTTGAAGGGATATTAAAAAGAGCAGCTTTGGTGAACTCATTTTTTTCAAAGGACTTTTTTAGGGCAATAGATACGTTTTGCTTTATAGTTTTTACAATTACATAGTCATATTTTTTTACATTCCCATAATTAGGAGGCTTCCTTCAAGAGATTCTTCTTGGAACAAATAGGATGTACTTTGATGGTGTGCTGTCTACATTGAAAAATATATTTACAAATGTTGTTCTACTTTTAAATAAATTTATCTTTTTCTTCAAAAGTAAATATATGCTTGTGTAGAATTTTAAAAAATAATCAAATTGTGGTACACAGTGAGTGAAAAAGGGGATATATATATATAATACTTTCAACAATAAAGATAATTTTTTTTAAAAAGGTTCACAGTGAATGTAAGTCTCATAGCCCATCTCTCTCCCACAGGTAAGGTAGCCATTATTGTTTCTTTGTATCCTTCCAAAAGTACTCCATCTATACATAGTACAAATACACTTCCCTCCCCCCACACACTTATTTATAGAACAGAGGATCTACTATTGCTCCCTTTTCACTTAACTAGGAGACCACCACAGCACACAGAGATGCTCTATTCTCTTTCCTCAACTCTTCACTTGAGGTAGAGTGTCACCCCTTTGTGGTTTAACATAATTTATCGAAACCATTCTCTTTTATTGAACTTGCTAATAGACATATATGTTATTTCCAGTCTTTCGTGATTGCAAAAAAGCATGCTCCGATGTTCCTTGAAATTGCTATATCAGAGGGTATTTGCTGTTAATCTTTTTAAGGATGATACTAAATTGTCCTACAAAAAAGTTGTATCCCTCTAATTACAGCATGGTGATTATAGCTAGTAATATATATCATGCACTTGACTCTTGCTAAGAGAGTAAATTTTAAATGTTCTCTCTACCACACACACAAAAAAGGAAAGAAATGGTAACTAACAATTAGTGGCAATCATTTTGCAATTTATAAATGCATTAAATCAAACCACTGTTAAGTTATACACCTTAAGTTAAATCAAACCACTGTACACACAAAGTTATATGTTGATTATACCTCAGAGAAAGCTGGGGGAGGGGGGGAGCAAAATTAAATAAATAAAAAAAATGTATCCATTTGTGTTGCCTCCAACTGTAGAAGAAGGTTGGCTTCTCTACCAAATATTATTTAGTTCTTTAAATTTTCCAATTTGAAGACTGAAAATTAGCATCTCGATCTTGGGGTTTGTTAGCCTGCATTTATTTAATTACTAGTGAGGCGGAGCCTCCTTTCATAGTTCACGCCCTTCTATGTCCCTCTTTCTGTGAGATTCATTCATTTCACCTATTGAACATTTTCTTACTAATTTGTAAGTTGTTTTTTTTACATAATAAAAAATATTTCTCTACCATATATACTGCAGGTTTTTCGTTTGTTTTGTTTTCAACTTTTTACTTCTGATTTTTTTTTTCCACATTATTTGTTCAGGAAGACTATAAAATTTTATAAAACGGATCTATTTGAGCATTGTGTCTTGTGGTATATATGCATACACACATACATCCACATGGTCATATAGGTATATAAACATGGTTTTCAAAACATATTTTATGATTTTTTTATATTTAAGTCTTTGATCTCTCTGTTATAACAGACCTCTGCTGATAAGCAGTGAGTAATAATAGCTGGTACCTTTTAAATAGCAATTATCCTCTGCTGCAAGAATGTAAAGACCTTCGCAGATGTGATTAAATGAGTGTTCGCTTGTCCTCCCCATCTGACAACAAACACCTTGAAGGCAGCGACCAAACCTTTCATTAATTTGCTCTCAGCACTGAGAAGAGTGTGTCACACTCAGTAAACATGTTAATTTATTCAATAAGAGGAAGAAATACTGAAAATAATCCTTAATTCTAAAATATAACAACATAAGAATTATAAAGAGCCCGGCGGGGTGGCTCGGCTGGTTGAGCATTGTCCCACACACCAAAAATGTTGTGGGTTCAATTCCCAGTCAGGGCACATACCTAGGTTTCAGGTTCGATCCCCAGTCGGGGCATTTATGGGAGGCAATGGACTGATGTTTCTCTCAAACATCTATGATCTTTTTCTCTCTCCTCCTCCTCCTCCCTTCCTCTCTAATAATATCAATGAAAAAATATCCTCAAATAAAGATGAAAAGATATATATGGAAGGCATTAAAATTTGCTTGCAAGCCTCCCATCCAGAAATAACTATGATTTCCACTGTGTGACTTCTATTTTTTTGTCTGTGTGATAAACTATCAGAGGTAAAGATAACAGAGTGGACAGTTTTTTCTGTCATCAAGTATGCATTTGGGGAGCTCATCCTATCCTACCCTTGTTCCAAGAGGTGTCTTTTCCACCCAGGCCAGGTCAGTCAGGGAACCTCATTGCCCCACCCCTCCTCCAGGGTCGTGACCCATGACAGGCAGTCACAGCCCTCCCGGGAACCCTGGGAGAGAGGATGGGGGTTGTGCTGGGGGCTACAATACCAAGATGGTGTAAGGGTGGAGCTGCCAGTGGCTCTTCGGTTACCAGGTGAGTAGTTCTTGCCAGAGAACAAAGACAACAAAGTGAGAAGAGATGGAATGAGAGAAACCTCGTTCCAGCTCCTGGATCCAGCTATGCCTGAAGCACCTTTCTATTCACATGAACCAATACTCTATTCCTCTTTGTGCTTAAGCTAGTGAGAGCTGTGTTTCCATCACTCTCACCTGGAACCTTTTGACAAACACAGGAATAGTTGGGTGGAATATCACGGTGTTCCGTCGAGGGCCCTCAGAACTGTGTGTCTCTTGCCCACCCTCTTTTCAGAGTCTTGCTGTTTGGGGGTAAGGAGGGGGATGGAAACACAAAGCGAAGAAGAGCAAAAGCAGAAAATATTCTTAGCTGGCTGAGTAACCAATAACCTCAGAGACTCTTTTTCAAAATTTTTTATCCTCACCAGAGGATATTTTTCCATTGATTTTTAGATAGAGTGGGAGGGAGGGAGAGATAGAGGGAGAGGGAGAGGGAGAGGGAGAGGGAGAGGGAGAGGGAGAGGGAGAGGGAGAGGGAGAGGAGAGGGAGAGGGAGGGAGAGGGAGAGGGAGAGAGGGAGAGGGAGAGAGGGAGAGGGAGAGGGAGAGGGAGAGGGAGAGATGTGAGAGAGCCACATGGATTGGATGCCTCCCGAATGATCCTGACTGGGGCCTGGGATGGAACCTGTAACCCAGGTACAAGCCCTTGACCGGGAATTGAACCCGCGACTCTTCAGTCCAGGGGCCTAGGCTCTAACTGCCGCTGAGCCAGACAGCTAGGGCCCCCGAGGGTCTTAAGTAAAGGTTAGTCACAGCACAGGATAACGTCCTCAACAGAATCTCACTCTCTCCTACGACTCTTTGTACAGTTTAGGGCCAAAGTAGGTTTACAGTGATGAGTATACAAAACACAGAGCTTATTCTTGTATTGTTATTTATTAATTATTGTATTATTTGCCATACAAACAACTGTAAACCTACTTTTGCCCCACCTTGTATATTGCCACATTAGTTGCCAGACAGGTTGTTTTGATTATATATTCCCATCATAAGGAACTGAGTTTTATATAATGAAGATTAGAGAAGCTAATTAAGTGAATTTAGAACTTAACATACAGAGCTTTTACAGTCAAACAGGCTTCAATTAGATGAGTAATTCTGCCCGATAGGAACGCATCAAATATTCAAATATTTTTTAAGAGGTAAATGCAAATAGCAGAAGTTTCAGTGCGGTCAACCGAGTTGAGAGTTGACTCCGGAAAGAAACATTTTCCTTAAGTTACCCTCCAACAATTAGATTGTGGTTATTTGGTAGTCAAGAAAAAACACCTGAATAAATGGAGAACTACTTCCCATTCTTTGGCTGACTCATTCATTCATTTATTCCTTCATTCACCTGTTCATTTGACAAACACTCATGGAGTGCCTGCCAGGCACTGTTCAGGTGCTGGGGTGACAGTAACAAACAAGACAAAAACTCCTTTCAGGGGCCATACCTCAGAAGCATCTCCTGTATACTGAGTTGAACTTAGAATGTCCCTCTATAAACCTGTATAGTGATGGGTAGTCACTTGCACAGGGATGAGAACAATGGAAGTAATGACCAGGACAAACAGAACTACAGAAGTCAGACCCCATGGAGGTGATGGGCAGGATTCCTCCTGAATTTTCTCCATAACTGCCACAGTTCTCCATTTGCCTTCCTAGTAGGATTTCTAAGTGTTGGGTAAGAATGTTCACGGCATTTATTGTGGAGGAATTTAGAAATCTAGAGATGAAAGGAGCTGATACATATAAAAATAATTGTAAGTAGTGTTACCGCAGATGAAATGCTTTTGTAATTTATAATATTTATAATGATAGGTTAGAATTACGCAGGATGTTTTCCCCAGTGATTTATTCTATGCATGACTTCTTTACCTTTCCAATGGTACTGGACTGACAGGGCCAATTACTGGTCTCTTGGTTCTGCAGGTAGGGAAACAGAGATATTCAGTGAGTGATTTGTTCACATCGTAAATCATGACCAGGTTTATCAGAAAGTCTGATTACAGGTTTATAAGGGAAACCAATTACATCTGCAAAGTTTTCCCAGCTCTCTGTTCAGGCTTTCGCATGAAACACCGAAATAACCTCTTTAGGTTTCAGCTTCTTCGTAGACTATGAGGCCATCAGCCAGACTCAGGTTCTACTAACTTTCAACAGTTACCTATTATGTGCAAATCATGCGTTAGATGCTTTTGGTGCTATCATATTAAATTGAATTAAAATTTAAATGAAGACTCACAACAAATGAAGAAACCTAGGCACTAAGAAGTTAAGTAACTTGCCTAAGGTAACCCAGCTAAAGGCAGTCAATATATTAATCCAGACATCCTGACTTCAGAACTCAATGCTTTTTCCTCTCCACTTTAGCACTTCTCTCTCTATTTTAGCATTTTATAAAGCTGCAAAAAAATTATACATGCATTTTGATTTGTTTACACATAAACTAAAACAAACCTATTATCCAAAATCCATGTAATCTGTGTAACATAATTAATATAACAAAATAAAAATTTAAAAGTGTAAGTTCATATAACCAAATTGTTTATGATTTAATAATGTTTGAGGTGCCTACATGATATATGAAGCTGTTGAAAGTATATTATAGAGCCCTGGCCGGTTTGGTTCAGCGGTTGGAGCGTCGGCCTGCGGTACAGAGAGACCCGGGTTCGGTTCCCGCTAAGGGCACGTACCTCGGTTGCAGTTTGTCCCCGGCCCTGGTTGGTCGTGCGGGTGGCAGCCACTCGATGTGTCCCTTCACATCGATGTTTCTCTCTCTCTTCCTCTCTCTCCTTCCTGCTCTATCTGATCAAAAAATGGAAAAATGTCCTCGGGTGAAGATAAAAAAAAAAAAAGGAAAGTATATTATAGAAATTCAACAAGATATTCGATGTTTCATTAACATACTGATTCAGAGGTTGATTCAAATATTTTGCTTCAGTTACCTTACAAACAATTAGATTGTGGTTATTTGGTAGTCAAGAAAAAACACCCAAATAAATGGAGAAATATTTTCCATTCTTTGTTGAGAAATGTATAATTTCAAATACACCTTCTATTCTGTTCAGCTTCAGCTCAACAAATGGATTTTCATGTTAACTGACATAAGGAAAGAAAAGCTACTGTGTTTTTGTAAAAAAAAAAAAAAAAATTAGATAGACATTTCATGATTGGTATATCTGCGACTCTGCCTATCATTAAACGTTACTAGTTGGTTGATAGATTTTTAACCATTAGAGTTGGTACATAGAACTAAAACTTATAATAACATAGATAGCTGATATAATATTCGCGATTATATTTGGAAAACAGATTCTCAGGAAATACTGCTATTTGGGAAAGCTATCTACATCTCTGCTGTGGATTACGCTTCTAGATTTCCCCCAAGTCTGCTGTTTCATCTGTCATCTATGGGTTTCATATATTATTTTAAAATATTTAATTCTGCTATAAAAGAATAGAAAAAAAGGAAGTCTAGATGGCATTAAGTAGAGAAGCAAATAGCCTGTGAGACACAGAGATGAAAGAGTGAGTACATGTGTGGCAAACAGATACAAATGTTGGGACAAAGGTGAAATTTGCTTACAGGTAGGAAAGGATGGAAGAGGACTGAATGTACAAATGTGTACGATTCACCCGTCTGCACATGGCGTATGAGGTACTCCGTAATTATAGGCTGAACATCCAATCTGGCTCAGCATGTTCTCTGTCCAGGAAGCACAAAGAATAAGAGTTGCTTATCTGGTGTTAAAATTGTGGACAGGAACAACTGTCCCAGGGACAACTCTCTAATAGAGCAAGCGAGATGTTGGCCCCAGATATCCTAAACCTGTTGGGTCAACTAGCTCAAACTTCAACTCTGGTCCTTGTAACCACACCCAGGGGTGGGGAGGTTTGATGTGTCAGGGTTAGAAGAGAGACAGATGGAGTATCTCAGGTAGTTCATATGAACATTTTGTGAATGGATATTCAGGTGGTGTGATCTGTCATCGGTTTGTCCATTATAGGTTAATCTAGCCCATCGCTTTTCCTGATTCTCACCATGTGCTTCATATGGATATGATAAGCTGTGTGGCTAGAGTATTTTAATTTGAATGGTGAGTCTTCCTGTTCCATGACCTCAGTGCTGAAATTTCTGGTCCTGTACTTGGAGACAACAGTTACATCAAGGTCACTCCCCATGTGGCACTGCTGGCCAATTCTGACCTCATTTTTCTTCTTTATATTTACAATTGATGATAATTACACTGCAGCGGGTAAAGAATATACTATTTCAGAAAGGTATTTGGTCATCTAAAAAGAGCATTTAACCATCACAGGGATACATTTCAGTAATTGTCTGGCTGCAGCAGACAAACAAAAGAAGAATTCATGGTTCAGCAGGATAAAATCAGAGCACTTGGAAGCTGGTTCCAATTCAAACTCTCATTCTGAAAGGTGAGATTTAGTGACATGTCAAAGGTCACTATTTCCACTAACTAGGAAGCCAGAACGGGAGCTGAGCTGTCGAAAGAGGCTCCGGGGTTATTTGAGATACTATTGCTGTTCCTCTGGGGTCCTGGATGATGACCAAGCGCACGCTCCAGCACATACTATGTAATGACTAAAAATAGAAAGTACAGCTGTCACAATTAATAGATTAACATCCAATGATGTAAAAAACCCACAGAGAATGTCTGTTTATTAACAGGGTGTATGGAAGTGTCACTGAGGCATTTCAGGTGCTAAAAATTGCTGTTCTTTGTTCTGTCCGTGTCATCGTGAAGGTACACATTTCCATTTGCTTCTAGAAGGCTACACTGTAGTCCATCTCCTCAAGTTAGTTGATTTTAGCTGAGAGTTTGTGCCCTGTCATCCAAAATGCTTAATTCAAAAAAGCTTTCACTCACCAGCTAATATGTATGAAGGACTGAATAAGCTGTTTCGAACAGAAAGAGGAGCGAGATTTAAATTATGTTAATCAGCACACACTTTGGACTTCCTTCCACGTGCCAGGATGTTCTGGGCACCAAAACAAATTTTTCTGTCAATAGAGGTAAGTCCAGAGCCTCGATTGGCAGCTCGGCTGTGACCTCGGTGATGCAAATGGCTTTTAGCTCTGAACACTTCGGACTTGTCCTTGGGCTTTCGCCTTGTGGTCACAGAAGGCCCAGTTCAGGCTCAGGCGCCAGGCTCTCCCAGTACCACCTCCCAGCGACATGGGTGCGGGTGGTGGGAGAGAGCTCTGACAAGTGTCCTTTTATCACGAAAACGGTGTCTGTCCCGAGGCTTCCCAGACTTCCCCTCCGATGGCTGCTGGCGTTCTGTGATGACAGAACTTTCTGGGATGTTGAAACCATTCTGTAATGTGTGCTGTCCAAGCAGCATCCAGATAGTAAGTGAGCACTTCAACGGCAGCTCGTGTGCCCGAGGAACCGAGTGTTCAGTTTTATTTACTTTAAATTGATATATTCACATGTATCTAGTGTCTACCACATTGGACAGTACAGCCTTTGATTCTTTTTGGCTAGAACTAGGTTACAGCCACCAACTCTTGGAAGGGAGAAGCTGGGCGATAATTAGCCTTTTCAGTCTCTAAGGGAGAAAACGTTTAGGAATGGCCACTGGGCAGCATCCAAGTGTCTGCCATAGGATGTGAACAAGACAGTGTCACAGAGCTGATGCTGTTTTGGGGGAGGCCAACAATATAAAGGTGTAAATACATTTAAAAAGGTAGCTACCCTCAGGTCCAAACAAGCCATTTTATCTACACTCAGTCTAGATAATTGGTCAGATTGTAGGGTAACGTAACAGGGAGTGACTGAAGGTGGGAGAAGTAATTGGAGAAGGGGCTGGGAAAGGTCTCTAGGAGCTCACGGTCTGGTAGAGAAGAAAGAACACTGGCATGTAAAAGCAACTGTTAATAAATAGGGTGGCACATACGCACGTATATACACATGTATATTTATTACATATGTATTTACGCACATAGTGAATACAATGTTTATATTAGGAGGAAACACAAAGCATCATTCAGTGTTGCCCTGGGATCTCCCACAAGCCTCTGCAACATAGTAAGACAGGATCTACAGCGTGGAAGCTTTGGAATTTGGCTCATGTACCATCCCTCGAGCAACAGTTGAAGCAATGCAGCTTTACTGGACAGTGTGTACATGAATATGGCTAACGAGCCATTGCTCAAACAGTATCTATAGGGTGTTTGAAAGTGGGACAGTCATGAGCACAGTAAAAACTTAGAAAGGACCTGTTAAGTCCCAGAACTTCAAATGGTACAACGTTTCTGAAGCCTGAGGGGAGGATCACAGTAGATAGACCTGTCTTGCAGGAGGCTATCAGGACTGGGGTAACTTAATTAAAGTGAAGATTTTGCTGTGACTGAGCCTAAGTGACAGTAGGTTTCAGACAGTATCGTCCTCTAAGATCTCTTTATGTGTGGAAAGGACGGCTTGCTATGTCTTATGAACACACACTTGTACAGAATGATAATAACTGTGGTTTGTGTGCATTCCAAGGGCTACAGTGTTGAAAGATACACTTTCTAAAGTCCTTTCCAGCTTTGATATACTATTTTATGATTTATAATGATTTTTACTTTCAAAGATAGTCTGAGTAATTTCTAGGCAAGAATGACTGAAATTATCTATATAATAAACATTTCCTCCATATTTCTCCTTGGAGTCATGGTAACACCTGAGACATCTCTTTTTCGGATAATTCTGTACTTTATATATCTTGCTCGCCTATAATGAAGTAGAATGAGGCTATGTACCAAGTTGATGTCAGTATGGTTGGTAAACAAAGTTCAAAAGAGATATGCACGTTTATTTCAACTATAGGCTGAAACTGAGTATGTGAAAATATTCACAAGAGAATTTGTGGCTGACAATAGTAACGTGACTATTAAAATCTCCATATTGCTACAGGAAGAAGTTTTTGTCTTTATAAAGAAACTAGATAATGATAATAATTTTGTTAGAGAATAATAATTCTTTAAGTAAATTCAAGAGAAATGTGACCACTTTCAGCCACTTAACACAGAAGCACCCGTTTGCCTTGTGAGCTTACTAATAGATGTAAAGCTACTTAATGGTGGTGACAGTCTCCCACTTTTCCTACCCATTAGTATTGAGACCTGCAGTGTTCAACGTGGTAGCCACTAGACACCTTGGGCTATTTAAGTTAAAATTTAAATTCATGAAAATGAAATAAAACGAGAAAGCATCTTTTTACCTCGCTCTAGCTTCATTGCAGGAGTTAGACAGCCACCCACAGTCACCGAACTGGGCAGCACAGACCTGGAACATTGTCATCACAGGGCATACTATTAGGGAGGACACAGGTTTACATAGCTGAATCTAAAAAATGTTGGTCAAATGAAGTGCTATTTAAATTGAATGCAACACTGGCCCTGGCCGGTTTGGCTCAGCGGTAGAGCGTCGGCCTGTGGTCCAGAGAGGCCTGGGTTCGGTTCCCGCTAAGGGCATGTACCCCGGTTGCAGTTTGCCCCCGGCCCTGGTTGGGTCGTGCGGGTGGCAGCCACTCGATGTGTCCCTTTCACGTCGATGTTTCTCTCTCTCTCTCTCCCTCCGCACTCTATCTGAACAACAACAACAACAAAATGGGAAAAAAATTGAATGCAACACTGGACATTAAATGAAAGCCATTTACCTACTATTGGGAAAGTTCTGGTCATAAATAGATTCCCGGGAATGGGTCCCTAAGATAAACTCTGTAGGGGTTTTAGGCTGTAGTGACCTTGGACCCTTAGACCCAGGCAAGAAAAACCCTGCCCTGGGCTCTGCATCTTAGAGGGCAGCATCCTAGCTCTCCCTTTCTCAAGAGCCTGTGTCCCCTTCCTACTTAGGGACCTTGTCCAAAGCACCCAGGACCCTGGAATGCACTGATGGAAAATTCCCAAGGTGACTTCCAAGCCTGAGCAGGCTTCTTCCCAGAACTGCCCTCCCAAGCCGAGGAGCAAACAACTGGTGGGTGCATTCCGAGGCCCACAGGCTGCCAAGGGTGTGGACAGAGCTTGGTTATGTGGCTACGAGTCCACAGGCGCAGAAAGCTCCTCTTGTGGACCACTGGAGCTGGCCCAGGAAGTGAAGGGGGTGGACATGTGTTGATCCCCGGCTGAACTGTGGCTGCTCCCACCATGTTTCAGGGTGGAACTCCACAGGTGTTCTTCCAGAGCCTGTGTCTCCTTTCTAAGTCTAGACCTTGTCCAAGGTACCCAGGACTCGGTGCACATGCTGAGCCTCACGGACTGTTACTATGGTATATTTCTCAAGGCAGGAGAATAGTATATTTTACTTGTTGGCTTAATGTTAAATATTTAAACACAGGATATGTGAGCCCTGGTCTTGCAAACATTGAGAGTATGTAATGGATTCAGCTGGGGTTTCTTGGCTAGTTTGCTCACTGTGGCTCTAATGGTCGCATCTGACATCATGGGATCTCCCAGGAGAATTCTTCCAAAAGGCTGCTGGTCCAGGGAGGCCCGATGCATCCTCTGCAGGGACCAAAGCCAGAGTTGCTGAAGGCCAGAGAGCTGCGGGAGCCCACGTTCCTGGTGAGGAACCTGCTCCTCGCTCTGGTGTATTTGGGACAAATGAGACTACTTAGGTGTGCCAGGAGCAGGCTCGAAATCCCTGCCCAGGATTGAGGAGGGAAGGCGATTCCTTTCGAGACAGTTGGTTTGGGACACTCTCTAGCCTCTCCTTTCCCCCCGGACATTCAGCCCTGCCCTGCTCCCCGCTCTGGCCCGGCCGGCTCCTCGGGCTGAATGGGCGGCCCCAGGGCGCACAGGGCGGCTTTGTCTGGAGGGCGGCGACGACAAGGGAAGCGTGTGTGAGGGTGGCCACCGCGCCTGGAGTTTGGACTAGAACTTTCTCCCTCCCTCCCTCCCACGAGTGGCCGGACTCCCGCGCCTCCCCGGGCCGAGGCCGGGTGCGCCCCAGGCGGGTGGGCGGGGCAGGCCGGGGCGCGCACCTCCTCCCGGAGCCGCGGGCGCGGGCGGCGCGGGGAGAGGAGGGGACCCGGAGGAGGCGGCGGCGGAGGAGGAGCGGGCGGGGCGGCGGCCGGGCTGGAGGCGGCGGCGGCGACGTTGGAGGAAGCGGCGCTCCCGCCGGCTGGAGAGCGGTGCTGGGACCCGCGCTGCCCTGAGCCCGCGGCTCCCGGGAGGCCGAGCGCGGCCGCGGCGGACAAAGGAGCATGCCGGCGCTGAGGAGGGCCCGTCCTCCGGCCGCCATGAGGCTCCGGGCGCCGCCGGGCCCGCGCCGCGTCCCCGCCATCCCGGGCGCCGGGCCGGCCCGCTAGGCCAGCGCGCCGCCGCTCGGTCCGCAGGCCCCGGCCCGCAGCATGGAGCCGCCCGGGCGCCGGCGGGGCCGCCCTCCGCCGCCCCTGCTGCTGCCGCTCGCGCTGCTCGCGCTGCTGGGAGGCGGCCGCGGCGCCGCGGCGCTGCCCCCGGGGTGCAAGCACGACGGGCGGCCCCGAGTGGCCGGCAGGGCGGCGGGTGCCGCCGAGGGCAAGGTGGTGTGCAGCAGCCTGGAGCTCGCGCAGGTCCTGCCCCCGGACACGCTGCCCAACCGCACGGTCACCCTGTGAGTAGCTCTCGCCCTCCGGTGCTTTCCGGCCGCGCCGCCGCGCTCCGCGCAACTTCGGAGAGGGGTCCCGCCGGCACCCACGCGCCTTTGTGTGAAGGAGGCTGCGGGCAGGGGTGCTGCTGGGTGGAGGGCTTGGCCGGGGCGCATTTCGGGGGAAGGCGAGTGCCTCTGCCTCCGAGCCGCCTTCTGGCCCGCTCGTTTGCAAAGTAAAAGTTTTCGGGCTCCCCGGCGCGCCCCGCGCGGTCTGGGCGCAGCGCTCCTGTCGCGGCGCGGTGCCACGTGAGGATGCGAGTAAACACGCAGTTGGCAGAGTTACAGCTCATTCATCCTGTGCTCCGGCTCCCAGAAAACTGCGCTCGGTTCCAAGCGCCAGCCCTTAGCTCCGTGCACGTTCAGGTCCGCTCCGACAGCAGTTCGGAGCCTAACAGAACACTATCAGAACAACACAGGACTCGGGCCGCCCTGAGTGTGACCCCCAGCCCCCAGACGATTGCCTTGCCCTTGCTATCTTCGTTGCATTAAAGTTAAGGAGCACCTTTTACAATTGAGTTGTTATTAAGGGCTAGAAACGTATTTGAGATGAAGTCTTGCAATTTCCAGCCCCCCCCCCCCCCCCCTTTTTCCCCGTGTGTGGGAGCTCAGATTTAAAAGCTGAGAACTTCGGAATTGAACACTGTGGGTTTGTTAGCCTTCCAACTCGGGGATTGGTTTTCGAATTGAGTTGCCACCTGGAAGGGAAAGTTTTTCTTCGGTCTCCTAACTCGGTGTGTGCTGAGATTCACGGCCCAGTTTTGCAAGCGTGGTTCTGTGAATTCCAGCTGAACAGTTGGCACCAGTGGCTCTTGATTGTATTTTCTGAACTGTGAATTGGTTTGGAAAGTCTTTCAAGTGTTCCTAATGGATCTTTTATTGAAGTGAAATATGAGTTTTCTGGGCTCTGCGTACCCCTATGTTGTTTTGGTTGGTTTTCTAAAAAAACACCACACACACACACACACACACATCCCCTCCCCCACACACCCACGCTGCCACTATAAAAACATGAAGGCCAGGGGAGCAGCATGAGCCATGAAAAACTTTAAATATAGTTTTTAATTTAACCCAAATTAAGCAGGGTATTGGGTAAGATAAGTATAAATCTCAGTACTAGCACTTTGCTCTTTATTTTCATTTGTTTGAATTAGGAAAGGTTTATCACTGGAAAGTGTGTGTGTGTGTGTGTGTGTGTGTGTGTATGAAGGCATAAAAATGGGTAAAATAGTTTTTGTTTTGTTTGACTCCTTTACCAACACTTGACCATTTGGTAGTGGCAGCAACTGTTTAATTTATTAGCTAGGCTCTTTGAAGTGGAAATTCGGGGTATGGGACCTTAATTACAGTCCTGAGCCAACTGGAAGGAACCCTGTCATCCATCTTACATTGGTCCTGGATCAGTGGCGCTTAGGCTGATTCAAGTTTAAGTCGAGATTTTCCAAAACATCAGCAGTTACAGCTGTTGATTTTGCTTTGTGGAAAGAAAAAAAAAAAGATAATGTAGAATATCACTTTTCAGCAGATTATCAGTTCAGCTATTTTACTGAATTTCTCACGAGCTGGTTAAAATGTAAGTGCCTTTAAAAATGTCATTTTAATCCTTTTTCTTGCACCTGAAAGTTCCTTAGATGAAATTAATAAGATGCATTAGTAATTGGCAAATACTTGTAAGTTATTTAAGGATCAAATAAAACTGATGTTCTTTTTTTTTTTTTTTTTTTTTTTTATCCTCACCCGAGGATACTTTTCCATTTTTTGTACAGATAGAGTGGGAGGGAGAGAGAGGAAGGGAGAGAGAGAGAGAAACATCGACGTGAAGGGACACATCGAGTGGCTGCCACCCGCACGACCAACCAGGGCCGGGGACAAACTGCAACCGAAGTACGTGCCCTTAGCGGGAACCGAACCCGGGTCTCTCCGGACCGCAGGCCGACGCTCTAACCGCTGAGCCAAACCGGCCAGGGCAAAACTGATGTTCTTGATGAAGCTGGTTCGAGGTGTACTGGAGTGGGTCGAAGGTCTTCTGGGCCAGTTCCTTCATCTTCACTAGGGAATCAACAGAGGGGCACTGTGGATAACTGACTTGCCCAGGTTCCCGCAGTGAATGAACAGTGGGCAGTCTATGTCCCAGGTTCTTGTCCTGTGGTTCCCATGCTTCTCATCCCCCCCTCCTTGCCTTTATTTTCTTCTTAGCTCAACACAGTTTTTGTTGAGTGGTTCTCCAGCTAGCAGGCAGCATGCTGAGGTTTGGACTAGGTGTTAGTTTTCCAGGGCTGTGCGAATAAACACAAACTGGTCGCTGAAGAGAAATGTCTTCTCCCACAGTTCCGGAGGCCAGAAGCCTGAAATCTGGGTGTCCGCAGGACCACAGTCCTTCCAAAAGCCCCAGGAGACTCGTTGTTTCTTTCAGCTCTGACCTTCCTTGGAATGCGGCAAATCAACCACAATCTTTGCTTCTGTCTTCACCTGGCCTTCTCTCCTCTGTGTCTCAGATACTCTCCTTTCTCTTATAAGGACACCAGTTATTGAATTTAAGGTCCACCCTCAGTCCAGGATGATCTCATTTCAAGATTCATAACTGAGTTACATCTGCAAAGACTCCATTTCCAAATGAGGTCACTTTCAGAGCTACCAGAAGTTGGACTTGGACGTACCTTTTGGCGTACACTGTTCAAGTCAGTGCAAAATATAAACGTAAGCATGGTCTTTCCTCACCAGGAATCTGGGGAGGTGGTTGGGGAGAAAGATTCATAAACAAGTCTCAGAACATATGATAAATGTTCTAATACTGGGGTGCACATGTAGCAAAAGGAACCCAGAGAACAGGGCAACCAAGACCTCCTTGGGGCACAGTTGGTGGGATCGAGGATCTAAGGATCCCGATCCAATTGGAGAAAGATGAGAAAAATAACTGTGTAGGAAATGCTGGGGTAAAAAATGAGGGGATGGAAGGTTGGGAACCCCAACATGCCCACCTGCTTGGCTTGGCGAGGGCAGTGCCACTTGCTATGCAGTTGATGTTGCTGGAATGACAGTGACAAGTGTCCCCTGCCCAGAGTGGTCAGAGGGGAGGCAGTAGGGCCAGTTGGAGAACAGGCAGGCTTTGTGGTTTGAGTTTTAACCTCTCAGGTTAAAACTGTTTTCAGTTGAAAATTGCTGGGGATTGAGAGGATGGCAAGGACAGGATAGAAGTTACTGATGGATTTAATAATGAAAACTAAGGCTGTTTCACATAGTGGATGAACTGGACTTACACATAGCCTAAAGCTCAGATTTTTCAACTGTCTTAGTGAACAACACTAGTTTCCAAAACCACATTTACGGAGAGGTCTAGCAGAAATTCTTGGCATGACTACACTTGTTTTCGGTATCTCCTGTAGCCTTTTGGATTAAAGGATTAAATTGCATTTATTATTTCTGCACACACATTGAATAAAAACTTAACCACATTGGACGTTTTTGTTAGGAATATTGATTGTTTAATTTTCCATGTTGTATGTGAAATGCTCAGTATTTTAAGTTTTAAAAAATTCTGAGGACTTTGGGGATAGAAAAGTTGTGCTAATGTAGCCGTTGCTTTTCCAAATGTTAGTTCTCCTCGTGGTACCTCGTAGCGATTACAGACAAAGGCCTTTTAGCAACATTTATTTATGATTTGTCAAGTAACTCAGGGACAAAGTCCATGTTTTTCTCAGACTATTTAATAGACTAAAATAGTGCATGAGTTTTGGGTTCTACTTTATATAAACTGTTCGCTTGCTATCAGAGACCTGACCATTGGGCACACCGGTGTGTCCAGCTCAGCGCCAGGTACACAGAAAGGAACGCTTGTGTCGTTCAGAAACGGAACCTCGTTGGGGAGACTGGATGTGCACCAAGGAGGAGACATGTAGGGAACAGTTACAGAAAGTCTCATTAAGCAGTAAATCTGTACTGCTGGCTGTTTGCATGCTTCAGGGAGCCCGAGGAGGGGAGAGTCCCCGGAAAGACTTATTATTTTTCTGGAGTTAGGCCGTGAGCATGGCCTAAGGGAACCATGGGATTAAACTGTGGGAAGAGGGCATTCCGGAGTCACAGTGAGGGGTGGTGACTGACCAGCCCTACTGAAGTGGAAAGATGGTTTCCGGAACCATTGGTCACACATGGTATTTAAAACCCCGTCTGGTTGAGGTCATGCAGGGGCGAGTGTGCCACAGGGAGGAGGAAGTGTCCCCCGCAGAAGCACACTGGGTGGGGGTGGGGTGCAGAGCAGGAGCTGCTGGTGAGGGGAGCGACCTGGAGAGAAGTTCAGGTTTGCAGAGAGGAATGGGTGCCCCAGTCGAGATGCTGAGAGATGAGGAACCGTAAGACCAAGGGTTGGCCACTGGGGTTGACAGCCTGAGCCCTGGGGCCCTCCGTGGACAGCAGGTTGTAGAAAGCAGGTTGGACTTGAAGGGAGCATGGGACGAGAGGGTGGCCATGGCACCTGGATGGGGACAAAGTCTGGTGTGCAGGAAGGTTTCTTAGGAAGGAGGGAGAGTGTTGGAGCACCTCCGAATACGGTTGGCAGACTCAGGAGAGGAAGTGCGTGGTGAGCAGGGAGGGTTTGGCTCCTGGTGGCACCAGGGACATTTCATCGCACGTGATAGGAGGGAAGGTGGCTGGAATGAGCAGCAAGCAGTGGGGGTACAGGTGGGTGCAGAGGGAGTTGCTGCCCCATTCTGTTGTTTTCTCAGAGACACGGAAGCTGGTGAGGCCTGAGGGGTGAGCAGAGGGTGGAGGACCAGTGAAATGGCCTTTGGAGAGGAGGAAAGCGAGCATACTGGGATTGCAGAAATGCAGCAGGGTGGCGGCTTGTCAGC
Organism: Molossus molossus; assembly: GCF_014108415.1. NCBI lineage: Eukaryota > Metazoa > Chordata > Mammalia > Chiroptera > Molossidae > Molossus > Molossus molossus. The sequence continues at coordinate 14,968,207 of NW_023425344.1, read as the reverse complement.
TTTTGCCTGGTGATCAGATTCAAAGGGAAGAAGCCACATTGGTATTTCTCTCGCGCTACATTCGGCCTAGAGATGCGAATAGTTGGGACCAGCCAAGCTGCTGCTTTGCCAGGTGAGTGCCACTGAGGGAGAGGAGCCCAGGTGATTTTCAGGACTAGCCCAGCAAGCTGCTGTGGCCTGAATTCCCCTGGTCATGGGCGAGGTTCCTATCTTTGAATGCGAGGTCATAAAGGTCTTACAGACCTCAGGAGCCTTATTTTCCAGCACTCAGCACGGAATATTCTTTCCTGCACATGGACGGAGTTACTGTCACACTGTAGGCTCAGTGCTGATGCCAGGGTTCCGTGCTAAGAAGCCGTGATTCTCTCATCCAAGGATCAGGCTTATCCACAGATTCCCTGCTTCCCAGAAGGTGCCTCTCACTGTCCCCGAGCAGAGTTTGTACTTTGCGTCCTGCGTGCCTTGGCTCCATCGGCCTCTCTTGCTGGAGTCCCTGATCCCATAAATTCTGGGGTCTTCCCAGTCCAGCCCAGCTGCTGTGAATTCTGCTGTTCTTCCCTGCTCTGAGCCCTGGCAAGGCTTATCTTCTGTGCTTTGTGTTGTTTACCTGATGCTGATGTTACTTTCACAACACCCAGCCCCTTGGAGGGCAGGCCTGTGAGGCCTGTCTTGGCTGGTGTCCTGGTAGTGTGGGAGTGAAATCGATCGTTATTGATAAGAGTAGCTGTGGCTGTGTGGTGGGAGACCCAGGCAAGGGAAGACGGAAGAGGAGTGCAGATTCAAATTTCTACCCCCCTGTGGCAAAGTAGAACATTTACTGTGTAGTTTAGGTCAGCATCTCAGAGCTGTGGGATCCCCAATCCAAGAACAGGTGCATTAACTCATTTATAGTTACGGCTGACCAACATGATCTTAGGTGTGTAGTGAGCACACAACGTAAGACAGTATGTTGGTGAGTTGCTCAGAAATATTGCAGAACTGGGGGCCGACGCAGGCATTCGGTCGACGCAGGCAAGCCTTTAGTTTTCCCAAGAAGATGAGAATGTTTTGCATGGCCCCGCCTCGGAATCCTGTTGCTTCTTGCCTGCCCGCAGTCCTCCAGCATCGGAGTATATGAAAGAAGTCGGTGGGTTTGGCAGTGACCCAGAAATCAACATACCAGAAACAGACAAACACAGGAAAGTTTGGAAATCATCGCCCTAATCTAGTTAAAGATGGTTTTTTTTTTTAAAAAAAAGGTAAAAGACTCTTCAAAGTAACTCAGAAAATGACACAGGGTGAAGTTTTTTTTTTATGAATACACAGTGACCCCCTTCCCCCCCCCCCAGTTCAGCTACATCTCTGAAGGCAGTAGTTTTTCGTGTCGACTGTATTCCTGGGGAGGAATCTTCAAGTCCAGAGAATGTAACTAGTTCATTCTAATGTCAACATTTTTCTCAAACGGATAAAAATTAGGATACAGACTTCTTTAAATTTTACTGTCTCATCAGCTTGGGTTCTGGGAAGAGTAGGAAGCTCTAGTACAAAGCCTGCTCAATGAGCTTTTAATTGTTGCCTGACCTAATGTATTTTAAAACTTAATATCATTTTAATGCATTGTGTGTGGTTCAGCTTGCATTTATATTCCAATGCAGGCAATGTTAGCCTGAAGAGAGCATTTTTAAAATGGTAAGCAGTGTATCTCCCACGCTTGCCTCTTTCCCCCCTGCAGTGAAACTTGTTAGAAATTTTGCATGTCCAGGAAGGGAAGTGCCCACATACTGCAGTGGCAGGTACCTCACCCGAGGCTCATGTCTGTCTGGAGCACTTTTAGGACCATGTTGATCCGTTACACACATGGAGTCTTTCACCCGGGGAGGCATTTCTTGTCCCCAGATTCCCCTGCTCAGGGCATGAAGGGAACAAAGGGAAGGTCTAAGGGATTGGTATAAAAAGAATTCAGAACCACCTCCCGTCCCTGCCCCGGAACACCTTGGTCTTCCTTTCCTCTTTGTCTGCAAGCCACAGGTCAGGTTTGAATCTGGGCCTTCCTCATACAGCAGGGGCTGCCCAGAGACCAGAATTTACCTTTGCTATTTACCCTTCCCTTGGGGCGTGCTTGATCATTCGTTTCCTAGATTGTTAAGCTGCTTGCTTTTGCATTCATTCCGCAAATAGGTGCCCACTGCCTACTGGGCCTGTTGTGGACTCAGGTGAGCTTATGCGACTTCTCATCCTTTCTGTGGGGGGAGGGTGCTCCTTAGACCAGCTTTATCCTAGTCCTGTATGCTAAGTATCTCTTTCTGGATCTCTGCCTCTTGCCTTCCAGCTACACAATGCCTGTCAGACGTCTCAGGATAGACTTGACAATCCGGCTCTTTTTGATGAGCTTTAACCCGCTTCTTCCTCCATTACCTCCTCTGTTAAGTCAGCAGGAGGTAGGCAAGTCACTGGTGGGTTTATAGAAATGATTAAAGACCCTGGATATTTTAGGGAAATTCGCAAGACTGTTTTAGGAGCAACCTTGTTAAAGGGACTGATAGACCTCTTTGTTCGGTTTTCAGTGGTCATTGCTTTCCCCTCCTCTTCGTCGGCACAAGAGGGACTGGTGAAATGTGAAGGAGTAAGCAACAAACAAACAGAAAACCTGATAGACAACAGTGTGGTGATTACCAGAGGGACGGGGTGGGGGAGGGTAAATAGAAATAAATGGTGATGGAAGGAGACTTGACTTTGGGTGGTGAACACACAATACAATATACGGATGTATTATGGAACTGTACCTTTGAAACCTATATAATTTTATTAATTGATGTTACTCCAATAAATTAAGAAGGAAAACAACCTTTCCCCAGCCTGGTATGTCTCAGACTTCCTGTAGCACATACTTCCAGTGTTTATGGTAGTGCTTTCTAAGACTCTTCACGTCATGACCTGTGTAGACAATAATGATGTTTGTGTGAAGGAAGCTCTGGGTTCGAGTCGCACTGCCCCAGGTCCTGCATCCCTGCCCCAGGGGTCAAAGAGCAGTCAACTCCACCTTCTTATAACCTGGTTGGTGAGTGTGCTGTTGCGGTTTTCGACCTTGCGTTGAATCATCCCTGGGAGCTTTGAAAGTTCACATGCCTGGACCACTGACCTCATGCTCAGATTGAATTGTTTACGGATGGAGCTTAGCTGTTGGCATTTTTCAGAATTCTGTAGGTGATTCTGATGCCACCTGGGTTGAGAAGCTGTTGTTCGGTAGCCCAGCGACCTGAAGGGTTAACCATGCTCACTGGGGGTCATCAGCTCAACCGAAGAAAGTAGAAAGAGCAGAGGAACCAGTGGAGGGCAGCCTCCTACGGGGAGGACGGGGCTGTTCCCAGTGGAGCAGAGAAGTCAAAGTCTAGAGACATTTTTAGGACAGACTGCTGGGAGTTTTAGCATTGAGGCTGATTCAGAGGAGACAAGAAAAACAACTCTTGTGAAGCGGGGTGTGATGTGCAGAAACTGGATTTAATATCAACCCTGGATGAAGGACAGTGAGGTTTAAAGGTGTGTGGTGCTCTGAGGGTTCACTGAGGGAGTCTAACAGTGGCCAGCATCCGAGGGCCTGGTACTTGGGGAGCAGGCAGCAAAACGCACGGCCCTCGCCTTAGTGTAGCTTACATCTTTTATTTTAGATGTAAAATAGAGACTTGTTTCCAGGTAAAAATGCATTAATATAAAATCACAAAATAGTATGAGAAACTATACAATTTTCCAAGGATGGACTTAATCTGGGAAATATCTTTTTTTTTAGCATTTGTGAGTTTGATAAGTAAAAAGAGCTTATTTTAATTTGCATCCTGACGACAAGTAAGAGATTAATATATTTTGATGTGTCTGCCAAAGGGTCATTTGTATTTGACAACTTCCTCTGTGAACTTTGTTTCTAATGGCCTTTTACATTTTTTCCAATGAACACTCTTGAGGTTTTTAGAGGCAACTCATCATCCAATAGTATCTTTCTTTTGTTGTTTTCTTGCTGCTTTGGTGGGGACTAAGGAGGACTCCAAGATGGACAAGCACGGTGGGTGGACCGCACAGGAGGTCTCCTCCGGCGGGCACATCGCTGTTGCTGGGCTGTGGGCTGTCAGCTCCTGTGTCAGACATTTGCTGGTTGCCTTGAGCTCTTTATCAATTCCAACGACTGACATTCTTGGTTCTTAGCTTAAACACAAGTAAAAACAGACATCTTTTGCCCTTTTTTTCTTACTCCCATATTTTTCCTTCTTGAGTCAAATGATATAATATTTGACTTGTGTGTATTTTAAATCTTTTGTCCCTGAGTAATGGCTGGGGGTTGGGGGCAGGTCTGTGGGATCATCACTGTATATTCCTGTTTCATGCGAAGGAGGCTCAGGTGTCCACCACCTGAACCGTCTGTTTTAGGACTGACGTTAGATCATTTTAGCACATTGGTAGCTCTGCTTTGTGGGTGCTGCTCCCGCCTATTCCAGGCATTGTACTTGCAGGCTAATGTGTCTCCCTGGAAAAGGAGTAAGCAGGCTCCCTACCGAGGCTGGGGAGGAGAGGACCCCTGGGGTACTCTAAGCTCCCCAGGGCGCCCTTCACCCCTCATCCCCCAGCACAAAGCAGAGTGCACGGTATGTGATTGTGAACTAAATTCACTCCCTGTATGAAGACATTTCTGAAGTGGAAAACAAGGCTCCGTCTACATGACCTGGTCTCGTCTAGAAGGTCAGTTCTGTTGTGGCGAGGGCCTTTGGTTTGCGCCCTCCTGCGACGGTGGCCTCGAGAATAGTGATGGGCATGAACGGGTGCTTCGCGGTGGCCTCAGATTGTGACCACAGGAAAGCAGGCTGTAAATTGTGTTGGATGACACTTTGGTCCAAACCCTCCTGAGAGTGCATAGAAGGACATTTAGAGTGCCCGAGAGGTGTAACAGTAACACAGGCTTTTGAAACACAGTTGGTAAACTTTTCTTTCTTTAAGCCTGTTTGACTCTAAGTCTAATGAAATGGATGCATTTCCCATCCAGATAAGACTTGAGAGCATTCTTTGTATTTTATGGTGCATTTCCTCCCAACTCTTGTCTCATGAAGGAGGCAAAGGGAAGTGGCTGGGGGTGTAGTCCTCCAGGACATTCTGAGACCATGTGCTGTTAGATTAATCTTCTTTTAACCTGCCTTTGTGTGTTTGTTTGCTCTAAACAACATCGGGCTTTACAACTCTCCCTTTATGGCCACGACTCCAGCATGAGGCTGACTGCGTGCCCCCGGCCCCTCCTGCCCCTCCTGCCCCCTCTGCCCCCCCTACCCCCCTTACCCCCCCCCCACCCCTCCTGCCCCCCCTGCCCTTCCTGCGTGTCCGGCTGCAGCTACACGCTGCTGGAAGCATCTATTTACGGTCCGATTGTGAACTCTCCATGGTGACATTTTCCTGTGTCCTCAGTATATAGCATGTGAACACTGGGGAAGTCCCTGTTTATAGAAGTCCCATTTTCCCCGCCCGTTTTGTTTGTTTGTTTCCTCAAATAGGACCAGGGGAAGAATCTTGCCTTATTCTTAACATGGGATGCATCATGCATTTGTGTGTTCTGCATAAGCATTTGTGTGTCAAAAGCGGAGTGTCAACCTACTAGGTCAAGGCTTATTAAACTCCTGCTCTTCATTTGGTAGTGAAACGTGTCTGTCTCTTACCCAGGCTCATTTATTTCTCCCATTTTCTTGATCCAGTTTCCTCCTACTTTTTGAGAAATTATCACATATCTTTCCTCACTGTAAACCTGCCCCCTAGTTTGCGACGTTTCTCCTCAGCAGACAGAGCTGCGTCCTGACGGTCCTGTGTTAAGAGAACCCGCTCCCCGAACTTCTCCCTTCGTAGCGCCGTTGGAGGGGTCACTCTCCTCCCCGATAACTGAACTCCTTGAGTCCATCCTCTTCATTTCCTTACCTATTTCAGCTTTAACCCACTGCCCAGTGTCGGCTTGACTTGGACATTTCTCATTCACCACCAGCTGTGTCCTCTTCCGGTCCAGTGGCTTGACCACCACCACCTCGTTATCACACTTAGTTGTCAAATTCTGGCCGCTTCATGTAGTTTGGGCTCAGAAGACCTTATGAGGAAACAGCTGCTTGACTGCAGTGTCGCCCTGCCAGGATCCCCCCTGGGGAAGGCCTGTCTCCCTTTGGGGGGGGCGCCTGGGAATGGGTGTCACCCAGCGGAACCCGTGAGAAACAGATTGTCTGCTAGAGTTAATTGCCTTCCGAAAGACTCCTAGTTAACTGTTCTACTAGGAAAAGTGTGTGCTCTTCACTCAGGGGTGAAGTTGGAAAGGTGTCTGTCTGTCCATCCGCTGACAAGAAGTTGGCAACCACAGACGGGGACTGTCCGTGACCATAAAAACTTTTTCAGACTTGCCTTCTTTTTTTTAAATGGCTATTTGCAGTTTTATTTTTAATTTATTTATTTTCTCTTTTTTACTTTCAATTATAGTTGATGTTCAGTATTATTTTGTATGAGTTTCAGGTGTACAGCATGGTGGTTAGACAGTCACATACTTTACAAAGTGTCCCCCTGATGTTTCCCACACCACCTGGCCCCGTACGTGGTTGTTACAGTGACACTGACTGTGTTCCCTGTGCCGCACTTTACATCCCTGGCACTGTTTTTTTTTTAAATCCTCACCTGAGGATATTTTCCCATTTTATTTATTTTTTATCTTCAGTCGAGGACATATTTTGCATTTATCTTCAGACAGAGTGGGAGGGAGGGGGGGGAAGAGAGAGAGAAACATCGATGTGAGAGAGACACATCGAGTGGTTGCCACCCACACGACCCCAACCGGGGTGGGGACAAACCGCAACCGAGGCACATGCCCTTAGCGGGAACCGAACCAGGGACTTCTGGTCCGCAGGCCAACGCTCTAACCGCTGAACCAAACTGGCCAGGGTGGATATTTTTCCATTTATCTTCAGATAGAGTGTATGTGTGTGTGGAGGGAGGGAAGGAGAGAGAGAGACATCGATTAGGTGCCTCCCTCACAACCCCGACCAGGGTCAGGGACCGAACCATAACCGAGGTACTGACCTTGATTGAAATCGAACCCACGACTCTTTGATTCTTGGGCAGATGCCCCAGCCGCTGAGCCAAACCAGCCAGGGCTCCCTGGGACTATTTTGTCACTGCCAATCTCTACTTCTCAATCTCTTCACCTTTTCACCCAGCCCCCAACCCGCCTCCCAGCTGCCGACCATCAGGTGTTCTCTGTATCTCCGAGTCTGTTTTGTTTTGTTTGTTTGTTTATTTTGTTCTTTAGATTCCACTTTTTTAACCTTTGTAATGTTCTCATTTTCTTGTGTTGGTGTGTCTGTCTTTCCCCATTTTAGCCATTATAAGACGATTTAAATTGCAGGTGTCCTGTTTTCCCCATGTGTCCCTGAGTGCAGCAGAGACGGAAGGAGGGTGCGTGGACACCTCCATGGTCTCAGTGTGTCACTGACGGCAGGTGGCGGCAGCTGTTGGACGGGAAGGACAGTCCTGCAGACGGTGGCTCGCCGGCTCCCTTTGTGCCTGGAGGAGTTTTTCTGGGAGGGGAACATAACATGCTTCACTCAGGTTCTCTCTCGTTCTTTTAAAAATTTCTTTGATGTACAGCTAGTCCATGAAAGTATGTAAGCCTTATGGTTGTATCTTATTCCAACTGAGTTTGTCTTCCAGTGATGCGCTTATTTTTCTCTTGGGATGCTGCACAGGGGTAGAGAAATCTAAAGATCTGGTCTTCTCATTGTTCTTTTTCAAGAGAGTATCTCAGAAAACACTTCTCAGCTCTCTGAGGAAATTAGCTGGACAGACCCGCTGTTTCTAGTTTTGATGTAACCTTAAAGGGACCGTGATTGGGGTCCATAGTTAGAAAGTGTATCTTTCCGATATTAATTTGACTTTCTCCTAAAATGGGTCTGGGAGGTATCTTGAACTACCCTGAGGACAGAAACATGTTCTGGCCTTCAGAACTTTATATATAAGTGCCCTTCATCAATTTAAATATTCTAATAACAACCAGCTTTCGGATATTTATCACGCGCCAGATACTGTACCAAATACAACCTCGCAGTGGATTCAGGCACCTTCCTGAGGTTGGCACTGCCCCATTTCACAGGTGGGCCAGCTGAGCGTGAGCAGGGACGTGGCTGCTCCCAAATTACAGGCTTTGGAGGCTCCTGGCCCAGGACTGTGTCTTCTTGGCCTGTAAATCTCGCTGTTGTTATATCCCTAAAAGTCACAGACAACCTAACTGTTCACTGTCACAGTAGGGTTGGGGGTAAACCTTTGGAGCACAAAAGATACAGGGGACTTGTTTGTGTACACGGAACCATTTCTTTCCAAGTGTGAGTGATGGGAAAGAGAGTAACTGAGACTTTTTACCTAGTACATTTGATGGCCTAGTAACTAACTGTGGCAGGAAAGAGTTTTAACATCCCATCTGACTGTCATCACGTGGTTCTGGGAGCGACCACGGCTGGTCCTACTGAGATCTGCAGTGTGGTGTTATTGATTATCAAACGATCCGTCCTTTTCTTATCTGTATCCTTGAGGTGGAACATTGGATCCTAGAATAATAAAGGACCCTATCACACACCTAGCTGCCATCGGGAGGGTGGTTGCATTTTGCTCTGTCGTCTTCTGAAGTGGAAAGAGGCCCTGACTCTAACTCCCTAGTGGGGAGGGTTCACGTACGAGTTCCCGTCCGTGCTGGGTCAGCAGAGCACCGGCGTGTTGTCCCTTATGTGATAAAGGTCTGAGATGGGAGGACAGGGAGGGAACAGTCAGGAGCCTGGATGGGTACAAGCCCTCACGAGAGCTTGGCCGCACAGAATTGTGACCCTCAGCGAATCATCATCGATCCAGCCCTCCGGAATGAAGTTTGAAACTAGATCACCTTACTGGTCTCCTTGCCGAAATTCTGTGATTTTACGTATCTCACAAAACCGAGCCAAACCTGATGAGATTATTGAGGTATTTTTTCAAATCCACAGACTTTACAGGCACATTTAATGAAGCTCACGTCATGTGATTAGAACTCATTCACTGCATTGCAGTAGTGAGTAAATGCAGGGCTGCTTCCTCGGGGGGTGGGGGCCGAGGTGGGCGCGGGGCCTGTGTAGTCCCAGGCTGCTGGCCGACCGGGGTCCTGCCTGAGCTCGCGTGCCTTCCCTCCCCACCTGAGCGCTGATTGCCCCCCTCAGCTGCTGAGACCTGCCCTCGCCCCGGGGGCTCATCCCACATGGGCCCTGTGCTGTCCTTGGTTTACTGGACTTTTGCCCCTAAGTTCCTGTCTTTTAGATCTGATCACTTGAGGAGCTGTTTTAGCATTTGAACTCTGGTTGCCTCTTTGTGTTTCCCTATTTCTTCCTCTGGAATACAGGTTTTTAGCACATAGTCTTCTCAGGAACATAGATGTCTAAACCCCAGCTCGCAGAGTCGCCCAGCCTGCTTGTCGGACAGCACGCCCGGTGTTTGGAAACAGACATTTGTGTTTATTTTAGCATAGTGAAGACACATTTCATGACTACACACACCTACACACACACCTACACACACACACATACACACACACACCCCTTTTTCCTTTGATATCTAAGCTTTATGGACTGTGTGCAGATTCTGAATCACATGGCTATTTTCTTGCCTGCGTGCCCCCTGCCCTTTTACAGGTTTCCTTCTGCACCAGGTTCTGGCTGATTCTGTTTCACAGCAGGTTCCTGTTGACCCTTGACGCTACCAGCTCCCTCCAAGTCAGCAGGCCAGTTCCCGGTCACGATCCACCGCCGTTTGTGGAAATACCTGTGGGCACGGTTGGCCATAGTATCGTTCTGCAGTGGAGCCAGGGCGGCAGCTAGATTTCTCGAAGTTCCGCACCGGGGACTGGGTGGAGCCAAGCAGCCCTCAGGATGTGGTGTGAGCTCTGCAGACAGTGCCGGGATGACTGACGGTTTGCACGGGACCAGGATGTGGGGGTGCACGTGCCCTTGTTTGCCGGTGGCCCTGGAAGCCCAGATCTGTGAATACTCGATTGATTGTTTCTTCGGTTTTACAATCGTAGGACCACATGGCATTTTGTACATCAGGGCTCTGCACTGTTGGAGAGTTTCAGCAGCTACTTTAAAACAGTGGCTCAGCCACCTACGTTTACGAATAGTCTCGGGAGACTTCTTACCGGTAGAATTATTTAGATTCTATACTTACCAGTAAGCTCTCTCCTTTGAAAAATAATTTATTTCACTCCTCAGTGATAGTTTCCAAAATGTGCTCTCCAAGTATCTCTCATAGAGGGAGGCTCCCAGCATTCGGACCAGCTGCCCACGGGTCTCTGGGAGTTGTAGTGGAAGAAAATGCTGGTTCCCGTATATTAAGAACTCCTACAAATCAGTAGGACAGATGATCCATTAGAAATATGGGCCAGTAATAACAGGTAGTGTTTGCTGAGTGCGTCAGATCCTGTCCTCAGGATTTTAAGTCTTGTATTCTTCAAGTCCCATATTTCCCTAATGAGGTCATCATTACCATGATCCCTCTTTTGTGCCCGGGGGAGCAGGGCGTAGAAGCTCATTAATTCCCCCGAGGTCACCCAGGCAGTAGTGATGGGAAAGGATTTTACTCCAGGCAGTCGGGACTTATGACCAGTATGTTATCATAGTCAAAGAACATTTCCAGACCGTACCAGGAAGGGAACACACATTCACAATGGGAAATGCAAATTAAAATGACGAGGGCCACTTTTCACTACTCCAATTTAAGCAAGAATCTGCCCGGAATACTTCATAGGTGATGCCTGTACTTCCATGTCCCCTCCCCCCATTCACTAACTTAGGATCATCCCCTTTTTGGCGACCAGGTTCTCTGCAGCTCCACCTGGGTAGAGGACCCGCCCACTCATGCCTGGACTCCTGGACTGCAGAACCGCGAGCCAGTAAATAGGTGCTGATATAAACCATACAGTTTGTGGTAATTTGTTACACAGCGGTAGATGACTCATGCAGAACTTTGAGGGATCATCTCTGTCGAAAACGATGTTCCCTTCCTGTCATGTGCCTTTGGACTTCTGCTTTTAAATAAAGTTCAGAAACATTTTCTCTAACCATTGTGCTCAGCAGCATTGACACTGCTCACTTTGGATCAGTCTTGCGTCCTCGGCTGGCACTTGTACTGAGAATCATGTGTGCTGATAGTCCTGGAGGGCTGGTTTTGTGTCCTGAGTGTCACTTCAGCACACAGCAGGTGCTCAGGTATTTTCTCAGTGAATGAGTAGTTAGTCCATCATGAATTCAGCTTAAAAATCAAAGATCCTAGAAGAACCTCAGTATGGTCTCAGTAGGGATTTCTCCATTCATTTACAATGCCAAATAAATTTGCTTTTATTGTATGCATAAATATTAAGCATCTAGTGTTATTTATCATGTATCCCACACCTTGAAAAATGGGCTCCCTGTTTCCATGGAGCTGATTTGTTCATAAGATAAGATGAAGTGTACTTAATAAACAGTTTTTCACTTGGGGGCAGTTTTGCAAGATACGGCATAAGAACCCTTTAGGGTTTTTTTTTTTTTTTTTTTTTAATCAACCAGATGCTATTCAATTACATGTAAACTTACTGTTGAATGCTAAAGCAGAAAGCTAGATTATTTCTTTTTTATGTATGAAACTGTTGAATAAAGAATCTGAAATAATGGTAAGAAAAACAGACCTTAAAAAAATGTCAGTTCTTTAATAAAAATGCCTAGAAGCTTGAAAGATCATTTAGTGACCTGTTTGAGTTGTTAAGGGTGGCCATAGGCCCATTTTGACACCTGGTGTCTTAGGGCAAACATTAATGGCACCTCCTTGTATTCTCAGGTGTCTGTTTGATGATAAACTATATTGTGACGCTCAAGTGGTTGGTACGTTAGCTGTTGATGCTGTTGACTTGCTGTGTCACTTTAAGGAACTGTTCACCTTGTGGAGGGAGAAGTTGGAAGTACTGTTGCATACAGCTCAAGAGGGCAGGCAGAGTGTACCGACTCATCCTGATTCACCCAGTCTGTAGAAAAGGGGGGGGGCGCTTACAATTGTGAAGCAAAGTTTATTTTTGTACTATTATGTATTAATTGTATTATTTTCCATACGAACGACTGTAAACCTACCTTTGCCCTGTATATGAAACAGGTCACTGTGATGGAGCAGATGCTACCCATCTCGTCTGAAGGCAACGTACTGGCCTGAGGCAGGTGATCAGCAGCAGTTACAACTGAACGGAAAAGTCTGGGTCTAAACTTGACTGTTTTCTTTATTTCTTTCTTCTTTTTTTTGATATATATTTTTATTGATTTTTTTAGAGAGAGATAAACATCTATTGGCTGCCTCCTGCACGCCCCCTACTGGGGATCAAGCCCACACCCGGGCATGTGCCCTGACCGGGAATTGAATCGGGACCTCTCAGTCCATGGGATGACACACAATCCACTGAGCCACACTGGCTGGGTCAGCCGGACCATTTTCCAGTTGTTATGTCTGACTGCGTGGAACTTGCCAGCGTGTGCTTGAAGTTCGCGGCCACACGCACTCTACACGAAAGCCCTGTATTTCCTCCCAGAAGTCCCAGGCTGTCTTACAGGGAGGCAGGACGTGACTGGGAGGTTAAAGAACGTGTCCAAAGTCAGGAAGTCAGATCCTGGAGTTGAGATGCGAAGTCTGGCCCTTTGCAGTCCAGTCTAGCCTCTGTCATTGTTTCTCATGCTCAGCAATTGTCAGGAGAGTGCAGAGGCTGGAAGGGGACCCCAAACACACACTGGTGAGAGCGCCCAGGTCAGGGAACAGAAGCCCACCTTGCTCTCTGCAGGCCCTGCCTCGGGCACCGTTGCTTTGCATCGGGCAGGGGACGCTGGACCCAGATGACTAGGGCGCCGAAGAGTGGGTGTACCCAGGGAAGCCTCATGTTTTACAGGGAACCTGGGGCCCTAGCCTGGGTTGACATGAAGTATTCTGTGTTTACAGGCACCCTTGTCATGAACAGTAGTCATTCTGTTAAGGGAAAGGTAGTTGAGGCTTTGGCAAAATTCATAAAGGTAAACATTAGCCAACCTGCGTGAAGGGGGAGGGGCGGTCTGGAAACCAAGCCTGTCCCTGGTCATTTAGCATCCAGAGAGGAGGTTGAAGAAGAAATAGTCCTCTGCTAGGAAAAGACCCCTTTCAGCCCCCTGCATGGATATGCTTCGGACCATGTTTGTTTACCTTTTCTCCTTTCCTTCCATAATTCTGTTGAAAATGACAGAAAAAAAAACCCCATAAAAATATGAGCAGACCCATAACAGTCCGGGCTGGAAATGAGAAAGGTGTTCCGGTGGTCCAGAAGCATGGAGGACATGGTGGAATAAATAAAACGGATGGAATCAGATTGATGGTGACATTACACCGCACAGGGACTTAGAGCCCGGCAGACGAAAGTAGGAATAGCCAGAAAAATGAATTTTCCTAGCGGGATCCTGGAAGACTTCCAAGAGTTGAATCTGTGGGGAGTGGCAGCAGAAGTGGGTAAGGAGAGCGCTGCCCGAGTGAATGAGCCTGAAGCAGCTGCTGTCACGCTGCTGCGCGTGCCCGGCGCAGGGAGCCTGGCGGCCGCCTTGCCTCCGCTCAGCCCCATTTTCAGAAAGCTGGGAGCTTTGCCAAGGCAGAGTACTGTGGGGCTTGTAGCCAGAAGGAGACGCAGGGGCACTCAGGTTTCTTTTGTGTCCCCACTTTCCAAGGATATGTGACTCCTGAACCTGGAAATAAAGGCACTTTTGTTCCATCTGCGCTTTCTACCCATTCACCCTGATTCTTAGCGTGCCAGAGAAACCCTCTGCTGTAACGGGGCCCCCTCCATCCAGGCCCCCCATTTGTAAGTGTGAGCACGCAGCCAAGGGTCGTCAGACATTGGAGAGGAAATCAACAGAATGACCGGCCAAAAGTTAGGACAGGAAAGTGGTCATTGCCCGTCTCAGGTCCAAGAGGGCACCGTGGGCAGGGAGTGGGAGGAGGAGGCCCAGCAGGCTGCCCAGGTGAGGGGTCTGGAAGAAGCGCTGGCGAGGGCAGGACATGGAGTCGGGCAAAGTGGGAACGGCTTAGAACTTAGAAAATAGTCGTTTGTAAGCGGAGCCGAGGTTTTCTTTTAAAAACCAAAGCAACAGGTTTAAGCTGAGAATTTTGAAGCAGGAGGAGGAGGTGGGGAGGACGGGTCCACGAGACAGACACCTGTCTCAGAGCAGGTGGAGAAGGGAGAAGCGGCAGGCATGTCTCTGATTCTCAGATCCCATCAAAGACCAGACGCCTGTTTCCAAACAGTGTATCAGTGAGGGAGCAGAAGACAGAGGGCAGAGGAATCAGAGAACTCTTTCCCTAAAGATGTGTGTTTCTTCCCCACACCATGGAATGCCAGTTCTCCAGTTCGTAGGTCGACCCCAGCCGTCTCATTTAGAACTCTCCAGGTCACTCTGCCAGTCTTGTTGACACGCTAGCGTCGTTCTGACACCAGCTTTCACAGTGTTTATTTGAAAATCATTTTAAACTCACATGAAAAGTTAAACGCATCAGAATAAGGAGAAGCCCTTACAGATTTTGCTCTTACTCACATTTTATGCCTTTGCTGGTTGCTTTAGGAATGCGTAATAAATACGTCTCCGATCATTAGGCAGATGCATACATTGTAATCTACTGAGGTTTTTTTTTATCAGGGTGACCTTGACTTCATTAAACATTTTTTTTGCATCTTTAGTCTTGATAGTATAATTTGGATATTTGTGAAGTTAGGATATTGTTATTGTTTGTATTTTTTACTTGGTTAACTTACCCCCAATTTAAGTTAATTACGCATCGCTGCAAGTTTAACTGCTTCCCTTATGAATTAACTGGCAGCTGAGAGATGCAAGTTGCTTGAGTGATAGTTGTCCACGCACACGGATGAATATATTTCTGCTGCCTCTTATTATGCAGTCTGCCATATAATAGGCAATCTCCTGTTATACAACTTTTTATTTTGGTGCTGAATCATATGAAACCTTAACGTACAAACATTAAGCCACAGTTAGGGATCCCGACTTAAAACCCAACCACAGTTTGTGTTTGTGTGCCAACGCTGACAGCCACGGTTACATTCATAACTTATTCTTTCTCCTAGAGGGTAGAAATTTTTTTTTTTTTTTTGATAGCAAGGTTAAAATGGTCCTAATTATAAGAGGGTTAAAATGTAGGAAAAAGTATCTTAGAATACTTTTATTGCAATAGTAAAAGAAGATAACTAGCCAGGCTGATGTGGCTCAGTGGTTGTGCATCGACCCATGCACCAAGAGGTCACCGGTTCGATTCCTGGTCAGGGCACATGCCCAGGTTGTGGGCCCAATCCCCAGTTGGGGGGCGTGCTGGAGGTGGCCAATTGATGTTCTCTCTCATCAGTGTTTCTCTCTCTCTCCCTCTCCCTTCCTTTCTCTCGCTAAAATATAAATATATATATATATGTTTGTGTGTGTGTGTGTGTGTGTGTGTGTGTATATATATATATATATATATGACTTCCCTTATAAAAAAAAAGAAGACAAAAACTAAACATACTCTGGTAGAATTTTTTATCCTCCCCTTCCCCCCAATTTTTTTTTAAACCTCAGAAGAAAGAATGGGAGGGGCCTGATAATTGTACTCTCATCTGTTCTCTGGGTGCCAGGACATTACGGATTTTGTACTGTTAATTCCTTAGAGAGGACCTTTGACCATACACAGAAACTTAAACCCAGCTGTATTTTTATGTCATTCATTCATTGAACAGATACTGTGGGCATCTTGTCAGCGGGATCCTCGGGGAAGCACATGCCAGGCGGAGGTTAGAAGTACAAACTGTGTCCTGGGGAAACCAGTGAAACACAAAGGGAGAGGAGGCAGCAGTGGGCGTGGGAAGCTTCGGACGGGACGCAGGCTAGCACCTGTGACAGGAGGGGTGGCGATTGGATAGGATGGCCTCAGACTCTGGCTCAGCTAAAGAAAGTTTTAGCTAGCCCAACAGGAAGTTCTGCTGCAGAGACTGCCTGTCAGGGAGTCTTTTCCAGCCAGGAATGGAGAGCTCTTAGCACTGCTGTGCCCAGTCCTTGGCTGGCATTGCCTGCAAAGTGAGTGGCTTCTACCTGGAAACTGAGGCAGGTCCTCTAGACAGCTGCAGGGAGATGTGAGCAGGGCAGCGCACAGCCACGGCAGCTACTTAAGCTCTGCCGTTGGCCTGAGCGTGAACCTGAGCAGGTTACTTTAATTTGCAAACTTTTGTTGCTATTGTTTGGAGTTATTGTGGGGCATGCCTGAGTAGTGTGTACTCATAAAGAAGGGTGGGTGTACAATGGAATCACTCAGATGTTCACCTTATGTTCTTTGTGGGGTTTACACTTCAGGAGTTTGACATTTTCATGGAAAGCATGGTAAATACACGGATGCCTGACAGTTATTTTAGATGATAAGTAGTGCTGGTAAAACAAGATGATGTGCGCATCCGGTGTGGCTCAGTGGTTGAGCATCAACCCATGCACCAAGAGGTTGCTGGTTCGATTCTGGGTCAGGGCACATGCCCAGGTTGTGGGCCAAATCCCCAGTGGCGGGGGGGGCAAATCCCCAAGAGGCGGCCAGTCAGTGCTCTCTCTCATCGATGTTTCTCTCTCTCTCTAAAAATCAATAAAAACAAACAAACAGGATGATGTGACAATGATGACAAACCATTGTTTGACGTGCAAGAACTACAGTGTGCCACCAGAGTTTTTTCTGTCCTCGTGAATGAATGAGTGCATGAATGAATGCCATTAAGAAGAGGACACATTGGTGAGCAATCTAATAATACTGAGGACAAAATGTGTGTGACCGCCGGTGGCATGTGGAATTACGTGGGATTGTCAAACAGAGCTTGTTCAACGTGATGGGGAGTGTTGGAATCCAGTAGATACTCTCTTCTTATTTGCTAGGAGGAATTCATTTAGAAATCAGCACTGGACTTTCACTTGCCCGAGAACAGAGAATCAGCTGGCACAGAGGGTGCTAAAACAGGAGCCGGCAGATGTTTCCTGCAAAGGGCCAGACAGGAAGCGTTTCAGGCTCTGCGGGCAGCCAGTCTGGATGCTGCTCAGCTCCGCCCTCAGCCCCACATCGCCACAGACCGTGTGTGATGCAGGAAAGTCCAGTCAGACTTTCAGGACTTGGACATTTGAATTTCATTTAATTTTCATGTATCATAAAATACTGTTTTAAAATTTTTCTTTTAGCCATTTAAAAATATAAAAACCATTCTTAGAGCCCATGGTCCGTCAGGGGAACAGATGGAGTATTCGATTTGGCTGTCCCTGGACTAGAACTTGGACGAACTTGTTGAGGAACCATTTTCATTAGTGGGATAAATGCAGCAAAGGGCTAACCATTGAGTTTTGAGGAGTTAACATTCCTGATTTTAGGTGTTTCTAAAGGTTTAGGCCAAATGTGCATTGGGGTCAGTGACTCAAAACATAGCTTAGCTCTGTTGTCCATTTTTCTTGTACTTGGTGAAGATGTAGCAATAACAAGTGTTCTTCTGTATGATAAATCTAATACACAGATCAAATTGTATTACTACAGTTTGTATTACTTGAGCAAAGCATGTATATCAAGGGGTAGAAACGTCTAATATTTAAATGCATGCTGCCCTGGCTGATATGGCTCAGTGGTTGGAGCATCAGCCTGTGCACTGAAGGTTGCAGGTTTGATTCCCGGTCAAGGGCACATGCCTGGGTTGCAGGTTCGATTCCAGGTCCCTGTCAGATGCATGTGGGAGGCAACCACTTGATGTGTCTCTCTCACACTGATTTTTTAAAAAAATATTTTTTCTTGATTTTAGAGAGAGGAAGTGAGAGGGAGAGAGAGCTAGAAACATTGATGAGAGAGAACATCGATTGGCCACCTCTTGCATGCCCCCCCTCCCCCCCCGGGGATCGGGCCCACAACCTGGGCATGTGCCCTGACTAAGAATTAAACAGGTGACCTCTTGGTGCATGGGTCAGTGCTCAACCACTGAGCCACACCGGCCCAGCTCACATTGATGTTTCTCTCTTTCTCCTCCCCACCTCCCCCACTCTCTAAAAATTTATGGAAAAAATATCCTTGGGTGAAGATTAACCAAAAACTAAATTAAAAAAATGCATACCTTTAACCCTCAGTATGTTATTGAGCGTTCTGTATGAATAGCTTCCTCTCCCCAATTCTGCAATCCTCTCCCCCATTTGCATAGTATCTCATTTTGTGGACAATTTTAACCAAGCCCATATTACTGGAACCAACCTAAATACCCAACCACTAGTTTTTACAAACAATAGTGCAATGAATAATTTTGTTCTATAAATATATAATTATACAGCATTTAACATGTAATATATTTTGCAAACATACAATTATATCTTTGGGATATATTTCCAAAGGAGGAATTTATGGTTCAAATATTATATATGCATTTGTATTTTTTCCTTCCATAGTGATTTTACTGATTTATAGCAAATTATAAGCGGCTATTTCCCTCTGGGGGGGAAAAATGTTAGCACTTTTTTACCCATCCTACGATTTATGGTACCTTGTTTTAGTTTTAATTTACATTTCTCTCATGATTGGGATTGTATATCCCTTCATATGATTATGATTTATTAATGTTTACTTTTATTGAACTATCTGTTCATGGCCTTTGCTAGGTTTTTTATTGGGGATTTTTTTTTTTAAAGAACTCTTTATATATTTGCAAAATTAGTCCTTTGTTTTTGTAGTGGTTATAAATATTTGTTGTTTATCTTTTAACATTGCTTATGGTTTAAAATTTTCAAGAAAATGTTTTAAAAATGTACTACAGTTTAAAGTGTACTCCTATTTGTTCCTTTCCTTAGATCTTGAAAATCTTTAGTATGCCTTCAGAATCTGCCTACCTTCCATGTTTTTCTTTTTTTCTCTTTCTAATCTGCCTTTCTTTTTTTTTTTTATCCTCACCCAAGGACATTTTTCCATTTTTTGTTCAGGTAGAGTGGGAGGGGAACAGAGAGAGGAACAGAGAGAGAGAGAGAAACATCGACGTGAAAGGGACACATCGAGTGGCTGCCACCCGCACAACCGACCAGGGCGGAGGACAAACTGCAACCGAGGTACGCGCCCTTAGTGGAAACCGAACCCAGGTCTCTCAGGACCCCAGGCCGACGCTCTAACCGCTGAGCCAAACCGTCCAGGGCCTGATCTGCCTTTCTTTTCATCAGACCTCCTCTGCGTCATCTGCCCTCCTCTTCTAAGGACACTTGTCCTTGGATTTCGGGCCCACTCTAATCCAGAATGATCTCATCTCAAAACCCTTAACTCCATTCCATCACAAACAGCCTTTTTTTGAGTTAAGATCACGTTCACACATTCTGGGTGGACATGTCTATTGGAGACACACCCATGCCACCCACTCCAATAACCCCGTTTGACTGTGTTTCTGATTTTTCCCTCCAGTGGTTGACTTTAAGAATTACATTCCTAATGTTTGATCTGACTATTTAATGCTCTTAAAATATATTGTCATTTCCTCAAGAGGATAATTGCTCTCTACCTTCTGTCGATCAGGGTGTGGATGCTGCGATAGCAAGCCGCAGAGAGAACATGTAATACTTAATTTTTATTTCTTCCTGTTTCATAAACTTTGATTAGAAAAACAAAACCGAGCATGTTGACATTGTCTCCCTCCCCTCTCGTCTCCAGTAAATGATACACTGCACCGTGCGGCCCTGCGCTGAGTTACAGCCCGCACACGAAGCTCGTCTCTCGCGGTTAGAATTCAGGAGGCGTGAGCCCGGAATAGCTCTCCTAAGCATTGTCTATAGATCAAGTGGTGTGATCACCATTCGCACAGAACAGAAATGGGTATATCTCAGCTTTATAACTTTGGCCGAGTTTTATATTTTTCATTTAGTTACCTCCTGGAAAGTTTGAAATTTCAAAGATGTCAGCAAAAATATTGATTATGAAGGGGTTTCAGGTTTATAATGACACATGATATTATGCATTTTCTAGTTCCACAGTCCCCCGCCTCCAAATTGAGTATAAAAACTGTCTGCAGAGGAGATTTATTCTCACTGATTCTTTTTTTTCTTGCACAGAATCCTTAAACATGGCAAGTAATGTGTAGACTGAATATATTAACATGAGGTTGTAAATATATTTTTAAGGTTACAGTTATAACTTTTTAAGTGTGATGGAATGTCTTTTTACTCTCCTCAATAAAATCTATCATTTATTGTACCAAAGCCTTTATGACTGAGCAAATGACAGTCCTTTTGCTGAAGCAATGCTGAGCCAGCCACTGTATTAGTCCACCCTGACAGTCTTTCCCAAGCTGCTTCCATATTTGGGCTTCATTTTTCACTCAGGAACAGGGCACTAATGTCACTAAGCTTAGTAAGTTGATTGTGCAGTTTTCCTTAATTTTGGTTTATTGGTTATAAATTTTTGGTCACTGTAAAGTTCACCAACTTTACTCATTAAAACATGA
This sequence comes from Molossus molossus, assembly GCF_014108415.1. Taxonomy (NCBI): domain Eukaryota; kingdom Metazoa; phylum Chordata; class Mammalia; order Chiroptera; family Molossidae; genus Molossus; species Molossus molossus. The sequence goes on along the minus strand of NW_023425344.1, from coordinate 14,947,677 downwards.
GTAATTATAGAAAATTAAAGAAGCTAGAAGAGATGTTGATTATTCTGGTCTGATTTTTTCCATCTTAAAAATTATGACATCGAATTCTACCTAGAGAAATGACTGTCACAAAAGAAGTCATTTATTACCGTTGGGGTCTCAGCTAAAACCTCTGACTTGGGATATCGTCACCATTGTTCTTTGCACGACTGTTAGCGCCTAATAAGGTGCAAACAGTCACTACATAAACATTTTTTAATATAAATAAATGTGAGTCTTTAATCTCAAAATATAAAGAAAATATTCTGTATTTTTTATTACTTAGATATAATTTTATTCAAAATTAACTCAATTTTAAGCTATGCTTAGCTATTAAGGTGAAAATATTTTATCAGGAAAATATTTAAAAAATTAGAGTCTGTATATTTTAAAAGATACTACAAGATTATAAAGAATAAAAGAAACCAGTAGAGAAGCCTCATCACTTAGTGAGCATTTTGATATATTTCTTCCAAGTCTTTTTTTTTTTTCTCCACTTGGATCCTTTTCAGTCAGTGGTATCAGTTTTGGTGTTTGCTTTGTAACATTGTAAGCATTTTTCTTTTCATCAGGTTTCCTCTGAAAGAGTAATTTTTAATGGTGTGTAATAACAATTTGTTGTTTGGATGTATCACAAAGTGTTCATCTCTCCCTCTTACTGACCTCTTAGGTAGTTTTCAATTTTGTCAGTTATAAACCATGCTGAAGTGGGTCACTGGATATACTTTGTGTCAGATTTGCTGGTGACTTGTTAGCTCAGGGTTGATACCTGGGTGTGCACCTCCAGGCTGCTCAAAGAAGCTTGTTTCGGGACCTTTGTGGCCACGTGCCACTCTGAATTTGCTTATGCCTGGGGGGCGGGTTGGTGGCCGGGAAGGCACTGAATTTGCTTATGCCTGTGTGGGGGGGGGGGTTGGTGGCCGGGAAGGCACCAGGTGTTAGGCTGGTGGGATCAGACTGGACCTGTACTTGAGTTCTCGCTAGGAAAGAATTCAGAGCCAAGACTCAAACTAGAAGGGAACATTTATTTAGAAAAATCACAGAGGTAGAAAAAGTAATTTGTAGAAGAATTGGGCTTAGGAAACAAGCTACGGAAGTAAGGGAAGGGCCCTTGGAGCTTAGAAGTGAGGGAGGTAAAGGTGACTTGCTGGGGAAGGTGGAGAGAGGGGGGGCTCCCAGGAGAGAGAGCACACTGGGTCCTCTGTCCGAAGGGTTTGAAGGGTGGTGATTTTAGGGGAGGTCCCAAGGGAAGCTCTCAATAGAATACTCAGCAGCTTTCCACGTGTGTCCTTTCAGGGTCCGGGGCCCTACTGACTAGTCGGTCAGTGCCAGAATAGGGGGTCACTAGTCTGTGCAGCTGGTCCTAAGATCAGCCATGGGGTCACCTGTCTGGCTTTGCTGCTTTTCTGGGCCTGGGGCTGAACTACATCTGAGGCTTGTATGCTATCTCTAGGGAGGGAAGGTCAGGGGATCCAGACAGCAGGGCCAGCTACACCTGCTAGGGGAGGAAAGGTCATCCTGGGGGAGAGGGCCCACCCTGCGGTGGTTCTTTGCTAGTACCCGGGGTTTCCACCCTGGACCCTCTGTACCTGGCCCATCGTGCTTGCTCTGCTCATGTCTGCCTGACTGCCTACCACATGCCAGCTACCTCACTTTTAAAAACCTTTGCAATTTTGATGAAAGAACACAGTATTGTATTTTAATTGGAATGTTTTTTTTTTTGGTTCGATATTGTTTGTTTTACTTTTTTTTTATTAAAAAGTTTTGTTTGTTTTTTTATCCTCACCCAAGGATATTTTTTGATATTTTGTTCAGATAGAGTGGGAGGGAGAGAGAAACATCGACGTGAAAGAGACACATCGAATGGCTGCCACCCACACGACCCAACCAGGGCCGGGGACAAACTGCAACTGAGGTACGTGCCCTTAGCGGGAACCGAACCCGGGTCTCTCTGGACTTCAGGCCGACGCTCTAACCGCTGAACCAAATCTGCAAGGGCTACTAAAAAGTTTTAATGTTGACATTATTGCAGTCGTCTCGTTTTTCCCCCACTTTGCCCACCCCCACTTACCCCCATCTCCCCCTCCGTTCCCTCCTTGGCCTTCACCAAACTATCTCTGTGTCCATGGGGTATGCATATATGTTCTTGAGCTAATTCCTTCACCTTCTTCATGCAGTCACCCCAGCCCCCAGCCCCGGGGCCTGGCCAGTCTATTCCAGAGTTCCAGTTCCAATTTGTTTGTCAGATTATTCTGTTCATTAGACTCCACATATGAGTGAGATCATATGGTCTTTGTCTTTTTGATCACCACGTGTTCTCGGTCTCCTGGTTGTTGCTTTAGTAACAGCTATGGGGAGAGGCCAAACACTATACAGCAATATACTTTGATCGCAAGAAGCATTAAAATGAGGGAAGATGTGAGTCTTACAACCAGGGAAACGGACTCCGACTGTTCATGAATGCTCATTGAGCGTGTCGTGCGTTTTCTGGTTCCCTCTAGTGTTTATGAGGTAGGTATTATTCCTCCCATTTCATGAATGAGGAAACTCTGTTACAGAGGTGCAGTAAGTAGCCCAAGATCAGTGTCGCTTGAAAATGACCAGAGAGCTGGGTTTCAAACACAGGTGGACTTGACCTGAGAAGCTCTGGGCCCCCCCCCCCCCACACACACACACATAGCAGGCTCTGAAATGTGAATCTGCATGAATCAGGATTTTTTAAAAAATTCACATATATCAAAAGAAAATTAGATGTCACATGGGTATTTTTGTTTTAATGCATTTTTAGAATAACTAAGTAGACAAAGTGAAAATGTACTGGAGTTGTATGATGGGGTGGTACCGTGTTAACACTTGCGTATCCGTACACTTGTGCATGGCACTGCCTTGGAGGGAGGTCACACTCGCCTTGGACCCACTGTGAAGGGTGCCCCTGAAGTTGACGAGTGTGATGGAGAACGTTTGGCCCAGGTGCCAGTGGCGTCTTTATTGACCAATGTGGGCGTATTTTGGAGAATGTGGGGTTCAGAGTAGAAATGTCCTGGGTTCACCATTCGGGTCTGTCACTGGTTAGTATAATCTTGTGCCATTAACGTAACTCTTTTGCACCTCAGTTTTCTCACTTTCTTATGTTGACATCCCCACTCCCCCAAATCAGGTAGCTGTAGCATTGCCACTTTATTTATAGAAACTCTTCATTGTTGTTCAAGCTGCCAAAGGCACATAGTTACAAAGCCTAGCGAGGAAGCTAGATCATGGATACATACTCTTTTTAGGCTAGTCCTGCCTTGGGGGTGGCTGGATTGTGACCTCTTCTAATACATGTTTGCTTCTTGGAACATTGTCGTGATGCGTGCTTTGTAACAATGCGATGCAGTCACCTTCTCCGTCTGTGTGTGAGGGCGCGTGGAAAGCCCAGTTCCACACCTGGACACTAGATTTGCATATTGTTAAACTATAAATAACATTCAGCATTATCGCAGTGATATCTGGAGGGTGTTTCTTTCTCTGTAAGGTCAATATTTTATAGAGCACTGTACACATCTTTCTGTTAGGTTTTTAATTTTTAAATAAGTGTTCAACTCATGTAAGTTGGTTAATTATATAAATGTATGTGGCATTCTTTATTCTTATATTGAACTGAAAGCTATTTTGTGTTGATATCTCTATTTTAAATTTTTGGTTCGGTGTGACACGAACAATTTAAGTGGCGACAGACGTGTGAGCTCTTTTAGGTGGTTTTTTTAAAGAAAGACAAAAAACCTCCTTTTTTTGGGGGGCCAGGCATCTCAAAAGTTAGGGGTGTAATAAAGGACTTCTTAGAATTCCTTATAGGTTTAAATATAATGAGCTAAATTACTTTGATATTGGTGGCATACATGTATTAAGCAACTTACATTTTATTTTTCTGTCATTTTTAGGATTCTGAGTAACAATAAAATATCCGAGCTGAAGAACGGCTCCTTTTCTGGGCTAAGTCTCCTTGAGAGATTGTGAGTATGCTTTTATTGTCACCTTTTACTGTTCTTTTGCACAATGCATTTTTACTGTAAATCTACTAAACTCCCAACTTTTCAGAATACAAATTTAGTTTTCCAACATATTGTTAGGAGAAATTTCAAGAATTGAATTTAAAAAAACAACTAGTCATGATTTCACTTATATGTGGAGTCTGAAAAACTAAATAAACGAGCAAACTCCACAGAAACAGACTCATGGAAACAGAACAAAGTGATAGTTGCCAGATTGGAGGGGGTTGAGGGGATGAGTGAAGAGAGTGACAGGGATTAAGAAAAGAAGTAGGTAGGAGCCAGACAGGTACCAGGCTTATTGGGGTGATAACTTCGTAAGGTATATAAGGTATGTAAATTAGATGTACACTTGAAACTAATATAATATGTCAACTGTAATTGAAAAATAAATAAAAAAAGGAACTAGTTAAAGCAAAGTTTGGCAAATTTCTTTGAAGGGCCAGACTTAGGCTCTGTGGACCATACGACCTTTGGCACAGTGACTCGATCCTGCTACTGTCGTGAGAGAGCAGCAATAGACCATAAAGAAATGAATTGATGTGGAGGCGACGCTATTTTCAGAACAGGCCGTGGTTTGCTGACTACTGGCTTTTTATTTATTTATTAAAAAAAAATCCTCACCTGAGGATATTTTTCCATTTACCTTTCAGATAGAGTAGGAAAGGGAGAGAGAGAGAGAAACAGTGATGTGAGAGAGACACACTGACTGGCTGGCTGTCTCTCCCACCACCCTGACCAGGGCCAGGGACCGAACCGCAACCGAGGTACTGCCCTTGGCTGGAATCGAACCCACGACTCTTTGGTCCGTGGGCTGATGCTCTAATTGTTGCGCCAAACCGGCCAGGGCTGACCACTGGCTTTTCGAGTGTAGGTGCTATTTTGAGGTTCTGCCATGACATGTGTTCACCTCATAAAATAGCCAAGTATAATTAAAACAAACAAACAAAACCACCAAGGGGAAAAACTTTAGGGTAAATGTTGGTGTTTTATCCTGAGGCCTCTGAATGTGATCCTGTGTTTTGCTTAGCAGTTAGGTCTGGTGTTGCTATGATCACAAGAGGTAGAAGCACCGCTCACCCTCCACTCCGGGTGCAGTGTACACAAGTGGATATTTAATTTGCTTCTTTTCCGAACGCTGTGCTGGGAGTGTGTTTCCGATTCCCCTGTTCCCCGTACACGTAGGATAACATTTCAGAGTACATCAGGGAGCCACACTGTGAGCATCTTTTCTGCTGAAAATCACACTTTGCTCATTTCCTGAGGTCTGTTTGTTGTGCTCACTTTCTCCACCCCAGGCGACCTTCCCTTCGCCCCTGCACCAGGGGCTCCCACGGGACCTGCTGCTGCACCGCGGGCGTGTTGTTCAGGCATAGCCCATCGGTCCTGGCCCGCCCAGTCCCCGCATACAGCCACATTCTGAGATACAGGGGTTAGGACCTCGGCGTAGGAATTGAGGGGGCCACAATTCGGCCTCATGTTCCAACCATGTTGTTCAAGGTTGAGCTGTATATTCTTATTAAAAGAATTGTTTAAATTTTTTTATTAATATATTTTTGTTACAGATGTTTCTCCTTTTACCACCCCCAAGACACCCTCCTCCCGATCCCGTCCTGTCAAAATTAAAAATAAAAAATTTTTTTTCTGTATTGATTTTAGAGAGAGAGGAAGGGACAAGGAGAAAGAGATAGAAACATCGATGAGAGAGAACATCGATTGGCTGCCTCCTGCTTGCCCCCCACTGGGGATCAGATCCACAACCTGGGCATGTGCCCTGACCAGGAATCGAACTGGCGACTCCTTGGTACATGGGTCGACGCTCAACCACTGAGCCAAACTGGCCAGGCTAAAATTTATACATCCTATAAAACTTTCCCTCACTTTTTTTGGTAAATGTTTTTTTGTGTGTGTGTGTTCTAGACTTTTTATAATTGAGAACTTCTATGATTTATCCATTCCCATGCACCCATTCATCCATCCTCCTTTCCTCCTTCCCACCTTCCCTTTTCAGTGTATAATATTGTCATTCTTGTGTGGGGGGATGCAGTTGCCAGAATGTAGTGACACTTTCCTGTACTCTAATCACTGACACTAGAATTGCCTGGTGGTCAATGTGTCTGACTCTTCAGTGCTCGTTGCACCACGAATGATGGGCCTTGGTGACCAAAGCATCTCTTTCTAGTCTCCATTCTTTTCTATGACTTTTTTGCTGGAGGTGATTTTTGCACCTGAGGTATGATGTCATGACTGAAGGTCAGCCTGAAGGCAAACTTGACTTTCTGAGAACGGGGTTCTGAGGAACAAATGGAACCAACCACTAAGGCTGCCTTACATCTCGATTTCCTGTAACACCAGGGGATTATTATCATTGTTTTAACTGTTGAAGCTGTTTTGATTAGAGGTTTCTGATACTTGTAGTTAAAAAGTGTCTCTCCTCATATACTTTGTATTCTTGCCTAAAGGAGCTAGCTCTTTTTCAAGAACTGTTTAAATATTTCTCTAATTTCACTTGTGCAGTTTCTGTGCACCTTTTTTCATTTATGTTTTCATGACCTCACATATGTAGATTCAGCTGCACATCCTAACATTAGCCTTCTGTTCACGAGGGAAGCTGTGGGTTGGTGAGGGGAATGTTAAATGTGATGATCTGACTATAAATATCTTTTGGCAATGCCTGATTAATGTGGCTATTATTAAATGTTATATAACATGTCAAGCACTTTTTATTATTAAATAAAAAGTGTATCTTTAAATCATATTATACTACTTAGTTATTCATGAGAGGTATTTTCTAGAAACACATGCAGTGCATCATTGACCGCAAATTTATGTAGTGCTTTAGCTAAGTCATTTCCTGTTGGAGACAGTTTTTAAAATCTGAAAAAGGAAGCCTATTTAAAAAGAAAAATAGAACTGACATTATATATTTCCATTTGCGGAGATTTTTAGCTTATGCAATACAAGTCACACACACACTGATTGAATTTCCTCCAGAAATCTTCTTTGAGGTGTAGGACTGGGAGCAGTTGGGGAGCAGGAGATAGGAACTAATACATCGGGCCTGATGATGAATCGTACGTCCTGGGACTTAAAAAGTTGAGGACAGAAACTAATTTTTACTATGACATTTACAAACATATCCCAAAATTGGAAGAATAATGTTGTAATCTCCCATCTCACCAATTACTTACCCAGGTTCAATAATTATGAACTCTCTGCAGTCATTTTTTTCTTTGTGTTGGAATATGCCCACACATACATGCGCTTACTAAATTATTCGAAGGTCAACTGCAGACATCACGGCCTTCACCTTTACAGAGGTCTAAGTACTGTGAGTGACATGCAGTTGTCTCCACATTGTCTGACATGATGAATATTCTAATGATGTCATGGCTAACCATAAGTTACTGGAAAGATTTTTGTAGTAAAGTTTAGGTTAATACAATTCTGTCTCTCGGCCATGGTGTACATTTTCATCCATTTATCGTCTGCTCAGTCTGTTCTGGCTTGTATAACAAAATACCAGAAACTGGGTAGCTTATACCAACAAACATTTATTTCTCACAGTTCTGGAGGCTGGGACGTCCCAGATCAAGGCACTGGCAGATTGGTGTCCAGTGAGGAACCTCGTCCTACTTGACCATCTTTTTGCTGAAACCTCACCTGGTAGAAGGGGGAGAGGGAGCTGTCTGAGGTCTCCTTTATAAGGCCATTCATCTCCTTCATTAGGTGTCTGTTCTGATGACTATTGCCCCCCAAAGCCCCACCTCCAAATTCCATCACCTTGGGAGTTAGGTTTTTAATGTATGAATTTGGGGGAGGGGGACAAACATTTAGACCATAGTACTATCCGTCCACACTCTACATACTAAGTCTCTCTTTCTCTATTTCTCTCTCTCTCTCTCTCTCTCTCACTGAACAGACAGGTGAGGGAAATATGAGTCTTTCTATACACATCTCAAAATATGACTCTTGTATATGAAGAGAGAGCGACTGCGCGAGAGGGTGTGGGGTCAGAAAGCGAAGGGAGAGCTGGACAGGAAGATGTGCAAGGTGGGCCACGGATAACCTTTAAGTTACCTTGAAGAGTCTGAACTGTCTTCTGAGGGGAGTGTGGAGCTCCTGCAGGATTTAACCAGCACAGAGACAGGATCAGAGTGAGGTTTACAAAGAGGTAAATGGAGAGCGGAGGCAAGAAGCAAGGGTGCAAGTCGGTGTGTGTGTGACTTGGACCAAGGTGATGACTGTGAATGAGGAAGCTGGTTGATACCATGTAGAGTTTCTTCAGCTTTTTATAAAATTTTTCAAACATACAAAGAAGTGGGAAGAACAGTATCTCTAGCACCTTGATTTAATTGTGGCCAACTTTTTGGATTGTTTGCTTTATCTCTCTCCCTCTTGCGCTAGGTATAAATTTTCTTGGTTCCTTAATCTTCACTGTGACAATCAAAAGATGTGTGTACATCCTGATGTCTGGCTTGGCCACTAATTAACTCCAAGATCTTGGCCAGATTTGATAATATTTCTTTGTCTGAAACTACAGCAATACCTTCTAGGATTGATTGTGAGGTCTTAATGGGATGAGAAGTGACAGATACTAACTCACTGATTTGAGTGATTTGTATAACTGAGCCCAGTTATAGTGAGAGCTGGACTTCAGGCTTGGCTGGATCCAGGGGCTCAGCATTTATTCTCTTTTCCTGTTTGTTGGCTTCACCAGACAGGCTCTTCTCTCATGGTAGCAAGAGGGTCATCAGTTCCAGGTTTACATCTTGACCGCTAATCAAACCAATGGAAATGGCTGCTCCCTGACCGCTGTCTATCTCCTCACCCCAGCTCCTAGGTTTCCTTAGACCAAGGTCATGTAATTATGACAATTACTAGGGCCAGACTGTTTGGAAATTCAGGACGGGGGTTGATGAAGTGCCACATCTGGAGAGGTGGTGTTGAGGATTCTAGGCACTCTCTGGTGTGTGACATATGCGTGGGAAAGTAGGGAAAACAGGGAGAAGGTGCACAAACAAGGGCAAAAGCTATGCTTAGCACGGCGACTGCACATGAGGTAGTTGATAACAAGTATAGCCGTTATCATGGTTCAATTCTGGAATCTGTGACAGCTGCAGTCTTCTATAGGACTGTAGTTTAGTGATGACTGAATTTGAATAACATTAGGATACAAACTACTTTTTTGACATGCGCCTTTGCTCTTCTGTTAACCACAACCCATAGCCTTGCAGCCAGCTTCCTGGAACGTGAAGTCTGGCTTGGCACCTCCACTGGGCTGATCTTGGTCGAAGCGTTCTGCCTTCGGTTTCCTCCCATTACTCTATGATTGTTTTCTGCGTGGAGTTAAGCGCAGTGTGCTGAAATATTTGTGACCGTGTTCCTATATAAATAACGTTTTCTTTTCTTTTCAACAGGGATCTCCGAAATAATCTTATTAGTAGTATAGATCCTGGTGCCTTTTGGGGACTGTCATCGCTAAAAAGATTGTAAGTGTTTGAATTGCTCACTTAGGAGTTTGAACCGCTTCTTTTATAAGTCAGCTGGTCATCGACTTGAAGGTTTCACATGATAAAAAATGGGTTTTTAACAGTTTCGAGAGGTTCACCTGGCCAGGTCCCTGATAGGAAACAGAGAAGATTTAATATAAATCACTGAGAAGGCAGTTAGTTTGTGTAGCGACTTGATCTGCTGGCTGGTTGTGTCCCTCTCATGCTAATAAAATCATTGCCGTATTGGCTTTGTCAGCTGCCAGTCATCCGCAGCCGACTTTCAGGTACGAGTGCATTCACATCGCAGCTGTTCTAACTGCCGCATCCAGTGGGGTGCCTTTGCACTAATGATTTAAAGTGTTGCCGTTTTCCTGTGTACGTCATGTATTATTACTTCAAAACCTGAAGGCCAGTTTTAACTCGAAGCTGGAAACTCCTTCCTGTGCACTGTGTCGCAGTCGTGGGGACGCGACCCTCTGCTGACGCCAGCGCTGTCTGCCGAGCCCTCCTCAGGGCATCGTCATGGGCTGGCTGCTCGCCTGCTCTGGCTTCTCGGGCACAGCTTGCAGACTCGCGGGACAGGTAGAGGGGATGAACGCACATCGAGTATGCTCTGCCCGATCAAATGGGAACAGTCTGCCAAGGAGAGGCGGCGCCACCCGAGAGGAGCCTGGCCCGCCCAGGAGCAGCCAGCGTGCAGATTGGACCTTGCCCCGTTGAGGAGTAACGGAAGAGTGGGCCGAGGTGCGAACGCGTGTCTCGGGGACAGAGTTTGCTTCCTGGCCATAGACTGAAGTAGCAAGGGCACCGAGAATGCTGGCAGGCTGGCTGGGGCCGGGCCGGGCAGGAGGAGGCTTCCGTAGGCTTTGAAGACCTCCCGCCATGTTAAAAAGTTTCCAAATCTATTGTTTAGAAGGGGGGATGGGGTGGGACGGGCAGAACTTTATGAACATGACATTGACATGATCAGATTTGTGTTTGAGAATATTTCTAATGGCAGTGAGGAGAAACCACTCGAGTGCAAAGAATCAGGGACAAAAAATGTTGAGGAGAGATACCAGCTCCATGCTTTCATTATTTTTTTTTCTTTATTGATTTTATTTTATTTATTTTTATTTTTTATCTTCACCCGAGGACATTTTTTGCTCAGACAGAGTGGGAGGGAGAGAGAGAGACAGAGAGAGAGAAACATCGACGTGAAAGGGACACATCGAGTGGCCGCCACCCGCACAACCCAACCAGGGCCGGGGACAAACTGCAACCGAGGTACATGCCCTTAGCGGGAACCGAACCCGGGTCTCTCCGGACCACAGGCCAACACTCTAACCGCTGAGCCAAACCGGCCAGGGCTCTTTATTGATTTTAGAGAGAGATGAAGGGAGAGGAAGAGAGAGAGAGAAACATTGAGAGAGAACATTGCTTGGCCTCCTCCTGCATGTTCCCCACTGGGGATCGGGCTCACAACCTGGGCATGTGCCCTGACTGGAAATCGAACCCGCGACCTTCTGGTGCATGGGTTGATGCTCAACCACTGAGCCACACCTGCTGGGCGCCTTCATTCTTTTTAATAGTCACCTTTTTAGCCCCTGTCTCTGTCTCTATCTCTTTTTTGGTTCTGTGATGCTTTCTTATTATTTACGTTTTTTAAAAAAGTTCAAGGTGCCACCTGACCGGTGTGGCTCACTGGTTGAGCTTTGGCCCATGCACCAAGAGGTCACCAGTTTGATTCCAGGTCAGGATACATGCCCAGGTTGTGGGCCTGATCCCCAGTGGGGAGCATGCAGGAGGCGGCCAGTCGATGTTCTCCCTCATTGATGTTTCTATCTCTTCCTCTAAAATCAGTAAAGAAAAATAAAGTAAAAAGTTCAAGTTGCCTGCATATTATTTATGTCTTACTTGTTTTCCATGGTGTCTGTGCAATAAAACTGGCTATGTTTACTCTTAGTGTAGTCATGCATGACTGACTTTCACGTTGATGCTGACCTTCCATCTAATGCTTTGGACTTCTTGTAGCTATTACTCTGTCAGTTAATGTCTGCTCATATTTATAGTCAGATCCATTTGTAAGAGTTGGCCATGCTAATTTTTCAAATTTTTTTTTGTTACATTTGCAAGTAAAATTATCTTTCATTAAAAACTTCTTCTCTCCAGGTCTCCTGTTAGTCTGAAGGTTCAGAATTCCCCTCTTGGGCAGTCTTAAGGTTTAGAATGCTGGAAGATTAGGAGTAGTGGGAATTAAAGTGTTCTCGCTAGTCTTGTGAAGTTTGAAATTCCGGGCAGAATCTGTCAAAGGGAACTTATTGCCATGGTCTTTGTTGAAGGTGGGGTGGTGGCTCAGGGTGTCCGCATGGACTGATGTGCCCTCAGAGTCCTCAGATGCTCAGGGATGCGTGGAGGAGGCTGGGTTTCTTCCCCATTCATACGACTCTTCACTGTTTTCCAGTCAAGGTTTTTTAATGAAACAAGTCAGAAAATCTGGCCCGTCTTGGGTAGATCAGTGGGGTATGAGACCGGAGTTCTAGAAAAGGGGGATGAGGGTTGGAGGGTGGTAGGCATTAGGTAGGATCAGAGCTGCAGTGGGCAAGCAGTGTAGAGTTCAGAGTAGTGGTAGCAACTAGGTTTAGCAACACAAAGTGGTGAGGCAGACCAGCCTCAGTTAAGTTGTGTACAAACCCCACAGTGCGCCAGGCTCCAGAGAGACACAGGTAATCCCGGAACCCCTTGAGGGTGTGCAATATAGTGAAATCGTATCCCCAACCAGAAGCCTGGATGCGGACTTGGAGTCTGCTTACAGAGAGGTGGAGCCATGGCTGGAGTTTAGCTGTTAAGAGGATCGGAAGCTGTTGGGGTCCAGCCAGACTGACAAAGGCCGGGGTGTCGAGCGGGCCATGAGCAGGCAGCACACCTCTCTGGAAAGTGTCAGAGAGTGGAGGGCTGGGGCCAAAGGAGCTTGATTTATACCAGCAGCTCACTTTCTTTTCTTTTTAATTTTTATTTATTGATTTTTAAAGAAAGAGGAAGGGAGAGGGAGAGAGAGATACAAACATCGATGAGAGAGAACCTTGATTGGCTGCCTCCTGCATGCCTCCCACTGGGGACAGGGCACACAGCCTGGGCATGTGCCCTGACTGGGAATCGAACTGGTGACCTCTTGGTGCATGGGTTGACGCTCAAACACTGAGCCACACCGGCCGGGCAGCTGCTCACATTCTTTGTGCTTCTTACTAGGGGCAGACAGACTCTGTGTTCGGATGGGTCAGTTCGAACCTGTCCTGCAAACAGGAAGCCTAGATAGGAAGCCAGGAACCCTGGGGCCAAGGTCCAACCATCTCTGTTTTCACTGTCCCTCTTGGTGATTCTGACACTAAAGAGTGAGAACTTCTAGAATATGTGAGTAATTTTCTCCAGATTTTTTTCCCAAGGGGAAGGCTGCGACGTCATACTGCCAGACAAGGTCACTGATTTTGCACTGTGTGATCCACACCACTGTATTCATAGCTTTTTGTTTTTTTTGTTTGTTTGTTTGTTTTTTATCCTCACCCGAGGATATTTTTCCATTTGTTGTACAGATAGAGTGGGAGGGAGAGAGGAAGGGAGAGAGAGAGAGAAACATCGACGTGAAGGGACACATCGAGTGGCTGCCACCCGCACGACCAACCAGGGCCGGGGACAAACTGCAACCGAAGTACGTGCCCTTAGCGGGAACTGAACCCGGGTCTCTCCAGACCGCAGGCCGATGCTCTAACCGCTGAGCCAAACTGGCCAGGGCCATAGCTTTTTGTTTTTTAGGGAAGATTAGTGTTAACAATATCCCCATGCTGCAGTCGAGGTTGAAGGACACTGGACTGTTAGTAAAAAGCAGTTTTATTAGGCCATTTTAAGGAAACTGCAAAATATCTTAGGTTCTCCATCTAGTTGTTTATCCTTCAGCAAATAATTTCTCAATTACTGCCATCCAAAATAAATATATAAACTACTTATTCAGCAGCATTTAATTTAATTACTAATATCGTACCAGGCATCGCCTTAGCATTTTTCATTGCATAACACATTAAGTAGTCTCTTGTGTTCTTGTCTAGGAAGGTAATTGCCATTTGTAATGTTCTTCCCACTAGAAACTACATTCTAAGTTCCAAACAGCTGACTTGTAGTTGAACGTACAGTATTTAGCTCGCAAGCTGAGCTTAGATGTAAACTCAAGGAGATGTAAAGATTCTCTGAGGTAGTGACGTTTTATAGCTGCTTATGGATACAGGCGCTTTTTCTTATGGGGCCTTAAATCATTCATTTCAATTGTGCATCTCACTTGATAGCCACACGTAAGTGTTTTTGTAAGTGTGCCATGCTTTTGCCTTTATTTTGTAGATAATTTGAATCAGGAAAATTAAGTGGCTTTCTGCAGAATAAACTACCAGAAGTAGGTAAAACCTAGACCCACTCTGTGTCTCTTTTTGCTTTATCAACAAATTCAAGTTGATTCTCAGTCTAAATGAACACCCATTATCAGTACCTAAATACCATTTTAAATAGATACAGCTATAATGAAATTGTTTCCCAAAGAATCGATGGTAATTGCACCATTTAAAGCTCAGAATTGAAACAAGAGAATAAATAGAGGCCAGAAATGCTTGTTTAAGCAACAACTCACAAGATGATGCCTCGTTTTCTTAAGAAGTAAAACCTAGAAATAAAGGGAAAATCAGCTGGAATTAAAAAAAAGGAAAGTTCTGCACGATTAAATACTTAGCTTTAACAGTGTGAGGAGCTGGAGAATAGCAGGTGCACATAAAGAATTGTATTGCATAAGATTCTCTGATCAAAAGCTGACATAGAAAGGGAAGGCAGAACTGTATGATGACAGACCACCAGGATTCCCCAAACTACGAAATACCTACGTGAAAAACTTAGTAGGTTTACATGCTGTTTCCTTGTAACTTCTCATCAGATTGATACTTTTTCTTCCTTTACCAACTATACAGTTTAAAATCCAACAGCTTTAGTTCAGAAGTGGGTGGTGCAAATCACTTCTCTAAAGAGTGTAACTCAAAGAATACATAACTCAGAGTTATTACAGGGAATAATAGGGACATTAAGAAGATGTGATAAAAATATGTTTGAAAGTTTGTTTTAGAAAGTGTGTTCTCATTCTTTGATCAGAATTGAAAGTGGTGAATAGTTTCAAATCTAACAGCTGATAAAAATGAAGACTCATTGTTTTAGGGCTTTCTTGCGGTTTAGTTCACTCAGTCCACTGGTAAATGAAAGCCATGCCATCTTCCTTGAAGGTTCTAGGAGTGATCACTTACTTCCCAATTAAAATGTAATCTCCAGATTAAAATTGTGTCTGCTGTCCTTGGTTTGAAGAAAAACAGTAAAACAAACAAACAAACAAAAAATAAAATACAGGGGTGGGCAAAAGTATCTTTATAGTTGTGAGTGCTTGAAATAGATTTTATTCTTGTATTATTTATTTGTATTTTACCCAGAAACCTACTTTTGCCCACCCCTGTATTTACTAAACATTTTATGCAGATGGAAAGGGGGGGAAAAAATGGACCGAGAAGAAAAAAACACTGAGATAGTAGCATTTGATGAGAACTATACAATTTTTGAGTGATGGGGAAAAAAAACCATAATCGAGCCACTACCTCGATACTGTTAAACAATATCTAGTAATGGCCCAGTTATTTTTCTATGGAGACTAAATGATAAATCTGTGAAGTAAAAGCGTATTCAGTTGTGTTTTCTTTACTTTGAAAACTTCTGAGTATTTAAGAATTGAAGTAAGAAAGCCTGAAGGTTCAGATGTTCTCGAGGAGGTGATACAAGTTCCAGCATTTATTTTGCTAATTTGCCCTCTTATCCATTGTGTTTGATGTTGGCTGAGATGAGGTGGGTTCCCTCACTTTCCCCAGAATAATTAACTGTGTAGGGCATCTACGGACTTGCGTCATGGACAGGAAAGTAGATGGGGTCTCATTTGTATCCTCCAGTTGGATCTTGGGTCATTTCACAAGATTCAGTGGTTGAACTAATCAAACAGCGTGTAGCCTGCACACGCCAGAAGTCAGGGGGAGCAGGGGTTACTGCCGCTCTCGGTGTGTAGCATCTCTCCTGAGGTAGGTGAGTATCTCAGAGATGCTGAGAAGAAAGGTTTTGTACGATCCCTGGCTCCTGTTTTTGAATATTGAGTGTATGAAACCTTCATTAACCCAGATCACTGATTGAAGACATTTTTCCCCACTTTCTCCCTAGGGACCTGACAAATAATCGAATAGGATGTCTGAATGCAGACATATTTCGTGGACTCACCAATCTGGTGAGATTGTAAGTACATCTTTCCTGTTAAGATATAAGGAAACATTTGAACCAGTCCCCAAGTATTTGTAAATAGTGATGACATGTTTAGTATTCAAGTAGCAACTGTACAGAAGCAACTGAAGTGGTGAGGGGGTAAGGAGGTCGGAATTTCATCCCGGGGATACTTGTAATGTCATCAGAACATGATACTGCGTTGCTGCACACGAAGGGACACACACAGACACATGTTGTAGAATATGCTCCAGGGAACATGTTCACACTGAGAAAGATGATTGAAAGCTTTGATATCCAGGGAAAATTCTTGGAAGAGGTAAAACTCTGAGCTGTCAGCCCAGAAGGCTGGAGAGATTTGGATCTTGAGAAAGCAAAGGAAGTCCAACAAATGATGCTGGCGGGTGGCAGAAAGAGCGAGGTCAATTTTCTAAGGAGAAGGTGAGTGGTATTAGGAGTAAAATGCCTTGTGGTTTGGGTGAGTTGTTTAATTTTTCTGAGATTTTCTGTTTTTCATCTGCAGATGAGATGAATAGTACCTCAAAGTTATAAGGATAAATTAAAATTTGAATTATCTGAATCTACTTATCTCTTTTAATGCATGTATAATATAAATGTAGAACTTTGTAGACGCCATCAAAGATATTTTTATGTTTTAAACGGGGTGGCTTTGGGAGTAGCTAGAAATTAGGCCGATTATCTAGAAAGAGTTTATGTGGGAGTGTACAAAAAGCAGACAGAGGCTTAGAACTGATTCAACAGTAGGAAGCCACTGCAGGACATTAATGTGGAAAAATAGCATAAAATCATGTTTTACAGAAGAGTAGTTTGGGGATAGGGTGCAGAATGAAATATGGGATTTGAGGTATAATTTCTAGTAAGGATCTCTGCCTGATTGTTTCTCTCTGTAGCTTTTTAGAATATGTCCTCTATTTCATTCATATTAACTTTGAAAAGGCTATTGGGGCTTAGATAGTGAGATTATTTTGTCATCTGGTATAGGAGGGGACCTCAAATCACTTGTTGGAGTCGAACACAGCCCTGCTGCTTCTTAGCGAACTGGTCGTGTTTTTCAGTGTGACCTTTAATTTGGGGGACAGATTTATGTCTGCATTTGTATCGCTAATAAAAGATCGATTTGGTGCACAGCTTTTCTCAGAACTTGAAGTTAATGTGATCAGTTGCATTTTTCTATTTGTAACTGGATTGCAAACACTTTTATTTCCGTGCTTTTACCCTTTCTTCTTCGGAGTTTTGTAGTTTTAGTCGTGAGGACTGCACATGAATCGGAAAGTGAGGCGTCCATGAAGGAAAGAAAAACGTGTTGCCTTTTTGCTTAGCTGCGACTTAAGTAGTGAAAGAGTCTGGAGTTGACTGTCTCGTTGGTTTTAGTTCCAGGTGGACTTACAGCTTTGCTCCGGTACTTGGTCATTAGAGCATGTTTTTTAGGCAAATGAGCAGGATGGGAACAGATGACTATTTCTTATGATTTCTTCTGATTCCTGCCTCACAAGCTAAAGCTTTTGGAAGCTCTAGAGGTTTGGTCATCTCGTTATTTTCTACCAATTATCTGGTACCTGTCGTGAGCATTTACAAAGTCATGGAACACACTGGGCAGTTGTGAATCATTAAACCATGAAAAGAACATTAACAAGCTTCCTAGTCTGAGATTTGATTGAGATGAATTTGTAGCCCATGTAACAGATTATTGTGGCCCCTTTAAATGTAACAATCTGTGGTATATGCAGAAATATACCTGACTTACATCTTTTGAATACTGTCCTTAAAACAGTTTTGCTATTGAGGTAGCTCTTCACCTTCAGGAATGGGAGTGAGGTTGTGTGCAAAATGGGTGAAGGTGATTAAAATATACAATACAAACTTCCAGTTACAAGATAAATACATCCTGGGGATTTAATGTACAGCGTGGTCACCCTAGTTTAACAATACCATAGTGTATAGAGAGTTGCTGAGTCCATCTGAAAAGTTCTCACAGAAGAAAAAAAAAAGAAACTGTGTGTGGTGATGGATGTTAACTAAACTTATCGAAGTAATCATTTTGCACTATATACATAGTGTGTGAAGTTATTATGCTGTATACTTAAAACTAATATGTCATTTATATCTTAATTTTTAAAAATTTAAGAAGAACTTAATTATTTAGTGGAAAAATAAAAGATAAGCAAGACCACCACCGCCACCCAACTCCCAAAGGAAGCCTTGAGGAATTCAGTGCAGCGGAGTTGCTGGTGCTCACTTGGGATGACACAGTCTGGAGTCACAGACCCAGCATCTTTGGGCACACCTTCTGTACGGGCGGCTGCGACCGCCACATTTCTGGGCTCTCTGAGCCGCGCAGTATGCTGGTGGTGAAGGCTGGTGATAATCTGTCATTTAGACTTGGAGAATATACCCTGTTCCCAACCTAACGGGCAGAAAAGAGAACCGGGGGAGGAAGGGGTCATGTAGGACGCCGCTGAGGTTAGCAGTCAGAGAGCTCCCTGCTGCTGCCTCCCACACAAGAAGTAGACAAGGGAAGGGAGGCTGGAGCGGACCACTGTTCTGGTGATTGGCGGAGCTACCTCTTCAGCCCAGCCCTCTGGGTCAGCCCGGGCCACGGCGCTCACACTGGCTGGGTCTGTTCCCCGAATGGAGGCCCCTCGGGGCTGGCCTGGATCAGACCTTAACTGAAGGTCTGTAGGTCTGGACTGTTCTTGCCCAGACTTCTCATAGTTTTGAAGCAAGTGTTGGTTTGAAAAATGTAGGTGAAATATTGAAAAATAAATGTGTCAGAGGCTTCAGTGGACATGGGTATATATTTAGGGGGTGGTTAATTCTGTGTACTGACCTCTGCCTTGTTGATGGAGAAATTTGGGGAAGAACTGTCCCAGAGAAGTGAAGCCAGACCTGAGGAGTTCCCACCCATCCCTCTGTAACCCTGGAACTGCCTGGCAGACCGAAGACCTGGGGACCAACAGACACCTGCCCTTAGCTTAGGAAGTTCACGACCAACAAACCGTCAGGCGATAACACACGCACCAAATGCTCTCCTTTTTCATTCCTTCTTAATGAATTAAAAACCTATATATTTCCCTGGTTACTATACCTTTCATATTTTTTCCTTTAGGAATAATTGGTGACTGGTACTATTAAGCACTTCTTTATACAGTGAAGACAGTCCCGATGTCCTGCAGTAGGAAAACTGTGCGGCGACAAGGAGGGAAGGTTGCATTTCCCCTCGTCATTCCAGATCCCTTACCGAGAGCCCGCACAGACCGTTTCGTGTACATGTTTTCTGTCACCCCCGTAAACATATAGGCATGCATATGAGGCTTTAAAAATTCACTACATTTGACAATTTACTTTTTAAAAAAATTACCAACATATCATTAATGTCTTTTCAAGAGAGTACAAGTTGATTTAGTTTATGCTTGTCAATGGCTGCAGAATTATTTCAAGGATGAAACATTATAATTTAGTGGTGCCTCTGCTCAGAGGTTTGATGGCATCGTCTCTGCCTGGGAAACACTGCTGCGTGTGCACACGCATCATATACGTTTCACTTACAGGAGCTCAGATACACCCGTTTAGCAGAAAGCAAGGAAATAAAAAATAGCTCAGGAGAGTGAGAAACAACAGCCTGAAGAGTGGGGGTGGGTGTGGGTGGATAATTCACCTTCCCCTCCATCCAGTGAGCTCACTGGGACCCAGGAGCAGTGACTTTGCTGGTGGTCCCTTGTCATTCTTCATTTCCTTTTGCATTTTTTGTGTGTAAGCATCTCAGAGCTGGAGTGGGATTCTGGTGTTTTAAAATATGTGTCAGTTGTTATGGCCCCTGAACCAAAGCCCATTACGTCATTTGGTGTTCTGCCCAACACATAACAGTCTGTTCCAACCCTGGAGGAAAATTGGTGGGGATGTACTGGGAAGGTGGGTATGTCCCTCTCCAGTGTGATTCCTTCCTCTGTGGTTGTTAGGGAAAATACCTAACAATACCTAATAATTAGAGTAAAATATCTAATAATTAAAATCCAGTGGTCCCTGTAAGATGCGATCACTATGTTTATATTTAAATATTTGTAGGGTAGATTTTTATTTCAAGCTACTGTTATGGAATCTTTCAAACATCTAAGGCAAATCAAAGATACTTGTAAGTTTCAACACTTAGTGACACCTCACCAATCTTGTTTTTAGATATATCTCTCATCTCTGGTCTTCCCACCGACATTGTTTTAAACAAATCCCCATCATCATAATTTCACATAGGATAGCTTCATAAAATTACAGTGGTTCATTTTAATAACATCTAAGTTACTTTCTTGAAATGTTATGGTGATTTACACTCCCATCATCAGTACCCTTTTCAAAATTCACGTTCAGTATCCACTCTTCTGGGCCCCAAAGGAAAAGGGCATCTCTTTTATTGTTCTTTTAGTTTGCAGATATTCTTTTTTATTTGTTTGCTTTTTAAGTTCCTAGGCAGTTCTGTGAGGGTCAGAATTATTTTATCCAGCTTTATATGTCAAAAGACATACGAACAATCCCATCCAGTGAGGTTCTGATGGAAGTTCATTATGTATTCATTGCTGAAGGACTATCATTTGTGTAGGATCAAGTTGCAGGGGTTCATCGCTGCAGGTGTCATGGTGGGTCTCTCCCAGCTCAGTTCCCTTTCCTCTCCCCACTGGGGATCCATCTACCCGACTGGGGATCCATCTACCCGACTGGGGATCCATCTACCCGACTGGGGATCCATCTACCCCACTGGGGATCCATCTACCTCACTGGGGATCCATCTACCGACTGGCACTTTCTCCCTGACTTGACGCATTCAACCTGGACTCCGAAGGCCTCCAGGCAGGTCCCAGGACTTCTTTGAGAACTCAAGGTCTAAACTGTATCTGTTCTTGATCCCACAACAGACAGAGCTGGTCTGTGGAGTGTGGATCATGCTGCCATACTCCCAGAGCCCTGCATCCCCTTGAGTGTCAGCAACCTCCTGCAGGTGGGCCCTGGACCCTGAACAGTCAGCCACCACCATTGAGCACTTACTGTATACCTCAGCATGTTACTAGCTGCCAGAGGTACCCCGGTAAATAAGACACACAGGTCCCTCCCCTACTGGGGTTCATAGTCAAACACAGAAGAAGTAGTTCCATCAAATTATTGAGGGTATAACAAACTACTCAAATTGTAGCATGGGGCCATGGGGTGCTTGGGGTTTTCGTTCATATAAAACTCTACAAGGACTTAGTTAGTTCTTTCTTTTTTTTTGTTAATCCTCACTGGAGGATATTCCTGATTTATAGATAAAGTGGAAGGGAGGGAGGGGGACAGAGAGAGAAGGAGAGAGGGAGGAGAGAAACGTCAATGTGAGAGAAACACATCTGTTGGTTGCTCCCCGCACGACCCCAACTGGGGCTGGAGATCAAACCTTTAATCCAGGTACATGCCCTTGACCAGAAATCGAACCTGCAGCCCTTTGGTCTGAGGGTCACTGCCATGCTGGCCAGGGCTAGACAGGTTTTTTTGGTACATGCCCCTAGCGGGACCTGAACCTGGGACACTCGGGTCCGCAGGCTGACGCTCCAACCGCTGAGCAAACTGGCCAGGGCTAGACAGGTATTTCTTGAAGCCGGCTAATACAAGGGGGAACGAGAACAAGCAACACTGAATTATACCCAGGTCTTTCGTTTTAAACCCCGGCCTCTCCCCTCGGCTGATGGTTTTGCCCAGTTACTGCGGGCTGCTGCTGATCATTCAGCCCAGCCCTTTTCTTTTGTGGTTTTAAATGTTTGCTTCTTAAGTGAAACTGAGTGAACACGGGAAGAGTAATTCTAGTTGCGCTGAGGGCCTGGCCGCTATCTAATCCAGTCAGTAGCTTCCATGTTCACCTGATACTGGTAGGAAAATCCTTGTCGAACAAATGATTTTTAAATAATTTTGTTTACTGCCTTATGTAAGGTTAAGATCAATTTTCTTTTTCAGCCTTGGAGAAATATTTACTGCTCATTCCCTCTTTCTAAGACTTAAACCAACTTTTATAAATTCTTTATAATATTTAGTGAATGTAGGACCCTTTAGGAAATCTGAAATGGTATAAAAAGATATATTTGTTAGTGTTTTTAAAAGTGAAATTCTTTTTTTCCCCCCCAGAAACCTTTCCGGGAATTTGTTTTCTTCATTATCTCAAGGGACTTTTGATTATCTTGGCTCATTACGGTCTTTGTAAGTAAGAATTTTTTTCTCCTCTTTTTTTTATATATCTATATCTATATCTATATCTATATCTATATCTATATCTATATCTATATCTATATCTATATCTATATCTATATCTATATCTATATCTATATCTATATCTATATATCTATTTTGTCTTGAAAATTTAAAACGTTATTATGTGGTTTAAGATCGTTCATGGGGAAGACCTTGCAGTTTTGCAGGTGTTAGACTCTTTCTTGAGAGCTTGCGTTCACATGGAAAAACATACTGCAAACCTTACATAATGCATTTCCAACAGGGGCAGCCAGTTCTCTTTAGAATATTTTGATATATTCAACAAATTGAATTTTCTAACAAATATTCCAATTTGTTTTCAAATTTGAAAATATTTTGTTCTTTGCTAATTTAATCCTCAAAGTGCAAAATATTCCTTTCTCAGAAGAATTTGTGCTTAAGAATTTTTTATACTTTTAGGGATTTAATTTTATCCTGCAACCCTTTTGCCAAACTGAATTAACAACTTACTACATTTTAGGAATGTTTATGCAGATGTCTGCTTTATGAAGTCAATGTAAGATCATATTTACACAGTTTTCTGTAGCTAGAATTGGCTGGATTCTTTCCCCTCAAAAAGCAGTTTGTTAACTGAGAGATTTTACAAATGTTACTTTTGACAGAGAAACCTTATTGCCAGATAAACCTTAATATATTTCAAGCATTGTTATACTAATTTCTATTGGAATTACAGTTAAGTACAGCATTTTTCAAGTTTTTATTATGTGTAACTCCTGAGATGGAGTCTCTTTTTCCAGGGAAACTTGTCTTCCCTACCAGCTGCCTCTGTTGTGTGTATGCTCAGTTCTTTTCTCCCCTTCCCTTCACCTCCCCTTTCCTTTCCTTAGCCTGTCATTTAAATCTCATTTTGCAGTTTCATTGGGGTGTAGCTACTAGGTGAGTCATCCACCTGGCCCCTCCACAGTGTGTCTAGGCATCCATCTGGCCCCTCCCCAGTGGCTAGGCATCCACCTGACCCCTCCCCAGTGTGTCTAGGCATCCACCTGACCCCTCCCCAGTGTGTCTAGGCATCCACCTGGCCCCTCCCCAGTGTGTCTAGGCATCCATCTGACCCCTCCCCAGTGGCTAGGCATCCACCTGACCCCTCCCCAGTGTGTCTAGGCATCCACCTGACCCCTCCCCAGTGTGTCTAGGCATCCACCTGGCCCCTCCCCAGTGGCTAGGCATCCATCTGGCCCCTCCCCAGTGACTAGGCATCCATCTGGCCCCTCCCCAGTGTGTCTAGGCATCCACCTGGCCCCTCCCCAGTGTGTCTAGGTATCCACCTGGCCCCTCCCCAGTGTGTCTAGGCATCCACCTGGCCCCTCCCCAGTGTGTCTAGGCATCCACCTGGCCCCTCCCCAGTGTGTCTAGGCATCCACCTGGCCCCTCCCCAGTGTGTCTAGGCATCCATCTGGCCCCTCCCCAGTGTGTCTAGGCATCCACCTGATCCCTCCCCAGTGTGTCTAGGCATCCACCTGACCCCTCCCCAGTGTGTCTAGGCATCCACCTGGCCCCTCCCCAGTGTGTCTAGGCATCCACCTGGCCCCTCCCCAGTGTGTCTAGGCATCCACCTGGCCCCTCCCCAGTGTGTCTAGGCATCCACCTGACCCCTCCCCAGTGTGTCTAGGCATCCACCTGGCCCCTCCCCAGTGTGTCTAGGCATCCACCTGGCCCCTCCCCAGTGTGTCTAGGCATCCACCTGGCCCCTCCCCAGTGTGTCTAGGCATCCACCTGATCCCTCCCCAGTGTGTCTAGGCATCCACCTGACCCCTCCCCAGTGTGTCTAGGCATCCATCTGGCCCCTCCCCAGTGTGTCTAGGCATCCATCTGGCCCCTCCCCAGTGTGTCTAGGCATCCACCTGATCCCTCCCCAGTGTGTCTAGGCATCCACCTGACCCCTCCCCAGTGTGTCTAGGCATCCATCTGGCCCCTCCCCAGTGTGTCTAGGCATCCATCTGGCCCCTCCCCAGTGTGTCTAGGCATCCATCTGGCCCCTCCCCAGTGTGTCTAGGCATCCATCTGGCCCCTCCCCAGTGTGTCTAGGCATCCACCTGGCCCCTCCCCAGTGTGTCTAGGCATCCACCTGGCCCCTCCCCAGTGTGTCTAGGCATCCATCTGGCCCCTCCCCAGTGTGTCTAGGCATCCATCTGGCCCCTCCCCAGTGTGTCTAGGCATCCACCTGATCCCTCCCCAGTGTGTCTAGGCATCCACCTGGCCCCTCCTCAGTGTGGCTAGGCATCCTTCTGGCCCCTCCCCCCACGGTGGACATAGGTGGGTACTTCTACAATCACACTGGATCAAACTCCATCTGGTGTGTTTATGGTACTATTGCTGTTCTCATCCAGAAGCCAGTTTTTTAGGGAAAACATCTCCTTTTGGCATATTTAGTGGGTTCAAGTCAGTTATTACTGTGAAGTTTAGGAAATAAAAAGATTGCAAAGAATAATTTGGCTTTTAAGACCCTGGGTAGCAGGAATGTGGGAAGTATTTTCATCCTCAAATTGGGGAAAATAGCTAGAGTTGTTACTTGGTAGTGCCACAAAGGGACCAGAGCTGGTGCTTAGGAATTAGAGGTCAGTCCGGTCATCCTTCTGGTACTTTTTTTTTTAAGTTACTTTCTCTTAGCTGTATCTTATCTTGACTCCCCCCTCCCCCCACTCTTTTTATTGCCAAAACTGAGATGAAACCTGAGCCAGGGCATGGTCTGTGTTAGAAGTACACACCGTTAAATTTGCTCTTTGCACTTTGTCGACTTATTTGTATAGATCATGTTACATTCTGTTTTAGCTATATTTACATTGTGTTCCCTCCTTACATAATGTCCTCCAGGTTGGCAGGGGGCAGTATCTGCATTTATTTTTATTAGCTGGACTTAGTGAAACGCATGGCAGGTGAATAGTTCGTGCTTTGTAAAACCAGTGTTCAAGAAAGTATTGTGTTCACGGACAAGCCATGTATGCCCTCTTTCTGTTCCTACACCCAGCGTGCCAATTGTAACACTTCCTGCCCCATGGAAAGATAACTCTATCTTCTTTCATATGAAGTGCGAAGTCTTACATTTTTGATTGGTTGAGTCTGAATCCCTTGTTTGTACATAATTGTGGTGTCCCTTGGCACATAGCAGAAAGTGCCAGAAGTCGTCCCCACCCTTTAGGGACTGAAACACTCCAGTCAACAGATGAACATAACCTTGTGAAGCAACCTTATGTTGCTTTATGTTGCCGAAATTAACGGGACATTGTAGGCATTTAAGCCAAGAACCGGCAGCGGCTGGAACCGTTGGAGACGGTTCCAGAGGCGTGTTCACTCTGTGCTTCAAGGTGAACTGGGAAGCTGTTGAAAGGCCAAAGGGTGGGGCTTTGGGTTCCAGAACCCTGGGGTTAAGCAGCTTGTTGCATAGACAAGGGCTGATGAGTCGCTTTTGTTCACATGACAACTTTGGTTGAAAGCAGAGTGAGTCCCAGGATGAGAGGGGACCATGCTGGAGTCAGACCCGCAGCAGGTCATCACAGCAAAGGAGACCATGACCAGTTGGTGGTGTAGGTCACCAGTGTGGGGAAGGTGAACACACCAGCTTGACTGCCACCCAGAGTGTAAGCCGACATGAAACAAAAGCACTGTTTCCTTTTGTGCATCGTGATCTCTAATGTGTGTCCTGTGCACTGCAGAGAATTCCAGACTGAGTATCTTCTGTGTGATTGTAACATACTCTGGATGCACCGCTGGGTGAAGGAGAGGAACATCACCGTGCGGGACACGCGGTGTGTGTACCCCAAGTCTCTGCAGGCCCAGCCGGTCACAGGCGTGAAGCAGGAGCTGTTGACATGCGGTAAGGGAGAAAGAAAACCAAGTGTTGTCCTATTTTCCCTGCCACCATGTTTTTCTTGACAAACTGTAAAATTCTCTTTATACTTTGATGGAACCGAGTATAATCATTAATCTTCAAGGATTCATAATATTTAGTTTATACCAACAATTAAGGCAGCCTGATGAAAAACAAAACAAAACATTGTTTCAACTGGTATTTAAGATTCTTAGGTTCTGAACAGCTTTCTGAAAACCAGTCTCAAAGAATAGCAGAGACCTTCAGAAGATCTTTCAGTTGACAAATGAGGAATTTATTGATCGTCGTCGTAAAACCTCAGGATGCAGTCACTGTTGGTGGGAGTGTGAACTGATACAGCTTTTTTGAAGTATACAGTGGCAGTATGTATCAGTGTTCTTAAGAAACTGATGCAATTTGATCTAGTAATTTTGTATGTCAGGGTTTATTTCCAGGAAATAATCAGCTATGTGTGCAAATCTTCAGACTTTATATTTAAGCATATCTGAAAATCTAAAAAACGGGAGATTGCTTTAATTGTTGGTGACACACTCATTCACTGTATGCAGCTATTGAAAATCATGATTTTGAAGAACAGCAAAAGACTTGAGGGAACTAACACATTTACTGTGTGTTAAGTGAAAAAAGAAAAAAACCACATCAAACAAAAACAGTCCTTAAGGTGATAGGAGGAGATTCCAGCTTGTGTTTGGAAACAAACAGTCCTATCTTTCTTTCTTTTTTCCTTTTCTCTGTATTATTGTTGTTGTTTCACAGGTAACATATGCTCATTGGATAAAAATTAAGATTCATGAAAATAAATAATGTATACACCCATCAAATTATCATGATGTACACTTTAAACATTTCACAACTTTGTTAATTATTATCTCAATAAGGAAAAGAAAAAAAAAGAACTAAATCATAAAAACAAAACCCTTCCTACATTCTTATCACTACCAGGTGGCTAAAGTCAAAGATAAGTTGGTGTATTTTCTGCACCTTTTTCCTCTGTTTTCACCAAAATATCATATTTTCATGCATTTGTAACCTTTTTAACTTGAAATAATATAAACTTATTTCCTCATCATATAAAATAGATGCATACCAATCCATTGTATAAATGTCACCATAACTTGACAAATTCCTTACTAATGCATATTTAGTTTGGTAATCATTTCTAACTCCATAAACAGTTCAAGGATTAATTTCCTCCTATACATTTTTGCATATATGCTATTTTTCTTTTGGAAAAACTGAAAGTAGAATGGTTGTGTTAGACAATGGACCAAGTATTTTAAAGGCTTTTAATGAGCCCATGATATTTGCATGCATTTTGCATATATATTTAAAATCTATGCCTTTTGTTTTTCTGACAGGAAAAAATATATCAACTTTTTAAAAGTGGTTATAATATATGGGATCTTAAAAAAATGTTTCCCCTTTTTCTTTAAATGTTTTAAATTTTCTGCAGTGAGTATGCATTACTTTTATAACTAGAAACCAGTAGTTTAATCAATGGTAATACAGTCTCCAAAATGTAATTTTAAATTGTGTCTATTTCAGCATTTACTTATCACCCGTTCCATTCTCCGGCTTTAAGTATCATTTTACAATTGGTTCTTTGCCCAACCGGTGTGGCTTAGTGGATTGAGCGTCATCCCTGGATTGAGAGATCCAGGTTGGGTCCCAGTGGGGGGGCATGCAGGCGGCAGCCAATTGATGTATCTCACGTCAGTGTTTCTTTCCCTCTCTCCCTTCCTCTCTCTCTAAAAAAAAAAAAAATCAATAAAAACATTAAAAAAAATACAATTGGTTCTTTTAGTATTGCTTCTGTGATCATCTGATAGTCCTGTGTTAACACCAAAAAAGGACTACTCTGAATGGCGGAACCAATTATAAAATGGATTCATTTTAGTTCTGCCAATTTTGTTTTCATCTGGGACCCACTTATCTCAGGAGCAGCCGTGAGTGCTGGTTTTGCTCAGTGGTTAGAGCATCATCCCAAGGTCTGAAGGGTCATAGGTTCGATTTCCGGTCAAGGGCTTGCACCTGGGTTGCAGGTTTGTTCCTGGCCCTGGATGGGGTCCTGCGGGAGGCAACCAGCCATTGTGTCTCTCTCACATCGACGTTTTGATCGCTCTCTCCCTCCCTCCCTCCCTTCCACTCTATCTAAAAATCAATGGAAACATATCCTTGGGTGAGGATTAACAAATCAATTTAAAAGTAATGATATAAATAAATAAGTAAAATGTCATTACTGAGGAATGTTTGTTTTTCCATTTAGTTTTTTTTCCCTTTATTGATTTTAGAGAGAGAGGAAGAGAGAGGGAGAGAGAGATAGAAGCATCAATGAGAGAGAACATCCATTGGCTGCCTCCTGCATGCCCCCCACTGGGGATTTGGCCCACAACCTGGGCATGTGTCCTGACCAGGAATCGAACCGGTGGCCTCTTGGTGCATGGGTCAGTGCTCAACCACTGAGCCACACAGGCTGGGCTGTTTTTCCATTTTTAAAGTTTAAATGAGAATGTCTAACCTTTAATTCTGGAATGTGCATATAGTATTGTATTTGTTGACTGA
The DNA here is from genome assembly GCF_014108415.1 of Molossus molossus. Taxonomy (NCBI): domain Eukaryota; kingdom Metazoa; phylum Chordata; class Mammalia; order Chiroptera; family Molossidae; genus Molossus; species Molossus molossus. The sequence continues at coordinate 14,919,136 of NW_023425344.1, read as the reverse complement.
GTTGTTTTACTGTCTCTAGATCCTCCCCTTGAATTACCATCTTTCTACATGACTCCATCTCATCGCCAAGTTGTGTTTGAAGGGGACAGCCTTCCCTTCCAGTGCATGGCTTCGTATATTGACCAGGACATGCAGGTGCTATGGTATCAGGATGGGCGAGTGGTTGAAACTGATGAATCGCAAGGTATCTTTGTGGAGAAGAACATGATTCACAACTGCTCCTTGATTGCAAGGTAAACCTTTTAAAATGAGAAACTGTCTCTGAATTTTATTTATGGTTTGAGACTTGTCATGTTTAGTTGGAGTTTGAATTAATATTTTATCTCCTTGCATTTAAAAATGAAAACATCTGGTTTCCTGACTGTTACTCATCTTGTAAAATTAAATAGCTATCTTTGCCATCCATTTTTTCGGGGGGCGGGGGGAGGAACACAGGATAAAAGGGAAACAGTATTAAAAAGTTGGAGACCTTTTGTTTAAAATTTTAGGAAGGAAAATGTAAACTTTTTGTGCCAAACTTAATTTTTAACCATTTCCTTCTACTAAGCTCAGATCTTCACTTTTAGGGATCACCTAATTTTCACTATTGTATGATTAATGCTACATTTTGAGATACTTTCTTTCTCTACCCCACTAGAATAATAGAATATAACACCTGTATTGTTAGCCCAGTGGCTGGTGTGAACACCAAAATATTATTTCTAATGAACTTTATAAAGTATAAAAAAAAGCAGAATAAAAACATATATGATATTATCACTCACCATATATTTTATTGTGGTAAAATCTTAATCTGTAGGCATGGGATTTTCTCTCTGTGTGTCTCTTTTCTTCCTACCAGTTTCTTAAAGACAGAATTCTGCTTGGGTTTATGAGAGTACATCTGTACTTGCCAAACTCTGCTGGGGGCCCCTAGAGTAGTGTCCCAACAGGCACACAGGAATGACATGGAAAATTATTGTGGAACTGAAGTTTCTCTGAGTTGAAAATCATGTCTTGGAATTGTGGGGGTAGAACATTCTATTTTATAATTTCATTCTGTACTGAGAATTCCAATCTGATTATTAGAAGCATATTTTCATTTATGTTTTTTAACATCTTTGTAGTAGATGCTGTTAAATTCTTGCCAGCCAGTTCTAACATCTCGGTCATCTTTTGACTGTGGCTTATATTTTTCTATTTGAAAAAAATATTATTTATATGTATAGCAATGTTGGATTATATCCTAGATTTTGCAAATGATTCACTATAGAGAAGATATTGGCCAAGTATAGCTTCTGGGCTAAATCTCACCTGCTGGGCATATGATCTAAGAACATTTAAAAAATAATTTTAAATGGTTATATTTCTTTGTCTTTTTTTTTTTTTTTAATCTTCATCCGAGGATATTTTTCTGTTTATCTTCAAATAGAGTGGGAGGGAGGGAGGGAGAGGGAAAAAGAGATAGAAACATCGATGTGAGGGGCCCATCGACTGGTTGCCTCCAGCATGACCCTGACCCACAACTGAGATACGTGGTACGTGCCCTTGACCGGAATCGAACCCATGACTCTTTGGTCTGAGGGCCGTTGCTCTAATCGCTGAACCAAACCGGCCAGGACTAAATGGTTATATTTCAAATGGTTACATAAGTGTCTATATAATGTCCTCAATTTTGCTTCTTGGCCTTTAAAGAAAAAGTTTGACCCTTGCCTCTAGATTTTGTTCTGCTCACCTGAAGAGAGCTGATTTTTGTTTCCTCAAGCAATGAACTTGACCTAATTCCAACTCCCAGCTCCGTCTCCCCTGTGATAGGCAGCAGCTGAAGTCTGCGAGCATCTACCCTGGCGTGTGTAGGTCAGGGGTCAGTCAGGTAGAGATCTGGGCATATTTTATATGCAGAAGTTTGGGCTTACAGCCAGGCTTCTTTTCTACCTTTGTCCTCTGATTTTCAACAAGTAAGATGATGAATCTCTCTTTGAGGAGGGCATGGCCTTGGACAGAAGCCACCGAAAACAATTTTATGATCACTCCCCAGGGCCAGTCCCTTCTTCCTGGTGTCAGCTCCTCCCTGCTTTCTGCTTGCTTTGGATCACTCAGTGTATTCAGAGAGCTGTCATTTTGTTGTTTGTCCAGAGCTTACAATTATTAACTGCAGGGAGGGTGGTTTATAGGAGCTACTCTGCTATTGCCAGAAGCAGTGTTCCTTCTGAGAACCTCTGAGCTGGGAAGAAACAGGATATTAGGTCCCAGGGAGAAGACTCTGGTTGCTACATTGTTTTTACAGTGGTGATAATTTCATAAGTGTACACATATATTGAAACTCATCAGTTGTACATTACAAGTAGTTATTATATGGATAGACACCAATCAGCATATAAAACAACAATAGAGCTTTACAAATACATGGACTCTATTTCTGAATAAAAGAGTGTTGATTAATTTAGAGTCCTTAATTTTGATGACTGTAACTAGAATAATTTAATAAATTTATTTCTGCAAGTCATACTTTAATCAAAATTCTTTATAGAAATACAGAAAAACAAATTCTAAGGATAGCAAGCCTTGCCTACTATTTTTTGGGGGAACGGACACATGACTAAAGTGAAAATCTTTCTTGGGAAGTCTGAGAAGTTGTCTTTTGTACCAAGAGTTAGCTGCAGAATAACACAGACGTTGTAGAAGAAGGAAATGTGGTTATTGATTTGTTACCTGAGATACTTGTTGATTCTTCATTGATCCTTGGTTAGTAAAACTCAGAGTCTCCAGTTTTCGTCAGCGATGAAACTGAAGCTGCTCTTTTGCTTACATCTACACCTGTGTTGCCTTGAGGGTGCCTGAACATTTTATTCCAGTGGTTAGTTTTAGACGTTGAAGTTCTTGCTAAAAGTTATCTTTGCAAATGTTTACAACACATACTAGGCCTCGAGCTCCCGATGGGTGTGTCACGGTGCCCTGGACACCACAGTGCGTTTACAGACGCGCTTTGGGCATTTTGCATTTTTTTTTTTTTTAATCCTCACCTGAGGACATTTTTCCATTTTTTTGTTCAGGTAGAGTGGGGGGAAGAGAGAGGAACAGAGAGAGAGAGAGAAACATCGATGTGAAAGGGACACATCGAGTGGCTGCCACCCGCACAGCTGACCCGGGCCGGGGACAAACTGCAACCGAGGTACATGCCTTAGCGGGAACCGAACCCGGGTCTCTCTGGACCGCAGGCTGATGCTCTAACCGCTGAGCCAAACCGGCCAGGGCCATTTTGCATTTTTGAGGAAGAAGAGCGATGTCCAGGTTTGTCAGGCACCACACAGCTTCTAGCTCCAGGCAGCTGTGGTGTCACCATTAAGCTGTGCTGCATTCCTTTGCCGGTGTCATGTTTTGGGATGTGGGGTTTTTGTCGATGACTTTGGTACAAAGCAAGTACCGTGTGAAGATCGTCGTGGAACAAGAAATAAGGGCATCGGTGTCCGATGTTTTGTGATTGTCTAGTGCCCAGCAGGCATACACAGCCGTGACATGGAGTTGTGGTTTAAGAATAAAATGTTTGATATGTGCTATTTTTTCAAATGACTACTAAATTATTAGGACATAGACACGCAATTTGGGGGTTTAATTTGGTAACTGGAACCACTGTAGGTATTTCTTTCAGGCCAGGGGCACCATGAAAATGTTACCCCGTCAGTGAAAGTGCTGTGAACCAAGCACTTTGGGAGCCTATTAGATTACAGAATGATGTTCATTGCCTTTAAAAACATTTTTTTTATACACCTCGTCCTTGTTCGGTAGAGCCTTATAAGTAGAAGGTTTGATACACTTTCTAGTTGTTTAAATTTAATGTCAGACTCATTTGTGTCACTTTTATCTTGGAATCTACTTATTACAGCATATTGTTTTATTTATTGACTTAGTAAAGATGATAAACATCTTCTCTGATTCAGAATAATAGTGCCTCAAAGTCTTTATTGGGACATTTGTTGTTGTGTAGCCACTGATGACTTAGGAGGCTGGGAAAATGTGTATCAAACTTCAAAACATAACTCTGTAAGTTATTTAAAATGATCCTTTATGTCTAATTACTTATCCTGTGTATCTACTTAAAAGCAAAGCCTCATTTGCCCTGTGGGGGTGAGGAGTAAAGGTTAATGAAATGTTCTGACATTTGCTCTTTAATTAATGGGTTTTATATTAGAGAATTATGACTTCATCTTGCAAATTAAATGTACTGATAACTAGTGAGATAGATAGCTGCTTTGTAAACTGAAGTATACCTTCACATGGAAACTCCATTTGTTAACCATTCATTAATGATTTACCACATCATTTTGGGGGCTTAACAAGTTGTTTCTTGTGTAACCTTTCTTCCACAAAATACTTTACCTTACATGTTTCCTTAATTACATACTTCACAATATTAGTCCTCTTTGTTCGTGCTTGAGGATTTTCCTGAGAGTCAGTGGGTTGGTTTGCCTTTCCCGGCCGTCCCCCAGCCGCTGTGCCCTGCACCCCCTCTGGAAGGAGCAGTCTCAGCATTATGTACACTGCAGCTTACCCATGTTTCTGTTACTGCTCTGACCACGGTAGTTTACGTCTCTCTACCTGCTTGTCCCAACTTGCTGCTGAAGTACTTAGATGGAGGGACGTTTTTTAAGAATTTGTTTTTATCTGACACGTGCGTGATGCAGTGTGCATGCAGACACGTTTGCGAGTGAGTGAGAGAAGCCCGTGTTGTCTCCCTGTTTGCCTAACCATATTTTCTTTCTCTTTAACATCTTTCTTCATGCAGTGCCCTAACCATTTCTAATATTCAGGCTGGATCGACTGGAAATTGGGGCTGTCACGTCCAGACCAAGCGCGGAAACAATACGAGGACTGTGGACATTGTCGTGTTAGAAAGCTCCGCGCAGTACTGTCCCCCTGAGAGGGTGGTCAACAATAAAGGGGACTTCAGGTCAGTGCATGGAGAGTACTGGGGAAGTTGGGTTTGCCCACGCCCCTTATCCGCAAAGCTCAGAACTGGTTACTATCCTCCGTAGGAATATTGGAGAAATGTATGTGTGTTTATATGTATATCCTTATATGTATAAGGACTGTCCTTTAGGACAGTGATTTCAGAATCATTTACAGAGATTTAAGGAAAAACAAACAAACAAACAAGTGCCTGAATTTTATCTCAGAACTTGATTTATGAGTCTCTGAAGGTAGAGTCAGAAGTGTTCATTTTTAATAGGAGGTTTTATTGAAAAAGTTAAGAACCACTACAGTAGGGAAACATTTTGGAAATTCTAAAATGGTATGAAATTCGGGCAGGCTAATGCTGTTGCCTGTTTTTTTTTCCCCCCAAGGGTTCTTATTGATGAACTTTGGAACGTTTTTGTATTGCTGTGTCACCTCTAACTACTGGCCAGTTAAGTAAACACCGTAATTAGGAGAAACATGTATCCACTTTTCCTCCCCCGTTGGGTTCTTACTGCTTAGCTGCAGAAGAACCAAATGGGGGAGGGAAATTGGATATGTGTTTATCTTTTCCCTTTTTTTCCTCCTTGACCCAAGTGTATGGAAATTGGCGTTCATTACTGCCAATAGATAAGTTTTGGGGAAATGAAAGCTGTTGGGAAGCCTGAAACTTGGCGGCGGTGGGGGGGGGGGGGCATTGGTGTTGGACTTAGTTAACATGAACAGAATGAGTGAAATGATTTTTTTTTTTTTCTGTAGAAAATGTAGAATTTGTAAGCAGTAACAACTTGAACCTTAGACTCTCTTTACTTTCAAAGTTGCTTGAAAACATCTTTAAATGTATTATTTACTGAATGTTCTTTATGTTCAGGATTTTAATAATGAGCTTGTAATTGAGATAAATAGAAGGAAAGATGTTGCCCTTAAAAGCAGCATGAAGATTGTTGAATACCAGTTGTCCTGTTCGCCATGGGTTCTATTGCTGCTTCATGGCTATAAGCCTGTTTTTAAGGATAAGGACATTCTTTGGTGTCAGTCTTTCAAGTCCAAGGTGAAGCAGCATAACGCCTTTAGCTCAGCTAGTTCTTCATTGCTGTTTACAAAATTATCTTTTTAAAATTCTCCTTGACATGAATATATGGAAACCTGCATTTATCACTGCTAGTGGATAAGTCTTTGATCTGGATTAACTGTTAATTTCTGATATTTATATTGTATACCTTAAAGTGAAATAGATAATGTTTGTTAATTTTGTTTTATTCAGAATCTTTTATTAAATAATCATCATATGTTTTCTGTTTGTGTGGGATTTTCTATTTCTACTTACATGTGTGAGCGTGTTACATTTTTAAAGTAAGAAGAGGAATCTAATTACTTAACTGATTAATGATTCACTCATCTTTGACATGCCTTAAGGTATTTTGCAGTTAATCTTCCACTGCATTCATAAGAATTCAGTTTAGTGTCGCTTGATCTATTTATGCAAATTTTGGTAATGAATTACGTTTTGGTGTGACTGGTATTATAATTTAGCAGTTCCTGTGTTACCGGTCAGCTGTGACTTTTATTAAATATGTTCGATTTCCCTGCCAGTGTTGGAGAAATGGAGCTCAGATTACACAGGTTTTCCCAGCCCGGTTAGTGATGGTCAATGCCAACAGGTTCATGTAGTCCTTTGCACAGGAAGGGGCTTCTCCCGGACACATTTGATAATGTGCTGTGCTAGAGGTCTTCAAGACCACCCCCAAGTGCAGACATTTGCTAGAAGGACTACGGGACTCAGCATATAGTTAGAGTGACAACTAAGATGTGTTATAGAGATGTAGTGAGATACATGGCTGGGTCACAAAGGAGTTGGGGGGTCTGGAGAGACCCAGGTGCAGGCTTCTCTGTGCTCTCTCCCTCCCAGGGGGCTCACACAGAGCTGACTCCTGCAGCCATGAAAAGGCAATAAGCTCTAGGCAGCCCTTCCGCCGGGGAAGCCCATTGACGTCTCAGCTCCCAAAGGTCTTATAGCTGGTCATGTAGGCACCCTCTGCCCAGCACGTGCCGACATTTCAGACGCCCAGAAAGAAAGCAGGCGTTCAGCCTAAACCACATTGCCTGTGCAAGCAGTAGGCACAGTGAACCGCCCTCACCAGTTAACTGTTCAAGGTCAAGTTCCCAGTTCCTAAACGCCACTGAAGGGCCAGTGTTGCAAGCAGGCCTGGCTAAGGACGGCAGTCCCGACCTGCCATCGTAACTCTTTTCTGCACATGTACTAGCTCCACTTCTGCAAAAGGCCAAATTCTAGTTATACTGGAGAAGATTCCGACTTCACATTCCTCATGGTTATGTAAGCCAACAATATATTAACAGTAACTAAAAAGAAACACAAAACACTGTTGCACCAGTTTTCTCTTGTGCTGCACAAGATACAATTTGTGTGTTTTTAGCAACATTTAGAATATTTTAGGAAAATATCTGTTATGCTATTAAAATACATTTGGCTGATAGTTTAAAAGTGTTTAGTTCATGTTAACCTTTTAAAAAACATACCTTGGGTCTTTATTGTTGAAGGAGTTATGTATGTTCTTCTCCTTGATTTTTTTCTCGGTGATTGCACGTGCCATGTTCCAATCCTGGATTCTCCTCCCCTGTGGCCGCATTAGTGTAGGTTTCTTAAGCTGCTTTGTCCTCGTGTCCAGGTGGCCCCGGACGCTGGCAGGCATCACTGCCTATCTGCAGTGCACGCGGAACACCCACGGCAGCGGGATCTATCCCGGAAACCCGCAGGACGAGAGGAAGGCTTGGCGCAGATGTGACCGAGGTGGCTTTTGGGCAGATGATGACTATTCTCGCTGCCAATATGCAAACGATGTCACTAGAGTTCTTTATATGTTTAATCAGGTAACTACAGAGTCTTCAGTTTGCGGAGGCTGTTGATAAAGCATGGTATTCGTACCAAACATGTATGGTCTCTTTTTAATATACTAGTAAAATATACGGATTTGGTGTTTAGCCTTCAGTGGTCTGATATGTCTTTAGAATAAGGTCTAGTCTTCTCAGCTGGTATTCAGGGCCTAGAGGGAGTCACTCTTTCTGGTCCCTGTCATTGTGCCTTTGTTGAGTAAGTTTATCATCTGAGTCGACCAGAGGAGATCCCAGCCATCCTTTACATCCACCTGGGGAGCTATCTCTTTTGTTCTTTTTTATAGTCCCTTTGTTACAGGTGATTTACCTTTTGTACCCATGCTGTTCAGATGCCTTTTGCTGTTTTTGTTTCTACGCATCTTTTTTTAAATTCTCATCTGAGGCTATGTTTCTATTGATTTTAGAGAGAGAGGAAAAATAACATCGATGCGAGAGAGGAACATCAATAGGTTGCCTCCTCTACACATCCCAACTGGGGGTTGAATCCACAACCTAAGTTTGTGCCCTGACTGGTAATCGAACCCACAACCTTTCAGTGCACAGGGTGATGCTCCCACCACCTGAGCCACCGGCCAGAGCTCTGTGCTTCTTTTAAAAACCAGATCAGATTGTAAGCCGCTGGAAGATAGTTTCTGGGTTACGCATTTTCTTATGATCCTTAGCACCTGCTATACCCTTTTTGCAGTGGTTGGTGCCGAGTCATGTTTAAGTCAATAAATAGACAAATGTAAAGCATCACTGGCAGTGCTTGGTGCTACAGGTAAGTAAATAAGTGGTTCACACTCCCACGCAGGTAGTAATCCTTCCCGCTGCAGTACAGGGAAGTCTTTCCTAAACAACTGGGGTTGAGTCTGTGTAAGTCGGAGAAGAGGTGGCGAGTATATTGTACATACTATTTTATGGTGTAGTTTTATGTATTACTATATTTTATTCACATTTTTCAAAGTTCCCCTCAGGTTAATTTCCATTCCCAGTCAGGGCAGATGCCCAGATTGTGGGCTCCATCCCCGGTTGGGGATACGCAGGAGGCTGCCGATTGATGTTTTGCTCTCACATCAATGTTTCTCTCCCTCTCTCTTCCTCTCTAAACATCAATAAAAAATGTTTTTTAAAAATTTCAGTTTTCTCAGGTTTGAAAAAGCATTTTAAGAAAGTCATGGTGAGCAAATGATATAGATTGAATTGCAGTGTTATGAAATGCAAAGAAAAACATGTCAGAAATGTTGATCACCTGTTTGCTAAGGGCTGCTTCTTGCCTTTTCAAAACAGATGCCTCTCAATCTTACCAACGCTGTGGCCACAGCCAGACAATTGCTGGCATACACCGTGGAAGCAGCCAACTTTTCTGACAAGATGGATGTTATATTTGTGGCTGAAATGATAGAAAAATTTGGAAGATTTACCAAAGAGGAAAAATCAAAAGAGGTATTTTTCTAGTTCCATTTGGGTAGCAGATAGCAAGTCAATAAATGGTCATGTGATAGCGTTGAATCTCTGTTTTTAAAGCCTGTTTATGTTTGCTGGATTTGAACTAAATAAATACATTTTTCATGTTGAAAACCATCATTCAGAAACGTATGCTCTGTTAGTGACCTGAGTTGGGAGACTAGATGAGAATGGTCCGTTCTTGGGATGAAGGCACTTAGAGCAGAGCCTTCCTGTGAGGAAGTTCAGCCAGGGCTGCTCGTTTGAGGTTTCCAGATTGTTCTTCTCCACACAGCGCCCATTCATTCTTCTTAATAATGTTTAGTCACCCAGATTGTGTTAAATTACTCAGTTCCTTTTGTAATGTCCTGGAGAAATGCACAACTGTTCTGGGCAGTTTCTTAAAATTTCGAATGATTCGAATAGATGAGTTATGGACACTTAGTAGCTTTGAAAAGGAATACATTTTAACGGGACCATATTAAAACTATGACATGTGCCCTGGCCAGTTTGGCTCAGCGGTTAGAGCGTCGGCCTGCGGACCAGAGAGACCCGGGTTCGCTTCCCGCTAAGGGTACGTACCTCGGTTGCAGTTTGTCCCCGGCCCCATTTGGGGTCGTGTGGGTGGCAACCAGTCGATGTGTCTCTCTCACATCGATGTTTCTCTCTCTCTCTTCCTCCCTCTCTCCCTCCTGCTCTGTCTGGAGATACATGCAAAAATGTCCTCAGTGAGGATAAAAGAAACAAAAAAACTATGACATGCTTGTCCACAAAATATACTTTAGGGGCAATCACTGACAGCAGCCGTTTTCAGAATGAATGGGCAGCAAATCATGCTTTCAACGAGTCTGAAGACGCAGATTAACCATTGTTAAGCTTTACGTTTCCAGCTTTGTGAGAACTTTACATGCACTTTCTTCTGTGATAGAATCATGTATACAAGAATGAATTTTAGAGATAGAAGACACCTACATCAAGTCCTAAACTGAAGCCCCAAGATTTTAAACAGTTTAGCCAAGGTTATACAGCTCGGATAGGGCAGGGCTGTATAGACAGAAGCCAGGAGCCTTGGCTGCCTAACGCAAAAATTCCTGTAGTTTCCATGTACTTTCTAGGACATGCTGCCCTGTCATGATATTTCAGGAGTGCTCAGTGTACAGCTGTGGGGGAAACACTGTGCTGACCGAAGTCTACACTACACGTAGGACACTCAGATTCATGAACAGGTTCAAAGATGAAAAATAAGCCTTGTTTTCCTAAACCATTTAAGCAAGGAAAGGTTTTGGTAGAATGTCTATTTGTGTCTTGCATTTCGGAGACGAGATTGGAAAGGGCAGCCCCCGTACACAGGGCCCTGGACCGGTATGACCTAGCTACGAAAGGAAGGCAGACAGACGTGTATGTAAATGGGACTCAGGTAAACACGCCGCTTGATGAGACAGCATTTCAGTGCTGTTATCTGAACTCCAGACCACAGTTTTGCAATGAACTGACCTGCTGTTATGCCCTGGGTTGCAGCCGGCTCTCTGGAAGCTTCCCCAGCCCTGGGAGAGGCTGTCTGGGTTCTGGCTCTGTGGTGATACTGCTCTCCATTGTTGACTATAATCACAGTGTAGCTGCCCACATGACTACAAGGCATTCATGGAAGTGGGATGTTTCGAGTCACTTGAATAATTGGAGTGACATCTGGAATGTGGACACCGAGAAAGAGTTCACCATCATGGGACATGTATTTATTCCCGCGCCTCTGTTTTGCTGTGAGGGACCTTTGCTCCCCTCCCAGCTCGTGGAAAGCGAAGCGTCGCTCGGACGTGTAGATTTCAGCGTTCGCCAGTGTGTGGTGGGAATGGTCTGCCGCTTGGGAATGTGCTTAGGGGAACGTGTCCTGTTGATGACCACAAGTAATCATGTTAATTAACCATGCGTGGGCCCTTTATTTTAAAAAAATGGGGACGATTCTTGCCCGGCTCAAATTGCAAAATATGTGTGCGCAAGTGAGAAAATGCAGGTGGAAGTGTTTTGTACGACGGCTGCAAAGCGAGGATGTGATTTTGTGGGGTAGGAAATTGAATGTTCTTATGATCTCGGAAGCTAAGAATGAGGTCGTTAAAAAAAAATATGTCAGTGCTTTAGTGACTTCTGTAAAGACTTAGTTTGGTGTGGATTGCTGTTACTGGCTGACATGGGGGTAACGTTCGAATTGCCTTGGGAAACGTGACAGCAACTAATTATTAAGTACAAATAGAAACAGAGGAAAAATATTCAGGACTGAATAAATGAAGTATAAATGTGACTCTTTGGAAAGTTAGACTGGAAGCCATAGTTTTCCCCATTCATTAGTATATTCAAATAAAATCATGAGGATTACTTAAAGGAGGCATCATTTTAAGTTGATTACAAGAAAATTATGCTAAGATGTCTTTTTTTTTTTTTTAATCCTCACCCAAGGATACTTTTTCCATTTAATTTCAGAGTGCGAGGGAGGGAGAGAGAGAAAGAGAGAGAGAGAGATCGATGTGAGAGACACATTGATTGGCCGCCTCCTGCAGGACCCCAGCCAGGACCTGGGACTGAACGGCAACCAAGGTACATGTGCCTGACCGGAATCTACGACTCTTTGGTCCACGGGTAGGCACTCTAACCAATGAGCCAAATCGGCTAGGGCTATGCTAAGGTATCTTAAAATGCATGTAGCTTTATTGGACAAATAATTACACTGATTCTTGTTTTATATCCAAAAACTCACCCTGCTATGGTTAATTTCTTGGCTGAAATATTGTGAAGCGGTTGCCATTTAACCTGGAACTGGATCTAGCCGACACAAGCGGCTACTCTGTGGTTAGGAGAGTAAAAGCTACCAAGCAGCCAGGTCTGGGTGGTGTGTTCCATATTTGGGGAGCGAAGAAAACATCAGCATCCGTTTCCGAAGCTGAGCAGGTATTGGAGATGAGGGCCGGCTGTGGGGTCCCCCTTACCCTGCGCTAGTTCAGTGAGCTGCCCCAGGCTCCTGTACTACAAAGCACACTTGGCACATTTTTATATACAGGTTTAAAAAAAAAAGTTGAGTTCTTTCATCATGTATTCCTTTTAAAATGTAATCACTTCTGTATCAGTTGTTAGGGTTTTTGTCTTTCACTGTTTCTGATTTTTTTTTGATCTTGGGTGTCAGAGTTTTCTGTATTGTTCAACCTTTGCAGAGACCCAGCCGCTGGCTCTGTGATCCTTGTCAGACACGGCCTCTCATACTTGACCGCCTCCCGGTGACCTGGGGCTGTGCTGAGCACCTTCCGTCCAGTGCAGTTCCCGCGGTGCGGGGCAGCCAGCCCCTGAGAAAGGCTGTGAGAACCGCCAGAGTATGGTCATGCTCTCTACTTTTCTAGTTAACATTTTTCCCCACTTTGGGTTAAACTTTCTAGAAACTTTTTTTATTAGAAAATCCTGAAAGTATAGGAGAGTATTTTTATTAATACCTATGTTATATCTTTCACCTTCAACAACTTTTAATATTTGCCATTTGTATTTCTTTCATTCATTTATTTCCTCTGTCCTCCATCTTCCTCTTCGTTTTCCTCTTCCCCTTCCCTCCATTTGTTCATTCCCTCCCTCCTGCCCTTCCTTCCTCCCTCCTCCCCCACCCCCTTCTCTTTCTTTCTTTCTCACTGCTGGGTCATTTAATAGTGAATTCAGGATGTCATACTTTATCCATAATTTTTCTACAACATGAGGATTTTAAAATAGAACCATGATATTATTGTTGTCACCAAAATGAGCTGTAAGTCCTTAATATCATCAAATATCTAGTCCATGTTTTATTATGATTTTCTTTTATTGATTGATTGATTTTAGAGAGGTGGAGAGAGAGAGAGAAAGAGGAAGGGGGTAGAGAGAGAGAGAGAGACAGACAGACAGACATTGATTTGTTGTTCCACTTATTTATGCTTCCATTGGCTGATTCTTGTTTGTGCCCGGAACAGGGATCAAACCCGAAACTTTGGCAGACCGGGATGATGCTCTAACCAGCTGAGCTCCTTGGCCAGGCCGATTAAGATTTTTGATAGTGTAGATCCTGTCTGACTACCTCATGGAATTCATCCACAGAAGTTTGCAGTTGTTCTGTGGGATTTTTTTAGACAGACCGTTATGTCACCAGCAAATAATCAATTTTTCTGTTCCTATATAAAATGTGGTTTTGTGTTTTTTGTTTTTTTTTTCTGGTTATGTGTTGGTGAGGACCTCAGAACAATGTTGATTAATGTTGGTGATGAGGTATATTAACGAGAATGGTCTAATTTATTGTCATTAAGTGTGATATGTTTGCTTCTGTCAACTGTTTGGGGACAATACCAGGGTAACTGGCCGCTTTGAAATTAGTTCTACCCGGCCAATGTGGCTCAGTGGTTGAGCATTGTCCATGCACCAAGAGGTCGCCAGTTCAGTTCTGGGTCAGGGCACATGCCTGGGTTTTGGGCTCGAACCCAGGAACGGGTGTACAGGAGGCAGCCAATTGATGTTTCTATCTCTCTCTCCCTTTCCCTTCCTCTCTCCTTAAAAAAATTTTTTTTCTCTTGATTTTAGAGAGAGAGGAAAGGAGAGAGAGAGAGAGAAACATCGATGAGAGGGAACATCGATTTTCTGCCTCCTGCATACCCCCTACTGGGGATTTGGCCCACAACCTGGGCATGTACCCTGACTGGGAATTGAACCAGTGACCTCTTGGTGCATGGGTCAGTGCTTAACCACTGAACCACACCAGCCAAGCTCCCTTCCTCTCTCTTAAAACAAACAAAACAAATCCATTCAAAAAAGACATGTTAAAAAAAGAAATTAATCCTCAGCTTGAGGACTGAGAAATTAATCCTCAGCTGAGTCTGTGGACTCAGACCCGTGTGAAGGTCCACTTGTGTTGACAAGTCATCAGGGAAGAGAGATTTTTTACTTTCTCCCACCTTGAGCCAAAGGCAAGCCAGGCAAGTTTCAAGTTTCCCATGAGGCTGATTTGGGGCTGGTTCCCCCTGACCCTGGAGGTATCTGCCTCGGTTATCGGCTTCATGCAGTGGTCTGTGAGGCCTGTGTGGTGAGTCCCCAGCCCTGTGCGGACGTCAGAACCTAGTCAGAGCCCAGACCATGGTCGCACAGTGAAACCACAGAGCTTCCCCACCTGCTGCGGGTTTGCTCTTGGCCTCTGGAGGAGTCTTTGTGTTCTGCCTAGTCAGTGGCGCATTTAAGAAGAGAACTGTTTTCCCTTCAGCATTTTTCTCTTTTAGCGGAAGAACCATCCAGAGTACTTAGTTCTCTGTTCTTTCCGAAAGGGAGACGCACATACGTTTTATAACCAGAAAAAAACAGAATCTACTTCCAGTGGGAGACTTGGGGGAAAGCCTTGAAGTTAAACCCTTCCATCTGGGGCGAAGGTATGGCTGAGGTCTCATGACTTCCTGCCTCTCTGGACTAGGGCCTGGCATGTCCCCTAGAACGGATCATAAGAGCAACTCTGTCTGCCTGGAGGAAGCGCCCCCTTTCTGTTGGTAATTGTAAAACTACCTGCATCGCCTTGACTGCAAACAGGATGAACAGCTACCCCCAGTCCCAGCAGCTCTGTCTTCTGCATGCTTTTAACTTGTCTGTCTCTTTTCCTTGAGTCTGTATTTCCCACTCTTGATTTATGTGCTCTTAATTAAACATAATTACTTTTTTTAAAAAGCATTTTTATTCTTTAATGTATTACAGATGTTCCTCATTTTCCCCCCATTGACCCCCCTCTCCCCTCTCCCGCCCCGCTCTGCCTTTCCCCACACTGTTGTCCATGTCCACTGGTTATGCATATAAGTTCTTTGTTTATCTCATCCTATCCCCCAACCCCCCTTCCCTTCTAGGTTTGTCAGTCTAGCAACCAATTTGTACTTCTTAATCTCTTCACCTCTTTCAACCATTCCCCCAACCCCCCTCCCATCTGGCAATCAACAAAATGTTCTCTGTATCTATGAGAATGTATCTCTTCTGCCTGTTCATTTTGTTTGTAGATTCAGTTGTCGATAGATATGTATGTATTCATTGCCATTTTGTTTGTTTATATTTTTTATCTTTTTCTTCAAGAAGACCCTTCAACATTTCATATAATGATGGTTTGGTGGTGATGAACTCCTTTAGCTTTTTCTTGTCTGGGAAACTCTTTATATGGCCATTATTTCTAAAGGACAGCTTTGCAGGATAGAGTAATTTTGGTTGTAGGTTCTTGCTTTTCATCACTCTGAATATTTCTTGCCACTCCCTTCTGGCCTGCAAAGTTTCTTTTGAGAAATCAGCAGACAGTCTTATGGGAACTCCCTTGTAGGTAACTAGCTGCCTTTCTCTTGCTGCTTTTAAGATTCTCTCTTTGTCTTGAACCGTTTGCATTTTGATGATGATGTGTCTTGGTGTGGGCCTTTTGGGGTTCATCTTATTTGGGACTCTCTGTGCTTCCTGGACTTGTATGTCTGTTTTCTTCATCAAATTAGGGAAGTTTTCTGCCATTATTGTTTCAAATAGGTTTTCGATTTCTTGTTCTCTCTCTTCTCCTTCTGGCACCCCCAAGATGCAAATGTTGGCATGCTTGAAGTTGTCCCAGAGGCTCCTTACACTATCCTCATTTTTTTGGATTCTTTTTTCTTTTTGGTGTTCTGATTGCGTGTTTTTTGCTTCCTTATATTCCAAATTGATGGTTTGCTTCTTGGCTTTACCTACTCTACTATTGAATCTGTGTAAATTATTCTTTATTTCAGTTAGTGCCTCCTTTATTTCTGACTATGCATCCTTCATTTATGACTGGTTCTTTTTTATGCTTTTGAGGCTCTCACTAAGTTCGCTGAGGTTCTCACTAAGTTCATTGAGCATCCTTATAAGCAGTGTTTTGAACTCAGCATCTGTTAGGTTGCTTATCTCCATTTCACTTAGTTCTTTTTCTGGAGTTTTGTTCTGTTCTTTCATTTGGGACCTGTTTCTTTGTCTCCTCATTTTGGCTGCCTCCCTGTGTTTGTTTCATGTATTACTTAACAAGAGGTATGGGGCTAGCTGAGACCAGATGCTGCTCGTTTGAAAGAATTTAGGAAAAACCTGAAGCAGGATCCAAGACAGGCTAATGCTATGGTTAAGCAGCAGCTTGGGTGGGCCTGAAAGTTGGGTAGGGTGGGGCGGGGCCTCAGGGAGTCAGCAGGGCAGGGCTGCCAGTGTGAGCCAGGTTGCTGGAGTCCCAGATATGGAGGGTGTCTGCCGCCCCAGGGAAGGGCTCACCAAAGGAACAAAGGCCTCTGACAGCACGTTTGTCCTGGAGAAAGCCCCCTCTCCAGCCCCCACCCCAATGCCAAACAGCTCAGTTCTTCCCTGTATGTCTCTGGTGCCCCTTGAGCTGCTTCCTCTCTGAGCTTAGAGGGAGAGAGTCCAGTAAGTCCGAGCACGGGCCCTTTAAGGAGCTACCTGGGGCTCCAGCCGCGTCAGTCTCCCTGGGCCTCAGTTCCCGCTGGTTTTACAGCCAGAAGTGATGGGGATTCTCTTCTTGGCACTGGAACCCTGAGCAGGGCACCTGGTGTGGACGGGGACCCCTCAGTCCTCAGGGAGGACCTTCCCAGCCGAGGTATCCTCCTGATTTTTATCCACCACGTGTGGGTGTGGGACCAGCCTGTCCGCCTCCGCCCCTCCTACCAGTCTCCGTGTGGCTGCTTCTTTAATTCTATAGTTGTAGGACTTCCATTCAGCTGGATTTCAGGCAGCTTTGAATGATGGTTTCTCTGTAGTTTAGTTGTAACTTTGATGTGGTTGTGGGAGAAAACAATGCCGTGTTTACCTACGCTCCATCTTGACCGAAGTCTAACATAATTACTTTTAAAGTTTTGCTAGCCAACCTCAACTCCTTTCTGGAAGGTAATGGGGAATGAATGCATGCAGCATTATCCTCAGCATCTTTCCCTCTTCCTTTCCTAACTGCTCCTCCAGTCCCATCGTTGTCATCACCATCATCCTCTTGGCCTCTTTACCACCAGAGGTTTAGTATTTGCCAGGAGTCCTGATGGTTATCACAGTGAGACCTCTTACAGAATATTGACAGCTAAGCCAGAAGCCGAAAATGGGATCCCGAGACACGCAGAGTGACATAAACACACTTTTAAAACCAGGCTTTCACAAAAGAGCAGTTTCTTCATTAAAAGTAATCAGTGTAAGCCCAGGTTTCAAGCCCGAAATGCATTGGGGGCGTGCAGGAGGCAGCCCATCGATGT
Organism: Molossus molossus; assembly: GCF_014108415.1. NCBI lineage: Eukaryota > Metazoa > Chordata > Mammalia > Chiroptera > Molossidae > Molossus > Molossus molossus. Next base: position 14,901,620 of record NW_023425344.1, on the reverse strand, counting down.
TCTCTCTCATCCATGTCTCTCTCTCTCTTCGTCTCTCTCTAAAATCAGTCAAGAACCATTATTAAAAGAATAATAATAATAATCAGGGTAATAACGTACTTTAAGATAGGTGTCATCTCAATTTTATACTTAATTTGTAACCGGGAGAAAATCATGATGCATACTTGAACTTTAATAATAGTATCGGCTGCTATTGTTATTATTATTCTTTGGTCCAGTTTGGACTACATGTCAATTTCTGGAGTTCTCATTTCCCTCTTAGCTCTCCCCAAATAACTGCCTAGCTTGCTGCCTCACCCACACTTGTGTCTTCAGTTCTTACTTCTCTGGTTATTAGAACAAACAAGAGTGCCCCCTGTTGCCTTATGCTTGAAAGCTGGAGTGTGGGGAAGAGTCTGGAGGAGTCTAGATCCCTTGCTTTCCTCAAAACATCACATGGATTATTAATGAAGATATTTATCTTATGTTTATTTTTTTCTTTTGTCTTAAGTTACTATAGAATGAGATGTTCTGAGCACTTTTCAGAGGGCTCTTAATCTCATGTTATCAATGAGCAAACTGAGTCTTGGAGAGGCTAGTAATTTGCTCATGGACAGCTAACTTGGGACAGAGTTGAAATCTTAACCCAGGAGAATTTAACTCCCAGACCCATAAATATTCTGCCTTCAGTGTTACTTTATTTTCTTACTACATGAAAATGAAATATCAAGTTTAGTTTATGTAGTTCCTTATGTATTTCATATGCTACCATATCAAATCCATGAAATTTACAGATGATTTTGGTCTAATTTGGATCAGAATTCCAAACATATACAAGGGTGGGCACGAGTGGGTTTGCAGCTGTGAGCATGAGAAGCACAGTTTATTATAATAATCATAACCTGCATGTCTTTTTCCATACGAACAACTGTAAACCTACTTATGCTCACGCCTGTACTGAGAAGAACAAGAACTACTTTGTCTTTTAAAACAGATGACATTTAACATTTTCATTGTTATTAATGTGGCATTTTCATCCTTTAGCCTTTATCTTTGATAAAGTGTGTTCACAGGTATTTTCATTTGACCCGGACCGTTTAGTGTGACAGGTGGTAGAGCAGGTGCGTGATGCCTTCTGACCCTTCTGCGGCTGGAGTGGCCTCCAGGGAATGAGGTCAAGGGGAAATGCAATGCTTTCTAATGCCGGCTGCAGTTTTTCAGCCCTTTGTGTGTCAGATTTCAGGAATGCTGTTTTACTCCAGTGTCATTTTTTATGCACTGCTGTCCCTGTTGTGCCCTTTCTGCCACCATGAAGGATTCGGAACTGCTTCCGTCACCCAGCGACACCAGCACACAGCATTGCGTGACTGCTGCTCCTGAGAAGATGCACGACATCCTTCTCCCCCGTTCTTGGCCACGGAGGATGAAGTGATGAGAAACATAGCTTTTTCTCAACGAGGGAATCTCTGGAGTTAATTGTATACCTTCCCAGAGCTATTTCTTGTCTTCACAATGATTAACACATTACGTCCCATTACTAGCTCGAGTGAGTCATAACAGTAGATCTTTGATTATGTAATAATCAGAGTTTTTCCGTAGAGAATCTGTCGGTTCTCATGTTAGATCGTCATCGTGTTTGTACATTTAAACATTTTAAAAAGTATAAAACGACAAATCTGTTTGTAATTGTGCTAATCTGTAAACACTTCCTTAGAATACAATTATTGTTTCGGTGTAGTTTTTCTTTTAGGTGTTTGCAGCCAGTGGAAATTTCTTTTCTGAGAACCAGAGAGCCTATTTTATCATATATCTCTTTTATCCTATGTATTTTTTAATAAAAATTTGAAGTAACAGTAGGTAAGAATAATAGACAGAAACTTAGTCAAATGATTCCAGCTACTCTGCATTCCCATGGAGGGGTGGTGGGTACTATTCTAATTGCTCTATAAACCCTCATTGCCATATTCATTGATTGACATATCGGAGTCACTGCCCTTCAATGTAACTTCAGAAATAAGGGCTTCTGTTTGAATGAATTTCACCCCCATACTTGATTATTAAGAGCCCATACTAGGATGAGCCCGTGAATTGCACAAACAGGCTTGGCATTCTGCAAGGTTCATTATAGGCTCTTCCTCCTCTGCCCGTTGACACTGCTAATTTATTGGGTTTGGAGGACATGCCCTTTGAGAATGTGTGAGTCCATTACAATAGGGGATTTGAATAAAATTTCATTACTCTTCATCATATATGACTCTGCTTATTTCCTTCATTGCAGTTATCATCTAAAGCACTTTTTAAAAAGGTGTTGATTTTGTATTTTCTTCTTGGTTATAAGCTCCAAATACAGCCTGTGTGTTTCTTTCACCACTGTATCTCCATTGCTCAGGACAGTGTCTGGCTCACCTTGGTCGTCAGTAAATATTTAGTCAGTGAGCAAATAAATATTGTATACCTACTGGATTTTATACCAGGAATTAAACGAATGAATAAGGTTATAAATATAAGTAGGATATTGAGTTGCCCCTGCCCTCAAGGTGTTTACTCTGAAAATAAAATAAGGATAAGATTGTGATATACTTTGTGAAGGGCAGTGTTAATCCTTACCAGAGGATATTTTTCCATTGATTTTAAGAGAGAATGGAAGGGCAGGAGAAAGAAAGAGAGAGACATTCATGTGAGAGAGACACATTGATTGGTTGCCTCCCTCACAACCTTAACCAGGGCTGGGGAGCAAACCTGCAAACCAAGTTCGTGCCCTTGACTGGGAATTGAACCTGTGACCCTTTGGTCCACGGGCTGATGCTCTAACTGCTGAACCAAACTAGCTAGGGCAATAAACTGTTTGCATGAGGGGCTGGGGACGCGGAGGAAGAGGAGTTTTGCTGGACGCGTTGGTCCTGTTTGCATGTGAGCACAGACTTTGAACAAACCCCCTTTCTCATACTCCTAGAGCCTAGGTGGAGATCCCAGTGGTAAAAAAAAGGAGCAATAAAAGTGCAAAGAGAGCTCACATTTTTGGAGTGTTTACCACGTACCAGGTGGGATTTTAGGAGTCTTACATGCCACATTGCAACTAAATCTTCATAACATTCACAATAGGATTGTCATTGTCCCCTTTATACAAATCCAGGGAAGTCCAAGAGGCTAAGTGGCCAGTGCAGCTCAGGGATAGGATTTGGTCCTGTCCTACACCCCGGTACCTACCCTCGTTATTTCACCCCATGTTCCAGGGTTGGCATCTGGTGGGTTTCCCCAGGCCTGTCTTTGTGGTGTGGACTCTGGGTGGGGTAGACTGAACTTTCTCCAAAGCCACCCCAGCCCTCATAATCACAGATCCTGGGAAGAGGATCCTGGGAAGAATGGGTTAGAAAGCTCACCTGGAACCTCCTGCAGTGATCAAAGACGTTTGCAAACAGCCCTGGCTTTTGGGCTCAGCTTTGGGGCCTCACACCTTTGATGCTTCCGTCTCCATGAGAGAAAAAGCCAGCTTCCGAACCCTCTGATCGCACCCCGGAAGGCTTTTGTTGTTCCGTCTGCGTAGATCTGCCCCTCGTGAACGTGCTGCTCACTGCCAGCCCCTCCACGCCAGTATGTCTCATTAGCCCTGCACGTTCAGTGCAGTCCTGACACGGACGGACATGTCAGCCTCAGCAGCCGTCAGTGGATCGCACCCGCATTGCTGACAGAGGCTCCATCTGTAAGTTATGAATGGAGCTAATAAAAATAATTCATTAGGCCCTGGCTGGTGGGCTAAGTGGTTAGAGCATTGGCCTGAGCATTGAAGGGTCTCGGGTTCGATTCCCAGTCAAGGGCACATACCTGGGTTGCAGGTTTAATGCCCACCCCAGTTGGGGTGTGTGCGGAAGCAACCAACTGATGTCTCTCTCTCTCTTTTCTTCCCCCTTCCTCCCTCCCTTCCACTCTCTCTAAAAAATCAATGGAAGAAATATCCTCAGGTGAGGATTAACAACAACAAAAACAGAATCCATGAACTCAGTAAATAACAAAACAAGCAGTGCAAACGTGAGCACCTCTTCCGACCCACTTATTTCATGGCATTGGGTCTTACAGCAGTTACTGAGTTGGGGGGACAAGTCCATTCCATGTAGAGGGAGCTGTGTGTGCACAGACACACACAGGGACCCTACGTGGGTGGGGACTTCCTGTGGTTGCACACACCTTGAGTTTGCACATGACCAGGTACTAGAGAGCTAGGCAGTCGATATTTCTTAATCATAATACTAAGTGAATGCTTGCACATGAAAAAGTGTTCATAAATGGTTTTCCAGACGAAGAGTTTAGATCGTTTTATCTGTGGGATCACGTGATGTCTTTTGCCCCCTCTCAATTTGAGTACCGCATGTCAGTCTTTGCCCCAAAAGTTTGATGGGTCCTTAAGTACACTGTTTTGACGAAATGCTACCGAACGGTCCTCATGGAATGTGCAGTTCCTATCTGAAGAGGTTCGAGTGGGGAACAAGTCCAGGGCCTGCTGAGTTGTCACTGGAACACGTGGACTGCAGGCCCATCTCGGTGTCTCTGCGGATGTTGGTGTAACGCAGCCTGCTTAGCTGTCTCTCTCTCTCCTGCCCGCCGGCCAGCTGGGGGACGTGATGGTGGACATCGCGAGCAACATCATGCTGGCGGACGAGCGGGTCCTGTGGCTGGCGCAGCGGGAAGCGAAGGCCTGCAGTCGGATGGTCCAGTGCCTGCAGCGGATCGCTACGTACCGGCTGGCAAACGGAGCTCACGTCTATTCTACCGTAAGCGCAAAGTTCTTCTAGAGTTCTCACCAAACGGTCCTATGCTTGGAAGAAAATTTTCCAAGGGGTCTTGGTCCGAATGGGGTACTTAGAATTGTGCCTGCCTATGGAGTGGGCATGCACTTAACCGTCCGTAAACACGGGAGCGATGCTGTGTGGTCCTCAGACTCCAGTGCTCTGTCGTCTTCCTGCACGTGGAAGACCGGTCACCTGGGGCGCCCCCTCTGGGCGGTTCTGAGGGGTGGGAGTGATGCGTGCCCTTCAGACGTGGGGTACAGGGGGTGGTATCGATATGTCTGCACTTGGCAGACCCTCGAGTTCATCTTACTCTTGAATGCCTTAAACTTGTTGGGCTGGTGCCATCTTTTTCGGGTGATTTTTCTGGCTTAATTTGAAGATCTGTTCATCTACTCCCATTTAGACTACCAACTCCTTTACTTTTCTTTTTTCTTTATTTTTTTAATTGAATTTATTGGAGTGACATTAATTAATAAAATTATGTAGGTTTCAGGTGTACAATTCTATAACACACCATCTCCATATTGTGTTGTGTGTTCACCGCTCCAAATCAAGTCTCCTTCCATCACCATGTATCCCCCCTTTATCCTCTTCTAGCTCCCCAACCCCTTCCCTCTGGTGATCATCACACTGCTGACCTTGTCTATGAGGTTCTGTTGTTTTTTTGCACAAAATCCAGTTACCTTTTCACCCAGCCCCCAACCCCTCTCCCCTCTGGTAGCTGTCAGTCTTGTTCTCAGAATCAATGAGTCTGTTTCTGTTTTATTAGTTAGTTTATTTTGCTCATTAGATTCCACCTAGAAGTGAAGTCATATGGTACTCACCTTTCTCTAACTGGCTTATTTCATTTAGCATAATACTCTCCAGGTCCATCCATGCTGTCACAAAAAAAAAAAGTAAGATTTTTCTTATTTTTTATGGCCTGGTGGTATTTCCCTGTATAAAGGTACCATGACTTCTTTATTTACTTATCTCCTGATGGACCCTTGGCTGCTTCCAAATCTTGGCTGTTGTAAATAACTGCACAAACATAGGGATGCATATATTCTTTCAAATTAATGTTTTAGATTTTTTCGGATATATTCCCAGAAGTGGAATTGCTGAGTCATAAAGCAGTTTCATTTTCAATTTTTTTGACATTACTCCATACTGGTTTCCACAGTGGCTGCTCCAATCTGCATTCCCACCAACAGTGCGTGAGGGTTCCCATTTCTCCACATTCTCACCAGCACTTGTTTGTTGAATTTTTGATGATAGCCATTCTGATAGGTGTGAGGTGCCATCTCATTGTGGTTTTAATTTGCCTTTCTCTGATGATTAGTGACATTGAGTATCTTTTAGTATGTTTGTTGGCCATCTGTATGTCCTCTTGGAGAAGTGTTTGTTTAGGTCCTTTGCCCATTATTATTATTTTTTTTAAATAGGATTGTTTGATGTTTTGGTGTTGCGTTTTATAAGTTCTTTTAAATTCTGTATATTATCCCCTTATCAGTATATCATTGTCAAATATGTTCTCCCATTCAGTGGGTTGCCTTTTCATTTTGTTGGTAGTTTCCTTTGCTGTGCAAGAACTTTTTAGTTTGATATAGTCCTGTTTGTTTATTTTTTTTCTTGTGTTTCCTTACCTGAGGAGATACATCAGAAAAATACTGCTATAAGAAATGTTTGAGATTTTACTGCCTTTGTTTTTCTTCTAGGATTTTATGGTTTCAGGTCTAACATTTAAGTCTTTAATCTGTTTTGAGTTATTTTTGTGTATGTGTAAGAAGGTGGTATTTCATTTTCTTGCACCTATCTATCAAATTTTCCAAGTGTCATTTATTGAATAGATTATCTTTACCCCATTGTATATTCTTGCCTCCTTTGTCAAATAGTAATTGACCATGAAGGTGTGGGTTTATTTCTGGGCTCTCTGTTCCATCCATTTATATATCTGTTTTATGCCAGTACCATGCTGTTTTGATTACTGTGGCCTTGTAGTATAGTTTGATATTAGGTAGCATGATTCCTCCAACTTTGTTCTTCTTTCTCAAGATTGCTGTAGCTATTCTAGGTCTTTTGTGGTTTCGTATACATTTTTGGAATATTTGTTCTAGTTCTGTGAATTACACCATTTTTATCTTGATAAGAATTGTGTTAAATCTATAGAGTGCTTTGGGTAATGTGGACATTTTAATGATCTTCATTCTTCCTATTCACGAACACAGAATATGCTTCCACTTATTTGTATCTTCTTAAATTTATTTTTCAGTGTTTTATACTTTTCCAAATTCATGCCTTTTAGGTCCTTGGTTAAATTTATTTCTAAGTATTTTATTATTATTTTTTTTATGCAATTGTAAATGGAATTGTTTTCTTGGTTTCCCTTTCTGACAGTTTATTATTGGTGTATAAAAATGCAACTAATTTCTGGATATTTATTTTGTATCCTGCTACTTTGCTGAATTCACTTGTCAGTTCTAATAGCTTTTTTGGTGGAATTGTAGGGTGCTCTATATACAGTGTAATGACAGACGCACCTTGAAAGTGAGTGTGTGTGAAATTCTTATCTGTGCACCTTAATGCAAGGAGTTAACTAGATCCCCCTGTAAAAGAAAAAAGTGAGTATGGCATGAAGTGCAGAACAAGGCAACTTTTAAACATATCTCCCAAACCCCTGTTGCTCTTCCTGCACTGAGATCATTAACAGGGTCCACTGATATCTCGAGCTGATGTTTTTTATAAGACACGTCCATTCTTAGCTTACAGTTTTCTGCAAAGTGTTCTTTAAATTATTTTTAATTTACTTTGGATTTATGTCCGATTCTCCACACTTCGTGATTTGTACTTTTCCTCTTCATTGGTATCTTTTTGCTTTGGCTTTTGTTTCCAGTGCCTTTTTTTTTTTTTTTTGCGAGTATCTGTCCAATTCTGCCATCTAGCTACATAGTGTCTGTATTTCGTAAGAACCTGAGTGTCCCCTTTCAATTTATACACCATGCTTTGTGTTTGAAAATTCTTTGAAAGTGCTTTTTATTCCCATGTGGTAAATCTCTTATAACTCCTGTTTGGTTGACTTTTGAAGTATTCACCCAATATTGCTCTGGAAGCTTATGTAATCAAGGCTACCGGCTTCACTGGGATGACATGTACCGTGTTCCAGAAAGTGGCAGCTTCTGACCGAACAGGCCTCTCTGACTACGGCAGGCGCGACCTGGATGGGAACCTGGATAAGCAGCTGAGCTTTAAGTGCAATGTGTCAAATACGTTTTCAAGTCTGGCGCTAAAGGTATGTTACGGTCTGCGGTCGTTTAAGACGCTGTACAGTTAGATTGGAATACTCAAAATGTTTGGCTTTACAAGATAACCTTGTACAAAGTTATTGTTGTTTTAAAATAAATTTGGACCAAGAAGGGACCTGGGATGACTTTCATGGGCCCAGACATTTTCACCCTTTGAACTCCTTTCTCCACACACACAAAAATACCAAAGTTATATTTTACAACGGCAGTGGTATAAAGGTGAATATATTAATATTACATATTAAAACATTCTCTTCGACCTTAAGTTTTATTTTTATTGCTCTTTATTTTAAAGATGTGAAAGGTTGTGTGCCTTTGGCTTTGTGCCCACGGGACCTAGTGGGAAATTGGCCTGGCGTTGGGGCAGTCAATCGGGCAACCTGTATGCCACGATTTTTGGCAAAGAAATCCAACGTGATAGGACTTCAGAAAGATGTGTGTGTTATTGCAGTGAGCAAAATCAAAAGCATTTCTATTGATTTTTAAAATGTGGGGTTTAGACATGTTTGATGAAATTACAAATAGTGTGGGATAACTCCAGCCCCTAATGAGACCACAGTTTTTCATTTAGCTTGGTGTGGTCGTGTGTAACTGTGTTCTCTGTGGGTTTTAATTACCGTGTGCTTTCTTTGGCTTGTTTCTGAAGTATGTCACTAACACTGCTGCAGTCACTTAAATCGCTGCATAATTGATCAAATAGGTGTTAGGTGTTGATGCCCTGTGGGAAATAGTGAATGAATGAGTGAATGAATGAAAGGACGGAGAGTTGATGTCGTTTGTCACCCCTGACCCTGGGGACCACCAGAAGAAAGCCAGTTTGCTAAACCCAGGAAGATCCCATTTCTCCCACAACCCGAGACAATCTCAGCAAGGTCGGGATGTTTAATGAGCATGTATTTACTTGGTACCATCTACTCAGAGGGAAATCATGAAGATGCATTTGTTCTTCTGGGCTCTGTGAGAGTACTCAGTGTACCCAGCCATGCTACTGCGGACCTGCCTCTTTCCTTATTGCATTTTTTATTGGCAAAATATACCACAGAAGGAACAGAAACAGCATCACGCACAAGCCCCTGAGAGAAAGGTGTGTGTTTTGGAGGAGCACTTAACAGTGGATGAATCCTTCTATCTTGGGGGATGGTCGTAGGTAGAACAGGAATAAAAATGATGAAACCCTGTACATGTTATCAATTTCACAACTTACCCCTCTGGGTAAGAAAAGATTCTACTTGCTAAAGTGGAAGGCTTTATGTGGACACTCAGATTTGTCAATTTCACACCATTCTATCCTTTTAAGATCGTCTTGTGGCCAGAAACCAAGGACACAATCACACTGTTATTCATGCTTCATACGTGGACGTGATTACACTGCGTCAAAGAGGAATGCTTCCTTCACGACACACAACTAGTTAAATATCTTAGTGTCGACAGCTCAGAGTGTTTTAGCACTTTAACAGAAAACTTTATATTGTATTTTATTTTTTAAAATATATTTTTATTGATTTTTTTTTTTTAGAGAGAGAGAGGAAGGGAGAGAGAGAGAGAAACATCAATGTGAGAGAGAAATATCAATCAGCTGCCTCCTGCACGCCCCCTACTGGTGATCAAGCCCGCAACCTGGAAATGTGCCCTGAGCAGGAATTGAACCTGGTCCTCTCAGTCCATGGGACAGACGCTCAATCCACAGAACCACACCCGCTGGGTGAAAACTTATTTTAAATTTTATACCAGGACAGCCCTGGCCAGTTTGGCTCAGTGGTTGTAGCATTGGCCTGCAGACCAGAGAGTCCCAAGTTTGGTTCCCACTAGGGGCATGTACCAAACTAATAATAATAATAGTGATGATAATAATAATAAAATAAATAAATACATAAATTTTATACCAGGACAGTTTATACTTTTGTGCAGGTTCTTTTTTTCAGTCCTTACCAGGGACATTTTTCCATTTTTTGTTCAGACAGAGTGGGAGGGAGAGAGAGAGAGAAACATTGACATGAAAGGGACACATCAAGTGGCTGCCACCCACACAACCAGCCAGGGCTGGGGACAAACTGCAATGAGGTACGTGCCCTTAGCGGGAACCGAACCCGGGTCTCTCTGGACCGCAGGCTGACGCTCTAACCGCTGAGCCAAACCGGCCAGGGCCTTTTTTTTTTTTTTTAATGCCTCAAATATGGCACTAGACAACTCAAACATCCAGTAATTGATTATATTACCCTTCAGTGGGAAGATATGCTCGTGTATGAAGTTGCACCCCAAAACACACAGTCCTTAGCAATACAGAAGCCTTGCTTGATTGCTTTGATGCTTCTTGAATCTCTGTCCTGTGTTGACTTACCATTGCAACCTGGTTTGGATGGACTGCTATCCTATGTTGCCCAAACAATTGTGACCTATTTAGTTAGTCTCTTTGTCTCCAGGCTGTTCCTTTAAAATTCATCCTTCTCATATAGATTAGTTTACGTAGGGCTGTCCTTTGGCCAACAAGTACCAATACAAATACAACCAGGCCAGGTAGCAAAATACTGAAATAGCTTCTTACCTTTAGCAAATAGCTACAATCGCTGTCCCCTGAGTGCCTCCTCAGTCTTGCTGGTCCTTCTGAGACACCACCTGGATCTGTTTCGTACAGCATCTCGGAGGCTCCCCTCTGCAGACGGAGGTTGTCCTGACGGTCAGTGTGTGCATCATTTCAGGTGCTCATATTGGGATCATTACCCTAGATCCACCCAACATGGACATTGACCTTGTACCTCCCGCGGCAGATATTTCCTGTCTGTCTGGAGACTGGCTTTCGGTGGCTTCAGCGTTTGGTATCTATCCTTCGCTGCCTCCTCATTAACAGTGCAGCACGCTGCCCTTGGTTTCTCTCCCAACCACTGGCCATTCTTAGGCCAGGCTCGTGCCAATTCTTCTCCCAGCATTTCCCCCTCTCCTTCCCTTCCGGCCCCTTGATTGTGTTTTAATACCCAGTAGAAATGTCACCTTCAAGAAGTCTTAGCTAATCCCATCCTGACTGTCCTCACCTCTCCCATCCATATCTCCTTTCTGTCTCTGCTTCACTTTGCCCCTAACACTCTGCTCATCTCTGCCATTGCCTGTTGGACACGAGAACCCATGGGTCCGAACCTCCCACACCGGACCGAGGACTGTCCGAGGGTGGAGCTGGAGCCTGGCCTCACTTGTCATCTGACCCTGAGAGCAGCAAATCTGATCGTGTTTATAACCAAAGGCTTTCTTCCACTGTTGGCACCCTAGCTCAGATATGTTAGCATCACAAAGTATTACCTGTTTTCGATGAACTACTAAAGGTTCTTAGAAATGTTTAGTGTTTTGAGTTCAGCTATATTGTAGCCAGAAAGAAATGGTTCTTTAAGCCTTTCTTGGCTGGACTTTAGAAATCAGGTTTTCTCCCTGTATCTCCTGTTTCCTTCCTCTCAGACATCTAGGGCTTTAGCCCAGCTGAAGTCCTTGTACGTTCCCAGACCAGCTCTGGGTGTCCTCGAGCTTCCTGTCTTGATTTCTCCCCTTTTCGTGCCCTCCGCACCACCTCCACGGGTGGAATTCTTGCTGCTTTCCCAGTAAGGCCCCATGCGCACGGCACCGTCCTTTCTCAGAGTGCATTGTGCGCGTCAGTCCACGGCACTCTGTTCTTTCGCCAGCAGAAGGAGAAGCTGATGAGAGGTGAGCTGTGTTATAAGGAGAGAGCCCATAGGGCAGGGTGACTAAGAATATGGTCTTCCTGCAGCCAGACGCCTAGCCTCACATTCCGCTCCCCCAGTTAATGGCTGTGCAAACTGGGGCGAGCATTTAACCTCCCTGATGTCAGTTCCTCATCTGTTACACAGGACTCGTGAAACGGTACTTAACTCAAAGGGTTATTGAGAGGATTAAATGAAGCAAATGTGTAGACATTTAAAATAGTGCCTGGCACAGAGAGAGCCACATAATAAATGTTAGCTCTTATTATTATTGTTGTATTATTATTGTGGTCTGGCTCTTGTTAAATTATGGATATTTGAGGGCAGGAACCATGGCTCATTTCATTGTGTTTCTCTAGATTCTGCAAAGTGCCAAGCACAGAGGCATGAAACATTCACTAAATGTTGTTGAATAAAAATTAACGGCCATATTTAATTAGCAAAGAAAGTCAGTTAAAATATTAATTCTAAAGGCAAACATAATTCCTGGTAACTTTCGCAGTGACATAATCAAAAGGTGGTGTGCAATTTATAACTAATTATTCACAAGAAAACAATTAGGGTGTCTCATATCTGTGTTAAAAATCGGGTGTGTAGATAGTCAAGAAAACATGGAGAAATTCATATTTTATTCTGTTAAATCAGGGGGCTCTCGGACTCTCTGTTAGTGTTAGGTTTCTATAGACTTTCAGTTTAGGGTTTTAGGAAAATTTAATATATTAATTATGTGGCAGTGGAACTCCAGATTGTTTTGTAAGGAATGATGTTAAAATCTAGAGGTATTGGAGTTAACATCACTTAGAGTACTTAACATGCTCTTCTCACCTTAATGTCATTTTAAATAGAGAAATATATGTGAATTTAACAGCTTAGCAAATTAATTCATTTTCAGAGTTCTGTATAATACTGATTTCATGTGTGTTCACACTTTGTTGATTTTCTGTATTGACATGAACACTAGAATTGTAGAAGTAACAACAGGATGAGGTTCTAGGTGATTGTGGGAGGTCAGGTACTTCCTCTTCTCTCTCCCCAGCCTCCAGAGTAGAAGTAACAACAGGATGAGGTTCTAGGTGATTGTGGGAGGTCAGGTACTTCCTCTTCTCTCTCCCCAGCCTCCAGAGTAGAAGTAACAACAGGATGAGGTTCTAGGTGATTGTGGGAGGTCAGGTACTTCCTCTTCTCTCTCCCCAGCCTCCAGAGTAGAAGTAACAACAGGATGAGGTTCTAGGTGATTGTGGGAGGTCAGGTACTTCCTCTTCTCTCTCCCCAGCCTCCAGAGTAGAAGTAACAACAGGATGAGGTTCTAGGTGATTGTGGGAGGTCAGGTACTTCCTCTTCTCTCTCCCCAGCCTCCAGAGTAGAAGTAACAACAGGACGGGGTTCTAGGTGATTGTGGGAGGTCAGGTACTTCCTCTTCTCTCTCCCCAACCTCCAGATGAGCGCTCGCCACACTGCGGCAGTCATAATAATAAAAATACCACCCACAGTTCTGTAGCCTTTTGTTTTGTCATGGTCATGATCCCATTTGGTCCTCACATCCATTTGTTGGAAAGGTCACTCACTGTGTTTGGCAGATGAGCCTCAGAGAGGGCAACAAAGCTGCTGAGTGGTGAAGCTGGGGCCCGAGCCCTGGTCTCTCGTTTCAAGTCCCATGCTCGTTAACCCCTGGGTGGCGGGTGAGCTTCCGATAATAAATATTAGACACCAGAAACATGTACTTCCCAAAGGACTTGAAGAGAGATTTCCCTCATTTATTAGCTATAATTCATCCATTTCCCTTGCTGTAATCCATACTTTTAAAAATAAATACATGTTTAAATGAAATTACAAACTCTGTGGTCCCTAACTTCAGGCCATGTGGCAAATGGTATAATTAGGATAAATGTTAAAAATGAAGTGTCTCGGTGATTTTGAACCTTTTCATACTAAATGATCAACACTTCTTTCGAAAAATTAAATGTACAGATATTATATTTTTACTATAAAACGCTAAACATCATTGATACAGCTGAGTTTGCTTTGTCAGCACCGCTAGGCTACCCTCTCTCCGTCACAAGGAACCGGTAATTATGATTTACTAATGGTCTTCAGTGAACTCTGAAGGATAGTTTAGAAGCCATAAGTATGGATCAGCCTCATTTCTCATTGACCTGTCTATACACCTGGGTTTTTTAAAATTGTTTGGTTGGCTTTACAAGTTTAACATGTGAAGAAAATGTTTTTGAAGTTCTAGATACCATTTCATTTTTCAGCTCTCTTTGAGAAAATATTACTATGATTAAAAAACAAAAAAAAGGTTTATCCTAAGAAATACTTTTGCAGAGAGCTATGCTTGGTTTTTCAAGTCATTTTTTGTATTTATTGATTGATTCTTTAGAGAGAGAAAAAGAGAGAGGCAAAGAGAGAAAGAATGAGAGAAAGAGAGAGAAACACCGACTTGTTGTTCCACTTATTAATGCATTCTCTGTATGTGCCCTGACCAGAGATTGAACTCAAAACCCTGACGTGTCTGGGCAGTGCTAACCAACAGAGCTACCTGGCCAGGGCTTAAGTAATTTTTAGTTAAGAATTTCGTACTATTTAAGTTTTAATGAATATCTGGTATGTAACATTCTTTCAAGAAACCTTTTAATCAATCTGTTGTTTTTCCTTTTTAAAAAAAAAATTTATTTCATTTTTCCATCACCATTTATCCCCTCTATATGTTTTTCCTTTTTTTAATGCCTTATATGCTTAAAAGAAATTTATACACTTAATAGAAATGTACCAGATTAGTGAATGAGTTTGTAATACACTTTGTTTCCTCACCAGATTATATTTGTGAGACTAGAAGAAACTGTCTTATATATTCTCTTTAGTGAAGTATTTCTAATATTTTCTTGGCATCTTCAGTTTAAAAATAAGACTCAAGCTGGCAGTATTCAAACTTCCAAATACTTCCATTAACAGATGTTTGGGGGACGCTGCAGTGTCCCAGCATTGTTCTAAGCCGAGCAGTCAGAGACTAATTAATTCTAAAAATTGTCCACTTGCTTAAGTAGAACCTTTATTTTAAATAAACGTGTCACACGGACTTTTATTCACCTTATAGACAATGGGCTACTTTGATCAACTGTGACTGCCAGGAGCCATTATTAACACCAGGAGGGGTTTAGAAAAATAAGTGAGGTTGTCTGTACTTAAAATTGCTCCTGCTCTAGTTGGAGGAGCAGACAGAGAGCCACTGGTGATACTGCAAATATTAGTTATGCTAGAGATTGTGCAGAATAGTGCGTGAGCCCAGAAGAGGGAGCAACTAAAAGCAACATAGTGAGGACTCAGATAATTAATCATCTTTAAAGGGGGAGGGGGTCAATTTAAAGGACTTTGTAGTGTCTTTCTCTTGGCTGCCAAACTTTCTCATCCTGACCTGTCCTTTACTTGCCAACAGAATTATCTTGCAAAACATCAAATCTGCCTTGTTTGAGTTTGCCAGACAGAACAGGGGAGGTTTTCCGCCGGGCACACCGGCCTGTGTGCTGCTGTTCACAGTGGCATCGAGAGCAGAGGAGAGCAGAGACATTCATTGTGCTCAGACTGTAGGTTGTGCTATGGGGAGTGTTAAAAGCGGAATTTGAGTCTGGCCGGTGTGGCTCAGTGGTTGAGCATCGACCCAGGCACCAAGAGGTTGCCCATTTGATGCCTGGTCAGGGCACATGCCCAGGTTGTGGGCCCAATCCCCAGTGGGGAGCATGCCAGAGGCGGCCAATCAGTGTTCTCTCTCATCATTGTTTCTCTCTCTTTCTCTCTCTCCCTCTCACTTCCTCTCTCAGTAAAATCAATAAAGGAAAAAAGAGAATGAATGAATGAATAAATAAAAGGTGAATTTGTGACATAGCTTTTAGCCATATGACATGGTGTATGTAGGATTTGGGGGCAGTATTCTCTAATCATTTGAGAACCAAGGTGTTATTTAAACTGAACTATCACACCCAGTTAGTATGGCTCAGTGGTTGAGCATCCCCCATGGACCAAGAGATTACTGGTTTGATTCCTGGTCAGGGCACATGCCCAGGTTGCAGGCTCGATCCCCAGTGGGGGGCATGCAGTCAATCGTCGATGTGTCTCTCTCATCGATGTTTCTATCTCTGTCTCCCGCTCCCTTCCTCTCTCTCTCTCAAAATCAATAAAAAAATATTTTAAATAAATAAATAAACTGAACTATCACGATCAGATTCATTTCTTAAGAGGAAATTCCATTGGCAACATGAACATTGGATTGGAGAGAGAGGGCTTGGTTGGTGCCAATGGAAAGACTGTGGTACATTCTTAAAATAGGGATGTTTGTTTTAGGTAGTTAATTATTTGCCTCCTGGGTTTATAGGTTTATTTTTTATTGAATGCTGAATAATTTATATGCTTAAAATTCCTAATAAAGAAGCTTGAAAAACATTCAGTGATCAGCCAGCATCTTCTGTTGTTCCTGTTTCTTACTATGTTTTTCTAAACATAATGTGTTTCTTAGTCTCAGGGAAACTTCCAGAAGAAAAATTTGCTGAATCTAAGCTTCTATTATGTTTGTATAATTTCTTTCTTTTGCTGTTTGACAGTTTGAATCTATCATAAATAACCTTAAAGTTCCATAAACCCAAGTGAATTATACTCACATTTGTGATATGCAACATTTGTACTTATTTACCAAATTTTGTCATCATAAAATTGATATAAAGAGTGATCAGAGATTCCCGATCTGTTAAATGCTATCTACTTCAGCAGAATTATCCTGGGAAAATTCACTCTGGTTTGAAATTATTTCTTTTTTACTTCTTTAACTTTGAAATTGAGTTGCATTTCTCTTTATGTTATAGTTCTTTGCTTCTATGCTGTTATGTGGTGTTCAGACATTTCACTTAACTGATAAATTGTTTCAACCATCATATTTGCATGTACACATTTTTAAAAGTGTTCAGCATATAGTTAGGAAACATTTGTAACTATGCAAGATATTCTTTCTGGTTTCTGCATACTAATACAGCATCCTTTTGTTTGTTTTTTATATATTTTCAGAATACTATTGTAGAAGCTTCTATTCAGCTTCCGCCATCCCTTTTCTCACCAAAGCAAAAAAGAGAAGTCAGACCCACCGATGACTCTCTCTACAAGCTTCAGCTCATCGCTTTCCGCAACGGAAAGCTGTTTCCAGCCACGGGGAATTCGACACATTTGGCCGATGATGGGAAGCGGCGGACAGTGGTCACCCCCGTGATTCTCACCAAAATAGGTTGGTATGCGGCAGATGCCATCCTGTGTCACCGGGCAGCGCGACTTCATTGTTCAGCGTTCCTTAGGATGCGTACTGTTGTTCCTCCTCGTTCTAATGAGTCACCAGTGAAGGCAGATACTGCTCAGTGCCCATTTGGGTATCGGCTGGCATGTAATTGTTCACGGAGTTTGTTTCAGAAATGCTTTTATTCCCCCCTTTCTCCAGATGGCGTGAACGTCGCCAGCCACCGCGTCCCCGTTAATGTGACGCTGCGTCGCATCGCGCACGGAGCAGATGCCGTGGCCGCGCAGTGGGATTTCGACCTGCTGAACGGACAAGGCGGCTGGAGGTCCGACGGGTGCCGCATCCTCCACTCGGATGAAAATATCACCACCATTCAGTGCGCCTCCCTCAGCAACTATGCGGTTCTGATGGTATGGCAGCTGTTCACTGTGTGCATAAACACGAAGTCATCTCTCTCTCTTTTTTTTTTTTTTTTCTTATGCATAAACTCAAACGAAGATTAAAAAAAAAAAAAAAAAAAGAAAACCCAACTTTTAACATAAATGGCTCCCTGTAAATAAGAAGTGATGTTCGGTGTAATTCTGATTTCAAAAGGAAATCGAGTTTCTGCCGAGTGAAATGTGTGGGGACTGAATTTGGTATAGAAATTTTCAGTCGACTTTGTAAGTGAGCCAGCTCACCTCGACTTTGACTTTAAAATTTGGAGACGTCCTGGGGTGTATACAGTCCAGCTCTCAACCCAGTAAATGGAGATAAACTGAGTAGTGAGAGGTTTTTCATCTCCTTTTGAGTTTGGAGGAATGGTGAGCGTTTGGGTGTTGCCACCACAGCGACAGTTTCAGCACAAATCATGTCTTTTCGGTCTTAATGCTAATCAGGCTGTTTTGTGTTTATCATTATTCATCTTTGGTAAAGTAGCTAGTTATTAATGTACAGGGGCAGGTCTTTTCATGAATGGGTTATTTATGTGAATCTGGTCCCTGAGCTAATAATTATGAAATTAATCCTGCTAATTTTTATTTTATTTTACAGTCATTATAAGATACATCCTGCAGTGTCTATACATGTATTTAGGGTATAGTGGAAGGGATGACTAATGAATCTGAAAGACATTTCTCAGAAATAGCTGGAGGCTAGCCTGGGAGTGAGGACACCTACGTTTTATTTCTGTCTCCAACTCTGAATCCGTTATCTAGACAATATTTCATGAAAGCCTTAACTAATCTTGAAATATGATACATTTTGCTTTTTTCTGATTCTTTTTTTGAAAAAAGTTAAAGAGCCTTTACTACCAGAAATGATCTTAAGACAGGCTTGAATTAGAATAGATTTTCCTCTCTTTGCTGCTCAACTTAGTACACCTTACCTGGCATACCT
Organism: Molossus molossus; assembly: GCF_014108415.1. Taxonomy (NCBI): domain Eukaryota; kingdom Metazoa; phylum Chordata; class Mammalia; order Chiroptera; family Molossidae; genus Molossus; species Molossus molossus. The sequence goes on along the minus strand of NW_023425344.1, from coordinate 14,883,229 downwards.
GTCAAGCAGGAAGAGTGAATAGATAATTTAGCAGGGTATAAGGCTCGTCTCTTCAGTGACGTCCATTAACATATGTTATTCACCGCAGGGGACAGTGGAAGAGTCTTCTATACTATTTAGACTCAGCTGTGTTTATATAAGTCGTTTATCCTTTGGGGTTTCAAGTTTGTGTTCATAATTTAGGAATCTCCTCCCAAATAGAAGATGTTGGATTTCTATAAGTGTGAGTCTGGTATCTGTAAGTTCACTTTTTATAAAGTTGTAGTAACCTTCCAAATTAAAGCATGAACCATTAATTAAAGTATGAAGCATTTTCTCTTTCAGTTTGAAAGTATCTTCTCATTCAGATTTTGATTACGAAATAACCACAAACTACGTAGTACTGAAGGAGAAATAATAGAGATACAGCATTGTCTGAAATGTACATAATAGTTAAGTAGAAAAAGTTGGGAAAAATAAATCAAACACAAAACACACACACACACACACACGGAGGCATTTTATACATTTCACTGGTAATGACATGATACAGTACCGTGTGAAACTTATTTTTATTTAATCTAATACCAGTTTAAAGCATCTATTTTTGAACTTCCTGGCTGTTCTTCTAAACTATTTAAATTAGTATAATCCCTTTCCAGGAGAAATAAGCTATTCTTTTATCTTTCATACTTTAATCTTGTAAAAACTGCAATACACAATTCTTTAAAGCTAAAATATAGTACTAAGATTTTGTTCTATTCATTTTCAAAGAATATCCATTTTTTTTTTTTTCCTTTGCTTAAATATAACTGTGCCACCTAGAGGCTGCAATGTAAAATGTATCTAAATTTGTTGACAAAATTATAATAAAATTAGTATGTGGGATTGTTTGAGTTGCTAATTAAACACTAAAAGCAGTTAAATTTAATCATACCTACTATCAAATAATGTCTAAACTAGAAGAAATGTCTTTACAAATTGGAAGTTTGCCCTGGCCAGGTGGTTCAGTTGCTTGGAGCGTCATCCTGTACACCAAAAGGTTGAGTTCAGTTCCCTGTCAGTGCACACACCTAGGTTGGGCCATGTATAGGAGGCAACCAGTTGATGTTTCTCTCTCACATTCATCTCTAAAAAATCAATAAACATATCCTCAGGTGAGGATTTAAAAAAATATATGGAAGTCAACATTTTTTTCCCTCACCTGACACTAAATTGAATAATAGATAAAATCTTATTTTTTTCTTGAAAAATATCTTGAAATATGGTTTTGTATAGCAAGTCTAAATTTCTGTTTTTTGTAGGTAGCCCATAAATCTTGTCCTGACTTTAAAGAATATTGTAATTAGAAAAATGAGACAAAAAAGAATGTTCGTTTGTAAATCTCAAGCAGATACCATTAGTGGGTCCAGTAGACAGCCTTCCATAACCTGTGATAACCTGAGGTCTCTGTGAGAGCAGAAAACATCCAGCAGGAATTGAGTCTGTTTGAACGCGATGATCAGAGAGAGCCAGTTGGGTCAAGAAGAATTCTAGGAGCTGGGCCAGCAGGAAACAACAAAAGAAAAAACGTGAATAGCACGTAGGGGATGATGAGGGTCAAAGCATATGTGCTTCGTACTTCAGTTGATAACAGTAGTGAAGGTGAAATAGTTTCTGTACCTTGAATCCCCTTTGTTGTTGTATTCACCTAGAAATATGTGAAACTGGAGAGCACTCACTTGATTTTACATCTCTCTAGTGTTGCTTTTAAATACTGTTTGTATAAACTTGCTGATGAAAGCAAACTTTGGTTTCACTGGCTCTATAGTTGAACCCGAGTGCCAGCCATGTTTCTGTTTACATCATTTTAAAATAGGTACTGCATTGGCATAGATCAACGTTTTAATTATTTCCACACATTAATGTGCAGTGAAATCTTGACTCCCACCTGCCTCCCCTCGCATTCTCCACAAACTAGGTAACCAGTAATTTTAGTTTCTTGAATATTGTTGAAGAGATTTTCAGGCATATTGAAACAAAACGAATACATTTTCTTTGATTTATACAGGAAGGTTGCATGCTACAAATCTCATTTTAAACCATGCTTTTTTTTTTTTTGGCCATGAAACGACATTTTACAATGATGATAGTTTCGATGGAAAAATAGATTATATGATGATGAGATCTAATGATGATATGATAGTGGTGATGGTGACGACAGTGACTAATTTTCATTAAGTGCTTATATGCAAGGCACTGTTCTGAAGTCTACAAAAGGCATTAACTTATTTGGTCCTTATAACCACCCCTTGAACACTAGTACTATTATCTTAACCCCCAGTCTACAGATTGGGGATCTGAGGCATAGAGAGCTTAAGCCCCATGCCCCAGCTTACAAAATTTAGTTAGTGCTGGAATTGAGATTTGAATTCGGACTTCAGAAGTTGGTGTTCTTAATCACTTCCCCATGTCTCCTTTCTAAAATCTTTCATATCAATATGAAAGAGCTCCCCCATTCTTTTTCACCTTTGACTATTATTTTATGTCCTTACCATAATTTAGATTTTCCTCTATTTTGGTTTTTTCCAGTAATGTGTTTACACAGTATTATTTTGCACATTTACTAAAAAAAATCTGCAAGATTAGTTCCTCAAGTGGAATTGGTAATCAAAGGGGGACCACCGCTTTTTCCATGTTTTTGTTAAATTGAGATATTGAACAGAGTGCACAGATCTTAAATGTATGGCTTGCTGATATTTTTACATTGAAAACATATTTAGCTACCGTCAAAGTCAGGATTCTTACTTGAGGACTTGGTAGCTCCCATGTTCCTAGTTAATTCCATTCATCATCTAGAGATACGCATCTTTCTGATGACTACCACGATAGGTAAGTTTTGCCTTATATAATTAGCATCATACAGTATATACATTTCTGTGTGTGGTGTCTTTCCCATGACTTATATCTGTGAAATTTATCTTTGTTTTTGCATATAGCAGCATTCCTACATAGTAACCCACTGGATAAAAATACCCAAACTTGTGCATTCTAGTGTTGATGGACATTTGGTCTGTTGCTAGGTTCTGCCTATTAAGAAAATGTTGCCATGATTATTCATGTACATGTTTTTTGATGGAATGAAATAGCTGGATTGAAGGCTACCCCTGTCTTTATCTTTAGTAGATAATGACATGCAGTTGACCAAAGTGGTTGTGTTGGTTTACGGTCTCACCCGTAATGAGAGTTTTGAGTTACTTGGCAAGGATGTGAAGTCTTTAATTTCCATCTTTGGTGGTGGTATTATGATATATCATTGTGGTTTTCATTTGCCTTCCTCCGGTGACTAATGATGTTGAGCACCTCCTCATTTTCTTGTCAGATCGGGTATCCCTTTTAGTCATGTTCTTGCTCACGTCTTGCCCTTTTTTAAAATTATCTTTGACCTTTTTTTCTTTTAGTTTTATGCGATGTGATCGACAGCACTGTGTAAGCAGAAAGACTTGACTTACATATTTTGTGAAATGATTACCATAGTAAATTTAGGTAACATCCATGTTCTCGTATGGATTAAAAAAAAAAACTAACTTTTTTTCTTGCAATGAGAAGTTTTAGAAGTTGCTCTCTTGGCAACTATCAAATATACCACACAGCACTGTTAACTGTATTCATCATGTCTCACATTTCATCCCCAGTATTTACTTGATTTGTAACTGGAAATTTGGACCCTATGCCCATCTTGATCCAAATGATCCAATTCCCCATCCCCCCACACCCCCACCCCCCACACCCCGACCTGGCCTCCATTCTCTTTTTCTAGGAGTTGTGTGGTGTGTTTTTTTTAATTCCACATATAAATCTTTGCCTGTTTTTAATGTGGCTGTCTATTGTTTTCTTATTGATTTATGGGGGTTCTTGATATGAATTGTAAACAGGTGCTTTTGGTTGGATTTATATGTTGCAAATACCTTCTCTCAGGCCATGTCTGTCTTAATCCATTCGGGCTTCTGTAACAGCATTCCACAGATCGGGTCGTTTATAAACAACAGGTTTATTTCTCAAAGCTCTGGAGGCTGGAAGTCCAACATCAGGTTCAGTGTTCGGTGAGGGCCCACTTTTTGTCCTCACGTGGTAGAAGTGACAGGAGGCTCTCTGGGGTCTCTCTCATGTGGACAGTAACCCCATTGGTGACCTCCCAAAGGTCCTGCCTCCTAATACCATCACATTGAGAGTCCCATTTCAACATACATGAATGAGGGCCACAACCACTTAGCATATTGATATTTCTTTGTCATTTTATGTTTAATTTTTCTGAAGTTTTTTCTGTTTTGTTTTTATAATTATTGTCTTTTATGTTCTATCTAAGAAATCTTTGCCTGTGTCATGATCATAACGATATTCTTTGTTTTCTTTAAGCAGCTTTAATGTGTTTTATCTTTTACATTTAGGTTCATGACCCGGCTGGAAGTGACTGTGTATGGCATGATGTAGGGGGAGCAAAATCTTTAAATTATTCCTTGTTTCTTAGGGGACATATAAAAAGCAACATAGTGGTCATCGCCTTTTTTTTTTTTTTTTACATTTTTGATTTCCGATCTATTTTTTTTATATATTTTAAAATTTATCTTTACTGTTGAAAGTATTAATTTTATTTTATTGGTAAAATTTTAAAAAATTATTCTTTGTATTCAGACAGATGGTACCCTACTATATATATTTTTTACTTTCATTGTTCAGATCCTGGTGAAATTAGAGAATTACTGCTTTATAATTATCCTTGTTATTGATATGATGCTAGTGAACTCTTTAAAACCGCCAGCGATTTTATCTATAATAATTCTTGGGCTAAAAGTAACTTTCTCTTCTTTCATTTATTTGGGTCCTTAGTAATAATCATCTTTGTGACTGTTAACACACACGTATTCTACTGCTTAGCGTATGGGGACAACTTTACTTTTCACTTCCTGGCTCAGTATGTTCTTGGACTTTGTACCCTGTAGACCAGTGACTGAGATCACCGTTTCCTTTGGTGACTGGTGGTTGTCCTTAAACCCTGGAGGCAGAGACTTCCCTGTCTTATCACCGCATTGCAACTGTGAATGAGGCTCCCTTTTCCTTCTCATGGGTGCCTCCTAGTGGCCATTTCTGGACAGTGTATTTAGTAATGTTTTGGTTACAGTATCACGGAGCCTGTCTTTGTTTGCTAGTAAAATTAAAAATGATTTTGATTCCGATTTCTACCTGACCTCTCTTGTTTGAGATCTTTGACATCTTCCCTGTACTAATCTCCTTGACCGTCCTAAATAGACGTTTATTCTCAAGAATGTTGTGCCATCAAGATAGGTTTTTTTAATAGCTTATTTGTTCTCTCTATACCTGGGGCGTGTAAACCCCACAGACATTTGATCCTCAGGCCCAGTTCAGTTAGTTGCTGTTTATTTTCAATGCTAAGAATGATCTGGAAATTTGTTAGTGGCTAGTGGCTTTAAGTACTTACATAACAGCCTCGGTTCGCCTCTTGGCGTGCAAAGCCCAGAACATTCACTGCCCAGCCTTTGTACCTCCCCCTGGGTCGGTCTCTGCATGGGGTTCTCTTGTGTGTGTGTAGGTCGGTCTGCTCTGGCCTCCAGGAATGCCCCGTTTAAGGAGTGGCCCCTGTGACCAGTGACGTCGTCACTTTTCTCCAGCCGTAACATTGAATCAGGAGTCGCTGTCCTCTGTTTCAAAATCCGGTTTCTTTCTCGTACTGTGTCACATTCATGTGGCTTTTGAAAAACACTAATTTTTTTTTTTTTTCAATGTAAATATTACATACCATCTATAGCATATCTTGGGAACCGAACCGGCGCTCTGTCTGATGTCCTGTCAGATAATACCCAGCTGCCTGCGTTGTGTTACACTCTGCCGAGGACTGTGGAAGACGTTCCTCCTCCGCCCTCACCCCAACCCTGCCAGGCACTGGAGGTGTCTCCAGTTCTGACTGCCCCACAATTGTATAGCAAACGAGAAAGTGGCGACGTGTTACTGAACAACAGTTCCTAGAGGACTGTAAGCAGCTAGTGCCTGGAAGGAGCTTGGAGGCCAAATCCTCGATCCTGAAAGTGTATCCCGTCATTCATTCTGCGCTGGCATTGTTGCCTCTCGTAGGAATTGAGGGGGAATGTCCACTCTTCCTGCAATCCTGCCTGGTTCTCCTTGCCCCAGTGTGGTTTTGAACTTCCCGCTAACCATCTGGACTGTTAGCCGAGGCCACTACATTAGGCCACGGACCACAGGTGAATCTCTGGGCAGCTCGCCGGCCGATTGTTCCGAATGCCCGGTGCTGGGCTTTTTCTCCCATATATTCCTGTCCAGGTACTTAGTTTACAGACTGTCAGCCCTCGGGGACTGGAACTACATTCTGTGTTTCCCTGGGTATCCTGTGCTTGGCATAGCGCCTGGCCATGGTGGGCACTCAGTTACCATTTGTCAAGTAAATAGACAAGCTACAGGTTTTAGACTCGTCACAGTGCAGTCGGGCTGGGATTCCATGTTCCTGGCTGTATCTTCTGTCTCCCGTTAACTGGGATTTGGGTCAGGCTCCCTGGGTCACTGTTCATCATTCATGACAGCGAGGAGCTTGTTGATTTGACCAGTTCAGATCTATAATCGTGTATCATCAGCTCCCGATTCTTGCGTGGGAAAACGTGCCCCTTTCTTTCCTCCCCCGTGGAGGCCACCTTTGGTTTTCCTGTCTGCCATCTGCTCCCTTCCCTTCTTCAGCTAGCGGTTCCCTTTCAGACATTATCTCGGCTCTCAGGCGTTAGAGACGCGTTAGTCGTGGCATCTGGCGAGTCCGCAGTGTTCTGACTCGGCGGCTGTGGCCGGGGTGGAGGCCGCCTCTCAGCCTGCGTTGGGCCTTTGTAAGGAAGGACGCCTTCAGGGGCCCACTGTCGTTTCAGGAGGTGCTTTGTGTTGGGGAGCACAGACGCGGCAGCCACCGCCTCTGCATCGAATCCTCAAACACTTAGCCCCGTTGTGTCACAGTTTTTCAGGCTATCAGGGGGGCTAATCCTATGTCTGGCTCCTAGGGTTACCCCGTATGAAGTGCTGGCATGGTGCCTGGGTTTCCGTGACTGCTATGGAAGTGACTTGCTATTATCGATTACTCCTACTGATTTTGAGCCCTTCACCCCCAGAACCTTGTTGCCTTACCTCTGTCAGGCATTGCTGTGATCTGCTTGTGCACCTGTCTTCCTGTGACTGTCAGCTCTGCACAGTCGGGAACCACATCCTACCATGATGTCCCCAGTGCCTTGCACCGTGTGTGGTCCATGCGTATTGGTTGAACTTGACTACAGGCCGTTAGCGAGATCCGGTTAGCTTTGTTGACTGAGGGCTACTGTACTGCTGACTTCTGCCGCATCGGCTGGTGAACACGCAGCGTGATGAGTGGGAAGAAAGAGCGTTGAGAAGGGTGAAGTCTGTGGTCGGCCCCTCTAGGTCACCCACATGTGGGCTCAATGCTCTCCCCACTGGCCTCCGCACTGTCAGTGTTCAGATGTATCGAGCAGAGGTAGGACAAGAGTAGTATAGTGTAGACAAGAGTCAGTGCACACACACACACACTCACCCCCATAAGTATGTATACTATTAGTAATTAACACTGTGGAAGTTAGGAAGGCAAAGTAAGGTGCGAGGAAAATAGCACAACACATTAGTCCTTAAATAAAAGGAAGAACCAGAAGGACCTGAGTTGTGTTTATCAGTGTGTTTTCACTGGAGAACATCTCAGTGGTTACATGTCCAGGCAAGTGCGGCGACAATGATGCTTTCTTTTCCCCCCAGGATTTGACGGGATCTGACCTCTACACCCAGGCCGCCAGCCTCCTGCACCCCGTGGTGTACACCACGGCCGTCATTCTTCTCATGTGCCTCCTCGCGGTGATGGTCAGCTACATATACCATCACAGGTAAGGAGTCAAGCTTCACAAGTATCGGACTTGGTTTGGAGGAGTTGATTTCACACATAATTAGGGTATCGCCCAGTTTTATGCCATCTTTCTAAAGTCAGAACGGTTACTTAGAGTGCATACAAGCTTTGTGCATTTCATGCATTTCTGGACATAAATAATTAGCACACGAGATGGTCAGTTCATCTTTTATAGCATCCAGTCAGTCTTCTGGGTTTGTGTCAGGGAGAGAAGGTGGGGGTCTGTGTTGGAGGCTGGGAGGAGGGGCAGGGCAGCAACCAGCAGGCGAGGTCGGGTGGGGGCTTGTGACCCAGAGAGGTGTCTTCCAGAGTCAGATCGTGGACAGAATTCTGGTTTATGATTTTTTCCCCCTGCTGTGATATTCTTTATGTTGCAGATGGCATTTTTAAGAAGGTCTGTGGCATTTCAGCATGGGATATGGTTTTTGTTAATTGGAGGCAGAGCTACAGAAACTTCTATTTTATGGCAGGAAATAGTGAATTGGAGGGATTTGTTAAGCAGAAACTCACTTTGTCAGAGGTTTTGGTAGAATGTATTTTCCTATTCTAGCTGGACCTCTGTAGCATTTCTTGACATTTAGTTAAGAAACAAAAGGAGATTCTGAAACTAAAATAAAAAAGAAAGAAAGAAAGACTTCAACATTTCATTAGGAAAGGCCAGGAAGACCTGCACTGGGCAGTCTCAGGTTAGGAGACAGACTGGCCACTGGCAGAGACCTCGAGGCAGCAGACAGGTCACTACCCTGTCAGAAGACGTCGGAACTGACCAAAGTCCACATGTCTTTCATTACGGAGAATTTCTTGAGCCTGTGGTGGGGGCCGTGGTTCCCGGTGGGACGTGTCTTGTTTAGTATGCCGAGTTAAATGTTAAGAAACAGGACTGAGTTAAATGAGTTCTCAACATGTGTGTGTCTGTCTTTCTGTCTGATAGTCTGGGCTTTTAAAGTGAAATGTTTAAGCATTTCAGTGTGGTGTTTTAGGCTATTGGAGTTGATAACTTGAAGGCCAGTACTGTGGTGCCTGCTTCACATCTGCTCGGCTGAGTTTTCCTGCTTTCTTGTGCTTTCAGTGCGATCAGAATCAGCCTCAAGGGCTGGCACATGCTCGTGAACCTGTGCTGCCACATCTTCCTGACCTGTGTGGTCTTCGTGGGAGGAATAACCCAGACCAGGAACGCCAGCGTTTGCCAAGCAGTAAGTGCGAGGGGAAACTGCAATGGACAAAGACGTGCTGTTATTGGAAAGTAGTGTCTTACGTTTCATTAGCTGTAAAAGGAAACATGACCCCTTCAAGTTGTTTTCTTGAACTAACTGAAGTTGAACTGAAGTCTGTCACCTAAACAGTTTGCTGGTGTCCTGTAGGTTTTGAATTGTTATTTCATAACGGAGCATAGGACTTGAGCTCGTCTCTTTATCGTTGGGAATTCAGAGCTACTTGTTAAGTCTGTTATAATGCTGAGCATTTAATTTACTGTTTTCCCACATCCTGACTTTGGCTGAGGGAGAAGCAACATACGAGGCACATTTGGGGTGCCTGCAAGACGGCTTGGTTACCCTCCACACCACCTAGCAGGTGCCAAAGAATTACATAGAGCAGAGCAGGATGGATGGGGGTGCTGGGGTGTGACTGGTCCCCAGATGGGAAAACGCCTTACATGCTTGACCTGGTCAGGACAATGGCCTACTCCAGGAACCAACATGCCACGGGACATGGGACAGGTCCTGGTTTGTGTCAGAAGGAAAGCATCCAGTAATGAGCCGACAGTCTCCGCGGGAGTTACAGGAAGCATCTCCATTCTGGCCCTGGTCTGGCTCATGGGTCCAGCAGCAGTCACATCTGGACCAGTCTCTCCTCCACAAGTGGCTTTAAGATGCATATACAAGTACAGGACCAAAGATAGCCAGGGCACCTCTGAAGAGTGGGCAGTTGTCCGTCTAGCCATCAGGGCTAATTAGGCTGTTGTAATGAAAACTGGAGCACTTGGTGTAGGGATCATAGATTGACCAGTGCAATGGAAGAGAGGTCAGAAGCAGACCTGTGTGGGACTTTGGCAGAAGACAGGCTGTGTGCCTCATCAGCTGGTAAGGAGAGACCACTGTACAGTAAAGGGAGCTGGGGAAAGTCCGTTTAGAAAAAGATGAACACAGATCTATACCTCGTGCCATATATACATATACACACACACACACATACATATATGCATATACACACATACACACACAGATGTATATATGTTTTTTTAAGGCAACTCTCAGTGGATTAAGAAACTTACATGCTCATACCAAAATGTTAAAATTTGTATTAGATGATAATCAGTTTGAGGGCTAAGGAGGGATTTCTTAAATATGACACTAATAAGGCATGACTAGAAAAGAGATACCTTTCACTAAATTAAAAATTAAGAACTTTTTTTTTGTTAAGCTTCCTTAACAGAAGTGAAAATATAAGATGATGTACTCAATCCATACCTCCGACAACAATAGAATAAAAAAATATGTTAAAAAATGTAATCAGTGAGAGGGCCACGGAAAGCCCAGTAGAAAAAGAGGACGTGAGAGTAGGCAGGACGTGGTAGAACTGTCAGCGCACAGGGCCAGTGGACGCGTGAAGAGATGGTCACGTCCTTGGTCACGGAGATGCAAATGAAGAGCACCGTGAGTTACCATTTCATGCCTTTTACCATAACAGTGCCGTGCAGAGCCCGTGGGTCCTCAGGCCCTTTCTGTGCGTAGTGCGTGGGAATGTAGGTGGGCGCTCGGGGGGCTCTACCTTCTGGAGTTAAGCATTCACATTCCCTGGGACTCCGCAGCCCCACCCGGGCTCAGACAGAAGCCTGCGCATGCGTAACCGTGGTGTGCAAATGAGGGTGCATGTGCGCATGAATATTCATAGCAGCTCTCTGCAGAGTAGCCACCACCTGGAAGCAGCCCAAATGCCTATCACGGAGCACGGGAAAGAATAAACGGGGATATTATACAAGAGTCAACACTAATGAATTACAACAATGCGTTACTTCGAATACGTCTCAGCACCATGAATTACATTCCCCCGTTATCTTTTTTCATAAAGATAAAAGTAACTAAAAATAAACTACCCTTTTAATGAAGTGCGTAATAAAACTGTCCGAAAAGGAAAGCAAGGGCATGAGAAGCACAGGCTGTGAGGTGACGGCCACCTTGGGCAAAGGGGAGCGTATGTTTCCATGTGGGTTTTTGTCAAGGTCTTACCTGCTGTCTTGCTGGGGGATTCTGGGATACTTATTATTAACAAGATGTAAATACCTAGGTGAAGGCGGGCCATGCTTGGCCCAATCATTAACAGGTGCCATGAACCTATGGCAGATGATTTATCCAAGAGTGTATATCTGAGGTGTCATGTAAAATGTCAGTGTATAAGAATTGTCGAGCCCTGGCCAGTTTGGCTCAGCGGTTAGAGCGTCGGCCTGCGGTCCTGAGAGACCCGGGTTCGGTTCCCGCTAAGGGCACGTACTTCGGTTGCAGTTTGTCCCCGGCCCTGGTCGGTTGTGCGGGTGGCAACCACTCGATGTGTCCCTTTCACATCTATGTTTCTCTCTCTCTGTTCCCCTCTCTCCCTCCCACTCTACCTGAACAAAAAAATGGGAAAATGTCCTCGGGTGAGGATAAAAAAAAAAAAAGAATTGTCGAGAGGAGTCAATGGCTGGAGGGTGCCTGGCATACAGTAAGTGCCAATAGATGTTAGCTCTTACTACTACCGTTACTACGGAGGAAATTACCTCTTGGCTCTGCAGAACATTTCCCTGCTTCAGGTGTTACTGTGTCTTTGCAAACAACCTTGTTTAGAGCCTGCAGGGAGTCCGGTGATGGGTCTCAGTCAGGCCGATTAGTACAGCTTAGCCTGTCCCCCTTCACAGGCTGCCTCCACTTACCTGTCAGGGCCCAGCTGACTGTTACTGCTCCAGAGACTCTGCCCTCGCCTCCCCCACTATCCTGTGGTGCTTATTACACTTTAGTGGCGCCTACAGAATGTCGTGACTGACTGGTGTTTAGCTACTTCTTGTGGCTGGCCTCTCAGCCCTGCGGGGGCAGGAATTACATTGATTTAGTCTAAGGATCAGCCGGGGACCTGACCACAGTAGGTGTTTAGCAAATATTTGTTGTGTGGATGAACAAAAAGACCCCTGTGTGCAAATAGTAGAAATCATTCAACCCTGGAGCCATTTTGAGCATAAACTATTAAGAGACTACTTAGCACACCATGGTAGTAATAGTCTCAATTATACCAAAAAATATTCATTGATTTCGTGAAGTAGGCACACATACATTGGGTTCATCAAGGACATGAATAGAAAAAAGCATTGTGATGATGGCTGCCTTTCATGGTCCCAAATGGGATTTTATACCATGTCTAGAAAGAAAAGGAGAATGGTAGTGAGTTCTTAGGAGTGGGCAAATGCCCATGTGTTAGACTTTTTTAAAAAAACATGTTTTTATTGATTTTTTTTTTTAGAAAGAGGAAGAGAGAGAGAGATAGAAACATCAATGTGAGAGAAACATCAATTGGCTGCCTCCTGCAGGCCCCCTACTGGGTGGGGATGGAGCCTGCAACCCGGGCATGTGCCCTGGCTGGGAATTGAACCAGGACCTCTCAGTCCATGGGACGGCGCTCAATCCGCTGAGCCACACCGGGCCAGGCCATTTAAAGATTGATATGAAAAGGGAAAGGCAAGTCTGTCTGTCTCCACAGTGTCCTCCTTTTCTATGAAAAACATAGCTTCATTCATGTTATTTCTGACTCAGACAGGACTTGGTCTACTTTCCTAATGTAATTCATTCTTAATTCAGCCGGTAGCCAGCTGAGAGGGGAGTGGTAGAAGGCAGAAGGGAGCAGCCTGGGATTGCAGACACTAGTAGGTAGGTTCTAATTCTGTGTCTGAGCCACTTAACGCAGTAGGGGCTTAATGCTTCTGCTCTAAGAAAATGGATTGGGCTAGTTAAGTTCAGTGATCATTAAGGTTCTTCCAAATCAAAAACTGAACTCTAAAGTGTACATATTTTACATGCAGTTTTACCTGTGCACCTATCAGTGTAGTCTTATCTTTCTTATCTCTTTCAGAGCTCACATGTTTTATGAACAGTGTTAACAGTTTCTATCCCACGGTAATTGGGTGAAGTTATGAAAGGTGCCACCAGCCAGGTATTTTCCACTGTGGTTCTTTATGTCGATTCCAGGTGGTACCTTGGGTGCTTTCTAGAACCTTTGACTCTTTTGCAAAAGGAGCCGAGTGAGTGATTACAGAGTAGCAGCGGCTGTTGCCTCGAGGTTGGAAGGGATCTGGGTTCTGGGTCATGCCGCACCACCAAATAAGTGCTTGATCATTCATTTTCTGGTTTCTCGTTTCCTTCACTCTCAGTGAAAGGATTTGGCTGGCGCTCCTTTAAGTGACCTTGTTGCTCCACCACTCCGTGATTTAATCAACTAAATATAGTGCCAGCTGACCTTCTCAGGTGTCCTCTGCTATCTGTCATCAAGCAGACTGCTGCTGTGGCCTGTGAGGTGCTTTGGGAGAAGTTCAATCAGGGAGCTGTTCAAGATTTCTACTTGCCAATACTGCAAATGTGGTATCTTAACTTTCATATTATTAACCCTAGCACACACTTCTTACTCATATATTTCATAAGTACAGAAACAGAGTCTAAGAGGTTGAGCTAACTTGCCCCAGTCCCTGGGTGGCAGAGGCATGATTTAAAGGCCAGGCTCTGACTCCGAGTGTCCCCCACTCTCCATCACTGTGCTTTCCTATGTAGTGAGGACCAGCGTGGTATAATGGAAGGGGTACGGGCTTTGGAAACCAACAGACTTGGTGTGCGTTGGGGCCCTGCTGCTGACCATGGGACCTCTGGTGGATGATTTCACATTTTCCAGCCTCGGTCTCTGTGTCTGAAACTCGAGGTTATTGACACTAACTGAAGGGCGATTCGAGGAGGATGAAATGGAAGCACGTGTAAGAGTGTCTAATACATTCTTGGGCACATAGCAGGCATTCAGTAGGGGAAGCTGTTCGTACTTTGGTTTCTGTGTGTCTTCACGTGTGGTTACATGAGCATTGCAGTCGTCGTTGGCACTCGTCCTGTGCGTGCTGCACTCTGAGGCGTTCAGTGGTTAAAAATGCGATTGCTATGATGTCTGATCGCCAGTCCGGGAGAGTTTATGCTTCCATGCCTATAGATAAAGTGCAATTCTGTAGGATAATGAATTTATATCCATTTTGTAGCTTTGGAAATTGATGTTCTGAGCTAAGGTGACTTAAGTTGTCATCTGTTGCATTTAATGAATCATTTACATGTCTTCTGAATTAGATTACCTACTGCCAAACCATTGACAAACTTTTCCTGAGTATTTCTGGCTTATTTGGAAGAGATTGTGATAGTGGAGTTGAATTTGAGGTGCAGCCCAAATATCTGATGGGGAATACAATAAGAAATACCTCATTCTAAAAGATAGGAGGACCTTCTCTATGGGACCTCACTTTGCCTGTATTCTCGTTCCTGTGGAATGTTTGGTGACCGATAACATCAGACCCCTAAAATTCCACTATTGGTAATAATTATTTAACTGAAAGGCTTCCATCTCTCTTTCTCTCTCTCTAACTTATTGATTGATTTTTTTTTAGAGAGAGAGAGAGAGAGATACATCTATCGGCTGCCTCCTGCACACCCTCTACTGGGGATGGAGCCCCAAACCCAAGGATGTGCCCTGACCGGGAATGAACCGGGACCTCTCGGTCCATGGGGCGATACTCAGTCCACTGAGCCACACCAGCCAGGCAGCTTCAGTATCTTTTATGTATGAACAATCATCTAGAAATTTTGAAATGTCATAGGCAACACTTCAAAATCTAAACCTTGAGTTTTCCCTCTTAGATCTAAAACAAGAAAATTCTCCTGTGTCTGTGAATCTGTTTCTGTTTTGTTTTATTAGTTTATTTTTTGGATTCCACATATAAAATGAGATCATACAGTATTTGTCTTCCTCTGTCTGACTTATTTTACTTACCATAATACTCTCTAGGTCCATCCACATTGTGGCAAATGGCAAGATTTCACTCTTTTCTATGGCTGAGAAATATTTCATTGTGTATTTCAGTATTATTAGACTACAGTATTATTCTAATATACATGCAAATACATAAAGACACACCACAGTTTTATCCATTCACCTATTGATGGACACTTGCTTCCATATCTTAGCTATTGTAAATAATACTGCAGTAAACATAGGGCTACATACATCTCTTCAAATTTGTTTTTATTTTCATTGAATGAATATCCAGAAGAGGAATTTTTGGATCATGTAGTAGTTTTATTTTTAATGTTTTGAGGAAACTCATACTGTTTTCCAGAGTGACTATACCAGTCTGCATTCTCTCCAATGGTGTATGAAGGTTTGCTTTGGTCCATATCCTCTCCAGCACTTGTTATATGTTTGTCTTTTTGATAATAGCCATTCTCACAGATGAGAGATGATGTCTCATTGTGATTCTGATCTGCATTTCCCTGATGGTCAGTGATGTTGAGCGTCTTTTCATGTACCTCTTGGCTCTCTGCATGTGTTTTTTGGAGAAATGTCTGTTTAAGGTCTCTGCCCATTTTTTAATTGGTTGGTTGTGTTTTTTATATCAAATTGTGTAAGTTCTTTATATGGTTCAGAAATTAATCCCTGACTGAATGTAGGATTTGCAAATATCTTCTCCCATTCAGTAGGTTACCTTTTGTTTTGTTGATGGTTTCCCTTGCTGTGCAAATGCTTTTTAGTTTGGTGAGTCTCATTTGTGTATTTTTGTTGTGATTGCTCTTGCCTTTGTCCGAGGAGACTGTTTGCAAGGACGATGTCAGATTGTTTGCAGCCAGCCTATGTTTTCTCTTAGCAGGTTTATGGTTTCAGGTCTTAGGTCTTTTATCCATTTTGAATTTTTGTGTGTGGTTTAAGATAATGGTCCAGTTTCATTCTTTTGCCTGTAGCTGTCCAGTTTTCCTGACACCATTTGTGGAAGAGACTATCTTTTCCCCATAGTATATTTTTGCCTCCTTTGTCATAGAGTAATTGACCAGATAGGTGTGGGTTTGTTGCTGGGCTCTCTGTTCAGTTTCACTGATCTGTGGGTTGGTTTTCGTTCCAGTACCATATTGTTTTGATTAATATAGTATTGTAGTATAGTTTGTAATCGGGGCACACAACATCTCTAGTTTTGCTCTTCTTTCTCAAGATTTTTTGACTATTCAGGGTCTTTCACGGTTCCAGACAAATTTTAGGAATTTTTAGGAAACAAACTGGTAGTTACCAGGGAGGTGGGGGATTTCAGGGAAGTCAAAATTGGTGAAGGGGATGGAGAGGTACAGACTTCCAGTTATAAAATTAATAAGTCCTGGGGATGTAATATACAGCATAAGGAATATAGTCCATACTGTAACAACTTTGTATGGTAGAAGATGGTAACTAGACTTATCCTGGGGATCATTTAATAGTATGTATAAATATCAAATCACTATAATGTAAACCTGAAATGAATAGGATAGTGTATGTAAATTATACATCAATAAAAATAAGTTTCCAGCCCTGGCTGATGTGGCTTGGTTGAGCATCATCCCATACACCAAAGGGTCGCCAGTTTGATTCCAGGTCAGGGCAGATGCCCAGGTTGGGGGTTCCATCCCTAGTAGAGGGCATGCAGAAGGCAGCCAGTCAGTGTTTCTCTCTCTCATCGATGTTTCACTCTCTCCCTCTCCCTAAAAAAAAAATCAATTAAAAAATAAAAATAGCCCTGGCCGGTTTGGCTCAGTGGTTAGAGCGTCGGCCTGCGGTCCTGAGAGACCCGGGTTCGGTTCCCGCTAAGGGCGCGTACCTCGGTTGCAGTTTGTCCCCGGCCCTGGTCGGTTGAGCGGGTGGCGGCCACTCGATGTGTCCCTTTCACGTCGATGTTTCTCTCTCTCTCTCTCTCTCTGTTCCTCTCTCTCCCTCCCACTCTACCTGAACAAAAAATGGAGAAATGTCCTCGGGTGAGGATAAAAAAATAAAAATAAAAAAAAATAAAAAAATAAATAAATAAAATAAAAATAAAAAGCACGTGTTTTTAACAACAAAAAGGAATTTTTCATCTTGCACCTCCTGGATTGAAAATGTTGTTAACTTCTGTTTTAAAACTTACTACTTTACAGCCCTGTCTCATTCTGTTGACCTCGCTCCGGAGAAAACCCCGGCAGTAGGAGAGCCTGCCGTTTTCCATCAGTGTCATCAATTTGTCAGAGTGTTTGGTTCCCACGGACCAAATTCACTGACACTGTTTTTACCTGCAGTTTCCTGGGGTGGCTCCAGATAACTCAGAGTGTTACTTGACACTTTTTGTTCCGCTTCTCTCTATAAATTTCGCTTTTACGTTGCGGTCAGTGAAACTAACAGGAACCAAGGAGCCACTTTTCTCCAGGAAAATATAACTCGGACTTTCCTCCCTTGCCCGGGGGCCCCACCCTCGCAGGGCTTTCGGGACCCTCGCCAGGGCAGGGCGGGCGCTCGCTCTCTTCCTGCAGAATAATGCTTGAGGTTCCACATCACGACGTTCCGCCTGCAGATTGGGTCTCATTGAAATGAACTTTGGGCAGAGGTCTGAATGCTCCATTATTAACCTAGATGTGATAATGTCAGTCAAGTTGATTTTCTTGAGATTGGAGAGCCATCCTTTTAGAATGAAAATTTTTTTTCCTTGGAGAATTTTGTTAATAGGAGATTACCTATAATAATTATATAAGAAGAAATGATCAAAGAGATAGTAAGTAATTAGATAGGAAAGCTGAATTATGCCCTTGCTGTTTCACTGACACATGCATTTATTTTTCTTAAAATAAATTTTAAACCTCTCTTAGCCTCCCATATATCTTTGCCTAGAACTGTATCTTTAATTAGGGTTGTTTCGAACACAGATCATATGATAAACATGCCCCCTCAGCCCCCTCCTTGAAGTGACTTGATTAGTGTAATTGTTACACACATTACAGTTACCCGCTATTTATTGAACACTTACGTGGCCCAGATGTTGCCCATTCAGCCCCTGTAAACACCTGAGATGGTTTTGATGATCTCCCCACTGCTCCAGTGAGAAGATGCTGTGGACAGGTAGCATTGCCCTAAGTCCGAGCTCCCAGGGCACAGTCAGAGAAATGCAGAGCTGCGTTAGCGGTGGCTCAGGCACCAGGCAGTGTGCTAAGTGCTTTGAATAGCATTGGATTGAAACCTCGAGGTGCTGTCATGTTATTCTCAGTTTACAAATGAGGAACATGGTGCTTGGGGTGTCACGTGACTTGCTAAGGTATCAGGGCAGGTGAGGAGGGATCCGGCAAAGCTTTCTGACTGCAGCTCTCGCCCACCTGAAGGCCAGTGTGTTAAGTTGCTTTCTCACCGTGACCGTGTGTTAACACCCTGAATTAGAATGTGGGTCTCTCTCACCCACGGACACAGACAACAGTGTGGTGAAGGTATGGGGGTGGGAATGGGGAAAAGGGGATCAATGGAGGCAAAAAGGGGGGACTTCTGTAATACTTTCAACAATAAAGATCAATTCACAAGTGAAAAATAGAAGAACCTGGGTCTCTTACTCTGAAGCTTATTTTATGTGCTCTGACCTCTGTCCTCTATATTACTCCTTAAAATGGGCTTCAGAAAGGAGCTCTGAGTTATGTGATAACATTGCACCTGGGGACGCATGCCTGTGGCATGACGTTGCTCCATAACCAGTTCCGTGCTGTGTCAGGGTCTCTTGGTGTGCATCTGTGCCCCGGGAGCTGGTGTGCATCTGTGCCCCGGAGCTGGTGTGCGTCTGTGCCCCGGAGCTGGTGTGCATCTGTGCCCCGGGAGCTGGTGTGCATCTGTGCCCCGGAGCTGGTGTGCATCTGTGCCCCGGGAGCTGGTGTGCATCTGTGCCCCGGAGCTGGTGTGCGTCTGTGCCCCGGCAGCTGGTGTGCGTCTGTGCCCCGGAGCTGGTGTGCGTCTGTGCCCCGGCAGCTGGTGTGCATCTGTGCCCCGACAGCTGGTGTGCATCTTTGCCCCAGGAGCCCGCTGCTGTTTGCTGTGACGACCGACCCTCCTGGCCGGCAGTGGGCACGTTCTTGTTTCTTTAGGGCAAACAGGTGATCATTCAAGTACACCTTCCTGTTGTTTCCGAACCAGATTTTTGAATGTGACACGCTAATCTTTTTGATAAACTTTACTAGCAGCGACTACACTGTATGACTGAAATTTTTTTTCTTCTTAGTTTATGTGTTTTTCGATCTTCTTTCTAGGTTGGAATACTCCTTCATTATTCCACCCTCGCCACGGTGCTCTGGGTGGGAGTGACGGCCCGAAACATCTACAAACAAGTCACCCGAAAAGCCAAAAGATGCCGGGACCCTGACGAGCTGCCACCGCCACCTCGACCCATGCTCAGGTGCCTGCGCCTGCTGCGCCCCCTGGGCCCTTCTGCACCCTCTGCGCCCCCTGTGCCCCCTGGGCCCCCTGGGCCCTTCTGCACCCTCTGTGCCCCCTGTGCCCCCTGGGCCCTTCTGCACCCTCTGACCCCCTGGGCCCTTCTGCGCCCTCTGCGCCCCCTGGGCCCTTCTGCACCCTCTGCGCCCCCTGGGCCCTTCTGTGCCCCCTGTGCCCCCTGGGCCCTTCTGCGCCCCCTGTGCCCCCTGGGCCCTTCTGCACCCCCTGTGCCCCCTGGGCCCTTCTGCACCCTCTGCGCCCCCTGGGCCCTTCTGCACCCCCTGTGCCCCCTGGGCCCTTCTGCACCCTCTGACCCCCTGGGCCCTTCTGCACCCCCTGTGCCCCCTGGGCCCTTCTGCACCCTTTGCGCCCCCTGGGCCCTTCTGCACCCCCTGTGCCCCCTGGGCCCTTCTGCGCCCCCTGGGCCCTTCTGCACCCTCTGCGCCCCCTGTGCCCCCTGGGCCCTTCTGCGCCCCCTGGGCCCTTCTGCACCCTCTGCGCCCCCTGTGCCCCCTGGGCCCTTCTGCACCCCCTGTGCCCCCTGGGCCCTTCTGCACCCTCTGTGCCCCCTGTGCCCCCTGGGCCCTTCTGCACCCCTCTGCGCCCCCTGTGCCCTTCTGCACCCTCTGTGCCCTTTGGGCCCCCTGGGCCCTTCTGCACCCTCTGTGCCCTTTGGGCCCCCTGGGCCCTTCTGTGCCCCCTGCGCCCCCTGTGCCCCCTGCGCCCGGGGTTCCGTTAGTCGCTGTCTGTAATGCAGTGCCGTCGTGACAGCGTGGCCCACTGGGTGTGGGAAGGGGAGAGAATGGACCTGGATGCTGGGCTTCTGGTTTTGAGGACCAGCCGGGCCCCTTCCAGCTCAGAGTCCGTGAAGTTCGGACCCTCTTGGTGCCCTTCCACCTGAGCTGTGAAGGGGATGGTTCCGACTCATGGAACCAGTGTGGACAAGAAATGGGCTGGTGTGTAAGTGTTAGCTGTTTTATTTTCCTAGGGTCAGGCCATAGGTTTTACTCAAGCACTCATCGTTTTTGTTTGTTTTTTAATGATTTTTGTTTTTAATCCTCACCCAAGGATATTTTTCCATTTATTTTCAGAGTGGGAGGGAGAGAGGGAGAAACAGTGATGTGAGAGAGACACATTGAGTGGCTGCCTCCCGCACGACCCCAGCCAGGGCTGGGGATGAACCGCAACCGAGGTGCATGCCCTTGACCAGAATCGAACCTGAGACTCTGGTCCGTGGGCCAGTGCTCCACCACTGAGCCAAACTGGCCAGGGCTGCATCAGTTCTTTTATTCTCTGCAAAAGACAAAGAGTTTGGAGTTATGCCCTTTTTACCCATCATCATTAGAAAGTTGTCAGTGGGTTATCAAGCTTGATGAGTAAAAATTGATCAGCGTCTCTGAGATAATTGAGTGCCGGATACATACATGACTGAAGGGACCCCCCCCCCCCATCTCGAGGCCTTCCTCCCCAGTCTTCGAGGAGACAGGCACAGGGAAAACTGACCGGTGACAGTGAAGAACTGCAATAGATGGATTTTTGGAAAGTGCAAACCAAGCAGCCGTTATTGGGGGTGAGGGGCTGTTGTTAATTGTCAGACCACTGATAGGAGCCTTCATTAGAGACCGGAGCAGAGAGGGGGGGCACTGCAGATGCAGGACAAGGTGGTAGCTGAGGGGCTTGTAGAAAAGCATTTAGTCTGCAGCCGAGTTGAGTGCCGTGGAGGAGCAGGAATTCGGGGTGAGCGCTGAGCTTCGGCCTCGGTGCGGTGGTGGCGTGTGGGCAGCCATCGAAGGTTTTTAACTGGGGGCTTAGAGCCTGACCAGGTGACTTTAGAAGGACAGCCATCAGAAGGAAGGTACCAGGCTGGAATAGGAATTGCAAGACCGGAGAATAAAGGCTCCACTGAGGGCGTTGGGGGTCCCCACAAGGGCTCAAACAGGAGCAGTGGCATAGAGAACAGAGAGGGGGACGTGTGCTTGAGGGACTGGACACAGCTTCTCTGCGCTGATGACCACTGGATTGGAGAGCTGTGCGCTGACAGGGCCACACGCCGCAGATGCCACCCCGGTGCGCTCGCTGCCTCAGCCGGCGGCCCCATGGACTGAGAACCGGATAAGAGAAGTGAATGGGGGCAGGGGGTGTGGGACGGGTAAGCACAGGGAGGCCGGCTCACCACACTTCTCTTGTGGAGAGTTGACGTTGTCGGAAGTCTGGTGCTCTGCGGAGAAGACGAGCTGGACCCACTGTAGATGGACAGGAGACGTTACGTGCCTGGTCACCTAAACAAGAGCCCCCTGGGATAAGCTAGTTAAGAAGAGCACAGTGATTCCTGGGCCATGTCTGTGAAAGGCCATGGAAAATAAAAGGAAGAGTCATGTATCATAGAAATAGACACTCGAAACCTATATAATCTTATTAACCGATGTCATCCCAATAAATAGAATAAAAAATAAAATAAAATAAAATAAAAGTACTCTGATGACAGAAATGAATTGCTGAGAACATAGAAGGTTCAGGGAGCATGTACCCGAACACAGAGCACAGTAGCGTGCCGGCCCACAGTCGGCTTATAGAGTAAGAGCTTTGGCATCTCTGTCACTTGTATTACAAGAACGGAGGTGGTGTTTGGCTAAGAGACCTGGGCCTTCTGTCCTCGTGGTTAAGTAAACGGCAGCTTTGTCTCCACACCCTGTGCACTCCCTGAATGACCCACAAGTACCCCTTTACCTTTAGACGTGCCAGCTCCTCCCTCTAGGACGTCCTCCCTCCCCTTGACCTGGAGCTTGAAGCCCCGGCAACCTGGCCTCCTGAAGGCTGGGCTGGGGGTGCCCGAGTCTCTCCTGGCCCAGGGAGGGCAGTGTCAGTAGCATATAGGTAGAAGCAGCCTCACAATAAGGTGATGAAGGTGAAGCACATGAAAGGTGTTCATATCTCCAGGAGCTTATCCCGGAAGGGAGAGGCGAAGAAGGTGTAGGTCCAGGGAAGGTTCAGGAGAGAGGAGAAAACCTGAGCACACTATGGGCTGCAGGTGCGAGGCAGTGGAGAAGACGGAAAGGTGCAAAAGGAGGCTCACTGACAACACCCGTGCTGGCGGTGGGAGGGGAAGAGCGGCAGGACCTACACTGATGTGGGAAACGACGCCTTCGCAGGGAAGAAGCGACGGGAGTTAATAAAGCAGGAAGGAGGAGGTGGAGGATGTCGGCCTCCCTCTAATGTGTGAAAGAGAAGGCAGGTTATGGTTTTATACCATAATGAGCTGTTCTTTTCTGCAACACTAATTAATATCCTATTTAAGGATTTTAGTACCTGTGAGCATGCATGACTAAGAAACAGTCTGTGGAAAAGGTGTTATGAAATGAATATTGCCTTTTTCCAGCCAATTCAGTTTTGAGGTTGTGTCCCAGAAAGTGGCCAATGCAGAATTAAGGTTCTAACCGCCCAGGGGTGCCCAGCCAGGGCAGAAAGTTGCCTGTTTCTGTCTTCAGAAAGCTCAAAGGAGCTCCAGCCATGAAAAGAGGTGTGTGTGCCCAGATCCAGCACCTCGATTCTCAGTCCCTGTCATTTGTCCTGTCTCCCTGGTAGTCATGGGAAAGGGGCCAGGAGGGGCTGAGCACGGTGGAGGCTGCTGGGGTCCAGGTGCCTTCCTGGCCTAATCTCAGGTGACTGACAGTAAGCATACACAGCACCAGAGCGTCCTGGAAACACAGGCTTAGCCAGACATTAATAAATAATCTGTCGTTGCGTATTTTGTCTGCACTATGGCACAGTGAGATCTCAAAGTCCATTTCGGCCCGGCTGGTGTGGCTCAGTGGTTGAGCATTGACCTATGCACCAAGAGGTCGCCAGTTTGATTCCCAGTCAGGGCACATGTCCAGGTTATGGGCCTGATCCCCAGTGGGGGGCATGCAGGAGGCAGCCAATTGATGTTCCTATAACTCTTTTCCTTTCCTCTCTCTCTAAAATCAATAAAGATTGAATTCCATTTTCTAATGGAATGGACTAACGTTCTGGTTCACCAGCTGAATCTAAAAACCCCCCACAAAAACAGATCTCCTAAAAGAAGTATGGACTAAAACCCTCCCGGCTGTAGCTGAGTGTTACTTTGTCCGTCCACAGGGTGGCAGGAGATGACCATCTTTCCTCAACTCGAAACTTGGTGGACCTTGTGCTTTGAAAAAAAGAAATTGAAACAAACATTTAAAAAAATTCTAAAGAGATTATTGCTAACACAGCAGCCTCTGAAAGTTGACCTTTCATTTACTGTGGAATAGGAATAATCATCTTTAAAGAATGATTTGTGCAGTGATGCCAGGTGTACACCTTAACTGATTGGATGACGAACCCTGACTTCTTTTATTGCTCCTCCCAGGTTTTACCTGATCGGGGGCGGGATCCCCATCATCGTCTGCGGCATAACCGCGGCAGCAAACATCAAGAATTATGGCAGCCGGCCAAATGCGCCCTAGTGAGTAGTTTGTGTTCTCTGTGTGCCTCACCCAGTCGTTTCTTTTTTAACTATTTCCCGGGCACTAAAGCTTATTGCCATTTCCTAAACAGTTTGGTGACACATGTAGCGTCTGAGCTGGCTCCCCGTTTTCTCTCCTAGTTGCTGGATGGCGTGGGAACCCTCCTTGGGAGCCTTCTACGGGCCAGCCAGCTTCATCGCGTTCGTAAACTGCATGTACTTTCTAAGCATATTTATTCAGTTGAAGAGACACCCAGAGCGCAGGTACGAGCTGAAGGAGCCCCCGGAGGAGCAGCAGAGGCTGGCGGCCAGTGAAAACGGCGAGGCGAACCCGCAGGACTCCCTGTCCCTGTCTCTGATCTCCACGTCGGCGCTGGAAAACGAGCACACGTTCCATTCGCAGCTCCTGGGGGCCAGCCTCGCCCTGCTCTTGTACGTCGCGCTGTGGCTGTGCGGGGCCTTGGCGGTGTCTTTGTATTACCCTTTGGACTTGGTGTTTAGCTTCTTTTTCGGGGCCACGTGTTTAAGCCTCAGTGCGTTCCTCGTGGTGCACCACTGTGTCAACCGGGAGGACGTGCGACTGGCGTGGATCATGACCTGCTGCCCGGGACGGAGCTCGTACTCGGTGCAGGTCAACGTGCAGCCCCCCAATGCCAGTGGCACCAACGGAGAGGCCCCAAAGTGCACCAACAGCAGCGCGGAGTCTTCCTGCACCAACAAGAGCGCGTCCAGCTTCAAAAACTCCTCCCAGGGCTGCAAACTGACGAACCTGCAGGCGGCGGCCGCGCAGTGCCGCACCAGCTCTCTGCCCCTGAGCGCCACGCCGCAGCTTGACAACAGTCTGACCGAACACTCGGTGGACAACGACATCAAAATGCACGTGGCACCTTTAGAAGTCCAGTTTCGAACAAACGTGCACCCCAGCCGCCACCACAAGAACAGAAGCAAAGGACACCGGGCCAGCCGCCTGACCGTCCTCAGAGAGTACGCCTACGATGTGCCCACCAGCGTGGAGGGCAGCGTGCAGAACGGCGCGCCCAAGAGCCGGCCGCCCAATGGCGACGGCCACTCGAGGAGTCGCAGGGCGTACCTGGCCTACAGGGAGAGACAGTACAACCCGCCCCAGCAAGACAGCAGCGACGCCTGCAGCACGCTCCCCAAGAGCAGCAGGAACGTGGAGAAGCCCGCGGCAGCCGGCGGCAAGAAGGATGCGTTCAGGAAGCCGACTGCCGTTGAACTTGAAAGTCAGCAGAAGTCCTATGGCCTCAACCTGGCCATTCAGAACGGACCAGTCAAAAGCAGCGGGCAGGATGGAGCCCTGCTGGGCACGGACAGCACTGGCAATGTTAGGACTGGATTATGGAAACATGAAACTACTGTGTAGCGGGGGTGGGCTTCCCGGGCAGACACCCGTCCATCCTCTGACAGTCACATTCCTTCAAGCGGTGAACGCGTGAAAGCAAACTGTTTACAGCCACCCATGGATTCAAACGAGTTTTGAATAAACGTCAGCGTTTTGAATTGTACTTATTTTATATCCCCCACTCCGTTGTTGCTTTTTTTTTATGAATTAAAAAGAAAGAAAGGAAACCTCTCAAGCATTGTTTTAGTTGTCAGAGTACCAGCAGGACGTTTTGGGAACCTGAAATGTGATTTCCTGAAATCTGTAACATCGACTTCACGTTTCAGAGTTGTATTTAATGCAATAAATAGGTGTTTGTCATTGTGTCAATCTTATATTTTTATATTTTGCAATAGAAGCATCTAGTTGTATTTTAATGATGTTTATACATTGGGATAGTTTAATGAGATGTGTACTTAAGTCAGGTACCAGATTTTTACATGATTAGCTCCCCTGATTGTGGCATATTAATCAAAGGGCCTTTGGACTGATGCAGTTTATAAATATAATTTTTAACAAGTTATCTTTATTGTTGAAAGTATTACAGATGGCCCTACGTTTCTCACCATTGTTCCCCTCTTACCTGCTCCTGCCCCCCTCTCCAAATGCTACAGGTTTTCAAAAATATCTCGCAGCATGTCTTTTGAAATGGAAATGCCTGAAAAGCTCTTCCGAGATTTCATTACTTTTGCCATATCCATTTGATCCTGCTGATACTACTTTTACCACTCTTGTGGCTTTTCGGTGGTTTATTTTTGGGTGTAGTTTTCTCATTTGATTTTTTTTCCCCTCAGCACATGGTTGTTGAATGTAAGTGAAGAGCTACCACGTAAGGTTCATGTTCCCTCTGGGTTTTTCGTCACTGTTCTTGGGTTGGCTGTTCTTTTGGTCTTAAAGAGAGGAACTTCCTTAGGTTCATGCTGACGTCCTGATTTTTAAATTATGTTGCAAGGATAAAAGTAGATCTGATCCAAAAGCTAACGCTGGTCCTTCTCCATGTCCACTCCCCACTCCCACTGGGGAGTTCTTCCGAAAGTCAGATTGGGTCTGTCCTGACTCCTTTGGGGGTTTAGCTCCTCTGCTGTGCAAAACAGTGCCTTGGTTAATAAAATTATATAGGTTTCAAGTGTACAGTTCTATAATACTTCATGTATATTGCAAAATCAGATCCAATTCAAAAGTATGCATTCAAGAAATGCTAAGAGTTAGCTTACTTTGATAAACCTCAAAACCTGACTTACTGCTTATTTTTGCAGAGTGATTCTCTCAGACACCACGAGATCACCCATTAGAGTATACATGTTCTTTTTATCAAGTTACTGCATTCAAAATAAATCATTGTGCTTTGCAGTAATGAAACTGGTCATTTTAGTTAAGACTTGTGTCAGGTGTTAGTTTTAGAGACATTCTTTTTGGTGGGGAATCAAGGCGACCAGATGGATAGATGTGCCTCATGTACGCTACACCACTGCCCGGCCCAGGGTCTCCTGCTGAGTTGGTGCATATGTGCAGAGTGATGTTTAGAAATGACAAAGATTAATAAGAAATGGCGTGAACGATTATTTTCTATTGCTATTTAATTTTGTTCTGCTATTTTGCAGTTCATCATTCCTGCGTCTAACCTGTTTCCCTGACCCACAGGTCAATCCCACATAGGGAAAGAACCTCTTTCTTCTTTGTTTTCCTACCTCTCCACAGGAAGTGATAAATTCCCTTCCTGAAAATGTTCACTGTTTAGTAAGCATTTATTAATTGAAACATCACTTCCTGTAGGTAACAGAAGGAAGAGAGACTTGGGGCGGGGTGGGGGCGTGCAGACTGGAAGAAAAACTCAAATGCCTGGAATAAAATGATTTCACTAAAATATTTGGAGTGTTTTGATGCTGGTGAGTGGTGATTTTATGTATTCTGTTCTTAGTATGTGATTCAATTGAAATCTGATGTTTGGGTGTAGGAAGTAACACATCACCTCCCCCATCTTTGTCATTTATGATTTATGGTTTGTTCTGGTTGAGGTTTCCCTATTTTGTTTTTTTTTTTTTCATAGAATCATACGCTCATTAAGAGATGTTTCAGTTTTCTTCAAGATTGGTTCATACATTTTTCGCATTAAAAAATTTGGGCAACCGAGGTCCAAATCTGACACCCTGAATGTGCGGCAGGTCATGCCACATTGAGGACCACGACCGTCCCCGATGCCGTGGCCACCAGCTCCACTTCTCATTGTTTCCTGAAGTCAACCAACTGTGTTCTCATCCCAGTTGTGTTTGAGTTTTAATTTTATAATAAGGCATAATTGGTTATATTCTATTCAAGGACACATACATGGTTTATTCTTTCATTCCATCAAAGCTTTTTTAATCATATCGTTATATACTTACTATATAGTGTATATAATATACACATCTTATATCCATAATTGGATGTTAGATGCTAACCTATGTTTTAGGTGATGATTAGAAGTCAGGTTTGTGTGTGAGTATTTTTGTAACTAGATTTATATGTGTGTATAAATGCGTGCTCATATTTCAGATCATTAACAGGCAGCAAGTAATTTCTAAATCTCAGCACATATAACTTCATGTCATTCTGTCCATGTTCAATATGTTTATATAAATAGATACAATCTTCTAAACAGATGTCACATTATATAGAAATGCTGATGTTTAGGTCATGCTCATTATTAAGAAGTAACAATGTTAAAGCATGTAGGCCTGCATGTTTCACACATTGAGCTCAGAATGTTCAAACTGAAGTTGGTTAAGACCATAAAAAAATGAGAAAGTAAAAAATTAACTGAAAGCACCTAATGTTGGAATTAAACTAAATCATCAAGGATAGTGATTCATACAACAGGAATCCAAAATTTAAAACATACTAATTTTGTTTTTCTTTTCAGATCCCCGGAATCATTTAATTATGTTGGTATTCACCTCAGGGCTCTTATCTAGAGATGATTTGATTATTCTTAATGACTTATGATGGTAATGTTTCCCAAACTTGAGTCATTCCAGCACTTTTGTCAACTCTGCCATATTTTCCCTAACATTTATATAAATAGTGTTGTATGGATCAACTCACTCTTTTTCACTGAAGTATAAGGAAACTCTTCAAGGAGAAATTTCTAGCTGTTTGTAATCTGTCAATTTCTAAAAGCCTCTGATTACATGGTGCTTGGTTTTAGACAAAGTTGAAATTGCAGTCAGGGGCCTCTTGTGTAGAACCAGGTCTTGTATGGGTCATTAAAGCTCCTAGCCAGTGGCGATACTGCCATACAGGAGGCATTGACTGATACACAGAATTCAGACCGCTGGCGTTCTGTTCACTTGGCCCCGTGCGCTCACTAGTCTTGTCTTTCTGCCTTACGTGGAGGACCCCGCTGGGCATGCAGTGAGGCCCCAGGCAGCCTTTGGTCACGGCTCTGTTTTGGCCTCCTTTCACTGGGGATGCCAGTGGCTCAGAGGTGGATACCACATTGACATGTGGTATTAAGAAACCCCCTTTACACCCTGTCCAGTTTGGCTAAGTGGTTGGCGCATTAGCCAGCAGACCAAAGAGTCTCGGGTTCAATTCCGGTCAAGGGCATGTACCTCGGTTGCGGTTTGTCCCTGGTCCTGGTTAGGGGTGTGCAGGAGACAGCTAGTTGTTCCTCTCACATCGATGTGTTTTTCTCTTTCTCTACCCCTCTTCCCCTCATTTTATCTGAGATAGATGGAAAAATATCCTCGGGTGAGGGTTAAAAAAAAAAAGAAGAAGAAATCTCTATTTATATATTAACTGTGGGTCACTACCTCTGGCCAAGATCTTGTTAGATTTTTGTTAACTTTGGTTGCGTGTTGTCTGAAAAGTGTATTGTCCTAATTGTGTCATGTTTACAAATGGTAGAAGGTGACACAGAGAGTTGAATCCATTATCTGCTGCTGCCATTTAGTTTGACAAGGTACTAGTGAAGACATTAGTTAAATATTTCAGGTATTTTCCCAATATTCAAAGGGTTACCAGTGGGCAGTGTGAGAGGGTTCCTCATCCCCACCTGTTGCTTTTGGGAGTGGAATTCTTGCGATACCCCAAAAAAAGGAATTTTTTGAGACTCGCACTGGAGAATGAGTGATTTTTATATGCGTGGAATTAAATCCCTAAGTTTCCAAATTCCCATTTCCCTTTGTCCAGTTATAGAAAAAGTGTAGCTGGGGCTTCAGTAGAGCTAAAGTCAGAGCCAGTGTCCAGTTTCATTTCTATGTTGGAGCAGAGTCCAATCCAGCGTCAGGCTGGTATAGTTTGTGTTCCCTGCTGCAGACCATCAGCTCATTGCGTGTGGGGTCTGCAGGGCCACCTGGCTAAGGAAGAAACATGGCTGAATGCAAGGAAGCAGGAGTAAAAGAGCCCCAAAAGCCAGAAGTCAAGTGCAACAAGAGTGAGCTCCTTTGTTTAGGAGATTATGTATTTCCAAATTTTCAGTCTTGCAGTGGCCCTGCCCATTCTGGCCAACCATCTCTGTTCTCAGGTTTGACTGATAGGCAAGCATCTTCCCTATGTCGCCCTGACTTCACTGGGCATGTGTCTGTCTCCACTTTGTTGGATCCCTTCCCTCAGTGATTCTGCAGGAAATGGGCCAGTGTTCCCTGGGGAGTGTGGAATTGCAGCTTCCAGGGGAAGCTGCTCAGATGGCCATGCCTATAATGTCTGCCCTTCCTTTTGCTTCTTGCCTATTATGAATAGCTGATTGTAATGAATCAAAAGTATTTTCAGAAGGTTCTTCAGGTGCATTTCAAACTGGGTTATTCGAAATACAGCTGATCACATCTTCAGTTCAGCCATGTGTTCACTCTGTCTTGGCAAACGCTATTTTAATGAAGGTTTGCTTGGATAGATAAGTTTAGAGTGCGCAAATGAGCAAATACATATGCAAGATAAGGTTGCTGGCAAAGCTAGGCATAGGAAGACACCATGTGAAAGTATGAGCTCCAGCTTTCAACCGGGTGCTTGTTATCAATATCTATTCCTTTATAAAATTGAGGAAAAGTTGTTAATTTACTGGTCAACTATGATTAACAATTTTTACTGCTTAGTTTTTTGGGTTTTATTTGATTTTAATGTCAAGTCTTGGTAAACTTAACAATTCTTAAAATGCAACATGTTAGGATCTTAACAAAATAAAAGTTCTTACTTAAGTAATAGTCTGACCGTGTTCCTAGCCTAGCAGCTCTCCCCAGGGTTCTCACCCAGGTTTCTGTCCTTAAGCTCCTTCCTCAGAGCACGGACGATAGCCCACCTGGAGGACTGTATGGATGAGACCTGGAGATGGCATATGCCATTTTTACCCATAGTGCTTAGCTCGAGCATATTTTGGTCCACACCAACTGCAAAGGCAGCTGGGAACTGTAGTCTAGCTGTGTATCCGGGGAAGGAAGGGTGATTGGCGAAGAAATAACCAGACTGCAGACGACAAGATTCTCTGTATGTAGAACAGTGAGCTTGTCCCCACGCATTCTTCATTGCACCTTTACACCCTTAGTTTCAGGCACTAATCCACAGGGGTTCCCAACAAAAATGCTACATTTGTGGGACTTCAAATTTTGTGATGGCCAACGTTTTGAAAATTTAGCAAATCCATGGAAGTTCAGTATTCATTCTACTGAATTGCCTGGCATGTAGTGAGAAACTACTATATTGTTTAAAGTTCACTCATCATTTCTGTTTGTATCCTTAATAGTGTCACCTGAAAATGATTATATTGGAAGTCTCATTTCCTGAAGGTTAAATATATTAATAATTGTGCAGTCAATCTTCAGAACAAGTCTATACCCATTAAACAACTCCCCATTTTCTGTACCCCAACCAAGATGTGGCAGCTACCCTTCTACTTTGTTTCTATGGATTTGACTGCTCCAGATAGCTCCTGTAAGGGGAGTGATACAGTATTCGTCTTTACGTGACTAGCATATTTTACTCGGGATCATGTCCTCGGGGTTCATCCATGGGGCATGTGTCAGAATTCCCTTTCTGTTTTGAGGCTGAACTATATTGCAGGTGTATTCTGCATTTTCCTTTACCCACTCATCTGCCCACAGGCATTGGGGATGCTTCTACTGTTTGGCTCTATGAATAATGCTACTGTAAAGATGAGGGTACAAATATCACTTTGACACCCCGTTTTTAACCCTTTTGGATATATATCCAGAAGTGGAATGGCCAGCTCAAATGGCAGTTCATGTGTCATTTTTTAAGGAACTACCACACTCTGTTCATAGGGCTGCACTTGTCCATGCTCGCCAGCTACGCACAAGGGCTGCAGTTTCTCCGTCCTCGCTCACACCCTGTTTTCTGTTGTGTTTGATAACGTCATCATTTGGATTTGGATTTGCATTTTGCTAATAGTAAGTGATACTGAGCACCTGTTTTATATATTTTTTGGTCATGTGTGTAACTTTCTCTTTGGGGGTTTAAATGACTCTCCTTTCTCTAGCTTTTTAAAATGGGTTTTAAATTTTTTCCTGTACACTTAAACGTTTTCCTGTGAGCATTATTGGGAAATAATGAAGACCAAAAGATTTGCCCTTCTAAACCTTGTAAACTATGTATAGATACCTTCACATTGTTTATGTTTTGTTTGTTCTGAAGACAGTCATAGCCTATCTATTTACCCCAGAGTGCAGTGTTTATAGTTTATTCATAAACTGGTTATTTCAAACTCTCTACCAAGAATACCTTACCTGCTTAAACCTCGTAGTTCCTCATGTTGATGGATTTTTCTTCTTGCATGCCATTAGACATTTCTGGGGGGGATTCCATGCAGTTAAAATGCCTGGAGTGTCCGCATTGAGGAGGCATCACAGGGGAGACTCGGTGCAGGTGGAACACTAGGAGAAGACCCTGTTGTGCTGATTCTAACTGTGTTCCTGAGGGTGTCTGATAATCTGACATAGACTCTTCCTGAAACAGTTATGCTTTATGGAAAGCTGAGGGAAACTCCATAGCTTTAAAATTATAATCAGCAACCACAGGAAACTTGAAAAGACTGCGTGGTTTGAGGCCGGCCTATAGATTTTTCATTGCAACTTGAAAGTTCCCAATATCGAATGCAAACCGTCTGATAAGTGGTGTTCATTTGAGATGTCAGACATTTTGCTGGCTTTGGGATTAAACGGGCCCGCTGACGCCGACAGACCTGAAAGTTGGGCTGGTTTTGTTGACTAATGGACTTGGCCACTGACATCCACATTGGAACAGGACAGAGGCCTTGGTGCCAAGGGTGGTAAGGACTTGAGCCAATGTCACCACATAAGCTGAGTTCCTCAACAGGCTCCATTTACAGGAAGAAGTCCCCCCATGTTTAGGGATAGAAAACAGGGAAGGTTATTGATGAAGGCCTGGGCTCTGGCTGTTCTCTGCAAGTTTATTGGTGTTTAATTGTTGACTGCCTGCATCATTTTATAATGATCCCCAGCCACAGGGGATAACGTAGAATGTGGCCTTGCCAGGTGCCACTTTTGCAGACTGAATAAGCAAAACAACGCACAATCCTGAACGTACACACTCTCAGTGACCTATGGAATTTAGGTGCCCAGGTGTGAATAGTCAGCTGTTCAGCGTTACTCTATCCAGACTCGTTTGGGATGACCTGCCTCCTTCCATCCCCCCTCATCTACACGGATGCCATCTTCATGCTGTATAACTTCCTGACCATAGCTAATTATTCCAGGAATGGGTCAGGCGGTCTGTTCCCTGGGAACTTGAACTCAGAAGTGTTTTAGTCACTTGATTGATCACTTAAAGACTCGGGATCCGTAGGCCTGTTATGTATTCTGCCACGTGACCACAGCCAGACAGTGACGCAGGAAGCCACAGGGCATGGAGACGAGAAGCCGTCCTAAATGCGTGTGAGTGCCTGGTTCAGAGAGTTCTGCAGCCCAGTTACAGTTCCTACCTGTGAGTTCTGTGACACACGATCATTCGATCTCCCCCGACCACCTGCTTCTTTTGTTTGTTTGTTTGAAGCTGCCATTTTCTGTTACATCTCCATGGATCCAACAGATATACTAGCTCTGACAGTTCAATGCTCCTGTTCCATTTTTTGATAAACATTCTAATTCATCTTCATAATTTGAGTAAAAATGTGAGATGATAATGTGCATATAATTTTCAGCACCATTATGGTGTGGTTTTTATAAGTTCTTCTAGCCATTACACTACTGGAGAGAGAGTTAAGAATGAAAAAAATTTGTCTTTAGGCAGTAAAGAGTGTGCCCGCATCACATACCATATTTAATGTTTTGCGGGTGAAGTTTGCTCTGCAACCCAAATTATGTTTTTTCATATGAACAGAAGATGGGTTGAGGGGTAGGTATTCAAGAAGCAACAGTATAACTGGCTTTTCAGAGGGAAAAATATCCTTCTAAAAATATTTTTGTCTCCTATAGAGTGCTCTTATTTTTTAAATTAATTTATTTTTGTTACAGATGCTTCTCCATTTCCCCCCACTGATTCCTTCCTCCCCCTCCCACCCTGCCCTGTTCCCAGCTTTGTTGTCCATGTCCACTGTTCATGCATACATGCATGTAAGTTCTGTGGTTTATCTCTCCCCAACTACCCCCTCTTCTGGGGATTGTCAGTCTGTACCCTACTTCCACGTCTCTGGGACTATCCCAGTCATCAGACTGTTATGTTCATTATATTTCACAAATAAGTGAGATCATATGATACTTGTCTTTCTCTGCTTGGCTTGTTTCACTTAGGATGATACTTTTCAGGTCCCTCCATGTAGTCTCAAAGGATAAGAGATCTTTCTTTCTTACAGCTGCATAGTACTCCATTGTGTATATGTATCACTGCTTTTTTATCCATTCGTCTACTGATGGACACATGGGCTGTTTCCAGATCTTAGTTATTGTAAATAGTGCTGCTACAAACATGGGGGTACATGTATTCTTTCTGACTGGTGTTTCAGGCTTCTTAGGGTATATTCCTAGAAGTGGGATCACTGGGTCAAATGGAAGTTCAATTTTTAATTTTTTGAGGTAACACCATATTGTTTTCCATAGTGGCTGCACCAGTCTGCACTCCCACCAGCAGTGTACTAGAGTCCCCTTTTCTCCACACCCTCGCCAACACTTGTTGTTTGATGATTTGTTGATGGCGGCCATTCTGACAGGTGTGAGGTGATACCTCATTGTTGTTTTAATTTGTATCTCTCTGATGATTAGTGATGTTGAGCATTTTTTCATATCTTTCTTAGCCATTTGTATGTCCTGTTTGGAGAGGTGTCTATTTAGTTCCTCTGCCCATTTTTTAATTGGGTTCTTTGTCTTCCTTTTGTTGAGTTGTATGAGCACTCTATATGTATTGGAAATTAACCCCTTATCTGATATATCATTGGCAATTATGCTCTCCCATACAGTGGGTAGCCTTTTCGTTTTGATAATTGTATCTTTCACTGTGCAGAAGCTTTGAGTTTGATGTAGTCCCATGTGTTCATTTTCTCCTTTGTTTCTATTGCCTTAGGTGATGTATCAGTGAAAATTCTGCTGTGTATGATGTCTGAAATTTTGTTGCCTACAGTTTCTTCTAGGATTTTTATGGATTCATGAGTCACATTTAAGTCTTTTATCCATTTTGAGTTTATTCTTGTGTAGGGTGTAAGTTGATGGTCTAGTTTCATTTTTCTGCATGTAGCTGTCCAATTTTCCAAACACCATTTATTAAAGAGGCTGTCTTTACTCCACTGTATGCTCTTGCCACCTTTGTCAAATATTAATTGAGCATATTGCCTTGGGTCCATTTCTGGGTTCTCTGTTCTGTTCCACTGGTCTATATGCCTGTTCTTGTGCCAGTACCAGGCTGTTTTGATTACAGTGGCTTTGTAGTATAAACTGAAATCTGGTAATGTGATCCCTCCAACTTTGTTCTTCTTTTTCAAGATTGCTGTGCTCTTCATTTATATTAACCTTTGAATAGGGAAATTCTTTTTGACTCATCCAATGCATTTTCCTCTGTCACAAAATAGAAGACATATTTAAGTGAACAATCTGTGATCTGCTCATCATTTCATATTTCTGCTTTAGGCCGATAGTGATACCCAGGACGTGGGAATGGAATTCCCCTGCCTCCCTTTCCACTAAGGTGCCTGTTCTATGAGCAGACCACGTGGACTGAAAGGGTCACGAGCACGTTCTATAAAGAAATGCAAAGGAACTTCTTTCACAACTCTGTATGTCTGACGTGCTGAGGAGCAAAGCAGAGGTCGGATGGGCTGGAGAAGGGAGATCACAGCTGTCACCGTCCTTGGAAGGGAGTGGAGGGTGCTGTTTCCCTCCAGCCTGGTGACGCGGCTTCTCATAAAACTGGGAAGGCTGCGTATGTGTGCTTTGAAATACCAGAACCAGTGAATAATGTTACCTCACATGGCAAACAGGACTTCGCAGATGTGATTAAGTTAAGGATCTTGAGACCGGGAGGTTATCTTGGATACACTGGGTAGGCCTAATGAAATCACAGGATCTTCTTGAAAGGAAGTGGGAGGGTCAGAACAGAGGTGATGATGGAGGCAGAGGTCAGCAGTGTGGCATGAGCCAGGCAGTGCAGAATCTTCTTCTAGAACCTGGAAGAAGCAAGAATGGCTTCTCCCTCCTTCTTCAGAGCCTTCAGGTGTAACACAGCCTTAACAGAAACTTAATTTTAACCCACTGAAATATTTTAGACTATGACTTCCATTACTATGAAACAATAAATGTGTGATACTTTGTTGTGGTAATTACCTAATACATAGGCTGGTGCTTTGGTGACAGCTCAGAGTGCTGCTGCTGTGAGGTAGGTTGACCAGATGTGGGAAGAAGGATGGATGAGTATTTTCCATGGACCAGATGTGGACCTCGCGGAAGAGGGCTGGCAAGAGTTCTTTGTGAGGCCTATCCAACAGTGCCCTCTGTAGGAGCACGGAGTCCTCACCAGGAAGAGTCTGAAGGTATGCTGTTGACTTTCTGTTGTTAAGGATGGAATTCTAATGACCATAAAGCATCCATCTAGGTCAAAGCAACTGCAGCAAGTAGGACCCAGAGAGCTCAAGGCCAGCATAGGAGAGTTCCAATTCTAATGAAACTTTTCTTGCCTCTTTCCCCGACATGGCCATTCTGACAGAAGCTAAAGCCACCTTCAGATAGATGAGGGAGACAAGATGCAGAAGTGGAGACCTGACCACCTGACCACCTCCTGTTGCAGGCTCTGAAGTAGTTTGGTTCCAGCAACCTGGAAGAGAGAAGGTTGGACATTACAGCTTTATAATCTTGAACTGTAATTTCTAATTAAGAATCTTTAATAGTGGAAAGGGACCATAGAACATTCTAGAATTTTTTTCTGGGGAATGCTTTTGTGTCTCACTGAGTATAAACAGACAATAGGGGGAAAATACAATTACATCTTTTAAATTTCATGAACATTTTCAAACGTAAAAATTTAGAAATAATAGTATGAATTTCCCTCTATGGTCAGAATGGTGG
The DNA here is from genome assembly GCF_014108415.1 of Molossus molossus. NCBI lineage: Eukaryota > Metazoa > Chordata > Mammalia > Chiroptera > Molossidae > Molossus > Molossus molossus. The sequence goes on along the minus strand of NW_023425344.1, from coordinate 14,846,447 downwards.
TGTTCCCCCAGCCTAAATTTATAGGTGAAGCCGAGATGCCCAAAGTGACTGTGTATTTGGAACTAGGGCTTTTAGGAGATGATTAAGATTAAATGAGGTTCTAAGGATGAACTCTTAACCCCTTAGGATTGGTGGCCTCGTAAAAGGTGGGAGAGAGGAGTCTTTCGACACACGCATACTCCGAGGATGTCCACGTGAGGACACAGTGAGAAAGTGGCCATCTGCAAGCCAGCGAGAGAGCTCTCCCCAGAAATTGACCATGCTGGCACCCTGACTTCAGACTTCCAGCCTCCAGCACTGTGAGAAATAAATCTCTGCTATTTAAGCCACCCGAGCCGGTGTTTGTCATGGCAGCCTGAACAGATGAATACACCGCTATCCATATATCATACTCAGTCATTATCAACATTATGTCATGCTTCTCCATCTATGCCTCTCATTCCGTGCCTTTCTTTCATTTACCTCTTCCATAAAGATTTCTTCATATCAAACTTAGACATCCTGTGATTTTTACTTCTAAATATATCTGCGTATATCTCTAGAGAGCAAAGATGATTTAAAACCCAACCAGTGATGTGTACATTACTGTTCATTGGGATCTCACTTCCAAGACCTGCTGGGTACACTAGAAGTTGAAATGAGTTATGGGCACATTACTTGCTATTCTCATTCACTGAAATGAGCACAATAGTAACACGTACCAGTTAGCTCCTACTGTGTAATAACCAGCCCCAGATTCAGTGGCATAACCAAGCATTATTTCTCACAATCTGTGGGTTCGGTGGGCACTTCTTTTGGTCTGAGACAGCTTGGCTGGTCTCTGTGGTCAACTGGCAGCTTGGTTTGGGCTAGATGGTGCAGCAGGACTTCACTCGGGTTGACCTCAGCCCCATGTGCCGTAACTGTCAGTAGACTAGCTCTGGATTTTTCATATCATGGTCCCAGAATTCCTAAGAGCACGAAGAGAAAGTAAACTTCAAAGTACAAGTGCTTTTGAAGCTTTGCTTCTGACACATTTACTAATTGACCCAACCCATCTGCTGAAGTAAGTCACACGGCCACGCCCAAATTCAAGGGGAAGAGAATAGACTCCAGCTCCTAATGGAAAGCACTTTGAAGTCGTATTTCAAAAGAGTGTTTCAAAAGAGTGTGCATATAGAATGGGGAGAGTTTGTGGCCATTTTTGCAATCTGCTACAAGTAATCTGAGACTTCCAGAGCTATGATTAATGGAAGATTTTGTTTTGCGTAGTATGTGAGGAGACTGGATAATAAATTAACAGTTGATAATTGGCAATGGATCAAAGCAAAACAAGATCAACAGGAAAGATAAGAAGAAAACAGTTTCTAATTTTTCTTTATAGAAAATATGTATATAGGAAGACAATTGACTTTTACATATTGATTGTTTCTGCAAACCTGCTAAATTTAACAATTATGGTAACTTTAGATTTCTTAGAATTTTCCCCGTATGTGGTCATCTTGCCTGCAATTAAAGACAGTTTTAATTCTAATTTCTCTGTGTTTTATTTCTTTTTTCTTGCCTCATTTCCAATCTTAGAGGAAAAGCATTTAGTCTTCCACTATTAAATGAGTTAGGTACTATATAAGATATTTGTAGATGCCATTTATCAGGTTGAGGCAATTCCTTTTTCCTTTTTATTCTTATGGTGCAAATTCTGTGCTTTAGAACGTCTTTCCTAGTCTAACATTTAGAGCTGTATATTTTCTTCTAAATTCTACTTTAGCTGCATCCCCCCCACTTTTCATTTTTAGTCATTTAAAAATATTTTTAAATTTTTCTTTGATCCATGTATTACTTAGAAACATGTTAGATTTTTTAATATATTTTTATTATTGATTCTGAATTTAATAACTTTGTCATCAGAGAACATACTTTGTATATCAGTCCTTTCCATTTTGAGACCTATTTTATGCTCAGCATATGATCTATCTTGTATGTTGTATGAGTATATGTAAAGAATGTGCATTATGCCCTGGTCAGTTTGGCTCAGCAGTTAGAGGGTCGGCCTGTGGTCCAGAGAGACCCAGGTTTGGTTCCCGCTAAGGGCACGTACCTCGGTTGCAGTTTGTCCCCGGCCCTGGTTGGGTCGTGCGGGTGGTAACCACTTGATGTGTCCCTTTCACGTCAATGTTTTTCTCTCTCTCTTCCTCCCTCCCACTCTATCTGAACAAAAAATGGAAAAATGTCCTCGGGTGAGAATACAAAAAAAAAAAGAATGTGCATTATGCTGTTGTTGGATGGAATGTTCTATAAATGTAAATTAGATTCATTAGATTGATGGTTTTATCCAAGATGCTATTCTTACTGATTTCTGTCTACTTATTCTAGCACTTGCTGAGAGAAGGGTATTGAAATTTCCAACCATAATTTTTAATCTGTCTACTTGTTTCTGGTCTGTCAGTTTTTTCTTCTTTATGGGAAACTGTAATTAGGTACATAAAAAACTTAAGACTGTTAAGTCTGTAAGGAATTGATAATTTTATTATAAAATGTTTTCTTTTACTCTGCTTTTAAGATTTTTCTCTTTATTATTGGTTTTTAGCCATTTCATTATAGTGTGATGCTTGGTGTGATTTTATTTCTGCATATACTTCTTGGATCTGTTTATTGTTTTTATCAAAATAATAAAATTTGCAGCCTTGTTTTTTTTAAAACTATTTTTCTCACCCGGCCAGTGGTTGAGTATCAACCCATGCACCAAGAGGTCGCTGGTTTGATTCCTGGTCAGGGCACATGCCCAGGTTGTGGGCCAAATCCCCAGTGTGGGACATACTGGAGGCGGCCAATCGATGTTCTCTCTCATCGATGTTTCTATCTCTCTCTCCCTCTTTCTTCCTCTCTCTCTCAAAATCAATAAAGAAAAATGTGTGTGTGTGTGTGTGTGTGTGTGTGTGTGTATATATATTCTCTTCCTTACACGTTAGAAAACCTGATATTGTCCAAAATTACTTAAGTTCTGTTCATTTATTGTCTTCTTTTTCCCTCTCTGTTCTTTAGTTTGGGTGATTTCTATTGCTATATTTTAAAGTTTACTAATCTTTTCTCCTGCAGAGTCAAATCTCTATTAAGAGCATCCAGGGGATTTTTCATTTTAGATAATTATATTTTTTTCATCTCAGAACATATTTTGGTTCTTCTTAGCATTTTCTATTAAATATGATATTTGTCTTTAAAATAAAATGTTGATCATATCTATAATTGCTTTTTTAGAGTTCCTGTTTAATAATTCTATTATATGTCATTTTTAGCCTTCTTTCCTATTGACTGATTTTTTTCCACCTAGTAAATGGATCACATTTTTTAGCTTTTTGATCTATTAATATTTTAAAAATATATTTATTGATTTTTTTAGAGAGGAAGGGGGAGAGAGAGATGTAAACATCGATGTGAGAAACATATATCGGTTACCTCCTGCACGCCCCCTACTGGGGATCATGTGCCCTGGCCAGGAATGGAACTGGGATCTCTCAGTCCATGGGATGACACAATCCACTGAGCCACACTGGCTGGGCTCAGTCTATTAATTTTAATTGAAGGATGGACATTGTGATTTTCATGTCGTGAGTGTTTGTTGTCTCTCTTAAGGCGCTTTGGGTGTTTTTTCTGGAAGGCAGTTACTTGTGGATTTGCTTGCTATGTTATAGGCTTGTTTTTAAGGGCTTGTCTCATGTAACCTTTGTTGTAAGGTTAGTTTACCTCTACTACTTAGAAATAATACTTCTCAGGTCTCTACTCTGGGTGGGCAACACAGCCTCTCCTCACTGGCTGGTTAAAACTCAAACATCCCTCAGTCCTATGAGAGCTTTTATAAGTTTTTAATTCTTCTTCCCTGTCTTTGTGAAATTTCACCCTATGCATTCACCATTTAGTATTCAGTATAGTCTGGAGTAGATCCCTAAGCAGATTCCTGACACTCTTTGTATAGCTTCCTCATTTCTGCTTCTTCCCTTCACATTCCAGCTGTATGAGCACCCCTGGATTTCAGCCTCCCCTTCAGGCCTCGATGACACCCCGTGCTCTGCAAGCATTCTCCCTTCCAGGTGGTCTGCCGGGGCTCCAAGCAGGAAGCTGTGGGCACTGGACTGCCTACTTAGTTTGTTTCTCCTCTCGTAGGGATCATAGTTCTTTGCTGCATGTTCTCCAATGTCCAAAAACAGTCGTTTCACATATATTGCCCATTTTTTCTAGTTCTTTATCATGGGTGGACAAGTGTGACCCAGATGCTCTAGAATAGCAGAATATGAAGTCCCCCATTACATTTTAAGACAACTTATATTGTTTATTAATTTGCTCCAGATGTAACCAAGATATATCAAACTGTTTGTTCAAAATGTATTTCCTATTCATAAAATGAAAACTTTATCAACTCTTTAGAAAATGAGAGGAGCTAATTATAACTACAGATCTTAAGGTAGAAATGGAGGTATTAGTTGCTATTAATTGTGTTTCTCATTTAACAAGACAAACCCACATAATTAAGTGCCATTAGATGGATTGAAGAAGCATCATTATTGAGGATCTGTGCAATTTTCTTATCCTCTTCTGGATTTGGAGAACAGTTTTCTCATTGTTCATATGCCTTGTAATAATGTCATTGATTTTCATTCTTTTTAAAAGGCTGAACTTGATTATATTTGGGGGAACCATTAATTCTTGTTTGCATAGCTTTTAGAAACCCTTATTTTTCTGGACCAATCTGTCTAATTTGAAATGATCTAAATTTATTTTCTCTCCTTTAGCCTTATTTAAAGACCCCGAGGGGACACTAATTTAGAATTAGTCGTTCATTTAGAGAAATCAAAGAAAGCCAGCTAGAGATTTAGGTTCTTTTCATCTTTAGTATAGAAATTCTATTTTCATAGATTTTGAAAATATTAGACACATAATAAATGAAAATATAAAAAGTTAGTTCTTGATGAAGCAAAGAAGAACTTTAGAGTTAAAGGAGCCCATATTGATATAGATACAAAACAAATACCAAAATAAAGGCTAACAGGTGTTCCAGGTTCCGTATGTACTGTCATATCTGTCCTCAACATCTTATACCTGATACAAATCACTTAAAGAAATGACCATAACAGTAAAACCCAACCTTTACACTACTGCCATGAATACAGACACAATGATCCGGGAACAATAAAAATCAGAACCCGGAGCAAATTTACCCACGTGTCAGATTTAACACTTAATCTCAAATCATAGATTTAATTGCTCAATCATTTCACATGTGGCCCAATGTAGAGAAGCTTCTGTGGAAGAACTGTGGATAGATGTCGCTTTTAGGCTGTGGAGCGAACCCAAATAATTTTCATAGGACATGCACATATTTTTAAGAAAATTATGCTAGGAGAAGTACTGCCAGCTTGGACTACAAAGGACAGAGAGTTGAAAAATAGAGACAGACTCATCGATAGAGAACAGACAGACAACTCTGGGAGTGGTGGTGGGGACGTTGAAGGGGTGAAGGATTGGGCAAACAAGAAATAAAAAGAGAGGATTCATGGACGTGAACAACATTGTGGTGGCTACAAGGGGAAGGGGATCGGTGGAGGTGGAAGAGGGTATAGAGGGAATAAATGGTGGTGGAAAAAATAAAATGAGATTTAAGTAAAAGAAAATGAAAAGAGGCCTCTGATATTTCCACCTTCTATGGTCAGACGCCTGAGAAACATCATCATCTGTAAACATGGAACATTTCCAGTAGAAAAGGAAGAACATTGCAGAGGGAGAGGAAGACAGGCACTCGGAAGGAGGAACAAAGAGGAGACTGCCCGGGAGGAGACTGTTCCCTGCTCCCTGACGGTGTGTGCGGGGCTGCACTGCAGAAGTGATATAGTCCAGCGGGTGCTGTTTTCTCCTGAGTTTCCTCTTTGTGAATGGGCGTGTCCGAGGGGGTCATCCTGCTCTTTCCTGACCAATGCATATTCGCGGATGGGAGGTCGATGACTTCTCTTTTTAGTTCTTCAAGTCTCTGAATCAGGAGGACCTACTCTTGATCATTGACATCCAGGCAGCCTCATTTGCATCTGGACTTGGAGTGGGTCTTGAGATCGTTGGCTTTGAGCCTAATGCCATAATTGATTGAGACTCTGATGGGCCCGGGGATGTGGGTTAAGTCCTTTCCATTTGGGAAGATTTAAAGTGATTTTGGATAGAGAATAAGCAGTAGTAGGTTGCAAAGATAATAATGTTTTTAAAGCCTTTTCCATCAAAAGGCGGAGTTATTTCTCTACCTCTTAAATTTAAGCTTAAAGACGCAACTCACTTTAGTCAATGGGAATGTATGAAAAGCAGCAGAAGCAGAGGTTTCAAAGCTACTCTGACCGTGCTTCTCTCTGGAACCGTGGACCACCATGGAGAGAAGCGTGGGCTGGCATATGGAGGAGGAGAGATCATGGGGACCAGATACAAGCTGTCCCAGCAGGGGCCCCTGCTACACCAACCAGCCTGCCAACCACCAGGCAAATGAACGAAGCCATCCTAGACCACCTAGCTCAACCGTACCAGCACAGCTCAGAGCACGCCCCAGCAAACCCAGAGAATCATGAAAAATCATCATTAACTATTAAGTCTGAGGGTGATATCTTACATAACAATAACTAATGAATATAAGTATCCATGAAGAAGAGTGAATGTGGGGATATGGGTTTCTAGAACCAAAGAAAGATGTGAGTAGAGCTATTATTCTGAGGCATCTGCCCCCCCACCCACCCCCCGAGATGATCATGGGGTTGTGATCATGCAGATCTTGTTTCAATAGACAAGAAACTCCAATATCTGTAAATATTTGGAATGAATAAATTGTTAGTAGAGGATTTTCCCCCACAATGTAAGCCCTGAAAATAAGACATGTGGTGTTAGTAAATATTTGCCTGTTTTCTCAACTCTCACCTACCTACCCAGAGAATATCACCGACAGAAGCTAATTAGAGATTACTAATTGTCCTTCAATATGGATGCTCTCACTTTTCCTTTTAGTGAAAGAACCTATGGGTTTATTTTTATTTTATTTTACTTTTTTAAAAAAAATCCTCATCCAAGGATATGTTTTTATTGATTTCTTGAGAGAGGAAGGGAGGGAGAGAAAAACATCAATGCGAGAAACATCCATGGGTTGCCTCCCGTACATGCCCCAACTAGGGATCAAACACAATCCAGGTATGTGCCCTGACAGGAAATAGAACCCACAAACTTTTGGTATATGTGATGGCACTCCAACCAATGGAGCCACCTAGCCAGGGCAGAACCTTTGAGTTTGGCTACGTCCATAGCCATTCATCTAGAAACTACATTTTCCTGCCTTCTTTGCTGGTAGGAATGGGCAATCTAATTATGACCTCAACTTGATTGCATCTGAAAAGACCCTTTTGCATTTCTAAATAAGGTCACTTTCACAGGTACTAGGGGTGAGATTTCAACATATCTTTGGGAGACTTAATTCGACCCATAACAAAGAATTTTGTCCTTTGTCTATTGGTATGATTCTCATTCCCTTTTTCTATTTCTTTTTTTTAATTATTTCATTTTTCACCTGTTCCCCCACAGTGTGTATCCTTTGGTCTGCTTCTGGTGAGCTCCCAGTTCAGAGGCTTTTCCACAGTGTATCAGTTAAGGTTGGAACCAATAACATAAAAGTCACAGCTTCAGAAATAACGGGCCTGGGAGCTCATGAAGCTCTGGGATCGTGCTGTTTTGGTGAGGAGCTCTCCATGTCCCCACCGGTTGCCAGGAAAATTGGGCTTCTTGGGATGTCATGAGAAAAGGAATTTTCTGAGACTCATATGAGAGAATGAGTGGCATTTATTTGCTCAACAGCACTAATTATCAGAGAGATGCAAATTAAAACAACTATGAGGTATCACCTCACACCTGCCAGAATGGCCGCCATCAACAAATCATCAAACAACAAGTGCTGGCGAGGGTGTGGAGAAAAGGGGACTCTAGTACACTGCTAGTGGGAATGCAGCCACTATGGAAAACAACATGGTGTTTCTTCAAAAAAATTAAAAGTGGAACTGCCATTTGACCCAGTGATCCCATTTCTAGGAATATATCCTAAGAATCCTGAAACACCAGTCAGAAAGAATATGTGCACTCCTATGTTCATAGCAGCACTATTTACAATAGCTAAAATCTGGAAACAGCCCAAGTGTCTGTCAGTAGATGAGTGGATAAAAAAAGCTGTGGTACATTTGCACAATGGAGTACTATGCAACTGTAAAAAGAGAAAGATCTCTTATTCTTTGAAACAGCATGGAGGGACCTGGAGAATATTATGCTCAGTGAAATAAGCCAGTCAGAGAAAGACAAGTATCACATAATCTCACTTATTTGTGGAATATAATGAGCAAAAATAAGCTGATGAACAAAATAGACACAGAGACATAGAAAAGAGTATGGTTCAGATGGACAAACCTCAGAGGAGGGGGACAAAATAGATCCAGAAACGTGGAAATAGGGAAAAGACTGACAAACCTCAGAGGGAAGGGGTGGGGGGGTGTGAAGAGATAAATCAAAGAATTTATATGCAAATATGTACAACCAATGGACACGGACAATAGTGCAGGGGAGGGCAGGGAGGAAGGGGTCAATTGGGGGGGGATGAGGGATATCTGTAATACTTTCAACAATAAAGATACATTTATTATTTTAATTAAAAATATTTTTAAATTACCAAATGGCAGAATCAACATTTACACCTATGAAACAAGATGGAAATCAGCAAATTCATTAAAGCAAGACAATAAAAGGGGATGATTTATGCAGTATTAGGACAACAACATTACCACTTACGTCTTCTGGATATCATTTTCGTTTGTCCTTAAATGAGGAGTGATTAGATACTAACAGCACTTGCTAGAAATCTGCTCTGTATTTGTTTGCTTACAGCAACTATTGAATAAATGGCAAATGCTTTGTTTTTTATTCCAGGTTCTGTCCTTCTTAACTAATCCTTGTATTGATTTTCAAAATCTCAAGTCATCAAACCCTTCGGCAATGGTGAAGAGAAATACCTCAACTCTGTAGTCACAGACTGAACATCAGACAATGGTTGATATGAAGAGAGAATGAAGCCAGGTAAACAGCCTCTGTCCAGGTGCTACCTGCGTCTGCACCATGATTCCCCGGGGAGCTTGTTTAATGTACAGACCCGGGCCCTGCTCAGAGTTCATGAGTCAGACTCGCAGTGTCTAGGAATCTGTCTGCTAAGACACACATAGCTGTGTTAAACGCTAAGCTAGAGGTTGAGAGCTACTGTTTCAGCTACTGCCAATGTTAAGGGGGATGAATTCTACAGAGAAATTCTCTGGGAAACTGAGAGCTAATGACAAGTTTTTAATATTCCCTCAGTAACTTTTATTTTTATGCATAGAAGATTCTCTCAGGAAGGCTTCACTTGGATGGTGAGGTATGTATAGTGCACTTATGGAGGAACTGGGATTGCCTCTTTGAGAACCTGTATGATATAACCAGGCTCTCTCTCTGACGATTTTCAAATAACTCCCATAATGTGTAAAGCACTTGTTTAAACTCTTGATTGAAATTATGCAACAGACAAATCTATTTTGTTAATTTCCACATTTCTCCAAATAGATCCAATCACTGTCCTAGACACTTTTAGAGTAACCTGGTTTAGTAAATCAGTATAAATCAGGGTGGTTATTGTCACTAATGATTGTTGTTCCACTCAGAATCTAACAGAAAACATGACTGCATTTACTAGACAGCAACAACCCTACTTTGTACTTGTGTAGCTGGACCGATGCAGGAGAAAAAAAAAAATCTTGATTTTTTAATCCCCAACTTGCATGAAAAAATCATTCTGTGTAAGATAATACCATACAAATAATATCTATGTTGAACTATCAACCAAAAATGTTGCGATTAGGAGAAACAGTATTTAGCAAAACGAAGACCACTGTATCCCTGTGTCTGGTGTGATGATTAAGAGTAGAGACTCTGGAACGAACTGGACAGTCTAGATTCAAAATTCTAGTTCTTAGCTGAGTAGCCTACAGCAAAACAGTTAACTTATCTGTGCTTTCGTATATTTTGTCTGTAAAATTGAAAACATTATTGCACCTCTCTGATGGGTTTGTTGCAATGATCATATAAATTTTATATGTAGAGGCTGAGACCAATGTCTAGCCCATAGTAAGCACTTCATAAAGTTAGCCATTACTAGTCTGTTTGATAATATGCCAGAATTATATCTCAGATCATTAATATATATGTATTCAGTATATTTTGTTCTCAATAGTATTTTGAGGGTTCTTTTTTAAAAAACTGAGGTGTAACTGACACAACATGGTATTAGTTTCAGGTGCACAACGTAATGATTCGAGATTTGTATATATTGCAAATCACCACAAATAAGTCCAGGTAACTTGTCACCATCCACAGTTACAAAATTTTTTCTTTGATGAGAACTTCCAAGGTTCACCCTCCTAGCCTTTTGAATATGCAGTACAGTATTATTACCTACAGTCCCCACTGCACGTGACATCCCATGACTTAAGCCTTATGAGCAAAAACAGTGTTTCCTTTTTTCATTTCCTAGCATTTTATTTTCTCCAGCAGGACCATAGATAATAAGTACATCATTCCAAGTTTAGCGCATTGGACTCGTTTCATGTTTAAATCAAAGATATTTGTATAGGTTTTATGCTTTTGCTAAATATGTCCCACCTACTGTTTCATGTAACCTTCTGAATGATGGCTGTTTCTTCTGCATCTGGGCTGGTAATGGTGTTGAACTCTCACAAATGACCAGGTCATAAATATGTCTTATATGCCTTAAATGGAGTTCAGTGAGCCTTGTGATTTGCAAACTAACTGGCCCCTCTTCCCTCTAGCAGCCTTCCTTAGAGTGCAAGTTAGTATCTAATCCTACTTATGCTACCGACTGTTGCTAGCATAGAATGGGGCACCTAGCCTGGAAATCCTTGTAGGGAAAACAGACCTGGGGAGGGGGGATTTTAGTTAAAGAGAAGTTATATTTCTGTTCTTAACCCTTTGGAAATACACAATATTAGACACTTCCTGTGTCTTGGGGGTTACATTGTGAATCCTAATGATCATTCGATAGCCTTACTGTGGAGTAGATTCTCTTGTACTGTATTGATTATTAGCTGATCCCGTGGTATAAAAGTCCGGGGAGTCATAATGCAGAGAAACCACCATAAGATGGAGAGGCAGAGGAAGGACAGAGAACTGACACCGCGAAATGACCAAGGAGAACTCTGTCATCGAGTTCTAGGGCCTCATGGATGCTGGGCACGAGAGGTGAAGCAGGGATGGAGGGGAAGGAGCAGGAGGGCTGGGGACTGTCACAGTATCCTGAGCTGAGGTGATCATGACTCTCATGAGGCTTGGAAGTTTGATCTGTGTTAAAACTGCAGGATCAGGTGAACAACTGCTATGTTAAAATCCTGTTATATAATACGAGTGACTCACTCTCTTTAATTGAGGGGCACTGCATTAGGCAGTGGGGTTACAAATAATAATCATGATAATGATCATTATTGTGATAATAATAGTCATACAGTTGCTGGCTCCTACACGGGGCTGACTAGTAGGCTGTTGTTGATTGTGTGCCTGATGCTTTCCTGAGGCTTTGCAGTTATTAACTCCTTACAACAATTCTGTGAAGCATTGCCATTATTTTGTTTGTTCTTGTATTCAGGTGTTACTGTTTCAATTCCCATTTTAGGGGTGATGCCTCAGAAGCAGGTGGAATGCTTTGCTCAGTGCCCCTCAGCAGGTAGGTGGTGGAGTCACGATTCCCACCCCAGGAAGTCTGGCTTCAGGGTCTGCGATAAACTGCTCTCCACTAACCTGCTCTTAGATGGGGAGGCTGGAAATGTACATGACCAGGCGGTTGACCAGATGACCCGCTTTTCCCTGACTACCAAATCGGTGCTGTCCATGGGAGATGCCTCGGAGCTCTGCAGCTGGGAGAGAATCTTGGGGCTGGCTATTTGTGGAGGTTATAGGACTTTAAGGATTCAAAAATCAAGTCCAAACTTATATACACAAAGGGATTCATTCATTGATGCTATAACCGAAAGAGCCAAGAGTTTATCTTCTGACATGGCTGTATTCCAGGACATGAACGATGTTACCAAGAATATTCTTCCTTCCTCCTCCAGGAATGTTTTCTTCCGTTGGCTTACTTCTCAGCATGATTCTCTTCTGTGGGCTGCTTGCCCGACCAGGCTCAGAATTGCACTGTGCCCGCTTATCACCCCCAGTAAGGAGCTGTTCTACTCCATGTCACCGAAAGAGTCTGGGACGAATGCTCATGGATTCTAATCCCCATGCTTTAGTGACACATTTGATTCCTACGCTAAGTATCGTGTGCTCGCCTGGGTTCTGAGGCATCCCTCACACCAGAAGGGCGCCTTTCCCGAAATTATGTGGAGTAGAAGTCTGAGAGGGGTGGTTTCCCAAGAGAAAATGTTTGTGTAGATGCCAGAGGAAAGTTGATGATGAGCCCTGGAGAAAATGAAGCAGACAACGGGTTGCTAGTCCCTGTGTGACCCTGGATACACGGAGGAGCCCCACACCAGGCACAAGATGACAGGAATAAGGACAGCGTGGGAAGGTGCCCAACCCTCCTAGGCGGTCAGAGGAGAGCTTCAAGAAACAGGGCTTAGAGTTGATTTTCAAGACAGTTTTGAGAGGTAACTCTGGGGAGCATAAAGAGAAGGTCACGGTCCTCTTCTTTATTAAATAACTATAAAGAATAATATAATCTCTTCTGAGAATGAGAAATACTTCAGTGTGACAGGAAGAAATGGGAGACAGAGAAGGTAAAGCTGAAGTTTTTTATTTTGGCCATATTGTGGCGAGATCTTGAAAAAAATTAATACACACACACACATAACTAGAAATAAATGAAAAATGACTTAACTTGAACAAAACCTACTTTAAGCTTTACTTAATGCCATTTAATCATGTAGACTCTCCACTTCTATCATTCTTCTTTTTTTCTTTTATCCTCACCTGAGGACATTTTTCCATTTTTTGTTCAGGCAGAGTGAGGGGGAGAGAGAGGAACAGAGAGAGAGCGAAACATCGACGTGAAAGGAACAAATCGAGTGGCTGCCACCCGCATAACCGACCAGGGCCGGGGACAAACTGCAACCGAGGTAGGCGCCCTTAGTGGGAACCGAACCCGGGTCTCTCAGGACCGCAGGCCGACGCTCTAACTGCTGAACCAAACCGGCCAGGGCTCTATCATTATTCTTAATCAGGTATCGGGAGTCCTGAGCAATGCAACCGGATGAGGAAAACAAATAGGACACCTGTCAGTCAGTATGGGCTAGGCTATGCTGCAGTTCATAAAAATGAAACATGTTGGTTGTTCAGCCAGAAGAGTTTATTTCCTGCTCATGCTAAATGTTCTTTATGGTCTGGCAGAGGGCCCAGGCTTGCTCTCACAGGCTGGTGGAATAACCACCGTCTTCAACATCACCGAGCATTGTATCTAAGGGAAATGATGAGCTGGGAGGGCCTGCCACCCTGGTTCCAAAGCAATAGAGGCCACTTGGCTCAAAACTCCACTGGCCTGAAATAGTCACATAGCCCCACCCAAGAACAGGGGAGCTAGGAAGTAAAATCTTAATATGGACAGAAAGGCGTAGATGTAGAAAGATTGGTGGGCATTACTAATGACGACTGCAGAAGCATATTCTTTGGAAAAGAAGATAAGACACAAAACTGTCCTTCTTTGCAGACTTACAAGTATTCCCATAAACAAATAAGAAATACAAGAAAAACCCTTATATATAATAAGACCCTGTAGCAATGTTGGCAAATACACGATCAGTTTAAATTACAGACACTAGTACTAAACATCACCTGTGCTCATGTCCATTGCCTTTTCTCCGTTGTTATGGGCAAAATATTTGTGTTTCTTGTCACTTCAGAGCCAGAGTCTAATCTCTCTCACTTCTTCAAGCAGATGACCATTCTCCATTTTTATCCATTCCGGAATATTTCCCATCAGCCCTCAAGCAATGTGTGAGTTCTCAGAGCTTAAGAAGAATCCTCTATTTATTGACGGCACATCCACCTTTAGCTCCCACCCCCTTTTGTTTTGCCCTTAAGAGCAAAACTCCTTGAAAGAGTGTCTGTTCTTGTTGCCAGTCATGTCCTTTCTTTGTCTCTGGGACACACAGTTTTTTTACCATTCCTTTCATCGTGGTTAGGGACCAGTAATTTGTTCTCAGGTCTCTTCTGTCTTGACCTCTCAATGGGATTGGATACAGTACATCACATCCTCCTCCAAGTCTGTTTACTTGACTCTTTAAAAATTGTAGCCTCCTGGTGTTACTTTACCTTCACCGGCTCCTCTCTTTAATCTTTTTTTGTTCATTTTCTCTGCATCTCTGGAGAAGTTTTGGAGTATACCAGGATCAGTCCTTGAACTACTTTCCCCACCCCATTCTCTTTTTCGTGGTGCTTTATTTGTCTTTTTAAAGTCTATATGGTAACAATGCTGCAAGTTGTATCTCCTGGACAGACCTTGGCTTGATACTCCAGACGGACATATACAACGACTAGTCACACCTCACTTGAGAGTATAGTGACTTTTAAAAGGGGTCTTTTAGATACCTTTTGAAAATGACCAAAAAAAGTCGATGGGGTTTTCTTCCCCTAATTTGTTCTTTAGATAGTGTTTCTCATTCGGTATATGGCAATTCCATTCTTCAAGTCATTCAAGACAGAAACTTTGAAATCATCCAAGAGATGGCCACACCATATTGTTAAAGGAAAAACAAGTTATAAAACAGCATATATACCATGATCTTATTTAATGTGAAATGATTCATAAAATTGGTTCAAGTATGCCCTCTTCATTGGCTTGAGTATAAAATTAGGCCTTAGTTCCTTTGCTGTTCATTAATAACCCCAATCCTATTCTGCTCAGTTGAGCAGAAAATGCCGTTTTCCTTCTTGGGGCCCCTGCCCTGAGATTCCTCAGTGACATGCCTCAACATCAGTTTTATTGATCTTTACACAGAACCAACTCTTGATTTTGTCCATGAGCCTCCTTTCTCCCCCACACTCCACTACTCAGTTGTCAACAAATCCAGGATTTGACCCCTTACCTCCTCCATTGCTACTAATTAGTCCAAATCACCATCATCTCTTGTTTAGACTATTGAAATAGTCCCTAATGTATCTCTATTTTTATTTTACCCTTGCCCTACCTACAGCCTAATTTCAACACAGCTGCCTGAGTAAACCTAGCATCTGGGTAAGGCATGGCATTCCTCCAGTGGTTCCCGTAGCGCTCTGAGGAAGTACAGGGCACCGTGCACGATCACAGGCCTGACTCAGACTGCCTGGGGCTGAGTTCCAGCATCATCACTCACCACCTGTGTGCTTTGCGGCACGTTACTAACGCCATCTGTGCCATGGTGTCTTCCTCTGTGAAACAGAAATGATAGTGGTGAGTATCTCACAGCGTTCTTCGGAGGATTAGAGAATTTAGTATGTGTAAAGCCCTTAGAACAGTTCCTGGAAATAGTAATAGAGCATATGTATCAGCTATTATTGTTATTTTAGAAAGGTGAAAGTTCGTGTACTGGCCTTTAACGTTCTACAGTATCTACCCCTAAGGTCAGCTCTGTGGTAGTCAGGAATTTTTGTCTGTTTCCCATCACATAAAATAATATCTAGGTAGGTGCTCAATAAATATTTGTTAAATGAATTAACTGATACTAGAATAAATGAATTCATAAAGGCCAGTGAAATATAATGGAGAAGTCAGAATCTTGTTCTTGTTAAATGATACAAGTTGTACCAAAAATCAGGAAGAAAAGAATAACTTTTTAGATAATGTTGTAGGAATAGGCTTTTTATGTGGAAAAAAAGTTAATTTGGAACTTTTAAATCTATACCAACTAGAAAGTCAAATTTTAAAAAATTTATTTATGAGACAAAACCCTAAAGCATACACACTCAAAGTCAAAAGCTGGTTGAGCAAAGCTAGCAGAAGGAAGAAAATAATAAATATAAAGCAGAGACTGGTTTACCAGAGAATAGAAAACAGTAGGGAAAAAATGAACAAAATCAAGAGGTGGTTCTGTGTAAAGAGCAATAAACCTGACGTTGAGGCATGTCACTGAGGAATCTCAGGGCAGGGGTCCCAAGAAGGAAAACTGAGCAGAATAGGATTGGGGTTATTATAACTTGAACAGTAAAAGAAAGATGACTTAATTTTATACTCAAGCCAATGAAGAGGGCATACTTGTTATTAATCTTTTCTTTTTATCCTCACTCGAGGACATTTTTTTGTTTTTTGTTCAGATAGAGTGGGAGGGGGAGAGAGAGAGAGAAACATCGATGCGAAAGGGACACATTGAGTGGTTGCCACCTGCATGACCCAACCAGGGCCGGGGACAAATTGCAACTGAGGTACATGCCCTTAGCAGGAACCAAACCTGGATCTCTCTGGACCGCAGGCTGATGCTCCAACCGCTGAGCCAAACTGGCCAGGGCTTTGTTACTAATCTTATGAATCATTTTACATTAAATAAGATCAGGTATACGTGCTATTTTATAACTAGCTTTTTTCCTTTAACAATATGTATGAACATCCTTCCATGCAAAAGAGATCTTATTTAAAAAAGTGAGTTGGATTTTGACTACACAAAACTAAGGATTGTTGTTAGTGGAGGACAAACTGAGAACCATATTGGCAACATTGAAAACCAAGGGAATATTATCAAGAACATAATAGAAATATCTGTTGATTTGCAGTTAAAATAAAACATTAGAAAACAACCCACAGATGCAATTGGCAATTCACAAACAGGGAATGTCATGCATATATAAAAGTTTCTTACCTTCTATAATAATCCGGCAAATGTTTCCGGCATCATCGTCTGTGACAATGAGACACCGGAGGAACCCTCAGTGGGGAGAGAATTAGCAAAATGAGGCGGACGCACGCCAGGACCTAATGTGTAGCACTTAGAAGCCATGACCAGGGCGCTGCATGAGCTGGGTCCACCTTGAAAGTGTATTGGTGAGTGCAAAATAGTGAAGAATCAGAACCAGAACCAGATGTATAGGTCAATGTGATTCACATAAAGCAGTCAAGTAAGTCCATATGTTCACGTAAAGCAACCCCGGTAATGTTACAGGGGTCCATATGTATCCGAGGCGGGGGTCGGGAGAAGGGTGGGAAGGGAAGGTTAGGTTGAGAAGGGTGTGGTGGAGCCCTGTGATTGTGATGAGGTGTAAACATCCGCTCTGGGGGAGAGGGGAGTGAGGAAGATCAGCTCATAGACACAGCTCTGACTCTGCTTCAGTAACTCTGCCCCTGACCGGCTCCCAGGGCGGGGGCCACCACCTCCAGGACTGGGCAGAAGGACAATATCTGATGTGTTCATTGTGGCTGAAGACTTGAGCACTGTTGAGAAACCCTCTCTTTGGAGCAAATAGCACACCTGGAAAGACGTCGTAGGCATCCTCAGAGTTCCCCAGCACGGGGTTCCTTCGGAAACGTGGGTGAGAAACAGAGTCCTAGGACCACAGTTAGGGCCACAAAAAAGAGACTGAAAGCAGAGAAGAAAAATACTTACACCTAAGAAACAAAAGGGGCGACAATTTGAACTCTAAAGGGCAGTTCCTGGAAACACCATCGCGGTGTCCTAGGTTTCAGGCATCCACCGCAGTCTTTGGCCTTTGTCATTCAAGTACAGCTCCTTCGGCCAGAGCTCATACTATGCTCTGGCAAACGCAAGCTACTACCCGCGTCTTCTGCCCACATTTCAATAAAACCCATGTGAAGAGTTCATGATGGCCTAGTACACCTGTCAGATCATGTCTTGGCAGTATAATCTGTGCTTAGCCTTGTGTTAAAAATTTTAAATCTCTGGTATTATAGGCAACTCCCAAATGCTAAACTAATTTCATTTCAGAATTTATTCTGTGACCTTATTGTTTGGAAATGAGACCGTCTTTTCACATCAAAGGAATGTTATAAATGGTTTAACCTACTTTCCTGGGCGCTGGGCCCACTCAGAGTAAATTGTGAAAAGCCTGACATCTTCCCTGGCAGGTTCTCTGTGACAGTCGCGGGTCGTGCTACTCTGCCTGGCACACCTACGCGCCAGCACGCACCGCGCACGGGCAAGGCTGCTGGTGCTCCAGCTCGGGAGGTGCTGGGGAGGAGTGCAGGGCTGCTGGTGCTCCAGCTCGGAGGTGCTGGGGAGGAGTGCAGGCGAAGGACAGAGTAGGATAGATGGTTTCACTGAACAGCTGGATCCAATCCTGTCTGGGTATCGCAATCACCCCTACACACCTTCCAAAGGAGGAGAACAGAATCCCAGCTGGGCAGTTTTCAGGTGCAGAGCTGTCCAGGTGCAGACCATGGTCACCCCTGTTCTCTACGCTCATGTGTACCCGTGACACCAACCCTCACTGCGGGGGAGCCTGCAACGCCAGGCGGCTTCCGGTGCCTCCAGGCCAGCAGGCAGGGGACTCTGAGACCCTACCCTTTCTAGTTTGCGGAATGCGTCACATCCCCAGACGGACACCCCCTTACCTACAACCTTACCTTCACCTGGTGTGTCTAGTGTAACTCAGATTCTCATGCAAGCAACACATCATTTTTTTTTTATCCTCACCCGAGGACATTTTTCTATTTTTCGTTTGGATAGAGTGGGAAGGAGGGAGGGAGGGAAGGAGGGAGAGGGAGAGGGAGAGAGAGAGAGAGAGAGAGAGAAACATCGATGTGAAAGGGACACATCGAGTGGCTGCCACCCACACATGCCACCCACACAACCCAACCAGAGCCGGGGACAAACTGAAACCGAGGTACGTGCCCTTAGCAGGAACCGAACCCTGGTCTCTCTGGGCCGCAGGCCGATGCTCTAACCGCTGAGCCAAACCGTCCAGGGCAGCGACAGCTCCTTTTGGGTAGTTAGGTGATCCGGATGCTTCCTTTTGCTCTGATGAACACGAGAACAGGTGAAGTGCGCTGTCTGAAGCGGGCGGAATAGGTCAAATCCTGACACAGGTCCTGTGGGCAGCCAGGCTGTTCTCTGTTCATCCTGTCAAGCGTTCTGTCCACAGAGACTCTGTGAGGGTCTGCTCTGGTCACCTGCCTCTCTGGGCTTTGGGGTTCCTGTGGGGAACACACCAGATGGAAGTCTGCTTACGAGTAAAATGTGTAAAGCATGTTAGATGGCAATAAAGGATAAAGAGAAAAATAAGAAAAGGTTTAGGGAACTTTTGGATGTGGGGAGGTATAAAGAAAACCTCACAGGAAGGTAGCGATTGTGTAAAGACCTGACAGGCTGAGGCCGAGCTGTGGTCTGGTGCTAAGGTGGCAGACTGTCTGCGACGGCGGAGGGCGGAGGGGGGCTGGGTGCCCTGAGTGGGAGGGAGGAGAGCCTGAACAGAAACAGCAGGAAATGAGAACAAGGTTTATTTTATTTTGAACCCCCCCACCCCCCACCCCAGACAAGGAGAGGACATGGTCTTCTCTTCAAAGGCCGGAGCCTTCTCGCCAAGTCTAAAATGGTCTAGGTTCCTATTGACGTGCTGGGATAAGGACCTCTATCAGCTTATTCAGGACCTCATCAACCTTCTTTCTCAAATACTCCGTATCCCCTCATACGTTTCCTCTCCAACTTAAACACTATCCCTTGCTTCCATGAAGGTGAGAATAGCGACGTGTTAGAAGAAACCAGTCTAAGTTAGTTCCCACGAAGGTGCTTGGCGATGAGAACAAACCTCTAATTGATGTCGGAGCCATTGCTGGGAGGAAGAGTTCGGAAACGTCATGTCACCTGGGGTGGGCTCTGGGCTCGGGCCTTAGCTGGCTGTTCACAGTGCTTTCCTGTTGCTCACTCTGGAACCTCAGGCTCCTGTGTCAGGAGTGATGGCACATGCTGGCCTTTGTGGTCTGCTGTCTGCAGTGGCTGACAAGCTGGAGGCACCCCTCAGTTCCCTGAGGAGCCTCGCGGGGCCTTTGGAAAGAGCATGTCGCAGAGCGTCCCGGGCCTCTGCGGTTCGGGCAAGGTGAGTCGGGGGGCCGCGGGGGACGCAGCGGGGGTGCAAACAGAGGAGAAGGTAAATGCGTCCGTGACATGGAAGGGCCGAGATTTCCACAGGCACTGCCCCTCTGCCTGCTGCTTTGAAGGGGAAGGAAGCAAGCAGACGGCAGCCAGGTGGCTCAGAGTGATGGGGAGGGAAGAAAGGGTCTCAGGAGCCTCGGCAGCGCCCAAATAGGGTTTCATTCAGGAGGACCCCAACCCGGACTTAGAGACTGTCAGGGCAGCCACACACGCACAGGCCTCCCTCTCTGTCTCAGTCTATCTCCCCCATCGATCTACTATCTGGGGTCTGTCTAGTACCTATCAGTCCATTTTCTTCTACCTACCTACCTACCTATCTATGAAAAGGAAATTTCAACCCATATTGTGTGGAAGGAGAGGAAATAGGTCAGATCCTAAAATCTGTTCCTTGGACATTCAGACTATAATTGAGAGATAATTAAGAGATTCATTCACTTTATCGACATATTTATTAAATGTCTGCCTCTTTTCAGAACGTACACACACAGAGGGGAGTCCCACTTTTCATTAGCATATCAGAGGAACACGCACTCATATGGGCCTGAGATCACTCTTGGGTCTCCAGTGAAAAAAGTTAGACTTTAAACTAATTTTTTGCCCGGCCAGTGTGGCTCAGTGGTTGAGTGTTGACCCATACACCAAGAGGTCACCAATTTGATTCCCGGTCAGGGCACATGCCCACGGTGGGCCAAATCCCCAGTGGGGGGCACGTAGGAGGCGGTCTGTCAATGTTCTCTCTCATTGATGTTTCTATCTCTCTCTCTCTCCCTCTCCCTTTCTCTCTCTCTAAAAATCAATAAAGAAAAAAAGGGACACCGCAGGGAGCCAGGATGGGCGTGGTGAATGCCAGGAACCAGGGCAGGGCCCGGCGATGAAGACATTTCCAGCTTCGCCTTCTAGGGCTGCTGTGAATTGTTAGCAGGAAGAGAATTTGGGGTATGTGATATCAGGCAATTTTGAGAGAACGTATGAAATATAGGGGAATTTCAATAATGCTAAATAGTAGTTAAATTTTTATTAAGAACTGTTACGTAAAAAATCATGTTAGATTTATTTATTTATTTTATTGATTTATATTTTTTATCCGCACCCGAGGACATTTTCCATTTTTTGTTCAGATGGAGGGGGAGGGAGGGAGGGAGGGAGGGAGGGAGAGAGAGAGAGAGAAAGAGAGAGAGAGAGAGAGAGAGAGAGAGAGAGAGAGAGAGAGAGAAACATCAATGTGAAAGGGACACATCGAGTGGTTGCCACCCGCATGACCCAAGCAGGGCCGGGGACAAACCGCAACCGAGGTACATGCCCTTAGCGGGAACCGAACCCAGGTCTCTCTGGACCGCAGGCCAATGCTCTAACCGCTAAGCTAAACCGGCCAGGGCAAGCATGTTAAATTTAGATTGTTCACAATAGTTAATAACGATTTAAGGTAAGAAACTTAGTTTAATTGATTTCTATCACCCCCCTCCATACACACACACACACACACACACACACTCAAACATATTTAGAATTTCACCTTTTGAATTGGGTTTCTAGACTTACCCTAAAAATGTGACATAAGCTTAGAAGTTAGGTGGTGAGTGTTAGGGACACCACACACTGGCTGGAAAGCTGGGGACCTTATCTGCTATGACAAAGGCTAGTATAACTTTGATTTGTGTGCCTTTGAAAACTGACCACATGCTGACTAAGCCTGTGGCTTCAGGGAAAATGAAAATCTTCAGACAGACAAGGTGAGAGAGCCCTGAAGCAAACATCAGTATCAGGATGTTGTCTTCTTCACCCAGACTGATTTCTCGCATGGCCTTGGGGTACGCACAGGCCCCCCTGGAGGGTAAGAGGACCTGGAGATCTCAGAGAACAGGAAATCAAAGGCGAGAGCTTTAGCTGTGCCGAATCCCAACACTGGGAACTACGGGTGGCTGTGACGGAGGGGGATTATTCACTT
Source organism: Molossus molossus (assembly GCF_014108415.1). Lineage (NCBI taxonomy): Eukaryota > Metazoa > Chordata > Mammalia > Chiroptera > Molossidae > Molossus > Molossus molossus. Next base: position 14,824,373 of record NW_023425344.1, on the reverse strand, counting down.
TGAAGGTTCAAGGAACTCTTGACTCTCCACACTTTTTCCACGCTTCACTTCTTAAAGAGTTGATGTTTAAATTGAAACTTGAAGGACAAGTTAGAAATTAATCAAGGAAAAGGGGAAAAGAAGATTGTGCTGGAAAGGACACATGGCAAAGACTGGTCCACCTGAGAGCAGAGAGAAGCTCCAGGCTGTGGCTTAGTCAGGATATAAACCCTGACCATGACATAATGGTCTCCCTTCCCACCAACTGGAAATGGCATGCGATTCTGAAATATTCAGATTTGAGTCCAAATATATGAGTGCTTCTTACTTGTTTTATGACCATTGGCCAAGGTAATACATTCTCTTACAACTTCAATATCATCATTTGTAAAATGGGATAGTAATAGCTACTTTGTGATGTTTGACTATAACAAATTATATGAAGTGCCCAGAATGGTGCAAGATACATAGTAGCTGCTCAGTAAATGCTGATATCCTTATAAAAATCCCTAGTCATGTTTTGCAGACCAGTTGATCTTTACTGCTTTTACACATTCTTTCTTCCCTGATGATTTCAGCTCCTTTCTTCTCTTCTTTAAACTCCTACATTTAATTCTCTTATTTTCAAAGTATTTAGGTTTTCTTCATACTTTCTCTTTTGTTCACAAATAGCCTTTATTCACTAACATGATTGTAACTCTAAGAAAAACTTCTCATGAACTCTGGGGCACCCAGAAAGTTTCTGAGCACAGAACTAGTAATTTACAATTGTAAACTGTCAGAACTAAAAGAGCCCATAGAAGTATGATGGCTGAACTACAATAGATGCTGTCCGCCATGATGCCCAATGGCTCACAATTACAGCCCCCTGAAAAGTGGACCAGAGACATACTTCCTGAATGCAATCCCACAGAAACTATTTGGGTGCAGACATATATACATACATGCTAAATGCTGCAGATATTTAAAGTTTCGGGGGGAATGGGGGAGAGTAAATAATAGGTAAAAAATGTTACCTCTTCTAAAGTGTGGCACACTGAGGTAGCAATGGAATTTATTCTGGTAGCACCTTCTCAAGGGCATTTGCTTACTTTCACCCCTCTGGGAATGAGAACCCTGACTACCGTGATCAGATGGGTTAGTTCACTTCAGGTATATTTCCCAGTAATGCCCCAATGATGGTGTATTTGGTACATTACAAAGAAGCAAGAATTAGTTGAGAAGAAGTGAACCGACATTTAGAAAGAAGCTATATATACTAAATAAATTAATAAAGCAATGACTTCTCTATCAAATGCTTTTGTTCAGTGTGCTGTGTTTCTTGGGTTAAATCAATTCATTCTCCCCAGGAACTGATAAAGCCTTTGCCACATGTGCCTAAGGGGTTGCTTCTCCTCGGTCCCTTGTCTGGGACCTCCCATGTCACCTGTGCCTGAACCATTAATTAGCTCAGGGTGGGGTATTTTTTATTTATTTATTTATTTTTTGCAGACTTGAACTGACAAGGTTTATTTATTGCAAGTATTTAAACAATAAATCTGTTTCTATAATTATAAAAGAATATATATAAATTTCAACATCACTAAGAAATCCAGATTCAATTATGCCTTTCCCTTAATACTTATGACTTTTTATCCTTTATTAAATCACTTTCCCTACTTTAAAAAAAATGTATTTATTTTTATTTTCTTGTTACAGATGTTTCTCCTTTTCCCCCTTTGACATGCTCCTCCCAATCCCACTCCCCACCGCCCCCAGCATTATTGTCTATGTCCATGGTTACGCATACATGCATGTAAGTTCTGTGGTTTATCTCTTCCCTCCCCCACCATCCCTCTCTTCTGAGCTTTGTCAGTCTGTACCCTATTTCTATGTCTCTGGGTCTATTTTATTCATCAGCTTGTTTTGTTCATCATATTTCACAAATAAGTAAGATTATATAATATTTGTCTTCCTCTGATTGTCTTATTTCACTTAGCATAATACTCTCCACGTCCCTCCATGTCATCTCAAAGGATAGGAGATCTTTCTTTCTTACAGCTGCATAGTATTCCATTGTGCAAATGTACCACAGCTTTTTTATCCACTCATCTATTGATGAACACTTGGGCTGTTTCCAGATCTTAGCAATTGTAAATGGTGCCACCATGAACATGGGGGTACATATAGTCTTTCTGGTTGGTGATTCAAGCTTTTTAGGGTATATTCCTAGAAGTGGGATCACTGGGTCAAATGGCAGTTCAACTTTTAATTTTTTCAGATAACACCATAGTGTTTTCCATAGTGGCTGCACCAGTCTGCATTCCCACCAGCAGTGTACTACAGTCCTCTTTTCTCCACACTTTTGCCAGCACTGTTGTTTGATGATTTGTTGATGGCAGGCACTTTGGTAGGTATGAGGTAATAACTCATAGTTGTTTTAATTTGCATCTCTCAGATGATTAGTGACATTGAGCATTTTTTCATATGTCTCTTGTCCATTTGTATGTCTTGTTTGGAGAGGTATCTATTTAAATCCTCTGCCCAGTTTTTAATTGTGTAGTTTCTCTTCCTTTTGTTGAGTTGTATGAGTACTTGTATATATTTTGGAAATTAACCCCTTAATTGATGTACCATTGCCAATTATGCTCTCCCATATAGTGGGTTCCCTTTCCATTTGATGAGTGTATCTTTTGCTGTACAGATGTTTTTTAGTTTGATATAGTCCCATGTGTTCATTTTTTCCTGTACTTCTCTTGCCTTAGGTGATGTATCAGTGAAAATTCTGCTCCGTATGATGTCTGAAATTTTGTTGCCTACATTTTCTTCTAGGATTTTTATGGATTCACGAGTCACATTTAAGTCTTTTATTCATTTTGAGTTTATTCTTGTGTATGGTGTAAGTTGGTTGTCTAGCCTCACTTTGTTGCATGTAGCTGTCCAATCTTCCCAACACCATTTATTGAAAAGGCTGTCTTGACTCCACTGTATGTTCTTGACACCTTTGTCAAATATTAATTGAGCATAATGACTTGGGGCAATTTTCGGGTTCTCTGTTCATTCACAATGATCTATATGCCTGTTCTTGTGCCAGTACCAGGCTGTTTTGATTACTATGGCTTTGAAGTATAACATGATATCTGGTTTTGTGACCCCTCCTACTTTGTTCTTCTTTTTGAAGATAGCTGTGACTATTCAGGATTTTTTTTTGGTTCCATATAAACTTTTTTTTTTTTTAATCTTTATTGTTGAATGTAGAATGTATTACAGATGTTCCACATTTTTCCCCCATTGACTCCCTCCTCCCCACTCCCGCCTCCCTCCCACCTTTTCCCACACTATTGTCCGTGTCCATTGGTTATGCATATAAGTTCTTTGGTTTATTTCTTCCCCCCCCCCCCAGCCCCTTTCCCTTTGAGGTTTGTCAGTCTAGCAATGAATTTGTACTTCTTAATCCCTTCACCTTTTTCACCCATTCCCCCCAACCCCCTCCCATCTGGCAACCAACAAAATGTTCTCTGTATCTATGAGAATGTTTCTGTTCTATCTGTTCATTTTGTTTGTAGATTCCATTGTTGATAGATATGTATTCATTGCCATTTTGTTTGTTCATATATTTTATCTTTTTCTTCAAAAAGACCCTTCATCATTTCATACAATAACGGTTTGGTGGTGATGAACTCCTTTAACTTTTTCTTGTCTGGGAAAGTCTTTATATGGCCATCGATTCTAAATGACAGCTTTGCAGGATAGAGTAATCTTGGTTGTAGGTTCTTGCTTTCCATCACTCTGAATATTTCTTGCCACTCCCTTCTGGCCTGCAAAGTTTCTTTTGAGAAATCAGCTGACAGCCTTATGGGAACTCCCTTGTAGGTAACTAGCTGCCTTTCTCTTGCTGCTTTTAAGATTCTCTCTTTGTCTTGAACCTTTTGCATTTTGATGATGATGTGTCTTGGTGTGGGCCTCTTGGGGTTCATCTTGTTTGGGACTCTGTGCTTCCTGGACTTGTATGTCTGTTTCCTTCACCAAGTTAGGAAAGTTTTCTGCCATTATTGTTTCAAACAGGTTTTCGATTTCTTGTTCTCTCTCTTCTCCTTCCGGTACCCCCAAGATGCGAATGTTGGCACGCTTGAAGTTGTCCCAGAGGCTCCTTACACTGTCCTCATTTTTTTTGGATTCTTTTTTCTTTTTGCTGTTCTGATTGAGCGTTTTTTGCTTCCTTATATTCCAAATCAATGGTTTGCTCCTTGGATTTACGTACTCTATTATTGAAGCTGTGTAAATTATTCTTTATTTCAGTTAAAGCCTCCTTCGTTTCTAACTGTGCAGCGATCATTTCTGACTGGTCCTTTTTTATGCTCTTGAGGCCCTCACTGAGTTCATTGAGCATCCTTATAAGCAGTATTTTGAACTCAGCATCTGTTAGGTTGCTTATCTCCATTTTGCTTAGTTCTTTTCTTGGGATTTTGTTCTGTTCTTTCATTTGGGACCTGTTTCTTTGTCTTCTCATTTTGGCTGCCTCCCTGTGTTTCTTTCTGTGTATTACTTAATGAGAGGTATGGGGCTCGCTGAGACCCGATGCTGCTCGTTTGAAAGAATTTAGGAAAAACCTGAAGCAGGATCCAAGACCGGCCAATCCTATGGTTAAGCAAGTGGCAACAGCTTGGTTGGGCCTGAAAGTTGGGTGGGGCGGGGCCTCAGGGAGTCAGCAGGGCAGGGCTACCAGTGTGAGCCAGGTTGCTGGAGTCCCAGATATGGCTTCTGTCTGCCGCCCCAGGGAAAGGCTCACCAAAGGCACAAAGGCCTCTGACAGCACGTTTGTCTCTGAGAAAGCCCCCTCTCCAGCCCTCGCTCCAGTGCCAAACAGCTCTTCCCTGTATGTCTCTGGCACCCCTTGAGCTGCCTCCTCTCCAAGCCTAGAGGGAGAGAGTCCGACAAGTCCGTGCACGGGCCCTTTAAGGAGCTGCCTGGGGCTCCAGCCGCCTCAGCCTCCCTGAGCCTCAGTTCCCACTGGTTTTTCCAGCCATAAATTATGGGGACTTCTCTTCCTGGCACTGGAACCCTGAGTGAGGCACCTGGTGTGGGACGGGGACCCCTCAGTCCTCAGGATGGACCTTCCCATCTGAGGTGTCCTCCTGATTTCTATCTGCCACACGTGGGTGTGGGACCAACCCGTCGCGCCGCCGCCCCTCGCTCCTCCTACCAGTCTCGATGCAGCTTCTTTAATTCCGTAGTTGTAGGACTTCCATTCAGCTTTTTTTCAGGTGGTTTTGAATGATGGTTGTTCTGTAGTTTAGTTGTAACTTGGATGTGGTCGTGGGAGGACGCGATACTGCGCCGCCATCTTTTAATTAAAATTCTTGGTTCCATATAAACTTTTGAAGTATTTGTTCTAGTTCTGTGAAATATGTCATTGGTATTTTAATGGGGATTGCATTGCATCTATAGATTGACTTGGGTAATATGGACATTTTAATAATGTTAATTCTTCCAATCCATGAATAAGGTATATGCTTCCACTTTTTTAGTATCTTCCTCTATTTATTTTTTCAGTGTCCTGTATTTTTCTGTGAAGACGTCCTTTATATCTTTGATTAAGTTTATTCCTTAGGTATCTTAATTTTTTTTCCACAATGGTAAATGGAATTGGAGAGTTCATTGTTAGTGTATAAGAATGCCATCAATTTCTTGATGTTAATTTTTTATCCGGCTACTTTGCCAAATTCATTTATTAAATCTAGTAGGTTTCCGATGAAGTCTTTAGGGTTTTCTATGTACAGTATCATGTCGTCTGCAAATAAATAATGACGGTCTCACTTCCTCCTTTCCAGTTTGGGTTCCTTTTATGTTGTTTTTATGTCTAATTGCTGTGGCCAAGACTTCCAGTACTATGTTAAATAAGAGTGGCAAAAGTGGGCATCCCTATCTTGTTCCTGTTCTTAAAAAAAACGCTTGTATTTTTTGCCCACTGAGTATGATGCTAGCTGTAGGTTTTTCATATATGGCCTTGATGTCAGGATATGATCCCTCTATTCCCACCTTGCTGAGCATTAAGAAATGGGTGCTGGATTTTGTCTAATGCTTTTTCAGCATCTATTGATATGATCATATGGTTTTTATCTTTCATTTTTGTTTATGTGGTGTGTCACATTTATTGATTTGCGAATATTGTACCAACCTTCCATCCCTGGGATGAATCCCACTTGGTCATGATGAATACTTTTTTTTTGATGTATTGCTGGATCTGATTTGCTAATACTTTGTTAAGGATTTTGGCATCTTTGTTCATCAGGGATATTGGCCTGTAGTTTTTTTCTTTGTAGTGTCTTTATCTGTCTTTGGAATTAGAATTATGCTGTCCTCTTAAAATGAGTTTTAAAGTATTCTGTCTTCTTGGATTTTTTTGGAATAGTTTGAGGAGAATGGGTGTTAGATCTTCTTTGAATGTTCAGTAAAACTGCCCCGTGAAGTCATCTGGACCTGGACTTTTGTTTGCTGGGAATTTCTTGATTACGTCTTCGGTTTCCTTAGTTGTTATTCGTCTGTTCAAGTTTTCTATTTCTTTCTGGTTCAGTTTTGGGAGACTATGTGTTTCTAGAAATGTGTACATTTCAACTAGATTGTCCAATTTGTTGGCATACAATTGTTCATAGTATGTTTTAATGATCCTTTGTATTTCTGTGTTGTCAGTTGTTACTTCTCCTCTTTCTTTTCTGATTTTGTTTATTTGGGTCTTCTCTTTTTGCTTCTTGGTGAGTCTGGCTAAGGCTCCATCAATCTTGTTTATCTTTTCAAAGAATCAGCTCTTCGTTTCATTGATCTTTTGAATTGTTGTTTTTTTTTGTTTGTTTGTTTGTTTGTTTTTAGTTTCTTTGTCATTTATTTCTGCTCTCACCTTTACTATTTCTTTTCTTCTACTTGCTCTGAGTTTTTCTTTTGTTTACTTTCTAGTTCTTTAAGTTGTAGGGTTAGAAAGTCAATTAGGAGTTTTTCTTGTTACTTGAGGTAGGCCTGTAGTGCTATGAACTTCCCTGTCAGAACTGCTTTTGCTGCATTCCATAGATTTTGTGTTGTTATGTGTTCTCATTGGTTTCCAGGAAGTTTTTAATTTCTTCCTTGATCTTGTTGGTAACCCATTTGTTGTTTAATAACATACCATTTATAACCTCCCAGTGTTTGAATGTTTTTGTTGTAATTGAGTCCTCGTTTCATGCCATTGTGATCTGAGAAGATGCTTGATATGATTTTAATCTTCTTGAATTTGTAGAGACTTACTCTGTGTCCTAACATGTGGTCTCTCTTTGAGAATGTCCCATGTGCACTTGAGAAGAATGTATATTCTGCAGCTTTAGGTAAAAAGTTCTGTAAATATCAATTAAGTTCAAATGATCTAGTTTGTCATTTAAGGACTGTGTGTCCTTGTTAATTTTTTGTCTAGAAGATCTACCCAGTGGTGTCAATGAGGTGTTAAAGTCACCCACTATGATTGTATTGCTATTGATCTCTCCCTTGAAGTCCTCCAGAAATTTTTAAATATACTTTGGTGCTCCTGTATTTGGTGCATTTATGTTCACTAGGGTTTTATCCTCTTGTTGGATTGATCCTTTTAGTATCATGTAGTGACCATCTTTATCTCTTATTATGGCCCTCATTTTGAAGTCTATCTTATGAGATATGAGTATTGCTACACCAGCTTTTTTTTCACTTTCATTTGTTTGGAAAAAAATTTTTCCATCCCTTCAGTTTCATCCTCTGTGAGTCTTTTGTTGTATGGTGAGTCTCTTGTAGACAGCATATATATGGGTCATGTTTTCTTAAACAATCAGCTACCCTATGTCTTTTTTTTTTTTTTTTTTATCCTCACCCGAGGATATTTTTCCATTTTTTGTACAGATAGAGTGGGAGGGAGAGAGAGGAAGGAGAGAGAGAGAGAAACATCGACGTGAAGGGACACATCGAGTGGCTGCCACCCGCACGACCAACCAGGGCCGGGGACAAACTGCAACCGAAGTACGTGCCCTTAGCGGGAACCGAACCCGGGTCTCTCCAGACCGCAGGCCAACGCTCTAACCGCTGAGCCAAACTGGCCAGGGCCCCTATGTCTTTTGATTGGAGCATTTAAGCCATTTACATTTAAGGTTATTATTGATAGATACTTATTAGTTGCCATTTTTATTTTATGTCTGTATTCCTCTCTCTCTCACTTTATTTCTTTTTCTTCTTACAGCAGTCTCTTTAGCATTTCTTGCAGTGCTGGTTTGGTGGTGGTAAATTCCTTTAGCTTTTTTTTTTTTTTGGTCTGTGAAACTTTTAATTTCACCTTCAATTTTGAATGATAGCCTTGCTGGATAGAGTAGTCTTAAATTCAGACCCTTGCCTTTCATTACTTTGTATACTTCATGCCACTCCCTTCTGGCCTGCAGTGTTTCTATTGAGAAATCAGCTGACAGTCTAATGGGAGCTCCATTGTAGGTAAGTTTCTGTCTCTCTCTTGCTTCTTTTAAGATTCTTTCTTTGTCTTTAATGTTTGCCATTTTAATTATGATGTGTCTAGCTGTGGGTCTTTTGGGTTCATCTTGATTGGGACTCTATGTGTTTCCTGGACTTGCGTGACTTTTTCCTTCACCAAATTAGGGAAGTTTTCTGTCATTATGTCTTCAAACAGGTTCTCTATTCCTTCCTCTGATTCTTCTCCTTCTGGTACACCTATGATGTGAATGTTGTTACATTTTGATTGTTCCAAAGCTCCATTAAACTCTCCTCCTGCTTTGTAAATCTCTCCCCCCCCCCCCCCCATTTGCTGCTCTATTTGGGCATTTTTTCCTATTTTGTCTTCTAACTCACTGATTCGGTCTTCAGCTTCTTCTAATCTACTATTGAATCCTTCTAAGGTATTTTTCATATCAGTTATGTCATTCTTTATTTCCTCTTGATTTTTATTCATAGTTTCTACCTCTTTTTTTAAGCTAATGTAGTTTCCACTGAACTCTTTATAATTCTCATTAAGTTGCTTGTAATTTGCACTAAATTGTTTGAGCACCCTTAAAATCATTGCTTTGAATTCTTTATCTGACAAGTTACTTTCTTTCTTTTCATGTAGTTCCTTTTCTGGTGATTCCTCCTTTTCTTTCATTTGGGTGTTGTATTTTTGTCTCACCATTTTAGCAGTCTGGTAGTTCTAGGCCCAGGGAAGGATGCTGGGATGTGTAGGCAGGTCAGTGTGTATCAAATAAGGCTGCTGTGTCTCCTGAACTGTTTTGGTGTATGGCGCCTCTTTGAGTTCTGGAGGATTGACAACTGGTGACTGGTATTGATCTGTTGTGGTAGGCACTGCTGCAGCGCATTGGTCCCACTGGTGTGCTGCTGCTGGGGTGTGGGGGTCCTCTGCTGATGCTGTTAGGGATGGGTCTCAGCTGCCGATCTGTGCTCCTGCTGCCTGTGGATGGATGTCTACTCCTGAGCCTCTGCTGCTGGGGGTGTGTCTCAGCTCTGATCATGCTGCTGCTGTGGGGGATGGTGCTCAGCTAGCCAGTTGCAGCTTCTACAGCAGGCACCTTGACAGTGCTGCTACTGTGCACTGGTCCACGCTGACACAGCAGGGTCTGCTGGTCTGATAGTGCAAGGTGCCCTGGTGGACTCAGGTCATTTGGCCCTAGCTGCTCCCATCGCCTCCTCTCAGAGAAGACCAGGGATCTTCCACAATGGCGGGGCCTTCCAGCCAAGCAAGGAGAAGCATCCTGACAAGCCGCTTACTGCAGGAGCCTGCTGCTCCCTATCCACATCACAGAAACCCTCTGCCCCACATTTCTGTACTGCATCAGGTTGCTCATCCACACTCACGTTCACTCACACTCTCACACACACTCTCACACTCTTTCTTGCTCTGGTCCTGCCCACCGCCATCTTCCAGTCTGACATTTTATCCTTTTGATTATCAGCAAACCTTTAATAGCACAGGGTGCTTCTCGGGCATTCCTGCTCACCTTTGAAACCCCTGGTATTTTCGATAAACAGCAAAGGGCATTTCCTCTGCAGTGTGCCAGTTCTGGCTTTAGGTTTGTTAACTCTGAAATCCACTAAAGAAGAAACATTCATTACCCTTTTCTCTCAATCATCACCCAACTCACGCCCCAAAGAATGTGGAGAGAGCCGCTGAATACAGTGAAGACTGTAAGACAAAGTAAGTGGTGGAGTGAGGTTGCCGGTGTCCAGTCATCTTGGGCAAAGTACAGTGTTTCCCAAAACAAGCTGCTCCGTGCACACTTGCTTGGAGCAGGAAGGGTGGTTGCCTGGGTATGTTTCTTGGGTCCATAGAGAGGCAGGCAGGGAGTGGTATTTGCACCCAGATGGCACTGGGTTTGGATTCTGGCCTGCTTTTTAATAGAAATACAGCGTTGAGTGCATTTCTCAACCATGTTTGAATTGCTGTTCCTTTAGCTAAACATGAGGATAATAAACCTACCTTATGGGATGACTGTGAGAATTAGTGATGGCAAATACAAAGCTTATGGTGATGTGTGTCATGGAGATCATGTTTGCCAAAAGATCTAATGAATAATGTTATTATTTGTAATTGTTGTTCTTATCGTTATCCTTCTCTGTGCCCCACCCTTCTCTGTGACAGATCCATCAGGTCCTGGCAGACAGGACACGTAGACGTCACAGCCTGCCCTGGCTCAGGTTTCTGGCTATAAACCACAGAGCTCTGCTCAGCCCCATCTCCCCATCCTACATCCTGTAGTTTCTGGTATATTAGCTACTGTGATGAAAGAAGACCAGTGCTTTCTCCAACATACTCCTCCGCCATCAGAGAACCGTCTCTCTGTGCGTTCTGGCAAGGGCCGTGAAGGTGGGCATTTCATAGGACACGCTGGCTTAGGAAAGGGAAGAAGTACTCAAGGCTGCATGCGACGTCAGAACCTCTCTCCCCATTCATCAAAACTAACCTGAGGTTTTATTTCAGTATCACATTGCTTTTTGCACCTGTGGGCTGAACCGTCGGGGATTCTGTGCTTCAAACGTTTCACTTACCTGTCAGCATGAGATTCAATGAAGCAACAAACAACAAAAATAGTAAGTTATATGGAGGGAATACCGTGCTGAAATTGCAGCAAAGGCTGCACCATTCCAGAAAGTTCAACCTCTAGTGGTCCGTTGTCATGAAAAGTGATTCTGTTCCTAAGACCTTTAAATACCAATGCCTCTCCCAGATACTAAAGTGAAATCCTCCCAACATTTTAATAGTTTATTACAAAGTAGTTTACTCATCTGTATTTTTATAGACCAAAGAAGACACAGGTAACATACTCTGTCATGTTCAATTCTATTTATTAATGCCTCTTCTCTACATAAAATATCTGTTTTACATATAGAGGTTCCTTTTAATTATGGCACATCCAAATTGCAATTATAGCTTTTAATTTTATATGGCATTTATTTCCCAGTGTCAATAAAATAGTCTGTAACTCAAGGTGGAAGGATATACTGTACTCAGTTATGCAGAACACTACTTTTCCAAAAGGACAAGTAATTGGACTTGAAACATTTTACTTCAATTCGTGCATTATCGAATTAGTGTATTTTTGAACACCTATGTGCACCGGACACTTTGGTAGTGTCTGGGATATTAATAAAACAAGACCTTATTTTCTAGCAATTCAAGTCTATTAAATATACAAAGTATCAAAATCATAGTACACACAGCAACAACGGTGTGCTTAAGGGGCCAAGGTGACCTACTCCTGGTACAGAAGAGAGAGCCGCTGAGGGACAGACCTCCTGATTTCAGCCCTATCCCCAAACACGTGTCTTCCTCCCTGAGAAGTCCCAGCTGGTGAAGCCAGAATCTGGGCATCATCAGGAACTGGCCTTCTCCTTGCCATCCCGCATTCAGTCCATCATCGGGTCCAGCCGAACCCTTCTGTACTTTAAACCTGTCATCGCTATCCCCCTTGCTGTCCCCCAGATTCAAGCTCCCATTGAATCTCCTCTGGTCCTATTCAATAAACATTTTTCCTGGTCTCCTCATGTTCATTTTTGCCCCTGTACAATGCATGCTCCACACAGCAATAAATACCATCTTTCAAAAATGTATATCGAGCCCTGGATGGTTTGGCTCAATGGTTAGAGCGTCAGCCTGCAGTCCAGAGAGACCCAGGTTCGGTTCCCGCTAAGGGCGCGTACCTCGGTTGCAGTTTGTCCCCGGCCCTGGTTGGGTCGTGTGGGTGACAGCCACTCAACGTGTCCCTTTCACGTCAATGTTTCTCTCTCTCCCTCCCTTCCACTCTATCTGAACAAAAAATGGAAAAAATGTCCTCAGGTGAGGATAAAAAAAAAATGTATATCAAACCCCGTCATTCTGCTGCTTCAAGTCCCTCACCAGCTTCCCACTGCACGTCTGACTAAGACCTACGAGGTCCGCCGTGACCTGTGCCTTCCTTTTCTCCATCCGCTTCCCTTCCCACCCAGGTCTACTTTATAACAGCTGTGAAGACAGCAATGACGGCGCCACCCTGGCTGCTACACGTTAGTTTAATGCAGCTGTGTGCACGTCAACCTTCTTTCTGTTTTGAAAGGTCTAACTTGCTCACACCTTCAACATCCTGAATGAAACTCTTCCTACAGGTAGGTCCATGAATGGCTCCCTGTTTTCTTGCAGTTCTTAGCTCAGAAGTCACCTCCTAACCCTCTATCAATTCACTCATTGTTGTTGTTCTCTTGTTCTGCACAGCACTTAGCAATACCTGAAATTGTCTTGCCCTATCATTTGTTCATTTATTTTTTCTTCCTAAATCCCTCCTCAGCTCTGCCCTCTACACACAGACCCACACACTCACAGATACACACACACACACACACACACACACACAGATGTAAAGCTTCATAAAATCAGAGATGACCTCTTCTGTCTTGTTCACATCCATGTACCCAGTACTTATCATTAGATTTTTCTGAATGGATGTGTGAGAATTTCAGAGGGAAGATGACACTGGAACTAGGTTAGAGCTTGTCAGACCAAGTGGGTGTTGAGAATTTAAACAAGTTATTTGTTCCCAAATTGCCTAGAGAGAGAGAAATGTAAAGATAAGGAACTACCAGTCCCGTGGCAGGCACTCTAGCTGGACGGCTCCCTAACAAGCAGGCCCAGTAAGGACTGGCACAGGCTTCACCCAGTGCAGCCAGACCAAGACTAGTATTAGCACTGGGAACATGTTTCGAGTTTTTAAAAGTTTTAAATTTCACACAGAACTGGTGTCTACATTCAGAAGTTATCACATGGATTATATCTTTCCACTTATACTTTCATTGTATGGTATTTTTCTTTTTCTTTTTTAAATTTATCTTTATTGTTGACTATATTACAGATGTTCCTCCTTTTCCCCCTATTGACCCCCTCCTTCCCGCTCCCACCCACCTCCTGCCTTTCCCCACACTGTTGTCTGTGTCCATTGGTTATGCATATATGCATATAAATTCTTTGGTTTATTTCCTCCACCTCACCCCCTTCTCTTTGAGGTTTGTCAGTCTAACAACCAATCTGTACTTCTTAATCCCTTTACCTTTTTCACCCATTCCCCCAACCCCCTTCCCATCTGGCAACCAACAAAATGGTCTCTGTATCTATGAAAATGTTTCTGTTCTGCTTGTTCATTTTGTTTGTAGATTCAATTGTCGATAGATATGTATTTATTACCATTTTGTTAGTTCATATTTATCTTTTTCTTCAAGAAGACTCTTCAACATTTCATATAATAACGGTTTGGTGGTGATAAACTCCTTTAACTTTTTCTTGTCTGGGAAACTCTTTATATGGCCATTGATTCTAAATGACAGCTGGGGACCTGGTATAGGACGGGGACCCCTTAGTCCTCAGGGAGGACCTTACCAGCCAAGGTGTCCTTCTGAATTTTATCTGCCACACGTGGGTGTGGCACCAGCCTGTCTGCCTCCGCCCTCCTACCAGTCTCCATGTGGCTGCTTCTTTAATTCCGTAGTCGTAGGACTTCCATTCAGCTCGATGTCAGGCGGTTCTGAATGATGGTTGTTCTGTAGTTTAGTTGTAACTTTGATGTGGTTGTGGGAGGACACCATACAGCGTTTACCTACCTGCCATCTTGACCGGAAGTCCTTTATTATGTGTGGTATTTTTAAAAAAGAAATTTCAATTTGAAATTTAAATATTCTTGTGGGCACTTTGTGTGATTGAGAAGAGGGGTCATGAGAGTTCAGTGGCAAATACTAAAGTTCAGTGGTATATTTGGGACATACTCAATGACAAGATCACAAATCGCTTGCAAGAATCTTGGAAAGAAAAGCTCATTTAATTACCTGTCACTAAAGCTTTTTACCTAGGGGGCCTCAAATGAACAGTGACAAAATTATGCCCCAAAATATTCCTACCTTTATTAAATTGTC